>NC_091789.1:38478344-39678344 GCF_029378745.1 Bos indicus | reverse complement strand
GTGGGTGTGTGTGATTAGTTTGCAGGAGAGCTGCATCATGGGAGACAGGAGACTCACATGACAATGTGAAGTGAAGTAAAGTGGCTCAGGGGTATCCAACTCTTTGCGACCCCATGGACTATACAGTCCATGGAATTTTCCAGGCCAGAGTACTGGAGTGGGTGCCCTTTCCCTTCTCCAGGGGATCTTCCCAATCCAGAGATCAAACCCAGGTCTCCCGCACTGCAGGCGGATTCTTTACCAGCTGAGCCACAAAGGAAGCCTGCGCTATGGCAACACTGTCTGAAAACTGACGTGATGGACTAACACATGAAAGCACCTGAAATAACGCATAGACCATAGGAAGTGCTAGCGATCACTATGGTCAAAGAGCACAGGTATGATGTGAAGTGGGCAGAGACGTGATGCTGGTGCATCGTGTGGCTTGGCCCCTTGCCCTCGACTCCCACCTTACTCCAGTGAGACCCTTCTGAGGCATACGGTGGAGAAATCAAAGTTGCATTGTGGAACTAGCTTCAGGCCTTGAGACTGGAAAGTCGGCATTTGTGTCTCAGTGGCGTCTCTGTGGACACTTGGCGAGGTCCATTCCACGCCATCTGAGCCAGCACTGGAGGGGCCCGTGTGCGCAGGCGCATAGAGGGGCACCTGAAAGGAACGTGGTGGCATTGTGAGGGAGCTGAGTCCCGCCAGCGTCACGGGGTCTCCATAGCAGCCCGTGGGTGGATGGGGTGTGTGCGCAGGCGCAACTTTTGCGTCCTTGCGCAGAAGGGGAGGGACTTCGTGAGGGGCCCAGTCTCTCCGCCCCTTATTTGCAGTCTGAGGGAGACGCGCAGCAGCCATGCAGGCGTCGGGTGGTGGCGCCGGTGGTGCAGAGGACCGAGATGACCAGCAGAGCTCCAGAATACCTGCTTGCCAGAGTGGTTCAGGCAGCGCTGAAGGTGAGGCTGTTCGCCGAGCCCCACAAGGCCGGGGTGGGCCTGGCAGAGGAAGAGCGGTGATGGAAGCTGCTGTAGCTCGTCCCCAAGGTGAGCAGGCACCAGCTGGCGTAGGATCTGCTGGAGATGTAGCACCCTTGGCTGTAAGACCTAGACGTGGAGAGGTGGTGCTGTATCCTTTTCATGGAGCCTCCCTGGGCACGGTCAGTGGTATGGTGGCGGGAAACATGCCGGCAGCCTGAGGAAGGGATAGAAGGGAGCACGGGGGCTATCCGGGGCAGCAGGACTGGGCAGCCTGGAAGGAAAGGAGGTTGTCAAGGCCTGAGGAGCCTGGAGGGTGGGGAAGATGGACCCAAGGGTTACGGAGACACCTGAGGGTAGTCTCAGGTTGTCGTCGGGAGCCTGGCATCCTGGGGTAAAAACGGGCCTCTGAGGTGTGAGGAAGCCCGAGATACCAGCAAATTCTGTAATGGATGGTGCCTTAACCGTGTCTCTCCCAGCACACTCAGAGTGCCCTTCCAGTCACCCCTGGAGGCAGACATGGCTCGCAGATCTCTGCTCCCAGATGCCCAACGCCACCAAGGATTGATTCGGAAGGAATTTGCAGTGAATGGCAGTGACCTGCTTGTGTCAGTTCCAGACGAGTTTGCCTTGGGGAGTGGGGGGTGGCAGGTGCTGTGGTCTAGGCTCCCTCTTAAGCATGCTATGATGGAGACACTGAGGGGCTTGGTATAAGGAGGGGGGCTGGTACCCTGGGAAGAGCAATCTTCCCTTTGACCTGATTTTCTTTTCCCTGCTTTTAGTAGATGGACTGCTGACGACCTTGCTTTCATCCGACTTTCCATGAACCCGTTCCTCGATCAGCTTTCCCTGGTGATTCGGAACATTCGGAGCCTCGGGCTCCCACCTCGCCAAAGCCGAAGCTGAGGAAAGGGGCTGAGGCCTAACCTTGTGTCCCCTACTCGGCAGGGCATAGGGAATTCAACCTAAGAGTCATTGCCACTTTGTTATTTGAGTCTAAGTTTTGGCCTGTACTGGCCTTTGGTCTCTTGCGGTTCACTTGCTTTGTTTCCCTGCTGCTTGAGGAGTGGGATGTTTCAGTGCTTATTACAGCAGAAAATAAAACTAAGTCACTTTTTGTGCCCTAGTTTCCTTTCAGCTAATGCGCTTCTGGATTTTAAAAACATTTTTTATCTTTGTTCTCGTGTTAGAGGGAAGGTTCTGAAATTCAGATATTTGAATTCAGTTACAAGGGAATTGGAAATAATTTCGGACAATGAAAACCGAGCCCTGTGTTCAGCACTAAATACTGTCAACATTTAAGAATATTTTCTGGTTGTACTTGCATATTAAACGTATAACAGCATGTGATGTAGAACTTATCAAGTTTAATTTTTTTCCTGAACTTTTTTCATTTAATATACTAGCTTTTCCACTTCCTAAAATCTCTTAAGAAATGTGTTATTGTCCAAGATGGCGGCGCCGGGGGCGCTGCCTCCTCGGCCGCCGCCGCCGCTCTGAGGGGTCTGCGGGCCGCCCACCCGCCAGCCGCGCGGGCGCCATGAAGAGGCATAGCGAGTGAGACTCCAGCCCGAACGGGCGCGGCTCCTCATCGTCGGCCAAACGGCCGCGGGAGCGCGAACAGGAGGCGAAGGCGGGCGGGCGGGCGGCGCACAAGGCCTCGGGCGGCGCCAAGCACCCCGTTCCAACGCGGGCTCGCGACAAACCTCGCGGTAGCGGGGGCAGCGGCGGTGGGCATCGCGACGGCCGAGGCGCCGGGGACGCGAATCACCGTGCGAGCAGCGGCCGCTCTTCGGGCTCGGGCGCCGGCGGCGGGGAGCGCGGCGGCAAGGTCTCAGGGGACCCAGGCGCTTCGGGCGCGTCGTCCTGCGCATCTCCACTACCGCCACCTCCGCCGCCGCCCGCGGCTGAGCCCACGGGTCCCGGCTCCTCAGCGGCTGCACCCGAGTACAAGACGCTGCTCATCAGCAGCCTGAGCCCCGCGCTGCCTGCCGAGCACCTCGAAGATCGGCTCTTCCACCAGTTCAAGAGCTTCGGCGAGATCAGCCTGCGCCTGTCGCACACGCCTGAGCTGGGCCGCGAGGCCTACGTGAACTTCCGGCACCCGCAGTACGCGCGTGAGGCCCGCCAGCACGCCCTGGCCCGCCAGCTACTGCTCTACGACCGTCCGCTCAAGGTGGAGCCCGTGTACGTGCGAGGCGGCGGCGGGAGCAGTAGGCGAAGCAGCAGCAGCAGCGCCGCCGCCTCCACTCCGCCCCCGGGCCCGCCCGTGCCCGCCGACCCGCTCGGCTACCTCCCGCTGCACGGCGGCTACCAGTACAAGCAGGGTTTGCTGTCCCCGGTTGCCGCCCCTCCGCTGCGGGAGCCCCGCCCCCGCCACGCTGCTGCAGCCTTTGCTCTAGATGCGGTCGCGGCCGCCGCCGCTGTAGGCCTGTCCCGGGAGCGGGGCATGGACTACTACGGGCTGTACGACGACCGCGGGCGACCCTACGGCTACCCGGCCGTGTGCGAAGAGGACCTGATGCCCGAGGACGACCAGCGGGCCACGCACAACCTCTTCATTGGGAATTTGGACCACAGCGTGTCAGAGGTGGAGCTGCGACAGGCTTTCGAGAAGTACGGCATCATTGAGGAGGTGGTCATCAAGAGACCCGCCCGTGGGCAGGGCGGTGCGTATGCCTTCCTCAAGTTCCAGAACCTAGACATGGCCCACCGGGCCAAGGTGGGCATGTCGGGTCGTGTGATAGGCCGCAATCCCATTAAGACAGGGTACGGCAAGGCCAACCCCACTACACGTCTCTGGGTGGGTGGCTTGGGACCTAACACCTCACTGGCGGCTCTGGCCCGGGAGTTTGACCGTTTTGGGAGCATTCAGACCATTGATCATGTCAAGGGAGATAGCTTTGCCTACATCCAGTACGAGAGCTTGGACGCAGCCCAGGCCGCCTGTGCTAAAATGAGGGGCTTTCCCTTGGGGGGGTCCGGACCGCAGGCTGCGCGTGGATTTTGCCAAAGCAGAGGAGACTCGGTATCCCCAGCAGTACCAGCCCTACCCCCTCCCTGTGCACTATGAGCTACTCCCCGACGGGTATACCCGGCACCAGAACCTGGATGCCGACCTGCGGGTGCGGGACAGGACCCCTCCACACCTCCGCCGAAACAGCCTCGAGGGCTACAGCCACTCAGTGCGCAGCCGAGTGGTGAGCGCTGGGGAGGAGATGGGGACCGGTGCCTGCCCAAGGCCTGGGAGGACAGGCGGAAGCGCCGGAGCCTCTCCAGTGATCGCGGAAGGGCCAGCCACTCCCCTTACGAGGAACGGAGCAGGACCAAGGGTGGTGGGCAGCCTGCGGACCGAGGCTCCGACCGCACCCTGGAGCGTAGCCGCAAGGAAAACCATTCCAGTGAAGGGACCACGGAATCCGGCAGCAACTCCCTCAGCAACAGCCGACACGGGGCGGAGGAGTGGAGCCACCACCACCACCACGAGGCTCCCGACTCTTCCCACAGGAAGAAGACCCGAGAGAGCGAGCGCAATCATCGGACCACTGAGGCCGAGCCCAAGCCTCTTGAAGAGCCAAAACACGAGACCAAAAAGCTCAAGAATCTTTCAGAGTATGCCCAGACGCTGCAGCTGGGTTGGAACGGGCTTCTAGTGTTGAAAAACAGCTGCTTCCCGACATCTTTGCACATCCTAGAGGGGGACCAGGGGGTGATCAGCAGTCTCCTCAAAGACCATACTTCTGGGAGTAAGCTGACCCAGCTGAAGATTGCCCAGCGCCTTCGCCTGGACCAACCCAAGCTCGATGAGGTCACACGACACATCAAGCAGGGGAGCCCCAATGGCTACGCAGTGCTCCTGGCCACCCAGGCGACCCCCAGTGGGCCTGGCTCTGAGGGGATGCCTACGGTGGAGCCTGGCCTACAGAGGGCTTCTCAGGAACCTGGTCTCCTACTTGAAACAGAAGCAGGCTGCAGGGGTGATCAGCCTGCCAGTGGGTGGATCCAAGGGCAGAGACAGCACAGGCATGCTCTATGCCTTCCCGCCCTGTGACTTCTCACAGCAGTACCTCCAGTCAGCGCTGAGGACATTGGGCAAGCTAGAGGAGGAGCACATGGTGATAGTTATAGTAAGAGACACAGCGTAGCCCAAGCCTGGCTTTTCCAGCCTGTTTGTCACTAAAGCAGTTATTTTTAAATCTGACCACTGCTGCCCTGCACCCCCGGCCCATCCTACACCCTTGATTTGAATTCTCTGCTGGGTTACTCCATTTCATTTGGCAGGGGACCAAAGTCCTATCTCCCCACCAAAAACTAAGTTCTTGGGTTTGGGGGTTTTTGGTTTTTTTTTTTTTTTTTTACCATGATGAGAAGGGATTCCTGTCATGTCGGCTTCTAGTGTATGAAATACTGTCTGTTGTGTTCTGTATTTTTTTATTTTTTGACTAACTGTATGGAAAATTGTCAGTAAAGCCTTTGTCAGAGGATGGATTTAAAAAAAAATAAAAGAAATGTGTTATTGAATAGATATAAGATGCATCCTAATGTAATTATTGGGACTTCCCAGGCAGCCCAGTGGACTTGCACTTCCAGTGTAAGGGCTGCAGGTTCAATCCCTGACAGCAGAACTAAGATCCCACGTCATGTGGTGTGGCCAAAAAATTAAGATTGGGTCTTTAAATAAGAAAAAAAAAACAATAATAATATAATTATGGAACATTTAAGTTGTTTCCACTTTTTACAATACTATGGTTAATGATTTAGTGGAATTTATAAATCTTTCCATTAATAGTTATTTCCTTAAAGTATTAATATATTCCAAGAATTAGAAATACTGACCTAAATGTTTACTTCTTTTGTTTAAATTAATTTATCTTTTAAATTGGAGGCTAATTACAATATCATAGTGGTTTTTGCCATACATTGACATGTCCAGGCTCCCCACTGGGGTCCTCTTGGCCACAGAGCAGGGCACAGACACAGGCAGTAGACCAGGTCTTTGCACACCCTAAAACTGACTGGGAGCCAGAATCAACAGAAACTGGGAAGGTAGGAAGGTGGGACAGGGATGCCCCACACACAGGAAATGGTCAGCCACTGCTGGTGCCTCTTCCCCTCCAGTGGGGGTAGGGGTGGGGGAAGGCTGCTGGCCTTGGATTTGGAGGGCTGAGAGGACTCTCCGGCCAGGGGGTGGGGCTCAGGGGCCGGATTGAAGTACAATCCCTGATGCAGTCACCTCCCGTGGCACCAGTGGTCTGGCAGATGCATCCCACACCCAGGCAGTGCTGCCCCAGCCCCGTGGTCTCCCCCGGCTGTATCTTGCCTGTTGACTTGACTCCCCTTGTAGACAGAAGTAGACCAGCAGGCTATCAGATACAGGGTCACCTCCCAGTTGAGGTCCCCCGGTACCTCCACCCCTCCAGACAGCCTCAAGACACTGTTCCTGGGAAGGGAAAGGCCATGAGAGTTGTGCCAGCAGAGAGCAGGAGACTGCAGGTGTCCAGGGCAACATGGCCCTTCCCTCTGCCCTTGAGTCTAGCTGGTTCATCCAGTGCTTCTGAGGAGCCTGGGGCATGCCCACAGCCTGGAGTCCCTGCATTCTGTGTGCCTGGACCCCCAGGCAGCCCTACCCCATGCCTTCCACAGTGGGCCCAACAGTAGTCCCTGCTTCCCTCCCCAGGTGGGCAGGAACAGCCTGGTCTCGCGCCCCCATGTGCATGCACCTGCATATGCCCACATGCACAGACAAGGATGCACATGCCCACACGCACAGACAAGGACGCAGACTTGAGCTATGTGTGGAAGACCAATGGGATCCCCCGGGCCTGGCCCTGGTGCTCGACTCTCTTCCAGAGGCTGAAGTCAGCAGGAGGGTCACATGTGAACATGGCAGCAGAGGTCTAAGGGGAAGGGGCTCACTTGGTGTTTCCACGTTTGGCGGGAAACACTGACGTGCTCATAACCACCTAAGAGGGACATCCTGGGACTGGCATCAGGGCCTGAGTGCACAGGCGTTCTCGGCACCCATAGTGACATCACCCGCCCAGGGGCGTGGTTTCCTTTGGGTGCCTCGGACTCTCAGACGCTCCAGGTGGCCGTGGTGGGCTGACCTGCAGCGTGAGTGGTCATGGAGGCTGCAGACCCAGGTGCTGGCAGAGGTGGAGTGGTGGGAGATGCTGAAGACCAGAGAGGTCTGGATGGAGCTGGTGACTCAAATGGCCGTGAAGGGCACGAGGGCCTCGGAGGCGCGGGAGAGGCAGGTGCAGCCGCGGCTGGAGCCCCAGAGCTGGTGCAGGCACCTCACGCTCCGGGACCTGGCAGAGATGCCATGCCAGGGCCGGGTGGCCACCCCGCTCCAGGACCAGGTGGACATGCAGCGCCAGGGCCTGGTGTCCACGGTGCCCTGGGGCCAGGACACGTCAGGCCATGGCCTCTTGGACATGCTGCATCAGGAGTTGGTGGGTGTGTGCCACCCATGGCCAGAGGACCAAGAAGCCAACTTCTCAATTTGTATCCTATTTGAAGAGAGGCCAGGGGCGGGGGCTGGAGCAGGGAGGAATGGGCCTCCTGTAGACAGTGGAATGGAGAGAAAGCAGTCAGCCTGGGGATAGGAAGGGCTGTGGGGAGGGAGACCAAGAAGATGGCTAGAGGGTCTGGCCTTGGGGCATGGGTCAGGGGTGGCAGGGAGAGATGGAGGGGGCAGATGGCCTGAAGGGCTGGGAGCAGACTTGGGGTGGGGATGGAGACAAGTGAGAATGGCCAGAAGGAAACAGGCCTCCAGATGAAGAGTAGGCCTGAGGCACAGGCAAGGTTGGTGGAGATGGTCCCTTAACCTCGCCGCCACCAGCTCCATCGTAGTGCTCTTCCCGTCACCCATGGAGGCAGAGATGGCCCGCCAGTCCCTGAGCCCACACATCCAGCCCTATCGCAGGGCAGTAGGGAAGGAGCTCACAGTGAAGGGCAGCATCCTAGCAATGTTAGTTTGCAAAGGGGCCTGGGTGGGTGGCAGATGTCTGGGGTCATTCTAATAGTGAACTGGAGACCACCAAAAGACGAAGTCTAAGGATGTAGACATGTTCAGTGTGCCTGACACCAGCTGAGGGGGCAGAATTAGGAGAACAGTTCCCACATTTAATTTTATTTTCTTTTTCCCTCCTTTTTAGCTGGCTGATTGCTGAAGATGGTGGCCAGCTCCAAATTTCCATCATGTTCTGTCTCAAGCAGCTTTTCCTGTTGGTTGGGATCAACCAATTACAGGGTACTTTGTGCCCCTAGTTATCCCTAAGCCTAGGCCAAGAAAGAGCACCTAATATTAACCTAGGCAGTGCATCCTTCCCCAGGGCATTGATTCCTACACTGGTTTCCTACACAGTTCACTTCAGTTGCTCAGTCATGTCCGACTCTTTGCAACCCCATGGACTGTAGCATGCCAGGCCTCCCTGTCCATCACCAACTCCCAGAGTTTACTCAAACTCATGTCCATTGAGTCAGTGATGCCCTCTAACCATCTCATCCTCTGTCATCCCCTTCTCCTCCCACCTTCAATCTTTCCCAGCATCAGGGTCTTTTCAAATGAGTCAGCTTTTTGCATCAGGTGGCCAAAGTATGGAGTTTCAGCTTCAGCCTCAGTCCTTCCAATGAATATTCAGGACTGATCTCCTTTAGGATGAACTGATTGGATCTCTTTGCAGTCCAAGGGAGTCTTCTTCCAACACCACAGTTCAAAAGCATCCATTCTTCGGCACTCAGCTTTCTGTATAGTCCAACTCTCACATCCATACATGACTAGTGGAAAGACCATAGCCTTGACTAGATGGACCTTTGTTGACAAGGTAATGTCTCTGCTTTTTAATATCCTGTCTTGGTTGGTCATAACTTTTCTTCCAAGGAGTAAGTGTGTTTTAATTTCATGGCTGAAGTCACTATCTGCACTGATTTTGGAGCCCCCCAAAATAAAGCCTGTCACTGTTTGGACTGTTGCCCCATCTGTTGGCCATGAATTGAAGGGACTAGATGCCATGATCTTTGTTTTCTGAATGTTGAGCTTTAAGCCAACGTTTTCACTCTCCTCTTTCAGTTTCATCAAGAGATTCTTTAGTTCTTTGCTTTCTGCCATAAGTGTGGTGTCATTTGTGTATCTGAGATTATTGATATTTTCCCCAGAAGTCTTGATTCCAGCTTGTACTTCATCCAGCTCAGCATTTCACAGGATGTATTCTGCTGCTGCTGCTGCTGCTGCTGCTGCTAAGTCACGTCAGTCGTATCTGACTCTGTGTGACCCCATAGACGGCAGCCCACCAGGCTCCTCTGTCCATGGGATTTCCCAGGCAAGAATACTTGAGTGCATTGCCATTTCTTTCTCCACATAATGTATTACACAAAAACAAATGTACCAGGATATCCATTTCAGGTTTGTTTATAATACTGACAAATTTCAAACAGCCTAAAGACCTGTATACAAGAGATTGGTTAAAATAACTATGGATTACACATTCTGAGGAATATTATACAGCTCTTAAAGTACTGTGGATGGCACAGGCTTCGCCGTATCCACTATATGGCCCAATTTTGGGTCGATTCTGGGTGCCCTATCTGGCAAGGGATGGTCACCCTCCTTGTCCCCTTCCTCCAGCTGCCCCTTGCAGTGTCCCTCCCCTCCTTTGACTCACTGGGCTCCTTTTCTACCATGATATGGGTTGATCAGCAAGGAACTAATCCCTTAGTAACAAAATAGGCCTATTTCTCCCTTGAAGTATTAAAGAAGGACCAAGTCTTCAGACCACATTGCTATGCTATGCTAAGTCACTTCAGTCGTGTCTGACTCTGTGTGACCCCATAGACGGCAGCCCACCAGGCTCTGCCGTCCCTGGGATTCTCCAGGCAAGAACACTGGAGTGGGTTACCATTTCCTTCTCCAATGCAAGAAAATGAAAAGTGAAAGTGAAGTTGCTCAGTCGTGTCCAACTCTTAGCGACCCCATGGACTGCAGCCTACCAGGCTCCTCTGCCAATGGGATTTTCCAGGCAAGAGTACTGGAGTGGGGTGCCATTGCCTTCTCCATCAGACCACATTGGTTAAGTAAAAAAGAAAATTATGATTCTTCAATTCACTGATAGTCAAGACTTTGCTATTGCAAGTGAAAAACAAGTGGAACAAAAACAACCAAGAATATCCACAGTGGTTTTTCAGCCAAAGGGAGAGTTTCTGGGTCTGTGTAACTACAAGGTACAGAAGTAGTTTGTCTTTAGGCATGGCTAGATCCAGCATTTTGTTCCCTGAGATTTGCCTTCTTGCTCCAACTCTCCCTCTGTCCTTTGACATCCTGTCTCCCCTAGAGACCCAAAGTGTCACTGGTTGGATGATATCACCACAGCTGCAGGAAAGCAGTGCTTCAAGTTGGCAGGCCTGGGCCACATGCCAACCCCTGGAATCAGAGGTGAAGTCAACTCTATCACAGTCACAGTGGCTGAGAGAAAAGGAAAGGGGCAATTTTCCCAGGTGACAGCATATCAGTACCAAGAAAAGGAAAATAGATGCTGGGTTATGAAACTCATACATGTCCTCGACAGTGGTATACACTTTTCATCAAATTCAAAATCAAGTTCCAATGTTTTAAAGGAACAAGACTGGGAAAGATTATTTCTTAATCTAATAGAGCATGCATGCTCAGTCTGACTGTCACATTCAACTCTTTGCAACCCCATAGACAGTAGACTGCCAGTCTCCTCTGTCCCTGGAATTTTCCAGGCAAGAATACTGGAGTGGGTTGCCATTTCCTCTCCAAGGGATCTTCTCAACCCAGGGTTTGAAACTGCATCTCTTGCATCTCCTGCATTAGCAGGTGGATTCTTTACCACTGTGCCACCTGGGAAGCCCATTAATCTAATAGAGCAGACAATTATTTTCCC
The DNA here is from genome assembly GCF_029378745.1 of Bos indicus. Classification (NCBI taxonomy): domain Eukaryota; kingdom Metazoa; phylum Chordata; class Mammalia; order Artiodactyla; family Bovidae; genus Bos; species Bos indicus. Next base: position 39,667,483 of record NC_091789.1, on the reverse strand, counting down.
AAATAAAGAAAATACTGATGTCAGGGACTTCCCTGGTGGTCCAGTGGCTAGGACTCCACAATTCCAATGCAGGTTGCCCAGGTTCAATTCCTTGTGAGCTGACTAGATCCCACATCGCTGCAATTATTAAATAAGAGCTCGCATGCTGCATTGAAGATCCTGCATGCTGCAACTGAGACCCACACAAATTAAAAAAAGGTCAAAAGTAATACCCACAGTCACATAGTGGGAGCATACTATTAAAACAGGAACATATCATCTCCTCACACAGATTCTCAACTTCTTCGGATTTCTTTCTTATTGTTTTGTTGTTTAGTTGCTCAATTGTATTCTACTCCACAACCCTATGGATTGCAGCCCACCAGGATCCTCTGTCCATGGGATTTCCCAGGCAAGAATACCTGATGGGTTGTCCTTTTCTACTCCAGGGGATCTTCCTGAATCAGATGAAATCCGAGTCTCTTGCATTGGCAGGTGGGTTCTTTACCACTGAGCCACCAAGGGATGGGCTTATTCTGATTTACTTAATCTTTATTCAGTGAAGATGCACATTTACTTTCTTTCAATGTTAACACTGTGCCACTTCCCAGGAGGCACAATGGTAAAGAATCTGCCTGCCACTGCAGGGGATGTGGGCTCGATCCCTAGGTCAGAAAGATCCCCTGGAGGAAGAAATGGCAACCCACTTGAGTATTCTTACCTGGAAAATTCCATGGACAGAGGAGCCTGGCAGGCTATAATCCATGGGGTTGCAAAGAGTTGAACACAACTGAGTGACTGAGTACACCTTATCTGCAGATAACCTGATCATACATGTAGAAAATATGGTGTTATTCACAGAACTACTAAAACTATCAGGAAATTTCATGAGGTTGCAGCAAATACTAAACATTGGAGGGAGCTAACTCCTCCCCCAAAGACTTAACTAATTGTCCCCAAACTTTTCTACATTGATCAGAAACAAGGTCAGTAGGCCATAAAGTTACAGTTCTATAGTTTCTGAGTTGTTTGATCTTCTGCAAGCTAAGGTTTTTACTTTGGGAGGAATCAGACCTACTGGTAAAGGTGGTCGGCAAACTAGAATTCTGGGGGGGAGGCACACTTTTGAGTAGCAACCACCTACTGTAGGCCAATAGCCTTAAAAAATCAATAGAAAAGTAAAATTTTATCTCAGTATTTCTACCCTTTGGAACCTATCTTGAGGACATAACCAATCAGGCAAAGACTTATACAGAAGAATTCCACTGAATCATTATTAGGGACAAATAGAAACATATTAAATGTTTAACAAGAGATAGGAATACTGGACCACCTGAACTTCCTCTTGAGAAGTCTGTATGCCTGTCAGGAAGCAACAGTTAGAAATGGACATGGAACAACAGACTGGTTCCAATAGGGAAAGGAGTACATCAAGGCTGTATATTGTCACCCTGCTTATTTAACTTATATGCAGAGTACATCATGAGAAACACTGGGCTGGATGAAGCACAAGCTGGAATCAAGATTGCTGGGAGAAACATCAATAACCTCAGATATGCAGATGACAGCACCCTTATGGCAGAAAGTGAAGAGGAACTAAAGAATCTGTTGATGAAAGTGAAAGAGGAGAGTGAAAAAGTTGGCTTAAAGCTCAACATTCATAAAACTAAGATCATGGCATCTGGTCCCATCACTTCATGGGAAATAGATGGGGAAACAGTGGAAACAGTGTCAGACTTTATTTTGGGGGGCTCCAAAATCACACTGCAGATGGTGATTGCAGCCATGAAATTAAAAGACACTTACTCCTAGGAAGGAAAGTTATGACCAACCTAGACAGCAAAGGCAATGCCAAAGAATGCTCAAACTACTGCACAATTGCACTCATCTCACAGGCTAGTAATGCTCAAAGTTCTGTAAGCCAGGCTTCAGCAGTACATGAACCATGAACTTCCAGATGTTCAAGCTGGTTTTAGAAAAGGCAGAGGAACCAGAGATCAAATTGCCAACATCCGCTGGATCATCAAAAAAGCAAGAGAGTTCCAGAAAAACATCTATTTCTGCTTTATTGACTATGCCAAAGCCTTTGACTGTGTGGATCACAATAAACTGTGGAAAATTCTGAAAGAAATGGGAATACCAGACCACCTGACCTGCCTCTTGAGAAACCTATATGAGGTCAGGAAGCAACAGTTAGAAATGGACATGGAACAACAGACTGGTTCCAAATTGGAAAAGGAGTACGTCAAGGCTGTATGCTGTCACCCTGCTTATTTAACTTATATGCCGAGTACATTATGAGAAATGCTGGGCTGGAAGAAGCACGAGCTGGAATCAAGAGTTCTGGGAGAAATATCAATAACCTCAGATATGCAGATGACACCACCCTTATGGCAGAAAGTGAAGAGGAACTAAAGAGCCTTTTGATGAAAGTGAAAGAGGAGAGTTAAAAAGTTGGCTTAAAGCCCAACATTCAGAAAACAAAGATCATGGCATCTGGTCCCATCACTTCATGGGAAATAGATGGGGAAACAGTGGAAACAGTGTCAGACTTTATTTTTGGGGGCTCCAAAATCACACTGCAGATGGTGATTGCAGCCATGAAATTAAAAGATGCTTATTCCTTGGAAGGAAAGTTATGACCAACCTAGATAGCATATTCAAAAGCAGAGACATTACTTTGCCAACAAAGGTCCATCTAGTCAAGGCTATGGTTTTTCCAGTAGTCATGTATGGATGTGAGAGTTGGACTGTGAAGAAAGCTGAGCACTGAAGAATTGATGCTTTTGAACTGTGGTGTTGGAGAAGACTCTTGAGAGTCCCTTGGACTGCAAGGAAATCCAAGCAGTCCATTCTAAAGGAGATCAGCCCTGGGTGTTCTTTGGAAGGACTGATGCTAAAGCTGAAACTCCAGTACTTTGTCCACCTCATGCGAAGAGTTGACTCATTGGAAAAGACTCTGATGCTGGGAGGGATTGGGGGCAGAAGGAAAAGGGGACGACAGAGGATGAGATGGCTGCATGGCATCAGGGACTCGATGGACGTGAGATTGAGTGAACTCTGGGAGTTGGTGATGGACAGGGAGGCCTGGCGTGCTGCAATTCATTTGGTCACAAAGAGTTGGACACGACTGAGCGACTGAACTGAACTGAACTGAGACAGCACATTAAAAAGCAGAGACATTGCTTTCCCAACAAAGGTCCATCTAGTCAAGGCCATGGTTTTTCCACTAGTCATGTATGGATGTGAGAGTTGGAATATAAAATAAAGCTGAGTGCTGAAAAATTGATGCTTTTGAACTGTAGTGTTGGAGAAGACTCTTGAGAGTCCCTTGGACTATAAGGAGATCCAACCAGTCCATCCTAAAGGAGATCAGTCCTGAATATTCATTGGAAGGACTGATGTTGAAGCTGAAACTCCAGTACTTTGGCCACCTGATGCGAAGAACTGACTCATTTGAAAAGACCCTGATACTGGGAAAGATTGAAGGTGGCAGAAGAGGATGACAGAAGTTGAGATGTTTGAATGGCATCACGGACTCAGTGGATATGTTTAGGTAAACTCCAGGAGTAGGTGATGGACAGGGATGCCTGGCGTGCTGCAGCCCATGGGGTTGCAAAGAATTGGACATGACTGAGAGACTGAACTGAACTGACTGAACACTTACATTATGCTACTTCTTATATGCATCCAAATACATGTTTTTGAATAAATTTTTGAAAGACAAAATGCTTATATGTTAAATAAAAACAATTCCAGGAAAAAATTAATACTGAATATGCAAAAATTAATTATTGTTATAGATGATGTGACAATCAGTTGTGTCCAACACTGTGACCCCATGGACTATACAATCCATGGAATTCTCCAGGTCAGAATGCTGGAATGCATAGCCTTTCCCTTCTCAGGAGATCTTCCCAACCCAGGGCTCAAACCCAGGTCTCCCTCATTAAAGGCGTATTCTTTACCAGCTGAGCCATATAAATGCCAATATAAAACTAAGAAAATATTCCAAAGTACCGACCACAGTTAATGCTGAATGAGAAGCCATAATAGATTTTAATTTTCTTCCATTTCCTAAATTGTCTTCAATTATACTATACTACTAGACTATCTGAAGCCCAGAACCTTCCCTTGAAACCAAGGAGAAAGGCAAGAAACTGTGGAGGCCCAGTATTTGAAAATATATTCAGACACAGAATGATAGTTCAGCTTTATTTTATGCTACAAGAAATACTGAAACACCCTCCTCCTCCAGCCAGTGGAAAACAACAGGGCCAAGAGTGCCTAAGGCCAATATAAGCAAACAATTAGGCCCTCATAATAAATCCCTCTTCTCCTCCTGGTCACCTCTATCTCCCTCCTCCCTCTTCTCTTCTCCATGTAACTCTGTGAACCTCTTTGGGTGCCACTCACTGTGGAGAATCTTTTCACCATTAACCTAGATGTTTTATCATCTGTGCTATATGGATGGAGAATTCTTGAGGCTACTGTAAGAATAAGACTGAAAGCCAGAGGCAGGAGGCTTAAATCCAAAACTTGAGAACACCAGAAAACTCCTAACTCCAGGGAACATGAATTGACAAGAGCTCATCCAAAAGCCTCCATACCTACACTTAAACCAAGCTCCACCCAAGAGCCAACAAATTCCAGAGCAAGACATACCATGCTGATTCTCCAGCAACACAGGAACACAGCCCTGAGCATTAAAATACAGGCTGCCCAATGTCATGCCAAAGCCACAGACACCCCAAAAATCACACTGGACACTTCATTGCACTCCAGAGAGAAGAGATCCAGCTCCACCCACCAGAACACAGATGCAAGCTTCCCTAACCAGGAAATCTTGACAAGCCACTCGTCCAACCCCACCCACACAGAGCAACCTCCAAAATAAAGAGGAACCACATACTTCCAGCCTACAGAAAGGCCACCCCAAACACAGCAATCTAAACAAATGACACTGGGAAGACCCAAAGGGAGGGGATGGGGAGGGAGGTGGGAGGGGGGTTCAGGATGGAGAACACATGTACACCCATGGCATATTCATGTCAATGTATGGCAAAACCAATACAATATTGTAAAGTAATTAGCCTTCAATTAAAATAAATAAATTTATATTTAAAAAGAAATAAACAAATGAAAAGGCAAAGAAATAGTCAGCAGGTAAAGGAACATGATAAATGCCGACCAAACCAAACCAAAGAGGAGGAGATAGGGAGTCTACCTGAAAAAGAATTCAGAATAATGATAGTAAAGAGGATCCAAAATCTTGAAAACGAAATGGAGTTACAGGTAAATAGACTAGAGACAAGGATTGAGAAGATTCAAGAAATGTTTATCAAGGACCGAGAAGAAATAAAAAAGAGTCAATCAATAATGAATAATGCAATAACTGAGATCAAAACCACTCTGGAGGGAACCAACAGTAGAATAACTGAGGCAAAGGATAAGATAAGTGAGGTGGAAGATAGAAAGGTGGAAATAAATGAAGGAGAGAGGAAAAAAGAATTAAAAGAAATGAGGACAGCCTCAGAGACCTCTGGAACAATGTTAAATTCCCCAACATTCAAATCATAGGAGTCCCAGAAGAAGAAGACAAAAAGAAAGGGCATGAGAAAACACTTGAGGAGATAACAGTTGAAAACTTCCCTAAAATGGGGAAGGAAATAGCCACCCAAGTCCAAGAAACCCAGCAAGGATCTCATTCAAATATGAAGGAGAAATCAAAAGCTTTACAGACTAGCAAAACCTGAGAGAATTCAGCACGACCAAACCAGCTCTTCAACAAATGCTAAAGCATTTATTTCATTTACTTAATTTATTTCTCAGGAAACAGAAAAAAGTTTTATAAACTTGAACCCAAAACAACAAAGTAAATGGCAATGGGGTCATACTTATCAATAATTACCTTAAATGTAAATGGGTTGAATGCCCCAAACAAAAGACAAAGACTGGCTGAATGGATACAAAAACAAGACCCCTATATATTCTGTCTACAAGAGACCCACCTCAAAACAAGGGACACATACAGACTGAAAGTGAAGGGCTGGAAAAAGATATTCCATGCAAATGGAGACCAAAAGAAAGCAAGAGTAGCAATACTCATATCAGATAAAATAGACTTTGAAATAAAGGCTGTGAAAAGAGACAAAGAAGGACACTACATAATGATCAAAGGATCGATCCAAGAAGAAAATGTAACTATTATATATATATATATATATATATATATATAAAACAATTATTTTATATATATATAGGTGTGTGTGTGTATGTATATATATATATATTTACATATATATATGCACCCAACATAGGAGCAGCACAATATGTAAAGGAAATGCTAACAAGTATGAAAGGGGAAATTAACAGTAACAAAATAATAGTGGGAGACTTTAATACCCCACTTACACCCATGGATAGATCAACTAAACAGAAAATTAACAAGGAAACACAAACTTTAAATGGACCAGTTAGACCTAATTGATATCTGTAGGACATTTCACCCCAAAACAATGAATTTCACCTTTTTCTCAAGTGCACATGGAACATTCTCCAGGATAGATCACATCCTGGGCAATAAATCTAGCCTTGGTAAATTCAAAAAACTGTGTAATCATTTCAAGCATCTTTTCTGATCACAATGCAGTTAAGATTAGATGTCAACTACAGGGGAAAAAAACTATTAAAAATACAAACATATGGAGGCTAAAGAACATGCTTCAGAATAACCAGCAAATCAGAAGAAATCAAAAAAGAAATCAAAATATGCATTGAAACAAATGAAAACGAAAACACAACCCAAAACCTATGGGATTTAGGGAAAGCAGTGCTAAGTGGAAGTTTCATAGCAATACAAGCTTACCTCAAGAAACAAGAGAAAAGTAGAATACATAACCTAACTTTACACCTAAAGCAACAAGAAAAAGAAGAAATGAAAAACTCCAGGGTTAGTAGAAGGAAAGAAATCATAAACATTAGGGCAGAAATAAATGAAAAAGAAACAAAGAAGACTATAGCAAAACTCAACAAAACTAAAAGCTGGTTCTTTGAGCAGATAAATAAAATAGACAAACCAGTAGCCAGACTCATCAAGAAAAAAAGGAAGAGGAATCAATTCAACAAAATTAGAAATAAAAATGGAGAAATCGCAACAGACAACACAGAAATACAAAGGATCATAAGAGACTACTATCAGCAACTATAGGCCAATAAAATGGACAACTTGGAAGAAATGGACAAATTCTTAGAAAAGTATAACTTTCCAAAACTGAACCAGGGAGAAATAGAAAATCTTAACAGACCCATCACAAGCACGGAAATCGAAACAGGAATCAAAAATCTTCCAACAAACAAAAGCCCGGGACCAGATGGCTTCACAGCTGAATTCTACCAAAAATTTAGAGAACTAACACCTATCCTACTCAAACTCTTCCAGAAAATTGCAGAGGAAGGAAAACTGCCAAACTCATTCTATGAGGCCGCCAACACCCTAATACCAAAACCAGACAAAGATGCCACAAAAAAAGAGAACAACAGGCCAATATCTCTGATGAACATAGATGCAAAAATCCTCAACAAAATTCTAGCAAACAGAATCCAACAACATATTAAAATGATCATACGTCATGACCAAGTGGGCTTTATCCTAGGGATGCATGGATTCTTCAATATCCACAAAGCAATCAATGTAATACACCACATTAACAAATTGAAAGATAAAAACCATATGATTATCTCAATAGATGCAGAGAAAGCTCTTGATAAAATTCAACATCCATTTATGATAAAAAAAAAAAATCCCTCCAGAAAGCAGGTATGGAAGGAACATACCTCAACATAATAAAAGCCATATATGATAAACCCACAGCAAACATTATCCTCAATGGTGAAAAACTGAGAGTATTTCCCCTAAAGTCAGGAATAAGACAAGGGTTCCCACTCTCAGCACTACTATTTAACATAGTTTTGGAAGTTTTACTCACAGCAATCAGGTAAGAAAAAGAAATAAAAGGAATCCAGATTGGAAAAGAAGTAAAACTCTCACTGTTTGCAAATGAGATGATTCTCTACATAGAAAACCCCAAAGACACCACCAGAAAATTACTAGAGGTAATCAATGAATATAGTAAAGTTGCAGGATATAAAATTAACACACAGAAATCCCTTGCATTCCTATACACTAACAATGAGAAAACAGAAAGAGAAATTAAGGAAACAATTCCATTCACCATTGCAACGAAAAGAATAAAATACTTAGGAATAAATCTACCTAAAGAAACAAAAGACCTACATATAGAAAACTATAAAACACTGATGAAAGAAATCAAAGATGACACAAATAGATGGGGAAATATACCATCTTCATGGATGGGAAGAATCAATATAGTGAAAATGAGTATACTACCCAAAGCAATCTATAGATTCAATGCAATCCATATCAAGCTACCAACGATATTCTTCAGAGAACTAGAACAAATAATTTCACAATTTGTATGGAAATACAAAAAACCTCGAGTAGCCAAAGCAATCTTGAGAAAAAAGAATGGAACTGGAGGAATCAACCTGCCTGACTTCAGATTATACTATAAAGCTACAGTCATCAAGACAATATGGTACTGGCACAAAGACAGAAATATAGATCAATGGAACAAAATAGAAAGCCCAGAGATAAATCCATGCACATATGGACACCTTATCTTTGACAAAGGTGGCAAGAATATACAACGGAGAAAAGACAATCTCTTTAACAAGTGGTGCTGGGAAAACTTGGAAAAGCATGAAACTAGAACACTTTCTAACACCATACACAAAATTAAACTCAAAATTGGTTAAAGATCTAAATTGAAGACCAGAAACTATAAAAGTCCTAGAGGAAAACGTAGGCAAAACACTCTCCGACATAAATCACAGCAGGATTCTCTATCACCCACCTCCCAGAGTAATGGAAATAAAAGGAAAAATTAACAAATGGCATCTAATTAAACTGAAAAGCATTTGCACAACAAAGGAAACTATAAGTAAGATGAAAAGACAGCCTTCAGAATGGGAGAAAATAATAGCAAATGAAGCAACTGACAAAAAGTCAGTCTCAAGAATATACAAGCAGCTCATGCAGCTCAATTCCAGAAAAATAAACGACCCAATCAAAAAGTGGGCCAAAGAACTAAACAGACATTTCTCCAAAGAAGACATACAGATAGCTAACAAACACATGAAAAGATGCTCAACATCACTCATTATTAGAGAAATGCAAATCAAAACCACAATGAGATACCATCTCACGGCAGTCAGAATGGTTCCCATCTGAAAGTCTACAAACAATAAATGCTGGAGAGGGTGCGGAGAAAAGGGAACCCTCTTACACTGTTGGTGGGAATGCAAACCAGTACAGCCACTATGGAGAACAGTATGGAGATTCCTTAAAAAACTGAGAACAGAACTCCCATACGACCCAGCAATCCCACTGCTGGGCATACACACCAGGAAACAAGAATTGAAAGAGACACTTGTACCCCAATGTTCATTGCAGCACTGTTTACAATAGCTAGGACATGCAAGCAACCTAGATGTCCATCAGCAGATGAATGGATAAGAAAGCTGTGGTACATATACACAATGGAGTATTACTCAGCTATTAAAAAGAATACATTTGAATCAGTTCTAATGAGGTGGATGAAACTGGAGCCTATTATACAGAGTGAAGTAAGTCAGAAAGAAAAACACCAATACAGTATATTAAGGCAGATATATGAAGTTTAGCAAGATGGTAACCATGACCCTATGTGGAAGACAGCAAAAGAGACACAGATATACAGAACAGACTTTTGGACTCTGTGGGAGAAGGCGAGGGTGGGATGCTTTGAGAGAATATCCTTGAAACATGTATATTACCATATGTAAAACAGATCACCAGTCCAGGTTCAGTGCATGACACAGGGTGCTCAAGGCCGGCAAACTGGGATGACCCTGAGGGATGGGATCGGGAGGTAGGTGGGAGCGGGGTTCAGAATGGGGGATACATGTGCACCCATTGCTGATTCTTGTCAATGTATGGCAAAAACCACTACAATACTGCAAAGTAATTAGCCTCCAATTAAAACAAATAAATTAAAAAAAACTAAAAACAGAACTACCAAATGACCCAGTAATCCCACTACTGAGCATATACCCAGAAAAAAACATAATTCAAAAATGTATATGCACTCCAGTGTTCACAGCAGCACTTTTTATATCCAAGACAGGGAAGAAATCTAAATGTCCATCAATAGATAAATGGATTTTAAAAGACGTGGTACATATATACAATGAAATATCAGCCATAAAAGAGAAAAAAATCATGCCATTTGCAGCCATATGGATGGACATAAAGACTGTGATACTGAGTGAAGTCAGTCAGACAGGGAAACACAAATATCATATGATATCGCTTATATGTGAAATCTAAAAAATGGTAGAAATAAACTTATTTACAAAACAGAAATAGAGTCATAGATGTAGAAAACAAACTTATGTTAACAAGGGGGGAAGCATGGTGTGGGTGGGAACAAATTGGGAGATTGGGATTGACATATACACTCTACTATATATAAAATAGATAATAAGCACCTACTGTATAGCACAGGGAACACTATTCAGTACTTTGTAATGGCCTATATGGAAAAGAATCTAAAAAAGAGTGGACATATGTGTATATATAAGTGAATCAACATTCAGAAAATGAAGATCATGGCATCCGGTCCCATCACTTCATGAGAAACAGATGGGGAAACAGTGTCAGGCTTTATTTTTGGGGGCTCCAAAATCACTGCAGATGGTGACTGCAGCCATGAAATTAAAAGACGCTTACTCCTTGGAAGAAAAGTTATGAGCAACCTAGATAGCATATTCAAAAGCATAGACATTACTTTGCCAACAAAGGTCCGTCTAGTCAAGGCTATGGTTTTTCCAGTGGTCATGTATGGATGTGAGAGTTGGACTGTGAAGAAAGCTGAGTGCCGAAGAATTGATGCTTTTGAACTGTGGTGTTAGAGAAGACTCTTTGAGAGTCCCTTGGACTGCAAGGAGATCCAACCAGTCCATTCTGAAGGAGATCAGCCCTGGGATTTCTTTGGAGGGAATGATGCTGAAGCTGAAACTCCAGTACTTCGGCCACCTCATGCGAAGAGTTGACTCATTGGAAAAGACTCCGATGCTGGGAGGGATTGGGGGCAGAAGGAGAAGGGGACGACAGAGGATGAGATGGCTGTATGGCATCACTGACTCGATGGACGTGGGTCTGAGTGAACTCTGGGAGTTGGTGATGGACAGGGAGGCCTGACGTGCTGCAATTCATGGGGTCGCAGAGTCGGACACGACTGAGTGACTGAACTGATAAGTGAATCATTTTGTTGTACACCTGAAACTAACACAGAATTGTAAATCAACCATTGTTGTTCAGTCACTCAGTTGTGTTCGACACTTTGCGACCCCATAGACTTCAGCATGCCAGGTCTCTCTATCCCTCACCATCTCCTGGAGTTTGCCCAAGTTCATGTTCATCTCTGATGCTGTCCAGCCATCTCAACCTCTGACACCCTCTTCTCCTTCTACCCTCAATCTTTCCCAGCATCAGGGACTTTTCCAATGAGTCGTCTGTTCACATCAGGTGACCAAAATACTGGAGCTTTGGCTTCAACATCCGTCCTTCCAGTGAATATTCAGGGTTTTCCTTTAGGATTGACTGGTTTCATCTCCTTTCTGTCCAAGGCACTTTCAGGAGTCTTCTCTAGCACCACTGCTTGAAGGCATCAATTCTTTGGCACTCAGCTTTCTTAACTGTCTAGCTCTCACAACCATATGTGACCACTGAGAAGACCTTAGCCTTGAATACAGGGACCTTTGTCGGCAGAGTAATGTCTCTGATTTTAACAGCCTCTCTAGGTTTGCCATCCTTTTCTTGCCAAGAAGCAATCATCTTCTGATTTCATGGCTGCAGTCACCATCTGTGGTGATTTTGAAGCCCAAGAAGAGGAAATCTGTAACTACTTCCACCTTTTCCCCTTCTATTTGCCATGCAGTAATAAGGCTGGATGCCATGATCTTAGTTTTTTAAATATTTAGTCTTAAGCCAGCTTTTTCATTATCCTCCTTCACCCTCATCAAGAGGCTCTTTAGTTCCTCTTTGCTTTCTACCGTTAGACTGGTATCATCCGCGTATCTGAGGTTGTTGATGTTTCTCCTGCTTATCTTGATTTCAGCTTGTAACTCATCCAGCTTGGTATTTCATGATGTGCTCACCATATAGATCAAACAGACAGCATTTAGAGTAAGCAGACAGCCCTGTAGTTTTCCTTTCTCAATCTTGAACCAATCAGTTGTTCCATACAGGGTTCTAACTGTTGCTTTTTGACCCGCATACAGGTTTCTCAGGAGACAGGTACGATGGGCTGGTATTCCCATCTCTGTAAGAGCTTTCCACAGTTTGTCATGATCCACATAGTCAAAGACCTTACTTAGCACAGTCGAAGAAAGAGAGGTAGATGTTTTTCTGAAACTACCTTGCTTTCTCTATAATCCAGCGAATGTTGACAATTTGACCTCTAGTTCCTCTTCCTTTTCTAAAACGGACTTCCCTGGTGGCTCAGACAGTAAAGCATCTGCCTACAATGCAGGAGATCTGGGTTTGATCCCTGGGTCAAGAAGATCCTCTGGAGAAGGAAATGGAAACCCACTCTAGTACTCTTGCCTGGAAAATCCCATGGATGGAGGAGTGTGATAGGCTACAGTCCATGGAGTCACAAAGAGCTGGACATGACTGAGAGACTTCACTTTCACTTTCTTTCTTGTGGACATCTGGAAGCTCTTGGTTCGCATAATGCTGAAGCCTAGCATGCAAGATTTTAAGCATGACCTTACTAGCATGGGAGATGATTTGGCCCCTTTCATGCATCATAGCCTTGTTGTGGCGAAGGGGCTTGCATAACTCAGTGAAGCTATGAGCCATGACGTGCAGAGCCACCCAAGACAGATGGGCCGTAGCAGAAGAGTTCGGACAAAACGTGATCCACCAGAGGAGGGAATGGCAAACCACCCCAGTATACTTGCTGTGAGAACCTCATGAACTGTAAAAAAGGCCAAATCAATGATACTCCAACATAAATTTTAAAAAAACGTCATTTGCAAATATTTTCTCCCATTCAGTAGGTGGCCTTTTTGTTTTTATCAATAGTTTCATTCACTGTGGAAAATTTCCTGTTTGAATAGGTCCCATTTGTGTATTTCTGCTTGTATTTCTGTTCCCTGGGATGTCTCATGCAAACTGTCCTGTTCAGGGTGCCTTGTGGCATTGAGTGCTTGGTGGTTTAACTGTATACTGTTCACTGTCCAAAAAAAAAAAAAAAACTTTTTTTGTGAGGATTCTTTGTTGCCTCCTTTTGCTAGGCATTTAATGGTACTATTATGGGATGGATTGTGCCACAGACTGAATGTTTGTGTCCCCTCAAAATTCATGTGTTGAAATCCTGACCTGAAAAATTATGGACTTTGGAGGTGGGGCCTTTGGGAGATGATCTGGGTCATGAGAGTAGAGCCCTCATGAATGGAATTAGTGCCCTGATAAAAGAGACCCCAAAGAGCTCGCTCACCCGTTCTGCCATGTGAGGACACAAGAAGGTGGCTGCTTATGAAGCACAAGTAGGCCATCTCCAGACACGAGATCCGCTGGTACCATGACCTTGGACTTCCAGCCTGTCTATAGTAGACTGTGCTAGTCTGTGATAGCAGCCCAACCTGACAAGCCATAGTGTCCCCCAAAAAGATGTTTAAGACCTAAGCTCCACTGCCTGTAAATGTGACCGTATTTGGAAATGGGGTCTCTTTAGATGTAATCAAGTTAAGATGTAGTCATACAGGCTTGGGGTAGCCCTAATCCAATGACTGGTGCCCTTATAAGAAAAGAAAGTGAGACATAGAGACACACAGGGAGAAGGCCATATAAAAATGAGGCAGAGACTGAAGTGACACGTCTAAGAGTCAAAGAACACCAAGGACCACAGGCCACCAATGTGAGGCTGGGAGCAAGGTGTGGAACAGGATTGCCCTCAGAGTCTGAAGCATGAGGTGCCCCTGCTCCCAACTGGATTTCAGAAAGAGAATAAATTTTTGTTAAGCCATCCAGTTTGTGGTCATGTGTTACAACAGCCCTGAGAAAGTCACATGGGTGCTATCAGCCCAGGAACACTTGGAACCAAATTTAGGCCTTGAAGTCCCTAAAGCACCCCAGCTACTCAAACCCAAACAGCACAGAGCCAGGCCTACAACCCCAAATTCATGCTTTGGTATCCTGTGTCTGTGAGCACCTCATCAACACTCCCTGCAGCCCCAGCGCTGGGGTGAGTTGGGTTGACTTTCGGCCTCCCTTGTGTTCAGTTCCAGAACCTGCATCCTTGGGGCACAGTAGCCTCAGTGGCCTCCTTCTCAGACTCCCATTTCCTCTCAGCTTTCACTCTCGTTGGTTCTAAACTGCTTTAACAGATTTGAAGAATATTTCATCTGTCATTTGTAGTTATTTTCAACAGAAAATTTTGACTACTACTGCCCACGGTTAGAGAAGCCCAGGCTTGTTCTGTCACACTCCTGGATGCTGACTGAATCCTCATTCTGGTACTGCAGACATCTACGTGATTCTGAGAGATCAATCCCCACCTCGGCCCAGACCCACAACGCTCAGACGCAATGGAACCTGCAGAATTCACAGAACAGCTCCATCCCTGGGTCTCCCTGCTTCCAGACGCATCAGACCTACCACACGCCCTGTGCTCTGCTCCACCCAGGATGCGATAGTATCGGCTGTGCCTGCACCCCGCCCCTGACACGCACACCCCTCCCTATGGGGGGGTTCTACTCTAAAGAAAGGACAGAGCAGGGGCACCTGCATCGAGAGACCAAGGCAGACAGTCCCCTGTTCTCTTCTGACCTGCGATGAGTGCACACGGGGCTTCTCAGCAAACTCATTGCCTATCCTCGCGCTGGTCCAGGGGTTCCACCCTATAGTGGACAGAGATGGAAAACAAACCAGAAAAGATTGGAGACTCCAACAGGGCAATGGATTTAGGATGGAGACTTTAGATGAAGGTAATGTTTCAACTGCAAGCTGAACAACAAAAAGAAACGAGCCATGCAAAGATTTGGGAAAGGGCATCCTCTGCTATGGCTGAGGGCTGGGGGGGAGGGGGGCAAAAGGGGCAAAAGCCTAAAGATACAGTCAAGGAAGGGGAAGAGGGTGACATTGACTCTTGGTAAGAACATGCCAGTCAACCTCTGGCACTCAGGAATGGCCAACTGTGGCTGACTTCTTTGCAGCCTAAGGTCAGGACCCTGGGCCAACCCAGCTCCCTTTTGAGTCCCCATCTGAGAAAACAGGGCTAGCAAGAGAATGTAATTTGTTCCAGCCAACATTTGACTGAGCACCCCCTCCTTCCCCCTTTCTCCAAGTCTTTCCTAAGAAGGCTCCCCACATGTGAACCCCTGCTCTGTCCCTTTGAGATGTCCATGTACCTCCAACAACCCAGGAGAGGCTTTCTAGGGGACCTGAGAGTCATTCCTTTGAAATGGGATCCTCAGGAAGGACAGGGCCTGAGTCTACCCATCTCTGAGTAGGATGGAATCGTAACATCCAAGAACTGACCCCGGGGACGGACACTGCTGACCTCACCACATTGACCCTGACCAACCCGCTGTGGGTTTTCACTGGAGACCCTGCTCACTGACCCCACCTCACTCTCCCTTCAAATCACCAGCACTCCTGTGCCAATCAGAAGGGTGCCTGGCACCCTCGCCTGCTGACCAAACAAAACCAGTTCCTACCCCTTTACCTAAAGGCCAGTTGAGCTGCTCCACAACTGCATATCCTAATGCTGCTGACATGAAAC
This sequence comes from Bos indicus, assembly GCF_029378745.1. Lineage (NCBI taxonomy): Eukaryota > Metazoa > Chordata > Mammalia > Artiodactyla > Bovidae > Bos > Bos indicus. The sequence goes on along the minus strand of NC_091789.1, from coordinate 39,651,590 downwards.
AGATGAGGACCGGGCAGGTAGAGATATGGAGTTAGTATCTAATGGGGATAAGGTTTCCATTAGGGAAGACGAAAAGGTTCTGGGAATGGATGGTGGGGTGGTTGCCCAACCATGTGAATATGCTTCTTGCCACTAAACTGTGCACTTAAAATGGTTAAAATGGTAAATCTTATGTGTATTTTACTACAAGAAAAAAAAAAAAAAAACACCTGCATCATTAAAGTGTTTGGAGTCTGTAAGACTGTTCTAACTCTGTTGCAGAGGAAGAGGGTGGGAAGATTTGGGAGAATGGCATTGAAACATGTATAGTATCATGTATGAAACGAGTTGCCAGTCCAGGTTCTATGCACGATATTGGATGCTTGGGGCTGGTGCACTGAGACGGCCCAGAGGGAAGGTATGGGGAGGGAGGAGGGAGGAGGGTTCAGGATGGGGGAACACATGTATACCTGTAGCGGATTCATTTTGATATTTGGCAAAACTAATACAATTTGTGAAGTTTAAAAATAAAATAAAATTTAAAAAAAAGTGTTTGGAGAACACCTTTGAAAATAAACTTTTAACAATCAGCTTTTAAAAACATAATTTGCAGCTTGGAATTATGTGTTATTAGGTTTAAAGAGTGAGTCACATTATCTTTGAAGTTGCAAGGATTAACAAGCAGTTAGTTAGTTAGCAGTCAGTGTGTGTGTGTGTTTTGTTTTGAGCACCCAATGCAGTCCCTGGGGATGTGCTCAGAGACGTGCAACTGTTAGGAAGTCAGTGCTCACCAATGACTGGGTAACACAAGCACAAAAGCCAGGGGTGGCCACCCCTGTGCTTAGCAGAGCAGTTAATGCAACCGAGAACATGGGCACCTCTGCCATAGAGCACTGTTTATGATGCCTGTGGCAGCCCCACAATGCCACTAGACTCACGAAATCACTTTTGCTTCTTGCTGTATGTTCAGTTGGTTGCACTTAACTGCTCTCAGAGTCAGCAGGGAAGGTCCCATCACAGGTCAGTGTGTGGTCAGCACATTTTCTCATGCCATTTCTGAGTGTCCACACAACGGTAACCTCGATGGGGCTAAAGAAGTCTTTACAAAGAAATGAAGAAATGCAGCGAAGGCTTGTGATGGTTCGCCACAAGCGAAACAAATGCAGATAGACTGCAACTGAGTCCCATCAGCTACAGCAGGGCCACCTGGCCCACCTCATGGATGCAATGACAATGTGCTCCAAATTGTACCCACCTGGATTTGGGGGACCACCACCCCCCCACACACAGTGTAGTGTGCAGTTTGACCCTAAGTTGAAATGTCTGTTTTGGAGTCTTGTGGTTTCTATCTTGACTCCAGTTCCAGCCCTGGCCAAGGCTGTTCAAGCACCCCCCTTGCCACAGCTTTGCCACCACGAAGGAAGGAGACACTTGGCTATGTCAGGGCAGAGGTTGCAGAAACCATGAAGCAGCCACACTGCGCACCACCAGCCTGCAAAATGCGGCTGCTGCAGTCCTATTTCCCTTCCTCTGATTCTCCATCCACCCCAGCGGAACAGCATGCAAACAACAGCCTGCTCTCAGCAGTGACTGAAATGAAAGTCAAACCTTGGATGGTCCCATTTTATGGATGGGGAGCCTGAGACTCAGAAAGGTAAAATCACCAATGCAAGCCTCACACCGCAGACAGGCCTAGGGAACACACTGCAGGGCTCCAGCTCCTCTCCAAGGAGCCACTGCTGCTCTCTGCACCTCGGCAAAGCCTGCCGAGGGATGTGTCAGGCCTGGCCCTTCCAATGATGTCCTTCTGTGGCCAAGGAACACACTCAGCCCTGCCCCCTTTCTGACCCATCAGCAGGCAGCGGACCATGGAAGGCCTCCAATTCACCACGGAGGTGGAGCAGCTGTTTTCTAACAGCAGACTCCTATATGCTGTCACCTAAATGCTCTCTTCAGCCTCCTATAAAACAGAGCTGGGGACTTCCCTGGTGGTCCAGTGGGTAAGAATCCGCCTGCCAGTGCGGGGAACGTGGGTTCAAGCCCTGGGCCAGGAAGACCCCACATGCCAAGGAGCAACTACTGAGCCTGCACACCTAGAGCCCAGGCTCTGCAACAAGAGAAGACACTGCAGGGAGAAGCTGGTGCACCGCAACTAGAGAAAGCCCTCAGAACAACAAAGACCCAGCAGAGCCGAAAAGAAATAAGACACTTTTGGAAAAAACTGTTAGGCATCCCACATTATGGGTGGAAATGTGTCCCCTCCAAGAAGACACCGGGCAGCCCTCACCGCAGGCCCTGAGGATGCCACCCACTGCATGTGGACACTGGGTCTTCTCAGGGGTGATCGAGTTAAAGGGAGGTCACGAGGGTGGCCCTAATCCAATGGGACTGTGTCCTTATAAAAGGGGACACTTGGAGATGCAGACACGCACAGAGGAAAGATAACGTGAAGACACAGGGCGCAGACGGCCTCTCCCATCCCAGGAGAGAGGCCTGGAACACACCCTCTCTCACGGCCATCAGGAGAAACTGACCCTGCCCAGTCCTGGATCGTGGACTTCCGGCCTCCACGACTGGGAAACAATACGTTTCTGTTGTTTGCAGCAACCCCCCTCCAAAGTATACACACACAGCTCAGAAACAAGGAGTCTGCCCTCGTACCACCTGCTGCCAGCCACTCGCAGGCAAATCTCTTGGCTGCTCCCACCCCGGACCAAGTTCACAGTAACATACATTCTCTATCAAAGTAATACATGCAAATGATATGCATCCAGAAAATACATAAAACACATAAGGCAAACTTAATCACTGGTAATCCTACCACCACAGCCATCCAAACGGTAACAGCGCACACACAACAGTTCTCCTTTTATTGGGGTCACACTTCATATATCGCTATGTCTGTTGGCTTTTTCACACCCACGTGCTCCAGAGTGGGTTCCAGGTGATGAGGTAGCCACGGCTCCAGAAGTGCTGCCTCCTACTCCACGGCCTTTGGTGGCTACAGATGGCTGCTGCAGCCAGCACCCTGACAGTGCCGAAGTCGCAGATTTAAGGAGGCTGGGACACTCCCTATGTGCTTGTCCATCCCACCCGACCAGCCCCATGGCAGTGGGTCCCCACGCATTGTCAACAGGGCACTGGAAGTCAGCGTTTGTTGCCATTTTGACATCACTTTTTGTCTAGTTTGAGTCTATGTTGTTCTAGTCATTCATGAGGAAGAAATGCTTTTGTATTGTGCTTATTTGATTGCTCTTAACGTGCATTCTCTTAACCAGGTAATGGAGCAGGGTGTGTGGAAGCAATGGGCAATGCCAACATGGAGGTCCTATCTGTCCATCTCCACCACCCAAACCCACGGTCGTGAGGGTCCAGGGGCCACCTGCTTCCCTCACAGGAGGAATCCACCCCCTTGTTTCAGAAGGGTGGTTGAAAACCTTCAGTCTCTCACATCCTGTGGGCCCCATGGGAGGTGGGTGCCCAGCCTGCAGGAAGAGAAGGTTCCAGACAGCAGTGGGTCCTGGCCGGCGCCCAGTCCCCAGCCAGCCCCAAAGCAGCTGCTTTGGGGCAGAGGTGGAACGTGTGTGAAGCTCCCACTACAGCCACTGTGCTGCCTAGGTGGGGGCCTCTGCCCGAGCCGCAGCAATGCTCCTGGGTTGTGGGGGGCAGTGAATGTCCACCTCACACCACTCTGGGGTCTCCCCTTCCTTCAGCCCCCTTTCAGAGGAGGGAGCTGGTCAGAGAAGCACTCTGGTGTATATGTGTCATCATCTTAGAAGCACTAAACCAATCCCTACCCAGCCAGGAGCCACCACCCAGGATGCAAGTGGTCCAACAGAGCCACCCTTTCTTTTTCCTAGCCATGTGCGTCAGCCCCAGCAGCGGTGTCCAGCTGGAGATGAAGGGTCTGAGGCTCAACAGTCCCCGAGCCTGCAAGCACCTACCCCACTCCCAACTCCATTTTTCCTCACTACAGTTGTTACCTGCCTCTGCAGAGCACAGCAGTCACCATCACCCCAGGGAATAAGCCCTCCATCAGAGCTGCCAATCCCAGAGATGCCTGCCTTCAAACGCATCTGCCCTCATCTGTGGGCACCAGAAGATGACCCTGTGCTGGGCTGAACGGTGACCAACACAGATGCACACGTCCTGACCCCCAGAATGTGTGACTGTGATCTTACTTGGAAAAAGGGTCTTTGTAGATGCGATGAAAGCAAGCATCTGGAGACGAGGTCATCCTGGATGACTCAGGGCAGGGCGGGGGGGAGCTCCAAATCCAGTAAGTGTCCTTGAAAGAGAAGAAAAAGTGGAGGAGACCATGTAGAGACAGAGGCAGATGCTGGAAAGACACGTCCACCTGCCAAGGAACACTGAGGAAGACCACTGAGAGCTGGGAGAGAGGCCTCTAGAAGGAACAAAGCCTGCCCACACCTGGATTTCAGACTTAGGCCTCCTAAGTCACCTGCTCCAGGTCTAAGTCACCTGCTCCAGCAACAACAGGAAACTAATACACTCCCCCAAAATGGCAAGTGCTCTTGTAGAAAAGTTGCAGGATACAGTTTGAAAGAGCATCCATGAGCAGAGAACCTATCTGTGCCTTTAACACGTTCCTGAAGGACCATTTGCAACTGAACACTGGGCTTCAGGAAGTAGATCAGTCTACCCCTGCAGATGACAAGAAAGCCCCCAGCCCAGGCTTGTTTTCAGAACAGGATACTGGCTGGGCCTTCATCTAGCCAGACTGATATCCCAATCCTAGTCCGCCCTGGCACTGCCAGATAGCAGGGGTCCCGCACAAAACCCAGGGACAGGGATCTGTGTCATCCCATTTCCAACCAGGCAGCCCCCGGGGCACAGAGGGATGCTGGGCGCTGAGAAGGAAACCACAATTACAGGGTTGATGCCCACAGCGTTGACATCCTCGGAAATATCCAGATTCTTGCAAAACTGTAAGAGAGTTCTCTGGTGTTGGTACTCTGCCAGAGATGGTGAAGTGGCTTCTGTTGGCCAGGCTGGGGCATCTGGGGCTGGCATAGGGAACAGCATCACAGACTTTGGTGGCAGCGCTCCTGGGGAGGACCAGGGTGCATTGCAGCATCAGACAGCATGGGGCAAGTGTACCTGTGGCATGCACACCTCCTCAGACCAAGAGGTGGTGACAACACTAAATCCGAAGCTGTGCAGGATAAACAAAACAACAAGAGAACAGGCTCCAGTGCAAACACACCGGTACCAAGTCAGGAGGAAGAGATAACCATGGGTTACATCACACACGAAGAGTCCATCCCCCTAATGACCAAAGAGCTCTTGTAAGTCAAGGAATAAAAGAGTAACTGCCCAGTAGAAAAATAGGTAAAAAAATCCAAGCAGGCCATTTATACCAGAACTGAAAAGGACCCTTCAAGCTCTGAAGAGATAAGTCAAGCTTACTCTTAACAGAGAGGAGCTCACCTTGTGGGATGGGCACAAGCCCCCCCGCCCCCGCCACTCTTGGACACCATCACCCGTGGCAGAGCTGTCGGGAGAGCAGGAAGCCACACCAGGGTAGGGGCCTCAGTGCTGTCTAGCCCTGGTGGATACTCAATGGTGCCACTTCGAAGGATCCAACCCAAGGTACGTATGAGAGATGCACAAAGATTTTGTACCACAGTGACAACCCCAATGTCCATTAGTAACAGACAGCATCAGTCCAATGTGCTGCAGCCGCCAAGGGAACAGCACCCAGCTTACAAGACCTGTGCCCTGGGCGCTGTGCCAGGTGGCTGGGAGGAAGGCTCTGCCCACCTCAGCCTGGGAAGCTGGTGTCCGGGAGCCCCAGCTGTGGCTCGTGACCTTCCCAGCACAGGTGGAAAAAGTGGGAACCCCAGAGCCAAGCAGCTCAGGCATACAGAACAAAACAAAAGAGCACAATGGTGGGCCTCGCTGGGGCTCCGTGTTGCCCTAAGAGATGGGAACCCGTGGACGAGGGTGTGGAAGCATGGGGGCCTGCGGCTAGGTCTCGGGGTTCAGAGAGGGCACCCACTCTGTGTCAGCTGCCCCTAGTTCAGGCCCAGGCAGACAGGAGAGGAAAGCAGCAGAGAGCACTGTCCTGGGCTGCCTGGCGGCCTGCAGCCCTACTCGATGCACTCCATGACGTGTATCTGCAGGGTGTCTATGTCAGGAGCCTGATACTGACACTTGGGGCAGCAGAACTTGGGCGGCTCGTCAGGGGGGCTTCTCCTCTGGCTGGACGGGTTCAGGTGAAAGGAGTGATGAGCTGGGGAAAGAGATCAGGCACCAGTCGGGGTGGGCTTCATGTGTGTGTCCCCCTGCACAACTGTGGGGCAAGGCAAGGACCAACACCTGGGCTATAACCACCTGAGTCACCAAGGCTAGCATCTCCCTTTACGGCCCACCCCAGGGGTGGGGGTGTACTGATGGGGAGGAGGGGGCCACGTCCAGTTCCCTCTTCCCCATAGTATTGGGATCCATCGTGCCTCCTCCCACTGCTCGCTCACCTGGGCCAGGGGCTAAGGGGGGCTGGGAGACCTCAACGTGCCGCTTCCTCATGTCTTCAATCCTTTTGAGAAAAGAAAAGAAAGCATCCAATCAACACATCTGGGTCACGTCTCCAGCATGCGCGAGGCTGGGGGAAGGATGGGGTGCAAGGTGGGGAGGGGGAGGCCAGCCCCACCTTGACCCGACAGGCCCAGGACCCAGTGCCACTGCCTGTGGGGCCTGTGCTCCGACACCCACCTGGCTGACTCCTGACAGCTGGTCTTGAGCCTGCTGTATTCCCTCTGCAGCTGCTCCAGCTGTTCTTGCAGGAATTCCTTCTTCTCAGCCAGCTTCTCCCGGGCCTGCCTCTCGGCCTGGAAGTCTGCCTTGTAGATATCCGCCTGGCAAAACCAAGAGAGGAGCAGCGCGTGCTGTCCACCAGCCGCTCCATGCCAGGCCCAGGGAACGGTGTGGGGGGGACGGCAGAGCCCCTGAGCCCCTCAGCATGAAGACGGTCCCTGCCAGGGCGTTGCAAGTTCGAGGAACGTCTCAAGGGGCTCGGAGGCTTTCTGAGAGGCCACTGCCAAATGACACCAGACACATGGCAGGTCCCAGCCCTTGCATCCCAGCCTGCACCCCCGCAGGCCGGCCACAGGGGTGAGCCCTCACCTGGGCTTTTAGCACTGGGACAGTCTCCATCACAATCTTGTGCTGTTCCGCCTCCTCCTTCAGCTTGTCGATCACTTCCTGTTTGGCCACCAGGGCCTCCTCAGCCTGCTGGAGCTGCTGCTTGAGATCCTCCAGCTGCAGTCCCTAGATGTGGGGGACAGGGAGCTGATGGAGCCCCATCTGGCCCAGCCATGGAGGCCGGGCCATCCCCAGGCCGGCCGCTGCTCCTGGGGAGGAGGACCAAAAGGAACCAAAGACGGGGCATTGTGCAAGGCACGGGAAAGGCAGAGGAGGCCAGAGAGGACCGCTGGGGTCACCTGGCACAACCTCGCCCAGGCTGACATTCCATCCTGAGCTGTACAGTCCTCATCCAACCCTCCAAGGGACAGGGGCCAACCACTCCACACAGACTAGTCTCATGCCCTAGTGCTCCACTATGTGCCCACTAAGCCGAGTCTCATAGGTTCCCCCGTGACACCACCTCACAGACGCCCCACAACCCCCTTTCCTGCCCCCACCCCCAGCACACCCACAGAGACACACTCACACACACAGATGCACACACACAACACCCAGCCTTCCCTCTTGAGGTCAAAGGGCCACAGTTTTGTAACTAGCTCTTCATCATGTGACCCAGTTTCAGGTTTTACCCTTATAAGTCTCTTCCAAGTATGTTTCTGTTTAACTATATCCTTGAAATGTGATCACTAGAAACTACACTCAGGATAGGTCTGATGACGACCAATAAGCACAGGGCTCCCAGCCACCTTCAAGACTGATGTGGAAACATTCCCAGGGGACGCCTGGCAGGCGGGAGCAACCATGGAGACAAGTGTGACCCTACTTGGGGCAGAGCATCTGGAGGCCCCCCACTCCATCCACCATGGGCAGCAAACAACACAGCCCAAGCATCTCCACCTCCCCCCACCATCTGGCCTGACCCATCACTCCAGGGCCCTGACCAAGCTCTAGGGTGAATTGAGTATCCCTCTCCAAAGCCAGCTCTGTGAGTCTATTAAGGTAGGGCCTTGACTTCCAATATCCCGGATCTATCGGGGGGGATCAGCTCCCGGACTGCAGGGAGAGGAGCCAGGGGCAGGTCAGTCCCCAACACCCGGAGGACGCCTCTCCCATACTCACTCGGTTCCGCTCACTGCTCACCATGCTGCTCTTCACGTGATTGTCATACTCTTGGAAGAGCTGGTGATAGGCCACCTGCAGCTGGGCCAGCTTCCGCCTGAGGAAAAGAAACCACCTTGTCCTGATCCAGCCACAGCGTTCAACTCCACCCCCTTCCTTCCCCTCAAGGCCAAAGGCCAGAATGTGGCTTCCGAGGTGCCTCTGGGCCGTGCAGGCCACCAGCTCCGAGGCAAGCTTTGCTACCTAGTTCATATCCTTTTCCTCAAATCACGCGTTTTCAAAACAGTATAGAAAGCAATGTGTATCACAAAGCAGAGCTTTGGTCCAACTACACATTTCTGTGAGATTAGCTTTTCTTCATGTACTTCAATCAAAACATATCACAACAAAAACTAAATAACTTCAATCAAAACATATCACATCAAAAAAGAAAGAAAAATAAAAAACCTGTCACAACAGACTGACCACAGCAGCAGCGGACAGGAGAGTCCAGCAATTTTTAGTGAACCAGAGACAATAATGAATGAGATTTATAAAAATGTAATACAAGGTCAGTCTCGAAGTATTTATTCTGGAAGACATAGTTCTTTTTCACAAGAATATGTATTTTTATGTGCAAAAAATAAAACTAAAAGACAGCTGTCCTGTCCCCTTCAAAAAAGTCAACTTCATGAAGAATCCAGAAAAGCAGGAGGACGGTTTGAGATGAAAGAAGACTCAAAAGACACCCCATCAAAGACAAAGCAGGATCCTCGACAGGACGCTGTGAACGTATGGGCCAGAGGGCGGAATTGGAATGTGGACGGGAGAGTGAAGGATGTCACCCTCTCCAGGACGCCTCGCTGGGGTGTAACGACAGTCAGGGGTAGTGTTGGGCTCCCCTCCACCGCATCCCACTCACTTCTCCTCCGAGGCGGCCTGCCGTTCCATGCGCAGGGCAGCTTCCATGCTTTCGTTCTGCAGAACAAGCTGGTCCACCTGCACACTGTGCCGCTGTTCCAGTGCCTCCCGCTCGCTCTCCAGCTGCCGGGCCTTTTCGCTGGCCACCCGGGCCCTGTGAGGAAGTGGAGGTCACAGACAGGCCCGGGGGGAGGGGGCATCGGCCAGCCCAGCACCCCTGCCACATGGTGCAAGACGGACGCCATGGCGGGGGACCAGTCCTGGCACAGGGCGACGAAGGGGTAGGCCTCCAGGTGACCCTGGGGTGGGCGCTGGCTGGGGAGACAGGGACGACTGCAGGGCGTCTGGCTCAGGGCGGGTTTGGGCTGGGGACAGCCATCCAGGAAGGCTGTTCTGGGGGTAAAGGAGGTGGTCCCAGGGGAGAGGAGCCCCAGGAACTGCCCATGAGGTTATCACAGGCGGGTGCTGGGTGCGCTGGCCAGGGCCATCTAGTGGATGGGTCAGGAGGGACTGCAAGGAAAGGAAGCAGAGACAGCCAGCCTTGATAGAATTTCTAGAAGGTGGGGAGGGAGAAGTGAGAAATGGGGGGGGGGCCGGAAAGGGGCACTGCTCCAGAGGCCACGCAGGCTCCACACCTACCCAAAGAGCCTCCTACTTGCCTGCCTGTGGGTATACAGCACTGATGGCCCAGCACCCCCCACCACCCCGGGTCTCCTATGTCTAAACAGCGCCCTGCACTCTGGGTCCAGGCTTCGGCCAGGCCACCGGCTGGATCGAGGCTTCCTCAGCCCCACTGCAGGGTGATGGCGGGGGGCTGCTGGAGATCAGCTCTGGTCCCAGCATCTCTCCACGCCTGGGCCAGTCTATCAGATGCAGATCCTATCTGTAAGCTGACAAAACCCAGCCCTGTCACTGCCATCATCGGATGGGACTGCCACCTGCCAGGGGCCTGATGGGAGACGCCTCCTGCCCTGAGCTGTCTAGCTCAGCATGTACGTGCTCAGCCAAGGGGGTAGGAGTGGAGGTGGGGTGATAGGAAAGCAGGGTGCCCAAGAGCCTATAACTGCTGGAATAACGGCCCTCCAGGGTCGTTAGAGGACCAAAGGCAGTTACAGAACTGCACTGACAGTGTCCCAACTCCAGCAGCTTCTTTTAGGTGCACAGAAAAAAACATAGGCAGAGAAGATACCAGAGTATCCTAAAAATTACATGTGCCTTTTCGCAATACGGAGTGACAGAGGCATGTCTGGGGAGACGGCAGGATGCAACAATCCCAGAGCCTATAGGCTTAGCCTTGAGTGGCCTCCCCCCTCGCCGTCCATTTCCTAGAGGGCAGCACGCTCACACACGCTTACCTCCTGCCTGTTCCCCCAGCCTCCTTCAGGAAGGCATCCGGGACACCGCCCGGGGCACCCTGACCACCTCCAGTGCTGCAAGGGCTAGGGCCACCCTGTAGCCCGAACCCATCAGTCTGGGGCATCTGCAGTAGAGCAGCATGAGAACCCCAGAAACATCCGTGCCCTTTGACCCAAAAACCTCACTTGCAGGAACCTCCCTCTGCAGAAGCGAGTAGCCAGAGGACCTAAGGATGCTGACTTCAGAAGGGCTGGCATGCAAGGCTGGCCCAGGGATGGTGCCCAGGCAGTAGGCTGCTGCGAGTCCTTCACATTGATGAGACAGTTTCTCTACGATAAGTGTGGTCTCTGTGCCTCAGCTGTTGGCACCACAGGGTGGTTTACAGGGCACACCGGCTTTCCTCTGGGAGTCGGGAAGTTTGGCATGTGCCTGGAAGCCATCAGCCCTCAATAATACTCATGGCACTGAGTCTCGAGTGGGCTCCCTAGGTCTCCAGGGGGGGCCTCTGTTGCTGCCTGTGAAGGAAGCATGCTGGGGGCCCCTCAAGGGAGGGAGAGAGGGAACCATAGGCGTGGCGGTCTTCACCCCTGACCCATGTCTTCTGCCCTTGGGGGTCCTGGTGTGTGCCCATTCCTTGTCATCAATCTCAGCTGCGAGGGCTTCCCTGCAGCCCATGGGCTTGCCCTTCCATGCCACCCCAGAAACACCCACTCAGTAAAGAAGCCAAACTCCGGCAGAAGGTCAGAGAGCCCACAGGTGCACTGGGACCCAGGTCCTGGATGCCCAGTACCCCCAGTCCTGTGTGTCCTGTCACAGAGGACATCTCTGGAGGCTCCCAAAGGGTCCTGTTCTCCTCAGGAGCCCTGGCAGTGGCCTCGGGCTGGGCTTGCCCTCCCTGCCACTTCACCTGCTCTCCAAAGCCTGGCGCTCCTTAGTGGCAGCCTCCAAGCGACTCTGGCTCTCTTGCAGCTCCCCCAGCAAGGACGTTACCTGGGCTTTCACTGAGGCCTTGTCCTCAGCCATCTGCTGCATGAAAAAAAAAGAGCCACTTTCTGTCAGCAGTGGTTTCTTGCCAGCTGCCTGCCCCTTGCACCCTCAAGTCCCCGGGGAAGCCTGGAAACACGGTGACAGGCCTCCTGAGGGCTGCCCTCAGCGGCCCCCCTCACCTAACCTCCACCTCTGGAAGCGTCTCCCCCTCATCCAGGCAACTGAAGCGGTGGAAAGAGATCCCGTCCCGTGAGCTCCCCATCCCAGGCCTTCCTCATCCCTGCAGATGGGGCAAAAGGAGAGGCAGGGACATGGGAGCTTCTCCACCTCTGAGACTCAGTGCCAAGGAAGGCAAGACTCAAACAGAGTGACAAAGATACACACTCCGCTCCACAGGCTCCAGGCCATTGGAAGGTGATGTGGACTGACACCGTTTCCAGAAGACTTGCACAAGCAACAAGATGCAAGAGTTGGCCCAACTCCCCTTTGCCCAGCTCCCTTCATCAAGCTGTCCAGACTCCAGTCCCGAGACCGTGGCCTGCTCAAGCCCAGGGTCAAGCCCCAGTCCTCGGCTTTCCCTGCCCCTCAGTACCAACCACCACGCAGACCTCCCAGCCAGGCCTTGGGGCCTGCACACACGCACTCATGCACTCACACATGTGCACCCAGCCCCGCCCACCATTCCTTCTCAAGGGCAGTCTCAGGCCCGTGACCCTCTCCATGTATACACATGTGAAGATGACCTGCTCTGTCTCAAGGCCTTCAGTACCCTCCACAGGCTAAGACTTTCCAGAGTCCTACCTCCAGGACAGACTTGTCTCTTGCAACCCAACTTAGCTATCTGACTGCCTAACTTCTCCACCTCGAAGCCTATGGTCACACCCTATGGATTAATGCCCACACTGCAACCCACCACTGGGCCCAGCCCGCTGAGAGCCCCTTGCTGAGCAGCTACAATAAGCTTGCCCAGGCTCCCAGTTCCACCCTTGTGGCTGTAGGAGTTCCCCAGGGCTGCCCAAAAGGACCACAAATTTGGCAGGTGGTTAGGATAACAGAAACAGATTGCTTTCTAGAGGCCAGGAGTCCAAGAGCAAGGTGTCAGCAGCGCTGGATCATTCTGAGGGTTTTGGGGGAGGATCAGCTCCAGGCCACTGCCTTGGCTTCTGGGGGTGGCCAGAGGTCCTTGGTATTCACCAGCTGTAGCTGCATCACTCCATCTCTGCCTCCATCATCACGTGACCATCTTCCCTGTATGTCTGTTTCTCTTCTAAGGACACCAGTCATTGGATTTAAACCCATCCTCAGCCACTGTGACCTCACCTTAACTTGGTTATATCTGCAAAGACCTCATGTTTAACTAAGGTACTAGGTTACTGAGGTACTAGGAGTCAGGATATGGACATTTTTGGGGGGTAACATAACAATCCATAATATCCCCCACACTTCAGAGGAATCCACATAGCACAGCCCCCTCCCCCAGTTCCTGTCACACTCAGGATCAAAGCCTGAATCCTTCCACTGGCTTACTAATCCCACATGACTAGTCCCCACCATGACTACCTCCTCAGCCCCTCTCCATTCTGCCCCAGCTATGCTTGCCTCTTTAGTCTTCCCTGAACATTACAGGTATGCTTCTGCCTCAGGACCTTTGCACATACTTTCCTCTCCTCTAAAACAGTCTTTCCCCAGAAATCCATATGGCTCATGTCCTCACTGTCTTCCAGGCTTACTCGGTGGCAACTCAGTGAGACCTTCCCCATCTAAGAGTGCAAATAGCCCATACCACCTGTCCTGTTAGATGAATATCTCCACTTGGATATCTAGTCGTCCTCTCAAAACTAACCTCAGTAAAACTATACTCCTGATCATACCCAGAAGCCAGTTCCACTCAAGGCCTTCCTTGTTACCAGTAGATGACTAACCCATGCTGTAGTTGGTAGGACAAAACCTTCAAGTCCTTCTTGAGTCCCATCTGCCTCTCACAACTCACATCAGATCCATCAGGAAATCCTGTCAAGATGTATCTTAGAATCTATTTGATGACACTTAGCAGGTAATGGTACTATTTTATGTGTGACAGTGCTGCTGTGGTTATGTTTCTTTCAAAGTCATTTCTTAGAGATCCACATGGAACTTTCTATGGAAAAAATCACAGTGTCTGGAATTTGGTTCTAAAAAATGGGTGAACTCCTAGGTATCTACCTGAAAGAAATGAAGACTCATGTTGGCACAGAAATGTTCATAGCAGCATTACTCCTAACAGCCAGAGTAGAAATGACCCAGATGTCCATCAAATGAAGACTGGATAAAAAAAAAAATGTAGTCTCTCTCTATACTGGAATATCATCCAGCCATAAAGTGAAATGAAGTATCTGGACAAACTACAGCATGGATGAACCTCAAAAACATGATGCTGAGAGAAAATAGCCAGACACAAGAGCCACACATTGCAGGATTCCACTCACAGGAGATGTGCAGGTACCTGGGGCTTGGGGGGATGGGACTGCAGAGTGACAGCTCATGGGGACACAATTTCTTCCTGGGGTTTCTTCTTGCGGTTTTGGAACTACATAAAGGAAAGAGATGGTTGGCCAACTCTAAGACTATACTAAAAACAATTGAATTCTACACTTCCAAAGGGCGAATTTTATGGTATTTGTGTTTTAGTATGGTTTCTCCATGGTTAACATCTTACCCCTATCACCTGCTGTCCATGTGCAAGAGTTTCTCTTATGTATATACCTGGGGTACAACTGACAAGGTGAGAGTGACCTGAACTTTCAACTTGAAGAAAAAATGCCAGATGGTTTTTCAAAGCAGTGTCACCAATTGATGCTTCCAGCAGCAACATGAAGCCACGGCCTCTCCAATACCCACTACTGTCAGACTTGTCAGCTAGCAATAGGGCTTTGGCAGTGGCTCTGATCGCTACTGTGAAGCCAGCATCCCATCCCGTGAGTACAGGGCAGGCGGATGCTCTGCAGGCATTCTGAGAACCGCAGCCTTCTCCTTCTCCCTTCTGCACTGGTTCAGGGTGGTAGTGGCTTTACTGGTGGCCCCAAAGTGGTATGGCCACGGCCTAACCCACAGTTAGGCCTAACCTGAGCACCGAAGAATTGATGCTTTTGAACTAGATGTTGAAGAAGACTCTTGAGAGTCCCTTGGACTGGAAGGAGATCCAACCAGTCCAGCTTAAAGGAAATCAGTCCTGAATGTTCACTGCAAGGACTGATGTTGAAGCTGAAACTCCAATCCTTTGGCCACCTGATACGAAGAGCTGACTCACTGGAAAAGACCCTGATGCTGGGAAAGATTGAAGACAGAAAGAGACGGGATGACAGAGGATGAGATGGTTGGATGGCATCACTGACTCAATGGACATGAGTTTTGAGTAAACTTCGGGAGTTGGTAATGGACGGGGAGGCCTGGCATGCTGCAGTCCATGGGGTTGCATGCTGCTGCTAAGTCACTTCAGTCGTATCAGATTCTGTGCGACCCCACAGACGGCAGCCCACCAGGCTCCCCCGGTTGCATAGAGTCGGAAACAACTGAGTGACTGAACTAAACTGAACTAACCCGCAGTACGTGTCAATGGCATCTGACCTAGAGACACGGTCACTGCAGATGTGGTGGTGTGAAGATGAGGTCATACTGGAGGAGAGCGGGCCTCTGATCCAGTGACTCCTGAGAACTACAAAAGACTTGGACAATTGAGCAAGCTCTACTGTGACTTCTTGCAGCCAAAGGTCACAACCCTGGGCCGACTCAGCTCCCTTTTCAGTTCCCATCTGAGAAAACAAGGCTGGCAAAAGAATGTACAGTTTGTTCCAGCCAACATTTGACTGAGCATCCCCTTTCTCCAAGTCTTTCCTAAGAAGGCTCCCGACATGTGAACCCCTGCTGCTACTGCTAAGTCGCTTTAGTCATGTCCGACTCTGTGCGACCCCATAGACGGCAGCCCACCAGGCCCCACCATCCCTGGGATTCTCTAGGCAAGAACACTGGAGTGAGTTGCCATTTCCTCCTCCAATGCATGAAAGTGAAAAGTGAAAGTGAAGTTGCTCAGTCGTGTCTGACTCTTAGTGACCCCATGGACTGCAGCCTACCAGGCTCCTCCGTCCATGGGATTTTCCAGGCAAGAGTACTGGAGTGGGGTGCCATTGCCTTCTCTATCCCTTTGAGATGTCCGTGTACCTCCAACAACCCAGGAGAGACTTTCTAGGGGACCTGAGAGTCATTCCTTTGAAATGGGATCCTCAGGAAGGACAGGGCCTGAGTCTACCCATCTCTGAGTAGGATGGAATCGTAACATCCAAGAACTGACCCCGGGGACAGACGCTGCTGACCTCACCACGTTGACCCTGACCAACCCGCTGTGGGTTTTCACTGGAGACCCTGCTCGCTGAACCCACCTCACTCTCCCTTCAAATCACTGGCACCCCTGTGCCAATCAGAAGGGTGCCCGGCACTTTTGCCTGCTGACAGTGGTTACCAAACAAAACCGGTTCCCACCCCTTTACCTAAAGGCCAGTTTAACTGCTCTTTGACACTTGTGTCTTCATAAGATGAGGAAAGATGCCCAGACACCCAGGGAGAAGGCCACGTGACAGTATGTTTGCAAACCACAGAACACTGAGTCCTCCCTGAGGCTAGGAGACAGGCTTGGACCAGATCCTGCCCTCAGAAAGAACCGACCCTGTCCACGCCTAGATCATGGACTTCCGGCCTCCATGACTGGCAGACCACACGTTTCTGTGGCTTCCAACTACCCTGTTTGTGGTACTCTGTTACAGCAGCCCCGGGAACCTGAGACACTCCCCAAGGGCCCCGCCAGGCTGTCTACGCTGCCAGCAGCATGATTTCTGGCTGGACCCTGGGCCACATGTACCAGCTTGATCTCCGGGGCCCAGAAATCAAGTACCTAAGGGGAGCCGTACAGGCGCCCCAGGCCTCCAGGAATGACTCCCCCACAAGCCCCCAGAGGGCACACTGTCATGCATGGCTCCGTCTCTCCTGGACTTGCCCTCCATCCCTTTATCTTTACTGATTTTAACCCGTATCCCAGCCAACGGCTCACCCTAATGCCATAACTGGGAGGACAACAGCTTTCCCCAACTCCAGGAGCCCCCCACCCCGGCGTTCCCAGGCAGGCAGCCATGTCTTTACCTGCTGGCACGTCTTCAGGCGCTCCACCTCCTTCAGGGCCTGCTCCCTCTGCTGGCGCAGTTCACGCTTCTCCAGGCTCAGCCTCACCACCAAGTCCCGGGCCTCCTGGAACTTCTGCATGAGGAAGGCCTTCTCCTCCCTCTGGTTGCCCTGGAAACGCTGCAGCTCCTCACAGCGCTCGCGCAGCATCTGGTTGCTCTGGCGGATGGCGTCTGCAGAGATGGCTGGGGCCAGATAAGCCCAGGGCCCACGGCCCCCCACCGCCCCGAGGACTCCCCAACTGGGACGGCTTCCCAATGCTCCCTCATTTCGCCAATCACTTTCAAGGTCAGCTGCACAAATGACAAGCCCCCAGTGTCCACGAGAGCTTCACTTAAAAATACGTGTCAGGGAGTCCCTAGTGGCCTTGTGGTTGGGACCCAGTGCTTTCACTGCCCTGGCCCGGGTTCAATTCCTGGTCAGGGAACTGAGGTCCCACAAGCCGCACAGTGTGGCAAAAAACAAAAAACATGTCAAATGTCAGTTTCTTTGTTCTTTGTAAGTGACTCTGGAACTCATCTGCCTTTTGCGTGGGTCAGAGCAGGCCCCTGGGTCACTGCCTTCGGGATCAGACTGGGGGCAAACTTCCCCGAGCTCTGCTGGCCCCAGACTGAGGGGGGTCTGGGGGGGCAGGGCCAGAAGTCTGGGAGCAAGCGAGTTCTCTGAGCCTCGCCATCCTCGTGTACACGTTCAATGGGGACAAGCATCCCCATCTCAGAGACAGGACGGGTAACATGGAAAAGCAGCCAAAGTGCCTGGTGCACGAGACAGCTTCAAGAACCACTTTGTCCTCCTCTTCCCGGGCAGTCAGCAAGGGCTGAGGAAAGGAGAGCCACCCACCCAGGACACCCCCAAGCAGCAGCCCACCACTGGTACTGACAAAACCGATCCATGGCCTGTAAAGGTGCTAGCCACCACAGAACTGGATTAGAGGGGGCCCCCTCTCTGTTCAGAACCCCCAACGAGCTAAATAGGCCTATTGATGGAACATTCTTTCGCTAGAACCACAATGGCCCCTGAGCCTGGCTCCAGAGTCACCTTCTATGCACCACAGTCCCCGTAAGACTCCAGCCCTGCAAGGAACGACTGATCTGAGACAGGGCTTCCTGCCTCAAGCCCACGGTGCCCCCACCAGCCCCCACTGTCCTGGGGATGAGCTCAGACCACACATGTGGAGAGCGAGCTGTCGCCCTGCCCCAAACTTGGCTGCCAGCTCAACGTGGCCCCAACACAGAAACATATTTAACGACACCTGGGGGATATTGTTGGTTGTCATACCTGGAGGGGGTACGATTGAAAGGCTCATGCTCCACCCACAGTGGCCCGGACGTCCCTTCCCCAAAGCCGCCCACGGGCCCTTTCTAGGAAGCCCCTGCCTAGCCCAGAGCAGACCACACCCCTTTCTGGAGCAGGTCATGCCCCTTCCAGATAGCCACGCCCTTCCTCAGATAGCCACGCCCCTTTCCAGGATACTGTTTGAGGCTTCTGTCCATGGGGTTGCAGAGAGTCAGACACACGACTGAGTGACTGAATGACAATGGCTGATCAGTACGGAGACACAGGGGCCTGGCGGCATTGGCCCGACAGGGACAACCCAAAAAGATCACCTCAGCTCCAGAGCTCCTTGGAGGGAGGGCAGCCCAGCTTCTCCCTCTGCCTGCCCCTTCTTCTTCACTGCCCTGCCCTGCCCTTCCCATCCCCTCCCCTCCCCAGTGTTGGTCCTAACTCTAAACATTCTGGATGGCACTCTGTAGCTGTGAGTCACTTCCAGAGAACCCCACAGGAAACGAAGGAAGGAGGCTGGCTGAGCCAGAGCCACCAACTGGCTCTCGAACGCCTGCCCACCCCAGTCCCAGAAAACACAGAGGCACTGGGTGAGTGGGGTCAATTCCCCCAGCAGGGCCTGCTCCCCAGACATTTGACTCTGCCCGCCCGCTGTCGCCCTCACCTCGGAGCTCTTGATTCTCCTCCAGACAGCGCTGGAAGGTCTCAGGGGTGCCCTGCTCTGAAGGCACGTGGAGCATGGCTGGCTTCCCCAGAGAAGACTCTTCACCCAGCATGTCCTGGTCCCCTGCCGGACTGCCACTCGGCTGCACCATCTCACACAGTGGACTCTTCCAGGGGGGCCTGCTCATCCAACACGTCAGGGCCTGAAAGAGAGTTAGCAGGGGGAGGATATGAAGAGACCTATGCAGAATTCTCCTACCCTGCAGGACGAGGAGTCCTGGCGTCACACTTCAAGCAGAATGATGAGCATGCTGGCAAGTGGAAAGAGATGTTAACATGGGCTTTCTGGTCTAAGAGGTAGCACATAGTCACATTCCTAAGGGAGGTACAGGCTCTTCTGTGGGGCTTGGAAAGGTCATGGTTCAGCACTGCTTGTAAGCTCTAAATTGAAGTTAAGAACGTCACCAGAGAGGAGAAATCACATAGAAAATTAGTTTTGGAGGGATGTGTCAGTGTGCTGGGAATCCTACCCCACACACACACACTTCCAAGCATGAGTGGAGGTGAGTGGCCCCTCACCTAGTATAGTGAGTTGAATGATGACCCCCAATAAGGTATGCCCATGTGACATGCCTTATGACACCCAGAACCTGTGACTGTTAACTGTGGAAAAGGTTCTTTGCAGATGCGATAAAATTAAGGATCTGGAGATAAGATAATCCTGGATGAGAAAGGCCCTAAATCCAACAAGTGTCCTTATGAGACACAAAAGAGGAGAGACACAGACACAGAGGAGACGCCATGTGAAAATAGAGGCAGAAACAGGAGGGATGTGGTCACAAGCCCAGGGACACCTGAAGCTCCCACAGGCTGGACGAAGCCCAAAGGACCCTGCCCTGGAGCCTCCGAAGGAAGCACAGCCTTACCAACACCTTGACCTCAGGCTCTTGGTCTCCAGAGCCAGGAAAGGATAAACTTCAGTTGTTTTAAACCCTCGCCCCCACTTGTGGCTATCTCTTACAGCAACCCTAGGAAATCCATACACCAAGTAAGAGGGTCTTCACAGAGATCACTCTGAGCCTGGTGAGTGTTCTTTGGAACTGAGGGGCTGAAGTGGATCATCCAGCATTTGATGTGTACTGAGACATCTGAAAGCAGGGCCTGGGCTCACAGATGAAGGCAGGGAGACAGAGAAAGGCTGAGCCATTTGTGTTCTCTTGTTACCTGGAGTACAGAAAGGGAGTCTACACTAGACAGCATCAACCTGGAGCCCTTTTAAGTCCTGCCCAAGAAGACTGGCTACATGAAGAGGAAGCTAATCCCAAGAGAAGTTTCCAGGAGTAGGGCCTGAGCTGCATCAATAGACTTGAACACCCTACTAACCCATTAGCAGTATCTGATGGATCACTGATCCCTGATTCCAGAACAGCCCACTCTCCTGGTTTCCCGCCTACCTCACTGGCTGCTCCCTCTCAGGCTCTTTCACTGGCCCATCCTCATCAACCCAGCCCTTCATGTGGTCGTGCCCTAGGGCTCTGTCCTGGGACCTTTTCTCTAATTTCAGTCACTCTAGTACTAATTCCATCCAGACTCAAAACTGTAGCCCTCATCTTAATGCTAATGATGCCCCAAATCAGAACTCTTTCCTGAACTCCCAACTCACACATCAAATTCCAGATCTCCACTTGGATATCCAGTCATCCTTTCAAAACTAACTTCGGTAAAACTACACTCCTGATCATCCCCAGAGGCCAGTTCCATTCATGGCCTTCCTTGTTACCAGTAGATGGCTAACCCATGCTCTAGTTGGCAGGACAAAACCTTCAAGTCCTTCTTGAATCACATCTGTCTCACAGCTCACGTCACTGAGCTCATCTCACAGCTCATTCCTGCTCAGGATTCAGCAGGAAATCCTGTCAAGATGTATCTTAGAGTCCATTTGATGACACTTAGCAGGTAATGGTACTATTTTACATGTGATAGTGCTGGTGTGGTTATGTTTCTTTCAAAGTCATTTCTTAGAGATGCACACGGAAATTTTTATGAAAGAAATCACACGGCGTCTGGGATTTGGTTCTAAATAATGGGTGAACTGCTAGGTATCTACCTGAAAGAAATGAAAACTCATGTCCACACAGGAATGTTCGTAGCAGCATTACTCTGAACAGCCACAGTGAAAATGACCCAGATGTTTATCAACTGATGAATAGACAAAATCTAGTACATTCCCATGCTGCAACATTATGCTAATAAAAAGAAACAACTCACAAAAGACCACATATTATGATTCCATTTACATGAAATGTCCAGAATAGGTAAATACATAGAGACAGAAAGACTAGTGGATGCTTAGAGCAGGGGTAGATGGGGTGGTGAGAGTGATGGCTGAAGTTCATGGGGTTTCTTTTTGGAGCGATGAAAATGTTCTGGAATTAATGGTGATGGTTGTGCAAGTCTGTGAATGCACTGAAAAACCAGTGAACTGTATACTTTAAATGGGTGATTTGTGAGGTATGTGAATTAATTAAAAATATCCACGAGTTCATAACTGTTGAAGCTGGGAAGTGAGTACATTGAATTTACTAGACTATTATACTTTTCTACACCTTTGAAATTTTACACAATAAAATGATAAGAGCAACATCACTGTTCACATAATTATTGTAATAACCTCCTAAAAGCCACCCGGCTCCTACACATGCCACCCCATAGTCAGTTCTCCCCACCGCGCCAGACCAGTCAGCCTGAAAGGTGATTCTGATCACATCCCTCCTCTGCTGGGATTCCCTACAATGGTTCCTTGTTGCCGATAGCTTAAAACCCAAAGTCTCTACCACCATGTACAAGGCCGTGCGCTATCTGTTCTCCCATTAAAGTGAAAGTCGCTCAGCTGTGTCCAACTCTTTGCGACAGTCCATGGAATTCTCCAGGCCAGAATAATGGAGTGGGTAGCCTTTCCCTTCTCCAGGGGATCTTCCAAACCGAGGGATCGAACCCAGGTCTCCTACATTGCAGGCGGATTCTTTACCAGCTGAGCCACCAGGGAAGCCCAAGAATACTGGAGTGGGTAGCCTATCCCTCCTCCAGCGGATCTTCCCGACCCAGAAATCAAACCGGCTCCCACTCTAAGTATTCCTTCGCTCACTCTACTCCAGGTATAGCGGCCTCGTTACTGAGTTCCTCGAACATGTCAGGATGGCCCATTCATCCTCAAGTCAGAAATGATACGAGGTCCGGGAGACATTTATCGTTTTGCAAAGGAGCAAAATGATGCACATGAGGTAAGATACTTAGCTGGCAAGTCATATTTGACGCCTTTTTAAAGAACTTTAACCTGAAATGCACAGATGATGAATAGAAAATGTCTCCGACCTAGAAGAGTCATTCACAAACTAGGGGTGTGGTCAGACTCGGCGCTGGCGGAGAAAAGAGAGGCGGAAACAAACCCGCTCGCCGCCAAAGTAACCTGAGTCCTCAATCGGCCTGCCTCCGCCGGTGCTCTGGAAGTGCGCAGCAGAACCCGGCCGGACCGAATAGGAGGGGGAAGCCTGGTCATCCGGGGAGGGGATGTCGGTGGCGGCAGAACGCCCACCAATGGTACCCTGTCTTCGGAAGAGGGCCACACCTGTCAGCTGAGTCGGTCCGACGTGAGAAGGGCGGGAACGGCGGGCCCCGAGCGTTCCTCGGACCCCCGGCGCTCCGAGAAAGTCCGAGTTCCGCTGTAGCCCTTCCCTTCTCCCGCTGCCAACTTCTCACATCCGGCTTCCGGTGTCTAAGCTGTGGCATCCGGAAGTAAAACGCTCAGGTCCCGCCCCTGCCTGGCCGGCCGGCGGAAGCTAGAAGGGAGGCTGCCCAAGCCGGAAACCTGAACCCGCCAGCCTTGGTTGGCCCGCGGGGCATTCCCCAGTAATTAGCGTCGCGACCTGCATTCCCTCTTGTCTCTCCGGCAGGGCCGTCCCCCCTCCCGCTAGGGTTGGAACCACAACGAGGCTATTATCTAATAGGGCTGGTTTGACCTGCTCCGGCGACCGGTCCGGCGAGGGGACGGAGCTGCAGAAGACCCCACCCACCAACAGGGTCAAGGGGCAGGGTCAAGCAGCTGGCGGAAGTGGAGGCCTGCGCGAAAGCGCAGGACCTCCCCGGGGCCCTGCGCCGAAAGCCAGACTCTAGGGGCGGGGTCGGGCCAGGGATGGGGACGCGGGCGAGCTGCGGGGAGCTGCAGGCGGACTCGCGAGGTAGCGGGGACACGGCACAGCCGCAGCCGAGACAGCAGGCGGCCCGCGGCTCAGCGGCCGGCGCAGGTGCTCGAGGGGCAGGGCGGGCCAGGGCTGGGGCCTCCACCGGGGGGGGGGGGGGTGGGGGGGTGGTGCCCGGCCTGGCCGGGATGCGCGCGCACCTGCCCGCGCCCTCGACCTTCCCCGCCCCACGAGGGAGGGGCCCGAGGAGGCCACACCCCCGTATCTCGCCTGAGGCCGGTCAGCTCAGCCCAGGTTCCCGCCCCCGCCAGTTAAATGGGCCGGCGGGGCACAGCCCGGGGAAACGGCCGGGGACTCGGGGTCTGCGGGTGTGACGGGCGAGAGCAGCGAAGCACAGGTAACCGAGTGGGCGATCGCGGCGCTGCGAGGCACTTTGATTGCCCAGACTTGGGAACGAGGCAAAATCCAGAGGGCCTAACCGATCTGGTACCCTGAGTTGCCCTCATGGGACCCCCGAGGAGACGGAGACCCCGAGAGGGCCAGGGACTTGCTGGGGGTCTGCCCAGCGTGGCAGGAGGAGGGCTGGAGCGACACTCCCATCAGCTGCACTACCTCACATGCTCCAGCTCATTGTAGAGTTTCTGCCTGCATCCTGGGCGACATGGTCTTAGGCAGATCATACGCTGCTCCAGGGGAGTTTTACTCAGTCGCCCCAGAGCTGAGGCCCTAGTAAGAATCCAGTAATGCTTTGGGTCATTTTGTAATATACACCACAGAAGAAGGTTGCCCAGAGAGGATGGCTGGAGCCCAGGGCCAGCAGTTTCTAATTTCCCGAACATCTTGCTCCCCGGGTATTCACAGTCAGTGGTTTCAGTAATGAAACATAAGCTGGAGGAGAGCCCAAAGGACTCCTCCAGAAAGGGGCCAGCTTCTCAGTGCTCCTCTCAGCTCCTGCCTTGTCAACTGAGTTTTTCTTTCACTAGAGAGCGCCATGGCAGAGCAGGTGGCTCTGAGCCGGACCCAGGTGTGCGGGATCCTGCGAGAAGAGCTGTACCAGGGTGATGACTTCCATCAGGCCGATACGCACATCTTTATCATCATGGGTGCATCGGTGAGTCTCCCCTACCAAACCCCACAGCTTAAATGCAGCAGAAGGGACCTCAGGGTGCCGGTGCTTTCCCAACTGCTTGCAGCTGGGCCCTTCGGGCTCTTGCCCCTGCTCAGGGGCCACTGTCAACCCGTTACCACCCAGTGTATACACACCGTGAGGCATTTCTGAAGTCCGTGTGTAGCCATTGAGTGTAGACCTCTGTCCTGGAGCTGGGAGGCCCTTCGGGACTGTCTGGTTGGACTTCCTCCTCCACAGGGGAGACAGAGAGGTAAACAGGGGAAGCAGTCCATTCCAGAAGGGTGTTTTCCAAACATGTTTCTGACTTGACAGATGTCACACAGTCATTGCCAGAGGTAGGATCCAGGGCCCGATCTGTACCTTGTCTGTCTACCCTCAAGGTCGCCAAAGACACACACTTGACCCTTCTTGAAACCCCATCTGTTTGCCCCAACTTCCAAGGCCTCTCAAGGAGCTGAGACCAGCCCCATTGTCCAGCCAGTGGAACTGCCACTTTTCTGTGATCAGAAAGGCCAGATACTAGAAGCAAAGGCAGAAACAGCGTGCTGACCATACATGTCAGGGGTGGTGGAACATGAGAGGATGGGTGGGTCCTCAGAGAGCCATGACCGGTCCCCCTGACTAAAAGCACTCTCTCCATGTGCCACATGGAAATAAGATTGACCCGGTGGCAAGACATGAGAAAGGGCTGGAACACTGTCGACATTTCATCTCAAAGGGAAACTTTTCACCCTGGACGGGACCAAGAATCCGCTCCCCGGGATTACGAACATCTCTGGTGGTGACTTACTGTATAAACCTGAAGCGAGAGTTCTACCAAGCTAGTGAGCTCTTGACAGGGCAGGCATGGTCTCTCTGTCCCTTGCACACCCCTGTCCCTTCAGCTCTGGAGGAATTCGATTCTTCATTCATGTATCATAACAGGTCACCGCCCTTTGCAGAATGTGCTTCCTGCCGGTTGTGTGATTCTGGTCAGAATTTGGAAAAAGAGCCAGAATGCAGGGCTTTGTGGGTGAGGAGGGCTGTGCCACTGGGAGGGAAGGGAAGGCCGCCCGAAACTCTCCCCTGACCATCTTATCACCCCAAGACTGTAGGATGCCCAGTAGGGGCGCACAGGGGGCGGCTTAGCCCCTACCCTGGCCCCAGCCTCGTCCCTCGAGGTGCCAGAAAGATTAACACCTGGGACTAGGTCCAAGAAATAGGTTGACAAAGAAAGTTACTCAGGATTATTTTTCCTCCTTCCCCCATCCCCATCCCAGCATGTCCCAAGACACTCCAGCAGAGGATCCCTGACTTCAGTAAATGGCCTATGACCCTAGACCCTCAACTCCGATTAAACACCTCACTGAGAGCAACCAAGTGTGTTCTGTGGCCTGGGCCAAGTGTCTCCTCCTCTCTCAACCCCACAGTCTCCACTTGGCAATGGAAGTCTTTGGAGTATCAAGGGGCCCTGGGGTTCTGTTGAGCTCATTCGGTGACTCCTCCCTGCCTTCATGTGTGGCGGCCTTGGCATTGGGCAACACTGTTTCTTTGCAATCCGAGCAGTTCCCCTTTGCTCTTCTCTGCTCTGAGAGCAATCAGCAGAGGCTTCTAGGGCAGAAAGGGGAAGTGCCTGCTGCAGCCGGCGGGACGGCGGAGGGGGGCGGGAGTAGAGCCTGTTTTTTTTTGTTGTTTTGTTTCTCCCGTTACTGCTGGGATGTGTGGGAGGCAGGCAGGCAGCAGAAACCTGCTACTCTGGGAGACCAAGGAGTTCACAGCACAGTAGGCACCTGCCCTGAGGCCCCCCACGCCCCACTCCCCACCATGGGAGCCGTGCCTGGGGGCTGGGCCCCAAGGTGAGTGTGTGTGACAGCAAACACTGCCAGGCCTTCATGCCCCAGGCCTTGGGAGGCTCCAAGGCCTGCAGAGCCAGGGCCTTGGAGCGGAGCCTGCAAGTGCAAAAAGGATGAGCTGTCCTCCGCGCCTCTCCTCCCTGCCGGCTTTGCCCAACCCGAACCCAGGCGCCTAAGTTCCGCCCTGTCCGAAGGCCGGCTGAGGAGTTACCTGATGGCCTTGCAGCTGCAGCCACTCCCTGCTCCCTCCTCCAGACTCCCCCCCCCCCCCCCCCCCGGTAGGAGGGCAGTGGAGGTACTTACAGGACTGGTCCGGAGGCCTCTGGAACCCAAGAACCCCATTTCTCCTTCCAGACTGGTGTTGAGAGAGGAACCCTGGGCCTGCCAGGCTCGAGCCACTCTAATCCCCAGTGGAAACAGAGCAATTGAGATGAGAGAAAGAACAGGCTAAGGAGCCCCCTCGGGCAGAAGTGGCTCCCTGCAGGGTCTGCAGGGTGGTCTTTGCCTCTGGGCCTCAGTTTCCCCGTCTGGGCCATGGGCTCCATGAGTGCTCCAGGGCCCATCCCAGAGATGGGGTCCTGCAAGGGCTGAGCAGGAGGACCCGGGCCCTCTCTCCTCGGGGGGTGTTTCTGGGCTGCCTCCCCTCCTGGGGTGATAAGATTCCTGCTGTGTCACGGTGACTCTGGCGCTCCCCCAAAGGGCTTATGAGTCATGAGCCCCACGGCCTAGGAGGGAGGCCAGGCAGATCCTTGACTCGAGGGGATTGAGCCCACCCCGGTCTCCCAAGTTCTACTGCCGCGTGCTCTACCCTAACACCCTGGATACTTGAGATAAGATTGCGGTGCAGGCCAGATGCGGCAGCAGGCCGCATCCTGCTGCTAAGCCACCATGTGGCCCCAGACTCCTCCAGACCCCATGAGCACTGTGCTCTTGGCCCACAGTACTTCCGGCAGAGCAATCGAGCCCAGGCCACTGGGTAGGGGGCCCTCCTAGGCCTCTGCGCCCCCGCCGCAGTCTGGGTCCTACCTCACTCCTCCCTTGGGTGAGTGACTCAGAGCCCTGGGCCGCTGGTGGCAGGGCTGAGCTGAACAAGGCGAGCAGGTTCCACCCCTTGCTAATCCCAAAGGAACCTGTGAGGGCAGTCAGCTATGGGGCACTGTGACTCAGCAGACAGGACACTAGCCCACTGGAATTTGATCAGAAGCAAACATTCCTCTGGGCCAGGAGGTGCTCACTGACGGGGGATTGATGGCTTCTCCTGCCAGATCCCCACAACAGGAGGTGGGTAGCGGAAAGTGGGCACTGCTGGGCACTGGGAGGAGAGGGGCCACAGGGGTTGCAGCTGGGCTCCAGGGAGACCCCAGCTGGGGGTCAGACACTGACCTTGAAGCGCTGTTATCTCCAGTCTTCCCAGGGAAGGTGGTCGGCAAGACAGGTCCCTGCTCCAGAGCCTTTGGCAATCAGTTCTGAGCGGCTGTCAGACAGGGTCAAGGGCTGCGACACAGAGCACCCTGGTTTGGGAACCACCCACTGGAGCACTCCAGGTTCCGCTAGAGCCCGGAGGTGGCAGAGAAATACTGGCCCATGTGGGCTGGGCACTAGCCAAGACCTGGGCCAGAGCAGACACATGGACTTGTCCACGTGTGGATGTTGGCTCGGCCCAGGAGACGCAGAGTGAACCCACAAATGGGAACTGAGCATGCAAGCCTCAAAAGTGGCCTGCCCTTGCCCCCAGCCAGAGGAGGACTTGCCCACCTAGTAGCTCCCCAACTACCTTCCTCATGGCCTGTCTAGGGGTGCAGATTGCAATCAGTTCTTGTCCTGCAGCTCCTCTCTGCAACAGTCCACCGATGTGACCACATCCAGTGCTGACATGACTCTTAAACGGTCATTTTGCCCTGAAGACTCAGGTCCTCACCCCTGGAGGTGGTTTTCCTGCCCAGTGCGAGACTAGCAGCTCTGCCCAGCAGCCCTTGCTGATTACAGGGCAGGGGGCATGAGAGGGCACCTGCTCTGCACCCACGCCATACCCAGGCTCACCACCTCTTCCACCCACAGTGGAGAATTCCTTTGTCAGGTCACCAAAAGCAAGCAGGTGGCCGTGGCTACAGCAGCTAAACCAGCCTGGAGAGAAGGGACTGGGTGACTTCGTGCGATGACAGCATTGTTGCTCACAGTTGCTGTGTCTTCACACACTTGCCATTATCTTGGAAAGTTTCACATGGTCAACGGCAAGTGCGATACACAGCCAGGGCCGCCCACTGTCTGCTCAGTTGTTCTTTTCAGTCTTTTCATTTGTAGGCAACATTCACACACATCGAAAGACATCTCTGTCCAATCGGTTCTGACCTTTATAACCAGAGACAACGTTTCCATCTCCCCAGCCAGTCCACCTCCTGCTCTGAACTCTCACTTATGTCACTGTGGCTGCTTTGCCTTTTCTAAAGCTTCCCTTAAATCAACTCAAGGTGTTCAGTCTTGTGTGTCCAGCATTCTGGTTCTGAGAATTGCTTGTGCTGAGTAGGTCACTGGCTTGTCCCTTTTTTCTTGGTTTGTAATCTTTGTTCTTGCCCCCTGCACAGCTTGCAGGATCTTCGTTCCCCTACCAGGGATCAAACCCGCAACCCCCTGTGGTGGAGTCCTAACCACTGGACCACCAGGGAATCCCCCTGGCTCATCCCTTGGTGTTGCTGAGTGGGTGTTCCACTGTGTGGATATCCAGCTTGTCCATCTCCTGTTGATGGCCTTTCACTGTGTCCCAGCTCAGGGCTATTGGGAATTATGGCTGCTGTGAACCTTGGTGCAAGTGTTTGCTCCACACCACCTCCAACACCAGATGGCATTAGTTTTTTCAGATTACAACCTTCTGGTGAAGGTCAAGCTGGATCTCACTGTGGTTTAATTTGTATTTTTCTGACAACTGGTCATCTTGAACACTTTCTTGTGTGTTAAGTAACCATTGATTTTTCTTGTTGTGAAGTATGTGGTCAAGCCTTTACTGATCTTGAATTCTTTTCTTGTTTTGTTGTACAGTGGGTTTTTTTCTTTTTAATTGACCTTTTTAACCACGTTCAAGGTACTAACCAGTGGCATTTAACACATTTCATGATATCGAGGGGAGTGGGTTATATATTCTAGATTCTACATTTGGTGAATCTTTTCTCCCAGTCTGTGGCTTGTCTATTCATCTTGTTTTTTTCCCAATTCATCCTCTTAATAGTGTCTTATGATGACCAGGAGTTTCTAATTTTGCTCAAGCCTTCATTCATCCATTTTTCCAGTTACTGCATTTTGTGTCCTAGCTAAGAAATCTGTTTCTACTCCCATCTATTAACTTTTTCAAACCTAAAATCTCATTAATTGTAATAATTTTCATAAATCTTGGTTTCAAGTGGTTTTCTTTTTTTAAATGGACAGGTGGTCAGCTAGAGACCAGGCCTGCGTGACACTTTCTTCCCCACCTTGTCATGTTTCTTGTTCTCTGCCTGCTGCTGGTGGGGCTTCTGGTGGGGTGTTGAGTAAAGAACTGAAGACAGGCCCTCTTTTCTTGCTTCTGGTTGTTGAAAGAGGATTATTTCAACGTTTCCCTACAGTATATGATGTTTGTGGAGTTTTAACAGGGGCTGCTTAGCAAGGTGAGAAAGTTCCCTTTTATGCCTAGTCTGGGAAGAGGTCCTATCATGCTAGGTATCGAAATTTTCTGGAACATTTAATCTCCATCTGGTGAGTTTTAACAAGGTTCCTAGATTAAAAACTCTAAAGGAGTAGACATATGGCTTAGAGCTTTTTTCCTCTAATCTGTTCATGTAGTGAATGTTAATGACTTTTTTTTTCTTTTCAATATCAAACCAAGCTTTCACTTGCAGGATGATCCCAACTTAGTTAGGACATACTCCATGTTTGACATTGCAGGGTTGGGTTTGCTGGTATCTCCTGCAGAATTGTTTGCACCTGTATCTGTGTTCATGGATGAGACAGGCTTGGGACCACCTGTGCGCATTTCTCAGACTCTCTGGCCGCAGGGTCCTGGGGCCACCACACGGCTTGGCAAACACTCCCCAGTCAGGCTTTGCGTCTGAATGGCAGTCTCCGTGGCATGTTGTGAGACCTATTAGCAGAGCTGTCTCTGTAAGGGACAGTTGTCAGGGGCCAGGCTGGGCTTGCTGGGAAGGGTGTGAATGCCATTCTGTCTCCTTAATGACCATTGCCTCCCTAGGTCACTCATTTCATTGTGGTATGTTGGAATTTTCCAGAAAAGTGTCCATTTCATGTAACTTACCAGATGTGGGATAAGGTCGTTCACAGAACCCTCTGCGGTCTTTCCTGTCAGTAGTTTTGTCCCACTGCCCCCATGATTCTTGGTGCCTTTTTAAAAAGCAATCTTTCCCAGGGGACTGTTTGAATTAATTTAATTAGTCTTTTTCAAATACCAAGATGGGGCTTTGTTGAGCTATTCTTTTGGCTTGTTTTCCATTTTATTCATTTTTACTTTGCAGTGTTTCCTGCCTTGTGATTTGTTTGGCTTTTAAATCCTGCTGTCCTTTTTCTAGGGCTTCCCTGGTGGCTCAGTAGTAAAGAATCTGCCTGCAATGCAGGAGACTCGAGTTCAATCCCTGAGCCAGGAAGATCTCCTGGAGGAGGTAACGGCTACCCACTCCAGTGTTTTTGCCTGGAGCATTCCATGGACAGCAGAGCCTGACAGGCTGCAGTCCATGGGGTCGCAAAGAATCAGGCATGACCGAGCAACGATGGATGGTCCTTTTTCGAACTTTTTCAGTTGAACGCTGAGTTCATCAGCTTCGAGCCATTCTTTTTTTTGCTAACATAAGCATTTAAAGTCATGCCTCAGTTTTGTCGCATGCTACTTCCAATGCCATTCAATTCCAGTGAGTCTAGGGTTTTCTTTAGCCCATGAGCTCTTTAGAAGCAAGCTTCTTGTGTTGGCTTTGGTTTTGCCCATTCAACCATAAGACGAGTCTGTGGATCGTGGAACCAGCGGGTTAATGGGGTACCTCCTGGCCAGCGCGAGGTCTCTTTCCCTTAAGGTGCCCCCCAGCAATGTGCGGGCACTCCAGGCCAGGGTCAAGGGCTAGACTGGGCCCCAGTTCAAGCGGCTCAGACTATACACAGTGGGCAGGACAAGCATGCGCAGGTCTACCCCCATGGGGGTGATCTGGGGTATGTCCTCAGCTCCTAACCACGCCTGTTTCTCTGCCACAGGGGGACCTGGCCAAGAAGAAGATCTACCCCACCATCTGGTAAGCCTGTGTCCCCACTACCCTCTGTGGCCCCGCGCCCCCTTGCCCTTGCCACAGCCATGCTCTGCCCTCAGGTGGCTGTTCCGAGATGGCCTTTTGCCCGAAGACACCTACATCGTGGGCTATGCCCGCTCCCGCCTCACAGTGGCTGACATCCGCAAGCAGAGCGAGCCCTTCTTCAAAGTGAGTGGCTTCTGGGGTCTCGGCAGGTGGCACACACCACCACCCCCCGTCCCATCACAGAGGCCCTTCGTCCTGCCCCTCCTGTGCCAGGCCACCCCCTCCCTGGCACCTCCCAGCCCCCTGTGACTTGGGCTTACCACTTCCTTCCCACTGTACCCTGTGACCTCTCAAACATGGAGATACCTGCCTTCTCTCAACACATGGTACTTAGGTGGCATGACTTTGGAGAGACAGCTTTCTCCCAGGTCCCAGTTGGCTGGACTCTGGCTTCTGTCTTAGGGCATTGAGGCCCCCACCCCCACCCCCATGGGCGTGCTGGAGCTGTGAGTGACCCCAGTGCGAGGCTAGGATGGCTGACCTCTCAGGAAGCCCGCTCTGCCTATGGGCTCACAGGAGAGCAAGGGCAGGGAGCCAAGATGCTTGTGTCCGTGTTGCCCAGGCTACCCCGGAGGAGAAGTCCAAGCTGGAGGAGTTCTTTGCCCGCAACTCCTACGTGGCCGGCCAGTACGATGACACTGCCTCCTACAAGCGCCTCAACAGCCACATAAATGCCCTTCACCAGGGCACACAGACCAACCGCCTCTTCTACCTGGCCTTGCCCCCGACTGTCTATGAGGCTGTCACCAAAAACATCCATGAGACCTGCATGAGCCAGACGTAAGGCTGGTCTTTGTCCCTACCTTCCTGCCTCCAGGGTGTGCCCTACCCTGGTGTGACCTGCCCCAGCAAGCTAAGCAGAGCCCCCAGGGCCAACCGGTCTGCTGCTGCTGCTGTTAAGTCGCTTCAGTCATATCCGACTCTGTGCGACCCCATAGATGGCAGCCCAGCAGTCTCCTCTGTCCCTGGGATTCTCCAGGCAAGAACACTGGAGTGGGTTGCCATTTCCTTCTCCAATGCATGAAAGTGAAAGGTGAAAGTGAAGTCGTTCAGTCGTGCCCGACTCTTAGTGACCCCATGGACTGCAGCCTACCAGGCTCTTCCGTCCATGGGATTTTCCAGGCAAGGGCACTGGAGTGGGGTGCCATTGCCTTCTCCGGCCAACCGGTCTAGGGAGTCTGAAAAAGATAGATGCCCCTGGTTTGTTACTTCCATGAATTCAGTCTATGGAGAATGGGCATTTTCCGTTTTCTGGAAGTTTCCCAAAAATGCTCACACCCGTATTTACCATCCAGTTCAGTTCAGTTCAGTTCAGTCGCTCAGTCGTGTCCAACTCTTTGCGACCCCATGAATCGCAGCACGCCAGGCCTCCCTGTCCATCACAAACACCTGGAGTTCACTCAGACTCATGTCCATCGAGTCAGTGATGCCATCCAGCCATCTCATCCTCTGTCGTGCCCTTCTCCTCCTGCCCCCAATCCCTCCCAGCATCAGAGTCTTTTCCAATCAGTCAGCTCTTCACATGAGGTGGCCAAAGTACTGGAGTTTCAGCTTCAGCATCATTCCTTCCAAAGAAATCCAGGGCTGATCTCCTTCAGAATGGACTGGTTGGATGTCCTTGCAGTCCAAGGGACTCTCAAGAGTCTTCTCCAATACCACAGTTCAAAAGCATCAATTCTTCAGTGCTCAGCCTTCTTCACAGTCCAGCTCTCACATCCATACATGACCACAGGAAAAACCATAGCCTTGACTAGACGGACCTTTGTTAGCAAAGTAATGTCTCTGCTTTTGAATATTCTGTCTAGGTTGGTCATAACTTTCCTTCCAAGGAGTAAGCGTATTTTAATTTCATGGCTGCAGTCACCATCTGCAGTGATTTTGGAGCCCCAAAAAATAAAGTCTGACACTGTTTCCACTGTTTCCCCATCTATTTCCCATGAAGTGATGGGACCGGATGCCATGATCTTAGTTTTCTGAATGTTGAGCTTTAAGCCAACTTTTTCACTCTCCTCTTTCACTTTCATCAAGAGGCTTTTTAGTTCCTCTTCACTTTCTGCCATAAGGGTGGTGTCATCTGCATATCTGAGCTTATTGATATTTCTCCCGGCAGTCTTGATTCCAGCTTGTGTTTCTTCCAGTCCAGCGTTTCTCATGATGTACTCTGCATGTAAGTTAAATAAGCAGGGTGACAATATACAAACTTGATGTACTCCTTTTCCTATTTGGAACCAGTCTGTTGTTCCATGTCCATTTCTAACGGTTGCTTCCTGACCTGTATACAGATTTCTCAAAAGGCAGGTCAGGTGGTCTGGTATTCCCATCTCTTGAAAAATTTTCCACAGTTGATTGTGATCCACACAGTCAAAGGACTTGGCATAGTCAATAAAGCAGAAATAGATGTTTTTCTGGAATGCTGTTGTTTTTTCCATGATCCAGCGGATGTTGGCAATTTGATCTCTGGTTCCTTTGCCTTTTCTAAAACCAACCTGAA
The DNA here is from genome assembly GCF_029378745.1 of Bos indicus. NCBI lineage: Eukaryota > Metazoa > Chordata > Mammalia > Artiodactyla > Bovidae > Bos > Bos indicus. The sequence goes on along the minus strand of NC_091789.1, from coordinate 39,617,964 downwards.
CATCAGGAAGTTCACGGTTCACGTATTTCTGAAGCCTGGCTTGGAGACCTTTGAGCGTTACTTTACTAGCATGTGAGATGAGTGCAGTTGTGCGGTAGTTTGAGCATTCCTTGGCATTGCCTTTCTTTGGGATTGGAATGAAAACTGACCTTTTCCAGTTCTGTGGCCACTGATGAGTTTTCCAAATTTGCTGGCATATTGAGTGCAGCACTTTCACAGCATCATCTTTCAGGATTTGAAATAGCTCAACTGGAATTCCATCACTTCCACTAGCTTTGTTCGTAGTGATGCCTTCTACGGCCCACTGGACTTCACATTCCAGGATGTCTGGCTCTAGGTCAGTGATCACACCATCGTGATTATCTGAGTCATGAAGATCTTTTTTGTACAGTTCTTCTGTGTATTCTTGCCACCTCTTTTTAATATCTTCTGCTTCTGTTAGGTCCATACCATTTCTGTCCTTTATCGAGCCCATCTTTGCATGAAATGTTCCCTTGGTATCTCTAATTTTCTTGAAGAGATTTCTAATCTTTCCCATTCTGTTGTTTTCCTCTATTTCTTTGCATTGATCACTGAGGAAGGCTTTCTTATCTCTTCTTGCTATTCTTTGGAACTCTGCATTCAGATGCTTATATCTTTCCTTTTCTCCTTTGCTTTTCGCTTCTCTTCTTTTCACAGCTATTTGTAAGGCCTCCCCAGACAGCCATTTTGCTTTTTTGCATTTCTTTTCCATGGGGATGGTCTTGATCCCTGTCTCCTGTACAATGTCACGAACCTCATGCTATAGTTCATCAGGCACTCTATCTATCAGATCTAGGCCCTTAAATCTATTTCTCACTTCCACTGTATAATCATAAGGGATTTGATTTAGGTCATACCTGAATGGTCTAGTGGTTTTCCCTACTTTCTTCAATTTAAGTCTGAATTTGGTAATAAGGAGTTCATGATCTGAGCCACAGTCAGCTCCCAGTCTTGTTTTTGTTGACTGTATAGAGCTTCTCCATCTTTGGCTGCAAAGAACATAATTAGTCTGATTTCGGTGTTGACCATCTGGTGATGTCCATGTGTAGAGTCTTGTCTTGTGTTGTTGGAAGAGGGTGTTTGCTATGACCAGTGCATTTTCTTGGCAAAACTCTGTTAGTCTTTGCCCTGCTTCATTCTGTATTCTAAGGCCAAATTTGCCTGTTACTCCAGGTGTTTCTTGACTTCCTACTTTTGCATTCCAGTCCCCTATAATGAAAAGGACATCTTTTTTGGGTGTTAGTTCTAAAAGGTCTTGTAGGTCTTCATCGAACCGTTCAACTTCAGCTTCATCAGCGTTACTGGTTGGGGCATAGACTTGGATTACTGTGATATTGAATGGTTTGCCTTGGAAACGAACAGAGATCATTCTGTCGTTTTTGAGATTGCATCTAAGTATTGCATTTCGGACTCTTTTGTTGGCCATGATGGCTACTCCATTTCTTCTGAGGGATTCCTGCCTGCAGTAGTAGATATAATGGTCATCTGAGTTAAATTCACCCATTCCAGTCCATTTCAGTTCGCTGATTCCTAGAATGTCGACATTCACTCTTGCCATCTCTTGTTTGACCACTTCCAATTTGCCTTGATTCATGGACCTGACATTCCAGGTTCCTATGCAATATTGCTCTTTACAGCATCGGACCTTGCTTCTATCACCAGTCACATCCACAGCTGGGTATTGTTTTTGCTTCGGCTCCATCGCTTTGTTCTTTCTGGAGTTATTTCTCCACTGATCTCCAGTAGCATATTGGGCACTTACTGACCTGGGGAGTTCCTTTTTCAGTATCCTATCATTTTGCCTTTTCATACTGTTCATGGGGTTCTCAAGGCAAGAATACTGAAGTGGTTTGCCATTCCCTTCTCCAGTGGACCACATTCTGTCAGATCTCTCCACCATGACCCGCCCGTCTTGGGTTGCCCCACGGGCATGGCTTAGTTTCATTGAGTTAGACAAGGCTGTGGTCCTAGTGTGATTAGATTGACTTGTTTTCTGAGTATGGTTTCAGTGTGTTTGCCCTCTGATGCCCTCTTGCAACACCTACCATCTTACTTGGGTTTCTCTTACCTTGGACCTTGGACGTGGGGTGTCTCTTCACGGTTGCTCCAGCAAAGTGCAGCCGCTGCTCCTTTCCTTGGACGAGGGGTATCTCCTCACAGCCGCCCTTCCTGACCTTCAACGTGGGATAGCGCCTCTAGGCCCTCCTGCGCCCGCGCAGCCACCACTCCTTGGATATGGGGTTGGTCCTCCCGGCCGCCGCCCCTAGCCTTGGGCGTGGGGTAGCTCCTCCTGGCCACCGCCCCTGACCTCGGACTTGGGTAACTCTTCTCTGCCGTTCATGCGCCGTTGCAGCCTGGCACTCTGGGCCACTGCCCCTGATCTCGGACGTGGGGTAACTCCTCTTGGCCGCCACCCTTCGGGCATGGGGTCCTCCCGGCTTCTGCCCCTGACCTCGGACGTGGGGTAGCTCCTCTCGGCCATGCTCAGTGCGCCAGTCGCAGCCGCCGTCGCGCATCCAGATCCCTATATAGACCCTCAGAGTCAGCTCCCCAGAAATCCCACTGTCCCTGGCAGCAGTCCCGACTAACACTACAAGGTGGCAGTGTTGCTCCACGAAACTTTTTCACTGGTGCTGGCTTATTCTCAGGCCCTCAGCACTTCCCACGGTCCCGTCGACCACCACCAGGGGGCGGTGTTGCTCCAGGGAACCCTGCTTCCTGTGACGCAGTAGCTCCTGCGTGCTTGCTTATGTCCCCCAAACCAGGACCATGTCTGTTCCACTTTGTCCAAGGTTTGGATGTGGAATGGCCACATTAACTCTCCGTTAGGATAAAGGGGGCTTCCCTTGTAGCTCAGTCGGTAAAGCATTTGCCTGCAGTGCAGGAGACCCAGGTTTGATCCCTGGGTGGGGAAGATCTCTTGGAGAAGGAAATGGCAACCCAGTCCAATATCCTTGCCTGTAAAATATGGACAGAGGAGCTTGGTGGGCTGCAGTCGATGGGGTCGCAAAGAGTCAGGCACAAGTGAGCGACTAACACTTATTTACTTCCCCACGTTTAAACCCTTGGGGGGAGCTATGCCTTTGTCATCCCCTCCCCCTATTTTCCCACTAGCTCAGGGCACCCCCAGACCCTGCAGGAACCCTGCGTTGCCAGGAGGGAGCAGAGAGGGCAGGAGGTGCTCCTCCCAGTCGCCAGCCAGTCAGGCTAGAAGGCTTCCGAGGAAGCTCTGAGCCTAGCCCCAAGGGCTGGGAATTAGAAGGGGTGTCCTCTGGGCAGAGGCCAGAAGAGACCCAGCCCTGCAGAACTTGGCTGGCCCAGCTGACTGTTGAGAGGAGGCGGGGAGTCTCTGCCTTCACTCTCTAGGGAAGGGAGGGTGGACGGGGATGGGATGCTGAGCCATGCCCCACCCCAGGGAGGGTGATGTAGTTCTGGGTTGTCACAGAGGCTGGAACCGCATCATCGTGGAGAAGCCGTTTGGGAGGGACCTGCAGAGCTCCAACCAGCTGTCCAACCACATCGCCTCCCTGTTCCACGAGGACCAGATCTACCGCATTGACCACTACCTGGGCAAAGAGATGGTCCAGAACCTCATGGTGCTGAGGTGCGCTGGGGCAGGGGTTGGGGGCCAGGGGTCCTGGGCCGCCCCCCTCCGATGCACAGTCAGCCTCCGTGTGCCCCTCCCCCAGGTTTGCCAACAGGATCTTCGGGCCCATTTGGAACCGGGACAACATCGCCTGCGTCATTCTCACCTTCAAAGAGCCCTTTGGCACTGAGGGTCGTGGGGGCTACTTTGATGAATTTGGGATCATCCGGTGAGGGCCTGACTCCCTTATCTGGGGAGGTGGGCACAGGCACCATCCCACTTCCCCTGCAGGTCCCCCCGCCCCGCTCTGGGCTCCTGGACCCTGATGTTCAAGTTGGGCAGCATGAGTATCCGAGCAGTCAGTGGGGACTGTAAAGGGTGGGGTCACTGTCTTCTGTCTTTCCTCAAGGGGACCTGGCAGACACTGGGGATCAGGAAGGAAGCTCACTGCTTGTTGCTGGAAGGCCGACTTTGAGGCCCTGAATGCCGGGAAGGTGGCCGACGAGGGGCTAAGGGAGCTCATGCCTCACTCCTTCTTGCCCCTAGGGACGTGATGCAGAACCACCTCCTGCAGATGCTGTGTCTGGTGGCCATGGAGAAGCCCGCCTCCACTGACTCAGATGACGTGCGCGATGAGAAGGTGGGTGGGGCCGCCCCCTCCCTGCCCAGCCCCCTTTCCTTAGCCACCCATCCTGAGCACCAGGTGCCCTGGGCCAGGAGGCAGGCAGCCTGTCAGAGAACTGGCAGGGCCATGCAACCGAGCTTCTCCTGGAGAAGAACCGAGGGTGGGGTGAGGTGGTCCCAGAGGGCCCTTGCGGGATGGAGCCTGAAGCCCGGCTCTGGCAGCAGGAGCAAAGCTGCACGCGGGACACCTACTGACTATCAGGGCCACTCGCCCATCCAGGAAGGCCACCCCTGGGCGTTAACATGGCTCCCTGGTGCCCGGTGTCCTCTTTACTCAAGGGGCCTGTCTTCCTGGCTCTCCTGCAGGTCAAGGTGCTGAAGTGTATCTCAGAGGTGCAGGCGAGCAACGTGGTCCTGGGCCAGTATGTGGGGAACCCCGACGGAGAGGGGGAGGCCACCAAAGGGTACCTGGATGACCCCACGGTGCCCCGCGGGTCCACCACAGCCACCTTTGCGGCCGCCGTCCTCTATGTGGAAAATGAGCGCTGGGACGGTAGGTGGCGCCGCCATCCCGTGGGGATGGGAGCCGGCCCCTGCAGCCAGCCAAGCGCTCCCCAAAGCCTGCTGTGTCCATCCCCCGTCTCCTCACAGGGGTGCCCTTCATCCTGCGCTGCGGCAAAGCCCTGAACGAGCGCAAGGCCGAGGTGCGCCTGCAGTTTCGTGACGTGGCCGGGGACATCTTCCGGCAGCAGTGCAAGCGCAACGAGCTGGTAATCCGCGTGCAGCCCAACGAGGCCGTGTACACCAAGATGATGACCAAGAAGCCTGGCATGTTCTTCAACCCCGAGGAGTCGGAGCTTGACCTGACCTATGGCAACCGATACAAGGTGGGCACTCGCCCGCCCCCTGGGCAGGGGCGGCAGCCCAGGGCTCCACAGGGCTCAGCACCTTGGTGACACCCTGTGGCCCGCCCACAGAACGTGAAGCTCCCTGACGCCTACGAGCGCCTCATCCTGGACGTCTTTTGCGGGAGCCAGATGCACTTCGTGCGCAGGTGAGGAGAAGCACCCCCCTCGCCCTCCCTCCTCCCCCGCCCCCTCTCCATCCCCCTCTTCGTCCCCCTCCCTCCGTGGTCACACTGGGCCTCCCATCCCCACCCCTGTCCCTTCAGTGATGAACTGCGGGAGGCCTGGCGGATCTTCACTCCACTGCTCCACCACATCGAACGCGAGAAGGCCCGGCCCATCCCCTACGTGTACGGCAGGTACGTCTATGCAGAAGGTGCGGCGGACAAGACGGGGTGTGGATCGGGGGGTGACGGGAGTGGAGGGGGGGCGAAGGGGGACCCTGTGGCTCAGGGCTCCCTCACCGCTCCCCACTGCCTGTCCCCCTGCCAGCCGGGGCCCTGTGGAGGCAGACGAGCTGATGAAGCGTGTGGGCTTCCAGTACGAGGGCACCTACAAGTGGGTGAACCCCCACAAGCTCTGAGCCGGCCCCCCTCCTGTGCGCCCTGGGCCTGCCCACCTCTCTCGCTCTACACCCCCTCCCACCAGACCCAGCTCCAGAGGACTCGGGACCACTGCCCCCAGCCCCACATTCCTGCCCTGGGCTGGGGCCACCCCCCACCCACTCCTCGGCCCAGTCGCATTCCTCGGCCAGCCAGCACTGTGACCCCACCCGCACCCGACCCCAGCCAGCCTGTATCCCCGGGACTGAGCCCCCCCCCCACCCCACCGCCCGGAGCAAGGAAGAGGAGGGCTATAGTTGGGGAAGACAGGGGCAAGGTCCTCAGAAGGCCGAGAATGGGCCCCCTGCACCCCCAGTCTCAGCGCCATTCCACATTCCTGGTCCCCCCACGGAAGGGACGTTCACGCCACCCAGTGCCCTCCCTGCGCTGGGCCCTCCAAATGTCCGTGTGCCCCCCAGGCCCCCCATCACCATAACTCAGCACTCCACAACCACCCCGTCTCACTCCCACAGCACCCCCCACCCCCCGCCCCAAGGTGGCACCCTCACCACCAGAAAAGCAAAAGCAGCAAAGTGCCATTAAATCAGCAAACTAAGCCACCCGGCTCTGGGTCCTTTCTTGCCTCCTGCGACCGTGGAAGGGCACCCCTGTGGCTGCCTGCCCGCCTGCCCTGTCCCCACCATCGGCTTGCCCCAACACCCACTTCCCTTGACCACCAGATTGGGTGGGCACGTGGATTACCTCCACCCCAACCGAGCCGTGGGATCTTGTCAGAAGACCACTTGTGGCACAAGAACAGGTCATGTTCCTTTCATTCATTTCCCCCCGCCACGACAAAGTATTTAGGAAGGAGTGGCTAAGGGACTTGGGGACATAAACCAAGGGGGACAGGCGAGTCCAGGGCACACAACAGTCTGGCACCACGGAGTGGTACACAGCTGGCCTTCGCGCCTGAGACCAAGAGCAGGCGCCCTCCAGGGGATCTGCTGGCTTCCTTGAGCCTGGCTGCCTCTGGCTCCATCTTCACATAAGCTTCTCCCTTGACCAGGACACCAGTCATCCTGGACTGGAGGCCCAATCTCCCCCAGAATGACCTTAATCTCAACTAGCCAGATTATCTCTGCACATGCCTCATTGCTGAACAAGGGCACAAGGGGCCAGGTGAGCCTGCCCCCCAAAGGCAGTGCCCCCCCGGGCATCTGTCCAGCCTTTTCCCTCGACCAAGCATCAGGAAGGGGGCTGCAGCCGCTCCTGTGGTCCCCGCCCTGGGCCTGAGTTCTGGGACGTGTGGCTAACCCAAAACAAACATACAGGATGCTCCTCGTTTGCCGGGATGTTTCATGGAGGGACCAAGCCAGCCAACCAACATGTGACCTGAGTAGGCAAGGTCCACTCCACAGGTCCCCGCGGCTGGCAGGGCTCAGGGGTCATGGAGCCAGGGAGGTCTGTGACCGCGGGGCCAGGCCCGTAGGCTGTTGGTAAGAGCTTGGCCACCATGGCTTCTCACTTGAGCTTAGGCTATGTAGGGAGACCACCAGGTTCACGTGGACCTAGATTGAGCAGAAAAGGACTTGCTGGGCTAGGGACAGCTGGAATCCAGACCCATGGTGCCTTCAGGTCCGCATGGAGCAGCTGAGAAAGCCCCTTGTGGACATTTGGGCTTCATTTGGGGTAGGGACGCTGGCCTTGGTTCTCTTCCCTGTGCCGGTGGCCTGGGGAAGGGGCAGTGAGTCCTTCGTTCTAATGCTCTGGCTCCTGCATAGCTACAAAGAGTCCTGTCCTGTCCTGGATGCTATGGGGCAGCTGTGTGCCCACAAAGGCCAGACGCTGTGCTTAGTCGTTCAGTCATGTCTGATTCTTTGCGACCCTGTGGACTGTAGTCCGCCAGGCTCCTCTGTCCATGGAATTCTCCAGGCCAGAACACTGGAGTGGGTTGCCATTCCCTTCTCCAGGGGCTCTTCCCCACCCAGGGATCCAACCACGGTCTCCGGCATTGCAGGCGGATTCTTTACCATCTGAGCCACCAGGGAAGCCCTCAGGAGAAAAAGCAAAGAAACAAAAGAGCCTTTCTTGACCCTGCTGGGGTCTTTGTGCTCAGGGACCCCTCACACAGCTCCACAGACACCTACAGACTTTGGGGGACCCAGTAGAGCTGAGTTCTGGGGAGAGTCATCCCAAGCCCCTTGGAAAGCCTTCTGGCATGGCATCACTGAGTGGGACACTTAACAGCGTGGAGGATCCATGTAGGGCCAGGAACCGGAAATGGAGGAGAGACTAAGCTCTTCCTGGACTCCCAACATGTGATGACTACGTGGGAGCAGGGAGGGCAGGGTGGGGACCCCCAAGCTGATCCTCTCTGAGTGTCCCCACCATGACAGAGGGCCCAGGCTAGAGAAGTTAGTGGACAGCTCAGATCTTGGTGCTACCCTGTGGCAGAGATGAGAGGGCCCTGGTGAGGATGCTCAACTATCACCGGATGCCCAGTGCCAATGAAGGACAGACATGAAGGACCTGAGAAGGACAGTAGCTGTAATCTCAGCTCTAGGAGCTTGCAATGCAAAAGAGGCATGAGGTCCTGGTTGTTGTTCATTCACTCAGGCATGCCCAACTCCTTGAGAATGCATGGACTGCAGCACGCCAGGCTTCCCTGTCCTTCACCATCTCCCGGAGTTTACTCAAACTCGTGTCCATTGAGTCGGTGATGCCATCCAAGCATCTCATCCTCTGTCGTCCCCTTCTCCTGTCCTCAGTCTATCCTAGCATCAGGGTCTTTTCCAATGAGAAAAGGCTCTTTGCATCAGGTGGCCAAAGTATTGGAGCTTCAGCTTCAGCATGAGTCCTTCCAATGAGTGTTCAGGGTTGATTTCCTTTAGGATGCACTGCTTTGATCTCCTTGCTGTCCAAGGGATTCTCAAGAGTGTTCTCCAGCACCACAGTTTGAAAGCATCAATTCTTTGGCACTCAGCCTTTGTTATTGTCCAAGTCTCACATCTGTACATGATTACTGCAAAAACCATAGCTTTGACTAGATAGAACTTAGTCAGCAAAGTGATGTCTCTGCTTTTTAATACTCTGTTTAGTTTTGTCATAGCTTTTCTTCCAAAGAGCAAGCGTCTTTTAACTTCATGGCTGCAGGCACCATCTGTAGTGATTGTGGAGCCCAAGAAAATTGTTGGTCCCTGTTTGCATTGTTTCCCCATCCATTTGCCATGAAGTGATGGGACCAGATACCATGATCTTAGTTTTTTGAATGTTGTTTTAAGCCAGCTTTTTCACTCTTCTCTTCCAGCCTCATCAAGAGGCTCTTTAGTTCCTCTTCTCTTCCTGCCATAAGAGTGGTGTCATCTGCATATCTGAGGTTATTGATATTTCTCCCAGCAGTCTTGATTCCAGCTTGTGATCCATCCAGCCTGGCATTTCTCATGATGTACTCTGCAAATAAGTTAAATAAGCAGGGTGGCAACATACTGCCTTGACATACTCCTTTTCCTATTTGGAACCAGTCTGTTGTTCCATGTCCAGTTCTAACTGTTGCTTCCTGACCTGCATACAGGTTTCTCAAGAGGCAGGTCAGGTGGTCTGGTATTCCCATCTCTTTAAGAATTTTCCAGTTTGTTGTGATCCATACAGTCAGAGGCTTTAGCATAGTCAATGAAGCAGAAGTAGATGTTTTTCTGAAATTGGCTTTTTCTATGATCCAAAAGATGTTGGCAATTTGATCTCTGGTTCCTCTGCCTCTTCTAAATCCAGCTTGTACATCTGGAAGTTCTAAGTTCACATACTATTGAAACCTAGCTTGAAGGATTTTGAACATTACTTTGCTAGCATATCAAATGAGAGCAATTGTGCGGTAGTTTGAGCATTCTTTGGCATTGCCTTTCTTTGTGATTGGAATGAAAACTGACCTTTTTCAGTCCTGTGGCCACTGCTGAGTTTTCCAAATTTACTGGCACATTGAGTGCAGCACTTTCACAGCATCATCTTTTAGGATTTGAAACAGCTCAACTGGGATTCCATCACCTCCACTCACTTTGTTCATTGTCATGCTTCCTAAGGCCCACTTGACTTCACACTCAAGGATGTCTGGCTCTAGGTGAGTGATCACACCATCGTGGTTATCTGGGGTCACTAAGACCTTTTTGTATAGTTCTTCTGTGTATTCTTGCTACCTCTTCTTAATATCTTCTGCTTCTGTTAGGTCCATACCGCCTCTTTTATTGTGCCCATCTTTGCATGAAATGTTCCCTTGGTGTCTCTAATTTTTTGAAGAGATTTCTAGTCTTTCCCATTCTATTGTTTTTCTCTTTCTTTGCATTGTTCACTTAAGAAGCCTTTCTTACCTGTCCTTGCTATTCTTTGGAACTCTGCGTTCAATTGAGTATATCTTTCCCTTTCTCCTTTACTGGTTCCGGTTAAGAGCATTCAACTGTCACCTCCATTCCAGGTGCCTACAAGGAGGCACAAGATTGAAGGGGGGGACCCTGTAAGGACAGTCACTGGTCCCCTCATCTCTGAATAGTCCTTAGGGCCTCACTGAGTCACACCTTTGTACCTACTCTGGCAGTGGCAGAGGTGGCATTGGGTGAGGGCATTCAACTGTCACTGGCAACCCAGTTGCCTAATCTAGGGTCCAGGCAAGAGGTCCCGTGTAAGAACAGGCACCTGTCACCTCAGCTCCGGGTGCCTACTTGGGAGTAGAGGCAGGAGATGCCAGCACAAGGGCATGAGCACAGAGGTCCCCGTGAGCCCTGTCACTTGACAACTCCGCATGCAGCGTCTGCACAGAGAAGGCAATGAGGGATTGGCTGAGAGCACGGGTTCTGGGTGTCCACAGTTGGCACGAGGAGCCAAGCAAACACCGGGAACTAGCACTGCGGCTGTGGGAGCTGCCCTGCGGATGAGCAGGAGGGCCCAGAGGAGACATTCTGCACTGGGGCGCGTGACTTGCGAGGGTCTCATCCTCTCTTAAGTCCCCGTCGAAAAATATTCCCAGAGAAACAAAGCCGCCCACTGAAGCACAGAAGACTGGGGAGGAGTCCTGGGCCTCTGGCCCTGCACCAGTGTGGTTTCCCTGGGGTTGATGAATGTGTCATTGGGCCCTCAGGAGGACTCATTAAACCAGCGTTTCCAAAATGTCTGCTCTGAGAAAGACGTAAACAGTGTCCTCTAAGCACTAGCAGTCTCCCTGCTGCCTGGTGCCTGGCTGGCAGCTCCAGGGAGGGACCAGCCACCAGCTTCATCTATTGGGCACCACAACACCCAGCATTGCAGGAAAGACCACTGAGGGAGGGCATGGTGCCCAGGGCTTGGTACTCACAGACAGGTGTTGTTGTCCAGTCAGTCATATCTGACTCTTTGCAACCCCATGGACTGCAGCATCCCAGGTTTCCCTGTCCTTCACCATCTCCCGGAGGTTGCTCAAACTCCATTGAGTCGGTGATGCCATCCAACCATCTCATCCTCTGTTGTCCCCTTATCCTCCTGCATTCAATGTCCCAACATCAGGGTCTTTTCCAGTGAGTCAGTTCTCCACATCAGGTGGCCAAAGTAGTGGAGCTTCAGCTTCAGCATCAGTCCTTCCAATGAATATTTAGGACTAATGTCCTTTAGGATTTTCTGGTTTGATCTCCCCGCAGTCCAAGGGACTCTCAAGAGTCTTCTCCAGCACCACAGTTCAAAAGCATCAATTCTTTGGTGCTCAGCTTTTTTTATAGTCCAACTCTAACATCCATACGTGACTACTGGAAAAACCATAACTTTGACTAGATGGACCTTTGCTGGCAAAGTGATGTCTCTGCTTTTTAATACTAGTCTAGGTTGGTGATAGCTTTTCTTCCAAGGAGCCAGCGTCTTTGAATTTCATAGCTGCAGTCAACATTTGCAGTGATTTTGGAGCCCAGGAAAATAAAGTCTATCGCCGTTTCCATTGTTTCCCCATCTATTTGCCATGAAGTGATGGGATCGGATGCCATGATCTTACAGATAGCAAATAGTCAGTACTATGTGATCCCAAATACTAATCGCTGACAGCTGCAGCAGGGGCCTGAAACATCACCTTGATCTTGTAGGGAGAAGGGGGGGGGGGGAGTGTTGTGGATGCCATTGTAGAAGTTCCTGGATGCTAACCAGAGCTCTGTCACGGCCTAGCTCTATCAACTTTCTCTGGTATTTTTGGTTCTTTCCTTAGGGAATTTTCCCATAAGTGAGGTCATTGGGTCAAAGGGCATGGATGTTTCAGTGGTTCTCACGCCGCCGGGCTGCAGACGTCCCAGACCAATGGGTTCAGGCTACAGGGTGGCCCCAGCTCTCCCAGCCCCGGGGGCGGGGGGGCGGTGATGAGGGTGCCCCGGGCGGTGTCCGGGGTGCCTTCCTGAAGGAGGCTGGGGGAGCAGGCAGGAAGTAAGCGCGTGTGAGCGTGCCGCTCTCTGGAAAACAGACTGGTGAGCGGGGAGGCCGCTCAAGGCTGAGCCTGCTGGCTCCTGGATCATCGCATCCCGCTATTTCCCCGGACACGCCTCTGTTACTCCGTGTTACGAAAACGTACAGATTTAAACGTTGAAAGAATTTCTCATTACGCCCCGGGATCCCGCCGCCCGTTTGTAGGGTTCGGATCTGAGCGCCCGGCAGGAGCGTAGCCCCGCCCTCAAAGCCTGGGAAGGCGGGGCTCTCCCCGCTGAGCGAAGTCTCAAGAGGAGACGTCAGGGGCGGGACCGAGCGTGGCCCCTCCCCCCGGAGCCCGGCCCGGGGGCTCTGCCGGAGAGCGCGTCGGGGGCGGGGCAAATTCGGGCCCCTCCTACCCGGTAGCCCGCTGCCCAGAGCTAGCCGGTGACGGCGGTGGCAGCTGCGGCCGTGCTCTCGCCCCAAGTCGCCATTGCTGGGCCTCTCGAGCTGCCCCGCGCAGCTCCCTGGCCTCGCCAAGTAGAGCGAGGCGGGTGGCCTCACGACGCTGCCTTCGATCCGGCTCGCATCCCTCCCCGCAGCGTCAGGCAAGTCTCTGGCTGGCCCGGCCCGCGTCGCCGGCCTCCATGCCCGGAGAGGTGGGAGGGGGGGCCTCCCGCGGGAGGGACCCGCATCTGGGAGAACCACTTCCACTTCCCAGCCCCAGCGGCTCCCGGGTGCTCGATCGTGACCCGCCTGGTTCCCGCGTCCCCTCCAGTCCCAGCCGGGCTTCTCTCCACGTCCCCAAGGGGCCTGGCCAGGGACTTAGACCAGCAAATCGGCGCACCGATAACGCCCGCACCATAACTGGGGCCCACCAAGAGGTCGTCCCTGACCCCCACCCAAACCTGCTTGTTCTGCTTTGTTGCCCCCCTCCCCAGAGCGCAGGGTCCCCAAAGGCTGCACCTGCTGGCTGCCCCAGCCCAACGAGAGAAGTGGACATGAGGTTGGCAGGTGGGTGGCTTCCACCGTGAAAGGGAGAGTCTTGGAAAGCAGACTCGGCTGGAGGCCCAGCTGCCCAGAGGTCTGTCTGGAAGGGCGGGGAGGGCGGGAGTGGTGGGACCACTGGGTTTGTTGGGTTTTGCAGAAACACTCATTCTATGACCTTGAGCAAATCCTTTCACTTCTGAGGACTTCAGCTCCCAGCTCTTTCAGTCGTGAGAAGAGGGGTATGATAGTCTGTTTCTCCCAAACGGGGTGACTGGACACTCTTTGGAAAAAGAGCTATGTGAGAGACGCCCCAAGGAGTGCAGCAGCTGGGTGGACAGGGAGATGTGGTGGTCTTAGACAAGAAGCTGATCAAAGTGGCCCTGGGCTCAGATGGGAACCCACTGCCAGTTCTGCTGTTGCCTGGACAGTTGAGACAAAGTGGGCTTGGGGTCCCATCAGTTTTGGGGTGGACTTCCTAGTGGAAAAGGTTGCAGCACTATGAATGTATCCCAGGGAAGCTGGCCCATGAGGAACTGGCTGGGAAGATGTGGCCTCAAGAGTGGTCAGGGCTGGGCTGGGAAAATAAGAGTCACTGCTCTGTGAATGTCAGTTCAAGGCTGGGAGCAGAGGAGGGCACTTATACAGACAGTTGAGGCAGGAGGGGAGAGTGAGAGAAGGGTATGGACACAGGATTTGGGGATTCCCCAGTGTCATTCTGCAATGTTTTCACTTGCTGCACTGTATGAATGGAGGGATCATTTGCTGAAAGACAAAATACCAGAAGAATAGTTTGCTTATTTGGGGTAGAATAGAGAAGATGAGTTCTGTTTTAATATTTAGTTTGAGACACCTGTGAAATATCCAAATAGAAATAGTAAAGTAGCAGTTGGCTATATAGATATGGCTCAGAAGACAGGACAGAGCCAGAGATAAATGTTAAGGACAAGGAGAATGGTTGACATAATCCGGGAAGAGTCCATGGAAGGAGGTGAGAAGGCCATGTGGGACAGAAACCAGGACAAGCCCAGGTCTTCAGGGCAGAGTCTCAGAGGACAAGAAGGGTGAGGAGCATCCTATGGGCTTCCAGGGTGCCAGCCCAGAAGGGTTTCTGTGAGAGGGCTTCAGCCTGGAGACAACGAGGGCCCACAGGTAACCCCGGGGTGCTGACCCCAAGAAGGTCCCAGGCTAGGGGCCTTGGCGACAGGCTGTCCTACGGGGCTGATGGAGGCCCGGGCAGAGAGGAGGAGATCAGAAGACAGAGGGACCAGGAGGGAAGTCTATGCAAGGAGGGAAGAACCAGCATATGCGACTCTGGAGGGGCCTGAGAGGAGGGGAAGGGAGCAGATGGAGGCCAGCGGCCAGCTGGGGACGTGATCCCCAAGGACTGTCCTCCTGCGTCTTCAGAGGACAGGAGATGTTGACTATAGAAGACCAAGAGTGAGACAGAGTAAGCTATTCCAAGAACTCCAGCCAGGGTGGAAAGCTGGGCACCCAGCTCACAGCAGGGGAAGGGAGGCCTGCCTGGCCTTCTAAAGGGGTAAGAGCCTTCTCCTCCATCATTGCAGGAGAAGGGAGGGGCAGGGTGGCGGGGACTCAAATGCATGGGGACCTCAGGGGTTAGGTGGCTCCTCTGTCAGCATGGGAGGTGGGTAAAGCCCTCTCCAGCAGGGGCTCTGAAGGCCCCTCCACAACGCCAGGGAGAACCAAGCCAAGAGCCTTCCAGGTGCAGCGGCCTTTCCTCCTTCACCCACCAGGAGCTGATCCGCTTCTCGTGCCTGGTGGGCGGCCACAGGTACCCCCCACTCCTGTTCTCCCATCCCTTCCTCCCCAGCGGATGAGGAGATCCGCTCTTGAGAAGGCCTGGGGTCGTCCGGGAGCTCGCTGCCCTCAGAGGTGGCCTCGCTCATGTCTGTCCTGCCTCCAGGCCCCCTTCGCATCATGGCCCTGGTCATCACCGTGGCTGTCACCTGGATTGTAGTCAGCATCCTCCTCAGTGGCCTTGGCTTTCCTTGGATCCAGCAACTCTTCGCCAGTGAGTGTGGGACTTTCCCTCACCCTGCTACAAGGGTCGCTGGCGGCAGGCAACCGGACCTGCGGGCTGAGGCTCAGGACGGGTCTGGCAGCGGTCTGGTTTGTCTGTTTCCTCCTGGCAAGACACCGGGAGCTGTCCTCGCTGGTCTGCCTCTTGGTGTCCCCCACAGCCTGACCCTTACCACCCAGTTGCTTTGGCTGGACACACCAATCCCCACTCATTAGAATCCATTCAGTTCAGTTGGAGTCACTGGGGCCTGAGTGGGAGGGCAGGGGAGCTTCAGCTGAATCTTGGGGATGATGCCCTCGTTGGTCCCTGGAGGCTTTCCACTGGGTTCTGAGATGGGGAGGGAACTCGACCCCGTCTTGCTGGGGACACCTCATCTCTAAGGACTTTTCACAAGTCCCATCTACCCTTTCCTGAAACAGAGAGTTTTGCATGTGAATGTTTAGACGCCCAGGAATGTATGTGCCAGGGTCAGCCTGGCATAGCCCCTGGCCCCTGATCCTGGCTTGTCCTCCATGTTGACTTCCTGGTACAGGACCAGGCTGCCCTACTAACAGAAACAACTCTCTGTACCCACAGGCCAAGAGAACTCAGTGACTGCAGGTAAGGTTCCTCTCACCTCACGGCTCCTGCAGTGTACCTACCCCTCTGACCACCTTTGTGACAGCTGTGCTTGTACCCAGCCCACTAGGGTTTCTCTTCTCCATTTACCCCTCCCCATACTATAGCCCACTGGAACTGCTTGCATGCTGGGAGTCCAGAGAACAAGTTACCTCCTTCCAGAATACCTAGGGGGCCAGGCATAGGATGGACATTGCCATTCTGAAAGGGAGGAATTGTAAGGAATAAAGAGGTCATCAGTCTCAAGCAAGTCCAAATCCCAGCAGGGCAGATCCATTACATTTCAAAGCCTAAGAAGAATCCCTGGGCCTTTGAGGGGGTGAAGGTTGGTGGGGCTCTGGAATATAGGGGGCGATCTTACCCTCCCTTTGGGTCCAAGCCAACTGTGGCCTCTGCAACTATTGACCTGCCCTTGGAATTCTTCCTCCCTTCCATCCTTTGTCTGTCTCTCTCAGTCCAGCCTGGAAATGTTCCTACTTGTATACAAGTCTCAAAAAACCTTGTTTATCTCCCTTGGAATTCATGAGGGTCTAAGCTATAGACAAGAGAGTCCTCCAGATCATTCCTGGATAACGTCATCTCTCTCCCCTGGCTTCTGCTGACACAGCTGAGTGGGTCTACAAGTCACCCGTCTAGCTCTTAACAAACAGTTGTCCAGCCACACCCTGGGTGTTGTCTCCTGAAC
The DNA here is from genome assembly GCF_029378745.1 of Bos indicus. NCBI lineage: Eukaryota > Metazoa > Chordata > Mammalia > Artiodactyla > Bovidae > Bos > Bos indicus. The sequence continues at coordinate 39,601,553 of NC_091789.1, read as the reverse complement.
CTGCCCCTCTCATTTTTTTTTTTTTTTTTTTTTTTTGCAATATGGTTAGGCTGAGAATTTTCCAGACCTTCACATTCTGGTTCTTTCATGCTTAACTGGCCTGTCTTCCCTCCCATGTTATTGTGAGCGACAAGGAGAAATCCTCAACACTCTGCTTAGAAATCTCCAAGTTCAGCCTTCACGAGTTGTACCTTCCACAAAACACTAGAACACAATTTGGCCAAGTTCCTTGCCACCTGATGACAAGGGTGGCCTTTTGGCCAGTGTCCCAGAACACATTCCTCATTTCTGTCTGAGAGCTTACCAGAAGCACCTTTAGCATTCACATTTCTAGTGACATTCTGGGCACAGTGATGTGTGATTTCTCCATGAGGGTAGAAGCTTTCTCTACTGTTCTCTCTTCTTTCTGAGCCCTTAGCAGAATTACCTCCAATGGCTGTATGTCTACTAACAGTCTCTTCAAGGCAATCTAGACCTTTTCTAAGAAGTACCTCAGAATCCTACAGCCTCTACCCATTACCCGGTTGGAAACCCATTTCCACATTTTGGGGGATTTATTACAGTAGCACCCCACTTCCTGGTCTCAAACTCTGTATCCATTTCCTGGGGTGGCCATACCAAAGTGGCAGAAACTGGGTGGCTTAAACAGTAGAAGGATATTCTTTCTGTTCCAGAAGCTCCAAGTCTGAGATCTAGGTACTGAAAGGCTACTCTCATCCCAGAGGCTCCAGGGGAGGCTCCTTCTGGCATCTTCCAGCTTCTGGTAGCCCCAGGTGGCCCCTGGCTTGTGATTTCATCCCTTCTGTCTCAGCGCCCATTTTCACATGGCCTTCTCCTCCACGTCTGTGTCTTCTGTCTTCTAAGACCACACATCATTAGATTTAAGGTGATTAGTGAAGTCGTTCAGTCGTGTCTAACTCTTCGTGACCCCATGGACTGTAGCCTGCCAGGCTCCTCTGTCCATGGGATTTTCCAGGCAAGAGTACTGTAGCGGGTGGCCATTTCCTTCTCCAGTCATTAGATTTAGGGCCCACCCTATTCCAGGGTGATCGCCTCTAAATGAATTATAATGTCAGTAACCCTGTTTCCACTGAAGGTCACGTTTTGAGGTCCTAGGGTTTCAGAGCCTCTTCTGTGGGAACACAATTCACCTCGTAACACACCATCCTCCTGGCGGCTCTCCTACTATCCTCTGTTCTCCCACCAGTGGCCAAAGAGCCTCCCTGAGGGTCCCTGACCTCAACCTGAGCCATGTCTCCTCTGCACGCCAGTCCCCTGGTCTGTGATCACTCATTCGTCCCTATGGGCTGGGCCTGACCACCCCCTCTCAGGTGTCCAGTGCCCCCAGGGCCAGGCCCAGGAGTCACGCTGGTTGTCCCCACAGAGCCGCGAGCCAGGAAGTACAAATGTGGTCTGCCCCAGCCGTGCCCCGAGGAGCATCTGGCCTTCCGTGTGGTCAGCGGCGCTGCCAACGTCATTGGACCCAAGATCTGCCTGGAAGACAGGATGTGAGCCTCTCGGGATGGGGGCAGGGAGGGAAGCAGGGGCTGCATGCCGTTGATGGGCCATTGGAAAGCTTTGACCCGCTTCCAGGCTCATGAGCAGTGTCAAGGACAACGTGGGCCGGGGACTGAACATTGCCCTGGTGAATGGTGAGTTCCCCATGGAGCAGAGATGCAAAGCCGATTGGCAGCCTGCCACCCTCTGTCCACATGCCCACTCCGGGAATTCCCGGGGGGCCTGGGGTGGTAGGGGGCAGCGTGTGGGAGCTGAAGGTTCCACAGAAGTGACCCGATGGACAAGAGCAGGGTAGCAGTGAAGATCTCGAACTTTCCAGGGATGGGAGGCTGCTGCCTGGGGAGCCCCTGGAGGGCTGCCAATGCCTGGCAGCTTTGGGTGTGTCCTGGCATGTGAACCAGCAGCACGGTGGTAGGCATTCACATGTTGGGGGTATTGGGGGGAGCTTCTGGAAGGGCTGCTGATCTGGGGGCTCCGGGTGGCATCACTCTGGCAGCTCCTGCAGCAGCGCCCAATTCTTCCCCCTACCCAGGGGTAAATGGAGACCTCATCGAGGCCCGTGCCTTCGACATGTGGGCAGGAGGTGAGTCAGGCTGCCACTACTACTTTCTGACTGTGGGTGGAATGACAGCTCCTTTGCCCTGAACGCTGTTCCCTCTAGGTTCTCCCGGGCAGCTCAAGTGCTCCCTCACCTTCAGAAAAGGTGGGGAGAAGGACCGGTGTACAATCAGGGCTTTGGCCCTGGCTTCTTGTTTTCTGGGATTCCCTGGTAGCTCAGATGGTAAAGCATCTGCCTGCAATGTGGGAGACCTGGGTTCAATCCCTAGGTCGGGAAGATCCCCTGGATAAGGGAAATGGCAATCCACTCCAGTACCCTTGCCTGGAGAAATCCCATGGACGGAGGAACCTGGTGGGCGACAGTCCATGGGGTCGCAAAGAGTCGGCCATGACTGAGCGACTTCCCTTTTTCTTTCTTTCCTTACTTGTTTCCTAAACTCTTCTATTTCTTATTTGGTTCCTAAACTCATTTGGCGACTGGCTTGGCATGAATCCCTGGCCCACTCACTCCCTGCTTTAATTTCCTCGTTTGGAGAACGGGTTGGTGAGGGAGGGGTGCTCAGAGGTGGCCAGTGCTCCATGGGACCTGTCCCCCCAGATGTCAACGACCTGCTGAAGTTCATCCGGCCGCTTCACGAAGGCACCCTAGTGTTTGTGGCTTCCTACGACGACCCAGCCACCAAGTAAGTGATGGCCGAGGCCGCCCGAGGCCTCATCCATCTAGGGTCACAGCTCACCTCTTTTCCTTCTGTGCGGCAGGATGAATGAAGAGACTCGGAAGCTTTTCAGTGATCTGGGCAGCAAGAACGTCAAGGACCTGGCCTTCCGGGACAGCTGGGTGTTTGTGGGGGCCAAGGGTGTGCAGAATAAGAGCCCCTTTGAGCAGGTATGGACACAAAGCCTGGAACCCCCACTGCCTGGCCCAGGGCAGTCTGCCCGCCCCTCTGGCCTGCATCCTCCAAGGTCCCCTTCTGTTCATGCCACAGCCTTCCCTGAATTCTGCCCAGCACACCTGCCCCCCACCCCACGGTGGTCCTGGCTCTGCACGAGGAGGGCAGTAACTTTGATCTTCTCTCTCTTGTCTGGATTTCCCCCTAAAGAACCTTTGAATGGCAAAGCTTTCACATGAGCAAGAGTCACAGTTAAGACACCTCCCTGCTATACATCTTCAAGATGCTTGCCAGACATCTTGTCAGTCGTTTGGTTAAGATTCCATGCTTCCACTGCCAGGGGCAAGGGGCAAGGGGCATGGGTTCTATCCTTGGTCAGGGAACTGAGACCCCTCATGCCACGTGGTACAGCACCACCCCCACCCCCAAAAGATTCTCAGTGATGTCCCATCCCTGCCAAACCCAGGACCCCAGTTTAACCTGCTCCCCAGCTGCCCTCATTGGGAGGCCCCCTGCCCCCAAACCCTGCTCCCCGCAACAGGGCAAGGCAAATAGGCCATTCCAGTGGTTTCTGGAAGGCTCCAGCTGCCAAAAAAGCAGCTTGACTCCCAGACAAGAAATGTCCCTTTGGGCCTCACTCTTGGCACAGCTTTCATGGGCTCCCTGTGGGTGAGGTGGGGGCTGGGACACACCCCGTCCTTCCCTTCCCAGCATGGGCCAGGCCCACCAGAGTTCTGAGAACCTGACCCCCTCCAGCTGTAAGGGGACAGCTGCCACCATCTTTAGCTGAAAACACTGAGGCACTGGCAGACGGGGCTGGGTGCCCAGAGAATGCCCGCTTGGTTGACCCCAGCCCAAGAGGATGGAGGGTCTGTCTGGCCCCGGTGGCTGAGGATGAGTCCATGCCTTCTTCTATCCCACAGCACATGAAGAATAGCAAGCACACCAATAAGTATGAAGGCTGGCCCGAGGCGCTGGAAATGGAGGGCTGCATTCCCAGGAGGCCCGCAGCCAGCTAGGGGCCAGGCTCGCAGATGAAACTGAGCAAGACTGCGTGTGCCCAGCCCCTGACGAGGCGCCAGCACAGGGCTGAGGCCCCGACCCCACGCCCAGCACGTCAGGGCTTTGAGGTGGTGACCAGCGACCAGACAGTGACCAGTAGTGGGGGCTGCCCAGCGGACCCATTGCACTTTGTGTCTGGGGGGAACCCCAAGGTACCTGTCTCCTTTTCCGAAAGCTGCTCCCCTAGTCAACCCCCAACCAGGCGAGTCCCAAGCACCTGCAGCCCCAGGTTTGGTAGTGGCTACCTAGAAGGTTTGGGCACCTTCCAGAACCTCTGCATCACAGAGTGCCTCGCAGCTCCATGGGCCAGGCCTGTTTCCAGCATGATTTGTCGTGCTGGGCCACCTGGCCACCTCCAGGGAGGGGCGGCCACCTTGGAGCCGGGCCAGCTGCGTGCTGAAGTTGCGGCCTGATGGAGTGGCAGGTGGTCGCCCCTGTGGTTTGTCAGAGGGCCTGCCTTCTCCATGACCTCTTAATAAACTGGTGGCCCCCAATAGGATGAAGTGTGTTCAGCGGGGTGAGTCAGGGGTGTTGGTGTCCTGGGGGAGGGACACGTCCCCGAGGCTCAACCGACTCGCCTCCACACCCTTTGTAGTGGCCTGTGTCTCCAGGGTGCATGTCATCCACAGGCCCCTCTGCCCAGTGGGCATCCCTGTAGCCTTGCCTGGAAAGCTGATTCTGGCTGCTGGAAACTGGCTGAATCCCTTGGACACAGGCCTGTAGGGATAGGAGTGGGGATTCAAATCAACCCAGGAGGCTTCCCCCTCCTGCCCCGGCTCCCTCAAGAGCTGGTACGTCTCCCCGCAGCACTCAGCTTTAGATCCCTTTGAAATCAGGGCATGAGAGATCAAGGTAGGAAGGCTATTTGGCACTTCTCAGAGATTACAGCTCTATTTCCCTGCATTGGGTGAGAACCAGCAAGAAACGATAAGGAGTTTTGCTGGAAAAGTATACAAAGTGGCACAGAAATGGCCTGGTGTCAGGAAAAGGAGGGAAGGCAGTTTGGACTTCCCAGGTAGAGGAATCAGTTGGGCACCAGCCAGGTCACGTTGAAGGTACCGTGGTGGAGGGCAGTGGACGTTTGAGTCCCCCTCGAGGGGTTAAGTGCTGCCAGAGTGTGAGTGCATCATCAGAAAATGAAGGTATTTAAGGAGGCACAGAAGAGAGGGAGTCCTGGGATGGCCCAGGAGGAGAGGCTGTGGCTGTGGGGCCACAATCACAGCCATAAAGGGTCAGGGAGTTGCAGACGTGAGGGCAGCCTGAATTTCTTGCCTGGGAGATGGTGATCACACGAGCTGAAGACCAGCCTGACCCCGTGCCAAGAACTTGAGATGTTTTCGTTTTTACATTGACTTTGTTTTTTAGAGTTTTAGGTTCCCAGCAAAGTTGAGCAGAAAGTCCAGAGTTCCCTTATACCCAGCCTCCACTGAAACATCATCACCACCCAAAACCCAGGGTGGACTTTGGGGTTCCCTCTTGGTGTCGTGCACTCTGTTTGACAAGTGTTCATAACAACAAGTGATGGTTGAGTCACTAAGTCATGTCTGACTCTTCCGACCCCATAGACTATAGCCTGCTAGGCTCCTCTGTCCATGGGATTCTCCAGGCAAGGATACTGGAGTGGGTTGCCATTTCCTTCTCCAGCGAATCTTTCTGACCCAGGAAATCAAACCCAGGTTTCCTGCATTGCAGGCAGATTCTTTACCAAGTGAGCTACAAGGGAAGATGCAATAACTGAGTACTTACCATTATAGTATCATCTATGTTATTCATCTTTTTTTAACCTTCTATTATGGACATTTCCAACATCCTCCAAAGTAGAGAGGATAGTCTGATGGATCTGGATGTATCCATTGGGGCTGCCACAAGGATCAACATGTGGCCAGTGATTCATCTGCATGTATTCCCTGCTCAGTCGTCACAGCAACCCCAGTGAGCAAGTGCTGCTGTGACCCCTGTTTAGAGAGGAAAAATGGTCCCTGGTATACTTAGGAAAGCTTCCCTGGGGCTGGGAGGTTAGAAGCCAGCTAAATAGGGCCCCACAAAGTTAGTGACTCGCCTGAAATGAAACGCACCTTAGTCAAGGGATGAACTGCAAGGCTGGGAGGTGCCTCTTATCAACCACTATGCCAGCTGACCTGCCCCAGACCTTCATTGCTTATGCTGGATTCACACAGATGGAAGCAGCAGGCCAGCTTTATCCCCCACATGGCCCTACACAGGCCAGGACGCTGACAGTGGGTGGTGTGCAGCCTGCCAGACTTCCCAAAGTAGAGGGCCGTCTTTTTACACCCAGTGGTCCTCCTCCACCAGGGTTTTGTCCCCCAGGCCTACCCTCAGGAGTTAAGACATCCTCAGTTACAGTTACAAGAGCCAGGGTCCCAACTCAACTGGCACATGTGAAAATAAAGCCACGATAGCAAAGGGAGGCTGAATTTTCCTGTAACAGACCCCCAATGCCTACGGGTGAGTCCAGCTCCAGTTATGTCCTCAGGGCTCTCATATGTCGGCTCCCCTTTCTTTTGTATTCATGTCTTTTTCAAATGTGCTGACTTCCCAGGCAGGGGGAGCAACCCCAGCAAGAAAGAAGTCCCATCTTCCCAGTCCCTAGGGAACTACCTCTCATTGGCCCAGATTGGATTATGGGTTTATCTTTGCCTCAATCTTTGTGGCTCTGATTGGCTACCTCTGTGTCATGCACCCTCAGAGGCCAGCATTGGGGTCCTCTACATGCAAACCTGTGTACCGAGAGTGGAAGAGAGATGGCCCTCTAAAGAAAACTCAGGTACCACAACCTGTAGCTGGGCTTGTAAAAACGCCAGTTGTCACATTTCCCAGTAAATACCAAATGCATCCCATATTCATGCTTGTATAGAATATGCCTTCCATGCCTGCTTATTTATCACAGTCTTCCTGGAGGCCACTGCGTGGAGAGCAGGAGGTAAGTCCACCTCTCAGGGTCATCACTGTGCCCTGTTAGTGAGATGGTGGTGGGTCTCCCATCTGAAGTGCCCTGATGTTCTTTTAGCTGTAACTATCATGTGTTCCATCTGTTTTCTTGGTCCAGATGACTTCTTTGGAACTAGATATCCTTGACTGACTCATAGAGACCTTCCTTCTTCTGGGGTAAATTATTAATCCTCAAAACTAACTACAAACATTCTTGTTTTTTTGTTGTTGTTGTTCAGTCACTAAGTCGTGTCCAACTATTTGTGACCCCATGATTTTAATTTAGCCACCCCTTTTTCCTGGAGGGAAGGCCTCCAAATTCCTTCAGATCAGACACCCCACCAGCCCCCTCTGGCTTTTCAGGGAAGGCTGGAGAGACTAATGATAACGGGGAGCAGCCTTCTAACTACATTTATTCTCCTTGACCCCTGACACCAATTCTCATCCAGTTGGGAATAGAAAAACGAAGGGTTCCTCAAGGGTGAACACATTGTTTAGGTTTTCCATCCCCAATGTTCAGCTGATCCATCCCCCTTCTCCCTCTGGCCACTTTTACCCCATCCTCAGACAATGACAGCACCACTGCTCCTTTGCAAACTTGCAGTCTTCAACCTAACATGTGCCCTCTCACCTGTGCCAGCCTGCTTCCATCAGGACCTCTCAACCCCATTTGAGAGGGACAGTACAGACTTTCTGGGATATTAAGTCCACACACACACAAAAGGCTTATGTCTTAACTGAAACTAAAGAACAGCCTAGAGCTACAGCTCTGAATGTTTCTTGATCACTGACATAAACCCTCTCGAGTGTGCACCCCCACCATGTGTGTCTATCTGCTTACACATCACATGAATGTACTAATCTGAACTTTATAACACACATACACAAATACAGTTCTCAATAAATAAGGCTAAATTAAAATTAATAGGTTTTTATTCAGATGATTAGTTATTATTTATTGGGAAAATAAATAAAAATAGATATGCTACAGGTCTTTTTGGACATTCTCTACGATGTGTCTTAAAAACCTTCTTGGGGCAAGAACCTGCAACTTTGGGCACCACTGGCCTCCATCACAGCCCTGACAAGAAGTTCTTCCAGAACAGTGGGTAGCTATTGTCCCACCCCCTGACTGCAGTTGCCCAGCAACCTTTGGGACCATACAAAGCTCCTTTGATTCTACACTTGTTCACTGTCTTCTCACATCCACGTTCTACACCTTCACCACTTTTTTGCCCTTCCTTATGCCATGTGTTTGCACTCCTTCTCCGTGAAACCTTAGGACCTTGCTGGTGGCCCCAAATAGTTTTGAAACGTTCAAAAATCCACTGATCTTACACAGGGTGGAAATAGGCGCTCGGTCATTGCTTGAACGTAGGAAGGTGGAACATGGCCGAGACTAGGTCCCAGAGTCTGGATCCGTGAGAGTCGGCCCTCTGGCCACAGGGCTAGCGCCCAGAGAAGGCACGTGACAGAAACCCTGATTCCCGGGTCCCACCACTAAGCAGCAGCTCCCGGGCGTCCTAGCTTGGATAAGGGCTAAGCATGCGTCCCACTGCCCCTAGAGGTCGCAGCGTGGTTGGGAAGGACTGGGATGCCTACCGGTGCGGGTCGCCCCGGCAGCGACCACAGAAGACTGGTATACGCGTCTCACTAGCCACACGAGAGAGCACCCAGCACCGACCCACCACGACCCGGAAGGCAGCCAGACCGGCGCGCGCGCGCGCGCAGACTCGTCGCTCGCGTGTTACGTCACATCCGGTCTAGGCCCGCCCCGACGGTGAGAGGTAAGGGGGCCGCCGTGGGGTAGGCGGGGCGGAAGCGTGGGGCGGAGGCGGAGGCGGTGCTTTGTCGGGCTCGGGGCGGAGCCCCGGCTGGCAGTGCTCGTGGGCGTCCGCCGGCCCGGCAGGCGCTGGCTCCCGCGCCGAGTTTCCGGGCCGCCGAGGCAGGTGAGAGCCTCAGGCCAGAAGGGCGGGCGGAAGGCGGCTCTGGCTCCGGCCAGTTTCCTCCCTTGCTTGCTGTGGCGGCCGGGCGCCGCGGAGAAGGCTCGCCGCCGGGCGTTCGTGCAGCCGCGGGGACCGGGAGTGGCGTGAGGGATCCCGGGGCCGCCCGGGCGTATCGTCGGCCTGCCGGCTGCAGGGCGCCCCTCCCCCTCTCCCTCCCCAATTTCTGCCCGAGCTCTGATCTGCCCTGTCCGACTACTTCCGGACTCCCAGGTAGGGAGGAGCCCCGGGTCAACACTGCCAACTGCACCGACACCGAACACTCGGCCAGTGTGGGAAAACCTGCTGACCCGGGGTTCCCTCCCTCGTCTTGGGGCGTATCTGCCCAAACTCTCCTGGCACCTCAAGAAGAAATGGTGGGATCTGGGCCAGATCCCCCACACAGTGACTCAAAGCCACCAGTGGTACTGGAACGACGGGGTGCATGGCCATTCACCTCCTCTGCCTTCTGAACTGGTTCACACCAGACCGGTGGCTTCAGTCCCAGGTGCCTTCGTTTCTTCCCTGTGAGTCCCCTCCACTGTACTTCTCCTGCTCCCTCTGGTTTTCCTGCCTCCCTCTTCAGCGGTGGGACCCAAGGCTGAATCAAGGCCTCCAGGGTAAGTAACCCAAATGCCAAGCCAGGAGAGGCTATGGCATCCCAGGGTGGTAGAGGATGACTTTCCCAGGGATGAGCCTTCTGCTGAACCAGCCCTCCACCACCTACTTCCACTGCTCTCCAGTCTCAAATGAGACTATCCCCGATAGGATCTAGAGACACAGGGGCCTCTTCCAAGACTCGGACAATGCCAGGCATGAGTCAGTCAACAGTAAGGATGAAGAATTACTGTGTCCTCATCTTGGTTGCCCCAGTTCCTGCAGGAGAGTAGGGTGTGGGCTGCCCAAATTGAGAAGTGGAAAGAGGCAAACGTCCTTCTTTCCCCTTGAGGCAGCCCATCCCTCTAGAAACACTCCTCAAGGGTAGTTCTAGGCTCTGGTAGGGGTCCACGTGGGCATGAGAGGAGTCCCTGAACTCTGAGCAGAGCCTCTCAGATGGCACAGTGGCTCTAGGAGCTCCAATTTTGGGCCTGCCAGGGGAGTGAGAGCTCTGACAGAAAGGGGAGAAACCTCTCAGTAGACACGTGGGCCTATCTGATCCCTTTCTGCTGCCCCTTCTGGCAACTTCCCTGGGGAGAGGGGGACCTGCTTCCTCCCAGAACCTACATCTTGCCCCTGTCAGCAGGTAGGTAGGCCAGATGGCCACACACAGCACGACCATTCACATAGCAGTGGTGAACACCAGCACATGGGGCCTTTGGCCCCGGGGTCACCCGCTGCCCACACCACTTTGCCGGCTGCTCTCTGCTGGTCAGATGACACTCAGATGCCGTGAGCTGGCTTGCTGTCATCGGGCCTGCTTCCTGGGCATCCCTGGGCTGTCCTGCAGAGATTTCCTCCTGGTTGTGGTACTGCCGCAACTGTGCCTCAAAGCAAGTGCGGCACAGGCTAGTGGTGACAAGATTGGGGCTGTCTCTCCCTGGTGGCTGATCATGGCTGATCCCCTGTTGTCAGGCCATCTCTGAATTGTGGAAATCAGCCCCAATCAGCAGGCTGAAGGCAAAGTCATACCTGTCGCTGGCCCTTCTGGGGAAGTTTGAGGCAGTTGTGACTGGGGAAGGGATACCCAAATGGCACTCAAGGGCCAGCACTAGGCATTCCCTTTCCATCCCCAGGCTTGCAAAAAGGGACCCTGCTGAGTCTCCCACCAGTGGGCTTCTCGGTCATGCTCCTGGGCTCACAGCTGCTCACCCTCAACAGCCACCACCATGTCCCTTCTCTTCTCAGAAAGAGCTCTACCATCAAGAAAGGCAGCCCAGCACCAGACCTCGCCCATGGACCCTTCTCAGGACCACCAAACAGCACCAGCAAGGCTGGTCTCCTAAGCCACAGAGGGCCTGTGCACCCCACCCTTGGGAAGGAGCCATGGTGTTTAGGAGTGGTGAAGGCCACTCCCTGCAGTGGCCTGGCCCAGAAGGGGGCACTGGTTGCACGGGCCCCCAAAGCATGCTCAGAGCCACCCTGCTGCTTGTCAGCCTGCTGTGGGGGGCCCGGGGAACACCCAGTGCCAGTCTCAGCCCAGCTCTGGGCCATCCCATGCCTCTGACCAGGGGCCGCTACCTGAGCATTGGAGATGGCTCTGTGATGGAGTTTGAGTTCCCAGAAGAGAGCGAGGGCATCATTGTGATCACAAGCCAGTACCCAGGCCAGGGCAATGGGACGGGACCCAGCCCCATGCTGAGGGTCACCTCCCTGGACCCAGAGGTGCTGACCATCAAGAATGTGAGTTCTATAGCCTTGGGCAGCGGCGGCAGCTTCGTGGTAAGCATCCGCTCGGGCCTGCCTGGGATAGCCCCACTCCACATCCAGCTCACGGACCCCCGTGAGGCCCCGCCCAGGCTGATCGAGGAACGGAGAGATTTCTGCATCAAGGTCTCACCAGCTGAAGATACCCCCATCACCCTCGGCACTGACCTAGTCCACTTCTCAGAGAACCCAATCCTCTACTTGCTCCTGCCTCTTATCTTCGTCAATAAGTGTTCATTTGGGTGCAAAGTGGAGCTCGAGGTGCTGAAGGGGCTCTTGCAGAACCCCCAGCCCATGCTGCTCGGCCTTCTGGGCCAGTTTCTAGTCATGCCCTTCTATGCTTTTCTGATGGCTAAGGTCTTCATGCTGCCCAAGGCCCTGGCTCTGGGCCTCATCATCACTTGCTCGTCGCCCGGCGGCGGGGGGAGCTACCTCTTCAGCCTCCTCCTTGGAGGGGACGTCACTCTGGCCATCTCTATGACTTTCATCTCAACGGTGGCTGCCACTGGCTTCCTGCCGCTGTCCTCAGCCATCTACAGTCGCCTGCTCAGCATCCATGAAACACTCCATGTGCCCGTTTCCAAGATCCTGGGGACCCTGCTGTTCATTGCCATCCCCATTGCAGCAGGCGTGGTAATCAAGTCCAAGCTCCCCAAGTTCTCGCAGCTGCTGCTACATGTCATCAAGCCCTTCAGCTTTGTGCTGCTCCTGGGTGGCCTCTTCCTGGCCTACCGCATGGGGGTCTTCATCCTGGCAGGCGTCAGGCTGCCCATCGTGTTGGTGGGCTTCACGGTGCCCCTGGTCGGCCTCCTGGTGGGCTACGGCCTGGCCACGTGCCTGAAGCTGCCAGTGGCACAGCGGCGGACTGTCAGCATCGAGGTTGGGGTGCAGAACAGCCTGCTGGCCTTGGCCATGCTGCAGCTGTCCCTCCGCCGCCTCCAGGCTGACTACGCCTCCCAGGCCCCTTTCCTTGTGGCACTTAGCGGCACCTCGGAGATGCTGGCCTTAGTAATTGGCCACTTTATCTATAGCAGCGTGTGCGCCGTTCCCTGAGGCCCCCTGGGTCAAGCTTTCACCAGGCACCCCTAGCCCCCAACCTCCACCAACTGTCCCCACCATTCTTGTGTACCAAAGGCCTTTAGTTCTCATGCACTATGCACTCAGAAAAAAAAAACCCAGGCTTATTTTTTTTACTCGTTTTTTATTCTCCAGCTTTCAGTGCCAAAGAGGCCATGCTGAATTCTGTAGACGGGCACTGCCCAGAAAATATATTTCAATAAAACAGAAGCAAGCTTGGGTCCCTTGCTGTCTTTGCCCTCTGAGGCCTGCGGGTCGGGGAAGGAAAGATGTGGTATGGCTAGGTAGGCGTGGGCCAGGGTGGAGGGCTGGCTTGGGCGACAGAGTGACCTCTGGCCAGATTTAGCCCTCCTCGCCCCTGCATCACCTCAGAGCTGTGTATCTGTTCTAGAAGGAGCAGTGGGAAGGACAGAGGCCTGACTCCCCGGCCAGATCCCAAGCTCAGTTGCTTTTCTACAGGTGGACTAAAAAGGAGGCCGGCGGGTGGCGAAGCGGGCTCGGCAGAGCCGGGCCTTCTGCGGGCTCCTGAGAGGCAGGGGATGGAACGGGCATCAGCGTTGACCTGCTCTGCCCGCGGGCGGTGGCGCGCGAACTCCCGGCCCGCCGTCTCCCCGGGCCCAGCTCGTCCCTCCACCTTTTTCCCCTCTCCGCGGGCTTCCGAGTTCCGTCGCCCCGGGGTCGGCGGAGGACCGGCCAGGTTATGGGGGGAGGGGCCTGCGACACCGCGGGGAGGGGCCGCGACGCCGGGCGCGCCCCTCGCGAGGCTTCCGGCGGCGGCGGGCGGTTCCGGCGCGCGCCCGGGGCGGCGGCGCGCGGCGGCGGGCCGTTGAGGTGCGCGCCGGCCCGAGTGGACGCCTCGGCGGCCGCCATGCAGCTGACGGTGAAGGCACTCCAGGGCCGCGAGTGCAGCCTTCAGGTAGCATCGCTGGGCTGGGTTGCGCGGTCAGCCCCGCCGGTGCGGGATCGAGCCGCGGGCGGGGACGGACCCGGCGGGCTGGCCACCTCGGGAGAGCCGCCCTCCGCGCGGGCCGCGGCCTCACCCCCCGCCCACCTTTCTCGGCCGGGACAGGTGTCGGAGGACGAGCTGGTGTCCACGCTGAAACATCTGGTCTCCGAGAAGCTGAACATCCCGGTCCGCCAGCAGCGGCTGCTGTTCAAGGGCAAGGCCCTGGCAGGTAACCAGGGAGAGGGGACTCCGGGGGAGACCCGCGGGAAGCCAGGGGACGGGGCGTCCAGCCCAGGCCCGGGCAGCAGTGTAGGTGGAGGGGGCTCTGGCTAGGTGACCCCCCACCCCCACCCCGGGAGGCCACCGCAGCGCTTCGCCTGGGCTCCCCGAGGCCTCGCAGCGCCGTGGGCAGTGCGACTGTGGGCCACAGCTCCATCAGTTTCTCTCTCTCTCTGACAGATGGGAAAAGACTCTCCGATTACAGCATCGGGCCGAATTCCAAGCTCAACCTAGTGGTCAAACCTCTGGAGAAGGTGTTGCTGGAAGAAAGCACCGCGCGGAAAACGGCCGAGGCCCCGGCCCCACAGCCCGCCGCCTGGACGCTCATTTCCAGAGTTCTGGCCCAGCACTTCAGCGCCGCCGATGCCAGCAGAGTCCTGGATCAACTCCAGAGGGTGAGAAGCGTGGCCCAGGACCTCTGCGTCCTGCCCACCTGCCTCTGTCCCAGCGGGCCCCCCGCCCCAAGCCGCACCCCTGAATCCTTCTGGTTTTCTCTCTTCAGGATTATGAGCGGTCCCTGAGCCGCCTGACGCTGGATGACATTGAACGCTTGGCTGGCCGCTTCCTGCACCCCGAAGCGACTGAAGCTATGGAGAAGGGGTTCTCCAAGTAGGATTCTCGGAGTGTGGGGAGGAGCCTGGCCAGGCCACAAGCTGCATGTAGCATTAAATGTCTTCTTGTATTGCAACTTGACTCATAATACTGCCTGGCGGGTACCCGGGTACCTGTATCTGGCTCATGTTAGGTGCCAGGCCCCACTCATTGGCTCCCACATGTTGCACAAAAGGTGAGACAGCCGAGGCTCCTAGCGGGCAAGGCAAGGAGCCAGATTCTGAGTCCAGCTAGCTTCCAGAAGTGCTTCAGGGTGAGAGGGAGAAAAGGGTCGTTCAAATGGGTTCTGAGGGGTGGCCATGGACATTCCAGGTTTAGCCCACTGAGGAGAAACCCTCGAGCAATACCTTTTCCAGGCCTGGAAGGGGAAGCAGCTAGCCCCTGATGCCCAATCCTGTCACCTCATCCTTGGCAGGTCCAGCATTGGCAAGAGGTCAGGTGACGGCCAGCCTTGGGCCCCCTTAGAAGCTGCAACCAGTATGCACTCAAAGGGAAGGTGGGCTGGGGAGTCTAGGATGTCACCCGGCTCTGAGGAGTGACCCTAGGCAAGTCCCTGTGCCTCGTTGGTCCCCAGCATTCGACTCTGCCCAGTGAGGGCTGCTCTTGAGACTCTCTCAGTTTCCTTTAGCTCCAAAGCCTGGGTTCAGGAGTCTGTAGGCATCCTACCCCTGTGTCCCAGATACAAACTGAGGCCAAATGCTGAGTGAAGGCCAAGCGTGGCCCAAAGACGGAATGTCCTGGCCCTTAGTGTCACAGCTTTTCTCTGGGCACCCCCTTCTGCTTGTCTCCTCCAGACACAAGTGGTCCATGACCTTTAGAGATGACAGGTGACAGTCTTGAGGTGACTCGAGCAGGCCCCTGTACCCTTTGCCCATCCTCTGCCACATGTGGACAGGGCCTCCCACTGTGTACACCACTCACTGAGAGGGAACCTGGGTGGGGGCAGAAGCTGGTGGGTGGGCCGTAGAGATCATCTAGGCACCTGCTCCTTGGAGGAGGGCATCTGGGCCACCCTCTGGCCTGAGCCTCATGGGGTAAGTGCTGGGTCCCCAGGTCGGGAGGACGGACAGTGGCTTGAGGGCCAAAGGCTTTGAAGAGCAGGTGGAAGTCCATGGTTCCACCCAGGAGCTGGGCATGCACTGCCGCAGGGCCCATGTGATAGACTTCCCTACGCTCTCATTTCTTTGCAGTCAGGAAATTTTATATTGACCTTTTCAGTCACACTAGAGGTGCATGTGAGACTTTAACCTGAAAGGAACTCTATTAGCTGAACTGCTTTTGGTTTCCCCATCATTGATTTAACCATTACAGGATATTGGTTTAAGCAATAAAGGAAAGGTATTGGTTTGCGAATTGGAATTGGTTTGTAAAAGTCCAGGGGTATTGGCAGCAGATAAACGATTTCCCCAAATACCCAGTTTCTTCCTACCTCCCCTCTGCACTCTGCAGTGTCTGCTTCATCCCAGGCCTCTACCTCAGGATCAGAAGATGGCTGCCTGCAGCTTCCACCGAACCCCTCGGTCACAGCCAGCATGGAGCACCTTCCCGTCCTCTAGCATAGCTTCCTCCTCAGCTGCCCCAACAAATAAACGTTGTCCCTTTTGGATGCTCAGAACTGGGTGCCTCCATCATTTTGTCAGGGGCTTGGGTGGGCTGTGGAAGGGAGAGGGCAACTCTCAGGAAGGCCAGGTCCTCAGGGAGGGCTGATGTAGTCTTGTCAACAGACACAAGAGACAGCTGGTGAGTCTTATGTGCCTCCTGACTGGGCAGTGATGACCCTGTAGTGGCTAGGAGCCATCTGCTGGGTGCAGGAAGTCATTGAGGAACTCAGGCTGCCCATGGAGACAGGAGTGGTGTCTCCTGGGTGTATAGCAGGTGCCTTGATGACAGGACCAACGGGCCGATTCCGCAGCCCTGTGCAGCTTTCCACGACATTCCGGAGGGCCTGCGGACACAATGTCCCAGACACTGCAAGGATGCATGAAATTACTTCCCAGAGAGCATGACTGAAGAAAGGGGAGAGCACTGGACCTGGGGGGGACTTCACCAACTGGAGAAACTACAGAGGCCAAGGCGCCTCCACAGATGCAAGGCCACAGGGAGAGCTTGGTGTCAGAGGCCAGGAAGGCCCCTCCAGCCAGGGTGCAGAGTGTCTAGTGCTGCCAAGAAGCAAAAGAGAGGGCAGCCTCCTCTCAAGCTAACAAGAAGGTCATTGGCGATGTTTTAGGGCAAGAAGCTGCTGCATGGTGGAGAGGAGGAAAGGTCTTGCCAGTGACTGGAGACCCCCGGTTCCAGAAGCTTGTCTGGGCAGGAGTGTGTAGCTACAGGGGTGGAGGGGGGAGACAGGGAAGAGGTGCTGGGATGAGAGATGGGAGGCCCAGGTGGGAAGGGGCCACGGAGGCTCTGGTCTAGGCCTTGTGCTATCGCTAGAGGATAGAATGGCCACGGGCTGTGCCCTGCCTTTTTCCTTAGTTTCTGGGAGGGGGTGTGGCCCCATGTACCCTGCAGGCTCCAAATGCTGCAATATCTTTCCACAGGGGCTGGAATGTTTATGGCCAGCACTGTGCCCCTTGAGCCAAGTGTCTGCCCCAGAGGTGGGCACTGACCCCTCGCATTACCCCCCATCCCCTGGCCTGAAACCACTCTCCTCCTCATGGAGGGTCCTTGAAACAGCCCCACTAGGAGATGGCAGGGCGAGTGAAACGCCCAGCTGAAGTGGCCACAGACAGCAACGGTCCAGCACCTGGAATAAGATGCCTGTGGTGCCACTTGCCATGGGCACACTGACAGAGGGGCAGGCTCAGAGGAAAGCAGTGTTTCCTTTGGGGTGGAGCTCACTGAGCTGGAAAACGCCCAGGCAAAGATCAGCTGTGTGCACAATTTGCTGGCACATTGCTTTCCACACAGGCCTGGAAAAAAGCCAGCCTTGCCAAGTCCAGTAGGTCTGACAAGTGCTGCTCAGGATGGGTCAGGCCCTGCCAGCAGGAGGTGCGAAGGCCATGGCAGCCTCTGTGCCCTGGGCCTTGGAAAGCCTGCTCACTCCTGTCCCCCTGTCCCCTTCCAGGGCCGAGCCAGAGCGGCCTCCTGGAGCTACTGGGGACCTGCCCCGGGCCACCTCTTCTGCCTGCCCTCTCCAACTTTTCCTTCTACTTCCCCTAGCTCTGGGCTTCCCTGATAGTTCAATTGGTAAAGGATCCGCCTGCAATGCAGGAGACCCCGGTTAAGTTCTTAGATCGGGAAGATCTGCTGGAGAAGGGACAGGCTACACACTCCAGTATTCTTGGGCTTCCCTGGTGGCTCAGCTGGGAAAGAATTTGCCCAAGGTGAAAGGCAACACCACTGGGTCAGGCTTTTGATGACAGGAAGTGGGAGGCCACCTTCGCCTCTCCTAACTCTCCCTTGTCCACGTGCCATCAGGCAGCAATGCTTTTGGAAGAGTCCAGGACACTGGCCTCATAGCAAGTCCCAGGATCTGGATTTGCCTCCCTCCTTGCTGGTTAGATTCAGCTTAGGCCTTCTGAGGAGAGCGGCCACCCAGGGCAGGCTGTGTCCCTCCCCACGCAGTGTGAGGGAGGCTCAGTGTGATCATTCAGTCTCTCCCTGGTAAAGCTGCCTTCTCCCTTCCTAACACACAAGTTATCTGGGTGATACCTTGAGACCCAGGGACTTTCTCTTTCCCAACAACCTTCATCTCATGGTCTTACCACCCAAGGATGCTCCCCATTTGGATCAGTTCAACTGGATGAACTGCACTGGTGGCTGCAAAATGTTGATTTTCTTGTGCTTTCTTGCTTTCTACAATTATTAATTGGCATTTCTCTACAAAGAGCTTTCCCTTGTCCCTGCTGTCTTTTCTTAGTTGTGATGGTGGACACTTTTTTTATTCAACAACTTAGAATCTAAGTTGTCTAAGTGTCATTTTGGGGACAGTTTTTACTGCATTGTAGCATGCATACAGTAATGGGCATAAATCATCAACATACAGCTCAACAGAATTTCAAAGTGAATACACCCATGTGTGCATCCCCTCCAGATTGAAATATATACATAATGTCTGCCTATATATTACCTTCCCTGGTGCCTCCTCTCCAAAAGGTTTAATAATCTTTTGGGTGCTGAAATTGTTCTAGCTTTGGTTCTTTCCAGTTGGCTCCCACGTCTCTTTAACATGCCCCATCCTTTTCCTTTTCAAACATATCCTTCCTTTCTGACACTACAAGGTGCTCCAGGCTCCTCTTGTATTTTTCCCTGACCCATACCTAGAATCTTCCATTTCTCCAAGGAGCTCTGGTTCCTTTTAGTGGAGACTGGTGTTGAGAACCAAGTTCTGGGTACAGGGAACATTCTTTGCTACTGGAGTGTCATTGCTTCTAGACTTTCACTGGACAAAACTAGGCAATCTATTTTTTTTTTTTTTAATAATTGGAGAAGCTCTATACAGTCAACAAAAACAAGACTGAGACCTGACTGTGGCTCAGATCATGAACTCCTTATTGCCAAATTCAGACTGAAATTGAAGAAAGTAGGGAAAACCACTAGACCATTCAGGTATGACCTAAACCAAATCCCTTATGATTATACAGTGGAAGTGAGAAATAGATTTAAGGGCCTAGATCTGATAGACAGAGTGCCTGATGAACTATGGAATGAGGTTCGTGACATTGTACAGGAGACAGGGATCAAGACCATCCTCATGGAAAAGAAATGCAAAAAAAGCAAAATGGCTGTCTGGGGAGGCCTTACAAATAGCTGTGAAAAGAAGAGAAGGGAAAAGCAAAGGAGAAAAGGAAAGATATAAGCATCTGAATGCAGAGTTCCAAAGAATAGCAAGAAGAGATAAGAAAGCCTTCTTCAGTGATCAATGCAAAGAAATAGAGGAAAACAACAGAATGGGAAAGACTAGAGATCTCTTCAAGAAAATTAGAGATACCAAGGGAACATTTCATGAAAAGATGGGCTCGATAAAGGACAGAAATGGTATGGACCTAACAGAAGCAGAAGATATTAAGAAGAGGTGACAAGAATACACAGAAGAACTGTACAAAACAGATCTTCACGACCAAGATAATCATGATGGTGTGATCACTCACCTAGAGCCAGATATCCTGGAATGTGAAGTCCAGTGGGCCTTAGAAAGCATCACTACGAACAAAGCTAGTGGAGGTGATGGAATTCCAGTTGAGCTATTTCAAATCCTGAAAGATGATGCTGTGAAAGTGCTGCACTCAATATGCCAGCAAATTTGGAAAACTCATCAGTGGCCACAGAACTGGAAAAGGTCGGTTTTCATTCCAATCCCAAAGAAAGGCAATGCTAAAGAATGCTCAAACTACCGCACAATTGCACTCATCTCACACGCTAGTAAAGTAATGCTCAAAATTCTCCAAGCCAGGCTTCAGCAATATGTGAACCGTGAACTTCCAGATGTTCAAGCTGGTTTTAGAAAAGGCAGAGGAATCAGAGAGCAAATTGCCAACATCCGCTGGATCATCAAAAAAGCAAGAGAGTTCCAGAAAAACATCTATTTCTGCTTTATTGACTATGCCAAAGCCTTTGACTGTGTGGATCACAATAAACTGTGGAAAATTCTGAAAGAAATGGGAATACCAGATCACCTGATCTGCCTCTTGAGAAATCTGTATACAGGTCAGGAAGCAACAGTTAGAAATGGACATGGAACAACAGACTTGTTCCAAATAAAAAAAGGAGCATGTTAAGGCTGTATATTGTCACCCTGCTTATTTAACTTATATGCAGAGTACATCATGAGAAACGCTGGACTGGAAGAAACACAAGCTGGAATCAAGATTGCCGGGAGAAATATGAATAACCTCAGATATGCAGATGACACCACCCTTATGGCAGAACGTGAAGAGGAACTAAAAAGCCTCTTGATGAAGGTGAAAGAGGAGAGTGAAAAAGTTGGCTTAAAACTCAACATTCAGAAAACTAAGATCATGGCATCTGGTCCCATCACTTCATGGGAAATAGATGGGGAAACAGTGTCAGACTTTATTTTTCTGGGCTCCAAAATCACTGCAGATGGTGACTGCAGCCATGAAATTAAAAGACGCTTACTCCTTGGAAGAAAAGTTATGACCAACCTAGATAGCATATTGAAAAGCAGAGACATTACTTTGCCAACAAAGGTCTGTCTAGTCAAGGCTATGGTTTTTCCAGTGGTCGTGTATGGATGTGAGAGTTGGACTGTAAAGAAAGCTGAGCGCCGAAGAATTGATGCTTTTGAACTGTGGTGTTGGAGAAGACTCTTGAGAGTCCCTTGGACTGCAAGGAGATCCAACCAGTCCATTCTGAAGGAGATCAGCCCTGGGATTTCTTTGGAAGGAGTGATGCTGAAGCTGAAACTCCAGTACTTTGTCCACCTCATGCGAAGAGTTGACTCATTGGAAAAGACTCTGATGCTGGGAGGGATTGGGGGCAGGAGGAGAAGGAGACAACAGAGGATGAGATAGCTGGATGGCATCACAGACTCGATGCACATGAGTTTGGGTGAACTCCGGGAGTTGGTGATGGCCAGGGAGGTCTGGCGTGCTGCGATTCATGGGGTCGCAAAGAGTCGGACACGACTGAGCATCTGAACTGAACTGAACTGAGGACTATTGTATGAATGAACCACAAGTGATTTCACCAACTCCATCCTGATGGACATATGTGTTTTGTCCAGTTGTTTTTTTCTTTTTTAAAATTTTGGGCTGTGCTGGGTCTTTGTTGCTCCATGTGGGCTTTCTCTAGTTGCAGTGCAAGGCTTTCTCATCACCGTGGCTTTTCTTGTTGTGGAGCATGGGTTCTAGGGTGTGGGGGCTTCAGTAGTTGTGGCACAGGGGCTCCGTAGTTGTGGAGGATGGGCTTAGTTGCCCCACAGCATGTGAAATCTTCTTATACCAGGCATTGAACCCATGTCCCCTGCATTGGCAGGTGGATTCTTAACCACTGGACCACCAGGGAACTCCAATGGACGTGGACACCAAGTCCGTGTCCAATAGTTTTCTACTATTTATATTACGCTAAGTAACAAAGGATGAGGTGGTTGGATAGCATCACCAACCCAACGGACATGAATTTGAGTAAACTCTGAGAGTTGGTGATGGACAGGGAGGCCTGGCGTGCTGCAGTCCATGGGGTTGCAAAGAGTTGGACACGACTGAGCAACTGAACTGAACTGAAGTAATTTTGTGTACATGTTGTTTCATATCTGTGAATTAACTGGTACATGTGGCATTCCTAGGCCCAAGACACTGTCTGAGTTTTTGAGGGGATGAGGAGGGAGCGACAGAGGATAAGATGGTTGGATGACATCACCTACTCAATGGACATGAGTTTGAGCAAACTCCAGGAGATGGTGAAGGACATCTGGCGTGCTGCAGTCCATGGGGTCGCAGAGTCAGACACGACTGAGCATACAGAATGTTGTTTCATCCAACAAGAAACAAACCACCTAGTGCATACACTACACAGAAAAGTATCAGAGACAATACAATGACAGTATAGAAGTGAACAAACTTACAATTTCAGATTATTAGAAATGCAGCAACCTGAAATGGGCAAATGTGATGAACGGCGCCTGGGGGTAGTATGTTAGATTGGTGATCCCAAAGGCCTCTCGGAGTTGACACCGGAGACTAGATCTTAATGACAAGAAGGAGTCAGCAATGGAAAGTCTGGATACAGTCTTCCAAAAAGAAAAAGTAAGTGCAAAGGGATGGGGGCAGGCCACCCTTGGTCAGGAGCAGAGAGAAGTCCCTAGAGGCTCCACAGAGTAGGGAAGCAAGCAGGTGGAGGAACCCTGAGCCGGGTCACACAGGACTTTTAGAAGCTACAGGAAGGAGTTTGTCTTTGGTTTCAAAGACAACAGGAAACTGTTTTAGTACTTTAAGCAGAGACATGATATGATGTGATATATATTAAAAATTAAGAACTGATTCTACTGTGGAGAACAGGATGTAGAGGAGCAAGCATAGAAGAAAACTAGTCAGAAAGCTGTTCAAGGGGCTCCCCTGGTGAAGAAAAAAAAAGTGAAAGTAGTAGTCACTCTGCCGTGTCCCACTCCAGGCTCCTCTGTCCATGGAATTCTCCAGGCAAGAATACTGAAGTGGGTAGACATTCCCTTCTCCAAGGGATCTTCCCCACCAAGGGATCGAACCCAGGTCTCCTGCACTGCAGGCAGATTCTTTACCATCTGAGCCACCAGGGAAGCCCCAGTGGTAGAGAATCCGCCTGCCAGTGCAGGAGACTTGGAAGCTCTGATCCAGGAAGATCCCACATGCCTGGGAACAACTAAGCCAGGCACAACTACTGAGACTGTGCTCTAGAGCCCACACGCCCTAGAGCCCGAGCTCTGCCAACAAGAGAAGCCACTGCAATGAGCCTGCTTGCTGCAACTAGAGAAAAGCCCTCACAGCAAGGAAGATCCAGCACAGCCAAAAACAATTAAACTATATGCGAAAAAATAAAGCTTTTCAAGTTCAGGGAGATAGGGTGGCCACCGGTGGAGACTAGCAATGAAGGGGGAGAGGGTAGGCTGATTCAGGATGGATTTTGAGGGGTGATCCAACAGGCTTTGATAACCTACTTCACCTTTATGCCCTTCCTTATGATTACAAAGGAGGAAAACAAAAAACTAACAGGCCTATCACCATCAGAAATTTCATGTCACTTTAAAAACTTATTTTTGATTAAAAATGCCGTACAAGGTTACTGTCAAAAACTTGCAGAACAGAAAAGGGAAGTTAAAATCGAGTCATAAAGTTTAAGTGAAGTAAGCCAGAAAGAAAAACACCAATACAGTATACTAATGCATATATATGGAATTTAGAAAGATGGTAACAATAACCCTGTGTACGAGACAGCAAAAGAGACACCGATGTATAGATCAGTCTTATGGACTCTGTGGGAGAGGGAGAGGGAGAGGGTGGGGAGATTTGGGAGAATAGCATTGAAACATGTATAATATCATGTATGAAACGAGTCGCCAGTCCAGGTTCGATGCACGGTACTGGATGCTTGGGGCTGGTGCACTGGGACGACCCAGAGGGAGGGTAGGGGAGGGAGGAGGGAGGAGGGTTCAGGATGGGGAACGCGGGTATACCTGTGGCGGATTCAATTCGATATTTGGCAAAACTAATACAATATTGTAAAGTTTAAAAATAAAATAAAATTTAAAAAAAATTAAAAAATAAAAATATGGTTGAAAAAAAATAATAAAAAAAATAATAATAAAGTTTGCGAACGGCCCGAGCTGTGGGAAAGAAAGAGTTAGTCCCTCAGTCGTGCCCGACTCTGTGGTTTAGTCACTAAGTCGTGTCTGACTCTTGCGACCCCACGGACTGTAGCCCCCCAGGCTCCTCTGTCCATGGGGTTCTCCAAGCAGAAATACTGGAGTGGGTTACCATTTCCTCCTCCAGGGGATCTTCCTGACCCAGGGATCAAACCCGGATCTCTTGCATGGCAGGCAGATTCTTTACCCACTGAGCTACAAGGGAAGCCCCGAACTGTGGAAGGGAGGCTCATTTCCCTGCGGCCAACGGAGACCCCATCGGCCGGCCGGCTCCACCGGACCTGTTTGCGCAGGCGCGCGGGGCGGGGGCGGCACTTCAGGAAGGACCAGCAGTTTTTCAGCCGCTCGCGGAGTGGGCGGGCGACGCCAAGGCCCGGAACCCGTGGGTGGAGTTGGAGGCGGAGCACGGCAGCCATGCAGGAGACAGGTTGGGACGTAGGCGCAGGCAGCCTGGCGGGTGGCGCCGAAAGCCGGGGCCGGCGGGGTGTCGGGGGTGGCCGGGGCGGCCCCCGCAGCGCGGGTGCTGCTTCCGCTGCAGACCACGGAGCTCCGGGTGTCGCGCCGGCCCAGCACTCTTCAGGGCTGGGCGGAGACCCATGGTCCCCGGCCGAACGGCCGGGAAGCCGACCATGCGTATTGTATCCTACTCGAAGGGCAGTGCAGATAGGGCTGGGGGCTGCCTGCGGTGGGAGGTGGGACAAACGGACCGGCGGCTCAGGGGCTGCTGAGGGGTGGAATGGCCAGGGCGCTTGGGGCGGGCAGAGAATAGAAAGCTGAAGGGAGACTGGAAGCGGGGATGGGCCGGGGTGGCGTGAGTCGGGGGCAGAAATGGGATCACGGGGCAACGGGGTAGTTGGGCTGGATTAGGGCTACGAGTGGCCCGGAGGGGCTGGAAGAGGTCCTGAGACAGGACCCAGAGCTCCAAATCCTTGTGGGTGGTACCTTAACCGCGTCTCCATCAGCACCCTAAGCGTGCCTTTCCCGTCCGCCTTGGAGGCAGAGATTGCCCGTGGGTCCCTGGCCCCAGATGTCGAACCTCACCGTGGAGCGGTTGGGAAGGAGCTCACAGTGAGCGGCAGTGTCCTGGTGGTGTAAGTTGGAAAAGGGGCTGGTTGGAAGTGGTAGCAGGTGACCAAGCTCGTCTCTCTCCAGGGGCGCTCTATTTGGACACACTCAAGGGCTGTGTTTATGGAGGTGACGCAGTGTGCTGCGCCTATCTCCACCTTGATTCTCTTTTTCTGTCACTTTCAGCTGCTGGAGAGCTGAAGATTGCCGCCTCCTTCGAATCTCCATTGTCAACTTTCTGGACCAGCTTTCTCTGGTGATGCGAACCATGCAGCGCTTTGGGCCCTCTGTTGCCCGCTAAGCCAGGGCTGGGGAAAGGGGGGGTTAAGGTCTGACCTGGTGGCCCTTCCTAGACAGTGATCCTTCCTAGGGCAGTGATTCCTGCACTAGTTGCCGAGTTATTATGGGGGCCTCATCTTTTGCCTATAATGGCCCTTGGGTGCTCAAGGTCCACTTGCATTGTTTGGTGCTTAAATGCTTAACTACTGAAAATAAAATTGACCTATGATGAGTTTATTTTCAACTATAGCACCTTCAAAATTCTTGCCTTTGTCCTTAGATTGGAGGGTTATGTGATTCAGATAGTCAAGTAGTACAGTGTAAGTGAAGATCATCTAAGAAATGGAGGAGGATAGGTCCTGTCTCTCATTCAGTATTAGCTACTATCAATATTTTGGAGTATTCTCTGAGTTTTATAGTTATATAGTAAACGTGTAACAATAATATTTGATATTGTGCAAGTTTAGCGTTTTTCTTGGTATTTCTCATCTAACATGAACTTTTTTCTAAATATTCTTCAAAATCATTATTGAATGTTTAAACTATTTTCAGTCTTTGCCATATTATAGGTAATGATTCAGTGGAATGCTTGTATATAGATCTTTGCATGAATGATTGATTATAAGAAGTAGAATTAATTAAATATTTAAAGCTCTCAATCTAAAGTATGTGAAATTACTCTCCATAAAATACCCTCCCACCAGAATTCTGGTTTTCCCACATTAGTGTCACCATTGGGGGCTTCCCAGGTGGTGTAGCAGTAAAGAATCCACCTGCCAGTGTGGGAGGCACAAGAGATGAGGGTTTGATCCCTGGGTCCAGAAGATCCCCTGGAGGAGAAAATAGCAACCCACTCCATTATTCTTGCCTGGGGAATCCCATGGACAGAGGAGCCTGGTGGGAGTCCATGGAGTCGCAAAGAGTCAGACACGATTGAGGGACTCAGCACTGCACAGGGGCACAATGACTGCAATGCACTCGGGACAGTACAGAGTTGGCAGACATGAAGGTGTTTGGTGGCCATGAAGCTCTGGACCATTTTGAAGAGAGTGGGGACGAGGGCCACCATGTTTATTAACAGGGTCCCGGTGCCTCCCATGGTGAGAAGAGGCTGAAGGTAGCCAGGGCAGAAATGGGGAGACTGGCATCCAGGCAAGAGACAAGGGCAGCTTGGACCACACAGGGGCAGTGGAGATGGGGAGAAGGAAGTGGCTTCTGAACGTGTCTTGAAGGTGTAGCCACCCGGCCTCGTTGATGGATTGGACATGGCCATCCTGGACCACCTCAGATCCTCAGAAACCCCACAAGGAGTCACCCTTCCTCCCACAGATGGCATCCAGCTCAGGCAGAGTCCGACAGTCTCCCCACCTGCTTCCACCTGCCCTGAGAACAAAGCCACATGCCAACTCCATTTCCCAACATTTAATTAGGAAAAAAAAGATGACAGGGTCAAAGAAAACCTCATGCAGAAAAAAAAAGGGGGGCAAATCGAGTTTGTAGGAGCATGGACCAGGGCTGGGTTCCTCCAAGGAGGCAGAAGAACAAAGGAGTAAGGCACTGCCACCTCTGCCCCTCGAGGCGTGCACAGGGCAGGGCAGCGGGGGGTGAGTGGTCTGGGGCGCGCAGACCCCGCAGACGGAGTTTGGCAGCAAGGCCTGGAGGAGGAGAGTCCGGTGCCCCCAGGCCCAGATCTGGCCCTGGCAGGAGCCTGATTCAAGCTCTCCAGGCTTCAGAGAACACAGCCTGGGAGGAGGCCCAGGCCCAGCCTGAGAAGTCTAGACAGGCTTCTGTGTCAGCCGCAGAGCCATAGTCTGAGGGCACCTTTGGTGCCTTGCCCACCCCGAGTGCTGCTGGTGTCCAGGCCCTCTCCTGAAGATGGGCGGGGGCAGCCAGGGGAAGGGGCAGGGCCAGAGGTGAGGCCAAGGCTGACCCTGTCCCAAGGGGAGCTGGGAGGACTCAAGGAGAGGAGGTGAGTGAGACTGGGACATCTGGGGCAGGAGGGGCCGTATTTACATATGGAAAGGGTGAGTGGAGATAAATTAAATAAATAGGTGGTTGAGGCATAAATAGCAAGGAGGTCAGGGGCAATCACCAGACTGGGCAGGAGGGCAGAGGGAGGGTGGGGGTATTGCTGCTGCTGTGGTGGGGGGCTTGGTCCGGTCGCCCCCTCCCCATGCAGGGCCCAAAGCAAGGCACTAATGAAGGGCCCCGGGCTATGCTGGGGGTGTCTCGGCCCGGTGCCACCTGATCCGGGGCTCAGCCCAGGACCCAGGCCCGAGACGCCCCCTGGACGGGAGACTGGCTCAGGACTGAGACGTGCCTTTCTCCGGGTCGGCCACCCTTAGCTGTTGCTGGACACAAGGCCGATGATGTGCTCCAGCTTCTGGCGCAGCTTGTGTTTCCGACAAGAGGCATCTCGGTCCAGAGCGCTAAGAACCTGGGAAGCAGGCCCCAAGCTGGCCTCTCAGGGACGGCGGGCTGTTCCTCCCAGCCAAGCCCCCTGCTCCTTGGGGCAAGCTTGCCCCTCCCTCAGGCCTCAGGGTGTCCCTCCCTGCTGGCCAGGACCCTGGGCACATGGCCTCCAAACAGCCCCTCTTCGACCCCAAATCCTCCTCCAACCGCACAATTCTCGTCCCTCCTCTCCACGGCCAGCATGCAGCCCCGTCCAAGAGTGATGTGGACTCGAAGCTCCCCTTTCCCGTCCCCTGCAGACCCCCAATCCCCCTCTAGACCTTTCCCATCCAAAGCAGCAGGCCTTCTCGGGCCTCATCTCCATTGACCATGGGCAGCACCCAATAGCCCATCACTCCTCCTGACACCTGGTGGGGGTTCTTCACGCATGTGTTCCGGGCCCGTGTGGCACTTGGGGGTGGGGGTGTCCCTCCCAACCCTCCTCAGACTCCACAGCCACCTCCCCTTCTGCTCTGCCACATCAGAGTGTCCCAGGGCCCCAGGGCTCAGTGCCTGGGCCACAGCTCTGTCTCTAGCTGCCCGAGGACCCCCTTGGTGAGCTCATCCAGGCTCAGGGCTCTCAGGCCTGTATCCAGCTGAGGTTTACCAGTTCTCATCTCCAACCAGGAGCCCAATCCTGAAGCCCACCCTCTGGCTTCCCTGTCTACTGAGGCTCCAGTCACAAATCAGGCAGGTGGCCTGACCCTGCCCACCTCTGGCCCTACCCTGCATTCCTGGCCCTTTACTTTCTCCCAACCAGAACTTGGTGCTTCAGCCAGTAGCTTCTTTTCTGGGTGCCTCACCTCCCCACATCTACAGAGAGCATCACGTGTGCCACATCCTGAGGGCTTGTTTGTGGGAGGAATTGAGTGTAATCCAAGACTTGGTCTCCCTGACTCCCATCACGCCCCTGCTTTTGCCACTGGCTGCATTCTCAAACTCAACGGGCCTGCGGGGGTGGCACGCACCTCCTGACGGTACTTGGTGACGTAGAAATAGAGCTCACTGAGTGCACTCAGGACATTGAAGTCACTTGCGTGGAGACGGGACTGCTCCACCAGATATGCATCCATGTCCTGGTCACTGATGGATGCCATCTTGGTTATGTCCCGGTAGTACCTAATGGGATCCCGAAGAAGTCATGCTGGCAGCTGCTGCAAAAGTCAAAGCCCTTGTCCTGGCTGCCAGGCCAGCCTCTGGGCTTTCTTCCTGAAGCTGGCCCTTCATTAATATGAGCCAGCCTAGGCAGGGCCAGCTTCTACACTCTCACCCAGTAGCCATGTTCTGTGGGTGTCCAGGCCCCCCACCCCCACACACTGGGGCCCACCTCTCCACCCAGCTCTTGTAGTTGGGGATGTCCTTGGCGTAGAGCAGCTTGTTGGAGGGCGAGTCCTTGCCCAGGCGGTGCTCCGACGTGGAGCAGGAGTCCATGAAGGTCTGGGCCACCACTGATAAGCAGGCGTCCGTGATGCTGCTCTTGTGGATGTCGAACACGAACTGCGGGTTCTTGATCACGTTCACCCAGAAGCGCAGGGGCAGGCTAGACAAAGGGACAAAGGCCCACAGCTCCCCAGTTTCCCTGTGCCACATCCTCCTGTCTGCTCACCTCCACAGGCCCACAGGTGGCAAGATGACACACTGAGAGTTAGCAGCCTTTTCTTTAATTTTCAGCCTCACTTCAAGCAGTGAGAAGTAAGAGGAAATGGCATTCTGGCCTTGGTGATTTCAATGTTCCTCCCACACACACATTCACCCCCTGGACCAGGCTTCCAGCATCTCTGCACTGTGCCAGCGGTATCACCAGGTGAGCAGCCAGGCCCAGACAGTCAAGGGCACCTCTGAGTGCAGGGAACACTATCTGCATCCCAGCCGCCCAAACCCCTGGCAGAGTGACAGACACTTGCTCTCCCTACTCGGTGGCACCATCAATGCCAGGCCACTGTCCTCTCCTGCTGGGATGAGCAGTCCAGCCCCCAGCCCCCACTGTCACCCTGACCGAGGTCCCCAAGTACCAGCCAAGCCTCCTCTTCCCACCCAGCCCTGGAGGGCCAGCGCATGGTGGTACCAGTTGCTCTTCCAGGTGTGGCGCACATCAGGATCAATGATCTGCCGCTGGTCGGCCTGCTCGTCCAGGAAGTCAAACATGTACTTAATGGCCAGTGGCAGGGCCGAGCCGCGGTGTGCCGTGCTGAACACAGTTTCGAAGAGGTCATCCACGAACTTCTGCAGTGTGCCCTGCAGTGGCACAGCAAGGGCACCAGCTGACAGGGAGCCAAGGGGGAATGTTCCCACACCAGGACAGATGGGGATGGAGAGGCCTGACAGTGAGCAGGGCTTCTCTGCCCGGCTAACAACACCCCTCAGATAGACCTGGCCTTGACCTCAGGGTGATAGTTTCCATAGCAAAGGCCTTAAGACAGTCCCTTGGCATGGAAACAATCCAGTGGCCCCTACCCCAGGCAGCCGGGGCCAGTCTGAGGGCCAAGTCCAGGACAGAAGGGACCCACACTCAGGCCAGGATGGCACAGGACAGGCGCACCTTGGTGGCCAGCAGCCGTGTCAGGTAGATCTCTGAGACCATCTTGCTGCCACGGTCACCCTCTCGGTGGTCGGCGTGGTCATGGTTCTTCACCAGGTGCCACAGCTTGGTGCCTGTCTCCTGGTCCGGGGTGATCATTGGCGCCCGAGAGCGGAGGCTGTCGGGGCTGCTGGCTGTGCGAAGCAAGCTCTCTGGGGCAGGGGATGGTGTGCCCCCTTAGGCCAGTAGCCCAGCCATCACCATGGCTCATGCCCCCTCTATCCCAGGAGCCCTGCACTTCTAGGCTCTAAAGAGCCCAGACCTCCTGAGAGCAGGGTCTGGGGACCACGGCCAACACAGCCTCAAAGGCCACGAGGCCAGCAGACACCACCACACCGAAGACACTTACCGTAGCGGCTGAGGGAACGGGTGAAGGTGAAGGAGTTGGCCATGTTATAGGCTGACACTTGTTTGGGCACCAGCGCCACCAAGGAACCGTCTGTCACCTGCAGATGCCAGGGACAGAGAGGGGGCAATGCAAGAGGCTGAGAAGCCAAGGGGCTGACCCTGTGGGGGTATGTGGGGCAGCTCCCACAGCTCCCAGAGAAGGGCCTATATTGTGGGGGTGACAGAGGGGAGGGGCCAGCGCGGGACCACAGCCTCACAGGAGCACTGGTCATGGGTGGCCCTCCAGCTCCTCACCTGGTAGTGGGCCAGCGAGTTGACCCTCTTCCAGTCACACTCGATCTTGGTGGTGATGTCCTCATCCTGGAGGATGACACGGGCCATGCGGCCCTGGCGCCACTCTGCAGGCCACAAACAGCTCAGTAGGGGGGGGGCATGAACAACAGCCATAGTACCAGGAGGTGCAGAGGGGCCGGGAGGAGAGGGCAGGGGCCTCACCTAGGTCCATGTCCTCAGCTTTGGGGCGCTGGGAGTAAGGAATGCCCTTGTACACAGCATCGAGCAGCTTGTCTTTGGCCTGGGTGATACTGTCACAGTTGAGCACCTTCACGGGCACCTGAGCACTGCCCTCGCTCTCCGGGCACACACAGTGCAGGGTCTGAGTGGGTGGGGGGCCACAGGGTGGGTCCTGGGTGAGGCTTCCCCGCAGACCTGACACCCTATCCACCTGACCACCCCCCCCCCACACCACACACCAGTGTCTTATAGTCGATCTGCTGCCGGATGAGCTTGTCCTCACTCAGCGAGTACCGTGCCTCGCCTGTGATGGCATCAATGGGGCCTTTCTCCATCTGCTGCTTGATGGCACAGTACAGCAAGAAGAGCGGCTCCCCCGCGCACTCCTGCAGGCAGGGCTGGGCATACAGTTGCCTGCCAGCCAGCTGGCAGCTTCCCCACCCTACGGCCCCCACCACCTGCCCTGTGAGCATGCACACCTTCAGAAACTTATGCAGCAGGAAGGTGAACCAGTTGGTGAGCATCTTCTCAGCCACTGACTCAGTCCTGGAGAGAAAGGGGCGCTGC
The DNA here is from genome assembly GCF_029378745.1 of Bos indicus. Taxonomy (NCBI): domain Eukaryota; kingdom Metazoa; phylum Chordata; class Mammalia; order Artiodactyla; family Bovidae; genus Bos; species Bos indicus. Next base: position 39,570,220 of record NC_091789.1, on the reverse strand, counting down.
GGTCCTGGCCGGTAAGGGCCTCCCTAGGGGTGGGGACTGGCCGGGGCAGGGCTGGCCCAGGGCTAGGGGAGGGGGGACCCAGTACCTGCGCAGAAGCAGCTTCGGGTGGTTCTTGCTCTCAAGGTTCTTCTCGATGAGGTCCACCAACAGCTGCTTAAGCAGGCCTGTGGCATAGTCAAGGCGGCTCTGCAGGGCCACCATGGTGAGGGAGGCCACGGTGCCCCGGTCACGCATGGAGAAGCTGCTCTGGGCCTCCAGGGTGTGGATGAAAGTGAGCACGAAGGCGCGGCTGTGCAGCAGCTGCCCGAAAAGACGCAGGGCCTTCTCAACGTGGGGGGGGGTCTGTAGGAGACAGGGTGTCTCAGAGAGCAGAGGTGACCCTGCAAATGACACGGCAGGGGCAGACAATGGTGGGGGGAGTGTACGGGGCAGGGTGGGACTCACATCCAGCTCCTTAAGCACTGGGTGGGCCTCGATCCCTGGGAAGAGCACTCGCACAGCATAGGTCCGGTAGTCTAGGAAAGGGATCTGCACGCCGTCCATGTGGTTCGTCAACTCATTGATATCTGTCTGCAGCTCAGCGAAGGCTGGGGAGGGCCAGTGGGGCAGAGTGAGCAGGGCAGGAGCGGGGAGCCCCTGCGGCCTGCCCCGCGCCCCACCTCCACACAGGCACCTTCCTTGCACTCCAGGGCCACCCGGGACTCCAAATTGTCCATCTGGAACTGGAGCCGCTTAAGCGTGCGGTCGGCATCCTGAGTCTTACGTTTGTAGGCAACCAACACGGCAGTGATGGCCAGCAGCAGGAGGCTGCCCCCTACCGCCAGCCCCACCACGGCTGGCAGGGTCAGGGCACGCTCGGCTGTGATGTGCAGGGTGCCCAGCCAGAACTCCAGACCGCCCACCAGCACCTGCAGGGACGGGCACACGGTGAAGCGAGCCCCATGCCTGCCCCAGGCTGCCCTGGCCGCCTCCCTGCCCCATACCCACCATGACAGGCTGCCGGCCCGTCTGGCTGGGGGAGTCGCAGAGAAGTTGCGTGTCGGAGACGGTTAGCGCGCATGGCTGGCCCCCTATCAGTACCGTGTAGTTGAGGCGGGAGCTGCCAGCTGCCACGGGGATCAGATTCTTGCCCTGCACACAGACAGCCCAGTCAGCCAGGGCTCCCCACTACCCCAGCCATACTGCCCTTTGCTCCTGCCCCAGCGGCACCTTTAGCACTACGTGGGAGCCTGGTTTGATGTCCAGGACCCCAGAGGGCCCAAGAGGCTCAAAGCTGGGGTCAGGGTAGTAGGTGAAGGAGGACCGGTTGAGGGAGCGGGCAGTCTGCACGTGGTCCAGCAGGAAGCCAAACTCATCTGGGTGCTCGCCCTGGGCCTGTGGCTGGGGCTGCCCCAGGAAGATGCCAGGGGCTTTACACAGCATGGCAGTGTCATTGATCACCTGGCATGTCTGCGGGGACAAAGGCAAGCAGTCCAGCACTTGAGGCCACAGCGGGCAGGGAGGCAGGGGTGGGGTGGGGGGGGGGGGCGCAGCTGGCACTCACATTGGTGGTCTCAATGCCTCGGTACTTCGCCCGGACCCGGGGCTCCTGGACCGTCAGCAAGTGGGTCCCACTCACGGTAATGGCAGTGCTTCCACTAGGGACAGGAGTGAGGGACTTCAGGGCTCCTCCCCAACTGCCCCAAGCATGGCCCTCTCTCTGCTTTCCCCATTGGAAGTGGAAGTGAAGTGAAAGTCACTCAGTCATGTCCGACTCTTTGTGACCCCATGGACTATATAGTCCATGGAATTCTCCAGGCCAGAATACTAGAGTGGGTAGCCTTTCCCTTCTCCAGGGGATCTTCCCAATCCAGCGGCCCTGGAGCTTCCCTAAACCTGGGTCACCCAGTAGGTGCCAAGTGCCGTGTGGTCATGGAGGAACCAGGCTCCCCTCTGCTGAGGAGGGCTCAGGCTCAGAGGGGGTGGAACTTGATACCAGGCACTCAGAGACCTGGTCCCCAGCGTCCCCTCTTACTTGATGATGCTCCACATGGGCTCGAGGCGTGTGACAGTGGGGTCCTGGGTGTAAGTGTAGACAACACCAGGACTGGAGATGTTCGCGCGGTCAATGGCCAGCATGATGGGGGCTTGGCTCGGGCCCAGGGTGGAGACAGGCGAGATGCACACGATGGCTTCAGCATCCCTCCTGCATCAGCAAGTGGGGACTTGGAGAGAGTGGCCCAGGGCTGCCCGCCGTTTGCTGGCCTGAGGCCCCAGCTTCCGAACAACCCACCTGACGAACTGGCACTCGCCATCTCTCACGGTCACCATGACCCTGCTGCCGGCGTCCAGAGCCCTTCCAGAGATGGTGAGCCTCGTGCCCCCGGAGGCCGGGCCCCGACTGGGACTCACACGGTCAAACGTAGGCGTCTATGGGAGAAGATGTCCTAAGGGGCGGGGCGAGGGGGGTTGGCCAGGCCGCACGCTACCGGCAAGAAGCGATGGGAGAGGAAACGGGTAGGCACCCCACCCACCACAAAGGTGTAGAGCTGCTCAGACTGCGTGCGGAAGTCAGCCGAACAGTCGCCGACACAGAGCTCTGCAGGCCCTGGTGGAGGGCTGGGTACCAGTGACTCTTCCATCTCACAGACGATCCTGAGGGCAGGGTCCGAGAAGGTCAGACCCTGGAGGCCAGCCCCCAGTGGGGGATGAGGCCTGGTGTCCGCCAGCTGGGCTGCACTCACCTCTCAGCACTGATATACTCAGCGGGGATGGAGTTGCAGCGCACGCCAGCCACCCGCAGGCCCACCTCTCGGGAGGTGAGGCCCAGGTTCTCACCCACGATGGTGATCCAGGTGCCCCCCTCCTTGGGCCCCATGACTGGGTGGATCTGCAGAGCAGGATGGGAGGCGAGAGGGTAAGCTGAGTTGGCGGGTGCCCAGAGGGCAGTGGGTGGAGGGGAGACCGACCTGGGCAATGCGAGGATGGCTGCAGCGAGCGCCCTTCTGGTTCGGGTGCATCCAGTTTGTCTTGGGGGCTGGGCAGTGGGCCCGCAGCTGGCACCTGTGCTCCGAGATGCACCAGCCACAGTTGAAGCGGGGGTCAGCCTTGAGGCAGAGGCCACAGCTGGGCCGCTGCGCCCAGCACTTGTACAAGAGGGCTGTGGGCACAGAGGGCATCACTGGGGAGCAGTTACAGGCCCTGATGAAAGGTCCCCCTGCGGGACCCTGGCCCCAGCTCATGCCTATGCTGCCCCAGGAAGTGAGGTCCTCAGCCCCATCCCGCAGCTCACCTCGGAAGGTAGCAGGCTTGTCGATGGGGAAATCGCCATCCCAGACCACGGAGAAGTCCAGCTCGGTGTCACCATACTCATCACCTTCATAGGAATACTGGGGGAGAAGGACCTGTGTGACCCTCGTGAAGGTGTGCAGACCACCCCCCTGCAACCCTAGCTCAGGAATCCCCAGCAGGAGACTCAGAAAGTCCTCTGCCAGGATGAGCTTAGGCTTCCCGAAGAGTCTGCTGGGCACAGCCCGGATCCCCGAGATAGGCAGGGTGGGCCTCACCGAGGCGTTCTGACACTGCACGCTGCTGCTGTTGAAGCGCACGGCAGGCACCCGCTGATGCCGGCCCTGCACCCGGACCACGCACTCGTAGTTCTTCTGCCCTGACTGAGGCTGTGGCAGGTTCTTGGCCCGCAGGGTGAGGGGCTGCACAACGCCTACCGGGATCAGGAGGTCCCCGCTGGGCAGGATCTCAGGGCAGCCCTGAGGGGAGAACCCCCGCGTTGAAGAGGCTCCAAGAAAACCCCAAGATGGAGGGCAGCAAAGCCAGGGGCCAGCCTGCAGGGAGCCCGGCCCCCTCGTGCATGATGCCCACCTCACCTCAGGGTTGCGCACCCTGCCTTCCTGGAAGGAACAGTCATGGGGCTGGCTGGTACACACGTGGCGGTACTTACACCACTGGCAGGGGTAAGGGCTGCTGACGCAGGACATGCACCTGGAGGGGAGAGGCTTCAGAAATCATGGAAGAGACCAAACCAGGCCCTTCACTGTCCCCCGTGTGGGCCACACGGGAAGCCAAAGGAAAAAGGTGCCCACGTCACTGCGAGCCACATAGATGGGACCGGGGGCAGGCCAGCTACTACTCACGACTGGAGGACACTGCAGTTGTAGAAGACGAAGTCGGCCCCAGCAAACCTCACACCGGTCTCCTTGGAGAGCAGCTGCAGCCGCACGGTGCGGGTGGCCCCTGCAGTGAGCCCGCGGCACCCCATGTGAGCCATGGACAGACAGCATCCCCCGCCCCCCCCAGCCCCGTCCACTGACCGTGCCCCCGGGTAAGAGCCCGGAGCTCCTGGAGGGAAGGCGAGGGGCAGCGTAACTCCCCAGAGGGCAGCAGGATGGCCTCGCTCTGGGTCACCTCCTCAAAGGCACAGCTCACGCCCACACTGAGGTCTGGCACGTTGCTCATGGCCACGGTCAGCTGCAGGAAGCCGAGGGCTTAGAGGAGGGTCCACTGCAGCATGTGGGCACCACACCCCTGCCATGTCCCTGCCACGCCCCTCACCTGCACACCAGGTGATGTCACCGACACGTTGTTGGGCCAGACGTGCACCTGGACACACTTGCTGAGCACCTCAGCGAAGCCATATGGGGCCACAGCACCTGGACAGGCCCCTTGGCGGCAGCACCTGTGTGGGGTCAGGCCAGGCCCATCCCACAGCTGCCCTGGGGGCCAGGAAGGGGTGACGAGGGGGCAGCCGGCCCAGCATACGGTGCCAGGCAACCGCATGCCTCGGCTTCATCCCCGAGGGCCTGAGAGACGTCACTTGGGCCAGAGGTTCTGCTCATTAGCAGGATAAAGTCGGAAGGGAGGGAGGCTACAAGGGCACAGCTGGTGGGGTGGGCACGTGGGAGAGGGCGGGCACCACGGCCCCCAGCCATGGGCAGAGCTGGGCAGGTCCTCACCTGTGTTGTAGCACGCACCAGCCACAGTGCGGGTCCCCCGAGCCCAGGCAGGCCGCGCAGCTCAGGTATTGCTCGCAGGTCTCCACCGGGAGCTGGCTCACCTGGGCACAGCCGAGTTAGCACATGCTGCGCCCTGCCCCCAGCCCACCCTGCCACTTGCCCCGGGCCCACCTGCTTCTCACTCAGCAGGTAGATGTGCCGGTGGTCAGGGCTGAAGAGCAGGTCACGGAGTATGGGGCTGCCATCCACCACGGGCACCGTCTCGTACAGGTGAGCCTCCTGAGAGCTGTCAACCCGCACCTGGGCCACAAGACCAGCCACCTGACGCCACAGCAGCAGCCCACATACCCGGGCAGGCTCTTCTGCTGCCAGGGGCCCAGCCTTGTCCCATCATAGACAGACGGGGAAGGATAACACCAAGGCTGCCCCCTGGAGGCTCTTGGGGGTGTCACAGCTGGTCCAAAAAGGCTCACAGGGCACAGAGATGACCATACTTATGGTAGAAAGCAAAGAAGAACTAAAGAGCCTCTTGATGAAAGTGAAAGAGGAGAGTGAAAAGGCTGGCTTAGATCTCAATATTCAAAAAACGAAGATCATGGCACCTGGTCCCATCACTTCATAGGAAATAGATGGGGAAACACTGGAAACAGTGACAGACTTTATTTTCTTAGGCTCTAAAATCACTGAAGATGGTGACTACAGCCGTGAAATTAAAAGATGCTTGCTCCTTGGAAGAAAAGCTATGACCAACCTAGACAGCATATTAAAAAGCAGAGAGGTTACTTTGCCAACAAAGATCCGTCTAGTCAAAGCTATGGTTTTTCCAGTAGTCATGTATGGATGTGAGAGTTGGACCATAAAGAAAGCTGAGAGCCAAAGAATTAATGCTTTTGAGCTGTGGTATTGGAGAAGACTCTTGAGAGTCCCTTGGACTGAAAAGAGATCAAACCAGTCCATCCTAAAGGAAATCAGTCCTGAATATTCATTGGGAGGACTGATACTGAAGCTGAAACTCCAATCCTTTTTCCACCTAATGCGAAGAACTGACTCATTGGAAAAGACCCTGATGCTGGGAAAGATTGAAGGTAGGAGGAGAAGGGGGCGACAGAGGATGAGATGGCTGGATGGCATCACCAACTCAACGGACATGAGTTTGAGTAAACTCTAGGAGTTGGTGATGGACAGGGAGGCCTGGTGTGCTACAGTCCATGGGGTCACAAAGAGTCAGACACGACTGAGTGACTGAACTGTAACTATAGAGTTTGGGCATGGGGAAAAGGTGAGATTTATAGGGGAAGGGATTTTCGGGATGATGGCAATACCCTAGAACGAAAGAGTGTTCATGGCAGTGTAACTCTGCAAATGTACCCAAATCAGAGAGATGCTTTATATGAGGGTGGGAGTGCGACATGGGAGTTATACCCCAATAAAGCTGTGAGAAATGCAAAAAAAGGACCCGGAGGGGAGTAGACTAGGCCCCCAAGATTTCCCTGGCCACTCCAGACCTTCTAGGAACAGCCCGCATCTCCCAGGTGAGCACGAGAAGAAGCTGGTAGCTGGTCTGACTCCTTGTCCCTTTAGAAAACCTCAGAGCTCCCAGCCCTGAAACAGAAGCAACCCCTGGGCCTATGAGGGGACAAGATGGCAAAGGCAGTCAGGTTCACATTTGTTCCCTCATTCATTCAAGGAGGCTTCCCTAGTAGCTCAGTTGGTAAAGAATCTGCCTGCAATGCAGGAGACTCAGGTTCAATCCCTGGGTTAGGAAGATGCCCTGGAGAAGGGAACGGCAACCCATTCTAGTACTCTCGTCTGGAGAATACCATGGACAGAGGACCTGGTGGGCTACAGTCTGTGGAATTGCAGAGCTGGACCCGACTATGCGACTAACTTTCCTTTCCTTTCCTTTTTCATTCAAGGAGGACCCAGCAACAATGGCTCCTGCTCTCCTGGCAGGGAAGCCCAGAGATAAGGACAGAGGCCTGGGTCTGCCACAGGAAGTCAGTGGTTCAGGCCACAGCAGGCAGTGGCACCAGTGAGCGTGGGTGCTGCAGGTGAACACAGGGCTTGCCTGCACAGTCTTGTCCCCACCCCTTGTTCTGCATCTCAGCCTGCCCTGATGCCCACAGGCTGGTGCCCACCTTCTTGAGACTGCCACCGCGAGTGCCGATGAAGACCACAGAGTGCTGCTGGTAGGTGTAGGCGGCCACGCTGGTCATGCCATCGGTACTGTCAGCTAGAAGGGGCAGCCCCTCGATTACGTGCAGTCCACCCAGTGGCTGGTTCAACACCAGCCCACAGAAGTTTCCATTTATCTGCATGGGCTGGTGAAACAGGAGGGGTGCACGCGGGTCAGCTCACAGGCACCCACTGGACGTCGGCCATGAGATCCCACATTGTGGCAGGGAAGAGGACCCAGAATTTGTTCCTTGCTAGCCAAGACCAACCAACCATTAGTCTCGGACCCCACAGGAAATGGGGGGATGAGAAAGGAGCTGCAGGAAGGCGAGCAGGCAGGAGTGGGGAGTAGACAGCAAGGCCTAGGAGGCTGCCACTGATGCAGAATGTGAGGGGGCACCCACAAGATAGAGCTGGAGGAGCCAGGTGGGGACAGAGGGGCAGGAAGAGGAAAGGAGTGGTCCACAAACAGAGTGTGCCCACCCAGAGGACTGGCAGGGAGGTAGGCTGGCGAGGAAAGAGAAGCTGCAAAGGCAGGGAGGGGATCACCAGAGGGTGGGGAATTCTGGGCTAAGCTATCACTCCTGAAATGGTTCAGGGAAGCATCTCCCAGGTGAGCGGGCCTGTGCAGCCTGGGACAGGCCGGCAGCCTACTGGCTGCTATGTGACCACCGGGGCTGGTCCTGCAGACCTGGGAAGAGACAGAGGGCCTGGCAGAGGGGTAGGGGGTGGGCAGGAGCTCACAGTGTTGATACAGGGCAGCTCCTTGTTCAGAAGCCAGGGCAGGGCCAGCGTGCCCTCCCCACGGTAGCAGGACTGGATGCGACGCCGGATGTGCGCATTGATGTTGCTGAGGGTAAAGAGGCAGAGGATGGTCTGCCGTGGTGGGCTGGCCCGGTTCTTCTGGCCCTGAGAGAAGACGGTGAAGAGGACGTCCTCGTTGGCTGGCACGCCCAGGGCCTGGGCCAGCAGCAGGCCAGGTTTGGCCAGGTGGGCACTCTGCACCAGGCGGTACTCCACACCATGCCATGAGCAGCCGATGGGGAACTCCACGTATGAGTAGAACTCGGAGTCTCCTGAGCACATGCGCACAATCTTGGACGTGAAGAACTTCTCGCCCGCTGTGTCCAGCAGGGTCTGCTGGGTGTCTAGCTGCAGTGTCAGGAAGTACACAAAGGAGGCGCTCACAAAGCCATAGACGTAGTAGATGTCGAAGGCCGGGTACAGGGACAGTGTGTCAGAGGGGATCTTGATCTGCGAGGAGACGAACTCGTCCTGGTACACCTACGGAACAGACGGGGGAGAGAGCCTGGGACAAGGCCAGGGTCCACCTGTGGCCTCCCCATCCGTGGCCCCTGCTACTCGCCCTGGCCTCAATCCCACAACAGGGTCCCCGAGGGGCTTCCATCACAACCCCCTGCCCATGCATGCACAGGACCCCAGGCCAGAAAGACTCCAGAGGGCAGGCCGTGACCTGGCCCGCCCTGCCATCCTCAGCAGCTTGTCCCATCTAGGACCAACCAGGTCTCTTCCAGGAGCAGAGGCAGGACACATGAAGGTAGGAGGGCACAGGGCCTGGCTCTCCAGAGGAGGGTGAAGGGAAGGGAGGGCAGGGGCCGCCTGACGGCCAGGGGGGTCTCACCCACCAGACTGAACATGTCTACACCGTCCTCATCCCGGATGAGCTTTCGGGAGCTCAGGGTGGGGAAGTACTCGGACTTGCCGTCCACAGCCGTGCCTACAAACAGCTTGCTGGGCCCCTGGCCCTGCTCCACGATGACGCCAGCCATAGAGTCCGGCTCCTGGGCCCCCGACAGGTAGTGCTCCTTGCGGTGGTGGGGCTCACCCAGCTTGAAGAGGTCGTCCAGCCGCAAGAACTGGCAGATACCCTGCCAGATGCTGCCGCAGGCCACCAGGCGGCGGGCTGCGTAGTCTATGAGCAGCAGCTTGTTCACATTGTCCACAGGCGCCAGGCGGTGGGCGCACACACGCATGCTGGGGGGCGGGTAGCAGCGGGCGTTGTCCTCGACGGGCCCCGTGATGTGGACCCGCAGCTCAGTCAGATTGGGCGCCAGCTTGAAGATGTGGTTCACGGCGCCCACAAACACTTCCCCAGTCACCCGGTGCACAGCCAGGTGGGTGAGTGAGGTGTCCGTCACTGAGAAAGCAGGGAAGGGCCCGCGGCTGCCCAGGGCCTGCCCAGCAGCCAGGAGGAACAGCAGGATGAAGATGGTGGGCATGGCTGGTGGCAGTCCCAGGGGGTGAACCTGGGGAGAGACAGCGGAGGCCAGTCAGAGGCCTACCCCCTGGCCTGGCCTTGGGCCTCGGGCCAGCCCAGAACCATGGCCTAGAGGGTGGAGGCCGATCACCTGCCACTGCACCAGGGCCCCAGATGGCAGCCCCAGCTGGGAGAGAGGAGGGGCATCCGCCAGGGTGCGCGAGGGAGCCACGAGCACAGGCAGGCTTGGGGGCCATCAATCACCCCCCACCCACTGCTGGCAAGCAGCCGGGAGGCCTCGCCTCAGCTGGGCCACACCCAAGCGGGCCGCGGCGCCAGATGCTGGGAGAGGCAGGGTGGGAGGCCCTCCAGGAAGGAGAAGCTAAACAGCAGATCCCAGGCCCGAGGGTGGCCAGCCACACACGGGCGCAACACAACCACGGGCCACTCAAGGCCACAGAGCCGCCTCGCACCCCTAGTTGGGGGGGGGGCGGGGAGGAGACAAGGGAGGGGGAAAACAATCGCAAATGGGACGTTGGGGTGTCAGGACATCAGAGGTCTGAGGCATCAAAGCCTGAGCCCAAACAGCACCCAGGGACACCAATCCACCCCCCGCACCCCCGCTGCCTCCTTGCCCCAAGGGCCTCTGTCTTCTGGCTGACCAGGAGCCTGCGATCTGGTCTATAGGCTGCCACACAAAAGCCGAGTGGTGCCGGCCCCCGCAGCAATGCACAGAGACAGACAGAAATCAGGCTCTGCCCAGGCACAACCGGATGGATGCCCAGGGCAGGGGTGCACGCAGCCCCCTCCAAAGCCAGATGGTAGCTGGTGAAGGGGCGAGGCAGGATGGCTAACACAGCTGAGACTCTGGGGAGACAGGCCGGGGGACCCCAGGAGCAGTGCTGGGCTTGGCTGGGTCTTCACCCCGAGGCCACACCCAGCTTCAGGCAGCCAAGACAGCAGAGCAGTGTCGTGGCAGCCAACGGGGCAGGGCTCAGGGCCCCCCTGTCGGTGCCCAAGCCCCAAGGGAGACACAAGTTACCCCACCTTGGAGGCGGTGGCGGGGAACCAAACCAAGGCAGCCCAGAAGAAATGGGGCAGGGGGGTGGGGGTGGATTGCATTTGCCAGAACCAGGAGCAGACCCAGCTTGGAACTGCTAAGTTTCAGCTCAAGACAGCTCGGCTCTCCCAGGCTCTTTTGTCAAGGTCCACATCCTGGACCCTGAATGCCAGAGCCAGAGAAGAAAGGAGGGCGCAGAAGGGGGGCGTCATGCCACCCTCACCTCCTCCGCAGCACACAGGAATACAAGCCTAAGAAGGGGAACGGGACCGGTCGGGAGGGATACCTGGAGAGGCACGCTGTGGAGCCCAAATGCCCGTTCCAAAGCACAACCTGGAAGCGGGAGCCTCGGGCCAACCGAGCCTCTCTGAGCCAGCCCTGCGGAGCCCGAGGATGCGGGCAGACCCTGGCAGAGACGGGGCTCTCGCACTCGCTCCCCGATGACCTGCGCGGTTCTGCCAGCCCAGGTTGCCCTGCCCCCATCCAGGGACACCGCCCCCCCTCCGCCGCCCCACTCCCCCCAGTGGACGGAGGCGCCGGGGCTGCTTCTCCGCCACAAAGGGTCCCCATCGGGTAGGGGGCTGGCGGCGGGGGCGCCGAGCACTAAGGACCAGTCGGGCGGGCGCCCAAGAAGGCAGGGGCAGGGCCCGACCCCTGGGAGGCCAAGGCGAACCTCAGGGATGCCCGACCCCGGGGCGGATGAACAGGCTGGCCTCGCACGGGCGGCGGGGGAGGGGGGAGTGGCAGGCACCTACCTGTCCCTCCGCCGCCGCCGGGTCCGGGTGGCCGCCCGTCGGCCACGTGGACGCGCCCTCGAGCCCCACACCGCCCCGCTCGCGCGCCCTCGCTGCCGCACCCCGCGCGCCCGCGCCGCCGCCGCCCACACTTTGGGGCCGGCCCGCGGCCGCCGGGGCCTTTTAAACCCGGACCGTACCACCGCGCCGGGCAGGGGTGCCCAGAGAGGGCCGAGCGGCAGTGCTCGCGGCCGTGGGGGACCGCCTCTCCCCGAGCCACGGGAGAGGCCCAGCAGCGCAGCTCCGGCCCCGGCGAGCGGCCGGGGTTCCCCCCCACCCCCCGCAGCGAGACGACCCTCCCCTCCCCTCCCCTCCTCTCGCGCAATGGCCGCGTCCGGGGCGCGCGCCCCTCAGCCCGCCGCCTCCCGCCACCCAGGGACCCGCGCGCTCCCGCGCCACAACCCCTTCGGGCTCGCGGAGAGCGCGGGCCTCGGGGTCGCGCAGACGCCTCCCGGGCGCTCGGAGGCGCGCCCAAGGCCACCTGCCGCTGGTTCGCAGCACCACCACCCGTCCCTCGCACCCCGGTCACCATCCTACAGGCACACACCAGCCCGGAACTCGCGGTCCTGACCCAGGACACTCTCCTGGGGAAGGTCCACTAATCCGGAGGGCCTGCATCTGATAACATCCACGAGTACTGAGGCTGTCGGCCTTTACCACCTGGCCCCTTCCCCAGTGCCCCTGAATTGGAGATTTTCAGTCCCTTGGTTCCTTTTTCCTTTTCTTTTTATACAACTTTATTGACCTATAATTCATCTATCATGTAAGTCCCTCATGTAAAGGGTAACATTCAATGACGTTTAATATATTCACACAAAGTTGGGCAACCATTCCTCCTGTTTGATTCCAAAACATTCTCATCACCCCCAAAGTAAATCTCTATATACCCTTTAGCCAGCCCTCAGTCCACCCCGTATGAATTTTAGGATGGACTTTTCAGTTTCTGGAAAAAAAAAAAAAAAAAAAGCCAGTGGGAGTTTAATATGGATTGAATTGAATCTGTAAATCAATTCGGAGAATGTTGCCATTTTAACAAGACTTCCAAGATGGTACTAGTGGTAAAGAACCTGCCTGCCAGTGCAAGAGACATAAGAAATGTGAGTTAGATCTCTGGGTTGGGTAGACCACCGTGGAGGAGGAAATGGCAACCCACTCCAGTATTCTTGCCTGGAGAGTTCCATGGACAGAGGGACAAGAGGGACTGGTGGGCTACAGTCCATAGGGTCGAAAAGAGTCAGACACAATGGAAGTGACTTAGCATGCACGCACACACCATCTTAACAAGATCCTTTCCATCCATGAACTTGGGATGTTGTGATGATGAATTCATGTGTATTAATTTCAACTTGGCTAGGCTATAGTTGGCAATTATTTAATCAAACACTCATCTAGCTGTTGCTCTGGAGAAATTTCATAGGTGTGGTGAACATCAACAATTGGTTGACTTTAAGTAAATTACACTCCACAATGTGGGTGAATCTTGTCCACTCAATTGAAGGCCTTAAAAGCAAAAACTGAGGTTCCCTGGGAAAAGAGATATTCTGCCTCCAGACTGTAATGTAGAAGTCCTGCTTGAATCTGCAGCCTGCTGACCTGCCCTGCAAATTTTGGACTTGCCACCTTGTCAGCCCTTACAATCACATGAGCTAATTCCTTAAAATTAATCGTGTGTGTGTGTGTGTGTGTGTATCCTGTTTTGTTACTCTGGAGAACCCTGACTAAATAAATGTGTTTTCATTTATTCAGGTGTGCTTTATTTTCTTTCAGTGATATTGTCTAGTTTACAGTGTACAAGTCTTGCATTTCTTTTTTTGATGGTTTATGTGAATTTTTTTCTTTTTATTTTTTTATTGAAGGATAATTGCTTTACAGAATTTTGTTGTTTTTGGTCAAACCTCAACATGAATCAGCCATAGGTATACATATATCCCCTCCCTTTTGAAACTCCCTCCCATCTCCCTCCCCATCCCACCCCTCTAGGTTGATACAGAGCCCCCCTTTGAGTTTCCTGAACCATACAGCAAATTCCTGTTGGCTACCTATTTTATGTGGAAGTACCTATTTTATATGGAAGTCTTGCTATTTCTATTGTTAATTTATTCCTAAGTATTTTATTCTTTATGATGCTATTGTAAAACAGAATTGTTCATTGCTCAGGTATAGAAATACAATTGATCATTGCTCAGGTATAGAAATACAATTGATTTTTGTGTAATCATGTTTCTTCCTGCAAGTTTGCTGAACTCATTTATTAGCTCTACTGTTTTTTCCAGCACATGTAGTAAGATTTGCATATACAAGATTATATCATCTGAGAATAGAGATAGTTTTATTTCTTCCTTTCCTGTCTGTCTGGCTATAATGCCCTGGCCACACCCTCAGATATGCAGATGACACCACCCTTACGGCAGAAATCAAAGAGAAACTAAAGAGCTTCTTATGAAAGTGAAAGAGGAGAGTGAAAAAGCTGGCTTAAAACTCAACATACAAAAATCGAAGATCATGGCACCTGGTCCCATCACTTCATGGCAAATAGATGGGAAAACAATGGACACAGTGACAGACTTTATTTTCTTGGGCTCCAAAATCACTGCAGATGGTGACTGCAGCCATAAAATTCAAAGACGCTTGCTCCTTGGAAGAAAAGCTATGACCAATCTAGACAGCATATTAAAAAGTAGAGACATTATTTTTCCAACAAAGGTCCGTATAGTCAAAGGTATGGTTTTTCCAGCAGTCATGTATAGATGTGTGAGTTTGACCATAAAGAAGTCTGAGTGCCAAATAATTGATACTTTTGAACTGTGGTGTTGGAAGAGACTCTTGAGAGTCCTTCAGACTGCAAGGAGATCAAACCAGTCAATCCTAAAGGAAACCAGTCCTGAATATTAATTGGAAGGACCCATGCTGAAGCTGAAGCTCCAAACCTTTGACCACCTGATGCGAAGAACTGACTCATTGGAAAAGACCCTGATGCTGGGAAAGGTTGAAGGCAGAAGGAGAAGGGGACAACAGAGGATGAGATGGTTGGATGGCATCACCGACTCGATGGACATGAGTTTGAGCAAGCTCTGGGAGTTGGCGATGGACAGGGAAGCCTGGTGTGCTGCAGTCCATAGGGTCGCAAAGAGTCGGACACAACTGAGCAACTGAACTGAACACTCTCCAGTCAAATGTTGGATAGAAGTGGGCATTTTCTTTTTAACTTTATAATTTGAAAGTATTTCAGACTTACAGAAAAGCTATAATAAATGTACAGAAAGCTCCCATGTACCCTTAACTCACATTCACCAAGAGTTCATATTTTGTTCCATTTGCTTTCTCATTCTCTTTGTCTCTTGTGGGTGCATATATTTTTATTTCATATATTAGAATAATGTTTTCTCAGGCTTCCTTGGTGGCTCCAGTGGTAAAGAATCCACCTGCCAATGCAGGAGACATGGGTTTGATCCCTGGTCCTGGAAGATCCCACATTCCTCAGAGCAACTAGCCCCATGTGCCACAACTATTGGGCCTGTGCTCTAGAGCTCAGAAGCCACAGCTACTGTAAACCACGTACCCTAGAGCCCGTGCTCCACAACAAGAGAAAAGCCACTGCAATGAGAAGCCCGTGCAGCAGCAAAGACCCAGCACAGCCAAAAACAAAGAAATAAAAGAAGAAAAAAACCTATGAGGCTGATATTCTGAAAAAATTATAATGAAAATAGTTTCTCAACTATGTCTAAGTTTCATACAGCTTACCCCTTAACCCCTAAATACTTCCCTCTGTGTTTCATAACTACAGCATAATTGGCTTCCCTGGTGGCTCAGCTCATAAAGAATCCATCTGCAATGCAGGAGACCTGGGCTCCATCCCTGGGCTGGGAAGACTCCCTGGAGAAGGGAAAGGCTACCCACTCCAGTATTCTGGCCTGGAGGATTACACAGACTGTATAGTCCATGGGGTCGCAAAAAGTCAGACACGACTGACTGACTTTTACTCACTCACTCACAGCATAATTACTGTACTATAGTAATTATAACCTCTTACATAACCATAGTATAACTCTCAACTCAGAAATGTTAATGTTGATATGATGATATTTTATCTAAGGTCTTGTTAAAATTTCACCAATTGTCCCCATGATGTCCTTTATAGTTTTGTTTTTCCTGATCCAGGATCCAGTCTAGGACCCCACATGGCATTTCATTCTCATGTCTCATTGGCCCCCTTTAATCTGGAAAACTCCTGCTTTTCTTGGCCTTTCATGACATGGACATTTTTGAAGAGTGCAGGCCAGGTATTTGGTGGACCGTCCTCAGGTTTCATTTGTCTGATGTTTTCTCAGGGCAAGATTCGGGCTATGTGTGGTGGGAGGTTGCCAGGCCCTCTCTGTGCTTCTTATCAAGAGGCAAGTGTTATTGTTTTGTCCCTTCACTGTGATGTTAACTTTAAGCATTTAGTTAAGGTGGTAACTACCAGTTTCTCAATGGGCTTTTCTGATAGTTCAGTTGGTAAAGAATCTGCCTGCAATGCGAGACCTGGTTCGATTCTTGGGTGGGCAAGATCCCCTGGAGAAGGGATAGGCTAGCCACTCCAGTATTCTTGGGCTTCCCTTGTGGCTCAGCTGGTAAAGAATCTGCCCACAGTGCGGGAGACCTGGGTTCGATCCCTGGGTGGGGAAGATCTCCTGGAGAAGGGAAAGGCTACCCAGTCCAGTATTCTTCCCTGGAGAATGGACAGAGGAGCCTAGTGGGCTACAGTCCATGGGGTCACAAAGAGTTGGACATGACTTTCATTTTCATAGTTGCTAAGTTCCAAACCTCAAAATGATGGTTACAAAACAGTGCTTTTTCTCCCTTTATGATCCCTCCTACTCAATGGCATCCTTTCAGAAAGAACTCCTGTTTATCTATCTATATATACATTATCTGTGTGGACTCGTGGATGTGGATTTTCTTTGATGGATTGTAACCCATTAATTTTTTTTTTATCACACTACATGGAATGCAGGATCTTATTAATAGTTCCCCGTGCTGTGTGTGCTAAGTCACTTCAGTCGTGTCTGACTCTGTACAACTGTATGGACTGTAGGCAGCCAGGCTCCTCTGTCCATGGGATTCTCCAGGCAAGAATACTGGAGTGGGTTGCCATGCCCTCCTTCAGGGGATCTTGCCAACCCAGGGATTGAACCCACGTCTCCTGCATCGGCAGGTGGGTTCTTTACCACTAGGGCCACCTGGGAAACCCCTACACACAGGCTATATATATAAAAAAAAAAAAAAATCCTGAATACATACATACTGATGTCCCCCACTCCAATTCCACAGCAAAACTTCCTAGCCTTTCCCCAGTGTATATTTGTATCTCCCTTCAGCATTGGGAGACCTGGCTCCCAACACCACTGACGTATTGACTCATTTGCTTGATCCTCCAATAATGCATAGAGAGCACTTTCAGAGTCAAGTATTTGTCCCTAGGACAAATAAACCTACTGAGAGGGGTCTGGAATTTCCTTGCAGGACTTTTGTTGTTTAGTTTCTTTTGTCTTAAAACTGAAGGTATAAAGTAAAAGTGCTGTGTTTAAACACTGTTTACAGGGACTTCCCTGGTGGTCCAGTGGCTAAGACTCCATGCTCCCAATGCAGGGCACCCAGGTTCGATCTGTGGTCAGGGAACTAAGATCCTGCATGCTGTGCAGCACAGCAACAAAGAAGTTGGGATGTTTGTCTAATTTTTATTGATTTGCAGGAGTTTCTGTATGTCTGTGTGAATGTGTTCTGGATACCACCCCTCTGTCATAAAAATATTTTCTTTTCTCGAATCTACTGGCTTGTGTATTCATTTTCATATCTTTTAAAGAGCAAAAGTTTGCATTTTTGTGAAGTCTGATATATCAGTTTTTCTTTTTATGATTATTTTTTGTATCCTGTGCAAGAAAACTTTGCCCAGATTGCCTAGAGCAAGGTTACAAAGATTTCCTCCCTTGTTTCATTTATATGCTTTTTTTAGTTTTAGCTTTTACTTTTAGGTCTACAACCCATGTCAAATTCATTTTTCTCCATTGTCTAAGTAAGGGGTGTTTGTTTCCTGTGGCTGTCAAAACAAAGTTCCACAAACTGAGTAGCTAAAACAACAGACATTTCTTCTCTCCTTTTTTTTTTTTTACCCCTACCCCCTCTTCTCTCCTTTTGAGGTGCTAAAATTATTCTGGGAGTAGATAGAGGTGATAGCTTCACAACATTATGAAATGTACTCAGTACCACTGAAATGTGCATTTTTAAATGGTTAATGGTTACTTTTTTTGTTGTGAATTTCTCCTCAGTTGAAAAAAAAAATCCCCCAGTGAGAGACCACATGTGCCATCTCAGGTTGCATAAGTGTCCCCCCTCTTCGGGAATGACAGTACCGTGTTGGTGAAGCTGGGGAGCCAGGATTCTCACCCGGTGATCATGCTACAAAATGGGAGGGGTGTAGGGAGAAAAATCTATCACTCTCTGGAAACTTAATTATGCCTTCCCTGGTGATCCAGTGGTTAAGACTCAGCTTTCACCACAGAGAGCGTGGGTTCAATCCTTGGGCAGAGAACTAAGAATCCTTCAAGCTGCACAGAGGCAGAGGCTGTTGGGAAATGTCTTCTTTTTGATTTTATTTGACCGCGTCAGGTTTTCGTTGCATCACGCGTCCCTCAGAAACCATCCAGCCCTAGGTGAGCTGCTGAAGGGCTCCCTCTCCGCAGGAAACCACTCTTCTGATGGCTTCTCAAAGAGGGCAGGAGAGGGTTGGTGCAGGCCAGAGGATTCCCTCTCTGAGGTTTCTGGAACCCCACAAAAGGCCCCATTGACTTTCTCAGAGTTGTCCCCCACATCCAGGGCTTAGGGCCAGGCCTGCCCACCCCTCCCCGCTGTGCCCCAGGTGCTCTGGCCTATGCTCCCCTCCTCCCTCCTCCAAGTGACCCCAGATGGCCCTGCCCCAAACACAGGGTGAGGAAGCCCAAGTGACAGCTCCTAGCTGCCAGATGGGCCTCCCCAGGCCAGGGCTGACAGGGCCCTGCCAGACGAGGAGGGCAAGGGAGACTGCACTGGGCAGAGCCCACCACTACCATCAGTTCTGCCCATTGGCCTGGGATGTGGGGCCGGACCCAGAGCTGGGATGTTGTTCACCACTGGCTGGGGGCTATCCACTGCCCTTTGCAGGCAAAGTGAAGAAGGTGGTCAGCTTACCTTCCTCAGCCTCCTGGAGCTGGGTCCGGGGGAATTAGGAGTTGGAAGGGGCCACCGAGGTGGGGCACGAATGACACCCTCAAGTCAGGGCGTGCCCCCCTGGGGGCGATGAGAGCAGCCAGCTCCAGGGCAGTGTGTGCAGAGCTTGCCAGGGTGAGGTGGGCAAGCGGTGGGTACAGGGCACCCACAGTGGCCTTCCTGTGTCAGCACTGGGGAGAAACGTTGTGATGGGGACACAGGGCAGCTGGGAGCCACAGAACAGCTATGGCCCTTACGGAATGGGCCACTGGGAGACACAAAGGAGACCGAGGGGCCTGGGTGGGCAGCCCAGGGAGGAATGGCCTTCCTACCCACATAGGGGTTGTGGTGGGGACAGGCTGGCTACAAGGACAGCTGGGCCTGCCTAGGCCCCCAGTGGATCACAAGTGCCCCCTCCTGCCTCCACGGATTCGCGTTTCCACCCAATCACCTTCCACCCTCAAATCCCTGAAAAACACACTCTTGCAAGACACAGAAAGCAGAGATACTGTATAATTCTGTTAATCGAAACTTCCAGAATAAGCAAATCCAAACAGACAGGAAATAGACTAAGGGGGGTGAGGGGCTGGCTGCTAATGAACATGGGGTCTCCTTCAGGAGTGATTCACAACACCGTGAATGTACGCAATACCCGTGTGGTATACTTTCACATGGTCACAACAGTGAATTTCATCGTATGTGAATTTTAGCTCGATCAAAAAAAGTTTTTAGACAAAACACACATCGGGTGATCCAAGTGTCATGAAAGAAACAGGCAGGAACCAACAGCGCCAGGGCAGGGGCTGAGCAGGTCCGATCCCATCTCAGGAGCGGGGAGCTGGGCACCCGGAGTCCTGGGGACCAGAGGAGGGGACCGCAGGGAGCCGGGGCCACACTGCCACCATGTCATCGGATCTGGTGCGGGACGAGAGGACAGAGGAGGAGGTGAGCGGAGTGGGGCTGGGTGGGCCTCCAGCCTGCCAGCCCGGCTGGGCTTCCACCCTGCGCTCGAGGGCTTCCATACCGTGTACTTGTCCCACTTCTTCTCGGGGTCGTAGGGCTCCCAGCGGCTGGCGGGGAAGATGTGCTTGTTTTTCTCATACCAGCTCCGCAGCACCACCTTGCCTGCGTGCGACTAAGGACGGGAAGAGGCCCAGATGCTATAGCTCAGGGCTGCTGGATGCCTGCCCCCTCCTCCCTGCCCTGGCGGGCCCCAAACATACCTCATCCTTCTCCACGGTGGCGTCACTGAGCAGCCTCACGTCATCATGAACGTCAAAATTGAAGAGGGGCCCTGCAGGGACAAGGGTCCAGACCCCACCCCTCTCAGCTGCCACCCTACAACAGGGGCAAGCTCAGGAAGGAGGGCATGGCCGGGCGCACTCACCACTTTTCCCTCGAGCCTTGGTGACGATGAAGTCGTAGAAGCTGTGGTGCTACAAGCCAAGCACAGGAAAGTGACAGTGGGTGACTCATTTCGGTGTCTCACAGCTAGCTGCCTGCAAGCCCGGCTCCGACCCTGCCCACCCAAGCCAAAGACCTAGAGCAGGAAGGGCCCCCTCGAATTCCCTGGGTGTGCCAAAGCCTGAGACCCTCCCTACCACACCGCCTGGGGCTGCAAGGACACAGAAGGGACTAACGTGGGGTATGATTAAGTCCTCCTTGATGTACATGAGCTGCTCCACCCCTGCCGATCTGAGGAAGAAAAGACGAGGAAGCCACTGGTCAAGGATACCAGGCGCCAGTGCAGGAGGCCTGCGAGGCTAGCAGGCAGCCCAGTCTGGAAGGCACTTCCTACCCCCGCTCCCCATGGGGAGAGGGATGGAAAAAGGGGCCTGAACTCCTTTCTCAGGAGCGCAGTGCCCAGTATGCCACAAGCAGGAGCTGCCACTTGGGGTCCCAGGTGCCAGGCTGAGGCTGCAGTATCTGGTGCACATGTTCACATGTACTCACACGCCCACACAGCCCCACCTGAGTTCGCTAAAGTCTTTGCGCAGGATCTCGAGTGCCTTCTGCAGGAATTGCTGCATCGTGTTGCCCTTCTTCATCTGTGTGAACAGGCATGCAGGAAACCAAGGGGTTGGGAAAGGAGGATGGAAGCCCAGAAGAGGGCCCTCGAGAAGGCAGGCACCCTGGAACACTCACTGCCCTCTTCCCTGCTCCCCCCAGGCCACTCATCCCAAAGGGTCTGTGAGCTTTGTCAGGACTGACAGTTCCTTCCCACTGGAAGGCTGGGCCCAAGAGCAAGGGAAATGGGGCACAGGCTTCACATCACCTACCTTGACTGTGCGCCGGTGCCCAGAGCCATCCCAGTAACTGAAGGTGATCTCAATCTCCTCACCTACAAGACAGACCTGCTGCTTGGCCTCCAGACCCCTGCCAGATCCCTGGGGCTCAGGGCACTGCCCAGAGCAGCATTCACAGGAAAGCAGGCATGGCCCCCGCCCCGGGCTGCACGCCTCCCACTCCAGGAACTCTCACTCTTAATCTTCTCCTGCTTGGCTTCCCACTCTTGCCGTAGCTCCTCCCGGAGCCGATTCTCCTCCTCCTGGAAGAGAAATGGGCAAAGCAGGGAGGCCCAAGGCTGCTCAGGGGGCACGCGTGGCCCCCGCTTCCTGACTGAAAGCCTCTGCCAGGGTCACGCCACCTTTACCTCCCGGTCTCGGTCAGGCAAGAAGCTTGTGTCCACATCTGGGTTCTTCCCCATTTTTTTCTTCTTTGTGGTGATCTCTGGAGCAAAAGAAGACACAAGAGGTCAACAGTATGATGGCCCTTGCCTCAGGGGGGCAACTGTATCAACTCTATCAACTGTCAGAGAAGGACGTCATGCCATGTCACATGATCTATGAAAAAATCCACAGCACAGTGGTGAAAGAACAAGTGTACAGAAGGCCAAAGATGTCTTCACAGGATGATGAAGATGGTTTTGACCTCGCAGACCTCTCCAAAGGGTCTCCGAGACCCTAGGGTCACTGGATCACTCTTTGAGAACCGCCAACCTAGAAGATGAGTCCACACTCCAGGGCAAGGGTTCCAGAGCCTGGACAACTTACAAAAATTCCACACCGGGGACTTCCCTGGTGGTCCAGAGGCTACAACTCCGTGCTCCCAATGCAAGGGGCCTAGGTTCGATCTTTGGTCAGGGAACTAGATTCCACATGCCACAACTAAGAGTTTGCATGGCACAGCTAAGAGTTCACATGCTGCAACTACAGATCCTATAAGAAAGATCCAGCACAGCCAAATAAATAAAAATATTTTTAAAAATTCTACACTGGGTACCAACGGCCAGGCCCCCAAAACAAAATCTCCATGGGGAGGGGAAGCACCCATAAAGCCCCAGTGACACACAGTGAGGTTGAAAGCCTCCCTCTAGACCTGTGCTGTCCCAAAGGTAGCCTCTGCTACACAGATGCAGCTAACAGCCAATGCAACTGACCTGCCAATGGGAACGTTTTAGACACCAAATACTTAATGTTACTAAATACTACAAAGACTATCCCGGGGTTTCCCCCAAGAGGCTGGCAGGCTCTTCGCTCTTTCTCCTGACAGCACTGGCTGCTCCACTCAAAGCTGTCCCTGTGCCAACCCCTGCCTCAGTTCTACCATACAGATCCCAGACCATTAGGCTTTCTAAACACCCACCCCCTCCAGGCCTGCAGCTGCACCCTCCCTAGGCCTAAAATGTGTGCACTCCCGCTGGCTCCACTTCTGGGCACACTCATCTCTCAACTCTACACGCCTCCCAACTCCCCACATCTCTGGGTGCTAATGAAATTCCCCTCACCCTGAAGGCCCAACTCAAATCATCCCCTCTCCTCTGGCCCCAGTGGGGTGCATGGTGTCCTGTGTGACTCCCACCAGGACAGAGACGGTGCCCAGTGTCTGTCCGTCTGCCTTGGTTCTAGCCCATCTGCAAGTGGGTGCTCGGCACACAGGAGCCCCATGACATCTTGGTTCTTGCTCACCAGCCTTCCCAAGTCTTCCCTGTTACCCCCTGTTCCCTTGGGCAAGAGCTGCTCTGTCCAATTAGCAGCCACTTAATGTCTATGGTTGTGTCAATTTACACTGAAATTATTAACAGTTTGGTGCCCCAGTCATATGAGCCCCACACCTCCGCCAAGGGACTGCATACCTGGTTCCCACTCAGTCTGCCACCAGAAAGCAAGCCCTCTACTCAGCTTTGCCACAGTGAAGACTTGGCTCTCTCTCTTGCCCCAACTTCTGAGGTTCAAGGCCGCAAATGTGGTGAGCAGTCAAGGTTGTTGGTGGACGTGCTTCTTCATTCGAGACCCAGACAGAGCTCTGCCTGCTGAACCCATCCCCAGCCTGCCCTCACCTTCCCTTTCCAGCTCCTCCTCATCCATGGCCACCATCTCCTCCTCCTCCTCGCCTGCCTCTTCTTCCTCCAGGGTGAAGGACAAGCTGGAGATCTTCCGCTTGGCCTCCTTCTTGCGCTCCTTTTCTCGCAGCTTCTCCAGCTTCCTGCCAAGGCACGGGTGGCTACCATGCACGTCCACACCCCCAAGGCCCATTTTCCAACCCAGAGCCACCTGTGTGCTCAGTGCAGGGCAGGTCCCAGACAGCGCAGGCCCAGAGTCCTACCGCCCTGGGTCCGTTCAAGTTCACCAGCAGCGCTCTGATGATCAAAAGGCACCCCCACCTCCCGGCTTCCACAAGCAGGAACAGCCTCACCCGCCCCCAAACACAAGCTCCATCTGGAGGGGAGGACCCACAGCTGCAGCTCCTTCGACTGCTCCTTCTTGGCGAGTTGCTTCTCCCGCTCCTTCACCAGTGCCTCCTGCTTAGCCTTCATGTCGTTCAGGGTCACAAGACCTGAGAGTTAAGGAGACAGGGGGGTGAAAGGCGGTCACCCAGAGCAAACCACGCAGTGGGCCTTGGGCCAGGAGTGGGGGCACAAACGCTTTGCATACCCACAGTGCTGGACTTGAGCTCAGCCTCCACAGCGTCGTAGTGTGCAGAGAACTTCTTGTCAATGTTGGACTTCATTATGTTCTCCTGTCCAGGAGGCAGAGCAGTGATGATGGCCACCTGCCACCCCACCATGGAAATGGGGACCTGGGTTCTCATCCCAAATGAGTCCCTAGACTATGATGTGGCCTTGGGAAAGACATGGCCCCTTTGCCTGATGGAGGGTCCCACGGGGCTGTGAGAGGCTCTTCCAAGTGCCCAGGCAGCCAAGTGGGGTGGTTTCCCTGCACTGTTCTGGTCCATCCACATGTCCTGCTCACTCAGTAGTCTGGAGCCGTGGGTCCTACCTGCCTTTGGTATTTTTCACACCCAGCTCTTGAGCTGAAGCTCTGGAGACCCAAGGCAAGGAGTGACAAGAGGAAGCGGAGAGCAGATGGGGGCCTAGACCCTCACTGAGAAGTGTGGCTCCCTCATGAGGCCCCCTCGCTCCAGGCTTGCCCCATCCCACTGCATACCACTGTATGAACCTCCACAGAGAGATGGACCTCCGTCTGGCCACACGGCAACAGCCGGGTTGGGGCTTGAGTGTAAATTGAGGCAGCAGTCGGGCCTCAGCATGCAGCCACTTCCCGGCTGTCGCGGGACCCAAGGCCCCCAAAGACCTAAGTGGGGTGGCCCACCACCAGCGGCCACTCACAGAAGCCCTTAGTGAACCGCTAGCACCTAGGACCCTCCCGCCTGCCTGTATTAGTTGAACCGGGTTCAGTGGCCGGCAGAGTGGTTGGGGCCCGCTCTTCCGGAGAGCCACTGAACCCGGGCATTGAGGAGCCAGAGAGACAGGATGCTCTGTACCCTCGAGGGTCGCCCCAATTGCCACACATGCAACCACTGAATGTGGCTCCTTCCTGTTGCAGGCTTGTCACAACCTAGCTCGCCTCAGCCTTTTGGGCCCATTTTACAGAGGAGCAGACTGTCGCCGGCCTGCTTCCGCCCCTTGTTGGAGATTGGCGAGCAACGTTCCCACCCCAACCCGCCGCCTGCACTCCAGTCCCGCCGCCCAGGTTCTCGCGGGGTCCCGGGAAGTCGGGGCGGCGGTTCGAGCGCCTGCTGTGAGGGGCCCCGGCCCGGCCAGCACCTCAGCAATCCTCTGCTTCATCTGCTCCATCTGCTCGCGCTGCTTCTCCCGCTTCTTCATGAGGTGCATGGCGCGGCCCGCCTCGCTGGCGGCACCCTTGTACTGAGCCATGGCGGCGGCGGCGGCGGCGGCGACGACGGACTAGCTAGGGCTCCGGAGCGGCTGTGGAGACGGCGGCTCGGTCTGCTGACGCCCGCGCCTTGACGTCAGCCACCAGGGATCGCGCAGCCGCCTCGCCCCGCCCCGCCCAGACACGTGACCACCAGTCGCCCTGCCCCCTAGTGGCCCCGCCCCGCCGGCCCTCGGAGACTGGACGATCCCGCTCTTCCAGCTTCCCCATCAGTTTCACAATAAGCCCTGGCCTGAGGCTGGGTCCCCAGTCCTACTTCCTTCTGTTGACCCCAAGGCTGCCCCCACCCCGGACCCTTCACGTCTTCAGTGTTGATCTCAGTCTAAGGGTAGATCCCCTCAGTCCCTTTGCTGCCTCCCTGCCTTAAGTCCCTCTGGTTACTTCTGCATCCTTGATTTTGACTCCCCTCCCAGGACTGGGCCCCAGTCCTGTTTCCCCAGGCCACGGGACTGGGCCTGAGTCCCCTCTGCCTCCTCCTCCTCCTTCTTGGCCTGAAGGCAGGGGCCCTGTACCTCTGTTTCCGCCACCTCAACCCCCACCGCAAGCTGGACCCATCTCCCATTTCCCTCACATTGACCCCCAAGGGTTGGAGTCCTGGATGTCAGTACTAGCTCAATGTGTGGCCTTGGGCAGGGTGATGTGACCTGTGATATGTAGCCTTGGGCAGGGTGATGTGACCTGCTCCCTTCAGTTCAGGAGCTCTGCAATTCCCTGATGAAGGAATTCACATTTTATAGCCATCGGGAACAAAGCTAAATGACGTGTAGTCCCAAGCCTGTGCAAGAGAGCAGGGCAGCCCAGGGAGCCAAGGCCCTGGCCTGAAAACAGCTTTGAGAAGAAAAAACTAAAGATCTAGGCTCAGATTTCAACACAGTTTTATTGGGAGAGTTTGTTTTCTGTGAAATACACTAGAGGATGGGGAAAGGGACACATTCACTTTGCAAGATAAGGATTTCCCACCACTAATGGGAAGGAATAGGGTGGGCAGGGCACAGGGGATTTGGATCCATTTTCCCACCTCCTTCTGCTTTGTTCACACGTCATTTCTCTCTCAGCCAGTACCAGCGGACACAAAGACAAGAAACAAAAACAAGATCAACCTCCAACGAGGCCACACCCAAGCCCTCTCCCTTCCCAAGCTGTGCCAGGGTTGCCAGGGTCAGGCAGGCCCGGCCAGGGTAGCTGTTCCACAGCCCCAGGGCACACCGCGAGGTTGCAGAGGACAGGGCTCCTTTCTCACACAGGGTGGGCCAAAGTTAATAAATTAGAATAAATTACGGGGATGGACTAGGGAAAGGAATGTAACTTTGTGCTGGGAGGGCCCCTTCTTTCCAACACACTAGAGTTGGTGGGGGGAGGCAGGGGGCATCTCCAAAGGCCACTACAGTAGGGGTAAGAGCAATGGGGGCAGAAATCAGCTTTCCTCCACGTTCTTCCCAAACAGAGCAGAAGAATTAGGGGTGGGGGGAAGATACACACACAAGGAGAGGAACCCCCTTTCCCCAGGATAAGGAAGGGCCAAGAAGGAGGATACTAACCAACCCCCCGCCCCATCTCCCAAACCATCACTAAGGTTAAGGATTTGGTCAGTGAATCAATGAGGTGGATGACAGGAATGTGGTAGGGGAAGCAGAAGATGTTGGAAACAGGGACGCCCAGCCACACCCGTCTCCCCAGCCTTCAGGGAGAACAGACAGGTTGGGGGAGAGGGCACCAGGGGCTGGGCTAGGGGTCAGCCATCACTGGTCAGCTTCCCCAAAGACATCATTCTGTTTGCGCTTCATGTTCTCAAAGTCAAAGGCGGAGCCTGCCATGCGCTTGTAGATGTCTTTGATGTCGTTGCAGGTTGTCTCAAAGTGTGTGGTGGCATCGTAGGAGCAGGAACAGAACACCTGGAAACAGCCAGCGCCCAGGGCCCGAGGTGAGTGGGGCAGGGGCCCTGGGCCGGCAGCCAGGACCCAGGGCCAAGACAAGCTGCTTACCTGGCTCTCGGAACCATCATCGATGGGCTCGTACAAGTCACTGATGGCCACAAACCTGAGGGGCAGATGGAGGGACTGAAACAAGTCTCAGGATCAGCCTTGCCCTCCCTGATGTCCGTCCTCCAGCTCCCTGGCTCCCTTCCTCCCCCCAGCTCCAGCCCCAGCCCCTCAGCCCCTCACTTCTGGTCAATGGGCTCCAGCAGCTCCAGGGCCGGCTCAACCTCCTTTTCGGGATCTGTGGTCTCCACTGTGGTGCTGGCGATGGCAATGTACTTGCCCTGCGCGGCCACATTGTGTGCATAGGAGATCATGCACACGTAGATGTCTGCCCACAAGAAAGGCTCCATTAGCAGGGGTACGTGGGAGGCTTCTGGGGGCCAAGCTCAACTTGGGCCCTCCTGCCCCTCCCCAGCCCTGCAGAGCTGGCCACATCCCAGCAGCCGCCCTCGTGGAAAGGAAGCATCCCTCCCTAGGGCCTCAAGGCATGGGGACCGTGATGTGGATCCCTGCTCTTCCATGGAGGGATTGAGCAGAGAGCCAGCCCCCGGGCTGGGGGTGGGGGGCAGCGAGACAGGGCTACCCCAAAGAAGAGAACACACTGGAGGAAGTCATGTGGGGCTTGGCCTACCTGACTTCCTGTTGACCTGGTTCTGGGGGATGATGATTTGGCAGGAGTTGGCATCGTTGGTGTTCTTGATCGGGTGGCTGAGGATGCAGATGATACGGATAACCTGGCCGGCCTTCCGCACGCGGTCAGGAACATAGCTGGGGTCACAGATCAGCTGCTTGCAGCGGGCCACCTGTGAGAGCACCAGAAGGCCTTGGCCCTATCTGACCCCCACTCCATGTCTGAGGGCCAGGACACCCAAGGAGGGCTGGCAGCTCTGGTAGGCGGGCCACTCCCCAAAGCTGTCACCATCACCCCTCCCATAGCGTACATTCTCCTCCCACACCTCGGGAAGCTGGGCCCTCATCCACAGCTGTCTGCTGACAGCAGTGCCGACCGTCTTCCTCTGGAGCCCTGGTCCCCGGGCTGAGGGGCCTGGCCGAGTTGCAGGAGCCCCAGCAGAGCTAAGGTGACCGGGAAGAGGGTCTCAAAGGATGGGCCGAGCCCCACCCAGACCAGCACGCCTGTGCAGCAGGAAGGCTCACCTCGCCCTCGGACTTCACGCCCACCACCTTGCCATTCTCCATGATGATGTCGTCCACTGGTTTGTTCAGCATGTACGTCCCCCCGTAGATGGCACTCAATCTACAGTGGGGAGAGGAGCCATGAGGGTGCCTCCTGGGAGACAAGGGGACCAGCGCTACTGCATGCCCTGCCCCCGGCAGCACAGGGCATGGAGAAGGTGGCCTCAGGCAGGCAGAGCTCAGGAGACCTGGGGGCTCTTCCAAGCTTTGTTGTTGCCAGGACCTCAAGACTGAACCTGGAAGGGGCCCTCCTCTCTACACTTAATGCCAGAAATTTCGAGCAAAGGGCTAGTATGAGGGTAGCTCCTCAGAGAAACATCCCAGGGAATAGAATGAATGGCTCTGAAGAATCCGACCGGAGGTTTCAAGGCCACAGGCCCAGTCCTTGTGCCATCTGACTCCAGCTAGGAGCCAAACGAGCCCTATCTGTGGTCCTTCATCTCTGCACTTCAATGTCCCACTGGGCTGCCATCACCCGAGGATGGTGGGAAGTAAACTAAGCCCACAGTGGGAAAGTAACAAAACACAGTGGAGATGCCCAAGGGGACCCTTCCCATTGTTGGCCTCAGCCTTCTCCACTGCCAACCAACAGAAGCCACGCCCTCACCTTGCAAAGCCTTGGGGCAGCTCGCCAAGGCCATAGAGTGGGTACAGATACGGGCTCTTTCCATACCGAGCCAGGGATTCGCTGTACAACTTGATGCGGTTGATGGTCTCAAGACATGGCTGGTCCAGGTAGCTGGGGGAAATAGGGTCAGAAGAGGCTCCAAGAGCAGAAGGCCCAGTGCACCCCCACCCTGGCATCAGGCCAGCCTTCCCACCCTTGCAGGCCTGGGAAAGACCATGGGTCAAACGCAGGGAAGGGACAGAAAAGGTGACAGGTGAGTGAGCCCAGAGCTGAGTACGGGAAGTACTCAGGGTGAGCCAAGAGAGCAGCAGGCAGGAGTGGGGAGGGCAGGGTGTGGGCCGGCTGAGGGGTAATATGCCATGCCAGTTTCCCCTCACTCATCAGTGCGGTAGAGCGCCAGGGCATGGCCAGTGAAGTCAATGACATCCTGGCCCAAGTCAAACTTCCGGTAGACGTCACGCATGCTGGTGTTCTGGGGGTCGACGCCCTCAAAGGTCTTGGGGTCGTTCTCATCAAAGTTTGCCACGAACACCAGGAACTTGCGGAAGCGCCGTTTCTCAAACATGCCCATCAGGTCTGCGAGGGCCACATGCAAAGCACCACTGAGGTGCGGGCTGTGAACCTCTCCACCTGCCAGGCAGGCAGAGCAAGCAGGTGCCCTAACTCCCAGCAGGGTTCTCTTGCCGACCACTGTGTGATTTTCAATTAACCCCTCTGTGCTTATTGGCCTGTTTCCTCAACTGTACCAACAGTGAGTCTGGCTGGACAGCCTCTGAGGGCCCTCCCAGCTCTGACATTGGGGATGTTTCACTGATTAGGTGAAGCCCCTGTCAAAAGCTGAAATCTGTCCAGGACACCGTATTCCCTTCACACTCGGACTCCCCTCCTAGCAACCAGTGGGTGCACACAGGGGGATGATAGAGCAAGGGGCTTTTGGTACTGCACAAGAAACATGACCTGCAGCAAGGGCCACCCTGCTCTCGATAGCTGTCCCCCCTTCCGTCCCCCCCTTCGATTCCCTGGCTCACGGGACCCACACTCACTGGAAGCCAAGGCTTCAGTCTCAGTAGATGGTACTTTGTAGATCTTGCCCCCCTTGTAGACAAAGCTGCCCTCCACCACCTTGAAGTCCAGGTAGCGTGTCACCTCTGTATACAGTAGCATCTTCACGAGCTGCCCTGCGGGGTGGTGTGGGCAAGGCAACAGGGTCAGCATGGCTCCCTTCACAAGCTCGAGCTGGTCTGTCTGTCCCTGGTCTGCAGTCTGACCCTTCTCTGCTTGTCCCAATCACCCTGCCCCCCACAATACCTCCTTCGTCTCCCTCACCATTGGCCATGAGGAATTTGGGGATCAAGTCAACGTTCCAGTCTCGGCCCCGGCCCATTGTCTCAGGGGGCCCCTCCAGCAACTGAAAACGCTTATACAGCTGCAGGCAGGGGAAGGGGAAGAGAGAGACAGAAAGATGCATCTCAAGGAATCCCCTCCCGCCCCCGCCCCCCACCCAGAAAACCTGGGGAGCTGCTTCATTCAGCACCCCATGCAAGAGGTTAACAAGGGACAGGCCCAGGCCCGGAGCAGCCTACCTCCTCCAGGGGGGTGATGGAGGAGCTCTCGCCCCCATAGTAGGGGTTCCGGTCCATGTGCAGCACCTTCTTCCCGTTCACAGACATGATACCCGACAGGATACATTCCTGAGTGAGGGGCAATGTTCACTGCACTCCCATCTGCCCACATTCCCACCAGCAGCCCTGACCGTGTTCCCCACTCCAACCCTGAGGGGAGAGTCAACCTGAAGGGCCTCTGCCTCAACACACAGCTCCTTGCATCTATGGCTGGTCGCTCTGCCTGAAATTGGGTGGGGGGGGGGGGGCGCCTTCATTTGACCACGGTTTCCTTTTATAACCTTGCTGGGTAAAAAGGTGAACAAGGAAAAGGGTATCCAGCAGCCATATGGATGGTCTTCAAGCAACCAAGATGCCAAGAAAATCACCTATCCACGTAGAAGCCCACAAAAAGGCAGATAAAAACACAGGGATCGCCTAGCTGGACAAGCAAAGGACCCGAAAAGGAAGTAAAGAAAGGCTTAGCATGGTGCCGAAATCCCAGGCCCCACCCTGGGCCGCTTTCCTCAAAGAGGAACCCCTGACCCTGAGCTTTCCCAGCCACAGTAGGGGCTTCCACACCCGACTGTGGGGGAGGCGTCTCTCAGGGAAGCAGTCCAACAGGGTTCGGGGGAGGGCAAACACCCTCACCAGTCACTGTCACCAGCCCAAGGACAAAGGCTACAAATACGCCTCAGCCCCGAGGTCTCCATGGGAAACCGGGGTGGGGTAGCGGGAATGTGGTCACGGTCCCCACCGCGGCTCCTTCTGGAACATTCCCTGGGTCCTCGGGCCCCCTGAGAACCTGGGGAGGCAGGATGAAAGCCCACCCTGGCGAGTCCCCCTGCCCCGACCTGACTGGAGGTCCCTGTACCACAACATCTCCGCCAGAATGAGCGCAAAATGAGAAGGGATGTTAAGTTGGTCCTGGGTAGGGGCCGGGGGTCGGGCCCGGGGAATCGGTCAAGAGAGACAGCCAGAAAAGGGGCCGCTTCTTGGCAGACCGGCCATGACAGGGATGGAGGCCGCATCACGGTTGTTGGGCACGGGGCTGTCTTTTTGGGGACCGAACAGCGCCGCGCAGGCACTGATGGGAGGATGGGGCCGGGGGCTGCAGCATCCCAGGGAGAAAGAGAGGCGGCGCCCTGGACCCCGGAGGCCGCACTTACGGTGAGTCCGGTCCCCAGCACAATCACGTCGTATTCCTCGTCCATGGTCAGGCCTCGGTGTCAGCGCCCGTCGGCTCCTCCTCCTCCTCCGCCACAGCCGCCACCGCCGCCGCCACCGCCGCCGCCGCAGTGGACCAAAGATGGCGGCGCATGAGCGCCGCTCGACCCCTCCGCCACGTCAAAGAGTCCCGGCCCCTCCCCTCCGCCGCTGCTGCGCCGACCAGGGGCCCTGCTGTCCCCGCTTGCCTCCCGGGAAGGGTTGCTGGGACCCGGGCTCTAGCGCTCGCGCCATTCGGCTGGCCACGTCGCCTCGCCGAGGGCCTAGAAAAGACGGCGGTGAGGCGGGGCGGGGCGGGGCGGGGCGGCCTGGCAGACGGTGCTGAGACCCGCCAGGGATCCGTGCGCGGGAGCCTCGCGCGCCCCGCCCTGGGAAGCTCGGCGCGGCCTCGCCGGCTGGGTGCGCACTGCTGCAGCAGCCCGAGGCGGGCCCCTGGGGACGTGGGGGCGACTATTGTCGTGGCCGTCTCCCCCGCCGCCCTCTCCCGGGCGCTGAAGGCCCCCGCCCTCCACTAGTCGCTAAGACGGGGGCCGGGGGAAATCCAGTTTGTGAACGACCCTCTCGGCCTCCGCTGGGTCGCTGGAAAAGCAGCCTCCATCCCTCCATCCTCAGGCCTCCTCTCTCGGCCTTCAGCCAAGCGCATCCTCCCTTGTGCCCAGCGCAGAAATGAGTGACAAGAAACCCAAGCATGGCGACCCGTCTTTATTTTATTTGGAAGAAAACCACGAGCACCCCGGGGCTCCTGCCGGGTACTCCCGACAGGAACAGGTCCCAAACCCCGTGATCACACCCAGCCCACCTGCCATGGAGGTCCCTTCCTTCTTAGGCCAAAGGAATAAACCCCAGTGTACGCCTTATTGTTAGCACATCACCAAAAAATAAAACAATAACGCCAGCTAAGCGGGACAGACAAATAGTACTTCCACACTCCCCCCAAACTCAGGGAATGGAACAGCTCCTGGCTGCTACAAGGAACCCCATAGAGCCTGGGAAGGGAGGACTAGCTACACAAAAGCACTATCAACAGCAAGGAGCAAAAGTGGAGAAATGAGAATAAATAAGGAGAAGCGGGGTGGATTTTGTAGAACTAACGGCCCCTACCTTTATAATGATCAAGCCTGGGAGATCTGTCTACTGTCTATGCAGAAATATATACACCTTGTGGAGAGAGATGTGGTGGGGAGTGGACAGCCCAGGGAAGACCCTCAGCAGGCTGAACAGGTAGCCTGACAAACTAGGGGGAGCCAGGGAGTCGTGGGATGGCGGAAGAGGGAGAAGCCTTCCTGCCCAGTGGGCCTCTGATGGGGAGGTGACAACCTGGACCCCAGCCACGCCCTCAACCCCCCCCCCCCCGCAGGTGTGGAATCACACGATCTGGGTCAAAGTGATGGTGGGGCCCTTGTGGTCGTCGAAGCGATCCATGGTCTTGAGGCTGAGGATCATGTGCAGGCCGTAGGTGAAGATGAACAGCATGAACAAGGAGGTGAGCAACCCCATCCAGATACCCGGGGAGAAGAAGCCTGCACAGTCGCTAGCATAGGAGAACTTCTTGTCTGTCACATTGAAGGCCTGGATCTGAGGGACAGAAAGCACCGAATGGCCCCACCCAGAGAGGCCAGGTAAGTGTTCCCCAGCTGGTGGGAAGAGAGCAGCAAGGGGATGGGACTACATTCCCAGGCCCAAACCTGAAAGGACCCAGAAACCCTTCACAGGCCTCTGCTCCCCCCGAACCCCTCCTCCAGCCAGGGCTCCCCCACTGTCAGGCACAGTCCCTCCTCCCTTCCTACCTGGAAGTCCCGAAAAGTCATCTGCCAAAGAGAGGGCTGCGTGTCAGGCACAAGGAGGTTGCCATCCTCGTTTTCACTGCTGACATGCTCACAGTGGAAGGAATAAATGCTGGGCCCCGTGACCTGGGAGGCATTGAAGTAGGCGACGGAGCCATTGCTGTGGATTTCCAGGTTCTCCAAGGTAAACCAGTGCCGGGCAGACACTGAGTAGTAGCTGTTAGCCAGAATGAACCTGGGGGGGGGGGGGGTGCGCCGCGGAGCGGGGTCAGGCAGCTGGAGAGGCTGGAGCCACAGCAGCCCACCTGCCCCTGCCTCTCAGACTCACTTGAATGTCACCATGGTCCCAAAGAGTGAGTCATATGTCAGCACCAGCCTGCAGAGGAAGAGGGGTTTTCAGACTCTGGAATGGCCTTGAAAACACTTCTGAGCAAGGCCCTCAGGTCTCCTTCTACCTGAGCTGCACCAGGTCCTCCCGCAGAGCCACCTAAAGAACCAGCACCCTAGCTTGACAGATAGGAGACCTGAGGCCCCATCCCTTTCCAAGTCAGGAGCCGGGTAGCACACAGGTGCCCCACCTCCAGCTGAGGGCTCCTTCCTCTGGGTTCCCTGAACCCCCAGACTCCCTCTTGGAGTTGCTTAAGGTGCTCAGGCTGGGCCATGAGGCTGCCCAAGGGGGTGGCACTGGGATCCAGGGTGATTAGGAACTGTTAACAACCAAGGCCCCAGCTAAGGATGAGAAGGCATGAGCAGGCAGAGCTCTGAGCAGCAGCCCCACCCTACACCACCACCTGCATCTTCACGCTGAACGCCCCCCAACACAGACCCAGGCAGGGGCACGCACTTTGCCCTCACCTGGCAACGGTGTCATTCCAGAAGGAGCCAGTCAGGTTGAGGTCCTGGACCCCAAAGGTGCGGGAGGTCAGGTCCTCCCAGTGCTCCCCGTATGCCACTGAGAAGTTTTGGGCCCAGAAGAGGATCCGGGTGTCGTAACTGTCATTGTAACTCACGGGGACATTCATTGTAGGCGGCACCACCGTTCTCTGCAACAGCTGGCGACCCAGCCCCCCAGTCACCATGGCTACATCGCGGGCCACCTGCAGACAAGAGCCCACAAAACCTTCTCTCAACAGCCCTTGGGGCGAGCCCTGAACCAGATAGCCTGCCCTTCCTCTCCCCACTGAGCACCATCTCTGGTCCCACCAGTGATGCTCATATGCAAAAGCTTCCTTTGAGCAGCTTTCCCCTAAGCCTCTGTGACATTGCTAATCTTTGCAACTTCAGAACACTTGGACTTCATGTCCGAAAATGCCAGCCCATAAGGCTAATGGGGTGAGATGGGCAGTGGTTGCTTGACTTTGTGGCTCATCCATGCCCCCCACCCCTACACCTGCCCAGAGGAACCAGCCCCCCTCCAGGCTCCCCGACCACGCCTCCTGGAGCCCTGGGCATGGGCACGTACCCTAGAAGGGCGGACCGCCGTGAGGGCCGCCGTGTAGGGGATGTCTTCTGACTTGAGTGTGCTCAGCACCTGCCCAATGACCTCATCTAAGGGGCCAGGGGGAGAACAGAAACGCAGGTCAGAGGCAGCCCCTCGCAGCCACTGTACCCAGCAGAAGCCAGGAGAGGCAGGCTGTACCCTTCTATGCCCTCTCTGGGCGCCTTCTCTGGATGGCGCTCTGTGAGATCACCTTGTGGAGGCGGGCACCCCTAGATGTCTCCACTGTGAAGCCCTTCTCACCCTAGCAACCAGTATGTCCCCATGTGGGACACCGAGCCCCTCCAAGAGCCGGCTCCCATCAACCCCCAGTAGCATTTTCCATTTCAACAGCCACTTCTCATCATCCCCCCCGCTTCTGGCCTCCCCTGGGATACCATGGCCCCAGTCACCGCCTCCCCCACGTGGACAGAGGAAAGACAGACAGCTACCGAAAACACCAAATCCAGCATGGCAAGTTTCCGGTGACCTTTCTGGGAGGAAGAACTGTCCTCTCTAGCGCAAGGGAGACAAGTTCTCAGAACAGGTGTTTGAAACAGTGCTGGCGTGTTAAACCCCCAGACCCTAGGGTGCAGGCTGTCTGGGTGGAAGTTGGCTCCAGGCTGTGCTGAGGAGGCCCCTGGGCATCCAACGCTTGGGCCGAGACCTAGGGACCTTGCCCAGTTGCCAGGGGCTCGGAGAAGCAGCCAGGCCCCCTGGGAATGGAGAGGGGCTGAGGAACCTGGGCCAGCTCCGCATGGCCAAGGGCTGGTTAAAGATGGAAACCGTGCACCTTCCCCGACCCCACTCACCATTGCCCATGAGGACTTCCTTCGGTGCCATCAGACCCGAGCTAGGGAAGAGACATAAAGTTCGAGCTGCCCAAATCCTGATGGCTCTCTGCCACTCATTGGGCTGCCTCCTGAAGCCCCTCCAGGCCCTGGCATTCCCTGGTATAGCCCCGCCACTTAGAACACTCGAGCTGGGCCTCCAAGAGCCACACTCACCACCACCAGTCCCCTCTCCCAGGACCTCTGCTCACCTCGCGGCCCTGCCTGGAATCCCCTGTGCCTTCTCCCCCAGCTCCAGAGTCCCAGTCACGTCCCTGCCACCTCTCCATGAACAGTCCCCACTAGGCAGGCTGGTTCCCTGCTAGCGAGGCCCATGCCTGGCTCATCTCAGGAGGCCTGAGAGGCCTAGCTTGATGCTGGGCACTGACTCCTGAGTCCCAACCCGGCTGGAGGGCCTTCCTGCCTCTTCTGGCCAGACAGACGCCTTCTGGGAGGGCCTCAGGGTGCTAAATGGAGGACGGCTTGGCTGGACAGAGTTGTGCCCCCAGAGCTTGGGCCCTGAGGCTAGAGGCCCACCCATACCTGGCTGTGTAGGGCAGGCGGATGAGCAGCAAGGCCGGGATGCTGGCATTGAGCTTCAGTTCCTGGAGAGTGGCCAAGTCCACGTGCAGGGGGCTGGCCCCGAGCTTCTCCTGCAGGTAAGTGGTCAGAGTGCTGATCGCGTACCAGTCAACAGCAGGAAGCACCAGAGAGGAGGGGGCCAGGTCCAGGGCGTTCTGGGAACAGGGGGGAGACAGGCAGATGAGTTAGCAAGGGGCCACGGGACCAGGGTCGGCCAGCTACCCAGACCTCGGTAGCAAGCCACACCTACACCGGGTCTCACTCCAGGTAAGAAACAAAACACACCACACTCCTGGCCCTGACACTTGGCCTTTCCCCATCAAGCCAACGTCTCTGGTGCCTGAGGGGATAGTTCCTATTATGCTGGTGGAGGGAGGCACGGGGTGGCCTCCAGGGTCACCGGCTGGGTGTAGACTCTTACCTCCAGGTTAGAAAAGGCGCTGTCTTGCTTGTTTCCAAACACGCCACCATATGCTGTGAAGTCCTCAATGCTCAGCTAGTAAAAGGGAGGGAAACAGCCTCAGAAGGTTGGACAGATGTGGGGCCAGGGCAGGGGGCAGACACTGGCCCTGGGCATTTCTGCAGGGCCAGCAACATCTCATTTAGAGGCAGGTTTGATCTGGAGCATGAGGGTGCATTTTAGGGGTGGGGGTGTGGAAGGTTCTCTTTCTTTCCGCCAGCAACCCTCTCAGCAGGGCAAGAAGACAAGGAAGGCAGTCACGGGGTTGGGAGAAAATGTGTGGGCAGCTGACTCATGATAACCTCAGGAGTAAGAGTCAACGGCCTGCCTGGAGATAAGAGGAACTTCGGACAGAAGAGGGAAGCTGTGGGGAGGGGGCTGGGAGCAGCTAAGAACACTGATTGCATGCCCCCGGGGCGGAAGGCCCAGTAAAAAGAGAACCTACATGCCAGCTGCAACAGCTGGAGCCGCCTTTGTCCAGTCTGCACAGGACCCTTTGCAAAGGAGGGTGAGAAATCCCCCCTCCCCGCCCCAGTTTTGGTGGAAGGGGACAGAGGTGAAGATCTCAGAACACACTGGACCAACCACAGAAGGCTTCTGAGCACTCTGGACCACAATCACCCTGACCCCCATCCTTCTAATCTCCACAACCTATGGATGTCCTTCAACTTTAGCCCTCCGTTCCAACTCCCAGCTTCCTCTGTATTTTCCCAGGGAGGCCCAGAGGTGATCTTAATCAGCTTCCCTGATGTCATTGTGTTTAGTATACACACCTGCCCAGCCTCCTTGCCCTTCTGGGCAGGAATCCTGAGCCTCTCTGGTGCCGAGGCTATCATTCAGAAAGCCTGTGTGCACTCCCTGTTCGAAATCACCCAAGACTTCCTGCCACATTTTAGAACTGTGACCAACCCTTCCCCCTCATGTCCGGGCTCCTCAACTGACCATCTCCTAAGCCTTTCTCTCACTCACTGTACTCCAGCCACACCAGCTCTTCCACAGGCTCACCCTTTGCACCTGCTGCTCTGCCAGGAATGCATACCTTCCTCCCCCAGCCACATGGCTCCATCTCTACCTCTGCTTACATCTCTGCTTCAATACCACCTCCTCAGCGAGCACTTGCCTGCTCCCTCTTTATGTTACACAGCATTGCCAGTCACTCTGTCCCCAAGTCTGCTTCCTTCTTATCTAAGGACTATAGTGCTGACGTTATATCATACCAACTTAGCATTTACGTAAACCTCTCACCCTCGCAAGAGTGTTAGCTGCTTCGGAGTAGGGGCTTGGGTGATTCTGCTCATTGGTATATCCCCAGCACTTAATCAATACCTGTCACAGAGTAGGTAGTCTATATTTGACAAATGAATGAATGAGTGAATGCCATCAGATGGGGGTGGGGGGGGGCGCCAGCCAGATCTTTTACATGGACTATCAGAATTGCTCCTCACTGCCCTCTGATGTCAGTGGTGTCTTTTTACAGATGTGGAAACTGGTATTTGCAGAGTATTTCACATGTCCAAAGGCCAGTAAGCAATAGAACTGGAACTGAGTTCCAGTCTGACTACATTATTCACCACCTCCTGGAAGGACTACAGGCCAGCACAGCTACCACCCTCTGCCCACAGAGCAAGACCACAAAGGGAATGACCCGAACAGGCCACCAATGAGGAAGAGACAAGCAGAAGCTCAATAATCTCACAAACACTAATCCTACACTGCCCTAGAATCTTCTTGTGGTCTGCATACCTGCTTTAGGGCCAGAAATGCCCAGATGGGAGGGTAAACAGTGTGCTGGGTATGAGCACAAAATCACAGTGGGGGAGGGGTGTCCAACAGACTCAGGCTGGAATAACCTGGGACTTGCACAAGCCATGGAACTTCAGCTGATCCTACAACCCTTAGCTCCTTAGACAGTAAAACCAAGATAATGACATCAGCTCAGCTAGTATGAATGAAGCACTCAGTAAGCGATCAATCATTCTTCCATTCTGTCTTACGATCATTACAGTCAGAATCACAACTCTGCCACCCAATAGCTATGTGACCTTGGGCAAGTCACTTGCCATCCTTGGGCTTCTCATCTGTAAACAGGGTTCATCATCCTCGCCTTGTAGTGAGTCAGGTAAGGGTTTGGTACTCAATCAGCATCTGGCCTCTGACCCCTTATTTCCCCCAATCAAGTGGGTGCCATTTCTGGGCCCTCACCATTCCCATGCTCAGCTGAGTGGCTCAGTGGAAGGGTGTTGTGCCCATAACCCAGAGGTAGACGGATGGAAACCATCCTCTGCTAGCTGTTTGTCTTCCCAGGTGGCACTAGTGTTTAAAAAAAAAAAAAAAAAAGCCTGCCAATCCAGGTGTCCTAAAGAGATGTGGGTTCTATCCCTGAGTGGGGAAGATCCCTTGGAGGAAGGCATGGCAACCCACTCCACTGTTCTTGACTAGGAGCATCCCTGGTGGCTCAGACTGTAAAGAATCTGCCTGCCAATGCAGGAGACCCAGGTTTGATCCCTGGGT
Organism: Bos indicus; assembly: GCF_029378745.1. Taxonomy (NCBI): domain Eukaryota; kingdom Metazoa; phylum Chordata; class Mammalia; order Artiodactyla; family Bovidae; genus Bos; species Bos indicus. Next base: position 39,531,333 of record NC_091789.1, on the reverse strand, counting down.
TTGGAAGATCCCCTGGAGGAGGGCATGGCAACCCACTCCAGTATTCTTGCCTAGAGAATCCCATGGACAGAGGAGCCTGGCGGGCTATTAGCCCATAGAGTAGCAAAGAATCAGACACGACTGAAGCGACTTAGCAGGCACACACCATTCCCACTGAACATTCTCCCGCAGGCCTTCCTAAGGAAGGAACCACACCTCTCTGCAGTTTGGACAAGGTCACTGCAGCTTCCCTCGGGGAATGGGCCTCAGTGTCCTGGGGGAGAGGGGGCTGTCTCCTGAATGACGTAGGGAGAGAGGGTTGGGGGAGGCGCACCTTGTCCTGCAGGAACAGCAGCACATTTCGGGGGCCCAGCTCCAGGGCGGGGTCTAAGTAGGTGGAGAGCTGCATGTCGCTGGTGATATGGCCCTCGTGGGTGTCGGCCGCAGGAGCCCACAGGCCTCTGGCAGGGGATAGAGAGGTGCTATCAAGCGGGGGCTTGAGATCCGAAGCCCGTGGGCTCCCAGCTTGATGCCTGGGGCCCAGAGCCAGCGCCCTTGCTACAGGCCTCCGAACAAGGGACAGCCCCCCCTGGGCCTCACCGCCCCCGCCAAGGACAGCTCCGGAGTCGAGCTAGGGCCCCTCAACCGCCGCGGCGCGCAGCGCAGCCCGCCCCGCTCACCGGTCACTCGACCACAGCACCAGCGGCACCTGCTGCTCCGACGTCGCCGCTGCCGCCGCCACCAGCATCAGCGGCAGCCATGGCATCCGGCAGAGCGCTGGAGCCCACCGCGTCCCCGCCCGCACCTGAGCCGCCGCGGTCGCCGCCATCATAACCTCTCGGCCTGTACTGCCAGGACCCACCGCGGCCGCCGCGGATCAGGTGACCGACGCCCCCGCCCAAAGTCCGCCTTGAGCTGCCATTGGTCCGGGCGCAAGACGGCTCTCCAGACTCTCAGGTGATTGAACGATGTGGCTGTCACTCACAGCTGCTCCTTTTCGCTGGTTGGCTGTACGTCTCTCCGGGCGCGCACGCTACAAATGGTTAAGGGGGCGGGGCAGAGCTCCTTTGGTTCCCACAGCGCGCCTGCCAATCTGCGGATGCTGGTGGGTGGGACCCAGCAGAAGGTACTGGGCGGGTTGGGCTCCGCTTGTCCCCGCACTCACGGCTTACCGTCTCCCTGTTTTAAAACTTAAGCATCAGGGTCTTTTCCAATGAGTCAGTTATTTGGCCACCTGATGCGAAGAACTGAGTCCTTTGGAAAAGACCCTGATGCTGGGAAAGACTGAAGGCGGGAGGAGAAGGGGACGACAGAGGATGAGATGGTTGGATGGCATCACCGACTCGATGGACATGAGTTTGAGTAAACTCCGGGAGTTGGTGATGGATAGGGAGGCCTGGCGTGCTGCAGTCCATGGGGTCGCAAAGAATCGGACCCGACTGAGCGACTGAACTGAATGCTTAGAATAGCAAGAGGGCTTTCTTTTTCCCGCAGTTGGACCCTCCCTTATACAGGTAAGGAAAGAAGAGGATGCCCAGGAGAGCGTCCAGAGAAACACCAGCACTTGCTAGGGGCAGGGAGGAGGATCAGAAGAGAGATCAGAGAGGAGCATCAAGGAGGAGGGGGAAAACCCTGGGAAGTTTCAAGGACGCCATGATTAACAACGTCAGTCTCGACTGCTACCAGGAAGCAGGTAAGATGAAGACAGAACACTTTCTTGTACTTCGCAACACCAGTTTGCTAAAAGTGATGTCATTGTGAGGAAGTGGAGACGCAGCGTTGATTGTTCCTTTCTCGAAGTTTGCCTTCAGGAGAGGAAAGAGACAACTAGAGCCAGAAGATGTGAGACACCACCTCAAATGAATTGGGAGACTTTCATCTTTCTCTGTGCCTCTTTTTTTTTTCTTTATATATATATATATATATATATATATATATATATATATGGTGTGTGTGTGTTTACAAAAGCACATACAAAACACTTACAATGTTTCAGGTGCACAGCTACGTGGTTCTTATACACATATGTTATTTTTATAATAGACACATCTATTATTGTTAGGTTATTTTCCATTATAGATATTTCAGATAATTTTCCATTATAGGTATTCCATTAGTGATATTGACAAAATATTGACTATAGTTACCTATGGTATACAGTAAACCTTTGTTGCTTGTTGCACATCTATTTTTTTAATTAGAATCTAGAAATAAAAAAAAGAAATCTAGCAATCTATTCATACTAAGTCAAAAAAGTGGAATCAAAATGTCATGTTTTTTAGCTATATGCCTCTTTTTTTTTTTTTTGCCATACCATGCAGCAGGTGGTGTATTAGTTCCCCAACCGGGGATCAAACCCAAATCCCCCTGCATTGGAAGCATGGAGTCTTCTGGACCACTGCTGGACCACTGAGGAAGTCTCTGTCTGTGCCATTTTTGATTTCTCATATTGGCGACCATTGGAATCTAGTGGGTAAGTAAATGGGTGCTGTTTTGTTTTTTTTAACATTGATACATGTACTGGGTTGAAGAGTATCCCCCTAAAATTCATGTCTATCCAGAACTTGTAAATGTCACTTCATTTGGAAATTAGATCTTTGCAGATGTGATCCAAATAAGGTCATGCTGGAGTAGGGCGGGCCCTAAATCCAATGACTAGTATCCTCCTAAGAAGAGAGAAGTTTTGACACAGACACACAGGGAAGGCCAATCGATGGTAGAGACAGAGTTTTGCAGCCACAAACTGAGGAGCTCCTGGAACCACCAGAAACAAATACACAAGGAGAAATTCTTCCCTAGAGCTTTCAGAGGGAACACAGCCCTGTTTACACCTTAACTTTGGACTTCTAGGCTCCAGAACTGGGAGAGAATAAATTTCTGTTGGTTGAAGCCTGCCCGTTTGTGGTAATCTCTTATAGCAGCCCTGGGAAACTAAAACACTATATGTTTGCAATTTTTCATAATAAAAAATATGGGGAGATAAAAGTTTGATCATGCCCGTTGCCAGCAAGGATGTTGGGAAATAGTCTTGCCTACACGGTGGTGAAAATATCAACTGGTCGAACTGTTTTTAGAGGATAATTTGGCAGCATCTAACAAACTGAAATCTGTATGACCTGTAACTAAGCGGTTTCCCTCTTAGGGATCCATTCAATAAAAATGGGCTTCCCTGGTGGCTCAGATGGTGAAGAGTCTACCTGCAGTGTGGGAGACCTGGGTTTGATACCTGGGTCAGGAAGATCCCCTGGAGAAGGAAATGGCAACCCACTCCAGTGTTCTTGCCTGGAAAATCCCATGGACAGAGGAGCCTTGCAGGCTACAGTCCATGGGATCATAAAGAGTCAGACACGACTGAGTGACTTCACTTTCACTTTCAATAGAAATACTCAGCCAAGTGCACATAAAGAGAGCTTTTGCAGCACCGTTTGTGGTTACAAAGATGTGGGTACTTGGGACTGGACATCAGGACAGTGTCCAGCCACTGCTGCTGCCATCCCTGCCCCTCAAATACCATCTCCTTGGCAGAATTCAATCTATGTGACTCCCCTCCTAGCCCCACAGAGCTGACAGACCACTGATCACCTCTACTTATCAACTGCTTAGGAGATTGTAATCATGGTTGTCACTTCAACTATGTGGCTTCAACTATGACAGTGGCAGTTGAACTGAAGAAAGGAGGTGGGCTTGCCATTGTTGAGGAAGACAGAGACTGGAGGTGGCTCTTGGATCCGTCTGAGTTGGGGACTAGGAGATAAGGTAAGTTGGGGACAGTTAATTTTGGATTGTTTGTGGGGCCCCTCAGTGGCAACGTCTGAGTCAGCTTCAGGGAGAGGTTTTTGCTGGAGCTCACTGTGTCCCCAGAAGACCAGGAGAGGTTGGAAGGCTTAGGGCCATGATCTAAGTTGTGTTTAAAAGGGCTGATTTGGCTGTGGAAGCAGAACAGATGAGGTGGGGAGAGTGGCAGCAGAGACCAGCAAGAGGCTGCTGCCCTTGTCTGGGAGGAAGGTGATGGGGCTGGACCAGGTGATGGAGAGGCAGAGGAAAAAGCCAGAGAGACTGCAGAGGTCACTGCCTCAGCACTGATGTGGGGCTGATGTTCGAGCAGGTGGCGTGGTGGCAGGGGCCCTGGGAGCATCTGAAGTGAGAGATCAGAGCCAGGGTCACCAGCAGATGGGGAAGGGAGAGACCAGAGTCCACATGCTCGAGTCCTTCCCTGTCCTTGCTCTCGCTCTCTGCCCGGTGGCTCAGTTGCATCCCCCTGGTCTGTCAATCCTGCTCAGCCTGGTGCCCCAAGGGAAAAAAAAACAGGGATCCCCCCTGCCGCACCCAAACAGGGCATCACAGCATCACTGAAGTCCAAGTTTGAAGGGAAAGATTTTCTCAAAAGGTGTGACCTTGTGGGCCAGCAGTCTCCTGCTCCCCGTCATTACAGAGGCCCACAGATGCTTTTCTTCTTTGCTCAGTTCCAACAGGTCCCTGGAGTGGTAATCCTCTGGAAGCAGTGGCTGTGGGCCGGGCACTGAGTCGGACTCAGACTCTGCCCCTCAAGTTCCCAATCTGATCTGCAGGAGACGGGACATGAGGGGTCCCAGCCCAGGGTGATGGATGTTCAAAAGGGAGACACACAGGGCCAGGAGGGAGGCACACAGAGGGGCGCACACCTAAGTCTGCTTCAACCGCAAGGTGACATCTAAGCTGAGTCCTTCAATAAATATTGACAGCACCCATGAGTACCTTCTGTCTGTGGCTTCGTTTTGGGGGTGAAAGCATTTATTCATGAAAACCCACCTGGGCCCTCACCATCCCTGTGTCTTCTTTTAATACAGTATTGGACACATCGCCAAATCAGTGTAATATCTGTGTGCTGCGTGGATTACCTATGTTGTGTAGACACGCATCACCTTTACGTTACACACATCACATTATTGCATGTGAAATAGATAATAAAAGGAGCCCCCATCACCCGCCCCAGACTTCACAGAGTGCTGCCAGGTCCTGGGCAAAAATTGTTCTCCCCAAATCCCTTTCTCCTGCCCCTCCCTGCCCCCTGGAAGTAATTGCTAGCCTAAGTTTGCTGTTTATCATTCCTTTTTCTCTTAGAGGTTGACCACTTCAGGATGCCCCCCTAAACAGTCTTGTGCTCAGTCTGCTGATACTTGAGCTTGACAAAATGGCATCATCCTGCTCATAGACCCACACAGGGGACACAGGCAGCATCAGAGCATCCTCATGGAGTAAAGCCAATGCCTGGTTTTCCTCTTCCCTTGGCAGATGCTGGTGCTTCTTACTGTCCCTTGGTTTGCCGGGAGGCTCTTAATGACCTACAGATGCAAGATGTCTCCGGGGCCATGGTCGACGGTCCTCTTGTTCACAATGATTCCGTCTCCTTCCGTTTAGGAGCACCCCTCCTTGCCCATTGCCGGCCAGGAGACACACTGCAAGTGGCGGGGTCAGGGTATCAGGAGACCCACAGGCCCCCTGTGGGAATCTTTCAGCACCCTCACCACAAGTGACTCGGCAATGGAACGTTGCTTACAAAACCCTGAGCTCCATGCTGTACTTGCTGTGAGACAGGTGAAGGGGGCCACCACCTCACTCCTGCAGCCCATGTCACCTGGAGTGCTCCGCAAAGTGGAGTCCACACCCTGAGCCCGCTCACCCAGGCGTCACACAGTCCTCCCAGGCTTGCTTTCCCCCACACAGTCCTTGTGTGACTGAAAAAGAAAAGTTGAGAAATCCAGATGTCCAGCTCAATGACTTAGCAAAGCGAACTTTGCCTTGGCATCGCCCAAGTCGAGAATTCAAATGTCTACATCCTCATCCCCCTCCCATCACTTCCTTCTCCCTTCCACCAGTGAGCACGCACCTGATTTTTGGGGTCATCTCTTGGCTTTTCATAACTTTACCAATTGTATCAGCCTGTTTGGGGTGCTGAGACAAAGTGTCACGGACAGTGGCACTTAGAAACAGCGAAAGTTTATTGCTCACCAAGGCTTGCCGTCAGAGATCAAGGTACCATCAGCGTGGGGGAGGGTCTTCTTCCCAGGTTGCAGACTTCTCATTGTATCCTCACTGGGTAGGAGGACTGAAGAAACTGGAGCCTCTTTGATGAAGACACTCATCCCATCTTGAGGACTTCACCTTCATGAGCTCATGACCTGAGCACCTCTCCCAGGCCCCCACCTCCTAATAAATACCATTAGGGCATTAGATTTCAATATATGAGTTTGGACAGACATCCTGACCATGGAACCAGATAAGCAGGCATCTCTCAATACAATGGTTTTGTTTTGTCTTCATTGGGACTTTGTATAAGTGGAATTATTCAGTATTATATTTGTGTCTAGATTCTGTGCTCAAAATTGGGAGGTTAATGTGAGTCATTGCCTAATAGCCACATGACTGCTGTTCCTCTGGACAGATATTCTGCCAGTCATTGAGCCCTTCTGTTGAGGGATATTTGAGTATTTTCCCACTTTAGCTACCACAGCTAGTGTTGCTGCAAACATATATTTGCCTAATGGTGCACATGTATGTGTATTTCCATAGGGGTGTGTGTGTGTGTGTGTGTGTGTGTGTGTGTGTATCTCAGGTCATAGGGTATATACACTGGGTTGAATGGGCTTCCCAGGTGGTGCTAGTGGTAAAGAACCCACCAGCCAAAGCAGGAGACGTAAGAGACACAAGTTCAATCCCTGGGTCAGGAAGATCCTCTGGAAAAGGAAATGGCAACCCACTCCAGTTTTCTTGCCTGGAGAATCCCATGAACAGATGAAGCCTGGCCGGCTACAATCCATAGGGTTGCAAAGAGTCTGACACGACTGAAGCAACTTAGCATATACTGGGTTGAATAGTGTCCCCCGCAAATTCATGTCCAGGCTTCTGTGATGGCTCAAACACTAAAGAATCTGCCTGCAGTGTGTGAGACCCAGGTTCAGTCTCTGTGTTTGGAAGATCCCCTGCCGAAGGGAATGGCAACCCACTCCAGTATTCTGGCCTAGAGAATTTCATGGACAGAGGAGCCTGGCGGTCTATAGTTCATGGGGTTGCAAAGAGTTGGACACAACTGAGCAACTAACACTTCAGTTTATTGTGCTTTGTTAATGCAATTACAGGAAGTTCTTACAGTATATATGTTTTCAGCTCTGCCATTGTGTTTCCTCTTCAATAAAATACCTGCTCACACCAATCTTCCCATTTTTCTATGGATTGCTTATCTTCATCTTAGTGATTTATCCATGGGATTCTCCATAGATAAATAGTGGATGAAGTGAAGTGAAAGGCACTCAGTCATGTCTGACTCTTTATGACTCCATGGACTATACAGTCCATGGAATTCTCCAGGCCAGAATACTGGACTGGGTAAATAGTGATTTATTTGTGAGATTCTCCAGACCAGGATACTAGGATGGGTAGCCTTTCCCTTCTCCAGGGGCTCTTCCCAACCCAGGAATCAGACCCAAGTTTCCTGCATTGCAGGCAGATTCCTTACCACTCACTGAGCCACCAAGGAAGCCCCCCCCCCCCCGCCCTTGTACTTTCTTCATGATGTCTTCTGATGAACAGAATGTCTTAATTTTACTGTAGTAAGATGAGATCAGATCAGTCGCTCAGGCGTGTCCGACTCTTTACGACCCCATGAATCACAGCACGCCAGGCCTCCCTGTCCATCACCAACTCCCGGAGTTCACTCAGACTCAAGTCCATCGAGTCAGTGATGCCATCCAGCCATCTCATCCTTTGTCATCCCCTTCTCCTCCTGCCCCCAATCCCTCCCAGCATCGGAGTCTTTTCCAATGAGTCAACTCTTCGAATGAGGTGGCCAAAGTACTGGAGTTTCAGCTTTAGCATCATTCCTTCCAAAGAAATCCCAGGGCTGATCTCCTTCAGAATGGACTGGTTGGATCTCCTTGCAGTCCAAGGGACTCTCAAGAGTCTTCTCCAACACCACAGTTCAAAAGCATCAATTCTTTGGCGCTCAGCCTTCTTCACAGTCCAACTCTCACATCCATACATGACCACAGGAAAAACCATAGCCTTGACTAGACGAACCTTTGTTGGCAAAGTAATGTCTCTGCTTTTGAATAGGCTATCTAGGTTGGTCATAACTTTCCTTCCAAGGAGTAAGCGTCTTTTAATTTCATGGCTGCAGTCACCATCTGCAGTGATTTTGGAGCCCAGAAAAATAAAGTCTGACACTGTTTCCACTGTTTCCCCATCTATTTCCCATGAAGTGGTGGGACCGGATGCCATGATCTTCATTTTCTGAATGTTGAGCTTTAAGCCAACTTTTTCACTCTCCACTTTCACTTTCATCAAGAGGCTTTTTAGTTCCTCTTCACGTTTTGCCATAAGGGTGGTGTCATCTGCATATCTGAGGTTATTGATATTTCTCCCGGCAATCTTGATTCCAGTTTGTGTTTTTTCCAGTCCAGCATTTCTCATGATGTACTCTGCATATAAGTTAAATAAACAGGGTGACAATATACAGCCTTGACGAACTCCTTTTCCTATTTGGAACCAGTCTGTTGTTCCATGTCCAGTTCTAACTGTTGCTTCCTGACCTGCATACAAATTTCTCAAGAGGCAGATCAGGTGGTCTGGTATTCCCATCTCTTTCAGAATTTTCCACAGTTTATTGTGATCCACACAGTCAAAGGCTTTGGCATAGTCAATAAAGCAGAAATAGATGTTTTTCTGGAACTCTCTTCTTGCTTTTTCTATGATCCAGAGGATGTTGGCAATTTGATCTCTGGTTCCTCTGCCTTTTCTAAAACCAGCTTGAACATCAGGAAGTTCACGGTTCACATATTGCTGAAGCCTGGCTTGGAGAATTTTGAGCATGACTTTACTAGCGTTTGAGATGAGTGCAATTGTGCGGTAGTTTGAGCATTCTTTGGCATTGCCTTTCTTTGGGATTGGAATGAAAACTGACCTTTCCCAGTCCTGTGGCCACTGATGAGTTTTCCAAATTTGCTGGCATATTGAGTGCAGCACTTTCACAGCATCATCTTTCAGGATTTGGAATAGCTCAACTGGAATTCCATCACCTCCACTAGCTTTGTTCGTAGTGATGCTTTCTAAGGCCCACTTGACTTCACATTCCAGGATGTCTGGCTCTAGGTCAGTGATCACACCATCGTGATTATCTGGGTTGTGAAGATCTTTTTTGTACAGTTCTTCTGTGTATTCTTGCCATCTCTTCTTAATACCTTCTGCTTCTGTTAGGTCCATACCATTTCTGTCCTTTATCGAGCCCATCTTTGCATGAAATGTTCCTTTGGTATCTCTGATTTTCTTGAAGAGATCCCTAGTCTTTCCCATTCTGTTGTTTTCCTCTATTTCTTTTCATTGATCGCTGAAGAAGGCTTTCTTATCTCTTCTTGCTATTCTTTGGAACTCTGCATTCAGATGCTTATATCTTTCCTTTTCTCCTTTGCTTTTCGCTTCTCTTCTTTTCACAGCTATTTGTAAGGCCTCCCCAGACAGCCATTTTGCTTTTTTGCATTTCTCTTCTATGGGAATGGTCTTGATCCCTGTTCTGTACAATGTCACAAACCTCATTCCATAGTTCATCAGGCACTCTATCTATCAGATCTAGGCCCTTAAATCTATTTCTCACTTCCACTGTATAATCATAAGGGATTTGATTTAGGTCATACCTGAATGGTCTAGTGGTTTTCCCTACTTTCTTCAATTTCAGTCTGAATTTGGCAATAAGGAGTTCATGATCTGAGCCACAGTCAGCTCCTGGTCTTGTTTTTGCTGACTGTATAGAGCTTCTCCATCTTTGGCTGCAAAGAATATAATCAAGCTGATTTTGGTGTTGACCATCTGGTGATGTCCACGTGTAGAGTCTTCCTTGTGTTGTTGGAAGAGGGTGTTTGTTATAACCAGTGCATTTTCTTGGCAAAACTCTATTAGTCTTTGCCCTGCTTCATTCCGTATTCCAAGGCCAAATTTGCCTGTTACTCCAGGTGTTTCTTGACTTCCTACTTTTGCATTCAAGCCCCCTATAATGAAAAGGACATCTTTTTTGGGTGTTAGTTCTAAAAGGTCTTGTAGGTCTTCAGAGAACCGTTCAACTTCAGCTTCTTCAGCATTACTGGTTGGGGCATAGACTTGGATTACTGTGATATTGAATGGTTTGCCTTGGAAACGAACAGAGATCATTCTGTCGTTTTTGAGATTGCATCCAAGTACTGCATTTTGGACTCTTTTGTTGACCATGATGGCCACTTCATTTCTTCTGAGGGATTCCTGCCCACAGTAGTAGATATAATGGTCATCTGAGTTAAATTCACCCATTCCAGTCCATTTCAGTTCGCTGATTCCTAGAATGTCGACATTCACTCTTGCCATCTCTTGTTTGACCACTTCCAATTTGCCTTGATTCATGGACCTGACATTCCAGGTTCCTATGCAATATTGCTCTTTACAGCATCGGACCTTGCTTCTATCACCAGTCACATCCACAGCTGGGTATTGTTTTTGCTTTGGCTCCATCGCTTTGTTCTTTCTGGAGTTATTTCTCCACTGATCTCCAGTAGCATATTGGGCACCTACTGACCTGGGGAGTTTCTCTTTCAGTATCCTATCATTTTGCCTTTTCATACTGTTCATGGGGTTCTCAAGGCAAGAATACTGAAGTGGTTTGCCATTCCCTTCTCCAGTGGACCACATTCTGTCAGACTTCTCCACCATGACCCACCTGTCTTGGGTTGCCCCATGGGCATGGCTTAGTTTCATTGAGTTAGACAAGGCTGTGGTCCTAGTGTGATTAGATTGACTAGTTTTCTGTGAGTATGGTTTCAGTGTGTTTGCCCTCTGATGCCCTCTTGCAACACCTACCATCTTATTTGGGTTTCTCTTACCTTGGGCGTGGGGTATCTCTTCATGGCTGCTCCAGCAAAGTGCAGCCATTGCTCCTTACCTTGGACGAGGGGTATCTCCTCACCGCCGCCCTTCCTGACCTTCAATGTGAGATATGTACCATTTTCTTGATGGTTCATGTTTTTTGTATGTGTGCTCAGTCCCTCAGTCATGTCCGACTCTTTGTGACCCCATGGACTGTAGCCTGTGAGGCTCCTGTGTCCATGGCATATTTCCAGCGAGAATACTGGACTGGGTTGCCGTTTCCTCCTCTAGGGGATCTTCCCAACCCAGGGATCAAACCTGCATCTCCTGCGTCTCTTGCATTGCAGGCAGATTCTTTACCACTGAGTCACCAGGGAATCCCTCATGTTTTTAATATCCTCTTTAAGAAAGCTTTCCCTGCCCCTAGATTATGGAAATATTTGCCTACATTATCTTCTAGAAGTTGTCTTTGTTTTCCATGCATTCATGTACGTTGTGGGGCTTCCCAGGTGGTGTGAGTGGTAAAGAGCCCGCCAGCCAATGCAGGAGATGCAAGAGATGCAGGTTCAATCCTTGGGTTGGGAAGATTCCCTGAAGAAGGGCATGGCAACCCACTCCAGTATTCTAACCTGGAGAATTCCATGGACACAGGAGCCTGGCAGGCTACAGTCCCTGGGGTCACAAAGAGTTGGACACGATGGAGTGACTAACCCTTTCACTTTCTTCATGTATGTTGTGAGGCAAGGATCAAGTGTCTTTAAGAGAGCTGCAATTGTCCCAGTACTGTTTGAGATGAATGTCCTTTACCCACTGTCTTGGAATAGCAATTTTGCTCTATATTAAGTGTGCTTACAGCTGTGGGTCAGTTTTTGGATCCCTGTTCCATTCCACTAATCAATTTGTCTCTCGAGTACCACCCTGTCTGAATTATTATAACTTCACAATAAACTTTGATACCCAAAAAGGCAAATCCTCCCACCATGTCCTTTTTTCAAGAGGCTGTTATTGGGCTATTGTGTGTTCATATTGATTTTAAAATCAATTCATTATATTGGCTAGATTACTTAAAGTTGTGGTAAAATGTATATAACAAAGTCTACCTTTTAGCCATTTTTTATTTAAAAGATTTATTGTGATAAAATAGTGATATAAAACTTTACCATTTTAACCATTTTTAACTGTCCAGTTCTGGGGCATGAAGCACATTCACATTGTTCTACAACCATCACCTCCATCCGTTGCCAGAACATTCTCATCTACCACAAACTAAAACTATCTTCACTAAACACTATATATATATTCCCTCCTCCCCCAGTCCCTGTCACCCATTCTACTTTTTGTCTCTATGAATTTGACTACTCTAGGGATCTCATATGTATGGAATCATATACTACATGTAGTCTTTTGTGTTTGACATATTTCGCTTAGTGTAATGTTTTCAAGGTTCATTCACAATGCAGCCACAATGTCAGAATTTCCTTTCTTTTTATGGAGAATAATATTCCCTTGTATGACCCCAGTTTATTTACCCATTCAACTGTTGATGGACCCTTGAGTTTCCTTTTTGCTGTTGTGAGTAATTCTGTAGATTAATTCTGGAGAACTGACATATTTACTATATCAAGTATTCCTACTCAGGAGCATGGGATCACTCTCCATTTACTTGGGTCTTCTTTAATACCTTTCTATAAAATGTTATGATTTTCCTTATGTAGATCTTTCACATCTTTTGTGAGATTCCTAGTTACCTTGTAACTTTTGTAAATGGTGTCTTAAACTATACTTTCTAATTTTTTTATTGCTGGTGAATGTATGTAAATACAACTGATTTTTATACATGTTGATCTTATAACTGGGAAACTTTCTAAAACCTTGTTTCCAAAAATTTGGGTATAAATTCTTTCAGGTATTCTTTCAGTTCCAGAAGCTAGAAGTGGTACCAAAGCAGTTAGACAAATGAAATCAAAAGTAGAATACTTGTAAAGAAGGAAACAACACTGTCATTATTCTCTGCTATTAGGACTCTCCACATAGAAAAACCAAAAGCTGACTTTCACCTCATTTTGTTCCAAGTTTTCTGAGACTGAACATGAGACTTCCTTGGTGGTATGGTGGATAGGAATCCACCTGCCAATGCAGGCGACACAGGTTCGATGCCTGGTCTGGGAAGATCCCACGTGCAGCAGAGTAACTAGGCCCATGTGACATAACTACTGAGCCACAACTCCTGAGCTCACGTACTGCAACTACTGAAGGTCATGCACTAAGAGCCTGTGCTCCACAACAAGAGAAAACAACACAGTGAGAAATTTATGCACCACCACTAGAGAGTAACCACCTGCTCTGGCAGCAATGAAGACTCAGTGCAACCAAAAATTAATTTAATAAATAATTTAAAACACAACCATGTGGAAAAATGGAACATTTATGTAGGGTATCAAATCGGAACTCTTCATGAAATAGTTGATGTCTGTCAAAATGAATATAAAATATATACGTGAAAAAGGGATGTTACATTTGGACTTATGCAGATGCAAACTGGCTGACAGTCTGTTTTTTCCTACAAGTGAAAGTTGCTCAGTCGTGTCCGACTGTTGGTGACCCCATGGACTATACAGTCCATGGGATTCTCCAGGCCAGAAAGGGTAGCCTTTCCCCTTTCCAGGTGATCTTCCCAACCCAGGGATTCAACCCAGGTCTCTCACGTTGCAGGTGGATTCTTTACCAGCTGAGCCATAAGAGTTTATGTTCTTTTTTTTTTTTTTAATGTTTACAAGGGTTTATGTTTTTTCCCCTTGTTGTTGTTCAGTTGCTAAGTCATGTCCAACTCTTTGCAACCCTATAGACCACAGCATGCCAGGCTTCCCTATCCTTCATTATCTCCTGGAGTTTCTTAAAACTCGTGTCCATTCAGTTGGTGGTACTAACCAACCATCTCATCTTCTGTCACCCCCTTCTCCTCCTGCCCTCAATTTTTCCCAGCATCAGGGTCTTTTCCAGAGAGTTGGCTCTTCACATCAGGTGGCCAATGTATTGGAGTTTCAGCTTCAACATCATTCCTTTCAATGACTATTCAGGGTTGATTTCCTTTAAGATTGACTGGCTTGATCTCCTCAAAGACCAAGGAACTCTGAAGAGTCTTCCCAGCTCCACAACTTGAAGACATCAATTCTTCGGTGCTCAGCCTTCTTTAGGGTCCAACTGTCACTAATGGCTAACCTCAGATATGCAGATGACACCACCCTTATGACAGAAAGTGAAGAACTAAAGAAACTCTTGATGAAAGTGAAAGAAGAGAGTGAGAAAGTTGGCTTAAAGCTCAACATTCAGAAAACTAAGATCATGGTATCCAGTCCCATCACTTCATGGCAAATAGATGGGGAAACAGTGGCTGACTTTATATTTTTGGGCTCTAAAATCACTGCAGATGGTGACTTACTCCTTGGAAGGAAAGTTATGACCAACCTAGACAGCATATTAAAAAGCAAAGACATTACTTTGTCCACAAAGGTCTGTCTAGTCAAGGCTATAGTTTTTCCAGTAGTCATGTATGGATGTGAGAGTTGGACTATAAAGAAAGCTGAGCACCGAAGAATTGATGCTTTTGAACTGTGATGCTGCAGAAGACTCTTGAGAGTCCCTTGGACTGCAAGGAGATCCAACCAGTCCATTCTAAAGCAGATCAGTCCTGTGTGTTCATTGGAAGGACTGATATTGAAGCTGAAACTCCAATACTTTGGCCACCTTATGTGAAGAGCTGACTCATTGGAAAAGACCCTGATGCTGGGAAAGATTGAGGGCAGGAGGAGAAGGGGACGGCAGAGGATGAGATGGTTGGATGGCATTACCGACTCAATGGACAAGAGTTTGAGTAAACTCCGGGAGTTGGTGATGGACAGGGAGGCCTGGCGTGCTGCAGTTCATGGGGTCACAAAGAGTCAGACCCAACTGAGTGAATGAACTTCACTAATGGCAGAAAGTGAAGAGGAACTAAAGAGCCTCTTCATGAGGGTGAAAGAGAATGAAAAAACTGGCTTAAAACTCAACATTCAAAAAACTAAGATCACGGCACCTAGTCCCATCACTTCATGGTAAATAGGAGAAAACGTGGAAGCAGTGACAGACTTTATTTTGGGGGGCTCCAAAATCACTGCAGATGGTGACTGCAGCCATGAAATTAAAAGATCCTTGCTCCTTGGAAGGAAAGCTATGACCAACCTAGACAGCATATTAAAAAGCAGAGACATCACTTTGCCAACAAAGGTCTGTATAGTCAAAGCTGTGGTTTTTCCAGTTGTCATACATAGATGTGAAAGTTGGACCACAAAGAAGGCTGAGCACTGAAGAACTGATGCTTTCGAATTGTGGTGCTGGAGAAGACTCTTGAAAGTCCCTTGGACTGCAAGATCAAGGGACTTGATCCTAAAGGAAAAAAGTCAGGGAAAAGTGAAGGAAAAAGTAAATAGTCAATCCTAAAGGAAAAGTAGTCAAGGAAAAGTAAAGGAAAAAGTAAAGGAAACAGTCAATCCTAAAGGAAACCAACCCTGAATACTCATTGGATGGACTGATGCTAAAGCTGAAGTTCCAATACTTTGGCCACCTGATGCAAAGAGCCGACTCTTTGGAAAAGACCCTGATGCTGGGAAAGATTGAGGACTGGAGAAGAGAGTGGCAGATGGTGAGATGGTTGGATAGCATTACTGACTCAGTGGACATGAATTTGAGCAAATTCTGGGAGACAGGGACAGGGAAGCCTAGTGTGCTGCAGTCCATGGGGTCACAGTGTCAGACACAACTTAACAACTGAACCACCACCTGTGGACAAACTGGAGCCCTAAACAGAGCTGGCTTTTCTCTCAAGAGGATTTCCCTTCTGCCAGGAGTGCCACAACCCTGGATCCTCCTACCTTTTCTCCCACCCAGAGCCCCAAACTCAGTCAAGTTGTCCCCCTTCCCACTTCTCATCACAGCACGTGTAGTTCGCAGCGGCTCACTGGGAGCTTCAGAGACCACCTCTGCCTTGGGAACCAGCCTGAGGACTGAATTGCTACTTGGTTCTCCCTACCTTGCAAACTTTAGGTTCTGAATCAAGTCCATTAACCTCACACTGCACCATTTGCAGAATGAGATGAAGCCCTACTGTTGTCAAGCTGCGTGGGGATTTCAGACAAGGATGGAAGTCTTCAGTGGCTGGTGCCCACTGAGAGCCCATCCAGTTAAGTGCTGTTGAAGTGCCCAGAGCTCTCAGGGGCCAGCCTTCTGGTCCAGAGGGTCACCTCCCAGCCCCACCCCTACAGAGAGGTCAGAGGTAAAAGAGCACAACACAAATCCTTTATTAATAGTTTATAAGACAACCAGGGGATTCAAGTGATGCCAGGGAGGCAGAAAGAACAGTGGGCCCCAGTGAGGGTCCGGGTCTTAGGCCCCATTGGACTGGGCTCCCCTTATAGAAAAGGGCAGCTCTTCCACTTGCAGCCCAGGGCTAGGCCCTGCCTGAGGCTCCCATGCCTGCAGGGAGCACAGGCAGAAGAAAGACATGGCTGATGGCTATCCCTGAGGAAGCGGTGAGATCAGGGCTCCTCCTTCCAGTGCCCAGCTGGATCAGGCCCTCTTTCCAGTCCCCAGCTCTGGGAGCAAACAGCTTGCAGGTGAGAGAGCTCAGGGCCCCTGCCTAAAGGTCTTTCCTCCCTGCGTGGCCAAGTGCGAGGAGCAGCTGAGAGCCTTCTTTCAGTGGCAGAACCAGAGGCGCTGCAATGCTCGCCCACTCGGAGGGGGAACCCTGGAAAGGTTATGCACCAATCTGTCAAAAAGACCATATCTGAGCTCCGAGCATCAGTCCATCCCCCAGCCCAGCACCCAAAGGCGGCACTGAGAGAGCTGGGAGGGGTCCCAGAGCTGTGTCTGGCCCAGGCCTCGCCCCCCCTCCCAGTCCAAAAGGCAGCTGGACCCAGGTCTAGGCGGGATGGCACCTATCTGGCTTGCAGGTGGTTGTGGAGCTGCTCCGCCTGGCTCTTCAGGCGCTGGAATTCCTCTTGGATGAAGTCCGTCAGGGCTTTGCGCATCTCCACCTGAGGGCGAAGGACTGGGGCTGCCACGCAGTCCTTAGGGAGCTTCACCCGGGGTGCCTGGGGAAGCCAAGGGCACTGGGACGGGCGAGGACAGCCCCAGGGAGAAACTCACCGCTGACTTGTTCTCTGCCCGCAGCCGTTCGAGCACAGGCCTGGCACTGAAGGGCTTGCCAATCAGCACGGTGATTTTCTGCGGGGAGACCAGCCGCCAGTGGATTGACAGGAGCGGGGGGCGGGGTGCCCACAACCCCAGTGCTAAGATGCTGAGTACCCCCTTGGGTCCACCCTCCCTCTTTAAAATGGGGTGATTGGGCTCAGTGACATCCAAGGGCCCTGCCAGTCCTGGGGTACATGCCCAAGTCGTCCCTATCCTCCCCTTGCCCTGGCCGTGGTGCCAGGAAACCGCCCATCATCTCTGCTTCACTCTGTTCCCTCTGCTGCAAGCCCAGCCCCTCTTGAATCTGGGCTCAGTGGTGCCGCATGGGAGTCACAGGGCAGAGGGCAGACAGACAGACAGACAGACATGATCGGTGGCCCCACCTACCTGCCCAAAGCGGGGGAAGTAGGGTGGGCTGTTAGGAAGGACGTCGTTCATTCCTACGGCACAGCAGACAGAGAGCCAGGGTGCAGGTGTCGGGGGTGGAGCGGGGCAGTCTGGGCACCCTGCCTCGACCACCCAGAGGAGACCCACCCCACAAGACCACTGTGCAAAGCCCTTCTCCCTGGGCTGCAGCAGTGGCCCGAGAGGTAGGCTCACCGACATGCCACAGGGGCAGGATGATCGGATTGAGATGACATTCGGCAATCAGGCGACCTATTCCTGCCCAGGGGGAAGAGGCAGAAACATTGGCATGAGCGGCGTTTTGGTGCCAGCCTGTGGACAGGGTCGCTCCTGCCCTTCCTGCAACCCCATTCAAAGCAGCTGCCCTGGGCCATCTCCTCTTCCAGGCAGGCCTTGGTCTGGGCCCGTCCCCCTCCTGTGGCAATGATCACAGTTATCCGCCCCACATGCCCGGGTCCCACCCAGCCAGAAAGGACCAATGGCTCTTACCCCACTTGAAGCGGAGGAACTCGGAGCTCATGTTCACCTTCCCTGTCAAGAGAGAGGATGGAGTTGCGGCTTAGGGGCCACTGGGAGGAGGTAGAGGGCAGTCCCATCCAGATCCTCGAGCGAGTTGCAACCCTGCTAGCGCCACTGACCTTCTGGGAAGATATGCACCCAGTCCCCGTGGTTGAGCTTCTCCAAAATGAAATCCATTCCCTTCTGGTAGACACCATCTCCTGCCAATGAGAAAGTCTCCTCCGTCAGTCTCGGTTGTCCCAGGACCCCCCTCCTCCACTTCACCCTCAGGGCCTGGTCCACGGAACACCTCAGATGGTAAAGCATGTGCTTGCAACGCGGGAGACTCGGGTTCAATCCCTGGGTTGGGAAGATCCCGGAGTCGGGAAGATCCCCTGGAGAAGGAAATGGCAACCCACTCCAGTACTCTTGCCTAGAAAATTCCATGGATGGAGGAGCCTGGCGGGCTACAGTCCATGGGATCGCAAAGAGTCAGCCACAACTGAGTGACTTCCCTTACTTCCTTACGACCCATCTATGACCCTGTCTTCTGCCCGTCAGTCCAAGCACAGCTGCATCCCCTGAGCAGCTCCGGCTGTGGTCGGACACCTGCAGTGTGTGCCCTCTCGGACCCCCAAACCGATTACTGTCCTCCCTGCCCCCGCTTCCACAGTTGGGCTCTTGGAGCCTCGGGACGAGCTAATCCAGGGGCAAGCCTCCCAGTGGCTGCCGCTGGCCCAGAGGAAGCTGCAGGAGCAAAGCAAGGCTATTTGTGATCTCCAGTCTCACTGGGGCCCAGGGTTCTGCATAGCAAGCCTTTCCCCAGGGTCTCTTCCAGGCCAGTTCCCACAGGCACCCCTCAGGGGCCTCTGAGCCTCACCTGAGTCCTCAGCCTCTGCCGTCCCTCCCTCCTGCTGGCCCCTTCCTCAAAGGGCACCCCTTGAAAACTCGAGTCGCCCTTGTAAAGAATCCGCCTGCAATGTGGGAGACCTGGGTTTGATCCCTGGGCTGGGAAGATTCCCCTGGAGAAGGGAACGGCTTACCCACTCCAGTATTCTGGCCTGGAGAATTCCATGGACTTTATAGTCCATGGGTCGCAAAGAGTTGGACACGACTGAGTGACTTTGACTCACAGTGTCACTGAGAGTTGGGGAAAAGTCAAATCTGCTACACGGAAAATGCTGTGGCTGAGCCATCCCCAATGCTGGCAACACTGCCTCAGAGATGCCCCGAGACTGTGACACTGGCCCCAAGTGGCCCAGCGGTCAGCAATAACCCAGACACGACTGCTGGCTCTTGACTTGGAAGTCACATGGGGACAATCTGTGCCCACACGCAGTAAAAACCTTGACCTTGCTTGTCAAGCCTGTCCGGAGAGTGGACAGAGACCGAGAAAGATGGAGGCTGAAAAAGAGGGGTAAATATCCT
The DNA here is from genome assembly GCF_029378745.1 of Bos indicus. NCBI lineage: Eukaryota > Metazoa > Chordata > Mammalia > Artiodactyla > Bovidae > Bos > Bos indicus. Next base: position 39,511,941 of record NC_091789.1, on the reverse strand, counting down.
TACCTCATCAAGTGAGGAGTAGAGAGCCACAACACAAAGGGGGAGAGTGGGGCTTCCCTGGTGGCCCAGTGGCTGAGATTCCACACCACCCACTGCAGGGGGTGCGGGTGCATTCCTGGTCAGGGAAGTAAGATCTTGCTTGCCCTGTGGCATGACCAAGAAAAATAAACAGGGAGACACAGACAGAGGGATGGTAAGACTACCTGGGCAGATGCCCTAAGAAATGGACTTCCAACCTGTTCTCTGCAAGGCCAAGTCTTTGGAAGGTGCAAGATAGGGATCTAAGAGTCTCAACCCAATCCACATGGGAACGGCCTGGCAGCTCCCTCAGGGGCTGGAGTTGGGAAGCAGTCACCCACTGCAGTTTCTCTGGGTGTCATGAGTGAGAGCTGCAGGTTCCCTACTTGGGATCACATGACCTGCTAGGGCTGGGCTTCAGAGGCACAGGCTCCTGCTTGACAAAAACCCACTGGTGTGAACCAGCCTTTCAGCTCGCGATCAAAATTTTAAAATTCTATGCTTGGGGAGCAACCCTTCAGGATGTTTAGCTTTTACAAATGCTATTTCTACTCACTTGCATGGCTTGTGCAAGATCACTTTGATACTTCATGTCCTAGCATGAGGTGGGGAGGAAATTTTCTGGAACACAGAAGCAAAGTATACTGGATACTTCCTTTGCTTCAATTGTTAGGCCTTTACTGCACGAACAATGCATTTGACAGCTTGTCCCTTCCCGCATTCTCTCACCAGAAGGTGCTTAGGATTAAGACTGCACTTGCTATTTTTATTGTACCCTAAAATGTAGATACAGGTCAAAAAGAAGAACAAGGCTAGAAGTGGACACGGAAGGCCCCTGAGGTCACAGAAAGGAGGGACTGAGACTCAAGACAGAGTACCTGAGCAGCATCAGCATCGCTCAGAGCAGTGCATGATGGATACCACGGTCAACTGCCAAGACACGGGGGCCTCTGCTTGTGTTTTGGGGAGATGAAGTTGCCTCCAAATGCAGCAAAAAGAGAGTGTTCCAGGCAGGGGTCTCTGGGGAGTAAGTAAGTCTGCAGACCTGAGGGGTGGGCACTGCAACTTTTCATTGGATGGTGATGGTTTAGTCGCCAAGTCGTGTCTGACTCTTGCGACCCCATGGGTTGTAGCCCGCCAGGCTCCTCTGTTCATGGGATTCTCTGGGCAAGAATACTGGAGTGGGTTGCCATTTCCTTCTCCAGAGGCTCTTCCCAATGCAGGGATTGAACCCAGATCTCCTGCATCGCAGGCAGATTCTTTTCCGACTGAGCCAAACCATCATTACCGTTTCCACTACTAGCAATAAGGTTCCCCTGACCTCGAACACCCCCTGGTTACTTCCTCCTGATACCCCAACTTCTGGGAGGAGTGGCCCCCCTTGCTGGGCCCCTCCCCACCACTCCCACAGCTCCGATGGCTGTCAGTTCAGGGAATTGGCTTCTCCAGGGTCACGGGAAGCTTCCACAATAGCCAGGAGCCCTGTTTGGCTCCCTGCTGCACTGGGGGCTTGTGTCTCCACTGTGGTAAGGGGCTGTCCTGGTCTCTTCTCTCCCCCTCTATGCTCTCATTTCTGTGTGGCTGACTTTGTTTGCACCAGAGTTCCCAGGATTTTTAGAGTTCCAGAATGGCACATCACACTGTCTCTGGATTGCTCCCTCCTAGGATGACAGGGTTTCTCAACATCCTGCTGCTTGTTCCTGGTCCCATCCTCCCAGTGGCTCCCTGGCACCTGCCATCACCTAGCGTCATCGTTGAGTTTTCTTCTCCTTGCCCCCCACCCTCGGCCACAAGCAATCTATCAACAAGTCCTAGCAACTCCACCTCCAAAGCACAGCCCAAAGCACGTGGTCCCTGGCTCTCTGTGGTGACCCCCAGAGGCCCTGTCACCAGAGGAACCATGACAGCCCCTAACCAGGGTCCCGGCCTCCACTCAATCCCGATTCTGTCCACCAGGTACACTGCAGCCCGGGGGCTCTCTCTCTCTTAACCACACAAGAAAGCACATCAAATTCTTAGCATGACTGTTCTAGAAGCTTCACAGGCAGCCCGCAACCTACATTTTCTGCCTTGGTCACGTACCCTTCCGGGGTTTGCTACGTGCTTCCTGGGTCTAGGATGCCTTGCCTTTCATACTCTGCTGGGAAAAATCCCACTTCCCCAGAGGAACAAGCAAGCTGGATTTGAATCCAGGCTTGGCCACCTCTCGCCCTGTGATCTTGGCCCCACAGCTTTCTCTCTCCGAGCCCCTTTTTCTGGAGAAGGGGGATCCGAATGGCCCCGACCTTCTGAAGCTTTCAAGAGGTGCGAAGTAATCACTCCATGTCACATGACTCGACACAGAAGCCTGTTTTCACAAACTCATAGCCTCTGGCACGTGCCACCACCATCACTGACTGATGACACCACATGGCCATCAGTGCATCTCTTAGCAACGGCCTCCGGAGAAGCAACTGTGGATAATGTCTCCTTGACCTCCAATGCCAGAGCCCCAGGACACCCAGTCCTCCGACACTCGCAGGGAAATCGGTGCTCTCCAAGAAACCATTGCTCCCTCCTCCCAGATGATGGAGGTGGGCCTCATGCGAGTGAGGCAGCCGCCCCTGGCACCCAGGTGGCCTGTCCCACTGGAGTCCCTCAACTCCCAGTGCAGCTGAACCAGAGACACTGCCACCAGTCTCCCTGCCCCTGGAAGGGTCAGAGAAGCGTCCCTGGCACCCAGCAGCCCAACAGCCCCTCGTAGAGGAGCAGCTCACCTCGGCACACGGGCACACACTTGCCCAAGCTGAAGAAGTGTGAGTGCAGCTCCTTGGTGAAGCAGATGTCTGCAGCTGTGGGGGTCCTGGAGTGGGGACGGATGCAGTCACCCCGGCTTCCTCTGCACCCTGCTTCCCTGCCACCCTCCTCCCACCAGCGTGCTGCCTAATGGCATTGGCAATGCAGAATGGAGGCACAGGAGGGCCAGTGGGGTCCCACCCTAGGCCCTGCCTGGACTGCTGGAGGCCACCTCCTGAGCAGGCCAGGAGGAGGGCCAATCTGGGCAGATGGGTAAGGCCTGCTGGGCCCACCGTGGGGATCCATTCCTCCTCACCAACGCATCAACTTCAGGTTCCAGATATGACGGAGTTTCAGGATCCCTGGAGGAGAGAAGGCTGCATGCCCCAACTGAGCTTGTACCTAGTGGGGCACCACTTTCTGTCACCCTGTTTCAGGGAATGAGGGACAAGGACATTTCCCTATAGCCCAAAGAGCTATCTTCCAGACCCTTCGGCTGAACGCCCAAGTTCTCCTGGCTCCTCCATCTTCCACCCCCTATATCTTAGTAGTCACCACATCCGGTCTGCCTACCTCCCTGATATATGCTAATGCTGCCCATCCCTGCTGACTCAGCATTAAAGAATCCACTTGCAATGCAGGAGATGGGAGTTCGATCCCTGGGTGGGGAAGATCCCCTGGAAGAGGGCATGACAACCCACTCCAGTATTCTTGCCTAGAGAATCCCATGGACAGAGGAGCCTGGTGCACTGCAGTCCATGGGGTCGCAAAGAGTCAGACAAGACTGAAGCGACTAAGCATGCACACACAGCACATCCTTTTAACTATTCCTCCACTGTCACTGCCACCACCCTGGTCCAGGTGACTGGATGGCACTAAAACCTTCCTCCTGGTCCCTGGGATCTGCCTCTGGCACCCTACAGGCCATCTTCTGCCCAGCAGCAAGTGTGTGCTCTGAAAGACTGAATTGACCACACGGCTCCCCATGAGCTCCCTGTCCTCGTCCAGCAGTGGGAGCTCTGGACACCCCTGTAGCCAGCCACCTGGGTTATTGGAGCTAAGCAACTCCCTGTGAAGTCAGCACAGCAGAACTTGTAGACTCCCCAGTGAGGCTGGTCGAAGGCTACAAACCCAGTCTGGGGCAAAGCCGGAACCAGAACACAGGTCTTCTAGCCCCTAGCCCAGAGCTTCCTTGACAGGACACCCTATGCTCCTCAGATTTATTCCCAAGGCTCTTCCGAACCATCAACAGTTTAAAGAATGGAGGATCCCGCAGGCCTGATAGCTCAGAGTAAAGTAGCTGTCAGACCTTGCCCTGTGGTCATCTCACTTCCCCCAAATTCCAGAGGCCCTCTCCCAATCACACTGCCTAGGAGAATGCTGAAGGGGCCACAAAATAAACTTTCATCCCTGGGGCAGGACACCCCTTAAACAGGAGTGTCAGGGCCGGGCAAAGAGCCCTGTGAGTTTGTTCTGCTTGTTTGGCCCTGACCCAGGTTCCCTCCTTGCCTCCCCAAGCCGAGCACGCTGGCCCGTGTACCCCAGAGATGAGGGTCATCCATGCACGACTGGTGATTGGAGACCGTGATGAGGGGTGTGGCTGGGCCTCGGTTCTCGATGAGCTCGTACAGCACCTCCTTGTTGTGGACGGTGAGGTGGTTCATGCACTCTGAGGGGAGACGGGCAGGGTAGGGATCTTGGCTTCTTTCCCCAGGGGCCCAGGGCTCCCCCCTACCAAGCCAGCCCCTGCCAGCGCCCCGAACCCCAACTCTGGCTGGGCGTGGAGCCACGCGGCCGACCCTGCCTCGGCTGTGGGCCCACTCACTGGTCCAGAAGCAGCTGTAGGTGCCCACCAGGCCCATGACGACGCTGCTGGCCAGGGTCCAGGTGAGCGGCGGCACCGCGGGGAACGGCCATTTCACGTGGAGGGGCATCTCCCCCGCGACCCAGCTTCCGCCACAGCCCCAGCGGCCCGGCGCTCCCCTTGCCCTGTGGCAAGCCTATAGGGGCCGCTCTAGGTCTACGTCCTCAACCGCTCGGGAGCCGAGTCACTAAACAGGCCCACGGACGGGCGCCACAGCCCGGCGCGACAGGGCACTCGACCAAGATCACCTCGCAGGTCGGGCCTGAACCGGGCCCAGCCCCGGCCTCGCTCTCGCGCCACCCACCAGCCGTCCCAGAACCAAGAAACCGGGAGCGCACCCAGGACCCAGGACTGATGGCGGCGGTAGCCGCGAGCTCCGCGGACCCGCCGGAAAGCGAGACTGCGGTGGCGCCGGGCTCGACCGCCGACTGTCGCAAAACGCGCTCAGGCCGCTGGATGGCAGCGATGACAGGCTCACGGGCGGCTTGGCCCCGCCACGCCACGGCCCCGCCACGCTCCGGCGCAGGAGGGGCTCGAGCCCCGCCCCCCCGTCCAAGTCCACTTCCCTTTTGTCTGCTTTGTTCGTCCTTGGAAAAGTCTCCGTGATTAACGTGCTGCCTGGCACGTTTATCTGACGCCACTCAAGGTCAGGGTTGGCAGAGCCCTTTTAGTTTTTTCCCCTTTCTTTTTTTTTTTTTTTTCTTTTTTTGTGAGAGGTCAAGAACACATTAATTAAGAAGCTGCCTTCATCCACCTGATATCACCACATACGGATAAGGTCTCAGGCGAGCTGAAAGTTCCACAAGGCCTGCTGCTGCTGCTAAGTCGCTTCAGTCGTGTCCGACTCTGTGGGACCCCTGAGACGGCAGCCCACCAGGCTACCCCGTCCCTGGGATTCTCCAGGCAAGAACACTGGAGTGGGTTGCCGTTTCCTTCTCCAATGCGTGAAAGTGAAAAGTGAAAGTGAAGTCGCTCAGTGGTGTCTGACTTTTCACGACCCCATGGACTGCAGCCTACCAGGCTCCTCCATCCATGGGATTTTCCAGGCAAGAGTACTGGAGTGGGGTGCCATCGCCTTCTCCGTCCCCTTTATTTTCATTAATTTCATCTAACATGGAATTAACTACTTTGTAGCATTTTTATTATATAGATTATTTTATGAATGTACCATATGTAATGTTATTACACTACGTAATTTTACATAATTATCTACATACACTTCAAAATTCAGACTTAAATTGAAGAAAGTAGGGAAAACCATTAGACCAATCAGGTAGGACCTACATCAAATCCCTTACAATTGTACAGTGGAAGTGACAATAGATTCAAGGGATTAGATCTGATAGAGTGCCTGAAGAACTATGGACGGAGGCTTGTGACATTGTACAGGAGGCAGGGATTAAGACCATCCCCAAGAAAAAGAAATGCAAAAAGGCAAAATACTTGTCTGAGGAGGCCTTAGAAATAGCTGAGAAAAGAAGAGAGGCAAAAGGCAAAGGAGAAAAGGAAAGATATACCCATCTGAATGCAGAGTTCCAAAGAATAGCAAGGAGAGATAAGAAAGCCTTCCTCAGTGATCAATGCAAAGGAATAGAGGAAAACAATAGAATGGGAAAGACTAGAGATCCCTTCAAGAAAATTAAAGATACCAAGGGAACATTTCCTGCAAAGATGGGCACAATAGAGGACAGAAATGGTATGGACCTAACAGAAGCAGAAGGTATTAAGAAGAGGTGGCAAGAATACACAGAAGAACTATACAAAAAAGATCTTAATGACCCAGATAACCACGATGGTATGATCACTCACCTAGAGCCAGATATCCTGGAATGTGAAGTCCAGTGGGCCTTAGAAAGCATCACTACGAACAAAGCTAGTGGAGGTGATGGAATTCCAGGTGAGCTATTTCCAGTCCTAAAAGATGATGCTGTGAAAGTGCTGCACTCAATATGCCAGCAAATTTGGAAAACTCAGCAGTGGCCACAGGACTGGAAAAGATCAGTTTTCATTCCAGTCCAAAAGAAAGGCTATGGCAAAGAATGTTCGAACTCCCGCACAACTGCACTCATCTCACATGCTAGCAAAGTAATGCTCAAAATTCTCCAAGTGAGGCTTCAACAGTACATGAACTGAGAACTTCCAGATGTTTAAGCATGGTTTAGAAAAGGGAGAGGAACCAGAGATCAAATGTCCATCTGATGGGATCATACAAAAAGCAAGAGAGTTCCGGAAAAACATCAACTTCTGCTTTATTGACTACACCAAAGCCTTTGACTGTGTGGATCACAACAACAAACTGTGGAAAATTCTTCAAGAGATGGGAATACTAGACCATCTGACCTGCCTCCTGAAAAATATGTATGCACATCGAGAAGCAACAATTAGAACAGGACATGGAACAATGGACGGGTTCCAAACTGGGAAAGGAGTATGTCAAAGCTGTATATTGTTACCCCATTTATTTAACTTTTATGCAGAGTACATCATGTGAAATACCAGGCTGGATGAAGCACAAGCTGGAATCAAGAAATATCAATAACCTCAGATATGCAGATGACACCACACCTAATGCCAGAAAGCGAAGAAGAAATAAAGAACCTCTTAATAAAGGTGAAAGAAGAGAGTGAAAAAGCTGGCTTAAAACTCAGCATTCAAAATACTCAAATCATGGCATCCGGTCCCATCACTAAATGGCAAATAGATGGGGAAACAATGGAAACAGTGACAGACTTTATTTTCTTAGGCTCCAAAATTCCTGCAGATGGTGATTGCAGCCATGAAATTAAAAGACACTTGCTCCTTGGAAGAAAAGCAATGACCAACCTAGACAGCATATTAAAAAGCAGAGACATTCCTTTGCCAATAAAGATCCGTCTAGTCAAACCTGTGGTTTTTCCAGTAATCATGTATGCATGTGAGAGTTGGACTATAAAGAAAGCTGAGCGCGGAAGAATTGATGCTTTTTTAAACTGTGGTGTTGGAGAAGACTCTTAAGAGTCCCTTGGAGTCCCTGTATTCCTTAAGCAGTAATATTTTTAGTTTTTATTTTTTAAAGCACAGCATGACTTCATGTATTTAAAAAACATTTCCCCAGCAATTTCTTGGCGGTCCAGTGGTTAGGACTCGGCGCAGGTTCCGTCCTTGGTCCGGGAAATAAGTACCTGCAAGGTGTGGCGAGGCCAAAAAATTTAAAAATGCTCAAACCTTCTGCTCATCACCACCCCCAATCCATGAGTGGGTAGTTGCGGGGAAGACCGCACTACAAAACAGCCAGTGAGGACCCACCGCCGGGCCGCAGAACCCGCGCGAGTCGCCCACTTGTCCCAGCAGCGACCCCCACGGGGACTCTCCTCGCGGTCTGCCCTGGGCTCCACCTACACTGCGCGTTCCTGCGTCTGCTCGCCTGCGGCCATGCAGAGAACCTAGGAGTGCGCGGCCCGAGGACTTGAAGAGAAGGCTCTTGTCCTGGGGGGGTGGGGCGGTTGGGGGGCGCCCAGGCTCGCCGCGGGGCTCCCCTCGGTGCACCAGGAGCTCCAGGTCGGGCCTAGGACCGGCTCTGAGTCACGGCTCGCCCGGCGCCTCAGAGCCTCCGCCGCCGGCGGCGCCCGGTCCCTCGCGGGAGGGGAAGGCGGAGTCTGCTGAGAAGGCGGGCGGCCGGGTCAGCGTTTCCCAGGCCTGCGGGCTGCCCTCCCTTCCGCCACCGAGGCGGAGCCAGGGCCGCGCCCGCCCGCCGGAAGGGTGAGGCCGGCTAACCGGCCTCGACGGGGTTGTCAGCCTGTTGGCGGCGTCTTCCTCTGCTGTCTCCTTCCGTCTTGGTCGGCGCTGCGATTCCCTGGGGGCTGTCGCGATCAGCCCACAGCACAGAAAGTTGTAGAGACGACCTGGTCTGCGCAGGTATGGGCGCCCTCTGGCCGGAGGGGAAGGGAGAAAGTGGGCCCAGCCTGGGAAGGCCAGACGGGAAGAGAATTCCAGGGCTGGGGCTCAGGGCTGGTATTGGGAGACCAGACCCAGCTTTGGGCTGAGGCCAAAGTGAAAGTGAAGTCGCTCAGTTGTGTCCGATTCTTTGTGACCCCATGGTAGTCCATGGAATTCTCCTAGCATTCTCCAGAATACTGGCATGGGTAGCCTATCCCTTCTCCAGTGGATCTTCCCGATCCTGGGATCGAACCAGGGTCTTCTGCATTGCAGGCAGATTCTTTACCAACTGAGCTATCAGGGAAGCCCCGAGGGGAGAAACTGTCTAGTTCTTCTTGCCCTACGCCCTCCTGGGAGCCTGTGGCCCCAGAGCCTCCAAGCTTGCCCTTGCCTGCCCAGGGCTGCCTAAAGACCCATGGGCATCCCAGAATAGGCACTGGGGAAGGAGCCCAAACTAGCATGAGTGACTCTAGCAGGTGGCTAGAGAGAAACAGGCAGGGGACCCAGCCAGGGAGAAAGTGAGCCCAGGGAGGAAGGTCACAGAAGCAACAGAGAAAAGCCGGCAGAGGGAAGTAGACGGACTGACATGGCTGTGTGAGGGTGACACCAGCAGGAAGTGGGCTTTGGTTGCAGAGAAGAAGACGACTCTGGCTAACTTGAATCCAGCAATTATACTGCTGGGAGTTTGTCTTAAAGATCATGTCTGGCAGCTGGGGAGAAAGAAATGCACCATGATGGTCCTCCTGGTTGCTGATGGTGGTGAAAAGGTAGAATCAACTCTAAGGTTGAACCCTGGTGTGCTGCTGGTGGGAATGGAAGATGAGGCAGCCACTGTGGAAAATAGTATGACATTCCTCAAAAAAAAAAAAAAAAAAAAAGAGAATTACCATTTTGTTGTTGTTGCTCAGTCATGTTCAACTCTTTGCAATCCTATGGTCTGCAGCATACCAGGCTTCCCTGTCCTTCACTATCTCTCAGAGCTTGCTCAAACAAACTCATGTCTGTTGAGTCAGTGATGCCATCCAGCCATCTCATCCTCTGTCGTCCCCTTCTCCTCCTGCCTTCAAGCTTTCCCAGCATCAGGGTCTTTTCCAATGAATCGACTCTTTACATGAGGTGGCCAAAGTATTGGAGCTTCGGCTTCAGCATCAGTCCTTCCAATGAATATTTAGGACTGATTTCCTTAAGGATTGACTGGTATGATCTCCTTGCAGTCAAAGGGACTCTCAAGAGTCTTCTCCAACACCACAGTTCAAAAGCATCAATTCTTCAGTACTCAACCTTCTTTATGGTTCAACTCTCACATCGGTACATGACTACTCAAAAAACCATAGCTTTGACTAGACTGACCTTTGTTGGCAAAGTAATGTCTCTGCTTTTTAATATGCTGTCTAGGTTGGTCTTAGCTTTTCTTCCAAGGAGCAAGTGTCTTTGAATTTTATGGCTTCAGTCACCATCTGCAGTGATTTTGGAGCCCGAGAAAATAAAATCTGTCACCATTTCCATGTTTCCCCATCTATTTGCCATGAAGTGATGGGACCAGATGCCGTGATCTTAATTTTTTGAATGCTGAGTTTTAAGCCAGCTTTTCACTCTCCTCTTTCACTTTCATGAAGAAGCTCTTTAGTTCCTCTTCGCTTTCTGCCATTAGGGTGGTGTCATCTGCATATCTGAGGTTATTGACATTTCTCCTGGAAATCTTGATTCCAGTTTGTGCTTCATCCAGCCCAGCGTTTTGTATGATGCACTCTGCATAAAAGTTACATAAGTAGGGTGACAATATACAGCCTTGCCATACTCCTTTCCCAATCTGGAACCAGTCCATTGTTCCATGTCCGGTTCTAACTGTTGCTTCTTGACCTGCACACAGATTTCTCAGCAGGCAGGTAAGGTGGTCTGATATTCCCATCTCTTTAAGAATTCTCCAAAATAAGAATTTTCCACACTTTGTTGTGATCCACATAGTCACAGGCTTTAGCATAGTCAGTGAAGCAGGAATAGATATTTTTCTGGAATTCTGCTTTTTCTGTGACCCAATGGATGTTGGCAATTTGATATCTGATTCCTCTGCCTTTTCTAAATCCAGCTTGTATATCTGTAAGTTCTCAGTTCATGTACTGTTGAAGCCTAGTTTGGAGGATTTTGAGCATGACCTTGCTAGCATGACAAATGAGTGCAATTGTGTGGTAGTGTGCACATTCTTTGGTATTGCCCTTCTTTGGGATTGGAATGAAAACTGAAAACTGACCTTTTCCAGTCCTGTGGCCACTGCTGAGTTTTTCAAATTTACTGGCATTTTGAGTGCAGCACTTTCACAGCATCATCTTTTAGGATTGGAAATAGCTCACCTGGAATTCTATCACCTCCACTAGCTTTGTTTTTAGTGATGCTTCCTAAGGCCCACTTGACTTTGGACTCCAGGATGTCTGGCTCTAGGTGAGTGATCATACCATCATGGTTATCTGGGTCTTTAAGATCTTTTTTGTATAGTTTTCCTGTGTATTCTTGCCACCTCTTCTTAATATTTTCTGCTTCTGTTAGGTCCATACCATTTCTGTCCTCTATTGTGCCCATCTTTGCAGGAAATGTTCCCTTGGTATCTCTAATTTTCTTGAAGAGATCTCTAGTCTTTCCCATTCTATTGTTTTCCTCTATTTCTTAGCATTGATCACTGAGGAAGGCTTTCTTATCTCTCCTTGCTATTCTTTGGAACTCTGCGTTCAGATGGGTATATTTTTCCTTTTCTCCTTTGCCTTTCCCTTTTCTTCTTTTCACAGCTATTTGTAAGGCCTCCTCAGACAAACATTTTGCCTTTTTGCATTTCTTTTTCTTGGGGATGGTTTTGATCACCGTCTCTTGTACAATGTTATGAACCTCCATCCATAGTTCTTCAGGCACTCTGTCTATCAGATCTAATCCCTTGAATCTACATGATCCAGCAATTTCACTTCTGGGTACTTAATGAAGAGGATTGAAAGTAGGAGCTTGAAGAGATATTTGTAGAGTCGTGTTCCCAATAGCATCATTGACAGTAGCCAAAAGGTGGAAGCAACCCAGTGTCTATGGATAGGTGAATAGATAAAATGTGCTCCATCCATCCAGTGGAATGTTATTTAGAATTTCAAAAGATCATTCTGAGACCTGCTACATCATGGATGAAATGAGGACAGTATGGTCAGTGAAATCAAACAGTCACAAACAGACAGCTACTGTATGACTCCACTTGCATGAGTTGCCTAGAGGAGCCAGATTCCTAGAAACAGAAAGTACGGATGGTGGGGGGCATGGGCTGGGGGAGGGAAGGAGGGTTATTGTTTAATGGGGACAGAGTTTCAGTTTGGGGAGATGATGAAGTTCTGGGGATGGATGGTGGGGATGGTTGCACAACAAGGTGAAGGTGCTTCACGCCACTGAACTGTGCACTTAAAAATAGTTCAGATGGTAAACTCGATGCTATGTGTATTTGATCCCAATGAAAAAGAACAAGCTGAAAAAGAGCTTCCAACATACATGCTGATGTTGGAAGGTGTCCTCAGGGAAGAAAGGTAGGACATGTGTGATGGTGGCAGCACAGGGAAGCTGGTTCTGGGTAGCAGGATGAGCATCACTTTCTCTGTTGCATATTACCATGTCCTTCTGTGACTAGAACTGTGCGCAACTGGGACCTGAACCTGAGGCAACCTGCATTCCTCTGGAGGGTTCCAGAAGGCCATACACGGCCATGCTCTGCTCTTGCTCCTCCTCCTGGCCAGTGGGGCTGAGACCTTTCGCATCTGTGCCTTCAATGCGCAGCGGCTGACACTTGCCAAGGTGGCCAGGGAACCTGTGCTCGACACCTTAGTGAAGGTCAGTTCATCCCTGCAGGGAAGCTGGGCCCCTGAGGACCATGACCCAAAACCCCTAGCCCTGTCTGACCAGGGGCATGTCCCAGAGAAGAGGGGGACATCAGGAGACATGGTGTGGCAATGTGGAGCAGCACCTTCCTTCCCTGTCGGCCTCAGTCTCCTCCTCCGTGAAATGGGTGCAGTGTTGATGGCAATGGCATTCCATCTTCTCCCAGGGCTTTTCTAGCCTCATAGCTCTCTTGGGTCTGCAGCCAGCGTGTTATGACACTCATGGCCACGCCACTGCCTGGTTCCCAGAGAGACCACCCTTCTCCCTGGGCAGCTGGCCCTGAGTCGGACTAGCCTTCCTGGTTTCCTGCAGATTCTGGCTCGCTGTGACATCATGGTGCTGCAGGAGGTGGTGGACTCTTCTGACACTGCCATCCCCCTCTTACTTCGAGAACTCAATCGGTGAGGAGGGCTCTGTGGGTCTTAACAGAGGGCCCCCCACTGAGAGCCTCAGGGTCGCTGACCCCAGGTCCCCTTTCCTGGCAGATTTGGTGACTCTGGGCCCTACGCCTCCCACAGCAGCCTCCTGCTGGGGCGCAGCACATACAAGGAGAAGTACGTGTATCTCTACCGGTGAGCACAGACGGAGACCGAGGAGGCCTGGACGCTTGGTGCCGTGTAGTAGCCCCAAGGGTGGCCCTCACCTTCACATTGTACTTCTCATCAGAGGTTTTATCCCTGGGTCTTCCCATCCTCTACCCCAGATAGCTTTGGTGCCCATGTTTCCCTCCAGCAGGACACCTTCCTTCCCGAAGCATAGATGTGGGCACCCCATGCTTCCCCCCTGCAGAAGCCACTGGGGCTCAGGGCGAGGGTGGCCCCCTCTTTGGGAGTGACTGGTTGCAGCTCCCTGGGGAACTGTCTTGAGTCCTGGGCAGACACAGTTTCTGGAAACAGCCCTCAATCCCTGGGAGGACAGCCTGAGGGGGTCAGGATTGAGAGGGCAAGGGTGGCAGTTGGAGATGGAAACCTGCTCCTCTATATAGATGAAATTATATAATATCTAGAACTCAGTCCAAAATGATGGGGGAACAGAGCCCTGCCCATACACCAGCCCCGCTCCTAACCATCTCAGAGTGGAAATTGATCTGAGTGTCCATCACCCGATGAATGGGTAAATGAAAGGTGGTCTCTCCACACAGTGGAGTATCATTTGGCCTAAGAAGGGAGGAAGTCTCAGCCACGCTGCAGCCCGGATGAAGCTGGGACACATGTGCTAAGGGAAAGAACCAGTCACAGAATACTACGTATTATTTGATTTCATTCACATGACGTGTTCAGCAGAGATGGAAAACAGATCAGGGGCTGAAAGGGAGGGGAACAGAGACTGCTCATGAGTGATGTTTCTTTGACATGCTAAGAATATTCTGAAATTGATGGTGGTGATGGTTGCACAACTTTGTGCATTGCCACTGAACTGTGCATGTTAAACAAGGTGCCTTTATGGTAAGTGAATTCTAGCTCAATCTAAAAGAAGTTCTAGAAAGAAGGGCTGGAAGGCTGTGCTTCCATAAAATGAGCTGCTGGTGGCAGGCCCCCCTCCCTGAGTGCCAGCTCTGATATTGGCAGTTGCAGACCAAGAGCAGTGACATGGGGCCACCGCTTCTTGTCCCTGGTCCACCAGGTCACATGAGGCAGAGGTCCGGGACTCCTACATGTACGATGATCAGGATGATCTCTTTACCCGGGAGCCCTTTGTGTGCTGGTTCTCTTTACGCAGCAAGGGTAAGAGGAGGGGGTAGAAGGGTGGTCCCGCTATGGGGGAGCAGTAAGTGGGGTCTGGAGGGTTCTTCCAGGGAGGTGGCGGGGCTCGGTCACCCAGCAAGGACCGGGCTGGGGAGGGCCAGGAGTGGCTGGGAGCCCTGTGTCCCTGGGGTCTTGCAGTTCTTCCCAGCCTCGTGCTGGTCCCACTGCACACCACTCCGAAGGCTGTGGAGACGGAGCTGAATGCCCTGTATGACGTGTTTCTGGATGCTTCCGGGCGCTGGCAGACCAAGGTAGGGCTGGGCCGATTCTGTGGGAGGGAGGAGGGCCAGGGCAGCCAGGCGGCAGGGCCTGATGGCTGCCTGCATCTCCAGGATGTGATCCTGCTCGGGGACTTCAATGCTGACTGCACGTCGCTGACCAAAAAGCGCCTGGATGACCTAGTTCTTCGGACTCAGGCTGGCTTCCACTGGGCTATCGCCGACGGCGTGGACACTACGGTGCGGGCCAGCACCCACTGCACCTATGACCGCATCGTGCTCCACGGGGAGCACCTCCAGAGCCTGCTGCGTGGCGCGGCCGCCTTCGACTTCCCCCAGAGCTTTGGGCTCACTGAGCAGGAGGTAAAGCAGTGGTGAGGCCGCAGTGGGCTCCCCGGGAAGCCCCTCGGGCCTGAGACTGATGCTTTGTCTCCCCTCTGCCCGCCCCCAGGCTCTCAACATCAGTGACCACTACCCTGTGGAGGTGGACCTGGCGCTGAGCTGGGCAGTGCATGGGGTCCAGCCCCCCTGCCTGGCCACTCTATGGCTGTCACTGCTGCTGCCCCTCCTAGCCCCCCAGCTGGGCCTGGTGGCCTGAAACCACCTGGTGGCCTGAAACTAACCTGCTGCCCCAAAGTGAGGACTGTCCTGTCTTCTGGACTCAAAGCCCTGCCCTGCTCCCAGCCTGCCCTGGTGCCACCCCTCTGTGTGCCTTCGCTTTGGGTTTGTCCTCTGGTCGGGCCTGTGCCTGCCTGGCATCAGAAGGTGGAAAAGGCAGGTGGGGCCCTGGGGCTGGACCCATGCCACTTGTCCCCTGGGTAGTGTCAAGAATGAGGACAAAAGGCTGGGTTAGGGGGTGAGGGGGCTCAGTAGAGGTGATCTTGGCTCAAGGGCAGGGCTAAGAGAAGGGAATCACAACAGATCAAAGGATTTTATCCTGACAAAACCATCCACTCCAAGAACAGAAAGCCAGATGACACAGACATTACATGTGTGTAGCAGACATGCCAAAAGGCCATCTTTAACATACACAAGACTCCTAGGAAACAGTATTAAGACCCCAGGAGATACAAGGGTAGAGATCAGCAGTTTATATACACACACACACACACACACACAAACTAGAAAACAACAGGAGATACAAGGGTAGAGATCAGCAGTTCATACACAGACATACACACGTTAAGAAAACAGCAAGCGGTCAAACTCATTGTAACTTAACCAGATCCCATAACACCTCTGATCAAGTCCATGTTCAGAACCACAGTGCAGTTTGGCCCCTACCATTCAGGGTATGGTCAAGCACTGCCTAGAAGTCGCCAAGGCTATAGATGCACACAAAGTATCTACAGAAACCAGTTATCATGCAACCATTATAGATATTTTGTAAATGTGTGGTCCTATGGGGGTAAAGACTTCCCTGGTGGCTCAGATGGTAAAGCTGCCTACAATGTGGGAGACCTGGGTTCAATCCCTGGGTTGGGACGATCTCCTGGAGGAGGAAATAACAACCCACTCCAGTATTCTTGCCTGGAAAATCCCATGGAGGAACCTGGTAGGCTATAGTCCATGGGGTCACAAAGAGTTGGACACGACTTCACGGGGTAAAAGGACACACAACAAAAGTTAACTAAATGACCCCATTTACTGTGTTGTCAGCACAGAGCTCTTCCCCACCTTCCTTTTCCAGAAAACAGACCTCGTTAAAAATCTGGACATCAGAGCCATTGTATTGTGAATTATCTGTGATTTAGAAATATCTAGTTGAGGTACAAGGGTGGCTCATCTTGTCAAGAATCTGCCTGCAATGCAGGAGACCTGGGTCTGATCCCTGGGTTGGGAAAATCCACTGGAGGGGTAATAGCTTCTGGAGGAGGACATGGCAACCCCCTCCAGTATTTTTGCCTGGGAGATCCCATGGACAGAGGAGCCTGGCAGGCTACAGCCTCCAAGGTCACAAGAGTCAGACTCAACTTAAGAGACTAAACATTTCCACCTTAGCAACTTGATGTCAGGTGTGGTGGCCCTGGGAATTAAGTCCTATAAGGGGTGGTGAGCTAGGCTTAGAATGGGGGATGGCAACAAGGTCTGTCAACAACTCTAAACCCAAGAAAAGGCAGTTAGGCCCAGGACAGATGTTTACTCTAGGGCTTACTGGACGACCCCACCTCCAGGGCTGTGTCTGGTGAGGTTCCACAGCAGCCTGAGGCCAACATTAGACCACAAGCCCTTTTCCATGATCCAGAGTGTGTGCTTCTCAGTGCTCCACGTACAGGTGTGGGGACTTCAGAACCTACTGCCTGGGGTCAAGGCATGTACCTCACTGGCCTTACTGTCAACTGGCTGGCTTATCAGTCTTCTGAAATGACAGTGACCCTTGGGGCTTCCAGTTCCCCACCCCCCCATGAATCTAGATGCAAAGACAGATGGACAGGAAATAGCATTTATTGGTGAGCATGATTAAGGAGGGGACAGCACTGATGCTCATGAGTGTAGGGCCCGCCATTTGTCCAGGGGACCACGATTAGGGATGTATTTGACCCCACAGCCGTCTGGGATGAGTCGCTTTTCTGCCACCATGTTCTCAAATTCATCCGCGTTGAACTTGGTAAATCCCCACTTCTTAGAGATGTGGATCTAGAGAGAGACAGAAACAACTGAGTCATGGGCCCTGAGGCCAGGAGCAAAGGGGAGACCCAGGCTGCAATGCTCCTTACCTTCTGGCGGCCAGGGAACTTGAACTTGGCCCGGCGGAGGGCTTCAATCACATGTTCCTTGTTCTGCAGCTTGGTGCGGATGGACATTATGACCTGGCCAATGTGGACCCTGGCCACTGTGCCCTGGGGCTTTCCAAAGGCACCGCGCATACCTGTCTGGAGTCTAGATTGGGAAACAGCAGGCCAGTCATGAATGCCCACTAGAAAGAGTTGTCTCCAAGGTCCCTTAGGGCAACCTGTACAGGCAACAGGTTGCATACACTACCAAGGAGGCTGCTATCTGCAGCCATTGCACACTGGGCCCCCATAGGGAAAAGAGCACAGTCGGCTTAATTGGCTGCGAAGAAGAGAACCAAAAAACAGACTAGCTAGAGTCCCTGCAAGGTGCCATTGGGCTCCTCTGAAAGCCAACTGACCTATGACCACCCCAGCCACCTGCTTGCTTGCAGATTATGTCATCAGGTGCAAATAGAAGCTATTCCCACATGAGCAACTTGCTCTATGTTGCCCAGAGCCATGATGCCTTTTGAGCTTCTTTCTGGGACTCTGGGTTGTTCAGTGTCCACTGAGGTCCACTTACTAGCCCTTTGGCCTGGCTTTGCTGTGGGTCAATCTCTATGGGGCCACCTCTCTGCCCTGGTTGATCAAAATCATCAAGCCCAAAGTACAGGTCTCAGGATCCAGCTCACCTATCAGCTCCAGCACAAGACAACATCTTGTTGATGCGGATGACATGGAAGGGGTGGAGCCGCACTCGGATGTGAAAACCATCTTTGCCACAGCTTTTCACCATGTACTTGTTGGCACAAATACGGGCAGCCTCCAGGGCTATGGGAAGACAAAATGCCACAGAAGCTTTTACCATGGCTCTCTGTCTTGGTGGGATGAGTTTAGCAAAGAGGCTAATGATTGGGCACTTGTGATTAATAAGCTGGTCATTTCAGTGCAGTGAGTTCCAGGTTTGGCTGGGGTGGGGGGGGCGCACACACAAGGAACCGGGCAGCATTGACAAGGAAGCCTGCCTCACCTTCAGAGGAGAGCTGCTCATACTCATCTGACACCATGTGGCCACAGAGTGGGAACTCATCCACTTTGGCCTTCTTACGCCCCAAGTCAAAGATGCGAATCTTAGCATCTGGAAAAAAAGACAAGACAACCTTGCTTAGTGTGGGAGTTCCATGAGCAACTAGGTCACCGGGCCCAAACCAGTTTGGGAGCTTTGCCCCTACTTACCAGGGACACCTCGGCAGAAGCGAGACTTTGGGTACGGCTTGTTCTTACAATACCGGTAACTGCAGGGAAAACGACTCAGGTTAGCCAGGGTTCATAAACGAGCTCTACAACATGCACGCTGAGAGCTTGACACATGTTAATCTCCAAGCTTGGTCTCATTTACTGGAAATGGGCGCTAAAGCAAGATGTAGCCAAAACTCAAGTTACCCATGACAGGAGATTAAAAAATAAAATACCATCCTCGATCCTGTTGCTTTAAGGCTCACATTCTGAAACGCACTTTCTCGGTTTAAATATAAAATAGCACAGTTCAACCCATCCACCTAAATGGACCTTGGAGCACGTGGCATTAAGTTCGCCTCCAAGCCATGTGAAGGGCTCCTGGCGCCCCCTGTAGGGCCGAGGCAGCTGAAACCACTTTTCCGGGATTGCCCTTGGCATCCGAGGCGCCCACATCACACGTCGCCTGGAAATAAGACGGGAATGGTACACAGAGGCCCCAGGAGGAAACTAAGCTGGCGAATTTTCAAGTCCAGAGAGCGGGATACAAGGTAGACATCGCTTGTACCCCTATACTGGGGCCGTTGTATACAAAATTGGGTCAATCCACCACTACAACAAAATGGGGGAAGACCTCAAGTGACCCGGAATGTCTCAGGGAATACGCAGAGTCCGTCCCCAGGACAGAAAAGCCGCACCAGGGAGACCCCACCCCACTGTTGCTTTTAACGGTTAAATTGGCTCTCCCTCTCGCTTCCCAGCAGCGAAAAAACATGGAGTAGCACTCACCACCGGGCGGGGCGGCGGCCCATGGCGACACCAGGATCTTCAGTGGCTACAATGAAACAAAGTCGGAAAAGAAGTCGAACACAGGTATTAAACTAGGAGACAGAAATGGCAAGAGCACAGCCAAAACCAGAGCCCGCGACTACTCACCGTGCCAAAGGGAAAGAGGCGCTCCCACGCCTGCGCAGGTCTTATATAGACAGCCTATCTTCACGCGTAGGAACCATAGAGTCCAGGCGAGGGCGCGTAGACGCTCTATCAGACTTCCGGACCATAGATGTAGCGATGCTCTGCGCCTGCGTGCGGTGGGAGCTGAGCACATGCGCAGACCGAGAAGGCGGCTGGGCTCCCAACCGCGGGCAGCCAGCTGGCGAATGGGGCTTCGCCACATCGGCGCGAGAACCCAGCTTCCGGCTGGCCATCTTGGGCGTAGAGCTCTTGCCCGAGGCTTTGCCGTAACTGTGAAGGACGTTATGTTCCTAGAGTTGAAAGAAGTACCCTCAAGTGGGGGTTCACGGCGGCCGCGCGCATGTTCCCGGGCATCGCGGAGCCTGGGACAAGCCCTCTCTGCCTCCCCCGGTGCCCCAGAGCCCGGCGGGGATGCGCCCGGCTGGAGGCTCAGCCTGCATTCCTTTGTCGACCTGGAGGCCGAGCGGGAAGCCCGCCCCTGCCCCCGCCCCCCACCAAACGAAGAATCTTGAACCCACTTGTCCGCGAGCAGTACCCAAGTCTCCCTTCTCTGAAGACCCAGGGCGGGAGAGGGGTCCATCGCCGACCCCAGGTGGTCTGCGCCTTCCTCCGAGAAAGGCCAAGGAAAAGCCGCCACCAAGATCCAGAGCTCAGGAGACCCCACCTGAGCACCGTTAGGCCTACCCTGTCCCTTGCAAGAAATGAGACGTTGTTCTCCGCAGGGTGCCTTGGAGAAGGGGAAAGGAAGCTGGTGATCCCCTTAAGATGGCAAAGGAACACTGTCAGTCCTGGGCTGCGCCCCAGTCCTGGCCCCCGAGAGCTGCCTTGATCAGTACTCCTGGGATCTTCCACACTCCCGGGGCCCAGAATCTGGTACTCACCGCCCCCCCGCCCCCGCCGCCCCGCCCCCAAACACACACAGCCCCGATGTAGTTCTTTCTGTTCCCTGCCCACTGAATTCCAGCACCTCCTGAGTGTGCCTTTGAAATGTTTACAGATAAAGCACGGATCCTTCCCCCACCAACCCAAGGATAGTATCCAGAGAAGTGTGCAAAGCTAATGCTCCTACCACCAGGGATCTAAACGTCTGCCAGAGGTGCCCAGCCTTCTAGAGGTGAGGACGCAGGAAAGTAAGGAAGTCTTGAAGGCGTCCCCATGTCGCTTGACAGATGGGACGCACCTCTTCTCCAGGGCAACCTGTCACTTTAGTGCATGGGTCCTCTAGGAAGGCTTGGGAAGATTTGTTGTGTGCACTTCCAGCTGTGGCACGGGGTCCTTCTCAGGAAACACGATCTCTCATTCCATCCAGAGGCCTTACCTCTGGAAATGGGGTGAGATATGACTATCCGTGGGGGCAGCTCAACTCAGGTTTTTGGCTCCGAGAACTAGAACATTTAGGGTTGTATAGTATATACATCAGGCAGAGCTGGAACAGTTGATACTGTTCACTTACTTATGTCTGAATCTTTGCAAACCCATGGGATGCAGCATGCCAGGCTCCTCTGTCCTCCACTGTCTCCGAGAGTTTGCTCAAACTCATGTTCACTGAGTCAGTGATGCTAACCAACCATCTAATTCTCTGTCACCCACTTCTCCTGCCCTGTTTTTCCAACATCAGGGTCTTTTCTAATGAGTTGGCTCTTCGCATCAGGAGAAAGGATTCGAGCTTCAGTTTCAGCATCACCCCTTCCAATTAATATTCAGGAGTGATTTCATTTAGGATTGACTGGTTGGGTCTCCTTGGACTCCAAGGAACGCTCAAGAGTCTTCTCCAGCACCACAGTTCAAAAGCATCAATTGTTCGGTGCTCAGCCTTCTTTGTGGTCCACTCTCACATCCATACATGACCACTGCAAAAACCATAGCTTTGACAATATGGACTTTTGTCGCAAAGTGATGTCTCTGCTTTTTAATATGCTGTCTAGGTTTGTCATAGCTTCCTTTCCAAGGAGCAAATGTCTCTTAATTTCATGGCTGCAGTCACCATCTGCAGTGATTTAGAGCCCAAGAAAATAAAGTCTGTCACTATTTCCAACGTATCCCATCTATTTGCCATGAAGTGATGGAACTGGATGCCATTAATTTTGTTTTATGAATGATGAGTTTTAAGCCAGCTTTTTCACTCTCCTCTTTCACATTCACAAAGAGGCTCTTTAGTTCCTCTTGGCTTTCTGACATAAGGGTGGTGTCATCTGCATATCTAAAGTTATTGCTATTTCTACTGGAAATCTGGATTCCAGCTTCTGCTTCACCAGCCGGGCATTTCACACGAAGTACTCTGCATAGAAGTTAAATAAGCAAGGTGACAATATACAGCCTTGACGTACTCCTTTCCCAATTTAGAAACAGTCTGTTTTTCCATGTCTGGTTCTAACTGTTGCTTCTTGTCCGGCATGCAAATTTCTCAGGAGGCAGGTAAGATGATCTGGTATTTCCATCTCTTTAACAATTTTCTACAATTTGCTGTGATCCACACAAAGGCTTTAGCATAGGCAATAAAGCAGAAGTAGATGTTTTTCTGGAATTCTCTTGCTTTTTT
Source organism: Bos indicus (assembly GCF_029378745.1). Classification (NCBI taxonomy): domain Eukaryota; kingdom Metazoa; phylum Chordata; class Mammalia; order Artiodactyla; family Bovidae; genus Bos; species Bos indicus. The sequence goes on along the minus strand of NC_091789.1, from coordinate 39,490,048 downwards.
GATGATCCAGTGGATGTTAGCAATTTGATCTCTGGTTCCTCTACCTTTTCTAAATCCAGCTTGAACATCTGGAAGTTTTCGGTTCACGTGCTGTTGAAGCCTAGCTTGGAGAATTTTGAGCATTACTTTGCTAGCAATGCAGCCAAAGATGGAGAAGCTCTATACAGTCAGCAGAAACAAGACCGGAGCTGACTGTGGCTCAGATTATGAACTCCTTATTGCCAAATTCAGACTTAAATTGAAGAAAGTAGGGAAAACCACTAGACCATTCAGGTATGACCTAACAAATCCTTTACAATTATACAGTACAAGTGACAAATGAATAGATTTAAGGGGTTGTATCTAATAGACAGAGTGCCTGAAGAACTATGGATGGAGGTTCATGATATTGTACAGTAGGCGGTGATTGAGACCATCCCCAAGAAAAAGAAATGCACAAAGGCAAAATGTGTGTCTGAGGAGGCCTTACAAATAGCTGTGAAAAGAAGAGAAGCGAAAGGCAAAGGAAAAAAGGAAAGATAAACCCATCTGAATGCAGAGTTTGAAACAATAGCAAAGAGAGGTAAGAAAGCCTTCCTCAATATCACTGCAAGGAAACAGGAAAGCAATAGGATGGGAAAGACTAGAGATCTCTTCAAGAAAATCAGAGATACCAAGGGAACATTTCATGCCAAGGTGGGCACAATAAAGGACAGAGGCGGTATGGACCTGACAGAAGCAGAAGACTAAGAAGTGGTGGTAGGAATACACAGAAGAACTGTACAAAAAAGGTCTTAATGACCCAGATAAGCATGATGATGCAATCACTCACCTAGAGCCAGACATCCTGGAATACAAAGTGAAGTGGGCCTTAGGAAGCATCACTATGAACAAAGCTAGTGGAGGTGATGGAATTCCAGGTGAGCTATTTCCAGTCCTAAAAGATGATGCTGTGAAAGTGCTGCATTCAATACACCAGCAAATGTGGAAAACTCAGCAGGGCTGCAGCACTGCAAAAGGTCAGTTTTCATTCCAATGCCAAAGAAAGGCAATGCCAAAGAATGTTCAACCTACTGCACAATTTCATTCATCTCACACACTAGCAAAGTAATGCTCAAAATTCTCCAAGCTAGGCTTCAACAGCATGTGAACTGAAAACTTCCAGATGTTCAAGCTGGATTTAGAAAAGGTAGAGGAACCAGAGATCAAATTGCTAACATCCACTGGATCATCAAAAAAGCAAGAGAATTCCAGAAAAATATCTACTTCTGCTTTATTGCCTACACTAAAGCCTTTGACTGTGTGGATCACAACAAATTGTGGAAAATTTTAAAAGAGATAGAGATACCAGACCACATTACCTGCCTCATGAGAAATCTGTATGCAGTTCAAGAAGCAACAGTTAGAACCAGACATAGAACAATGGACTAGTTCCAAATTGGAAAAGGAATATATTGTCAATATCCAGCATCAAGGCTGTATATTGTCACCCTGCTTATTTAATTTCTATGCAGAGTACATCAAGCAAAATGCCAGGCTGGATGAAGCAGAAGCTGGAATCCAGATTGCCGGGAGAAATATCAGTAACTTCAGATATGCAGATGACACCACCCTTATGGCAGAAAGCGAAGAGGAACTGAAAAACCTCTTGTTGAAAGTGAAAAAGCTGGTTAAAACTCAACATTCAAAAAGCAACGATCATGGCATCTGGTCCCAAGACTTTATGGCAAATAGATGGGGAAACAATGGAAACAGTGACAGAATTTATTTTGGAGGGCTCCAAAATCACTACAGATTGTGACTGCAGCCATGAAATTCAAAGATGATTGCACCTTGGAAGAAAAGCTATAACAAACCTAGACAGCATATTATAAAGCAGATATGTTACTTTGCCAACAAAGGTCCATCTAGTCAAAGCTATGGTTTTTGCAGTAGTCATGTATGGTTGTGAGAGTTGGACCATAAAGAAGGCTGAGCACTGAACAATTGATGCTTTTGAACTGTGGTGTTGGAGAAGGCTCTTGAGAGTCCCTTGGACTGCAAGGAGATCCAAGCAGCCCATCCTAAAGGAAATCAGTCCTGAATATTCATTGGAAGCACTGATGCTAAAGATGAAGCTCTAGTACTTTGGCCACCTGATGCAAAGAACTGACTCATTAGAAAAGACCCTGATGCTCAGAAAGATTGAAGGCGGGAGAAAGGGACGACAGAGGATGAGATTGTAAGATGGCATCACCAACTCGATGGACATGAGCTTGAGCAAGCTCTTGGTGTTGGTGATGGACAGGGAAGCCTGGCATGCTGCAGTCCATGGGGTCGCAAAGAGTCGGACACGACTGGGCGACTGAACTGAACTGTACTGAAGCCTTTGTATTCTTTCCTCCACCTCCTGTCAGGGCTCTTCTGGCATCAAAACCTATGAAATGCAGGTCAGCAGTAGGTCCAAGTATCAGTCAGCCACCCATGTGAAGTGCGTGCTAGACTACACAGCAGCTGCATGTCCTAATACTGATGCTTTCAATCAGAACCCTCTAGTAAATAGGACTCTATCAGTTAATCCACTTCATCGACTGGCCCAGCTCACCTACTGAGTCGAACTCCCTGAGAAGCTCTTACCACAAATGTCCAAATAAAGTTAAGCTGGTAGATAGCAGTGAAGTCTGGGAAATATTTATTGATGTATGAGCTATTTCCTGAAGTGTCAGACTTTGTGTCTGTCCCCTCAATCATGCAGTAATCGGACCCCACTTATAAGTCTCATGGCAACAGGATGTGGTGGCAGAGGGTCTGGAGGACAGTCAGTGTCCCCTTGCAAGGCATCGGCACCAGGTGAGGTAATGACACAGTCCTCAAAGGACAGAACACCAGCCTCCCAGACACGACCGGACAAGCTACTTCCATCAGCAAGGGAGGCTCTGGGGGACTGAGGGCTTGCCAATTGTGAGCTTCCACCGAGGGCAGCCAGATATCCTGAGTCTCGGTTTCAAGGTCCCACTCGTTCACATAGCACTGTGCCTTTCACCTAGGAAATGCAGAGAGGCTGGGAATTCAGGCAACCTGGGGATTCTGCAACTGACATGGTGGAATGCTGTGTTTGATTTCCAGCCCCGTCAGCCCTGCAGGCACAGGGGAATTTGCAGGCTGCCATGGAAGAGCTGTGGCTGTCATCCTGTGACCTGAGCCGAGAGCTAAGGCAGGTGTCCTTGTCAGTTTCCTCCCAGGGACACTGCAGTCACCGCACAGCCCAGCCTTGGTTCCCGGTGTTCCCTCCATGACAGTTCAGGATAGCAGCCGCTCTGGCACCTCGGGCACTTGCTGCCCTTGGCCCTTCACCCCAGTCGAGTGCAGGGGCAGCATGGTGACTGCTGAGACCCCCACAGGTCATGGGAGCCTTGAGCCCAGGTGATCACTCAGGGATGGCTCAGAGGGCTGAAGGCACGCAGCGAGTACAGGAAGCAGCTGCCACCCCAGACCCAGGGCAAGAAGGGAAGGGGTTGATGTCATTGGAAGCCCGCCCAGGATGAGGGGCCACGAAGACCAGCCCATCTCTCTTCCACATCACTGCCTTGTCATCTTCTGAGTCATCTGTCTATCTGTGGTTTGATTCATCAGTTGAAATTTTTATTTCAAAGACTGTGGTTTTGTTTCTAGTGTCTAAAGTTGGTTTTCAAATCCACCTAGACTTTTAGAATTCGTCTTATCTTTATGATTCCTTCTTGTGTATCTACTTCTTCAAGTTCATTTTTAATTGGAGGATAATTGCTTTACAATACTGCGTTGGTTTCTGTCGTACATCAACATGAATCAGCCATAGGTATACATACGTCCCCCTCCCTCTTGAACCTCCCTCCCACATCCCACCATGTGTGTCTCTTTTGGTGTCTTGGAGGCCAGTGAAGATTGGGGGAGTTGCAGTAGCCTTCTATCACAGGAATGCAGATGACTGGTAAATATCCATGAGAACCGCTCCCTGATCTCATGAGAATTCAAAGGTACTGTCAGTCTGTTTCAAAGTCCCCCCGATTAGGCAAGAGTACAGGTGTTTCTCTTTCTCACCTCCTTCCTTTATAAACTGGTCCAAGGCCCAGGGATATTCACTGGGACTCACCTCCAATGCTTTCAAGACAAGCTGATGTGCGATACAATGCCCCAGGAACCTCCTTGGGAGCCAAATGGAGAGTGTAGCCTGCAAAAGGGCTTCCCTGAGAGCTCAGTTGGTAAAGAATCCACCTGCAATGCAGGAGACCTCAGTTTGATTCCTGGGTCGGGAAGATCCTCTGGAGAAGGGATAGGCTACCCACTCCAGTATTCTTGGGCTTTCCTGGTGGCTCAGCTGGTAAAGAATCCCACCTGCAATGCAGGAGAGCTGGGTTTGATCACTGGGTTGGGAAGATCACTTGGTGAAAGGAAAGGCTACCCACTCCAGTATTCTGGCCCAGATAATTCCATGGACTGTATGGTCCATGGGGTCACAAAGAGTTGGACACAACTGAACGACTTTCACTTCACTTTACAGCCTGCAAAAGGAGGTCAGTGGATAGGTCAATGTCCCTATCCACCCTTCCCTCTGCTAGCTAGAGATTTAGAACAAGCTGCTCAAGTCTTCGTGTCCTCATTTGCTCATCTGGAGAAGGGGGTGACATGCTACCGACTTCCTAGAGCCGCCACATGTCTGGGATGGATGAGTCCAGGCACGTAGCAGACACTCCCAGCCCTTACCGAAAATTATATCATCTGGTCTCTGACAGTAACGCCCTGGGGACGTAACAGGGCCACTCCTCTCTCTGAGGGACCTGCCAGCGTTCCATGAGGATGGGTGGTGTCCTCAACATGAGATCGCAGACCGGTCTTCAGCTGGCCCTCTGGGAGTCCTGAGTGGGAAGCCAGGGGTTAGGCCTCCCTTCTGGGACCATCCGCTCTGCCAGGAGCCCAGCAGTACAACCACAGTGCTGGGGGTGTGGGGGGAGCCTCCCTCAGCCAGTGGTTTGCTGAAGCCCCACTGTCTGTGGCAGAGGGATGGAAGCCCCTGCTTGCAGATGATGGGGACCGGTCTTCTCACTCAGACGCATGCTGGGATGGACCCAGTTCCTTTTACAGCCTTGTCCTTCCTTCGTACCATGCAGGTGACCTTTCAAGAGCACTGGTTTTAGGTGGATTCTCGGTTCTTATCTGTGCTTTCCCCATGGATCTCGCTTGCTCACCTGCGGGCCACGTATGCATTTAAATAATATAATACACTCTTCTCAGTACGCATTTCCTCGTCTTTTCCCCAACTGACCTGGCATCCCACGGGGGCAGAGGCTGGGTGTCTGAGAGGCACTGGCCCCAGTCCCGGCCTACCTAGCCTGAGATCATAGGACACCCCCCCACACACACACACACACAGTAGTGGGGCCAGCAGGACAGCAAGAATCAGCCAGCCTGGGTCCACGAAGCATTGGGTGTGGGAACTCAGAAATTCTGCCCCGAGTCACATGACTCTCCTCACTTGAGGCAGGACAACTTTGTGCCCAAGATACACAACCCAGAAATCATCAATCCAGAGTGTAATAATTTGGTCACATAAAATTTTGTAACTTCTCGACTTCTGAAACCAGCCGGCCTAGTCTTTTGAGACAAGAGACAGGAATCCCACAGTGGTACAGTGGTTAAGACTCCATGCTTCCACTGCAGGGGGCGGGCTCGAGTCAATTCTTGGTCTGGGAACTAAGATCTGGCATGCCATGCTGCGCAGCCAAAAAAGAGAGATCCTTTCTTACGCGGCCCCTAAGCTGCTCTGTCCTTCTGAAAAGCCAAGGCCATTTTGGGGTGAGGCCCTCACTTCATCTGGCGACTGGCACCAAGCCAGCAGCCCCACCGAGCACTCGCCCACACTGTGGCCTCTGTCTCAGAGCTTCCTTGCACCTACTCGGCCCTCATTCTGCCCAGTGAGGTGATGGTCACAGAGGATAAGATCAGTGCCCTCGTTAAAGCAGCGAGTGTAAATGTTGACCCTTTCTGGCCAGGCTTGTTTGTAAAGGCTTTGGCTAGTGTCAGCATCGGCAGCTTCATCTGCCATGTGGGGGCTGGTGGACTTGTCCCGACAACTGGTACTGCGCCACCATAAGGTCCTGCCCCCTCCACCACTGCAGCCCCAGCTGAGGAGAAGAAAGTAGAACAAAGTAAAAAGAATCTGAGGACTCTGATGATGACATGAGCTTTGCTCTTTTTGACTAAACCTCTGTAGTAACTTCCCTGGTGGCTCAGATGGTAAAGTGTCTGCCTACAATGTGGGAGACCCGGGTTCGATCCCTGGGTTAGGAAGATCCCCTGGAGAAGGAAATGGCAACCCTCTCCAGTACCCTTGCCTGGAAAATCCCATGGATGGAGGATCCTGGTAGGCTACAGTCCATGGAGTCGCAAAATATCGACACGACTGAGCAACTTCACTCACTTTAGTAATAACACATTCAATAAAAAGCTGAGCTCTTTAGAGAGAGACTGAGAGAAAATCTCTGCAACACGTGGAACACAGGGCTAACAGCCCTGCTATATGCCGATCAGGGTCTTTTGGGGAGGAAACTGCTTAGTATCAATAAACATGGTAAATGGCCATAGGTTTTGACCTGGTTCAGTTCAGTTCAGTTTAGTCACTCAGTCGTGTCCGACTCTTCACAACGCCATGAATCACAGCACGCCAGGCCTCCCTGTCCATCACCAACTCCAGGAGTTCACTCAGACTCACGTCCATCGAGTCAGTGATGCCATCCAGCCATCTCATCCTCTGTCGTCCCCTTCTCCTCCTGCCCTCAATCCCTCCCAGCATCAGAGTCTTTTCCAATGAGTCAACTCTTCGCATGAGGTGGCCAAAGTACTGGAGTTTCAGCTTCAGCATCATTCCTTCCAAAGAAATCCCAGGGCTGATCTCCTTCAGAATGGACTGGTTGGATCTCCTTGCAGTCCAAGGGACTCTCAAGAGTCTTCTCCAACACCACAGTTCAAAAGCATCAGCTCTTCGGCACTCAGCCTTCTTCACAGTCCAACTCTCACATCCATACATGACCACAGGAAAAAGCATAGCCTTGACTAGACAGACCTTTGTTGGCAAAGTAATGTCTCTGCTTTTGAATATGCTATCTAGGTTGGTCATAACTTTCCTTCCAAGGAGTAAGCGTCTTTTAATTTCATGGCTGCAGTCACCATCTGCAGTGATTTTGGAGCCCAGAAAAATAAAGTCTGACACGGTTTCCACTGTTTCCCCATCTATTTCCCATGAAGTGATGGGACCGGATGCCATGATCTTAGTTTTCTGAATGTTGAGCTTTAAGCCAACTTTTTCACTCTCCTCTTTCACTTTCATCAAGAGACTTTTTAGGTCCTCTTCATTTTCTGCCATAAGAGTGGTGTCATCTGCATATCTGAGGTTATTGATATTTCTCCCAGCAGTCTTGATTCCAGCTTGTGATCCATCCAGCCTGGCATTTCTCATGATGTACTCTGCAAATAAGTTAAATAAGCAGGGTGGCAATATACTGCCTTGACATACTCCTTTTCCTATTTGGAACCAGTCTGTCGTTCCATGTCCAGTTCTAACTGTTGCTTCCTGACCTGCATAGAGGTTTCTCAAGAAGCAGGTCAGGTGGTCTGGTATTCCCATCTCTTTCAGAATTTTCCACAGTTTATTGTGGTCCACACAGTGAAAGGCTTTGGCATAGTCAATAAAACAGAAATAGATGTTTTTCTGGAACTCTCTTGCTTTTTTGATGATCCAGCGGATGTTGGCAATTTGATCTCTGGTTCCTCTGCCTTTTCTAAAACCAGCTTGAACATCAGGCAGTTCACGGTTCACATATTGCTGAAGCCTGGCTTGGAGAATTTTGAGCATGACTTTGCTAGCGTGTGAGATGAGTGCAATTGTGCAGTAGTTTGAGCATTCTTTGGCATTGCCTTTCTTTGGGATTGGAATGAAAACTGACCTTTTCCAGTCCTGTGGCCACTGCTGAGTTTTCCAAATTTGCTGGCATATTGAGTGCAGCACTTTCACAGCATCATCTTTCAGGATTTGAAATAGCTCAACTGGAATTCCGTCACCTCCACTAGCTTTGTTCACAGTGATGCTTTCTAAGGCCCACTTGACTTCACATTCCAGGATGTCTGGCTCTAGGTGAGTGATCACACCATCGTGATTATCTGGGTCGTGAAGATCGTTTTTGTATAGTTCTTCTGTGTATTCTTGCCACCTGGTCTTAATATCTTCTGCTTCTGTTAGGTCCATACCATTTCTGTCCTTTATCGAGCCCATCTTTGCATGAAATGTCCCCTTGGTATCTCTAATTTTCTTGAAGAGATCTCTAGTTTTTCCCATTCTGTTGTTTTCCTCTATTTCTTTGCACTGATCACTGAAGAAGGCTTTCTTATCTCTTCTTGCTATTCTTCGGAACTCTGCATTCAGATGCTTATATCTTTCCTTTTCCCCTTTGCTTTTTGCTTCTCTTCTTTTCACAGCTATTTGTAAGGCCTCCCCAGACAGGCATCAAGACCATCCCCATGGAAAAGAAATGCAAAAAAGCAAAATGGCTTTGACCTGGTAGTTACACTTAAAGGTAACATCCGGAGGGAGATTTACAAATCTTCAGAGGTGCTAACAAACAAACAAGAAGTACAGAAAAAGTAATAATACATCTGTTGGGGATTTGTTATGTAAACTATAGTACATGTGTTCTGTTCAATACCTGGTGGCCAGAGATGACATGAGCTAGACTTGTGTACTGAGAAGGAAGACTTTTGCAGATATATTATTGCTAGTTAAAAATCACACTGAATATACAGGGTGTGTGTTTTTTTAACCTGAGTGAGGAACTATGTAGGTGATCCCATAGAAGAATATAGTTAGAGGTGAGAAACAGAATTGTTAACAGTCTTGCCTAAAACAATGTTTTGTAAAAATCTTCAATTATGTGCTTTAAAAATATCCAGGGTGGTAAGGTAAAATGGTCCAGCCACAGTGGAACGCAAATTGGCAGTTTCTTCTAAGGCTAATCGTCCACTTCCTTAGGACACAGCACTTGCACTGCTGGGCATTCATGCCAAAGAAAATGAAAAATTCTGACCACAGGAAAGCCTGGATACAAATGTTCAAAGCAGATTTTTTCTAGAAACCTAAAAGTGGAAACAGGCAACAGTGGGTGAAGGCTTGAACAACTGTGGCTGACCCACACCAACGAAGGCTAGCAATACAAACTGAGAACTGACTGCTGAAACCAACTATTGATTGAGATGGATGGATCTCAAGGGCAGGGTGTGATGGAACAAAGGCCCATCCCGGGTTTCAAAGTGCATGGTTTCATTAACGTACTGACGTCTGTGTGTGTGTGTGTGTGTGTGTGTGTGTGTGTGTGTGTGCGCACACGAGCGAGCACATGGTGAGGCATGCTGCATCCCAGCTCCCCAACCAGAAATCGAACCCAGGCCACCGGCAGTGGGAGTGCGGTGTCCTAACCACTGGCGCGCACGCACGCACACACACACACCGAGAACCCTGAGCAGCTTTCCGATGGTACCAATGCCATCTCCTGGTGTGACGGTCCACTGGCTACGCAACAAGCTGATGCTGGGGCAACAACGGGAGGGGCATTTCCCTGTAACTTCCCGTGAACTTAATTCCTTCAGAATACAAGCTCACACCAAAGGCACACAGCAGGGCTTGGCGTATACACATCGGATCACTCTATGCGTGACTCTGCACGGACAGTCTGGATCTCCCCGCCGGAAAGTCCAGGGGCCCACAGCACGCCCGACTACGGACTGAGGAAAAAGAGACAGACTGCTGGGCGGAAGGCGGAGCTTACGCGATCGGCCTGCTATGATTGGGTCACAGAGCTGCCCGTCACAAAGAGGGACAGGCTTACTTGGAGCTGGAGGGCGGGTCTTCTCAGGAGTCGAGCATGGTCATTGGTGAAGCCAGCCGGAAGAGGTGGGCAGGAAGGCGGTACGCCACGGCTTCCGGTGGGCTGCCTGAGGAGGGGAGCGAGAGGCGACGGCCGCGGGGACGCTCAGGGCGGGGCTCGAAGCACGGAAACGGCCCCCAGCTTCGCGTCCCCACCTCCATCTCGGTGCACAGCAGCCTGCCTTCTGGGTCCTTTGGCGGGGCCAAAGCCCCGCAGTTTGCTGGGTTGTGCGTCTTTTACTGGGGAGAGGGCGAAGAGACGTCTCCCCAGAGCCCAGGGCCCTGGAGACCTTGGGGATTCCGTCGGGGCCCCACCCCCCACTCCCGGCAGGACTCCCCCTGCTGTACTGAGGGCGGATGGCCCAGGACAGTGTATTAGGGGTGCCCAAGGACCGTGGGAGCGGGGAGGGTGGGCGGCAACCCCGCCAATATGCCAAAGGGCAGGGTCAGGGGGTCTTCGCTTGGCCCCTCCCTCCAGTCCTGGCGTCTGAGGGCGGCCTTGACCTGCGGTCTTGATGCCTTCCACCCTCCCAGGGTCTCGAATCTGGCCGCCTCCAGCCGCTCCCACCCATTGCCCGGCCCACCGTGTTCCACAGCCCGTGAGTGTGACTGGGATGATTCTCTGTGAAGCCCGGATCCTGCCCCCTTCCCTCCGCCCCACACGGAGTAACAAGGGAGAGGTGGGCAGAGCTGAGCCCAGTGCCCAGAAACGTGGAGTTGGCCAGGGGTGCCATGCTTCTGGAGGTAGGGAGGGCCCAAAGTAACACAGTCTTCCCCCTGTCACTCGACAGGTGTGGCCCGCTGGGAGGGAATCTTGCCCAGGCACTCCTGTTCTCCAGGACCGCCTATGGTTGCAGCCCTCAGTGCCTGCTGCCTGCCTCTTCCCTGGAGGTCCAGGTGAGTGAACCCAGCAGGGAGAGAAAGCTCCTGGCTTCACTAGCAGTGGATGTGATCAGAAACCATCCATCGTTAAAAAAAAAAAAAAAGAAACCATCCATCCTGACGCTGGTTCTCATGCTGGAAGGGTCGTGAGAACACCTAGAGGGCTCACTCAAAGCCAGACCATAGGGCACCGCCCTAGAATCTCTGATCTTGCACATCTGAGGTGGGGGTTGAGCATTTGTGACTCCAACAAGCTCCCAGTGCTGCTGCCGCTGCTGGTCTAGAAACCTCACAGTAAGCGCGCTGCTCTAGAGGCCTGAGACTCCTAGGTGTGTGCCCCCTGCCCTTCTCCCGCAGGGCTGGGAAAAGCCACGAGGCTGGTGGTTCTCGCGAGATCTGGGGCTTCCCATTGAGCAGTCGTCACCCTTCCCTGCCTGAAGCCGAAGGAGGGGCTATCCACAGCCCAGGCAGGATCAGGTGTCAGGTTTGTTGAGTTGCTCAACAGCTCCTCACTTGGGCTGATAACATCTGGACACGTAGGAGGGTGGGGCGAGATCAGATCCAGTGCCTGGGTGTGGGGACGAACTATCTGATGAGGCAGAGGAAAAAGGCCTACATGCTGAGGTCAGGGATGGGGAAGGAACATCGGCCCTAGGACCAAGTGTGGGTCTGGGGGAGCATGGAGACCCGAAGAGCTTCCCAGGTGGTGCTAGTGGCAAAGAACCCACCTTCCGATGCAGGAGATGTAAGGAGATGTGGGTTCAATCCTTGAGTTGGGAAGACCCGTGGAGGAGGGCATGGCAACCCACTGCAGGATTCTTGCCTGGAGAATCCCATGGACAGAGGAGCCGGTGGGCTACAGTCCACGGGGTTGTGAAGAGTCAGACACTACTGAAGTGACTTAGCACACACGCGCGGAGAGCAGCAAGGGGGTTGTCTGCCCAGGAACTGCCCTGACAGTTGTCTGGTCTGCAGGTGTGGTCAGCCTTCTCTCGCTGGTGGGAAGCCACTGCCTTTCCTGCCACACGTTCCTCACCAAGAGGATCTCCCAGCTCCTGGGTGATGCTGCCCAGACCTCCTCAACACCCAGCGCCATCACCCACTTCTTTGGCCAGTCGTTGCCGAGGCTTGTCTGTCTTTGGCTCCAGGATGGCCCGCCATCCAGTTGGAGCCACAGATGAAAAGCAATGCCAGTGTCCAGCTGCCCCATGTGCCCAGAACCAGCAGCTCTGGAACCCCAGCCCCCGAGTACATTCTTGGAGTCATTTCAGGGCGGTGGGGTGGCGCTTTGGTTGGCATTTTCCAAGGCCCTCTCCTGCACCCTTTTCCTTTGGGTCACTGGTCTTTTCTTATTGACTGGTTCAAGTTCTCTATACATTAATGATATGAGCCCTGAGTCACATCTTGGTACTATTTTTTGGCCCACTTTGTCACTTGTCTCTTGACTTTGTGGTTTGGGGTTTGTGTTTGACTAGGCAGACGATCTTAGAGTTTGTGTCACCAGACTTTCCAGGGTCTTCCTATTGGTTTCTGGGGTTTCTTGTCAGTTTGTTTGCTCCCAATTGACTTACAGTGATCTTCTCTATTTAAAGTCATCGTGTATAAATTACCCATTGCTGAATAACAAGGGGCTACCCAGGTGAAGGTAGCGTAAAAACCTGCCTGTCAACACAGGAGACAGAAGAGATGTGGGTTGCGAAGATCCCCTGGAGAAGGAAATGGCAACCCACTCTAGTACTCTTGCCTGGAGAATCCCATGGACAGAGGAGCCTGGCAGGCTACAGTCCATGGGGTCGCAAGGAGTCGGACACAACTGAGGTGACTTAGCATGCAACCATGTGTAGCAAATTACCCCAGATGTAGTGTAGTCCCTTAAAACAACCAGCACTGGTAATCTCCCAGGTGTCTGAAGGACAGAATTCTAGAAGGCCTGGCTGGGGCTTCTGGCCTGGGGTCCATCACAGGCTGCAGTCAAGGCTTCTCTGGGGCCACAGCCCTCTGGTCTGCCTGGGGTGTTGGGGTGGGAGGGGGGTAGGCTCTGCTTCTGGAGGGTTCATGGGGCTGCGGCAGGGGACGGTCCCTCCCCACCGGGCCTCTCCACCGGGCCTCTCCACTGGGCTGCTCGGGTCAGGCCTTCCCCAGATCCAGCGATCTCAGAGAGACAGAGCAGCCCCGAGATGGAAGCCACAGTGTTTGTCTCGTAACTCATCTCGAGGTGACACTCCATCACCACTGCTGTGATTTTATGGGTCACACTGGTCACCCCGTGGAGAAGAGAACGGTACCCACGTGGGCCTAGGTTCTTCACGTTCGTGCCGCATGAGAAGGCTCCAAGGAGTGTCCCTGCCCCTGAGCCCAGGTGTGGGACTCCCGGGCTGCCCAGGCCCCTCAGGAATGTGTCCTTTGTGGAAGCAGGGGTGGCGGGTTGCAGCCCAGAACTGAGCCAGGCCAGGCATGTGTTGTACAGGCAGAGAGTGGCTTTTCACCTTGAAATGGTTGCAGACCAAACACACGGAAAGCCAGAGAAACAGATCGTGTGATGATCCCAGCATGGCCCACAGAGCCCGCGGCGTGTGCCCTCTGCCCTCCGCCCAGGAGTCTGCAGCCCGAAGGGCCGTCCCAGCCAGTGCTTCAGTCCTGGGAACGGGCGCAGAAGCTTTCTCACTCTGGCAGCCTGTGCATGCTACGGCTGTGCAAGTGCACACTCAGGCCTGGGCCCCGTGCTCTCTGACCTCCGAGGTGTCCCCACCCTGTGGTCAGCCCTGCCCGCACCCCTCCTTCCCAGGGGGCCCCCGTTGAGGGGGTGAAGGCTGATGAGCCCCTTTTCTTCAATGGCTGTGCCTGGTATCCCTGGGCTGGGCTGGTGCCAGCCTGGGGTGGCAGCTGAGTGTCCCTTTGGTCCCAGGAAGGCACTCTCACTGTGCCCATGGGGGATGTGCCTGCTGCCCCACCTCCTGGCTGGGACTGAGATGGGACTTCCCGGTGACACGCTTGGTGGCTGTGAATGTGTCATGCAGCTTCTGTGGGTGGTGAGGGCTCCTCCTGTTGCCTCTTGCTTCTGGGCAGCGCTGGGGCCCTTGGCGACAGCTCCTGGCCCTGTCCGTGGCCACCACACTCTTCTCGAGCCTGATGACTATGGCCTCAGGAGAGCCGGGTTCTCTGTCTCCGTCCCGGGGCAGAAGCTGAGGCTGAGGCTGAGCTTGCGGGGCCTGTCCTCAGGGATCGTGGCCCTGACTCATGGGGACACCCCTCGGCCAGGATGTGGGGCCGCCGCAGGGTCCCGGGGTCCCCTGGAGAGGCTTGAGCCCCCCAGCGGTCCCACACTCTTGGGCCTGCTGACTGTTCCCCTAAGTAGAGCCGCCTTGCAGCCCCTGAGCCCCGGGCACAAGGACCGACAAGGGGCCTCTGCCCTGCCGTCTTCGCCCTCAGGGCTGCCTTCCTCAAGCATGCCCTCAGGCCCAGGGCTGCGTGGGCACTGTCCTCCCTCTCCTGCTGCCCGGCCTCTGTGCCTCGCGGAGCTCCTGCAGGTACCTGCCTGGTGGATGGGCACAGACTGGGCAGCGACCCGGCCCCACCCCACTGTCCGCCTGCCTCGGGCTTCACCCTTGTCCTCATCCTCCGCCCACTGGGCATGATGGTGCCTGACCTTTGGAGCTCAGACATCTGGAGTAGTCCAGCCTCCGCCGGTGCTGGGTCCGGGAGCAGTCCCCCTCATTCAGCCCCGCTCCCCAGGCTGTGGCCTCCCTGGGCTCATGGGGACCTTGCAGACGTCTGTGGCGAGTGGTGGAGCTGGCTGAGGCCAGCCTGACCTCTGAGCAGCACAGCGTGCCCCTTCTGGGTGCATAAGTCCTCCTGGGGGTGCCCATGGGCTGTGGAGGAGGCTGCTGTAGGTGGCGGGCCTTGTCCTCTGGGGACCTGTCCACAGCTGGGACGTGGAGCTGGATGATACACACAGACATGCAGATGCACACACACTCGAGTTCCTGGCGGCCAGTATCCATTACTCATGTTTGCTGACTGTGACTCGTCCACAGCTGGGACCTGGAGCTGGATCACACACACACACACACACACTCACTCACTCACTCACTCACTCTCTCTCTCGAGTTCCTGGAGGCCAGCGTCCATCACTCCTCACATTCACTGACCTTGACTTATCGGCTGCTCCCCCTTTGGCTCACTGCCTCCATCAGGGTTCCAGCGGGGTGCCCGTCAGTGCCCTGGCCCTGCGCCCTGGAGTGGGGTGTGGCTGCCCAGACCAGGGGCCGTGCGGGACCTCCAAGGGTCTCTAGAGCTCTGTCACCGTCATTGAAATGCCGAAGCTCGCTCTCTGTGGGTGGCCGTCCCATCCTGAGGGGCGCTGTGCCCCTCACTTCATCTAGGTCCGGCACACCCTCCTGGGGGAGCAGGCACCAGGGAGAGTGGGGTGCAGGGGTTCCCTGCGGCGGGGGGGGCGGCTCTGTTGTGGGAGTGGTCAGCTCTCCCGTCCCCCTGACTCAGAGCAGACAGGACCTGTAGGATGCGGGGGCCGCTCCCCACAGTGTGACCAGACACCCCCTCCCCAGTCTTAGTAGGGAAGAAGGGCCCCGGCGGGCGTCTGTGGCTGGACCCCTCCTCTGCTCCTGGGGACCAGGTCTCAGGCCGCTTGCCCCCAGCAGATGAGCTCCTGGTGCCATCTGCATGTCTCCCTCTCCAGAAGCCCTCCAGAGGTGGCACCCTGTCTCACTCCCTCCTGCCCCTGCCTGGCCGAGGCTCTGGCCTGGTCTGGCCCGTGGCATCTCCTTGGGGCTGTCCTCAGGGTCGTTCCCCCTGCAGGTTCCAGCTTCTCCCCTTGCCGCCCCGCGGGCGTCATGACCGCCCAGGTGTGATGTGGCATCCAGGGAGGGGACAGGTCTGGTTATGCTCTCCTCTGGGGCCATTCTCCCTTCCGGTCCCCCACCAAGCAGGCTTTGGGACACGGGATGGCAGGGAGGACTGTCTGCTCTTGGCAGGCTGGTCCAGGCAGCAGGCAGGAGAATCTGGGTGAGTCTGGGTAGAGGAGTGGTGCCTGGTGGGCCGGCAGAGGTGAGAAGGGGCTTTCTGGGAGGACCTCTCTACCTGGCTCTCCCCAGTGGTAGGGGACTTCTCTGGGTAGGACTTGATTTGTTTCACTGATTTCCTGCCTGCCCTGGGGAGGGGCTGGGGATAGTTTCCAGGGCATGGGTATGCTGAGCCTAAGGCCAAAGGCCAGCCCCAGGGGCAGTAACAGTGACACCCTCCTTTTCTTGAGTCCCTTGGGGAGGTTCATCCTTGTGGACCCACGGGCTTGTACCCACTCTTGGATGGCTGCTTCTTCAGTGCTGGGACTAGCCCAGTAGAGTGGTCAAGGTGGGAGTGGTCCTAGATTGTGGAATGCTGTCTGCTACTTCCACTAGACCAGGAGGCGGGGGGAGGGTGCGGCCGATGTCAATGGTGGCATCAGGAGCTCCTGCTTGCCATACCTCCTGGGCACTTCTCTCTCTGCTCCACCAGGGATGCTGCTCAGGCTGTTTGGCAGGGTCTGAAGCTACCAGCTCAGTTGCCTCATTCAGGGCCTCCCGAGCTCCTCCATGTCTGCCAACCACCACCACCATCCCCCGACTCCACTCTGGTGGTACCTAAGATGGCAGGAGGTGCCCTGCACGCTAGGAAGCTGCTGCCCCCTGCTGTGCTCCCAGTACCACTGCAGCCCATGGTCCAGGCAGAGCCTGGAGATTGGTCTCAGAGCCCTGGAAAGCCCTAGGTGGGGACTTGGAAGATTGAGGTCTCTTGGGGGCTCACGGAGCCCTCCAAAGCTTTGGGCTGGGGTGCCCAGAGCACTTGAAGGCATTCAGGTGCCCTTATGGGGGTCCAGGGCCTTGAAAGCAAGGCTAAGCCTGGTGGGAGTCTGGAGGGAGGTCCAGAGTCCTCAAGAGAGCTCTCTGGGGGGCAGGTATCTCAGAGCCCTGGGGCAGTGATTTTGAAGCAAGGCCCTCAGAAACCCTCCGTCTGGTGCATGGTGATCAATGGATGTGGTCACCCATGGGAAATAAAAGGGGGAGACTATGTCACCTGGGAGGCGACTCCATCTTCCTTCAGACATGGCAGTGGTTGCCAAGCACATCTAGCCTCCCCCTCGGTCCTGCAGATGGAGGGTCTGAAGCCCGGAGGGGACCATTTCGTCCAGAGGCCATGCCATCTCTCTCCCCTTCCTCCCTGCAATCCCTCCTCTCCACCAGGACCTTGTGGGGCTCCTGCTGCACAGCCACTCCCAGGAGGAGCACTTGAGATCACTTGAAATGAGATGTTGCGCCATGCCCCTACAGAGTTCTGATGCCCTGACGATGGGACTCCTTGTTCACCCCCCTCCAGTTCACCGATTTGACCACCTGCCCCTGTGGTCACAGATCAGCAGGCCACACCTCCTGCCTATGCCCACTGCCCACCACGGAGCATCCGTGTCTCAGCTCTTGGTCTAGGATGGCATGAGACAGATGCTGGGGGCCCAGGGGTGTCCCGGCCACAGTGGACTGGGTGCCACAGGAGTCAGGTGGGAGTGCCTAGCAGCAAACGAGGGAGGCTGGGGCTCTGGGAGGGGTGAGAATATGAGAAGCCATTTCTTTTTGGTGTACTTGAAATGCACAAAAAAACCCTGTTGCTTTTAAGAAAACACCCACCCCACCCCACAAAAGTGCAGAGACTAGGATGCAGTAAAAAGAAATGTCCGGGAGCTTTGGTAGAAAAGTTCCAGTCCTGGCCCTGAGCAGAGCTTACCCAGCAGCTGTAGACAGCAGAGAGCCCCAAAGGCCCAGAAGCCCATGGTGCATGTGCAGGTGAGAGGGCAGGCCCTGCCAAGTCCTGCCACCTGTAGGAAGGAGCCCATCAGAGCTGAGGTGCCAGGGTCCCACCCAATGGTGGCCCGGCGGGTGCCTCTGCTTCCCTTTTGTGTGCTTGCTTCTCCAGACTTTACTGCCCTCTACAGGCAGTGTGGAGCCCAGATGCACAGTGTGCCATTCTACCCCAGGTTTCCTTAGCACTTGATGTTAAGTGAGTGATGGTCGCTCAGTCGTGTCAGACTCTTAGCGACCCCATGGACTGTAGCCTGCCAGGCTCCTCTGTCCATGGGATTCTCCAGGCAAGAATACTGGAGTGGGTTACCATTTCTTTCTCCAACTAGATGTTAAAAATCACATGTAAACTGTGAAAATTGTGAAATGCCCACAGCAGAAAACCTTGTGGGTAATACCCAGGTGAGGAACTGGTTTACTGAAAGGGGATGAAACATTCAGAGGACTGAAAGCCTTCCCCTGTCATTAGACAACCAGCTTTCCAGCAGAAACAGCCCATCAAGCAGATGCCTCATTTGCTTCCCATCACTCTGCCCTTGGACACCACGGTTGGTGTCTGCTGGTCCCAGTTGAAACACCCAGAACTGACATGGTGCAAGCAGCCTCACCTGCGTTTCCCAGTGGGCTCTCTGTGTGACTATTTTTTATAAGCACTTACAAGAGCTTCTGATAACATGTCAGGGAGCATGCACCAAAAGCAGAACATAAATGAGTCTATGGGTAGCCTATGATCCCTATCTCAGGCTCAGAGGACAAAAGGATGAACTGACAAAGTTGGATGGCAATTCTGGAGACCCAAGGCCTGGAAACCTTTAGCAGGGGGCAGCCCAACCCCTCCCCATGTTAAAGAGAAAAACCCACACATTAAAAATAAATGGTCTTTTATTGTGTCCACGAAAACAAACTCAGGGTGGCCTTTGGTTAATCCCCCCATGAGGTGACGACAAATAGGAGGCATGCGATGACCAAAACCATGTTCTCCTCTCCAGGAGAAGGGTCTTGCCCTCCTAGGCCCGAAGGGTGACAGGCAAGCAGGGCCAGGAGGATCCAGAAGCAGGCCCACCATGCCGCGGAGGGCCCAGGCCTGCTGCCTCCCTGGCAGGACAGGGCAGGGGTCAGCAAACATTGCCCCTGTCCTGGTAACCCCAAGCTAGAACACACAGAAAAGCCCCAACCCCCCTCCCCCAACAAACACTGATAAGGCAGTCAGCCAGGGCTTCCAAGAGGAGCTGGCCTCCAAGGTACGAGGTCAGACCCTTAGGGCTCTGCCCAGAAGGGGTTGCCATCCTCGGCCTGCATGAAGTAGTAAACAAAGAGCAGGAAGGCAGCAAAGACCAGGAACAGCAGCACCTGGCCCCAGAGTGGGACCTGGCGATCCTGGCCCAGGCCGGCAGCCCCAGGGGCCTGCTTTTCAGGCCGGATGGCTCTGCGGGTGAGCCACGAAGGGGCCGAAGATGAAGATGAGGACACACTCGAGGTGGAGGAGGATGTGGGATAATAGGACAGGCCCAGGGAGCTTCTGGAGATGTTGGAAATAGGGCGGTAGTGTGCGATGTTCTGGTAGGCACTGTCCTGGCCATACAGGAGGCGTTCCCTGAGGCAAAGAGTGCAGCAGGTAGACCAGGACAGCCTGAGCCCTGAATCAGCCCCAGCCCCTGGCTCGCCTTAATACTCACCGATCCTTGCCTTCCTCTTCCAAAGAGAAAAGATTGTCATCACGGACCTACAGAAGTGAATCAGAGTGAGGATACCTATTGTCACGGTTGATGTAGGTATGACAGGTCATACCCTCAGTCCAAACTGCCCTTCCCAGCCTGTTCTGAACACTGCTTAAAGGCCTGGGCCCTGCCACCTTCCAGACCCCCTTCTTGGTCCTCAGCCTTATGTCTGCAGGGCCGTGCCACTTGTTCCAGCTGCCTGAATCCTACTTTCTACCCCAGTAGTCTCAAAAAGAGCTCAAACCTAGATCCCAGACCAGAGCTAGGGCACGTCCTGGGCACATTAGTCAAAACAGTTCTGACAGCCCGCCCCCACCCCCTCGCAAAGGCCCTGACCTGGCAGGTGTCTGCAGGCCCCACCTCTCCCAAGAGGTTTCTGAACTACCATTTGCGCCCAGTGGTCCCCTTGACTCATCCAAACCCCATGAGGACCCCCTCAGGTTGTACCCAAGTACAGGGTGCCCGACAACTCAGCTCACCTGGCGGTGAAAGGGGTCAGCATCTGAGAGTGAAGCTGAGGGCTGGCGGAAGCCCTTGGATGTGCCCATAGACTCAGGTTCCCCGTAAGTCCTGGTGGTCAAGTAACTCTCCTCATAGTAGTCATCATTATAGCCTTGGGAAGGGGGGGCAGCGGTAGCAGAAGGGGCAATGGTGTCCCCACCTGGCCCGATGGCCCTAATCTGAATCCCACTGGGAGGGGGGGCCTGCAGGACGCTTGGGGTTGAGGTCTCAGGTTCTGGCTGACACTGGAAGGAAGGTGTCAGACTGCCCACCCCACCCTTGCCTTACCCTTGCTCTGGTAAAGTAAGGCGTCCTCTTTCTTGGGCAGATCATACATATCCGAGTCCACGGACGCCGAATCTAAGTCTGAATGGGGGAGGGGCTAGGACCATTGGCCCACAGGGGTCCCCTCCCGTTTCCCCCGCGCCCCTTCCAGCCAGTGCCCTGGCCACACCCCCGCGACCCCTTCCTTAGCGTCCCCCAAACCGTGTCCCCAAGGGCGGCCAGGCGGGGCCCTGGGACGGGAGCCTCACCCGAGAACCGATAGGAGAAAGAGGATGCGGACGAGCTCGGGGGCGAGAGCCTCCGCCTCTGGGACTCATACTCGAAGATTTTCTTTTCGTAGAGCTTGCGAGTGGAACCTGATCAGACGCGGGGCACAGGGCGGTCAGGGAGCGGGCCGGGAGGGGGCCGCGGGGCTAAGCGCGGGGAGCGGGCCCGCCCTCCGTCCACCGCGTACCGACGACGGGCCCGTGTGGGATGTTGTACTGGCGCAGCACGGCGGCCAGCTCGGAGTCCGACAGGGCTGCGTAGTCGTCCATGGCGGGCAGCGGGCGGCGGAGGCCTGGGGGAGGCCTGGGCCTTGCAACACCGGCCGAGAGACGACGGCCTCGGAGCGCGGCGGGGGCAACAGGAGTGCCTCGGGAGCGGCTACGCGCGCGTCACTCCCGCGTCACAGTCGCGGTCTCAGCGGGCAGCGCGCGCTGCGCGGAGCGGGGGCCGGGCCTCGCAGAGAGCTGCCAGCGCAGATTGGTGGAGCCTTGGGAACGGGCGGGGAGGGGCGGGGCTCGCGAGCCCAGAGACGTCACACGCTAGCGCATTTAGGGCTGGACCCCAGTGAGGGGCGGGGCCTGGGCGCGACGGGAACTAGCTTAGACCCGCCCCGGCTTGGGAGCGGGGCGGGGCCCGCGAGCCGCGACGTCACCCTCTCGGCTATTCGGGTCAGAAGGGTGGAGGGGCGGGGCCTGTGGCCGTGCAACCAGCAGAAACCGGCCAGGATGTGGGAGCCCGGCGGAGCTGCGCGCTGGGCGGGGCTCGCCCTCCCTGAGTCACGTGGACTCCGCTCGGACCCAACTGCCCCTCTGCTCCGGCGCTTGGGGGTCCCTGGCCGCGCCCCAGCCAGGAGCATCGCCGGCAGCTGCGAGAAGGGGCCCGATCCGAAGGGGCAGGCCCTTGGAGAGCACGGGTCCAGACTAGGCGCTGTTGCGCGCTTGGGGCGCGCGCGCCACACCAAGGAAGCTTGTAGCCACCTGACCCTAAACCGCCCCCCAGATCCCCAGACCCCCTGCCCCAGCACGCCTTCCCACTCTGCGGGACCCTGGCCTGCGCCCGCCGGTTCCCACCACCTCCCTCCCTCCCCCCTGCACCTCAGAGGAAATGGGGCACTGGGCCAGGAGGCCATCAGCGCTCCAGGAGCCAGCAGCCTTGGAAGGGGCCCGGGCATGTCAATGGGCATTGGCACGGGGCGCCCTGTGATGCGATGCATGCAGAGATGGCGGGTGCCTGCTTTACCCACCGGCAGTCCACCCGAGGCGCGAGGGGCTTCCCCTCCATGGCTGGGATGGCCCCTGAACCCAGCGTGACCCAGAAGGCTGCCAGAGGGAACTGCCCCGGGCTTCCGATAATGTGCTCTGAGCACCTGGGTCTCAGTGGGCTTCAGGGCCGTGGGAGCGCAGAGGGGGCCTCCCGGGCAGGGGGGCCAGGGGACTGAGGGGGGCAAACCATGGAAGGCAGCGGGGGGCCTGTCACAGGGAGTTGGTGAGAGCCTTGGTCAGGAAAGACCCTGAAATTAGGAAGGAGATGACAGTCACGTTCTAACAAAGCCAGCCAATGGAATGAGGGGAAACTGAAGTGCCTCTCCCGGAACTGGGATGAAGGCTGGTAGACTTGCCCAGTTGGTGAGGATCACAGCCTTGGTCTCAGCGAAAGTTCGTTCATGGGGTGGAGAGAAGATGGGGTCCTGGTTTAACCACATACGAAGCCCCTCCGCAAGGTTGCTGTTGGCCAGGTTTTAGAGATGAGGCTTTCTCCATCTCCCAAAATATGAGGGCCCCACATATGCATGGTCGGATGAGGGGCAATGCCCCAGGCAGGGCAAGGGTCTTGCTGCTTATCTCCGAGCAGGGAGGGAGATGGCATTTGGGCTCTGGGCTCCTCAGAGCCAGCTTCACGGAATTTGGAGTTTGGGCCAGATCAGATTCCCCAGCACCTCTTCAAGCCTTCTTTTGCAGTGCTGGCCCCTGTCCCGGAGGCCGGCCTCCCCTTGCCAACCCCCGCCCCATACAGACCCAAGCCGTTTCCTTATGAGGTCAAGGAATTCTAAGTTTGCCTTCTCCTCTGGGAGCACCCCCTCCCCGGCACCTGCCTTGGCCCTCTGCCTTTTATTTCCCTCTCCCCCAGTTGCCCCACTATGAGGTCCCACCACAGATGGCACCACATGGCTGACCTGTGATAGTCTCCTGCACACGAGCCCACCTGGAACCCCATGCCAGCCCCACTGCAGGCAGACCTGTATCAAACCACCAGAAACCAGGCAAGCCCTTGACCATCAGAGCTGAGAGGCCCTTGGCACCGCCACCATCACATTGAGGAGAAATTAGGGGCCCAGAGAAGGAGGGGACTTATGCAGGTGCACCCAGTGCAGCAATTCATTCATGGATGTTCCCCTAGCCAGTACCTAGCCCTCGGGGTCATAACCTGGACAGCGTGGCCCACTGGGGATTCCGAGTCAGCAGAGGAGCTGGTAGTGGAAATCTGGGGCCTTGAGGGGAGTCTTCCTGGGAAGAGTGGGCAGAGTTGCTGCTACTGCTACTGCTAAGTCACTTCAGTCGTGTCCAACTCTGTGTGATCCCATAGATGGCAGCCCACCAGGCTCCCCCGTCCCTGGGATTCTCCAGGCAAGAACACTGGAGTGGGTTGCCATTTCCTTCTCCAATGCATGAAAGTGAAAAGTGAAAGTGAAGTCAATCAGTCATGTCCGACCCTCAGCAACCCCATGAACTGCAGCCTACCAGGCTCCCCCGTCCCTGGGATTCTCCAGGCAAGAACACTGGAGTGGGTTGCCATTTCCTTCTCCAATGCATGAAAGTGAAAAGTGAAAGTGAAGTCCATCAGTCGTGTCAGACCCTCAGCGACCCCATGAACTGCAGCCTATCAGGCTCCTCCGTCCATGGGATTTTCCAGGCAAGAGTACTGGAGTGGGGTGCCATTGCCTTCTCCCGGGCAGAGTTAAAAGGAGGCATTTCTCTGCAACTGTAGCTGGGGCAAAAAGGGCTTGGAAGCCACCGATTCCAAGTCAGTAACAAGAAGACAGTTTCTCCTTTAAGGACTAGGATTCTAAGCAATAGATTATGTAACTTCTGATCCTAGCAACATCAAAAAATTGTAAGGAAAAGTAATATCAACATGAATACATTTCTCAACAGGTCCAAGGAGACGATTATTCACTGAGTGATTAATGTTTTAAGATCAGAACCTAAGTCCTTTGGTACAATACAAAGCTTACTTTTTCCCTTCAAGGATGTTAAAGATCCTCTGGGTTTTGCCTGGCAGTCGAATGCTTTAAAACATGGCTCAGATGGTAACAAAAGTTGTAAGATGGTGACTAGTGTGAAAATGACCATGTGGAAGGTTGTCACAATCAATATATAGCAGGGACTGGTTAGCCAACCAAAAGCCTCTCAGATGACACCTTGTGTTCCAGTCCTAGGACACATCAGTCTGCCTTGGGACAGTCGGCATGGTAGCAGGAATGGAGCTGCTTTTAGTGCTTTTGTGGAATCTTCAACACAAGGTGGTGGTTTAGTTGCTAAGTCGTGTCCAACTCTTGTGACCCCATGGACTGTAGCCCGCCAGGCTCCTCCGTCCATGGGATTTTCCAGGCAAGAATACTGGAGTGGATTGTCATTTCCTTCTCCATCAACACAAGGAGCAAAAGCCTTTGTTAAAATCTTTCACCAGGGAAGAGCTGGTGCTGTATAAACCTTCATTCCCCCCAGACCTGGAAAAGTAGAGACTCTGAGTTGCATGTGTCTCAGGGCTGTGGAGGGAGAGAGAGTAAAGAGAGGATTAAAACGGAGGTGGCGGGGGGGTCCTGAGATCCAGCCATGAAGCCATCACTTCCTGTCTGCTACCCCAGCTATTGCACCACTGATTCCCATTGCAATAACTCTGGCAGGTGGGTGTCCCTCCTTGAAGGATAGCCTTGGCCATGAGCTACCTTGTGGACCTAAACTCAGGCTGCTCATCTATCAAGGGAGGATAACCCACTGCCGTGAGAGGCGGAGGGGTGGATCCCACTAGATGGGGCGGGGAGAAACAGAGACCGAGGCCACTGCTAGGCGATCTCACCTGGGGTCAAGGAGGAGAGGTCATTGCCAACAAGGGCAGCAGTGGCTGCGGAGAAGCCTGGAGGGCAATCAGTGCCTTCCTGTTAGTGTGCAGCTGTAGATATCAAACCACGTTAGCAGGTGACAGCACACTTCTCCCTTCCTCCCCCCTGTTCCTTCCTGCTTCTCCCTTTTTGCCTCCCTCCCTCCCTTCTTTTTGGAGAAGGAAATGGCAACCCACTCCAGTGTTCTTGCCTGGAGAATCCCAGGGACAGCAGAGCCTGGTGGGCTGCCGTCTATGGGTCGCACAGAGTTGGACACGACTGAAGCGACTTAGCAGTAGCAGCAGCTCCCTTCTTTGCTTTTTCTCCTTTAATGAAGTAGAAGAAAAGAAGAAAGATCAGAGTTCTTTTCAGGTGGTAAGTGACAGTCTCACTTGGTGGAACGTTTATTTCAGCCATTTGTGTCGATCTGCGTGTGTGCCTGCAAGTATTGGCTCAGGATGTAAGATGCAGTTCTTCTTGAGGGTTGTGGTCACAGTGAGAAGACACTGCTTTGTGTGGCTTTCCCCGAGGAAGTGACATTTGAGCTGAATACGAAGCTGTTAATACCAGGAAATGGGCACGCAGAAGAGGAAGAGGGAGCCTGGCAGTGCCAGGGTGTGGCTGTGCCCACCTAGTTCCCCGGAAACTTGGCCCCTCGGCTGCACCCCACCGTCCATGCCCAGCCCTCAGGACTGCAGCTAACCGTGCTGCTGAGAATTCAGTCCGTTTCTGTTGCTTGCTTCCAGGCCAGGCCTGGCACTGGGCAGGGGCCAAACCCATGCCAGCCCGGGACATTGGTTGGCTTGTCTTGGGGCTCAGGTCCCTGCCCCCGTGCAGACTTTCAGGTGGGAGGCGCTCAGTGCATACCTGCTAGGGCCTGTTGCACTTCCCACTCCAAGGTAGACTCCAACTTTCCCGATCAGCCTCAGGCTTGGGGTAAAGGTGGGGAGGCAGCGCAAGACTGGGCAGCTCCCTGGAGGAGGTGGCCTTTGCTGCTGGGCTGAGACGTGGGTTCTGCAGACCCTCCGGGCCGCCCCTCCCCGTCGGCAGAGGGTGAGCTCATCTCAACGGGGGTGGGGGGGGGGCGTCGCCGGCTGCCCGGGCGCCTGAGCTCACGGCGCGCCCCCGTGGGTCCCCCCCGCCCCCCCGCCCCGTTCCTGGGTGATTTTTACCAATTAAGGCTTTTTCGCCGGGCCGGGTCGGGCCGGGTGCGGGGCGGGGGTGCGGCCAACAAGAAGGCGGGCGGCAGCGGCCCATTCGCGTGGAGGCGCCCGGCGCGCAGCGGACGCCAGCAGAGCCCCGAGGCGCCCGGCGCGGGCTCGAAGACCGGCCAGGCGCCACCCCGCGGCCGCCGGCCGCCCGCAGGGAGAGCAGGTGAGGCGTCTGCGGCGGGCACCCAGCGGAGCGGTTGGCGGGCAGCTCACGGCGTTGGTGGGGGGGTGCCCGGGGCCAGGTGCAAGCCGGGGTGTGGTGTTGCAGCCGCCTTCCCTGGTTTCCTGGGGAATCCGGGTCTGGCCCCGCAGTGTGAGAGCCCAACAGCCACGGGGGCGCCCTGGGAGGGTGAACCGGGGGACAGGTCACTGCATGACTGTCCGGGAAGGCAGGGCTCTGAGAGCAGGACGTTGTGTGGGGTCAGGGCGAGAGGCCACCTGGAAAGACACTGCAGCCAATATGCCCCCAGGAGGGAGGTCGACCATCGGTTCCTCCCTGACATCAGTGCTCTGGGCAGTGGCTGCTTTGGGTAGGGGTGCGGGGCTGGCTTCCGGGCCGCTGCGCTCCACTGGGGCAAGGGCACACGGGGTTGGCCAGGCTAGATTCGAGGCTGGGCCCTGTCCCAGGTTGGCTCTGAACTGGATGTTCACTACCAGGTAGGATGTGAAGGCCAGCGCACCCCCCACCCCCGCCCCGATTCCTGGGCCAGGAGGAGTAGGTGACGGCCTCTGGGAGACCCACCTGCACGGGCTCCTAGCAGTGCAGTCAAGGCGGGAATTCAGCACTGGAGCGCTGTCAGCCTGCCTGCCACACCTGGGCTTGGGCAGCCTCTCCTGCCACCCTGTGCCTCTCTTTCACCAGCCGTGGGAGGGCCTGGCTTGGGGTCTGAGGGCAGGAGTGGGGGTGGGAGGCGGGGTGTGTCTAACAACATCCAAGAAATCGACTCCAAATAAGGGAAAATATGAAAGAGCTGTATTTCGGCTTCCAGGGACTGCCCGATCTGGGGGCTTTGGGATGGGGCGCCACCTGGTGGTGATACTGTGTCCCCTGGGGACAAGAACTCGTTACAGCCCCATCTCTTATCACCCCCCAAATAGGGAAGAAGCCTAAGGCTGGCAGCCAAGGCTTCTGTCCCCCTTTCTGCTGGAGTTGGCTGCTAGTTACTGACGCTGACTCAGTTTCCCTGCTCTCTGCAGATTAAGAAATGAACACAGATAACCCAACTGGATGGCACTTGTCGAGTGACAATGAATTCTCAGTATGATTCTCTCCTTGGGGGACTGGCTCTTCAGGGGGGCAAGGGGAACAGAAGGATGGCTCTCATCTCTGCTTGGATGGGGCCTGCTAGGAAGGAGTCTGCATGGGTCCCCCTCTACCGCTGTCCCTCCCATCTCCATCCCAGTCCCCAGACACTGTGGTGTGGAGTTTTGCACAGGTGTGTCTAAAGTGGTCAGGCCTTTAGACTGAAAAATGTCACTGGTGAGCAAAAACCAGTGTGGGGTGCCAGGCAGCCCCAAAGAGAGCATGCTGGAGGCCAGGTGCTGACTGCAGCCCTACTGTGGGTGACACAGTCCCCAGGGCTGTGAGAGTCGGCCTTATTTGGGCATGCTGACCTAGGGGCTCCTTTCCCACTGGTCTTTAGCAGAGAACTTAGGTACTGCTAGTCGGAAGCTCGATCTAAGTACCAAGCAGGAGGGACAGAGACATGCTTTTCTGGAAAAAAAAAAAAAAGATGTGAAGAAGGGAACATCCTGCAGAGGGAAAGTACACAGGACCGAGGGAAGTGAGTCCACTCTGGGGACGAAGCCACGGGTAGGCTGGCTTCTCCAGACTGAAGAGGGTGGCAGTGACTGTCCCCGACAGGCCTCTTGCCTCTGTGCCTTTGCTGGTCTTAGTATCCCCACAGTGACCGCCCCCCCCCCATAGTCTCCAGTTATCTACAAGAAAATGTATTTTGAGTGAATAGGTCCCCAGTGCCCAGTCCTGGCTCCATGGCAGGCCCCGGCTGCCTTTCATGGTTTGCCCCCCTCAGTCCCCTGGCCCCCCTGCCCGGGAGGCTCCCTCTGCACTCCCACGACCCTGAAGCCCACTGAGACCCAGGTGCTCAGAGCACATTATCGGAAGCCCGGGGTAGTTCCCTCTGGCAGCCTTCTGGGTCACGCTGGGTTCAGGGGCCATCCCAGCCATGGAGAGGAAGCCCCTCGCGCCTCGGGTGGACTGCCGGTGGGTGAGGCAGGCACCCGCCATCTCTGCATGCATCGCATCACAGGGCGCCCCGTGCCAGTGCCCATTGGCATGCCCGGGCCCCTTCCAAGGCTGCTGGCTCCTGGAGCTCTGATGGCCTCCTGGCCCAGTGCCCCATTTCCTCTGGGGTGCAGGGGGGAGGGAGGGAGGCGGTGGGAACCGGCGAGCGCAGGCCAGGATCCTGCAGAGCGGGAAGGCGTGCTGGGGCAGGGGGTCTGGGGGTCTGGGGGGCGGCTTAGGGTCGGGCGGCTACGAGCTTCCCTGGCGTGGCGCACGCGCGCCCGGCGCGGGCAGCAGAGCCTAGTCCGGACCCGCGCTCTCCAAGGGCTCGCCCCTTCGGATCGGGCCCTTTCTCTTGGCTGCCGGCGAGGCGGCCGGCTGGGACGCGGCCAGGGACCCCCGAGCGTCGGAGGTTGGGGGAGAGGGGGCGGCGGGGACCGAGCGGAGTCCACGTGACTCACGGAGGGCGAGCCACCCCCCGCAGGGGCCTTGGGGAAGGAAAGTCCCTTGTATGGTGTGCCCGCTGCAGGCCAAGCGGTCCCCCGCTCTAGACGTTGCTCAGCCTTTCATCGCTGCAGCGTTTCCTACAGCGCGGGAGGGAGACCTCAGCATTTCCTCGCAGCCTCGCCTGCTCCGGGGCCCTACGACCCTTCCCGGAGCCTGGGGGTCGGGTCAAAGAGCCGGGGCGGGGGTACTCAGGGGGGCATTCCAACGGGTGGGGAGGGGCGGGGCGGGTGGGGCCCCAAAGCTCCACCCCGCCGCGGCCCCGCCTCCTGGCCCCGCCTCCATCAGCATTTAAAGGGCTCGCTCTCACCGCAGCGCAACCTCAGCTGTCTGCCTCGCCCTGCGCTCGCTGAGGTGCCTGCGACTTTAATTAAAGGGCCGTCCCCTCGTCTAGGCTGCAGCACCGCCCATCGGCTCCTCGCGCCTCAAAATGAGTAGCTCCCACTCTCGGGCGGGCCAGAGCGCTGCGGGCGCGGTTCTGGGCATCGGTGCCGACACACGAGACGCCGAGATGCCGGCCACCGAGAAGGACCTGGCGGAGGATGCGCCGTGGAAGAAGATCCAGCAGAACACGTTCACGCGCTGGTGCAACGAGCACCTCAAGTGCGTGAGCAAGCGCATCGCCAACCTGCAGACGGACCTGAGCGACGGGCTGCGGCTTATCGCGCTGCTCGAGGTGCTCAGCCAGAAGAAGATGCACCGCAAGCACAACCAGAGGCCCACCTTCCGCCAGATGCAGCTTGAGAACGTGTCGGTGGCGCTCGAGTTCCTGGACCGCGAGAGCATCAAGCTCGTGTCCATCGGTGAGGGCGCCGGACGCCCGGTGGCGCTGGCGGGGCGAGGGTGGGGGTTTCCGCGCGTCCTCCCCTCTTCCCTGAGCCGACCCCTTGCAGACATCCCCTTAAGCTGCGGCGCTGCCCCGGGGGCCACCCAGCTGCTTGCGGGCCTCGAGAACAAAGGCTCGCAAGCCAGCGGTGCGTGCGGACCGCTACGCGCCCCCGCCCGCCGGTCCCCGGCTGGCCCACGCCCAGGCTGAGCTCACATCCTCCACAGGCCGCGCCCCTGCCGCTGCGCCCGTGGTGGGAGAGGGCCGGGACGGGGTGGGGGGGAGTGGGAAGGCGGTGCGGCGGGCACTAGCCAAGCTCTGGCCGTACGCCCAGCGCCTCATCTCTAACGAGGGGGAGGCCAGGACTCTCCACCTCCTATAGCAGTTGGGAGACGGCTCTTGGGCCTCCGAACACCGTTGTGGTTCCTAAACAGAGGCTTGGAGCTTGTGGGTTCCATTGTCTAGGACCCCTCAACTGAAGATTGCTCCAAGTTTAGATCTCCTTTTGGGAACTCGGGGCCCAGAAAGGACCATAGCTAGCCAAACAGCACCTGAGATAGGTTTGGGTGCTGGCTTGTAGTCGCTTAGACACCCAGTTACTGTTGATTGTGGGCCAAACTCTTGCTTCTATGTAGGACTTGCTTTTCTGCATCTAGAATACAGGAGTTCCCTGGGAGGTACTCCAACATGTGCTGGGCTCACTGCCAGCCCACTGTCCGTGTCACTGGGCTGGTGAGGCTGGCACTGACCAGGCCTACCGCATCATTCCCAGGCACCTCTCGAGATGGGAGCCACACAGGGATTGGCACCAGAACTGGTGACTTTGCCCTGGAGCGGGGGGGGGCGGGGCGGCAATGTGAGACACGGAATGAAGGGGCACCAGCTTTATTTTCTTCAGCATTCAAAGAGAACTTCCAGCAGCCCCTGCAGCCCTGGCCTGGTCCACGCTGAGCCTGAGAAAGTGAGGGACCAAGACTCAGGTGCCCCCAATCACTCTGAGCAGGTCTCAAGGGCCCCACCTCTTTTTCTGGAATGCAAGTCTAGGCCGAGGCCCACCCCCCAGTCCCATACTCAGTCTAGCCAAGCTGAGTCATCTTTGAGCCTTGGGGGGGGGGGCAACCGGATGTGGGGAGGCGAGCCACACCCCAGTTGTCTGGGGGGGGGTCTCCCCCCCCCCCCCACCGCCCTTCTTCTCCTCCTCCTCTTGTGAGCTGGCTGGAGCAGGCCTAGTTCCCAGAGCTTTGCCATATAAGGCAAAAAAATGTTGGAAAGCAGCAGTGATTAGGGGAAGGAGGGGGCAGGCTGGCCCGGGGCTGGGGAAAGGGGGTGGGATGGGGCGGGGCCATCCAACCAGTCAGTCTCTCAACTCTTAGCCCAGTCCTTCCCGCCCTCTTTTGT
The DNA here is from genome assembly GCF_029378745.1 of Bos indicus. Classification (NCBI taxonomy): domain Eukaryota; kingdom Metazoa; phylum Chordata; class Mammalia; order Artiodactyla; family Bovidae; genus Bos; species Bos indicus. Next base: position 39,459,363 of record NC_091789.1, on the reverse strand, counting down.
GAGTTGGATGGGACGGCCTGGGCCAGCCTCCTATGGACCAGGGGGAGGGCCCAGCCCCGGGAGGACCGGTGAGCTTGGCCTTGTGTGTCCCCTCGTGGGTCTGGGTGGACCTCAGGCCTCCCGAGGCTCTGGTTCCAGGCTCAGGGTTCTGGGGATGGGAACCTGGTGGGAAAGTGCAAGTGCTCCCGTGTACTTGGTCTTCTCCGAGCCTGAGACCCCCTGTCCTGCCGCTTGGCAATAGTGCGGGGCAGTGGTGTAGGACTGGGATGAGCCCCCCATTGAGAACTGGGAGGCCACTCTGCTGAGTGGTGTTGAGCTGGTCTTCGAGGTGCAGCTTGCTGGGTTCAGAGGCTGCCTGGTCCCCACCCCCCAGTTGACTTGCTGGACAAGCATTTTCTCCTGATTATTGGGGAGTGGGTGAGTGGAACCCATCAGCAGGGATTCCAAAGATAAGCGGCCCTCCTGTGTTCTTAGGCCCAGCCCTACGCCCCAGTCCCCAAGAGCTTGAGACTGACACCCAGAAGGGCCTTGGGTGGGGCCCTGAGGGGTTGCCATGGTGATGGGGTGCAGGGTGCCTGCCCTAACCACTTCCCCTGTGGTGAGCTTGGTGGCCACCCGCCTGCAGCCCAGCGGCCTGTTAAGTGATGAGGAGGGCGGGCAGTGGCTGAGCCTATTGCTGAGACAGCGGGACTCTGGGACCCCACCCACAACCCCCCGCCAAGCGAGGGGCCCTGGGCACCCAACCCAGGCTGGCGGGCCCCACCCCAGCCCCACCCCCCCGGGCTGGGTGAGGGGGCCCCTGGAATGTGTCCTGCTCGACATCCCGGCTGGCAGGCCATCCCTGCTGGGCCCCAGTGAGTCAGGGCCAGACCGCCGGTTCCTTGGGGCCAGTGTTCAGCCCCTCCCCTACACCAGGCCAATGGCCCAGCCCCCAGCCTGGCTCTGTCGGGGGAGGGGTGAGTACAAAGGAAGTGAGGGCCGGCAGGGGTTCACACCCTCCACCCAAAGGGTCCTTGCCCAACTTCCCCAGCCTCAGTCATTCACGCCCCCACCCTGGGCCAGCAGTTGTATTTCCCAACCCAACCCCCGCTTGGCTTCCTCTTCCCCAGCGCCCGCCCAGGGGCCCTGGCATCAAGGCCCCAGGGTCCAGCTGTTTCCCCTGCCCCTTCCTTGGAGACCTCTGGAGAGGGGCCTGGGTGGCTGCAAAGCACTCACCCACTCTCTCTCTGGAACCATCTTTGGGGATCGGGGCCCCAGATGGGGCCCCGATCGACAGCCTGGGTCTGTCGCCTGTCTGTTCTCTGGGCCCCCATGGCCTCAGGGCTTCTGGCAGCCCCCCTGATTGTGCTGTATTGGCACTGCGCGTCTGGAAGGGTTTTACCCTTGAACCTCCTTGATGGTCCCACAGGCACCCGCACCCCACCCTGCCTCACGGAGGCCTCCTCCTCCCTCGGGCTTGCTGTCTCCCACACTCGCCAGTGCCTGGGAGTGGCCTGCTGTTCCGTGTGTGTGCTTCCACACCCCACCCCCGAAGCCGTGTGTGCGCATGTGTCTGTGCCTGTGCCCAGGCCCCCCCACCGGGTTGGCCGTGCCCACCCAGCGCTGCCACTCGTTGCCCTTGCAGACAGTAAGGCCATCGTGGACGGGAACCTCAAGTTGATCCTGGGCCTCATCTGGACCCTGATCCTGCACTACTCCATCTCCATGCCCATGTGGGATGAGGAGGAGGACGAGGAGGCCAAGAAGCAGACCCCCAAGCAGAGGCTGCTGGGCTGGATCCAGAACAAGCTGCCACAGCTGCCCATCACCAACTTCAGCCGTGACTGGCAGAGCGGCAGAGCCCTGGGCGCCCTGGTCGACAGCTGTGCCCCGGGTGAGGGGTGTCGGGTGTTGAGGGTGAAGGGGACGGCCTCTGGCGAGGTCCCGTGGTCCCTAGACAGACGACTTAACTCCATCTGCAGGCCTGTGCCCCGACTGGGATTCCTGGGATGCCAGCAAGCCCGTGAACAATGCACGGGAAGCCATGCAACAAGCTGATGACTGGCTGGGCATCCCTCAGGTATGCCCCCCTACCCTGGCCAGCGGGGTCTGCTTGGGGGCCAAGATCCCCATGGGGAGAGGTGGAGTGTCCCAGGAGCCCCAGGCTTGGAGGCCCACTGGCTCCTCCCTCTGTCTGTGAAGGTGATCACCCCCGAGGAGATTGTGGACCCCAACGTGGATGAGCACTCCGTCATGACCTACCTGTCCCAGTTCCCCAAGGCCAAGCTGAAACCAGGGGCTCCCCTGCGGCCCAAACTCAACCCGAAGAAAGCCCGAGCCTATGGGCCAGGTGAGGGAGCCAGGCAGGAGTGCTCCTGCGAGGTCACCTTCTCCCCGTGGGGCCGCGTCCTCTGGGAAATGTCAGCTCCTTGGGAGTCTTCCATCACGTGGCCGCAGGGTTATTGACTGCTCTCCGCAAGTCAGACAGGAGTGGGTCAGGGCTGATCAAAAGCAGCCACTGGCTGGATGTTCCCCACGTCACACCCACCCAAGGCAGAGTGTGTTTAGGGAGTAAGGACCCATCCACTTTGCTGTAAGTGAACTTGAGACCCAGCCAGGTTATCTGACGGGAGCCTGAGCCCCGGCACGCTTGAGCGAGCGTTCTAGAAAACAGGCCCAGGCCTGTCCCACAAGAGACCAGTTCAGAAGGGAATAGGGAGGGGTGCTGAGCCCGTGCAGGTGAGGGGGTGGCCCTGAGGCCAACCCGTGGCTTCCTCACACTTCCCGGGCAGGCATTGAGCCTACAGGCAACATGGTAAAGAAGAGGGCAGAGTTCACGGTGGAGACCAGAAGCGCCGGGCAGGGAGAGGTGCTGGTATACGTGGAGGACCCGGCTGGGCACCAGGAGGAGGTAAGGCAGCCTGCAGGTAGGCCCTCGCATTACCAGGCCTCCGTGTGCCCGGGGCTGCTCCGAACGAAGACTCACGGGCTCCTTCCCACCCTAGGCCAAGGTGACCGCCAATAACGACAAGAACCGTACCTTCTCTGTCTGGTATGTCCCCGAGGTGACGGGGACTCACAAGGTGAGCCCTCAGCCTGAGGGGAGGCTGGGAGCAAAAGCTGTGGCTAGGGGGGACCCCAACCCTGGCCTCACGGCCTGCCCCTCCTGGGAACAGGTCACCGTGCTCTTTGCCGGCCAGCACATTGCCAAGAGCCCCTTCGAGGTGTACGTGGACAAGTCCCAGGGAGACGCCAGCAAAGTGACTGCCCAGGGCCCTGGCCTGGAGCCCAGCGGCAACATTGCCAACAAGACCACCTACTTTGAGATCTTCACGGCGGGTGAGTGGAGGGTGCTGAGGCCAGCGGGCTCATGGGAGGACGAGAGGCTGGAAGCTGAGCCGCTGCTTCCCAGCAGGTGCGGGCATGGGTGAGGTGGAGGTGGTGATCCAGGACCCAGCAGGCCAGAAGGGTACCGTGGAGCCTCAGCTGGAGGCCCGGGGCGACAGCACGTATCGCTGCAGCTACCAGCCCAGTGTGGAGGGCGTCCACATGGTGCACGTCACTTTCGCCGGGGTGCCCATCCCTCGCAGCCCCTACACAGTCACTGTGGGTCAAGGTAGGCCAGCCCCAGCTGCCTTCCACAGGGCACAGCTCCAGCTGGGCGGTCTTGGATGGGGGCAGCCAGGCAAGTGCTGCTGCAGCCCTGCCCTGGCTCTCGGGACATCTGTGCTTCCACTGTTGGGGCCTCCTCCTCCTCCTCCCGCCTTCTCCCTCTCTCTCTCTCTCCACGCTTTCACCTTCGGAAGAGCTCGCTCCAGCTGTCTAGAAACCTGCTGCTCTCTGCTCTGCCCACAGGGTCAACGGTACTTGGATCTGTCTTCCTAGGGGGTTGGGGGTGGGTGGGCTGGGTGTGGGGTCTGCGGGGGGAGCTGGTGTGGATGGAGCACAGGGAAGGAGGCCTACCATGTCTGGGCCTGGGCCCCAGGTCCTTGGGTCACGGTCTCTTCCGGTTCTTTCTTACATGGCCTTCACCATCCCGGGCAGCCCACCGGCCCAGTCCGGTGGGAGACAAGGGAGGGGGTCGCCCTGCACTAGCTCCCAGCAGCTCAACCAGTCCTCTGCTCACAGCTTGTAACCCAGGTGCCTGCCGCGCTGTCGGCCGGGGTCTCCAGCCCAAGGGTGTGCGAGTGAAGGAGACGGCCGACTTCAAAGTGTACACAAAGGGGGCGGGCAGCGGAGAGCTGAAGGTCACCGTAAAGGGCCCCAGTAAGTTGGCTTGTGGCTGGGGTAGGGTGATGCCAGCCCCTGGCCACTGCTCAGCAGGCCTGAGGCTTCCCCTTGTCTCTGACAGAGGGTGAAGAGCGTGTGAAGCAGAAGGACCTGGGCGATGGTGTCTATGGTTTCGAGTATTACCCCATGATCCCCGGCACATACACTGTCACGATCACGTGGGGTGGCCAAAATATTGGGCGCAGGTGAGGCCCTGGATGAGCGCTTTAGAGGTGGCACGCCTCCTCCCCTGCAGGGCTTAGGCTCATCCTTCCAGGATGGGCCCTTCAGCACTCCCTGGGTGGCTCTCTCCTTGCAGTCCCTTCGAGGTGAAAGTGGGCACTGAGTGCGGCAATCAGAAGGTGCGGGCATGGGGCCCTGGGCTGGAGGGCGGTGTTGTCGGCAAGTCTGCAGACTTTGTCGTGGAGGCCATTGGCGACGACGTGGGCACCCTGGGTGAGTAGGTGGCTACAATTGGGGGTATTCCGGGGGCAGAGGCTAGCAAGGGCCACCCTCCCGGGGATCCAGGGCCCTCATGAGCTGGCGGCTGTTGTCAGGCTTCTCGGTGGAGGGCCCATCGCAGGCTAAGATCGAGTGTGACGACAAGGGCGATGGCTCCTGCGATGTGCGCTACTGGCCACAGGAGGCTGGTGAGTACGCGGTGCACGTGCTGTGCAACAGTGAGGACATCCGTCTCAGCCCCTTCATGGCCGACATCCGCGACGCGCCCCAGGATTTCCATCCAGACAGGGTAAAGAGCATGTGCCACTGGGTGGGGGAGCCTGAGGGGGCCGGCACTCTGCCCTGAGAACTGGGTGGCCTCCCATCAGGTGAAGGCACGTGGGCCTGGATTGGAGAAGACCGGCGTGGCTGTGAACAAGTCAGCAGAGTTCACAGTGGATGCCAAGCACGGCGGGAAGGCTCCTCTCAAGGTCCAAGTCCAGGTGAGGTGCTCCCCCGTGCCAGGAGTGGGCTGGGCAGGTGCCCACTGACCAGGCAGTGACCAGGAGGCCTCTTGCTCCTGCCCACTTTGCAGGACAATGAGGGCTGCCCAGTGGAGGCAACGGTCAAGGACAATGGCAATGGCACTTACAGCTGCTCCTATGTGCCCCGGAAGCCAGTGAAGCACACGGCCATGGTGTCCTGGGGAGGTGTCAGCATCCCCAACAGCCCCTTCCGGGTGAGCCTTTAGCCCACTTCCCTGGGGCCCCTGCTTCATTTGATACAGCTCTGTTTGATGAAACTTGCACGCCATACAGTCAACCCCTTTCCAGTATCCAACTTGGTGGTTTTGGGTGAGTTCTGAGTTGTGAAGCCATTACCATGACGGAAGATGAGGCCGTTTTCACCACCCCCTAAAGAAAGTCGGCAACCCTCCAAAGGCCCCCTGCCCTGGCCTAAGCAGCCTCTCCTGTCTCTGCTTTCTGGCTGGGTGGGGATGGACTCGTATCCCCTGTGGCCTGTATACCGTGAGTCATTGCTTCTTGCCTTTCAATGGCTGGATGATACACCATTGTGTGGATAGACCACGTTTTCTGTTTCCAGTCATTTGTTGATGGACATTTGGGAGTTTTTTCACCTTTTGGTTGGCAGGAGCTGTGCTATGAATGGTCCAGAATGGGTGTTAGAGGGGACGAGTGATCTCATGTCTCTGGGTGGATAGATACCAAAAAATGGAATTGCAGCATCATATGGTTGCTTGTGTTTGGAAAAGAAAAGGAAAGGAAAGTCGCTCAGTCATGTCCAACTCTTTGCAACCCCACAGACTGTAGCCCACCAGGTTCCTCTGTCCATGGGATTTTCCAGGCAATAATACTGGAGTGGGTTGCCATTTCCTTCTCCAGAGATCTTCCCGACCCAGGGATCGATCCCGGGTCTCCAGCATTGTAGGCAGACACTTTACTGTCTGAGCCACCAGGGAAATCTGCTTGTGTTTGAGGGGCCACCAAATGATTTCCAAGAGTGGTGGCACCACTCTACGTGCCCAACGGCGGTGGGTCAGAAAGCCTCTGCCTGTCCTCTGGGCTGGTTGTGACCCTGCACTTGCCCCTGTGCCCTGCAGGTGAATGTGGGTGCCGGCAGCCACCCGAACAAGGTCAAGGTGTACGGCCCAGGAGTGGCAAAGACAGGACTCAAGGCTCACGAGCCCACCTACTTCACTGTGGACTGCACGGAGGCTGGCCAGGGTAATGCCCTGCCTTGGGAGTGGGTGGCCGGTGGGTGCAGCGTCCCTGTGAGGTCCCCAGCCCCATGCCCTCCTCCATTGCAGGTGATGTCAGCATCGGCATCAAGTGTGCCCCGGGTGTGGTGGGCCCTGCCGAGGCCGACATCGACTTCGACATCATCCGCAACGACAACGACACCTTCACAGTCAAGTACACCCCCCGCGGGGCTGGCAGCTACACCATCATGGTGCTCTTTGCTGACCAGGTGGGTGTGCTGCTCCTGGCCCCCAAAGATGGCTGAGTGTTGGGTTGCTGCTCGCCTCTCAGCCCTTCTCCTCCCACCCCTTGCAGGCTACGCCCACCAGCCCCATCCGGGTCAAAGTGGAGCCTTCCCATGATGCCAGCAAGGTTAAGGCAGAAGGTCCCGGCCTCAGTCGCACCGGTGAGGACGGCCCCCCGCGTAGGGAGGTCGGGGCCCCGAACAGGGTATGTGTATGCGCATGCAGGAGCCCCTAGATGGTTGCTGTGTCTCCTCAGGGGTCGAGCTTAGCAAACCCACCCACTTCACGGTCAACACCAAAGCTGCCGGCAAAGGCAAGCTGGATGTCCAGTTCTCGGGGCCGGCCAAAGGGGATGCAGTGCGTGACGTGGACATCATTGACCATCATGACAACACCTATACCGTCAAGTACACGCCTGTGCAGCAGGTAGCCAGCTCTCTTGACCCCCTGTGGCCACACCTGTCCGTACACATGCTGAGCCTGTGGGCCCCTTCACATGGTGGGCTGGGTGGCTGGCTCCAAGAGACTTTGTGCCCACTCTGGTTTCTCACCTGGGACAGAGTGGGCACAGCAGTTGGGGGGTGCAGTGTCCCCAACCCCCATGCCCGAGTTGGGAAGGCACGGGCCAGGGGCGCTCAGCCATGACCTCTGACCCTGTCTTCTGTACCCCTCCCAGGGCCCAGTGGGCATCAATGTCACTTACGGAGGTGATGCTATTCCCAAAAGCCCCTTCTCAGTGGGGGTGTCTCCAAGCCTGGACCTCAGCAAGATTAAGGTGTCCGGCCTGGGAGAAAGTAAGTTGCTGGGGCCCTGGCACAGCCGCTGGCGATGCCCAGGCTGTCTGAGCGGCCTCACAGTCCTGTCTTCCCCCCATCGCTTCAACAGAGGTGGATGTTGGCAAAGACCAGGAGTTCACGGTCAAGTCCAAGGGCGCCGGTGGCCAGGGCAAAGTGCTGTCGAAGATCGTGGGCCCTTCAGGGGCAGTGGTTCCCTGCAAGGTGGAGCCAGGCCTCGGGGCTGACAACAGTGTGGTGCGCTTTGTGCCCCGTGAAGAGGGGCCCTATGAGGTTGAGGTGACCTATGATGGCGTACCTGTGCCTGGCAGCCCCTTTTCCCTGGAAGCCGTGCCGCCCACCAAGCCTAGCAAGGTAAGGGGGTTGCCGGGGCCACAGCCCATGTCTGCTTTGGACCTTACTCCTCCTCTTGGTCCTTCTGAGCGAGGGCCCTGCTCGGGCCTGTGCCCGCCTGGTAGGGGAGGGAAGCCAGAACAAGAAGAGAGACAGATGGAGTCAGGCTGGGGTCTGAGGGTCAAGGGTCAGAGAGCTGGTGCAGCTTGGGCTCCTGACCTGCCCCTCCTCCCCTAGGTGAAAGCCTTCGGGCCAGGGCTGCAGGGGGGCAGTGCAGGGTCTCCTGCCCGCTTCACGATCGACACAAAGGGTGCCGGCACAGGCGGCCTGGGCCTGACGGTCGAAGGCCCTTGTGAAGCTCAGCTCGAATGCCTGGACAACGGGGATGGCACGTGCTCTGTGTCCTATGTGCCCACTGAGCCTGGGGACTACAACATCAACATCCTCTTCGCTGACACCCACATCCCCGGCTCCCCATTCAAGGCCCACGTGGTTCCCTGCTTCGACCCGTCCAAGGTCAAGTGCTCAGGCCCCGGGCTGGAGCGGGCCACGGCTGGGGAGGCCGGCCAGTTCCATGTGGACTGCTCGAGTGCGGGCAGTGCGGAGCTGACCATTGAGATCCGCTCCGAGGCAGGGCTGCCGGCCGAGGTGCACATCCAGGACCACGGTGACGGCACGCACACCATCACCTACATCCCCCTGTGCCCTGGAGCCTACACCGTCACCATCAAGTACGGCGGCCAGCCTGTGCCCAACTTCCCAAGCAAGCTGCAGGTGGAGCCCGCAGTGGATACCTCGGGCATCCAGTGCTATGGGCCCGGGATTGAGGGTCAAGGTGCGAGGCTCTGCCGTGGGACATGGGGTGGGGGAACTGGGGTGTCTGGAGCCCCCGTCTTCCTCTTCACATCCCCTCCCCCACAGGTGTCTTCCGAGAAGCCACCACCGAGTTCAGCGTGGATGCCCGGGCTCTGACTCAGACTGGAGGGCCCCACGTCAAGGCTCGCGTGGCCAACCCCTCGGGCAACCTGACTGAGACCTATGTGCAGGACTGTGGTGATGGCACATACAAAGTGGAGTACACACCATATGAGGAGGGTGCGTGTCGGGGTGCCAGAGGGACTGTGGGGGGTGAAGGGGCAGGGCAGTCTGGGCCCCTTCTAAGTCAGCCCGCCCTCCTGCAGGACTCCACTCTGTGGACGTGACCTACGACGGCAGTCCTGTGCCCAGCAGCCCCTTCCAGGTGCCAGTGACTGAAGGCTGCGACCCCTCCCGAGTGCGTGTCCATGGGCCAGGCATCCAAAGCGGCACCACCAACAAGCCCAACAAGTTCACTGTGGAGACCAGGTGGGCAAGAGCCCCACAAGCAGGGGCCGCGGTGGGCGTTAGAAGTCACGGGATAACGAGCTGTCTGTTTGGACTAGGGGAGCTGGCACAGGGGGCCTGGGCTTGGCTGTTGAGGGCCCCTCTGAGGCCAAGATGTCCTGCATGGACAACAAGGATGGCAGCTGCTCGGTTGAGTATGTCCCCTACGAGGCCGGCACCTACAGCCTTAACGTCACTTACGGCGGCCACCAAGTGCCAGGTGAGGAATCAGGTCAGCTGGGGCCTGGCTGGGGCCACCTGCCTGCCCTCCAGCCTGTCTCAGAAATGCCACCTCTCGGCCCCCACAGGCAGTCCTTTCAAGGTCCCTGTGCACGATGTGACAGACGCGTCCAAGGTCAAATGCTCTGGGCCTGGCCTGAGCCCGGGCATGGTCCGTGCCAACCTACCTCAGTCCTTCCAGGTGGACACGAGCAAGGCTGGCATGGCCCCACTGCAGGTCAAAGTGCAGGGGCCCAAAGGTGAGTGTGTCTGGGGTGTGGGGGTCAGGTCAGGAGGGCCTGGTCCCCTGAGGGAGGGGGTCTCGCACACCTTGGGGTGGGACGCAGGTGGGCAGGCAGTTGACGGAGGAGCCGCAGGTGACACCAGAGCCAGTGACCTGGTGAAGGGGACCAAAAGGACATAGACCACTGAGCAGAGGTGGGAAGGAGAGAGGGCAAGGGCCCAGGTGGTACCCAGATTAGTGTCATGTCACAGAGGCTCAGGGCTGTTCCTGGGGATGGGCAGGGCTAGGCCTGGGGTGGGGGCTGAGTATACATGGCTCAGATCCGGCTTTTTAGTGTAGTGGGCCTAGGAACCCAGAGCACCAGCTGAGACTCTGTCTCTGGGACTGGGGTCAGGCCTGGTGGAGCCGGTGGACGTGGTGGACAATGCCGATGGCACCCAGACTGTGAACTATGTGCCCAGCCGTGAGGGGCCCTACAGCATCTCAGTGCTGTATGGAGACGAAGAGGTACCCCGCAGGTAAGGAGCAGGGCCCTCTGTCTTAGGGGAGGGGGCACTGGCCTGGGCACCAAGAGCCATCCTAACCACCCACAACATCCTGGCCCGACAGCCCCTTCAAGGTTAAGGTGCTGCCTACACATGATGCCAGCAAGGTCAAGGCCAGTGGCCCAGGGCTCAACACCACGGGTGTGCCTGCCAGCCTGCCTGTGGAGTTCACTATTGATGCCAAGGACGCTGGGGAGGGCCTGCTGGCTGTCCAGATCACGGTGAGTGGGCCATGTGGGGGCCACCTGGCCCTGCTGTTTTGCAGCTCTGGGTCCATGGCAGGTGGGGAGGGGAGGGACCCGGGCCTGAAGTCCACAGCCTGGGGCAGATGAGCCAGTCTGGGTCTCTGGTCTCACCTGGGAGCCTGGCCCCCGCCTCTAGGATGGTGGTCACAGACCCAGGCTTCCCCCACACACATACTTGCTCACTTCTGATGTCACCAAAGCCCTTAGTGCCTCAACTATTTTGCCTGTAACATTCTCCAGGGCCAGGTATAAGGCTGGGACTCTGGGATCTTTCAGAGGAGCTTGTCCTACTGCTGGGGCTGGCCCTGGGGTAGAGGGCTGGGGCTGAGAAGTGTTTGTGGGGATAAAGCAGGATAGGTGCCAAGTTTCCTGGCCGTGCCTGTCATTGGGGGCTTCCCTTTTGGACCTTGCCCGTGGGGAAGTAAGTAAAGGACAGTGGTGGATGCAGGCAGCCATTTTGGGCCATGGTGGCTGACCCTGCAGCAGCAGTGCTTGACACTTGGTCCTCTGAGAGGGCCTGAGGGAATCCCGGGCCAGGGTGAGCTTGGACCAACTGTTCTTCTCTGTGCTCTGCTACACAGGACCCGGAGGGCAAGCCCAAGAAGACACACATCCAAGACAACCATGACGGCACGTACACAGTGGCCTACGTGCCAGACGTGACAGGCCGCTACACTATCCTCATAAAGTATGGTGGTGACGAGATCCCCTTCTCCCCATACCGTGTCCGCGCCGTGCCCACGGGGGATGCCAGCAAGTGCACCGTCACAGGTGAGCCCAGTGTGCCAGCAGCCACGGCGCTCAGCACGGGGCTTGGGTGTGCCTGTGTGCAAGGGCTCGCTGCTTGGGGCGGCGTGTGGGAGTGGGGGCCGCCCCCTTGAGTGACTCACCTGACCTTTCTCCTTGCTCTCTGCCCTCTCACCTCAGTGTCAATCGGAGGTCACGGGCTAGGTAAGCTGCTTGCTGGGGCCACTCCCAATGCCCCTTCTGCCCAGAGGGCAGCTTCCTTTCCTCTTCCGGCTGATTCCCAGGACAGTTCCAGCTGCAGCTCTTGGCAGGGACAGAGGGGAGGAACTGGAGGGTTAGGGCCCAGGGAGGCCTCTGGAGCTGGGCATGAGTGCTCCGGCCCTCCCCCTCTCTGGGCCTCTGTTTTTCCACCTGAGAAGTCGGGTTGCAGCTGTGAGCTTTGGGGCGAGGTGCATCCCTAGAGGCACCCCCCTGGGGGCTCTGGGGTCTGGGGATCTTGGCGCCCTGGGGCAGTCTCGGGGGCGGGCAGCAGGCCCGGTCTCTTTTCACTTCCTCCTTCTGAGTCCAGGGTCTCCCCCAAGCAGCGGGAGTCCCCAGCCCCAGCCGGATCCACAGACCCCTGTCCCCACCTCCCAGGGGCCTCCGCGTCCCAGGCCGGGGGAGGTGCCAGTGCATGAGTGGGTGGGGCTGGCTGGTAGTGCCATAGCACCAGCATTGACTGCTTGGGCGGCCAGCATGGTGGGGCCCGGCCCAGCCTCAGAGTGCCAAAGTGCACTCAGTGGCCCACCCTCTTCCCGCCTCCCTCCCTCCCTGCCCCTCCCAGCAGTGACGTTATTCAGATGGTCCCCAACCAGACCTGGGAGGGGAGGCTCACCCCAGCCAGGGATGCCAGCAAGAGGCCACAAGCACATGGGAGCCTCTGGAGGCTGGAGGCCTGGACCTTGGCCAAGGTGGCCCTGGAGAAAGCTAGAGGGTGGCAGGGGTTCGATGACTCTGTCCAGGGGGCCTCAGGGTCTGAGATGACAGGCCTGTGTGCCTGGGCCAGGGGGTAGGACCTTGGGGACCAGGGGCAGGGTCAAGACTGGGGCTGAGAGAGCCGTCTTGGTTTACCTTGGCCGCCATGTGCCAGCGGAGGCAAAGAGCCCAGTTGGGGAACTGAAGTCACTTCGGTATCAGTTGCAAGGCTGGCTTGGGCTAGGCTGCTGGTGGGTGGGTGGGGCTTGAGGGGAGAACCAAATTGCAGGGGTGGGGGGCTTCAAGGATGGAGCAGCCCAGACCTGCTGAAGAGCTGGGTGCTGGGCAGGGAGCGCAGGTAGTTGGGGCCAACTGAGGTTTGGGCCCAGGCCACTTGCTAGATGGTGGGTCCAGGTTCCAAGCCAGGGAGAGCAGGTGTGGCTGTGTGCGAGGTGAGGCCTCCCAGGGCGGGGTGGGTGGTGGGGGTCCAGGCATAGAGTTCTGGAGCCCCACAAAGTGGGCGCCCTTGGCGGACAGGACAGCTCAGGGGCCGGCCAAGTGGCTGGCTGGGGACCCCCTTGAACTTGGCCCCAGGGTGGGTTCGGTGTTGCCAGCTGCTTCCCTGGCAGGGGCCAGGCTCCAGAAAGCACTCGCTGCCAGGCCTCATGGTCCCCAGCCCCCCGAGCCTCCATGGCTGAGCCCAGATCATAACGTCACTGTCCCTCCCCTCTGCTCTCACCGCCTTGCAGCCGTGGTTCTGGCTTGGGCCCCCTGCCCCCCTGCCCCCTGGGTGCTGGCCCCTCTGCTGCGCTGCACTGCCTGGGTGCTAACCCCCCTGCCTCCCTGCTTCCCTGCTCCCGGCTCCCTGCCTGCACCAGGCCGTGCCCGGCTGCCCCTTCTCTGCAAGCCTCCGGTCGAGCGAGCCTTCTCAGTTGTCAGGAAACTCCAATTGCACCTTCAGGCCCCAGGGGTGGGGAACAAGTGTCACATGCCCCACGCTGCAGCAGGACTCCGCCTCACCGCGTCCGCACACAGCACTGAGGGCCAGGGCATGGCCACAGGGGTGAAGGCAGCCCGGGGCTCAGCTGTCAGTCAGCATGGTCCAGGGCACCACTGGCTGAAGCCAAGTTGGCAGGGGAGATGGCAGCAAATGCTTAGGCCCCGGCAGTGGCTTCGGGGCTTTCCAGGCCCTTCTTCTTCTCAGACTCCTGGGTGCCACCCATTGGGCTTTTCCCATGTGGCGGGGATACGCCCCGAGACAGGACTCCCGGGCTTGAGGTGGTTCAGGGGAACCTTTCCTGCCTTCTGAGAAATCACTCACCATTCCAGCTTGGGGGGCGGGAGGCCTGGCTGTGCTTGGTGGTTGGCAGTAAGAGGCCTGGGCGGCTGACACGTGGATGGCCGCGGCCTGAGCACCGAGCTCATGCCCCGGCCCCCGCTTCGGGGACCCACCCTGCCCCACCAGGTGCTGGCATCGGCCCTACCATCCAGATCGGGGAGGAGACTGTGATCACTGTGGACACCAAGGCAGCGGGCAAAGGCAAGGTCACCTGTACTGTGTGCACCCCCGATGGCTCTGAGGTGGACGTGGACGTGGTCGAGAATGAGGATGGCACCTTTGACATCTTCTACACGGCTCCCCAGCCCGGCAAATACGTCATCTGCGTGCGCTTCGGTGGTGAACACGTGCCCAACAGTCCCTTCCAAGTGACGGTCAGGAGGGTCCGGGGCTGGGGTGGGGTCCGGGCAGGGACCTGGCTCACCGCCCCCACGGGGCTCACGGGTTTGGACAGCCTCAAGCTCTGTGCCTTGCTCTGCAGGCTCTGGCTGGAGACCAGCCCACGGCACAGCCCTCATTACGGCCTCAGCAGCTGGCACCACCATATACCTACGCCCAGGGGGGCCAGCAGACCTGGGTATGGCTTGCCCTGCCACCTCCCAGCTTGCCCTGCCCTCGGGGACACTTGGGGATGGGCCGGCTGGGTGTCCCGTGAGGTCCTGTTCCGCTATCTGCGAGGAGGGACCCTGGAGCCTGCCACTTGGGACTCCTTTTCCCTCCAGTTCCTCACTCAGGCCTTCTGTGTCTCCGCCCCCTGCAGGCCCCAGAAAGGCCCCTGGTGGGGGTCAACGGGCTAGATGTGAGCAGCCTGAGGCCCTTTGACCTTGTCATCCCCTTCACCATCAAGAAGGGCGAGGTCACTGGTGAGTGCAGCTGGGAAGGGGCTAGGGAGCCACAGAGGCTGGAGGGTGCCCATGGACTGCCCTGACCCAGGCCCCCCCTGCCCTGCAGGGGAGGTGCGGATGCCCTCGGGCAAGGTGGCACAGCCCGCCATCACCGACAACAAGGATGGCACTGTGACTGTGCGCTACGCCCCCAGTGAAGCCGGCCTGCACGAGATGGATATCCGCTATGACAACATGCACATCCCAGGTACGTCCACTCAGCATGCCGGACCACCTCCCAGGGGGGCGGGCTGTGGGACAGACTGGGGGATGATGGGAGGCCCCGGTCCATGTGGTCCCTCTTCTTGCTGCAGGCAGCCCCCTACAGTTCTACGTGGATTATGTCAACTGTGGCCATGTCACAGCCTATGGGCCAGGCCTCACCCATGGGGTGGTGAATAAGCCCGCTATCTTCACCGTCAACACCAAGGATGCGGGCGAGGGTGAGCAGCAGCTCTCATCCTGACCTGCCTGATTGGGGCGGGATGCCGTCATCTGGTGGGGGGTCTGGACACGGGAGATGCTCCCCAAACTGGGCTCCCCACCCCACCCCCGGCCTCCGCTTGCACGGTTGGTGCAGTGTTCCCGGGCACAGTTCGTACCCTCATTCACAACTCTCTCCAGGGGGCTTGTCCCTGGCCATTGAGGGCCCCTCCAAAGCAGAGATCAGCTGCACCGACAACCAGGATGGGACGTGCAGTGTCTCCTACCTGCCCGTGTTACCTGGTGACTACAGCATCCTGGTCAAGTACAACGAACAGCATATCCCGGGCAGCCCCTTCACTGCCAGGGTCACAGGTAGGGGACGGCCTGCAGCGGTGACAAAGGAGGCAGCTGGCGTGGGGACAGTCTCCCTCCCGGTGCCTGGACACACAGTGACTGACCCCTGCCAGGTGACGACTCCATGCGCATGTCCCACCTGAAGGTGGGCTCTGCCGCCGACATCCCCATCAACATCTCGGAGACGGACCTCAGCCTGCTGACCGCCACAGTGGTGCCCCCCTCGGGCCGGGAAGAACCCTGTCTGCTGAAGCGGCTGCGCAACGGCCACGTGGGTAAGAGGCTGGGCGGCAGGGCCTTACGGGAGGGAGGGAAGGTGGGGGGGGTTGTATATCTTTCTCTGGCTGACAGCCCCGCCCTGTGCCCAGGGATCTCATTCGTGCCCAAGGAGACAGGGGAACACCTGGTGCACGTGAAGAAGAATGGGCAGCATGTGGCAAGCAGCCCCATTCCGGTGGTGATCAGCCAATCGGAGATCGGGGATGCCAGCCGTGTGCGGGTCTCGGGCCAGGGCCTCCACGAAGGCCACACCTTTGAGCCAGCAGAGTTTATCATTGATACACGTGATGCAGGTAGGTGGTAGGGATCTGGGAGCTGGGGTCAGACCATCATACTTGGCCCCCCGGCTCAGGGTTGTCTCGCCCACAGGCTATGGGGGGCTCAGCCTGTCCATCGAGGGTCCCAGCAAAGTAGACATCAACACAGAGGACCTGGAGGATGGCACATGCAGGGTCACCTACTGCCCCACGGAGCCTGGCAACTATATCATCAACATCAAGTTTGCTGACCAGCACGTGCCTGGTGGGTACAGCACCCATGTGCCTCCCCCACTGCTGGGCAACTCTCCGTGCCACACCCTGGGGGCCCCGAGCAGAGGGTAACCTGTCTGGGGTGTGGGTTGTGCCTTCTTCCTGCAGGCAGCCCCTTCTCCGTGAAGGTGACAGGCGAGGGGCGTGTGAAAGAGAGCATCACGCGCAGGCGACGGGCCCCATCGGTGGCTAATGTTGGCAGTCACTGTGACCTCAGCCTCAAGATCCCAGGTGGGAGCCGTGGCCGCCCGGGCGGGTCCCAGGGAGGCCTAAGCACCAGCCCTGCGGGGCCCCCGGACAGAGAGGCGTGGCCTGGGTCTCCCACTCACCTGCCTGTTCCCCCACCTGCAGAAATTAGCATCCAGGACATGACAGCCCAGGTGACTAGCCCATCAGGCAAGAGCCACGAGGCCGAGATTGTGGAAGGGGAGAACCATACCTATTGCATCCGCTTTGTGCCAGCTGAGATGGGCATGCACACGGTCAGCGTCAAGTACAAGGGCCAGCACGTGCCCGGGAGCCCTTTCCAGTTCACCGTGGGGCCCCTGGGGGAAGGGGGAGCCCACAAGGTCCGTGCCGGGGGCCCTGGCCTGGAAAGGGCTGAAGCTGGAGTGCCAGGTAGGCCTGCTTCCTTTGGGGCTCTGGCTGGTCCCGGCTGGGGGTGCAGTGGGAGGGAGGAAGTCTCCAGCAGCCCCTGCTGGTTGGGGGGAGCACAGCCCTTCATGAGGACACATTCTGCTTTCCTGCAGCCGAGTTCAGCATTTGGACCCGGGAAGCTGGCGCGGGGGGCCTGGCCATTGCTGTCGAGGGCCCCAGCAAGGCCGAGATCTCCTTCGAGGACCGCAAGGATGGCTCCTGTGGCGTGGCTTACGTGGTCCAGGAGCCAGGTACTACAGTCTGGCTGGGGCCAGCAGGCTTCCCCTTGGGGTGGGTGCCCGTCCGGGTCTACACAGACAGCCCTGCCTTCTCCCCCACAACACCCTGAGGTCCCAGGGCCTCTTGGGCTGTCAGGGGAAGGCATGCATGGCCGTCTTGTTCTCGCTCCCCATCCAGGTGACTATGAGGTGTCAGTCAAGTTCAACGAGGAGCACATCCCCGATAGCCCTTTCGTGGTGCCTGTGGCTTCTCCGTCTGGTGACGCCCGCCGCCTTACTGTTTCTAGTCTTCAGGTGAGGCACTGAGAGAAACCGCCCGCCTGGGGCTCCTGCACCCGGCCAGACCAGAGCCCCTATGTCCAGGGACCCAGCCAGCCCAGCTCAGGGCGCCGGGCTGCTTCTGCTCTGGCCGGGAACAGCCCACGCCTGGGTCGGCAGGACGCACCCCTGACGGCCGCGTGGAGTTTTTCTCGTGTCTCAGGTCTAAAGGCTTTGAACAGAAGCCTGTGCCCCTTGAGCACTAGGGCTGAGGTTTAAAGAGGGACAGCCGCCTGCCAGGGCTGCTGAGTGCTGCTTGCAGGCCGGGGGCTGCCCCGCTTCCTGCCTGCCCGCTGTGTGCCTGGAGCGTGTGGGGCTAGGGTTTTGGGGTGTGTGCCTGGAGCTTGCTGCCCCTCGAGAAGCACTGGCTCTCCCTCTTTAAACCCACTTGGACGCCAGATGGGTAAGTGCCTCCCCCTGGGCCTCCTGCTTCTGGGCCCAGCCTCCCCTTGCCCACCACCCCCAGCCTCCGCTATCCTAACCACATCTGCTGTGCTTCCAGGAGTCAGGGCTAAAGGTCAACCAGCCAGCCTCTTTTGCAGTCAGCCTGAATGGGGCCAAGGGGGCAATCGATGCCAAGGTGCACAGCCCCTCAGGAGCCCTGGAGGAGTGCTATGTCACCGAGATCGACCAAGGTGAGGCTCTGCCTGGCCATCCAGCCATCCACCCGGGCACTGCTGGGAGCAGTGGGCCTCCCCGGGCCAGCCCTGCTGGCTGGAAGCAGGCTGAGAGTGTAAAGCAAGACACAATCTGCAAGCAGCCGAGAGAGGGCCTGGGCCTCCCGCCCCCTACTTGGGACCCAAGCCCTTGGGGACTGGGCTCAGTGGCCATGCTGCTAGAAAGGACAAAGCCTTCTGGAGGCATGATCCTGCCATCTCTTACAAGAGAGACCCCCAAGTCTAGCAGTTGGGCCTGCCAGGGCCTGGAACTCACGGAAAGGCTTGGGGGTGGGAGGAGCTGCTCAATTTGACTAGTCCACGGCTGAGTCCTGCCGCTTGCTGGCTGTGTGACCTCGAGCAAGTTCCTGCCTATCTCTGGGCCCCAGTTAGCATGTGGTGGATATGGCATTCAGGGTAGCCTTTCTAAGGAGGCATTGAGGCAGGTGTTTTGCTTACAAAAGACTTCAGTCCAAATGCTGCAGCAATTAAAGCTAGCTTGGGCATCTATCAGTAGCTTGGGCATCTAAAGCTTTGTCCCTCGGGCTTCAAGATTTCTGTGCAGTAGGGTTAAGGTGCCCAGCACAGTTCCCAGAAGAAGCTAACTGGGCCCTGAGACCTGCTGGACTCACACTGGTGGGCACATGCCACTTGCTCAGTTTGGAGGAGGGACTCCAGGCCCACCACCTACTTCTCTGTTCCTCAGATAAGTACGCTGTGCGCTTTATCCCACGGGAGAATGGCATCTACCTGATTGATGTCAAGTTCAACGGCACCCACATCCCGGGGAGCCCCTTCAAGATCCGAGTTGGGGAGCCTGGGCATGGAGGGGACCCAGGCCTGGTGTCTGCTTATGGAGCTGGCTTGGAAGGCGGCATCACAGGTAGGTCAGCGTGGGCAGCTTCTGGTGTGTGAACACAACGACTAGGGTTCCCTCCTCCAAGCTCTCGGTGACAACAGGTGGCATGTGGAGGTGACGAGACTCTGTTGGGGGGTGGGGGTGGGGCAACGGGCCAGGCCAGCTGTACCTACCTTCCCGTGCCCTCAGGGAGCCCAGCTGAGTTTATCGTGAACACCAGCAATGCGGGCGCTGGTGCCCTCTCAGTCACCATCGACGGGCCTTCCAAGGTGAAGATGGATTGCCAAGAGTGCCCCGAGGGCTACCGCGTCACCTACACTCCCATGGCACCTGGCAGCTACCTCATCTCCATCAAGTACGGCGGCCCCTACCACATTGCGGGCAGCCCCTTCAAGGCCAGAGTCACAGGTGAGCCTGGTGCCAGATGGCTGCTACACACCCCATTGCCGGGCACTCCTGCCACCTCTTGGTTGTCCACTGCTCTGCCCTGCAGGTCACCGCCTCGTCAGCAACCACAGCCTCCATGAGACATCATCTGTGTTTGTGGACTCCCTGACCAAGACTGCCACCATCCCCCAGCACAGTGCCCCAGGCCCGGGTCCCACTGATGCCAGCAAGGTGCTGGCCAAAGGCGTGGGGCTGAGCAAGGCCTACATGGGCCAGAAGAGCAGCTTCACGGTGGACTGCAGCAAAGCAGGTGGGTGTGCGGGCCCCAGCCCTTCCAAAAATGGGAGGCTGGAGAGAAAAGCAGAGAGGCCATGCCTGGGAAAGAGTGGGTGGGAAGGCCTCTTTGGGGGCCTTCTGGGCCCCCCTGCTAGCTCCTCTGCCCTCCAGGGCCCTGGAGAAACTGCAGGTTCTTTGGTTGTTCTGGGTGGACGGGGTGCTGGCTGTTTTTAAGAAGGGCTGTCACTCCAAGACAGGCAAGGTGGGGAGGACCCAGGGCAGGAACAAAGCGGGTCGCTGCAGTCACCACTGATGGGACGGGGCTTGGGGCATGGCAGTGAAGCCCTGGCCCCCACTCCCAGGCAACAACATGCTGCTGGTGGGTGTGCATGGGCCCCGGACGCCCTGTGAAGAGATCCTGGTGAAACACGTGGGCAGCAGGCTCTACAGTGTGTCCTACCTGCTCAAGGACAAGGGGGAGTACACGCTGGTGGTCAAGTGGGGTGACGAGCACATCCCGGGCAGCCCCTACCGAGTCCTGGTGCCCTGAGTGCTGTGCGCCTGCCAGTCACCAGCTCCCAGGACGAGAAGTGCCCCTGCGCCTGCCCCTCGCCACCCAAGCAGCACCTGCCCCAGCCCCGGCCAGCCCTGGCCACCCCATCACTGCAGCCTGACCCTGCCCTGTGCTGCGCTCACCTGCCTCCACGTGGGCAAAGGAGAGAGGCGAGCAGAGGCAGCCTGCCTGTCTTCTTTGGTTCTGGAAGGGGTGAAGGGGGGGGCCATGCACACCTGCCCGCTAGTTCTCTCTCCTAGCCAAGAGGAATAAAAGTTCTGCTTCCGTTCTCCTGAGCATGACTCAAGCTTTGTGGCAAAGAGGGCTGACAGGGTGGCTGGAGGTGCGGGCCCGGACCACAGGCTGTGGGATCTTCTGCTCCAGCCCCCTCTGCTGCCTGAGCACCTGGAGGGCACCTGGGGACTCCGCCTCCTCTCTGCCTCCCTGGGTTCCGATCCATGCAGGCCAGGGGGTGTCTAGTGCCCCGAGAACCGAGCCTGACATGGTTGTCCTTGTCCCAGATCATACCAGGAACAGATGCTGTCCCAGGGGAAGGCCAGGCCTTGGCCAGGCTACAGGAGGTTGCGTGCCAGGTGGGAGGGCCAGGTAAACAGAAGGCCAAATCCCAGGAGATTCCTGGCCATGACCCAGGCATCTTAAATGTGCCACCAGCCCCTGGTAAGGGGCTGTCTCCAAGCCATGCAGGTGGCAGCAGGTGGACACCTTCAAAGCCCTGCCCCATAGCCACCATCTGCCTATCCACTAGGTCCTTCCAAGCCCGCACCTGTCTGGCCTCGTGTGCCTGGGTGGGCTGTGCCCTCGGCAGGGTAGGGCAATCTCAGCCCCTTGGCGTGCTGTTCTGAATCGCTGTTCAGAATTCCCACCTGCACACAACCCGCCCCGGGTCTGCAGGTCAGGAAGGCTGTTAAAGCCAGCCAAGGCTTCAGCTTTCAGGCTTCCTCTCTCAACGGGGCACCTGGAAGCCATACCCCTTTCTGGAAGCACCTTCTGGGCCAGCATGAGCCCAGGGTTCACGGCACAGTTGCTTCTCAGCCACCCCAGTGATGAGCGTGAGCTCAGGAAAGGAGAGGAACAGGACCAGATCAAGGGCTCACCCAGCCCCCAGCCCCTTCTGCCATGGAGGGAGCAGGCAGAGTGCGTACAGCCACTGGTCTACACGAAACACTTCTAGAAGCTGCTCAGCTGGACAAGGTGGCAAAAAGAGGCAGATGCAAGCCTGGAGAAGTCCCACTCTGGGGTGGGGGCAGGGAAGGGGACCCACCCCAATCAGCCCCTTCTAACCTCTGTCGGCTCACCAGGCACCACTCCCCTACCCAGACTCACCCAGATTCTCCTGCCTGGACCAGCCTGCCAAGAGCAGACAGTCCTCCCTGCCATCCTGTGTTCCAAAGCCTGCTTGGTGGGGGCCCCTGGAGGGAGAATGGCCCCAGAAGAGAGTGTATCCAGGAGACCTATCCCCTCCCTGGATGCCACATTGCACCCGGGCGGTATGAGGGCTACAGGGCGGCAAGGGGAGAAGCTGGAACCTGCAGGGGGAACAACCCTGAGGACAGCCCCAAGGAGAGACCACGGCCCAGACCAGGCTAGAGCCTTGACCAGGCAGGGTTAGGAGGGAGTGAGACAGGGTGCCACCTCTGGAGGGCTTCTGGAGAGGGGGACACACAGATGGCACCAGGAGCCCATCTGCTGGGGGCAAGCGGCCTGAGACCTGGTCCCCAGGAGCAGAGGAGGGGTCCAGCCACAGACGCCCGCCGGGGCCCTTCTTCCCTACTAAGCCTGGGGAGGGGGTGTCTGGTCACCCTGTGGGGAGTGGCCCCCACATCCTACAGGTCCTGTCTGCTCTGAGTCAGGGGGACGGGGGAGCTGACCACTCCAACACCACAGCCGGCCCCCCCCACCCCCCACTCTCCCTGGTGCCTGCTCCCCCAGGAGGGTGGGCCAGACCTAGGTGAAGTGAAGGGCACAGCGCCCCTCAGGATGGGACGGCCACCCACAGAGAGAGAGCCTCGGCATTTCAATGACGGTGACAGCTCTAGAGACCCTTGGAGGTCCCGCACGGCCCCTGGTCTGGGCAGCCACACCCCACTCCAGGGCGCAGGGCCAGGGCACTGACGGGCACCCCGCTGGAACCCTGATGGAGGCAGTGAGCCAAAGGGGGAGCAGCCGATAAGTCAAGGTCAGTGAATGTGAGGAGTGATGGCCGCTGGCCGCCAGGAACTCGAGTGTGTGTGTGTGTGTGTGTGTGTGTGTGATCCAGCTCCAGGTCCCAGCTGTGGACGAGTCACAGTCAGCAAACATGAGTAATGGATACTGGCCGCTAGGAACTCGAGTGTGTGTGCATCTGCATGTCTGTGTGTATCATCCAGTTCCATGTCCAAGCTGTGTGTGTCTATCATCCAGCTCCATGTCCCAGCTGTGGACAGGTCCCCAGAGGACAAGGCCCGCCACGTACAGCAGCCTCCTCCACAGCCCATGGACACCCCCAGGAGGACTTATGCACCCGGCAGGGGCACGCTATGCTGCTCAGAGGTCAGGCTGGCCTCAGCCAGCTCCACCACTCGCCACAGACGTCTGCAAGGTCCCCATGAGCCCAGGGAGGCCACAGCCTGGGGAGCGGGGCTGAATGAGGGGGACTGCTCCTGGACCCAGCACCAGCAGAGGATGCGCTGCTCCAGATGCCTGAGCTCCAAAGGTCAGGCACCATCATGCCCAGTGGGCGGAGGATGAGGACAAGGGTGAAGCCCGAGGCAGGCGGACAGGGGGGCAGGGCCGGGTCGCTGACCAGACTGTGCCCGTCCACCAGGTGGGTACCTGCAGGAGCTCCACAAGCCACAGCGCCTGGGCAGCAGGAGAGGGAGGACAGTGCCCACGCAGCCCTGGGCCTGAGGGCATGCTTGAGGAAGGCAGCCCTGAGGGCAAAGATGGCAGGGCAGAGGCCCCTTGTCGGTCCTTGTGCCCAGGGCTCAGGGGCTGCAAGGCAGCTCTACTTAGGGGAACAGTCAGCGGGCCCAAGAGTGTGGGACTGCAGGGGGCTTGAGCCTCTCCAGGGGACCCCAGGACCCTGCGGCGGCCCCACATCCTGGCCGAGGGGTGTCCCCATGAGTCACGGCCACAATCCCCGAGGACGAGCCCTGCAAGCTCAGCCTCAGCCTCAGCTCCTGCCCGGGGACGGAGACAGAGAGCCCAGCTCTCCTGAGGCCATGGTCATCAGGCTCGAGAAGAGTGTGGTGGCCACGGACAGGGCCAGGAGCTGTCGCCAAGGGCCCCAGCGCTGCCCAGAAGCAAGAGGCAACAGGAGGAGCCCTCACCACCCACAGAAGCTGC
Source organism: Bos indicus (assembly GCF_029378745.1). NCBI lineage: Eukaryota > Metazoa > Chordata > Mammalia > Artiodactyla > Bovidae > Bos > Bos indicus. The sequence goes on along the minus strand of NC_091789.1, from coordinate 39,436,145 downwards.
ATGACACATTCACAGCCACCAAGCGTGTCACCGGGAAGTCCCATCTCAGTCCCAGCCAGGAGGTGGGGCAGCAGGCACATCCCCCATGGGCACAGCGGGAGCATCTTCCTGGGACCAAAGGGACACTCAGCTGCCACCCCAGGCTGGCACCAGCCCAGCCCAGGGATACCAGGCACAGCCATTGAAGAAAAGGGGCTCATCAGCCTTCACCCCCTCAACGGGGGCCCCCTGGGAAGGAGGGGGTGCAGGCAGGGCTGACCACAGGGTGGGGACACCTCGGAGGTCAGAGAGCACGGGGCCCAGGCCTGAGTGTGCACTTGCACAGCCGTGGCATGCACAGGCTGCCAGGGTGAGAAAGCTTCTGCGCCTGTGCTCAGGGCTGCACCACTGGCTGGGATGGCCCTTCGGGCTGCAGGCTCCTGGGCGGAGGGGCAGAGGGCACATGCCGCGGGCTCTGTGGGCCATGCTGGGATCATCACACGATCTCTGTTTCTCTGGCTTTCTGTGTGTTTGGTCTGCAACCATTTCAAGGTGAAAAGCCACTCTCTGCCTATACAACACACGCCTGGCCTGGCTCGGTTCCGGGCTGCAACCCGCCACCCCTGCTTCCACAAAGGACACATTCCTGAGGGGCCTGGGCAGCCCGGGAGTCCCACACCTGGGCTCAGGGGCAGGGACACTCCTTGGAGCCTTCTCATGCGGCACGAATGTGAAGAACCTAGGCCCACGTGGGTACCATTCTCTTCTCCACAGGGTGACCAGTGTGACCCATAAAATCACAGCAGAGGTGAGGGAGTGTCACCTCGAGATGAGTTATGAGACAAACACTGTGGCTTCCATCTCGGGGCTGCTCTGTCTCTCTGAAATCACTGGATCTGGGGAAGGCCTGACTCGAGCAGCCCGGTGGAGAGGCCCGGTGGGGAGGGACCATCCCCTGCCGCAGCCTCGTGAACCCTCCAGAAGCAGAGCCTACCCATCTCCCACCCCAACACCCCAGGCAGACCAGAGGGCTGTGGCCCCAGAGAAGCCTTGACTGCAGCCTGTGATGGACCCCAGGCCAGAAGCCCCAGCCAGGCCTTCTAGAATTCTGTCCTTCAGACACCTGGGAGATTACCAGTGCTGGTTGTTTTAAGGGACTACACTACATCTGGGGTAATTTGCTACACATGGTTGCATGCTAAGTCACCTCAGTTGTGTCCGACTCCTTGCGACCCCATGGACTGTAGCCTGCCAGGCTCCTCTGTCCATGGGATTCTCCAGGCAAGAGTACTAGAGTGGGTTGCCATTTCCTTCTCCAGGGGATCTTCGCAACCCACATCTCTTCTGTCTCCTGTGTTGACAGGCAGGTTTTTACCCTTGTTATTCAGCAATGGGTAATTTATACACGATGACTTTAAATAGAGAAGATCACTGTAAGTCAATTGACAGCAAACAAACCGACAAGAAACCCCAGAAACCAATAGGAAGACCCTGGAAAGTCTGATGACACAAACTCTAAGATCGTCTGCCTAGTCAAACGCAAACCCCAAACCACAAAGTCAAGAGACAAGTGACAAAATGGGCCAAAAAATAGTACCAAGATGTGACTCAGGGCTCATATCATTAATGTATAGAGAAGTTGAACCAGTCAATAAGAAAAGACCAGTGACCCAAAGGAAAAGGGTGCAGGAGAGGGCCTTGGAAAATGCCAACCAAAGTGCCACCCCCCTCCCCCGAAATGATCCCACTGCAAGAATGTACTCGGGGGCTGGGGTTCCAGAGCTGCTGGTTCTGGGCACATGGGGCAGCTGGACACTGGCATTGCTTTTCATCTGTGGCTCCAACTGGATGGCGGGCCATCCTGGAGCCAAAGACAGACAAGCCTCGGCAACGACTGGCCAAAGAAGTGGGTGATGGCGCTGGGTGTTGAGGAGGTCTGGGCAGCATCACCCAGGAGCTGGGAGATCCTCTTGGTGAGGAACGTGTGGCAGGAAAGGCAGTGGCTTCCCACCAGCGAGAGAAGGCTGACCACACCTGCAGACCAGACAACTGTCAGGGCAGTTCCTGGGCAGACAACCCCCTTGCTGCTCTCCGCGCGTGTGTGCTAAGTCGCTTCAGTCGTGTCCGACTCTTCACAACCCCGTGGACTGTAGCCCACCGGCTCCTCTGTCCATGGGATTCTCCAGGCAAGAATCCTGCAGTGGGTTGCCATGCCCTCCTCCACGGGTCTTCCCAACTCAAGGATTGAACCCACATCTCCTTACATCTCCTGCATCGGAAGGTGGGTTCTTTGCCACTAGCACCACCTGGGAAGCTCTTCGGGTCTCCATGCTCCCCCAGACCCACACTTGGTCCTAGGGCCGATGTTCCTTTCCCATCCCTGACCTCAGCATGTAGGCCTTTTTCCTCTGCCTCATCAGATAGTTCGTCCCCACACCCAGGCACAGGATCTGATCTCGCCCCACCCTCCTACGTGTCCAGATGTTATCAGCCCAAGTGAGGAGCTGTTGAGCAACTCAACAAACCTGACACCTGATCCTGCCTGGGCTGTGGATAGCCCCTCCTTCGGCTTCAGGCAGGGAAGGGTGACGACTGCTCAATGGGAAGCCCCAGATCTCGCGAGAGCCACCAGCCTCCTGGCTTTTCCCCGCCCTGCGGGGACCCTGCAGAGAACCAGTCCAGGAGAAGGGCAGGGGGCACACACCTAGGAGTCTCAGGCCTCTAGAGCCGCACTGCTGTGGGGTTTCTGGACCAGCAGCGGCAGCAGCACTGGGAGCTTGTGGGAGTCACAAATGCTGAAGCCCCACCCCAGATGTGCAAGATCAGAGATTCTAGGGCGGGGCCCTGCGGCCCGGCTTTGAGTGAGCCCTCCAGGTGTTCTCACGACCCTTCCAGCGTGAGAACCAGCGTCAGGATGGATAGTTTCTTTCTTTCTTTCTTTTCTTTTTTTTACGATGGATGGTTTCTGATCACATCCACTGCTAGTGAAGCCAGGAGCTTTCTCTCCCTGCTGGGTTCACTCACCTTGACCTCCAGGGAAAAGGCAGGCAGCAGGCACTGAGGGCTGCAACCATAGGCGGCCCTGGAGAACAGGAGTGCCTGGGCAAGATTCCCTCCCAGCGGGCCACACCTGTCGAGTGACAGGGGGAAGACTGTTACTTTGGGCCCTCCCCACCTCCAGAAGCATGGCACCCCTGGCCAACTCCACGTTTCTGGGCACTGGGCTCAGCTCTGCCCACCTCTCCCTTGTTACTCCGTGTGGGGCGGAGGGAAGGGGGCAGGATCCGGGCTTCACAGAGAATCATCCCAGTCACACTCACGGGCTGTGGAACACGGTGGGCCTGGCAATGGGTGGGGGCGGCTGGAGGCGGCCAGATTCGAGACCCTGGGAGGGTGGAAGGCATCAGGAGCGCGGGGCAAGGCCGCCCTCAGACGCCAGGACTGGAGGGCGGGGCCAAGCGGAGACCCCCTGACCCTGCCCTTTGGCATATTGGCGGGGTTGCCGCCCACCCTCCCCGCTCACACGGTCCTTGGGCGCCCCTAATACACTGTCCTGGGCCATCTCGAGGGCCAGACGCCCTCAGTACAGCAGGGGGGGGGGGTCCAGCCGGGAGTGGGGGGTGGGGCCCCGACGGAATCCCCAAGGTCTCCAGGGCCCTGGACTCTGGGGAGGCGTCTCTTCGCCCTCTCCCCAGGAAAAGACGCACAACCCAGCTAACTGCGGGGCTTTGACCCCGCCCAGGACCCAGAGGGCAGGCTTCTGTGCACCGAGATGGGGGGGGTGGGGACACGAAGCGAGGGGCCGTTTCCTTGCTTCGAGCCCCGCCCTGAGCGTCCCCGCGGCCGTCGCCTCTCGCTCCCCTCCTCAGGCCGCCCACCGGAAGCCGTGGTGTACCGCCTTCCTGCCCACCTCTTCCGGCTGGCTTCACCAATGACCATACTCGACTCCTGAGAAGACCCGCCCTCCAGCTCCAAGCAAGCCTGTCCCTCTTTCTGACGGGCAGCTCTGTGGCCCAATCAGAGCAGGCCGGTCGCGTGAGTTCCGCCTTCCGCCCAGCGGTCGGGTCGGTCTCTTTTTCCTCAGTCCGTAGTCGGGCGTGCTGTGGGCCCCTGGACTTTCCCGCGGGGAGATCCAGACTGTCCGCGTACGGATTACGTACAGAGTAATCCGATGTGTATACGCCAAGCCCTGCGGTGTGCCTATGGTGTGAGCTTGTATTCTGAAGGAATTAAGGTCACGGGAAGTTACAGGGAAATGCCCCTCCCGTTGTTGCCCCAGCATCAGCGTGTTGCGTAGCCAGTGGGCCCTCACACCAAGAGATGGCATTGGTACCATCAGAAAGCTTCTCAGGGTTCTCCGTGCGTGTGTGCGCGCGAGCCAGTGTTTAGGACACCACACTCCCACTGCTGGTGGCCTGGGTTTGAGTCCTGGATGGGGAGCTGGGATGCAGGATACCTCGCCATACACACACACACACACACACACACACACACACACACACACGTCAGTACATTAATGAAAGCATGCAATTTGATAATGGGGTGTGCTTTTTTTAATCACACACTGCCCTTGAGATCCATCCATCTCAATCAATAGTTGGTTTCAGCAGTCAGTTTGTATTGCTAGCCGCCTTCCTTGGTGTGGGTCAGCCACAGTTGTTCAAGCCTTCACCCACTGTTGCCTGTTTCCACTTTTAGGTTTCTAGAAAAAATCTGCTTTGAACATTTGTATCCAGGATTTCCTGTGGTCAGAATTTTCCGTTTCTTTGGCATGAATGCCCAGCAGTGCAAGTGCTGTGTCCTAAGGAAGTGGACGATTAGCCTTAGAAGAAACTGCCAATTTGCATTCCACTGTGGCTGGACCATTTTACCTTACCACCCTGGATATTTTTAAAGCACATAATTGAAGATTTTTACAAAACATTGTTTTAGGCAAGACTGTTAACAATTCTGTTTCTCACCTCTAACTATATTCTTCTATGGGATCACCTACATAGTTCCTCACTCAGGTTAAAAAAAACACACACCCTGTATATTCAGTGTGATTTTAACTAGCAGTAATATATCTGCAAAAGTCTTCCTTCTCAGTACACAAAAGTCTAGCTCATGTCATCTCTGGCCACAAGGTACTGGAGGGAGCACATGTGCTATAATTTACATAAGGAATCCCCAACTCATGTGTTACCTTTTCCATTGTTCTTCTTATTTGTTTGTTAGCAGCTCTGAAGATGTGTAAATCTCCTGCTAGGATAATTATCTTTAAGTGGAACTGCCAGGTCAAAACCTATGGGTATTTACCATGTTTATTGATACTAAGCAGTTGCCTCCCCAAAAGACCCCGATCGGCATATAGCAGGGCTGTTAGCCCTGTGTTCCATATGTTGCAGAGATTTTCTCTCAGTCTCTCTCTAAAGAGCTCAGCTTTTTATTGAATGTGTTACTAAAGTGAGTGAAATTGCTCAGTTGTGTCCGATTTTTTGCGACTCCATGGACTGTAGCCTACCAGGATCCTCCATCCATGGGATTTTCCAGGCAAGAGTACTGGAGAGGGTTGCCATTTCCTTCTCCAGGAGATCTTCCTGACCCAGGGATCGAACCCGGGTCTCCCATATTGTAGGCAGACACTTTACCATCTGAGCCACCAGGGAAGTTACTACAGAGGTTTAGTCAAAAAGAGCAAAGCTCATGTCATCATCAGAGTCTTCAGATTCTTTTTACTTTGTTCTACTTTCTTCTCAGCTGGGGCAGCAGTGGTGGAGGGGGCAGGACCTTATGGTGGCGCAGCACCACTTGTCGGGACAGGTCCACCAGCCCCCCCATGGCAGATCAAGCTGCCGATGCTGACGCTGGCCAAAGCCTTTACAAACAAGCCTGGCCAGAAAGAGTCAACATTTACACTGGCTGCTTTAACGAGGGCACTGATCTTATCCTCTGTGACCATCACCTCACTAGGCAGAATGAGGGCCGAGTAGGTGCAAAGAAGTTCCAAGACAGAGGCCACAGTGCGGGTGAGTGCTCGGTGGGGCTGCTGGCTCGGTGCCAGTTGCCAGATGAAGTGAGGGCCTCACCCCAAAACAGCCTTGGCTTTTCAGAAGGACCGAGCACCTTAGGGGCCGCAGAAGAAAGGATCTCTCTTTTTTGGCTGCGCAGCATGGCATGCCAGATCTTAGTTCCCAGACCAAGAATTGACTCGAGCCCGCCCCCTGCAGTGGAAGCATGGAGTCTTAACCACTGTACCGCTGTGGGATTCCTGTCTCTTGTCTCAAAAGACTAGGCTGGCTGGTTTCGGCTGTCAAGAAGTTACACAATTTTATGTGACCAAATTATTACACTCTGGATTGATGATTTCTGGGTTGTGTATCTTGGGCACAAAGTTGTCCTGCCTCAAGTGAGGAGAGTCATGTGACTCGGGGCAGAATTTCCGAGTTCCCACACCCAATGCTTCGTGGACCCAGGCTGGCTGATTCTTGCTGTCCTGCTGGCCCCACTACTGTGTGTGTGTGTGTGTGGGGGGGGGTGTCCTATGATCTCAGGCTAGGTAGGCCGGGACTGGGGCCAGTGCCCATCAGACACCCAGCCCCTGCCCCCGTGGGATGCCAGGTCAGTTGGGGAAAAGACAAGGAAACGTGTACAGAGAAGAGTGTTTTATAATATTTAAATGCATAGGTGGCCCACCGGTGAGCAAGCGAGATCCATGGGGAAAGCACAGATAAGAACCGAGAATCCACCTAAAACCAGTGCTCTTGAAAGGTCACCTGCATGGTACGAAGGAGGGACAAGGCTGTAAAAGGAACTGGGTCCATCCCAGCATGCGTCTGAGTGAGAAGACCGGTCCCCATCATCTGCAAGCAGGGGCTTCCATCCCTCTGCCACAGACAGTGGGGCTTCAGCAAACCACTGGCTGAGGGAGGCTCCCCCCAAACCCCCCCGCACTGTGGTTGTACTGCTGGGCTCCTGGCAGAGTGAATGCTCCCAGAAGGGACGCCTCACCTCTGGCTTCCCACTCAGGACTCCCAGAGGGCCAGCTAAAGACCGGTCTGTGATCTCACGTTGAAGACACCACCCATCCTCATGGAACGCTGGCAGGTCCCTCAGAGAGAGGAGTGGCCCTGTTATATCCCCAGGGTGTCACTGTCAGAGGCCAGATGATATAATTTTCTGTAAGGGCTGGGACTGTCTGCTATGGGCCTGGATTCACCCATCCCAGCCTCGCGGAGGCCCTAGAAAGTTGGTAGCATGTCACCCCCTTCTCCAGATGAGCAAATGAGGACACGAAGACTTGAGCAGATTGTTCTGAATCTCTAGCTAGCAGAGGGAGGGGTGGGTAAGGACACTGGCCTCTAAGTCTACCTCCTTTTGCAGGATGTGAAGTGAAGTGAAAGTCTCTTAGTCGTGTCCGACTCTTTGCGACCCCATGGACTGTACAGTCCACAGAATTCTCTGGGCCAGAATACTAGAGTGGGTAGCTCTTCCCTTCTCCGAGGGATCTTCCCAACCCAGGGATCAAACCCCGGTCTCCCACATTGCAGGCGGATTCTTTACCACCTGAGCCACTAGGGAAGCCCAAGAATACTGGATTCGGTAGCCTGTCCCTTCTCTAGAGGATCTTCCCGACCCAGGAATCAAACTGAGGTCTCCTGCATTGCAGGTGGATTCTTTACCAACTGAGCTCTCAGGGAAGCTCTTTCGCAGCCTACGCTTTCCATCTGGCTCCCAAGGAGGTTCCTGGGGCATCATATCACACATCAGCTTGTCCTGAAGGCATCAGAGGTGAGTCCCAGTGACTATCCCTGGGCCTTGGACCAGTCCATAAAGGAAGGAGGTGAGAAAGAGAAACACCTGTACTCTTGTGCCTAATCAGGAGGACTTTGAAACAGAGAGTACCTTTGAATTCTCATGAGATCAGGGAGCGGTTCTCATGGATACTTACCAGTCATCTGCATTCCTGTGATAAAAGGCTACTGCAACTCCCCCAATCTTCACTGGCCTCCAAGACACCAAAAGAGACACACACGGTGGGAGGTGGGAGGGAGGTTCAAGAGGGAGGGGGACATATGTATACCTATGGCTGATCCATGTTGATGTACGACACAGTATTGTAAAGCAATTATCCTCCAATTAAAAATTAACTTTAAAAAGTAGATACACAAGAAAGAATCAAAAAGATAAGATGAATTCTATAAGTCTAGGTGGATTTGAAAACAAAAAAAGAACTTTAGACATTAGAAACAAAACCACAGTCTTTGAAATAAAAATCTCAGCTGATGAATCAAACCACAGGTAGATGACTCGGAAGATGACAAGGCAGTGACCCTGAGGAGAGATGGGCCAGTCTTCGTGGCCCCTCATCCTGGCTTCTGGGCTTCCAATGACGTCAACCCCTTCCCTTCTTGCCCTGGGTCTGGGGTGGCAGCTGCTTCCTGTACTCGCTGCATGCCTTCAGCCCTCAGAGCCACTCCTGAGTGACCACCTGTGTTTGAGGCTCTCATGACCTTCAGGGGTCTCAGCAGTCACCATGCTGTCCCTGTGCTCGACTGGGGTGAAGGGCCAAGGGCAGCAAGTGCCTGAGGAGCCAGAGCGGCTGCTACCCTGAACTGTTATGGAGGGAATGCCAGGAACCAAGGCTGCAGTGTCCCTGGGAGGAAACTGACAAGGACACCTGCCTTAGCTCTCGGCTCAGGTCACAGGATGACAGCCACAGCTCTTCCACGGCAGCCTGCAAATTCCCCTGTGCCTGCAGGGTTGACGGGGCTGGAAATCAAACACAGCATTCTACCATGTAAGTTGCAGAATCCACAGGTTGCTTGAATTTCCAGCCTCTCTGCATTTCCTAGGTGAAAGGCAGGGGCACTGCGTGGATGTCAGTTCAGTTCAGTTCAGTTGTTCAGTCCTGTCTGACTCTTTGCAACCCCATGAATTGCAGCACACCAGGCCTCCCTGTCCATCACCAACTCCTGCACTCAAACTCACGTCCATCAAGTTGGTGATGCCATCTAGCCATCTCATCCTCTGTCGTCCCCTTCTCCTCCTGCCCCCAATCCCTCCCAGCATCAGAGTCTTTTCCAATGAGTCAACTCTTCGCATGAGGTGGCCAAAGTACTGGAGTTTCAGCTTTAGCATCATTCCTTCCAATGAACACCCAGGACTGATCTCCCCAAGGGACTCTCAAGAGTCTTCTCCAACACCACAGTTCAAAAGCATCAATTCTTCGGCGCTCAGTTTTCTTCACAGTTCAACTCTCACATCCATACATGACTACTGGAAAAAGCATAGTCTTGACTAGACGGACCTTTGTTGGCAAAGTAATGTCTCTGCTTTTCAATATGCTATCTAGGTTGGTCATAACTTTCCTTCCAAGGAGTAAGCATCTTTTAATTTCATGGCTGCAGTCACCATCTGCAGTGATTTTGGAGCCCAGAAAAATAAAATCTGACACTGTTTCCCTTGTTTCCCCATCTATTTCCCATGAAGTGATGGGACCAGATGCCATGATCTTAGTTTTCTGAATGTTGAGCTTGAAGCCAACTTTTTCACTCTCCTCTTTCACTTTTATCAAGAGGCTTTTTAGTTCCTCTTCATTTTCTGCCATAAGGGTGCTGTCATCTGCATATCTGAGGTTATTGATATTTCTCCTGGAAATCTTGATTCCAGCTTGTGCTTCTTCCAGCCCAGCGTTTCTCATGATGTACTCTGCATGTAAGTTAAATGAGCAGGGTGACAATATACAGCCTTGCCGTACTCCTTTTCCTATTTGGAACCAGTCTGTCGTTCCATGTCCAGTTCTAACTGTTGCTTCCTGACCTGCATATAGGTTTCTCAAGAGGCAGGTCAGATGGTCTAGTGTTCCCATCTCTTTCAGAATTTTCCATAGTTTATTGTGACCCACACAGTCAAAGGCTTTGGCATAGTCAATAAAGCAGAAATAGATGTTTTTCTGGAACTCTCTTGCTTTTTCGATGATCCAGAAGATGTTGGCAATTTGATCTCTTAACCAGAGATAAAAATTCCTCTGCTTTTTCTAAAACCAGCTTGAACATCTGGAAGTTCACCATTCACGTACTGCTGAAGCCTGGCTTGGAGAATTTGAGCATTACTTTACTAGCGTGTGAGATGAGTGCAATTGTGCGGTAGTTTGAGCATTCTTTGGCATTGCCTTTCTTTGGGATTGGAATGAAAACTGACCTTTTCCAGTCCTGTGGCCACTGATGAGTTTTCCAAATTTGCTGGCATATTGAGTGCAGCACTTTCACAGCATCATCTTTCAGGATTTGGAATAGCTCAACTGGAATTCCATCACCTCCACTAGCTTTGTTTGTAGTGATGCTTTCTAAGGCCCACTGGACTTCACATTCCAGGATGTCTGGCTCTAGGTCAGTGATCACACCATCGTGATTATCTGGGTTGTGAAGATCTTTTTTGTACAGTTCTTCTGTGTATTCTTGCCATCTCTTCTTAATATCTTCTGCTTCTGTTAGGTCCATACCATTTCTGTCCTTTATCGAGCCCATCTTTGCATGAAATGTTCCTTTGGTATCTCTGATTTTCTTGAAGAGATCCCTAGTCTTTCCCATTCTGTTGTTTTCCTCTATTTCTTTTCATTGATCGCTGAAGAAGGCTTTCTTATCACTTCTTGCTATTCTTTGGAACTCTGCATTCAGATGCTTATATCTTTCCTTTTCTCCTTTGCTTTTCACTTCTCTTCTTTTCACAGCTATTTGTAAAGCCTCCCCAGACAGCCATTTTGCTTTTTTTGCATTTCTTTTCCATGGCGAAGGTCTTGATCTCTGTCTCCTGTACAATGTCACGAACCTCCGTCCATAGTTCATCAGGCACTCTATCTATCAGATCTAGTCCCTTAAATCTATTTCTCACTTCCACTGTATAATCATAAGGGATTTGATTTAGGTCATACCTGAATGGTCTAGTGGTTTTCCCTACTTTCTTCAATTTCAGTCTGAATTTGGAAATAAGGAGTTCATGATCTGAGCCACAGTCAGCTCCCCGTCTTGTTTTTGCTGACTGTATAGAGCTTCTCCATCTTTGGTTGCAAAGAATATAATCAGTCTGATTTTGGTGTTGACCATCTGGTGACGTCCATGTGTAGAGTCTGCTCTTGTGTTGTTGGAAGAGGGTGTTTGCTATGACCAGTGTGTTCTCTTGGCAAAACTCTATTAGCCTTTGCCCTGCTTCATTCCGTATTCCAAGGCCAAATTTGCCTGTTACTCCAGGTGTTTCTTGACTTACTACTTTTGCATTCCAGTCCCCTATAATGAAAAGGACATCTTTTGGGGGTATTAGTTCTAAAAGGTCTTGTAGGTCTTCATTAGCCATTTAACTTCAGCTTCTTCAATGTTACTGGTTGGGGCACAGGCTTGGATTACTGTGACATTGAATGGTTTGCCTTGGAAATGAACAGAGATCATTCCGTCGTTTTTGAGATTGCATCCAAGTACTGCATTTCGGACTCTTTTGTTGACCATGATGGCTACTCCATTTCTTCTAAGGGATTCCTGCCCACAGTAGTAGATATAATGGTCATCTGAGTTAAATTCACTCATTCCAGTACATTTTAGTTCGCTGATTCCTAGAATGTCAATATTCACTCTTGCCATCTGTTTGACCACTTCCAATTTGCCTTGATTCATGGACCTAACATTCCAGGTTCCTATGCAATATTGCTCTTTACAGCATCGGACCTTGCTTCTATCACCAGTCACATCCACAACTGGTATTGTTTTTGCTTTGGCTCCATCCCTTCATTCTTTCTGGAGTTATTTCTCCACTGATCTCCAGTAGCATATTGGGCACCTACTGACCTGGGGAGTTTCTCTTTCAGTATCCTATCATTTTGCCTTTTCATACTGTTCATGGGGTTCTCAAGGCAAGAATACTGAAGTGGTTTGCCATTCCCTTCTCCAGTGGACCACATTCTGTCAGACCTCTCCACCATGACCCACCCGTCTTGGGTTGCCCCATGGGCATGGCTTAGTTTCATTGAGTTAGACAAGGCTGTGGTCCATGTGATTAGATTGACTAGTTTTCTGTGAGTATGGTTTCAGTGTGTCTGCCCTCTGATGCCCTCTTGCAACATCTACTGTCTTACTTGGGTTTCTCTTACCTTGGACGTGGGGTATCTCTTCACAGCTGCTCCAGCAAAGCACAGCCACTGCTCCTTACCTTGGATGAGGGGTATCTCCTCACTACCGCCCCTCCTGACCTTGAACATGAAGTAGCTCCTCTAGGCCCTCCTGCGCCTGCACAGCCACCGCTCCTTGGACGTGGGGTAGCTCCTCCTGGCCACCGCCCCTGGCCTCGGGCGTGGGGTAGATCCTCTCAGCCGCTCCTGCACTGTCACAGCCTGGCACTCAGCTCACCACAGGTAATTGTCTTAGTGTGGGTGCGGGCTCCCTAGCCATCCGAGGGGCTCCTCGAGTGGCCGGTCCGGGCGCGGTCACCTCAGCAACCTCCCACAGAATCGGGCTTCAGGCCAGCGCCTGTGTGGCCTTCCACTGCGTGGATGAGTGGGGCCTTAAAACTGAGACTTGGGATATTTGGTTGCCCTCAGTGGAAGCTGACAATCGGCAAGCCCCCCGTCCCCCAGAGCCTCCCTTGCTGATGGAAGTAGCTTGCCCAGCTGTGTCTGGGATGCTGGTGTTCTGTCCTTTGCGGACTGTGTCATTACCTCACCTGGTGCCAATGCCTTGCAAGGGGACACCAATTGTCCTCCAGACCCTCTGCCACCATGTCCTGTTGCCACGAGACCCACAGTGAAGTGAGTGAAGTCAAAGTCGCTTAGTCGTGTCCAATTCTTTGCGACCCCATGGACTATATTGTCCATGGAATTATCCAGGCCAGAATACTGGAGTGGGTAGCGTTTCCCTTCTCCCGGCGATCTTCCTGGCCCAGGGATCAAACCCAGATCTCCTGCATTGCAGGAGTATTCTTTACCAGCTGAGCCAAAAGGGAAGCCCTTTAAGACCCCTAAGTGGGGTCCGATTACTGCATGATCCAGGGGACAGGGATACAGTGAGGGTGGGGGCATCTTTCATCTCTGCACCTCTCCACTACACTCTTCCCTTCTTGCTTGAGTGGCCTGCAAGTTTTCTGTCTGTTCTTCTCAGTAAGCAGGGAACCCTGTAGGGATCATTTCAGGATTACTGAGTGTCAGGCACCCCGTTTCTCATCCTGTGCATGGCCCAGCAAGGTGTTGTGCCACAGTAGGGAGATAGAATGTACCTGTCTTCTCTCTGGTGGCTGGTAAAGCTGTCCTTGGGGAGGCATGTCTGTAGGTGGGCGTGCTCCAACTGGAGGACTCCGCTCCCAGACCCCAACTGTCCACGTGGAATCACTTTCTCTGTCCTTTTATGTCCAGGAGGGCTGTGCTGCACACCTTTGCCACCAGCCTTTTGTGCACCTTCACGCATATCTGCCACTATGCCCCGGCCCCGCCCGTCCACCACTACCTCAACCAACCTCAGCTTCCTCTTCTCTCGGGCCATACCTCTTGCTCTCTGCGGGCCGTCAGCTCTCGGTTGGGAGCACTGTCATTCGGTTTGTTTCTGGGGACCTAGGCCGCCGCAGGCCTCTCTCTGCTTCGGGGGTCGAGGCTGCAGCCTCACGCCATCATATTTACCCCTTTCAGGGCGGCCCCACCCCCCGAGGGCAGTGCCTGTGATGCTGATTGGCTAAGGCTCAGTGAGTGACCGGACAAAACCCAATGACATGGCCCAGGCTGCGCAGATTGGTCGGCCCCGGGCAGGCGGGCGCAAGGTGTGCGGAGAGCCGGCGGGGCGGGTGGGGTGCAGGCCTTCGCCAGGCAGTGGCCAAATGGTGGGTAGGTACAGGCGGGTTGGAGGTGGGGGAGGTTGGAGCAGCCAAGGCTGCCGAGGAGAGGGTTGGCCAGAGAGGGAGAAGGCGGGGCCGATTCTCTGCTGAGCCCTGGGCGATCCTAGAGAGGCTGGAAAGTGGCTGGGGCGTGCACGCGTGCGTACTGGAGGCCACTGCTGGGGAGTACGAACGCGCCACAAGCTAGGGTAGCCTTCAGTGGGGACATTTATATGGCATTTCTAAAATCCTGGCCACAGCCCTATGGGAGAAGCTGTCCCCACCCTCAGCACTGTCATCCCCTTTGAGAAATGAAACTGAGGCCAAAACGGGTGACTTTAGTTCACCTTTACATACACAAGTAGGCAACCTGTGGATTAGAATCATGCGTCAGGGTCACCCGAGTCTGTGGCTCTAGATCAAGGGACATTCAGACACTTAAGCACCTAGACCAGTTGACAGCATTCCTGTCCCTTATCACCTCAGCTACTCTGCACCCTGGAGGTATAGCTGGGCCACTCCCATCCCTACATGATCCTCTCTCCTCCCAGCCCCTATTCCTAAAGTCAGCTCTTCTGTTCTTGCCCAACTCCTGTGGGGGCCTGAACTCAGGCTTTTGGAATGGAGTTTTTATCATGGATTGTATTTGGAACTCCATTTAGGCTTCAACAGTGCATTGCTGCACAGTATTTGTTGTGAACATCACCAAATCAGGCATTATACATCTAAATACAAGCTGGTGTGGTGCACAGTGCCTGGTCACACATCCTAGCTTGTGTGTTCATAACAGCTTTACCTTAGAGTGCTTTACAGATGTCATGGTTATCATTATGGTCAGTTTCATTCACCCCTGGTGAATCTACTTTAACCCCACACACACACATTCAAAAGAGTAAACAATTATCACATGACCCAGCAACTCCTAGCTTTATATACACCCAATAATACACCAATATATATACACCCAATATACACCAAGTAATGGAGAAGGCAATGGCACCCCACTACAGTACTCTTGCCTGGAAAATCCCACGGACAGAGGAGGCTGGTAGGCTGCAGTCCATGGGGTCGCTAAGTGTTGGACACGACTGAGCAACTTCACTTTCACTTTTCACTTTCATGCATTGGAGGAGGAAATGGCAACCCACTCCAGTGTTCTTGCCTAGAGAATCCCATGAACAGAGGAGCCTGGTGGGCTGCCATCTATGGGGTCGCACAGAGTTGGACACGACTGAAGCAACTTAGCAGTAGCAATGTAAGTAAAACTATAATCCACAAACTTGAAAAGGAATGTTCGTAGCATTATTCACAATAGACAAAAAGTAAAAATTCAGATTTCTACAAACCGATGGACAAAACAGTCTATACATAGGATGGACTATTATGTGGCCATAAAAAAGAATGAAATTCTGTAACATGCTCTAATGTAGATGAACCTGAAATACATTATGCTAAGAAGCTAGGAGACAAAAAGGTCACATACTGTGATTCCACTCATACAAAATGTCCAGAATATGTTAAAACCCTAGAAACAGTAAACACACGAGTGGTTACCAGGGGCTGGGACAGTGAATGGGGACTACTCAGGGGTGCAGTTCTCTCTGGAGCGATACAAATGTCCTAAAATGAACCACAGTGATGGTTACAGAACTCTGAGTATGCTAAGTACCACTAACTTGTATTCTTTCAATGGGTGAACTGCATGGAATGTGAGATGTCCAGTTAAGTGAGGTAAAATTTTGATTATTTGCATTTTATCAATTTTCTATATGACCCTGTAATCAACTATTATTTTTATAGAAAAATGTCAACTATTTAATATTTACTTGCCTGCACCAGGACTTACTTGCAGCACTGCAGCATGTGGGCTCTAGCTCCCCAACCAGGGATTTAACCCAGGCCCTTTGCATTGGGAGTGCAGTCTTAGCCACTGGACCATCAGGGAAGTCCCTGGTATTTTTAATATTTTTGTATTTTGATACATTTGATATATTTTCTATCAATTACATCAACTATTTTTAAAATTTTTGAAGTTTTATGAAATAAGCATACTATCATGCTAATTTTACAGGCCAGGGAACCAGCTTAGTGAGTTAAAAAGCCAGGAACAGAAAGACTAGGCTCTGCAAATAACTCAGTGGCAGACTGGTTCTTCCATCTCTACCACACATTCTAGAACAAAAACCCCTTGATGACCAGTTAGTGAGAATGACAGAAATAAGGACCACGACATTCCAGATACATCCAGCCAACTTTAGTTTTGAAGCTCCGGTCTATCCTTCATTTATCTGGCAGGTATTCTCTTGTATTCCAACCACATGGTTTAAATGCTCTGACCTAAAATAAGGAGTTGGCTCAGGGCTGGCTTTTCAGGCTGAATACTGTCCTCTAGTGGTACACCTCCTGCCCACTACCCTTTCCAGGGCTTGTTGGGGACATGGATCTCTCTCCTGGTTTAAAGAACAGCTTCTTCCTTATTTAGGATTTTATCAAGGAGAAACAAAATCACACATCCAAGGCACAGAGCAAAACAGCTAGCCAGTTCTTCATTGCTTTATTAACGTCAACTTTAATATCCTCAGTAGATGAGTACAATTGAGCTAACAGTTTGGTTTGGTCACTGAGTAAATAAGACATTCCTGAGATCTGACCAGAGAGCAGAGTGTGGAGGTCAGACCTAGTCGTGTCCTCTCTTCACAGAACAGTCACTTCAAACAGTACAGCACATCCTAAGAGCTTTCACTGCTGCTCCACAGCCTCTGCATGGGAGAGGGATGAAGGCAAACACCAGAGGAAATTCCACATCAACTGCAGTCACACAGTACCTGGAAGGCTGCAGGTAGGATAGTAGCACCTGACCTCATGCATGGGCCATCAGTGGGCAGCATGGTGGTATAATACTGCCCAACTTGGGCGACTGCAGTCTACAATTCACATTTTTTTCTTTTACTTATGAGGAAAATGCACACATTTAAGAAACTGTTACCTTATGTTGGTCTCTACCCCAGTTATCTCTAGTCTCATCAGAAAACTTGCTATCAGGTGGTTGTTTTGTTAGCTATTCTGTCACTTCAGACTTTATCTTATAATCCACTTTAATGATTCAAAGGTAAGAGTTATACGTGTTATATGTAGTTATGGCTTAACAAGAAAGCAGTTAACTTGCATTATTTTTAAAAAGAATAAAGCACAATAGCATAGATTTAAGTAATCATTTGGCAACAAGCATAAATGTAAGGTAAGGTAAACAGGCCAGTCTGTTGGTCAAAGCCAACAGCTAAGCTATTTCATTAAAATTCGTTCCACAGCCCATATGATGTGTTTGGAACTGATTCCAAACATATCCAGCAGGTCACTGGGCTTCCCGCTCCGAGGGATCCCTGACACTGCCAGCTGATGGACCACGATGTCAGGCTCCATGGAGACAGCTGCAGAGACGGCCTCCCCGATACCACCTGAAGAAGCAAGGGATATTAGGGTATGTTCTGGAAGCAGCTAGTCAGCCTCAAAACCCCATCATGTAGAGACCTTTGAATGTGGTGGTTCCCAGGGAGAAAAGTTTCTCACTAGGCACTGATTTATAAACAACTGTTCCCTAACTGTCCAGAAGAGTTCTCATTCAAAAGTACAAGTCTTCAAATTGCTCCCAGCCCCACTTATGGCAGGGGTTATCTCCACTGGGGCTCCATGGACACAAGGATCTGTGGAGCTCAGATTCTCAAACCTGTCAGGAGCCCAAGAATTAGCTTCTGACTTCAGAAAGGCCAGCATGCAAGGCTGGCCTGGGGGTGGTGCCCAGGCAGGCTGGTATGAGTCCTTGACATCAATGAGACACTTTCCCTACTGCTAAGAGTGGTCTCTGTGCCTCAGCTGTTGGCACCACAGGGTGACTTATGGGGCTCACCTGCTTTCCTCTGGGAGTCGGGAAGTTTGGCATGTGCCTGGCAGCCATCAGCCCTTAATACTACTCACGGCAATGAGTCTCGAGTGGGTTCCCTAGGTCTCCAGGGGGGCATCTGTTGCTGCCAGTTAAGGGAGCATGCTGGGGGCCCCCCAAAGGAGGGAGGGAACCAAAGGCATGGGGGTCTTCACCCCTGACCCGTGTCTTCTGCCCCTGGGGGTCCCAGTGTGTGCCCCTTCCTTGGAGAGTGCTTCCCTGCAGACCATGGGCTTGCTCTGGAGCCCCTGACACATGAACACATGAAGCTCCCCACTCGCTCCTCTGCCCTACCTGACTTTCCCAGGCCGAACACTGCTCAGCCCCCTCTCGCTGGTCACACTTCCTGCATTTGCTGTGTTCTCTGCTTGCAAGGTACTGTCTGCATTTTTTGCAGGGGGCAAACTATGAATCAGTCAATACACAAGAGCAACTGTGAAGCTTCTTATGATCCATCCCGCCACAATGCCAAGTTAGACATTCCTCTGTACTGCCACTGAGCCAGCCAAGGACCAGGCAGGGCACACTGTGCTGAAACACATCGACAAGGATGGACATGGGACCTCCCTTGGCTAGTGTAGATGGGCAAGAGACCCTACACCCACACCCTTACAAAGAGAAAGTAATACAGGGTGAGTGGTCAGCTGGAGGGACTGCCCGTGGTCATGGCATACTTCTGGTCAAGGAAAACAAAACATGTTCCACCAAAGCAGACTTTCAAAATGGTCCCCCCTAAGGCTTGCACACACCTTCTGGGTAGTGATCCTCCACTGTGATAATCTGGCCACCTGTGGCTTTTGCATTGGAGATGATGGTGGCAGCATCCAGAGGTTTAACAGTAAACAGGTCAATGACACGGAGAGAAATACCTGGAAAATAGCAATAACCAGCTTAGTGTATCAAGCAGACTTAGACTAAAAAGATGCATTGGGGCAGACAGGCAGCCCAACCTCTTCCAGCCCAAACTTCAGTGTTCAGCAACCCCCAACTGACCTTGCTTGGAAAGATCATCAGCGGCAGCTAAGGCTTCGTGCAAAGTAATTCCAGCTCCGACAACCGTAATCTTGTCGTTCACACTTTGACGGATGACCTGGTGTTGCACCCACAAAACAAAAATGCTGCGCTTACTACACAGAATCAATCTCAAAGTGGAGGACAGTCTGCTCTCCCGAGCCTACCAATTTCAGTGCTTCATAGTTCACTATACGAAAGGCTGAGTCAGCACACTGACCAATAAGGACTGCTCTCTTTAATAAGCCCCACTTCATGTTTATTTAACAAATTTGTCTACCTTTCCTCATGATTCACAATGCCAAATCACTAAGTTCTTTTACAGTATGTATGCAAAATGACCCTTTACCAAAGCAAGTGGATTTCCAACTGGAATGTGAAAGGCAGAAGGCCAGAAGCAAATTCCACAGCCCATTTGCTCCAGTGTGGACTCACCCCCACCAAGGGATCTGAAAAGGCACCACCTCTGGACTGCTTAGACCTCTTTCTGGAGGTATCCATGCAGATTGGACTCTGATGATGAATGTGCTAATGAGGGCTATTTGAGAGCATCTTGGGGTGCTCTGTGCCAAGCACCCTGCATGCCCAAGTGCCCTGTGATGCCCATGCATTAGTGGGCCCATTCTGTGACTGAGGAAAGCAAACCTGAGAACAGGAGGAACTCGCCCAGGGCAGGGTTGAGACCAACAGCCAGACCCGTATGAATTCAAAGCCCATGTTCCCAACCATTTGCTAGTCTGTAAGCAGACAGGGTTCTCTGCTCTGTTTTCCATTGGTTTGTTTCTTTCAAAGTCACCCAACCAAAGGCATCTGGAATTAGTCTGCATTGCATTCCTCTCTATAGGTTTCCCTGTAGCATAAGCACCACTGCTGACTAGATATTTAGGGCTTTAAACCACTTGCCCCATCCTTTAAGAATGTCCTAGCCTTTTTATGTGTGTATATGTAAATATACACACACACCCCTATATGCCCCTTTGCAAACCCAGCCTTGAATTACTCATGCCATGCATATCGTCACACATAATTTAACTCACATCAGGAAATTTACTTCATTTTGTCAGGATAGGACAAACATCATGGGGAAAAAAAGACAAGAGAGATGTGAAAACTCTGAAAACCACATGACTGTCAGCGAGACACCCTCCCTGCCACCCCCAGAGGCAAACAGATGGCCTTGAGTGGGAGTCCATGTAACAATAGCACCTGTACTTCACACTGAAGTGAATAGTTCAGCTTTTCCATTCAGTGGAATGAAACTATGGGGGGCTGGAACTGTTCTGAATATACCTGCTCTCCTGTGGCACTAAAGCTATTCAGGGCTCATTTATTCATTCTGAGCACACTACCACTGTGAATTCTGGTGCAGCCTAGTCCTTATCAATCAAGTTGGAAGTCATGTATTGCTCCTTTAAGAGTGACTATCATTCTTTTACATACTTAAGAAGAGTATTCTAAAAGGCTTATAAGATAAAAGGCAGGACATAAAACAGTCCTACACAGCATGATCTCAACTAAGATATACACCTAGAAAAAGTCAGGAAGAAAACATGCCCAAACGTCTTAAGGCCTGCCCTCTAGGTGGTGGACAATCATGTATTTTCTCCATAGATGCTACTGGCTTTCTGCACGTACAACTCTGAAAGGCAGGCCCACAGACAGCAGGCTGCTGACTGGGCTTGCTGCTTACCCTTCTTTGGCCCTTATCTTCAAAACATGGCTGCGATGAACATTGGGGTACAAAAAAATAAATAAATAAAAAATAAAAATTTAATTCATTAGCAAAAAAAAAAAAAAAAATATGGCTGCTAACTATCTGTGCTTCCAAGGCTTTCTCAAGGACACAGGAGATAGGAAGCACCCAGCAGGCCTGAAGGTTGCGGCCACATCCCACAAAACCAACCTCAGGGCCACACGATGGCCAGAGGCAAGACGGTTCATGTTTGTTATATTCCTGGCCTCCAATGGGCAAAACAAGAACCTAACAGATCTACTACTCATTTGAAATGGGTTCTATCATTTTTTTAGCTTGACGTTGTCTGTGGTAACGTACAGCCAAGCAACTCAAGAGTCTTCAAGTTATTTATCTTTAAGGGTTCAACAGAGACTCCTTTCAGAAAGGAGAAAAGTTAAGTTTAGGCTGACACTGGCAGAATATTACTTTCTGAAGAAAAGCAGGCAAATATGATTTTTTTAAAAAACTAGAACAAATGAAGAATGAAGCCTCAACTGTTGGGGCCCCTGACTCTGGCTGTAAAGAACAGTGCTCCCAACACAAACTAATACTGGAAGATACAGGAGAACTTAAGGCCTTACCTTGGCCTGTCCAATCTCAAAGCTTTCTTGTGGGGTGTAAATAATTGCAGTTTCTGGCCGACTGGTTCGAATGTAGCACATCCCCTAGGGTGTAAATGAATACCAGAGCCACAGTTTAGAAAATAAAACTAAATTTCCAACTAATAAACCTTAAAAAGAAGCTGGGAAGTACTGAACAATTCTTAGTACGAAAAACAAAATGTGCATTCTGGAGCGAGGGATAACTGTCTCTAACCACTGGCAACAGGTCAGGTGTTACTGATCAGGAGGCAAAAGCCTGTGAGGGAAGCTGCTGGATGCCCAGTGACAAGCTCTCCATGCTATCATGCTCACCCCTTTGGGAAAGCTTCCTCAGATACACACCGATCTGTCTCAATAGAATGTAAACTCGGGGCACGAGCTCTTACTTACCTTGAATAGAAACCCTAAAACATAACGGTAAACAATTTTTGTCGCAACAGTGTATAATACTTCATTCTTAGAAATACCCTAAAACGAGATGCCAGTCCAGGTTCGATGCACGATACTGGATGCTTGGGGCTAGAGCACTGGGACGACCCAGAGGGATGGTACAGGGAGGGAGGAGGGAGGAGGGTTCAGGATGGGGAACACATGTATACCTGTGGCGGATTCATTTTGATGTTTGGCAAAACTAATACAATTATGTAAAGTTTAAAAATAAAATAAAATTTAAAAAAAATTAAAAAAAAGAAATACCTTAGATACCAGAACATAAAATTACTCATCTTCCAATGAGAAGATGTCAATTCTTTTCATCATCATCACCTTGAACATATAAATAGAACTATAAACAAATACTCAAATATCTATAGAGTATTTGTTAATTTGTGTGCATGCATGCTAAGTCATGTTGAACTCTGTGACCCCATGGACTGTGTAGCCCACCAGGCTCCTCTGTCTACGGGGCTTCCCATGTGGCATTAGTGGTAAAGAACCCGCCTCCCAGTGCAGGAGACCTAAGAGACCCAGGTTTAATTCCTGGATTGGGAAGATCCCGATAGGGGGAAATGGCGAATTCTCTGTGCCACCAGAGAACCCAATTGTTGAAATCACACACGATAAACTAATACATTAATTTAGAAACACTGCTTCCTTTTGTTCATTTACACACTATGAACTACTTCTGTTCAGTACATTTTTAGGAGGTAAAATTTACTTAAGTGGAGCACACCCTGAATTCTGACAAGTTATACACCATGTATCTGTCTCCTCAGTTTGGAGATCATTTGTACTTGCCCAGAAAGTTCCCTCATGCCTCTCTCCCACCCAAGAAGCAACCTCTATTCTGATGTTTCTTTTGAACTTTCCACAAATAAGATACTGCAACACACATGAGCTTGTGCTGTATGTGCAGACAATGTCCAGGATACACCAAGTAGAAAAGTACAGAACCATGTGTGAGCTCACTTAGGTTAAAAAATAAAGAAAAAAAAGTCAAAGAAACTCATGTGTCACACACGTTGGAAATGCCAGGAAGGGAACCTGTGTGTTGCATGACCCATCTCAATTGTGCACAGGGTTGTGTGCAGAGCTGGGGGGTGGTAGTGGTGAGGTGAGTCCAGTGACTGCTAGCTGGAGAGTTTGGAAAGGTAAAGATTCTGTTCCCTAAATTTTCCTGCAGCTTCAGGGTTCTGTGTCTCCTGTACTGCAGGCAGATTCTTTACCCGCTGAGCCATCAGGGAAGCCCCTGCAGCTGGGTTCTGGCCAGGAGCCAGGTTGTGTCCAACTGATGCCCCTGGGTGAGACTTCAGGAGGGGCAGGCAGGGCAGAAGTCAGACTCTTACCCTTCTAAGCAGTTTTTGAGGAGGGTGGGCCCCAGGGCTGGGGATTCTAGGGTTCATGTGCAGTTGCAGCTGACAACTCCAGCTTTCTGGCTATCACGAGGTGGCAGTCACACAGGCTGTGTCTAACACCCGCACCTGGTGGCTTGTCACTGGAGCCCACTCCCATGGCTCTGCCAAGGACTCTGAGTCCCAGAGCACCCCCGTTTCCCCCTCTTCTTGACCTAAGTCCCACCCCATACAGGTCGCTGGGAATTTGACCTTGTTCTGCACTGCTTTTTTACAATGCAAATGTGTTCATGTTCTACGTGCTTCCATTACCCTTTTTGGGGTAATGGCTCTATATTTAAAGGGAATCCTACAGGACTTCCCTGGTGGTCCAGTGGTTAAGAATTTGCCTGCCAGTGCAGGTGACAAAGGTTAGATCCCTGGACCAGGAGGATCCCACATGCCACAGAGAGACTAAGCCCATGTGCCACAACTACTGAAGCCCGTGTGCACCCTAGAGCCCATGCTCTGCAACAAGAGAAGCCATCACAATGAAAATCCTGCACACCACAACTAGAAAGTAGGCCCCATTTGCCACAACCAGAGTAAACCTGTGCAGCAACAAAGACCCAGTGCAGCCAAAAAAAGCCTGCGATCAAATTACGTGTGTGTGTGTGTGTGTGTGTGTGTTAGTCACTCAGTCGTGTCCGACCCTCAGCGACCCCATGGACTGCAGCCTTCCAGGCTCCTCCGTCCATGGGATTTTCCAGGCAAGAGTACTGGAGTGGGGTGCCATTTAACCTCTGAGCCACCAAATTACCTGTAACAAATATCTATTACCTTTGTGATGAGAAAAGTAATATCAAACCATCAGAACCAAACTAGCAGCAGAGCCCAGACACATTTTTTGTCTGCACCAGTGCTTTCTAAGAAATACCTTGATATTGGCCGCCAGGAAAACAGCATGCTCTGTCGAGATGGCATCACTTGGATAGAAAATCGTGCAGTTTGGAATGGCTCGGAACATGGCTAGGTCTTCCAGGGCCATCTGGGAGGGGCCATCTTCACCTGAGAAAGCAAAACCATAGCCCAACAAAGAGACCCCAGTAGGAGCCTGCCCTCCACTGGATGAGCAACTGTGCTGCCTGCCATGGGGGCCACAATCCCAGCAGTCACTACGGACATTGCAAGCAACACAGCAGAAGCCACTTCTTGGCCTCGAGCCTCGCCAGCATCTGGCACTCAGTGTGACTGGTACTGCTGCCCTAGGTTACCCGTGCTCTCTTCCAAGTACCAGGTCTCTGCCCCTGTCCTCTTCTCTGAGGAGGGTCCCTCCAGACTCTGTTGTTTCTTCTCTGCTCTTTTCCATCAAGAGATGAAAGTTTTCAGACTTGAGTGGTCTCTCATTTCTCATGGCCTTTAAAGTAGCTGAGCGTTATAGAACATACCTTCGGGGTGCCCTGGGGGTACTGTTGGAACTCAGGGACTTCATGTAACCCAATGTACACCAGGATGTCCGAGCTCTTCCAGCTAGAAAGGAGACTGTCACCATGGACACTGCCTGGCCTGGGACTGTTGTCTCTCCAAAGAACTCCAGTTCTTCTGGGTTGGACTTAGAACCACTTTTCCACTTGGCTGACTTTAAAACTGACTTTGCACCCAGCCCCAGGAGAGGCCCCTGTGCATGCCCTCCTCTCTTCCGTTAAATCTGGCTCACCCATAGTCTCCTTTGCCAGTTGAGCTCTCCCTGAAGTCCCTGGGACAACACCCAGACGTGCAGTTCCAGCCCTCCCCTCCAGCCTTCTGGCAGCAAGGGTCAGCTGTCAGTCACATCTACCTTGATGACCTGCCCTGCCACAGGCGTGTCAGGTGCCCCATCTTTCTATAGTCCCCATTGCTATCCTCCACAAACACAACTCCCAGATGTTTCCTAGGCAAGAAACCACTGGGCACTGGCGTTTTGCTTTTCATGCAGTTTGGGACTCCTCCTTCTGTCAGTGATGTTGACGTCTTTGCTCAGGCTCTTACAGGTTTGTTCCATTTTCCATCCAGTGCTAATGGACACCTCCATCCTCCTCCTGGCTCCCCCATTTCCCATCCACAGTTAATGCCCTGATGTTGAGCTCCTTGAGGCTTCCCATTCTACCTGACCAGGCTGCTTATCCCAGCAGAGCCCTGGCAGGCTGTTTGTCCCAACTCAGACTGAGGCGACCAAACAGCAGGAAAGAATTCTGTGATGCCAGAGTGGCCAAATCACTACCCAGTATGTGGCTTGACACAGAAGAGGCACTCAGGGTAAGTATTTCTCAATGACTGAAACAATAGGCACTTTATAGTAATACCAGAAGATCAGCTAAAAAGTTACCCAGTTTCTGGAACTTCTAAAACACAATATGGCCTTTTTAAAAAAACAGGTTACAAATAATCAAACTAGTATCACGGAACTCTATGTTGGGCAGTTCAACTGCTCACACACTGATCTTTCTCTGTAAAGGAGGGGGGCAATTAAGACGAAGGCATTGAGAACTCATACCTATGGACACCCCACAGTGGGACCCAATAAGATTGATGTTGGTTTGCGAGATGGCTCCCATCCGGATCTGATCAAATGCTCGGGTTAAAAAGGCAGCGAAGGTGCAAGCAAAAGCCACGGTGCGACCACGGGTGACACATCCCAGTGCCACGCTCACCTGCATCACAAAGAAGGTGAATCAGAATACTCTTGGAGCCCACTTCCCCTCCTGTTTCCCAGTGTAGAGTGTATGCTTCTCAGGATCACCTATCCTTTGTACCCCCTCACCTCGCCACACCCTCCCTCCAATCACCTACCTGGGAAAATCCCAAACCTGGCAAATTCACCATGTCCCCTGAACACTGCCAGAAATGAGAGGAACTGAAGTGCTGGCCCCATTCCTTCAAATCCAAGCTGGGGAACTTCGGGACACTCAAGGCTGCCCTGCAGTCCTTGTGGGTCTCCTTCCCACTCTCCTCGTCCCCTGCCTCTGTCCCCTCTCCCCACCCTGCTGAATCTCATCTTTCTCCTGTTTTCTCAAGGGGCTCTCTGACCGTGCAGTTGTCCCCTCCCTTCCCACATCACCTCAGTTTCTCCCTCACTTTCCCCTTGCACTCCTGCTCCAGATCCTGCCCTTCGTCCATGTTCTCCTTCCCAGGAAAACCTTGCACACTCTCTCATTTCCCACTTTCTGCACGTTCTCCTTCATCTAGGCCACCATCCCCTTGAGGGACCTGGAAGGGGCCAAATGTAAAAGGTCACCTGAGTTCCTCTGCATCACATCTGACCTCTGAGGTGCATCCAGCACTAGGGACCACCTGCCTCACTGGATGTTGCTGCTCCCTCCCCAGCTGGATCTGCCAGGAGGTGCGCCTGGACTAAGTGCCACACTCCTCCTCATCTGCCCCCTTCACAGGGAACCAGCATGGGGTCCCACGGTGTCACTCTGATCTGCATGATGCTAAGGTCTCCTCTGTCTCTCTATTGCTCACCTCTCCTGCAAAGCCAGGCTCACACACCCTGGTGGCCTTCAAACTAGAAGATGAGTATCTTGGAGGTAAACAAAGACCTTTCAAAGGGTGCATGGCTATGGCTGGTCTCAACATCAAGATCCTTGACTCCCACATCTGCCTGCTAGGGAAAGGGCCCAGGGCCTCCTTCCCACTGTCTCCCTGATAATCACCTCCCAGCAACTAACTGCCAAAAGGTATACTCTCACCCACCTTGGGTTGCTCCTTCAGTGGGGCAACATCCTGGAATGTAAGAGCTCCAGAAACAGAAAGAATAATTTGAAATAATCACAGCAGCCTTGAAAAACTAAAAAGCTCAAAAGACTGGACAACAAATCCTTCCGTAAGTCAGGGGTTTTCCAATTCTTCTAACAAAACTGAAAAAGAATCTAACTGAAGTGCCAATCCTTTACAAATAATTTTCCACAAACAACTGGACATGAAAGATCACTGTGTATGATTTTTGGCTTACAGCTGGGACGGGATTCAAATGAACTGAATGACGTTGATGCAACAAAATTCTTACTCTTTCCAGCACCATATTTACTTGAATAAGGTTTTCTGGCACTTACATCATTTAAATACAAATAGATTTTGTTCTGAATCTTACCTCATTCTAGCTCTAAATGTACTTAACTACTGCTACACAAGCTAAAAATTATAGCCATAGCTCAATCCAGAAGAAAAAAATGGTAATGCTCTAAGGCCTGTGGATGTAGGAAACAAATTTTAAAAACCATCAATGTATATGCATAGTTTATTGCAGAATTATCAGTAAAAGGCTTTCATGAGTAAGAAGTAGAATGGAATTAAGAGTTCAAGCAGAAAAACATTTAATTTCTGACAAAGAAAGCCTTTGTGTAACTGGATGATTTAAGTATTCAACTGTCACAAATTACAATATATGGGAAGTTACATCCTCGGCATCAGTTAAATCTAGATACCAAGGATATATTTAGATGCGAACTTAAAAAATTTAACGAAAAATTTAGATGTTAACTTAAAGCTTTTAGATCTACTTAGAAAAAGACATTCAGTGGTTTGGAAAGCAAACACATTTGGAGATAAATGATCTATCCTGACCTACCTGGCACCCCTACCCCCAGTCTAAGAGGTAGTCTAACCCCTCAGGGCTCACCGAGAGCTCCTGTGCCCCCAAAACCCATTCCTGCCCCAGTCTTGTCTGTCTCCCAGGTGCTCTGGCCTATGCCCTATTGCCAGCCTTGGTTCCACCCGGTCATCTACCCTGCATGAGTCTGCATCTCCCCAACCCCACAGCTACTGTCCTGGTCCAAGCTGTCATCTCCTGCCACTCCCCCACTTCCCTCAACAAGCTCTTCTCCATACCAGAGTCTCGGGCCCTTCCTCCTGCTCCCTGAACAGCTCCAATCTGGGCATGCAGGAGAGCTAGCTGGGCGCTCTGCTCGGAATGCTGTCCCTGGATCTGCGTGTGACAGACTCCTTGTCACTTAAGTCTCAGTTTAAATGTCACCTCTTCTGAGAGCTTGCTCCTGATTGGCCCTAGTCATGCTCTCCCTGTAGCCACCAGTTTTATCTGGCAGCACAGGACACTACTCACTTGGTGGCTGCTTCTTTACTAGTTTTTTTTTTTTTTTTTCAGTTGCTGGTTGAAAGAATCAATGCCTAGGGAAGCAAACTTTTTGAAGCTCAATTCAGAAAAATATGAGTTGTATTTTTTTTTCCATTCAAAATGGAAATAGGTTAATGAGACCCACTGAAAAATGCTCATATCCTTACAATTGCAGTGACCTGCTTTACTGAACAGAGGGGCTTAGATTCCAACACTGATAGGGCCAGGGAAGCACCATGAACAAAGGAGCAGGCCAGCAGGAGGCAGGGACATGGCGAGATGGCTGTGGATGCCCATTTAAACAGGGCCCCTGCTTGACTCCAGCCAACTGGTGGCAGGAAGGAGGGAATGTTGTTCCAATGTTGCCAGATCTTCCCATTCTTTAAGAAAAATCCAGAAATCTGGATTCCATATAAAAATTTCCTGACCTTAAAAAGCTGGCAACTAACTTAAAATATTTGTAAATACTATTTGTTCCAAACAAAATATCTCTGGTCACGTGAGGCCTGCTGGCCCATAGATTTCTGGCCAGTGCTGTTTCTGACCTCTGTGATGTGAGGGTAAATGTGTGCTATCCTCTGCACTGGTGCAGAGCTTTAGAAGTCAAGGCATTTACTTGCACGAACACTGAAATACCTAGGATATATTAGGCCCCATAATACAAGGTGGAGAGACAGACCACAATTCCTTGAGGTTCTGCACCTACTGGCCACAGCCAGGCAATCCTACAACATCCCAGGGGCCACCTAGAGCTACTAGGGAGCTAGGCATTCTTCAGATTAGGAGCCCTGAAGTCAGATGGCTGCAGCTTACAGACTCTTTGGAGAGAGTATGGAGCCATCTAACCGTGCCTGGCCCAGCAATCCTGGAAGCCACCCCTCACACTCTTCCTGACTGCTCTCTACTTGTTTCCCCGGAGACTTTTTCCCTCCACTTCCTTTACCTTTATAAGTGGAAAGAAAAACTGTAAGGGGGGCAGGCCTCCTTGAGTGGGTCACCATTTGTCAATGAGATGACTCAAAGTGATGTTCCTAGCACACGTACCATGTTTTGCTCAGCAATAAAACACTCGATGAAGCGCTCAGGGTGTTCTCTCTTGAATATGTCAGAGAAGGTGGAGTTCTTGGTATCACCATCCAGCACAATAACTCTGTCGTTTGCATGGCCTAGCTTGGCCAGAGCCAAACCACATGCTTTCCGAGTAGCTATCTGAAAGTCAACAGGAGAGTTTCTTAGAATGCATTTAGAAGGAAGGTGAAATTTGGTAGAATTATGAATTGTCATCCTCCTTAATGAACAAAGCAAATTTGTAATTCACCAATAATCTCCTTTGGGGTAATAAAAAAGGACTGCTGAGACTTCCCTGGTGGTCAAGTGGTTAAAACTCTGCGCTCCCAATGCAGGGGCACAGGTTTAAGCCCTGATCAGGGAACTAAGATCCCACATGCCACACATGCGACCAAAAGGGAAAAAAATCCAAAACAACAGGATTGCTAGCCAATCTTACATCCATACTTGGCTCACTTGAGTATCAATTTCCCAAAGATAAATTTATTCTTGTCTCATTCTTACAGTTGATTAAAAACTTAAATTTCCCAACATGCAAATGCCTCTGTGACTTATTTTAATTATAAAGCTGGTAACAGGGGCTTCCCTGGTGGTCCAGTGGTTAAGAATCTGCCCTGCAATGCAGGGGACACTGGCTCAATCCCTGCTCCCGGGAGATTCCACAGCTGTGCAACAACTGAGCCCATGCACCACAACTACTGAAGCCCATGTGCCCAGAGCCCATGCTCTACAACTAGAGAAGTCACAGTGTGAGAAGCCGCACAACACAACTAGAGAGTAGTCCCTGCTCTCCACAACTAGAGAAAGGCCATGTGTAATGAAGATACAGCACAGACAAAAATAAGTATTTTTTAAAAATGATAATACTCACTGTAAATGTTAAAACGGAGAACTTCAGAATCATTATACAAATAATAAATAATTCCATTAGCATACTGTTTGAGACTGGACTGAACCCATGGATTAATCTGGGGGAGAACTGACATATTCACTGTATTTTTTCTATTAAAAACCCCCCAGATCTGATATTCCCTCAAAGAGTTAAACACAGAATTACAATTATGATCCAGCAACTCTACTCCTAGGTAATTACCCAAGAGAAAAATACAAATACACAAAAAGCTGTACACTAATGTTCATTGCAGCATTATTCACAATAGCCAAAAGGTAGAAATAACCCAAATATGCAGCAACAGATGAATGGATAAATAGCAGACTCATAAAGTTTACCTATTAGATGATCTCATTTATATGCAATGTCTGGAATAGGCAAATCCACAGACACAGAAAGTAAATTAGCAGTTACTAGGGGCTGGGTGGGAATGGAGAGTAATGTTTGTGAATATAGTGTTTCTCTATGGGATGACTGAAATGCTGTAAGATTCAGTGTGGTAATAGTTGCACAACTCTGTCATATGCTAAAAACCACTGGATTATACACTTCAAATGGGTATATTGTAGAGAAAATTTTACCTCAATAAAGCTGTTATTAAAAAAATAAGGTTTGCCTCTTCATTTATTTATCTTTGTTCATTCATTTAAACACTCTTAAAAAATATTTTTTTAAAACAGGCACTTCACATAGATGAGTACAAAAGTCAAGTTATGAAAGGATATTGAATGAAGAGGCCATCTTCCTCCTGCTCTCCCAGTTCCTCTCTCCAGAGGTAGGGAAATGATAGGGTTGTGAAGTATCCTTTTGAGAATGGTCTACTCACAGAGCACATGAGCTTTTAAAGGTATAGTTTTGTAAGTACCTTAATATAATATAGACCGTATACATTTATTCATAGTTATTTTACTTTTTATTGCTATTGTAAAAAGGAATAATCTCTCAATTGTATTAATACGAGAAAACAATCAATCCTTATTATATATTAGTTTAGCTACAAGCTCTCTTTCTGGACTCTTATTTCTAACATATTTTCTTATTTCCTTTCTTACTCATTCTGATTTCTATTCTCTTTTGAGTTTTCCAGACATACAACTCTACCACCTGCAAACAGGCTTGCCTTCTCATTGTCAGGATGGAGTCTTTTATTGTGAATGACCACAATTTCTCCTCTCTTAATAGTGGTGAATGATTTGCATTACTAATTTGAATTTCACTGATTCTGATACTTCTTTTAAGGCACTAAAGAAATTGAGGCTGGTGAATGTCTTATTTCAGTTCCATTAGTTCAGTTCAGTTACTCAGTCGTGTCCAACTCTTTGCAATGTCTTATTTAGAATTTTTAAATCAATATTCCTAAGTGAGGCTGGCCTGTAGTTTCTTCCTTTGGGCTAGCTTTATAACATTTTGGCTTCATAAATGACCTTCTCCATATTCAAGAAGGTTTGAAATAGCAGAGGAATTAATCTATCCCTTGAAGGTTAAAATTAAATCACTCTTGTAACTAACTGAGCCTGGTACTTTGGAGGTATAATTCCTAGACAGTTTTCTCAAATTTTCCTAATGGCTGTTGATCTCAAGTGTTTTTAAAAATTTTTATTTGTGGCCATACTGTGCAGCATGCAGCACCTTAGTTCCCTGACTAGGAATCAAATCCACGCTCCCTGCTTTGGGAGTGTGGTCTTAACCACTGGATCGCCAGGGAAGTCCCTGACCTACTTAAGCATTTTGTGTATTTTTACTTAACTTTGGTATTTTATGTATTCCTTAAGAAGGTCCATTTTTAAAATAGGTTTTCAAACCAATTAGCGTAGTTTTCTCAAAATTCTCTGAATGTTCTCTCAATTTGTGTTTATCTCCTCTAGTGACTAATTTTATTCACTTATAGTTTTTATCTCTTTAAGTAGACTAGATAATGGCTTGTCTACTGTTTAGTAATTCAGAGAGCCAACTCCTAGATTTGGTTATTAATGTGACTTTTTGTTCTTTAATTTACTAACTTTTTAATCAACTGGCCTGTGTCCT
Organism: Bos indicus; assembly: GCF_029378745.1. NCBI lineage: Eukaryota > Metazoa > Chordata > Mammalia > Artiodactyla > Bovidae > Bos > Bos indicus. Next base: position 39,404,190 of record NC_091789.1, on the reverse strand, counting down.
TAATTTCTCCTATTAATATATACACTTGAAACAAAAAGTTCCAATAATCTAACATATTTTCTAGACATAAACACTTCACCATAATCAATGCTGGAATCAACATTTATTCTATTCTGCACACTTGCACAGGTATTTCTGTAGGATAAATACCTGTGAGTTGCACTTCTACTTTGAAGGGTGTCAACAGTTGGTGTTAACACATATTACCAAAGTACCTTCTGTTAATATGTGCTTTTTATTAATAGCTTTCTTCTGCTTTTAAATTTGCTTTCTAATTTCTCAGTCAACTCATTTATTATTAATCCATATTACCAGGCTAAGAAAACGTAAGTAACACTCAAAATGTCCCCAAATAAATAAGGAAAACAAACAAGGGTCAGAAAAATTTCCTTTCTCCCAGGCTCACCACCTTGTTTCCTTAGGTTGTGAAGAGCCTAACTATTTTGGATCTGCTGTAATACACCAGAAGGCAGGACACAAAAATCATGATAAAAACAGAAAGGGTTAATCAGGGTTTCATGCCTAATTTGTTTCCTTTTTGAAGAACTGGCCTTCAGTGAACTGGTGCTCTTCCTTGTGTAATCCAGGGATTAAGCCCAAAACATCAATCCAGCTAGGCCCCTGTCCTTCAAGTTTACATAGAATCATGGAGTTTCATGCACAATGGTCTGCCAGACTACAGACTGAATTTAGGAAGCAAGCAAAAGCTGCACAGCACTGGACGCAAGTAAGTAGTGACTGACTGGTAAGAAAGTTCAGACCCGAGTTAGGTTTGAAATCAAAGAATAAATATCAAAATAGTTAAAAGACAAGGTAAATCCATCTTTGTTGTTTATAACCTTTAGCTAAATGCCACACCACCTAAGAATTGGTTCATTTGGGGAAATCAGAGTAAACAAGAGTCCTCTGTATTTAGCAAAAGCAGAGAAAAAACAGTTTGCCTACCACATCACTGATTTCATAATCAGGTGGAGAGGTCATTTCTATAACTGAGATGTTGATTTGAGGCGAGTCTTCAATAGGGGCTTTTGGTTCGAGACTCTTGTTGGTCTCTATCTGGCTCTCAATTAATTTGATAATTGCATCTGCTCTTTCTTTTGGCATTGGCTTTCCGTGCCAATTTTCTGCATCTTCAACACCTGTAACCCAATGGATAAAAGACATTTATTCTGTAACTCACGAGCCCCTGTTTAGTCATCTGAAAAACATTTGAAAGGGAAAGATGTCAGCCACAGAGTAAAAACCTGGCACAGGGGGCCTGACATGGTACTGCGGTGGCAGGAGACAGCCTGGACAAAGGCCGAGAGGCTCTTAAGGGGGCCACTGGCCAATGTGCTGGTGAATGGAGGGAATGGTGAGGGAGACGAGGCTGGAGACAGGCAGGGAGGATCCTGTGGGTTGAGTTTTGCCCAAAGCAAGATGGGAAACTCCTGAAGGGTTTGGAAATGGGAGAGGTAACTGATAAGATCCATGTTGTAGAAAGATCACCAAGGCAGCCATATGAGGATTGGCTTGAGGAGTCTGAAGTGAGGGAGAGAAGACCAGGCTTGGGCAAGAGAGGTGGAGAGGAGTGAACGGACTTGAGACATATGTTAGGAGCAGAATCAATTAGAATGGATGACAGAGTGGGGGTGTGTGTGGGGGGCACATAAAGGAGAGGTGGAGGCAAAGAAATACCCAGGTTTATTACAGGAGCAAATTGGGCAAGTAGTCATTTATTGAACTGAGTATACCAGAAGACTATTTTGAGGAGAAATCAGAGAATAGTTTTCTTCTAAAAAGTTAGTATTAAGAACACACCAGAAATCACTCCCACTGCAACTATTTATACTGGAGATGAACAACTTTAGTTGTCCGCTTTGAAATCTGCAAGAAGTTACAACTTTCAACCCCCCTCCTCCCGTCAGTTCCGCAGCTGCCTTTCCCAGAGGGGCCACTTTACTAGCGGCCTGTGTGTCCTCCCAGGTAGCGTGGGCACAGGCCATCGCATGCATGTGCATACATTCCTATTTATGTATCTGCTCACACACCCTCTCTGACTCAGTATGCCCCGTGGAGATGGTTCCCTGCTGGTCCGATAACTGATGGACTATCCTCCCAGCCGCTCCCTTGTGCTCACTTGCTGGGCGTCTGGGTTTCCCCTCCCCAGCCCTGACCAGATCTGCTATCTACAAGCATCAAAGAGAGCGAGAGCATCTGGCACATGTCAGAAGTGTAATCACTGTGCGTGAAGTCAGCTGTCTGTCTGCTCAGCGAGCCTCAGCCTCCTTCTGCCTCATGTGCTGTGCAGGGGCTGACAACTCTAAGCATAAAATCAACACTTCCTTACTTGGAATGCCCCGGCCCTTGAAGGTCTTGGCAACCACAGCTGTGGGCTTGTTCTTCATTTGAGCTGCCTGCCAGAACACCTGGCACAGTGCCTCCACGTCACGGCCATCCACTACCAAAGTATTCCACCTGTCAACAGAAGCAGCAGCCAGGTTATAAGGCGAAGGGGGAAGGACCAGAAAGAAGGTGACACCAAATAGGAAAATTACCCGAAGGCTTCGCAGCGCTTCTGATAGACATCTATGGAGTGCTCGAGAGGCAAAGTGGTGCTGTGGGTCAGGCGATTCACATCAAAGATGGCCACAAGATTGTCCAGACTGTAGTGGGATGCAAAGGCCAGGGCCTCCCAGACGGAGCCTTCCCAAGACTCGACATCTCCCAGGAGGCAGAACACCCGGTAGCTGGGGCAAGTCAAGAGAGGTTAGGACCCTGCCTGGGGCTCCTCTGAGCCATTCGAACAAGTACATTTCACAAAGAGAAACGGAGGAAGAGAATGAAGCAGGTGCTTCAGATCAGCAGGTTCCTATGAGACAATTTCCCTTATCAAAGCTGCCCAAACTCAACAACTGAGGAATCTCAGCTTTAAAAGCTTGGGCTTCATGAGATGGGCTGCACCTTTGGCTAGTTCTCTCATTCTAGCTGCAAACACTATTTCCAGGTTCTTCTTCAACTTCTCCAGGTCCAATAAACAAGAGGGAATGGAGAGAAGGCCCTTAAACACCCAAACATTCACATATACAGTTTCTTGGTAAGCTTCTTTTTAAAGCACATCCACCTTCTATTTCTGATCTTACAAATTTACTTATAATAATCATAACAATCAAAACATTCTACTTCAGGAGCATATGTTGTTGTAAATATTAAACTCTTCTGCAGCAGAAACATGAAATGTTTATACCAATAAAATATAATGCAGACCCCAGGGTGTAAGTGAACTTTTAAAAAAGTGATTAACCACACAACAGGGACTAATAGAGGCAAAAAGGAGAGATGAAAAAGGTCAACAGTCTTATGGGAAATGGAGCAGGGCAACTGCCCCAGCAGTAGAGAAAGCACGCCATGGAGTGTATGTTCTAGTCCTATGGTTCCCCCAGGGCACCTGAGTCTGTGGCCCCTCAGTCCCAGGTTCCAGCCCAGGTGGCTCCTCTGGAAGCACTTTATTGTGCTTTCTCCACTGCTGGCACAGAAAAATGCTGTAAGTGAAATTGTTAAAGAGCGACTTACCACACAACAGGGACATCCCATTTTGCTGCTCTATATCAGCAGCACCCAGACACACACCCTTATAATAAAGGCATGAATCAGTCTTTCGGAAGGTGGAACCATTCCAAAAAGAGACCTTTGATTATTAACATACAGGGGTCCCAAATGGAAAGGCGAACACAACATCTGTTCACTGTATAGTGAAGCTCACTGAGCGATGGGAAACAGGAAGATATCTATCTTGGTAAAGACTTCAATCCTAACAGACTAGTTTCTATACTGCAGGCAGCACTTAGAACCCAACCAGAGATGCCAGAACAGTTTCCTGAAATACAATTTCTTTTTATTGCTTGAATACTTGGTGACCTGAACTTTTAAATCACTGTATTTCTAAACTAATAAATGATAAACAAAGCCAAAGTGCCAGGGGTGGGATAGTTGGAGAGTTAAATGGTTTCTGAGTAAGTGTCTTACCTGGCCTTGTCAAAGTACTTGCCAGTATACGCCATCCCACACGCAGCCCCCAGTCCTTGTCCCAGCCATCCAGTTGCCACATCAACAAATGAGAGTCTCTGTAGGAGAAGGGACCAAATGAACCTAGGTTAGGTGCACCTGCAGGGCATGAGTATCAGACCAACTTCCAAACAAAGCTTACTCATCACAGCGGCCCCTCCCACAATGCAAGGGAATTACTCTTCCCCACACCCACACGCACCCCAAGTCTCAGATCAATATTACAAAGACAAGGAAATCACAGGGAATCTATGCAGCTGGTGAGGTTGACTGCAGCTCTGACAACATAGAAGAGGGCATCTTCTCCACATGGCAGCCTAAGCAGAGCCCAAGAGCAAACCAGAAAAAAAACATCTAAGCATGAGCCTTGCCATTTTCGCAAGGCCTTTCATCTAGCCATATACAAACCAGATGTTCAATGTTTTTGAAGAACACAGGCTCTTAAACAGGAATCAGAAACACTAAGGACTTCTATTTCCCTGGTTTGTAAAACTCAAGTCAACTGAGATTTGGGAAGGGGTTATGTAAAAGGTCATGCTAGAAATAAATCCCTTTCCAGCACCACTCCACTGTTTCCCCCCACACTGCTTGTACACACAGGCTGTCACTGTCCCATGGAGAGAAGGTGGTGTCAAAGGTTTGCTGCACTGAGGCCCCACTCCCAAGCTTCTAAAGAGACACCAAACTTAGTCAATGCTTCCACTGCTACCATCTCTTCCTGTCCACAAACCTCTCTCTCCTCTGTCGCTGCAGTGGCCTCCCCACTTCCCTGTTCCACAGTCAATTCTCAACACAGCCACCAGGCGGAGCATGTTAAAACCTAAGCCCGCTTCTCAATTGCCGTGGAGAACTGTCCAAGGTCTTGCCATCTAATGTCAAACAAAGCTCAGGTTCTTGCAGTGACCCCCATCACCTCCCACTCTCTCCCCCGCTGCCCCAGGTGCCTGGTGTCCTGGCTGTCTTCTGAATGCACCAGGCACACACCTGACTCAGGGCTTCAGCATTTGTGCCTTCCTCTACCCTCAGAGTGCCCAGTGCTTATGCCTAGGTAGGGGCACAGCTCACTCCTTTCAACTCTCAGCTCAAATGTCAAAACCAAGACCTTCCTGGACCATCTCTTTCACCTAGTACTTCCTGCCCCTCCACTTCCTTTGGATTTAGGATTCTTGGCCCCTCTGGCATGCTAGCTATTTCTGGGTTAGTTTCTTCTCTGTCCCCTCCCTCCATTCAGATGTCAGCTTCATTCAAGCATAGACTGGTTAGTGTTGTCACTACAGGATGGCTGAATGGTACTTGTGAGTTCTCTAATCCCTCTCCTGTCTTGATCCACCCTATGGTTCTGCTCCTCCTGGGGCTCCTGACCTTCCTCCATGTGCTTCGTGCCCTCACTCTTTTTCTGTTTTGCACCTCTAGCTCTGACAACTGTCCCACTGAAATCCCTCCGGACAACCTGTCTGTCTTCTTCCCCACAGCTCCTAGTTTACTCCTGTAACAAACTCTGGTTCCCAGGTGCCTTGCATGCCCTTGGACCAAGCCTGGGCTCTATGCTCAGACCAACTCCACTTCCCCCAGGTTTAATGTGGGAATTGAGTAAGACCACCCCCGCAAGGCTTTGCTTTCTGGGTATGATGGTGATGAAATCCCCCTCAGGCAGCAAGAGGCTGTAGGATTGATTGAGGAGACTGGCGGGGCATCAGCACAACGTCTGCTGTGGTGGAAGCACCCTTCCCATGGGTTCCCTTTTCTTTTCCAAGAATTCCTAAACCACGTGGGGACACACAACTGAGGCGGCCCAAGGCCAAAAATAAAGATGCACTCAGTGTGCCAAGGGCACCCAGAAAAGAAAGTCTTCTCTTCCAGGTAGCATTTCTCATCTTTGTTCTGACACAAAGCACACTTCAAGAACAAGTTTACAAACAGGCTTTTTGGTTACTTCCCATGCCTGCTTCGCTGAAGAAAGCAAAAGAGTTTGTGAAACAAAAACTAAGGCCGGGGTGGTGGATGGAGGGATCATGAGCACCATGAGGGCTCCAAGGGAATCTGAGCGCTTCAGTCAGCGCCATGGCCAGGCCTTAGCAGGTGGCCTCCATCTGTAGTTGTCTGCGTAGACACTTGTGCCCTGGGAGCATGGATTATGAAGATCCTGGCTTCTTGGCCTCTAGCAAGTCCATTTACTCTATTCCCGACCAGAGCCAAGATGGACTATGCTCCTGAGTGTTTTCTCTTTTCTTCTAACTTTATCTGCTGCATAAATCTGACACACACACAAATATTGGTAGCTAACCAGTGTCCAGCCTGTGACTGCATGCCAGAAAGTCACTCTATACCTCTAAGGCTAATGACTCTGATTATATGACAGCAGCGGTTATGAGAGAATCTAGGCATTTTTGGGGGGCCCATGCTGTCCTGCTTGCAGCCATCTCCTGGACTAGGGATCGAACCTGCACCCCTGGCAGTGGAAACACCAAATCTTAACCACTGGACTGCAGGGAATTCCCACATCTCTCTCTTTCTATTTGGCTGTGTCCCATGGCACGGGGTATCCTATTTCCCCAACCAGAGATCAAACTTGAGTCCCCTGCAGTGGAAGCACAGAGTCTTACCCACTGGACCACCAGGGAAGTCCCTCTTTCCTTTTTTTAAAAACTAGAGCTCTAGGGACTTCCCTGGTGGTCGAGTAGTTGAGACTCTACGCTTCCACTGCTCAGGGTGTGGGTTCAATCCCTGGTCAGGGAAGTAAGATTCTGAATGCTGCAGCCACTCTCCCCCCACCCAAAACCAATAAACAAAAAACCCCAAAACCAAACTAGAGCTCTAAACAGTCATACTTTATATATCTATAGCTATTCACTTTTTATGATAAAGGAAATCTAAACTTACAGAAATGTTGTAAAAAGAACACAATGAAGTTCCCCATATTCTTTACCTAGATTTTATTAGCTATTACTAATTGCACTCGTCTGCTTTATCTCTCTTCCTCTACACATCTTTAATTCATCCTTGGGCAAACCTCACTTGAGATTACATTTTAGACACCAAGACAAGGGTCATTAACTACAGCTCCAGGTTCTCTGCCCGTACTCTGCCTTCTCTTTACTTTCCACTGCCTAGATCTGGGGTTTCTATTTGCACACGATGTTCTACCAGTTAAGTTCTGAATGCTTTGCTCAGAACACAGCAAACCTTCAGATAGCATCAAAGAGCTGCTTGTTCTCCTAGGTCGATCTTGTTTTTAACATTCCTTTTCTTTCCTGTCCTCCAATGTCATGAGGTACCTGGTTACCATATCTAGACTCATGAGAAACTCCCTACTGGTGATCTGCAGAAAAATGGAAGAGAAAGCTGACTGATCAGAGCAGGATGTACCTTCAAATCAAGCTCAATGTTGCCCTCCTCTACCCAGGTGGCACAGGATGGGAGGAGCATGACTCTGGGTAGGGGGGCCTTAGTGCCAGATCAATTAAGGTGAAGTACCAAAGGAAAACAGGGGCTGCCAGTTGCTGCAAGTCATCCTTCCCACTATGCAGTTTCTGCTAGAACACCTTTTAGATCTTTATGAGTTGCCATGGTCTCAATGTTTGTGCCCCTCCTTCCAAATCTCTTATATTGAAAATCTGAAGCTGAAGGTGATGGTATAAGGAGGTGGGGGGTCTTTGGGGAGTGATTAGGTCATGAGGGCAGAATACTCAGGAGTGGGGTCAGTGCCCTTATAAAAAGGGAAACCGTTTCTCCTTCCACTGCACGATACAATGAGAAGTCTGTAACTGGGAAGATGGCCCTCACAAGAACACAACCATGTTAGTGCCTTGATTTTAGACTTCTGGCCCCCAGAACTGTGAGAAATAAATTTCTATTGTTTATAAGCCACCTAGTCTCTGGTGTTTTGTTACCCCAACCTAAACAGATGAAGACATGAAGCAAAGAGGGAAGAACCAAAACAATAAACAGAGGCCATCTCAGGCCTTGTTGACACACGGTGGCTTTTAAAATGAGTTTAAGAACCAAGTATCTGAACTGGCCCTAGGTTCCTGTGCCAGCTTACCTTGGAAAGGATGAAACGGTCATTGTCTGGGTTCTTCGGGTCCGCTTGTTTATACCTCATGACGTGGAAGAACAGCACAGACATGATCTCAGCAGCACTGCTGCATGATATGGGGTGGCTGGAAGACACGGCACAGGTCATTTCTCACAGGCAAGTGACTCACCAGGGACACACACAGTGCACAAGGAGGCCTTTCAACACATGGTCTCCTCAAACCAAAAGCAGCAGTCATTTCTTCCAGCCCCAGAAGAATCCAGTCAAGGGAAAGGGATTCTAAGGCACTCAGTGGCCCCCGCTCCAAGCTCACAGCTTTTAAGAATGCTTTAAGGCCCAGTAATCTCACAACTCCTCTCCCAGAAGAGAGCAAGGCCTCATAGACTAGACTCCTTCTATCAGTGGAGCACCGACATACTTGAGGAGGTTCACTTGATGACTCTGTAAACATTTGAGTGTTACTTCACTTGAATTCATTTGTGATATCATTAATCAGAAATTCCACAAAGCAGAAATAAACCCACACCTATGTGGTCAACTAACTTTTGACAAGGGAGCCAAGAATACTCAATGCAGAAAGAACAAGTCTCTTCAACAAACGGTAAGGGAAAAACTGGATATTCACATGTGAAAACATGAAACTGGACCTCTATCTTATACCACTCACAAAAATTAACTTGAAATAGATTAAGACTTAAATGTAACACTGGAAACCATAAAAATCCTAGAAGAAAACATAGGCACTAAGCACCGACCTGAGTCTTGGTGAGGATTTTTTGAATCTGACACTAAAAGCAAAAGCAAAAAAAGCAACAAAAACAATAAAACAACAACAAACATAAACCAAGTGGGACTGAGTCAAATTCTTGACGGCAAAGGAAACCATCAACAAAATGCAGAGGCAACCTCCTGAATGGGACAAAAGTATTTGCAAATCACATATCCGATAAGGTGTTTACATACAAAATATATAAAAAGCTCACACAATTTCATAACAAAACAACAAAAAATTCTATTAAAAATGGGCAATGGATCTGAATAGGCATTTTCCCAGAGAAAATAGACAGCCAATATGCATATGAAAAGGTACTGAATATCACTGATCATCAGGGAAATTGCAAGTCAAAATCACAATGAGATATCCCCTCACACTCATAAGAATGGCTATCATCAAAAAGGTGAACTAACAAATGCTAGCAAGGATGTGGATAAAAGGGAATCCTGTGCACTGTCAGTGGGAATGTAAACCAGAACAGCCACTATAGAAAACAATAAGAGGATCTTAAAAAACAAACAAAAAAAACAACCTACCTTATGACCCAGCAATTCAACTACTGGGAATGTATCTGAAGGAAATGAAAACACTATGTGGAACAGATATCTACACCCCTACATTCACAGCAGCATTATTTATAGTAGCCAAGCCATGGAAACAACCTAAGTGTCCACCGATAGATGAATGCGGATTTCCCTGGTTAGGAAACTATGATCCCACATGCTGAGCCACCAAAACTAAATAAATACATAAAATATAGTATTTCTTTAAAAAAAGATGAGCGGATAAAGGAGATGTGGTACATATATATATGATGTAATATAATTCACTCATAAAAAGGAAATTCTGTCATTTGTGACAACATAGATGGACCCTGAGAACATTATGCTAACTGAAATAACTCAGAGAAAAACAAATATTGTATTATCTCACTTATATGTAGACTCTAAAAACAAACAAAAAACCCACACCAAACGTCCAAACTCATAGAAGATCATAGGATTTGTGGTTACCAGAGGTGGGGGTTGGGGGGAGCTGGAATTGGATAAAGTTGTCAAAAGCTACAAACTTCCAGATATGGGAAGTAAAACACAACTAAATGACTGTAGTTAACACTGCTGTATGATATATACTTTAGTTGTTAAAAGAGTAGATCCTAAGAGTTTTCATTACAAGGAAAAAACATTTTTCTTTTCCGTTATATCTATGAGATGGTGGATGGTAAATAAACCTGTGGTCATCATTTTACAATATATTTAAATCAAATTATTATGCTAATATATTAATGCTGTGTGCTCAATTGTTTAGTTGCTAGGTCGTGTCCCACTCTGAGTGACCCCATGGACTATAGTCTGCCAGGCTCCTCTGTCCATGGGATTTCCTAGGCAAGAATACTTGAGTGGGTTGCTATTTCCTTCTCCATGGATCAAACCCTCATCTCCTGCATTGGCAGGCATATTCTTTATTGCTGAGCCACCAGGGAAGCCCCGTGTGCTCAATTACATCTCAATAACACTGGGAAAGAAAATTTTAAAAAACCCCAATGAATAAAATGCATTCTACTACCTAAAGTGAATTTCTTTTAGGAAGTAAATGGTCAGACTGAGAAGTTTCTCATGGTGGAGTAACTTGAGGCCCTTACAGAATGAAACAACCCTTGCTCTTAAAAAGCAGCTTTCATGGGCGTCCAGGCAGGCACTATAGAGCCCTGCCATGCCCCAAAAGTCAGAAGAGTAAGATTTTAAGTGCAGCTCATGGGTATTACTAATCTCCCCTTTCAAATTTCACAATACAGAAAATGGAGAGTTAAACCTCTTGGCTTTCAAGTATCCCTTAAGTGGATACTCCTGTTAGAGATCTCTTGAGAAAATGTAAACCATTATTAATTTAGAAGGTGAAGGGAGCAAAATGTAAGTGTAAAAAAAAAAAACAGAACCACACACATCTCCATGACAGGGTGAAGTTAGAAGTCAATAATAGAAGGAAAATGGTAAAGCTTACACATTTGTGGGAATTAGGCAACACACTCTTAAAATAACTTTATATGCAGTATAATCTGTAAAAATATTGAATCACTGAATTGTACACCTGACATTAATATTGCAAGTCAACTATAATTCAATTTTAAAAGAAAACAAAAATTCTCCACAGTGTACTTAAATGAATAGGTCAAAGAAGAAATTGCAAGAAAAGCTGATGAACTTTTAGAGACAAATGAAATACACATTATACCAAAATTTGTGGGATGTGGCAAAAGCAGTGATGAGAGAAGTTTATAGCTATAAATGATTGCATTAAAAAAGAACTATCTCTGGGAATCCCCTGGCGGTGCAGTCGTTGGAACTCGGCGCTTTCATTACTCTGGGCCCTGGTTCGATCCCCAGTCCGGCAAGTAAGATCTTGCAAGCTGCACGGTGAGGCCGATAAATAGATAAATAAAAAGTCTCTCAAGGGAAAAAAAACAAACAAACAACTAAACAAACAAACAAACCTAAGTGCACAGTGAAAGAAAGTGAGCTCGCTCAGTCCTGTCCGACTTTTTGCGACCCCATGGACTGTAGCCCGCCAGGCTCCTCCATCCATGGGATTTTCCAGGCAAGAATATTGGAGTGGGAGGCCATTTCCTTCTCCACAGGATCCTCCGGATCCAGGGATCTAACCTGGGTCTCGCGCATTGCAGGCAGGCTCTTTACGGTCGCAGTCACCAGGGGAAGCCCTTAAGTTCACAACTTACTGAAAAACGCAGAACTAAATCAAAGCTACTAAAATGGAAAAAGTAATAAAATACTAGAGCAGAAACAAATAGACTAGGAAAACAATGTAGAAAATGAACCAAAACAGAAGTTGGTTCTTTGAATAGATTAACAAAATTAACAAACCTTTAACTAGAATAAATGAAAAAGAAAATTACTAAATGTACTAAATCAGATTCGAAATTACTAATTTCATGTCAGGAATGAAAGTAAGGCTATAACCACCAATTCAACAGACATAAAAAGCACTATCAAGTACTGCGAACAATTGTATGGCAATAAATCGTTTAACCTAGAAATTTCTAGAAACAAAATCGAAGAAGACTGAATCACAAAGAGAAAATCTGAATAAATCTACAATACGGAAGTTGTATCAGTAGTGGAAAAGCTCCATGACAAAGAAAAACTTTGAACCTGATGGCCTCACTGCCGAATCCTCAATCCTCTTCCAACTCTTCCAGGGGGAAAAAAAAAAAAAAAAAAAAAAACACCCAAAAAACCCTGAAGAGAACACGTTAAAACTCACTCTGGGCCAGAACAGCCCTTATACCGATGCTAAAGGCAGACAAATATCTTCCAAGAAAACTAACTGCAATATCTCTTATGAATATTGACGTAAACATCTTCGACAAAATACCAGCAGAAGCAACAGTTTCCCCTTTGCTCGGATTCTTACTCCCCCATCACTTTCTTTTAAGCTTTATTTCTCCGAACTCCATCTACTGGGTTCGAGGCCTTGGCGACGAGGACAACTCCTCACACAAACAGCGCCAGGCCGCTCCCGCTCCCATGCTAGCCGCCCGGGCCACGCGCTCCGCCCGTCGCGTCCGGGCTCTTCTCCGTTAACCTGAGAGACCGGAGGCCCCGGGCCGCCACTGTCGGCCGGCCACGGGCCCGAGAGGGGTGGCTGCCGGAGCATATGGCAGCCAAACCCGGAGAGCATGAAACGGGGCCTCCACAACCAAGCCCTCCCCGCCCCCCGACAGCTCCCTCAACTCTCTCCACAGGCGTCCCGCAGGGCGAGCCGCTCAACGACCCGAGCTTCGACGAGGGCGCCTTACCCAGAACTCGAGGCGCAGGTGGCCCTGATGGAATGGATGCGCAGGCGATTGGCCATGTCCCGCAGAATCTGCAAAGTCTTCGAGTCAGGTTTGGCTTCGTCCGCCATCGTGGCGCTCGCCTCAGCGTCGGCCATAGCTGCGAACACGCCCGCGTCTGAGGAGCAAATACAGCGGAGTGTGCTGCGCGGTGTACAAACGTGCCGCTCCCTCCGCGCGCCGCTCCCTCCGCGCGCCGCTCCCTCCGCGCGCCGCTCCCTCCGCGCGCCGCTCCCTCCGCGCGCCCTCCAATCCCGCGGATTTTGAATATTTGTCTTTCATATATTGCACATTATTCGAGATACCTTGAGATTAGTCCTTTGTATCTGCGCTTGTCCTGTCAACTCAAAGAGAGCTTCCTCCGCACCAGCACCAGAGTCTACTTTGCGGGGGGTGGGGGGGTGATAATCAATTTTTGGAACTAGATGATGCGATGGTTGCGATACGTGCTGACTGGAATAACGGAGTACCTGTGCTTTCACAAGCTTTAAAAGAGTTACAGTGGTTACGTTTGTTTTGTGCATTTTCTCACACTATGATAAAAGCCACGCTGGAATTTTCCAGTTGGCAGCTGCCCCCTCTCCAGCCCCACAGAAGCCCAATGTCCGGCGGTGGCGAGGGGGAGCGGGGGTGGGGAACGCGGTTCACAAAAGGTGAAGCGGTCTGAGCGTCTTAAGGCAGCAAGGCGTTTCTGCACGGACCTCGTTTCTTTTTCTAGAAACTTCTGTACTTCAAACCCCACCAAACCGTTGAGCTGCTGTGCGTCCAACGACTTAAAGGGACTCCCGTTAACTTTACATCTTTCTGAAAGCCCCAATCAGCAAGGCCACGGAGCTCGTCCCTGTGACTCTGAGGTGCTCTTTCGTGGTCCCCCTGGCACCTTCTCTGCACCAACACACCCTTATTTCAGCCACTTAGTTCAAACCTGCCGCTCTCCCGAGAGCTCCCACAATGGCCCTAAAGGCGGCCAGGGACCCACGTCCTTGCTGGGTTAAAGGCTTCGTGCAGTGATAATGGCGCAGTGAAACCCAGAACCTCTGTGTCATTCTATTCGCAGTTATGTGAGTGCACCTTTCCCCAGGTCCCCGTCAACAATGAATATTGTTTATATTTTTAATGTCCGGCCTTCTGATGGATAAGAAAACCGTTTTTAATCATTCGTTTCATGTCTGCCTGATTTACTTGCAGTTGTACATTTTTTTGTACGTTTACTGGCATTCGTAGTTCATCCTTTCTGAATTGACTGTTACAACCCTTTACTGTTCTTATGTTTGGTAAATTATCTTTAGCTTCCTAATTTGTAGGAATTTAAAAACTATTATGTTGATTAGTCCTTTGTCTCTTACAGGTATTGCAGATCTTTTAATCTGTTGCTTTTTAAAAATATTAATGGAGATACTTTTTTTTTGGCAACACCTAATGAGTTTATGTGAGCAGGCTCAGGGAGTTGGTGACGGACAGGGAAGCCTGGCATGCTGCTGCAGTCCACGGGGTTGGAAAGAGGCGGACACGACTGAGCGACTGAACTGAGCTGAATAAGTTTATCAGGAGATACTTCATTTTTAAGGAGCAAGTTTTGAACCAAGCTGAAATGTTGCTTCTTTTTAATTTTATACTTCTTTCACTATAAGAAGGTTTATAGATTTAAAAAAAAATTAATGTAGTACATTTACAATATGTAAATCTTTTCCTTTATGGCATTTTGGCTTGAGACTTGTTCAGAAAGATGTTCTCCACACAAAGATTACAAAAACATTTCCTATTGTGTCCTTCTGATACCTTTTTAGTTTCATTTTTATGTTTAGTACTCTATGCTGTCTCGGCTTTCTTACTGTTGTTGTTTAGTCACTAAGTCGTGTCCAGCTGTTTTTGACCCCATGAGTCACAATATGCCAGGCTTCCCTGTTCTTCACTATCTCCTGGAGTTTGCTCAAACTCGTGTCCATTGACTTGGTGATGCCATCCAACCATCTCATCCTCTGTCGCCCCCTTCTCCCTCTGCCCTCAGTCTTCCCCAGCATCAGGGTCTTTTTCTAATGAGTTGGCTCTTCACATCAGGTGGGCGAAGTATTGGGGCTTCAGCTTCAGCATCAGTCCTTCCAATGACTATTCAGTGTTGATTTCCTTTATGGTTGAGTGGTTTGATCTCCTTGCTGTCCAAGGGACTCTTAAGAGTCTGTTCCGGCACCACAGTTTGAAAGCATCAATTCTTTGGTGCTCAGCCTTCTTTATGGTCCAACTCTCACATCCGTATATGACTACTAGAAAAATCATAGCTTTGACTATATGGATCTTTGTTGGGACACTGATGTCTCTGTAATGTAAAGTAGCACTCTAACTTAATTTATTTTATATATAGCCACATATAATATCCCAAGACTATTTATTTTTCTTAAAATTTCTTAGCTACTGTTTTTCATTTTCTCTTCCAAGTAAATTTTGGTATTAGCTAATCTAAGATTCATAAGACAGTCCCATTGGGTTTTAAATTGGGATTTTATTAAATTTATACATTAATGCTGGAGAAGGGAAAGGCTACCCACTCCAGTATTCTGGCCTGGAGAATTCCGTGGACTGTATAGTCCATGGAGTCACAAAGAGTCAGACATGGCTGACTGTAACTTTCACTTATTTTTCATATATTAATAAGTAGAGGACTGACATATTTACAGTATGGAGTGTTAGTCTTGAGAACATGATATACAGTCACTGATAATCACATCTTATTGCCATCCTATTTTATATTTACTCTGGTATCCCATTTATTTTTGTTCCTCCTTTCCTTCTGCTTTTTGAATTAATCAAGTTCCTTTCTTTCTTCCCTTGGTTATTTGGATGGTATGTACCTGTCTCTTTTTTCCACTAGTGGCCTTGCATTTTTTTTTCACCAACCTATTCTTCTCTCAATTTTGAGTTTTCCTAATTACATTTTGTTGTTCAGTCACTCAGTTGTGTCCGACTCTTTATATCCTATGGACTGTAGCATTCCAGGCCTCCCTCAGTTCAGTTCAGTTCATTTCAGCTGCTCAGTCATATCTGACTCTTTGCAATCCCATGGACTACAGCATGCTAGGCCTCCCTGTCCATCACCAGCTACCGGAGCTTGCTCAAACTCATGCCCATTGAGTCGGTGATGCCATCCAACCATCTCATCCTCTGTCGTCCCCTTCTCCTCCTGCCTTCAATCTTTCCCAGCATCAGGGTCTTTTTCCAGTGAGTCAGTTGTTCACATCAGGTGGCCGAAGTATTGGAGCTTCAGCTTCAGTCCTTCCAATGAATATTCGGGATTGATTTCCTTTAGGAGTGGCTTGTTTGATCTCGCTCAAGAATCTTCTCCAACACCACAGTTCAAAAGCATCAATTCCTTGGTGCTCAGCTTTCTTTATGGTCCAACTCTCACATCCATACATGACTACTGGAAAAACCATAGCTTTGACTGTATGGACCTTTGTCAGAAAAGTGATGTCTCTGCTTTTTAATATGCTGTCTAGATTGGTCATACCTTTTCTTACAAGGAGCAAGCATCTTTTAATTTCATGGCTACAGTCACCATCTGCAGTGATTTTGGAGCCCCCCAAAATAAAGTCTGTTACTGTTTCCATTGTTTCCCCATCTATTTGCCATGTAGTGATGGGACCGGATGCCATGATCTTAGTTTTTGGAATGTTGAGTTTTAAGCCAGCTTTTTCACTCTCCTCTTTCAGTTTCATCAAGAGGCTCTTTAGTTCCTCTTAACTTTCTGCCATTAGGGTGGTGTCGTCTGCATATCTCAGGTTATTGGTATTTCTCCTGGCAATCTTGATTCCAGCTTGTGATTCATCCAGTGTGGCATTTTACATGAGGTACTCTGTATAAAAGTTAAATAAGCAGGGTGACAATATAAAGCCTTGAAATACTCCTTTCCTAATTTTGAACCAGTCTGTTGATCCATGTCCTGTTCTGTTACTTTCTGACCTGCATATAGGTTTCTCAGGAGGTAGGTAAGGTGGTCTGGTATTCCCATCTCTTTAAGAATTTCCCACAGTTTGTTGTGATCCACACAGTCAAAGGCTTTAGTGTAGTCAATGAGTTAATTAAATAATTTTTATTGGGGTATAGTTGCTTTACAGTGTGGTGTTAGGTTATGCTGTACGGTGAAGTGAACCAGCTACATATATACCTATATTCTCTCTTTTTTTTTGATTTCCTTCCAATTTAGGTCACCTCAATTTTGAGTTTTATATGATATCTATAAAATTCCCCAATAGAACAAGTCATTAGCAAATTTTAATTTTCTGTATTACCTACTTCCTTTAAAAATACTTAGTTCTTTCATTTATTTAGTGGTATGTATGAACATAGTTTAAAGCAGGGATCAGCAAACTGTTTCTATAAAGGGCCAGATAGTAAATATTTGAGGCCACATGTTCTTTGTTTTAGCTGCTCAACTGGACCTTTGTTATGACACAAAGTTGGTCAGAGACTATATATAAGTGAACCAGTGTGGCTGTGTGCTAATAACACTTCGGACACTGAAATTTGAACCTCACATCATTTTCACATGCCAGAAAATGTCCTTCTTTTGATTTTTTTCAACCATTTAAATGTAAAAACCATACTTAGCTCATCCATGTACAAAACCAGCCCAGAGTTTGCCAACCCCTGGTTCAAAGAGGAAAAGGGTTCCCCTATAAGGTTTATTACAAAAATAGCAATCTGTTGCTTGACCCACATTCATCCATCTATTCCCCAGAATCAACTATATTCATCCCTTTTAGCTGTTTCTTTTGGCATTTACTTCCAACTCTCTAAATAAATTGTTTATAGTGCTATTTCTTTAGATTTTAGGAATTACTGACTATTCTTAGAATAAAAGATGATGATGTAGCTCTTCCACCACCCCCATCCTCCCAAGACAGTATACAATGATCTGCATTAGGTCATTCCTTGGTGTTCACATTATCAAGTCTATGACAACCCTGATTATTTTTCCTTTCTCTCTTGATATATTTTAAAAAATATTTATTTATTTGACTCTGCAGGGTCAATAGTTGCAGTATGGGGGGGCGTCTAGTTCCCTGACCAGGGCTCAAACCGAGGCCCCCTGCATTGGGAGTGTGGAGTCTTGGCCACTGGACCACTAGGGAAGTCCCCTGTCTTGATAGTTTGTTGTCTTTAGAGTTAACACTGTTTCTCCCCACCCCCGTGTTGCTTGTTCTCTACTACTTACCATAGGGCAGTACTTTCCCAAACTGGCTCTCTCTCCTTGCAAGCTGCTGAAAGATGTCCTACAGTATGCCATTGATTTCATTCACTTGGAGCACTCTTTCCTGGAGCCTTTTGACTTGCCCTCCAGGCACACATCCAGCTTGGTCTCCCCTTCCATCATCCTGGAGATTGCACTTGACTTTTTTTGGGCTTGAGACCCCGGTTTCATGGATCCCATCTCTACTTCTTTCTTAGGTTTTTCTCTGGTTTTAGTGGCACATCTTCTCTAGTAGCTTCCAGAAAAAAAAAAAAAAGAATGCAGAGAAAGTAAACTATTTGAGTTCTTTCATGCTGGAAAAATCTTTAGTCTAACCTGAAAATTGACAGTTTGGTTGTAGACTTCTAGGTGAGAAAATTGTTTCCCCTCCACATTTTGAAGGCATTGCTTCAATGTTTTCTAATTCTTAGTGCTTCACTGAAAAGTCGGAAAACATTCTCGCTTCTGATTCTTTGAATGTGACCTATTTTTTTTCTCTTTGACAGTTACTCTGTCAGTGTATTGAAGATATTATTCAACTCTCTTCTGGATTTCATTGATGCTACTGAGAAGGCAGCTTTCAGTCTAAAAGTCATGGTTTTAAAGGTAATCAGCTTTTTAAATCTGGCTGCTTCTAAGATCTGTGTCTAGATTTGTATATATTTGTGTTTTATCCTGTTTGGTTTATCTTGGGCTTCTTGAATTTTTGGATTTATGTTTTTCATCAATTTTGGAAAGTTCTTAGTGACTATCTCTTAAAGTCTTGCTGTTACCTGAGGCTGTCCTCTCCCTGTGGCATGGCAGTTACTTTTTTGTTAGACTTTCTCATTCTGTCTTCAGTGTGTCCTATTTTTCGGTATTTTCAGGTTTTCTATTTCTTTGTGCCTCTGTGCTACATTCTGGATGCTTTCTTTAGCTCTGTTTTACAATTTATTAATTGTTTCTCAAGCCATTTCTAATCCACTATTAAAGCCATGTGTTGAACATTTAAAAACTTTTAAAAATTGTGAAATTTGGCATATGCATATAAAGGTGCAAAAACCTCAACATTTAGTTTAGGAAGTAGTGATAATGTAAACACACATTTAGCTACCACCCAGATCAAGCACCCTAGCTTCCACATGTTTCTCCCAATCACAATCTCCTTCTCTCGCTCTAGTGGAAATTTCAGGAACCACTATCCTGATGATTATGCTACTAAAGCCCATGTGTTTCTTTATAACTTTACTTCCTCTGTATGCATCCCTGAACAACATCATTTCATTTTATCTGCTTTTGAACTTGATATGAAGTGGGAGGAGACGGGGAAAACAGAGGATGAGATGGTTGGATGGCATCACTGACTCAGTGGACATGAGTTTGAGTAAATCTGGGAGTTAGTGATAGACAGGGAAGCCTGGCATGCTACAGTACATGGGGTTGCAAAGAATCGGACATGACTGAGTGACTGAACTGAACTGAACTTTATATGAATAGAGCCATATATTGTATGGATTCTTCTGCGTTTGACTCCTTTTGTTTAACATTATACTTGTTCATTCATGTTTTCAAGACTGTAGTTTATTTTTATTGCTGTATGCGTGGGTGCGTGCCAAGTTGCTTCAGTCGTGTCCAACTGTTTGTAACCCCATGGACTGCGGCCTGCCAGGCTCCTCTGTCCATAGGATTCTCCAGGCAAGAATACTGTAGTGGGTTGCCATTCCCTCCTCCAGAGAATCTTCCCGACCCAGGGATCGAACTCATGTCTCTTATGTCTCCTACATTGGTAGGTGGGTTCTTTACCACTAGTGCCACCTGGGAAGTGCCATTGCTGTAGTATATTACTGAATATATTACAGTTCACTTACATATTCTTTGATCTATAGACCAGGTGGGTTGTTTCTAGCAGTTGATTATTGGGAGTATTATTGTACCTGCCTCTCAAGGGTATATCTAAGTATGTAATTGCCAGGCCATTCAGCATTAGTGTGTTAGTCGCTCAGTCGTGTCTGACTCTTTGCGGTGGTCCCATGGCCTGTAGCTTGCCAGGCTCCTCTATCCATGGAATTTTCCAGGCAGAAATGCTGGAGTGGGTTGCCATTCCTTTCTCCAGGGGATCTTCCCCACCCAAGGATCAAACCTGGGTCTCCTGCATTGCAGGCAGATTCTTTACCATCTAAGCCATGAGCGTACCTGGGCCATTCAGCATGCATGTCTTCAACTTCATGATATTACCAAATGCTTTCCCCAAAGTTTTACACCATTTACTCTCCCACCAGGAGTGATGGAGGGTTCCTGTTGTTTCATATCCTGTCTGAGATTTATTACTGTTAGTCTAAATTTTGCCACTCTGCTCGGTGCATAGTGGTATCACATTTCTTTTTTAAGATTAAGGTATAATTTGCATAGAATAAAATACACGGAACCAAAATATCTATTACAATATAATCATTCCTGGCTCTCCACTGGGAGAGCATTTTCAGATCAAACACATTCATGAAGGTGTTTTTAGTTAAAAAGTAGGGACAGAACAGAGGCTCCACCTGTCCTGATCATACCTATCTCTCCTAGTTCATCACTGTCTACTCTGCCCTGGTCTCCTGTGTTCCAGTTATGCTCTTATGGCCAATTTTATTTTAGAAGTGAGAAATCTGACCCTCTGAGTGCTCAAGGTCTCAGAGTGGTGGTGTCAGGATTTGAACTGGGCTCTGTCTCCAAGGCAGTGTGCTTACTATTATCCCTTTCCATGTAAGAGACTCCTTTGTGTTACAGTAGAACCATCCACCCTGCATGGTCAGCTCTATGAGAGTACAGAATGTGTCTGCCTTCTGTTCCACATGGCAGACTCAGGAATATGTGTTCAAAGAATGATTAGGTGAAGGAATCAACCTGTTAGGCTGCAAATCTCCATGCCTCTCCCTTCTGTCCACCTGGCAGTAGCAATATAGCAAGCTGTATGAGTTGAGGGAAATGAGTTTATTCCATGCTTCACAATAACAGTTCTCTATAAAATGAGATTCACAGCTGGTAAATCTTTGAAGAGAAGTTCAGGAACAGACAGGGCAGATGTGGAGGGTGTGCTAGCCACCTGGAGATCACAGTGAGGTATGCCATGCCCATAAAGCATGTCCAGTCTGTGTCGCATGTACTCACACATGTTTTTGCACATGTAAGTACATGGAAGGCATGTACATGGAAGTGCATGTAGGGCATGTAAATACCTGCTCACACCTGGAAGTATTGTTTAGGGTGGAGCAATGAGTCTGATTCTCCAATTGTTTGCCTCTTATGGAAGTACCCGTTTTGTGATTCTTATCTCCCAATGCAGACAGAATACACCAAGGGCCCAACTACCATCCTCTCCTCCAGTGTCCCCTCCTGCAGATCCCTGTCATCCAGCGAGGATGGCCCCAGTGGCCACTCCAGCCTTTCAGATGGGGAGCTGACCCGGAACATACAGGACAGCATCAAGCACTGTATCCTCTACCTCTCAGAGCAGCTGAGGGTGGAGAAGGCCAGCCGCGATGAGAACACAGTGGGCTACCTCAAACTGGTATCCAAGGCCGACCGGCACCAGGCCCCCCACATCCGGCAAGCCTTTGAGAAGGTGAACCAGCGAACCTCTGCCACCATCGCCCAGATTGAGCGAAGGCTCCGCCAGTGTCATCAGCAGCTGCAGGAGCTAGAGGAGGGCTGCAGGCCCAAGGACTTAGTGCTGGGGACCAAAAGCAGCCTGGACAACAACTGCAAGCAGCCCCGTGAAAAGGTTCTGTGTACAGAGCCCCCCTGGCCAGGTGGAGAAGACTGCTCATCCAGCGACCTGTCCACTGTTATCAGACACGTCCCTCTCCAGGCTCATTTCCCAGCCTGCCAGCAGCAGAGGTCCTTGGAGAGCAAGTGTGGGGCCCAGCCACGAGCCCTGCTGGGGCAGAAGATGAAGGAGGAGCTGAGAGAGGTGAAGATGGTCCACTTGAGCCTGCAGGGGTCCTACCAGAGCCTCAGGGAGCAGTATCTGACTGACCTGCAAGCATTGCTGGAGTCCCTTCAGAAGGAAAAGTCCAGGTGAGGTGGAGCTCCTGGCCACCTGGGCTCTGGGGAGGGCGGGGGTGGTATCAGTGTTCCTCTTGGAGTGGCAGATGATACATGAGTGGAATTGCCTTGTCTGCCCTGACCCCATCAACTGGGCTCATGGCTAAGTTGAGGCATAAGCTCCCACGTGGGTGATATGTTCTAAAAATTACTGCCTTCCAGGGAATGCTTTCTCTCCTCCTCAGCCCCTGGTGCGGTGGGTTGATTTTATTCATCCAAGAGGCTTCCCTGGTGGCTCAGACAGTAAAGAAACGGCCTGCAATATGGGTGACCTGGGTTTGATCCCTGGGTTTGGGAAGATCCCCTGGAGAAGGGCACGGCAAACCACTCCAGTATTCTTGCCTGGGAAATCCCATGGACAGACGACCTGATGGGCTACAGTCCATGGGGTCACAGAGTCCAATAGGACTGAGCAACTTGACACTTTCACTTTTACTTTCAAGACCAGACTAGGGTCCACTAATAGGAAAAAAAAGGCAAACTCAATCTCTCAAGGACATCCCCATTTCTACTGAGCCCTTCTTGGGGTGCTAGCCACCCTCATAGGTGCCAAGCTCCCTCCTCTGAGCCCTGCAGTCATCCTCTGTTTGCATAGGGAAATCCTACCTGCACTGACACTGCTGGACCAATCCCTGAAGGGCAGTTAAAGGAGTATGAAGGGGCAACCTGCTGTCAAGTAAGGCAGCCAGTCACAATTCAGGTTTTTTGGGGGGGTGACTTTTTCAAGGTTATTGTAGTTGTTCCATCGCTGTTGCATCCAACTCTTTGCAACTCCATGAACTGCAGCACACCAGGCTTCCCTGCCCTTCAGCATCTCCTGGAGCTTGCTCAAACTCAAGTCCATCTAGTTGGTGACGTCATCCAACCATCTCATCCTCTGTCGTCCCCTTCTCCTCCTGCCTTCAATCTTTCCCAGCATCAGGGTCTTTTCCAATGAGTCAGTTCTTGGCATCAGGTGGCCAAAGTATTGGAGCTTCAGGTTCATCATCAGTCCTTCCAGTGAATATTTAGGACTGATCTCTTTTAGGATGGACTGGTTGGATCTCCTTGCAGTCCAAGGGACTCTCAAGAGTCTTCTCCAGCACCACAGTTCAAAAGCATCAATTCTTCGGTGCTCAGCCTTCTTTATAGTCCTCTTTTCAAGGTTGGATTTATGTAAAGCAAGACCAGAACTCAGGACAGTTGTGCATTTCCTTGTATGTTTCCATACTGCCTAGGCCAATGGGACTGTGGTGCTCTAGAAAGTTCTTAACCCACAGCATATTAGTGTCTGCCAGCTGTACTGGGGAGCAGAGCAAACTACCTCCTCACAAAACTCTGTGGGAATTGTGCAAGGTTGCGCTTCTAAGTCAGCACCTTCCTCATACCAACACCACCACGAGTGAACTGTGAAATAAACTGGCATCGTCTTCAGCCACCAAGATGTTCTGGTCATTGGCTATAGCAGTTAGCCTACCTTGATTAGTATACATTAAAAACAAAAAAGCAGGTCCATAGGACTCAGATTTCTTGAGAGAAATGGTGAATGGGCTGAAGAAGACAACGCAGTCATAGTGACAACAGGGAGCGTGTAGCATTGATCACCTGTACCATTCAGCGCCCACTTTACAGATGGGGAAACAGAGTCTCAGGCACAAGGGCATATGTTCAGCTCAATGAAGTGTCACCCGGTGTCCACAGCTGGGCACTACCCAGGCCCCTGCAATTGTCACGTCTTCTCTGGTATGTCACGGACTGAGGTTTCAAACTGGAGAGTTCTGTGACACTTCTCACAGGTTATATGTATTTGCTTTCAAGAGGGCTATTTTATTTTTCAATTGAGACAAAATTGACAAAACATAAAGTTATTAATTTTATTTTATTTTTTTATCCAAAACATGTTTATGGGGATGGTTTCCCATTCTTCTTGATACAGGTTACTTTTAGTGCTACTTCCGTCTGCAGGAGTAGCCTTCTGTAAGCCTGGCTTTTCCTCCTGTAAGCTGGCGGAAGACAGTAGAGCAGCCAACACACAAAACTACCGTTTGTGCATGGCTAAAGACAGTGATGATTTTATAACACCCTGGGCATTTCACATCCATGAAATAGGAATTGAGGCTCTGCACCAGATGCTTCTTCTTGTGTTTCCTATTGTCTTCTGGAGAGAGATGAGGGAGATCCTTTTAAGAGGCATGTTCTCATAGGGAGGTTGTTACTGCTGGAAAGGCTTAAATTGCTGATTTTAAAGTGTACAATGGCATTCAGTGCATTCACGGTATTGTGCAATGAAAAGTACATCTATCAATAATAGTTCCCCAATGTTTTCATCGGAGAAGGCAATGGCACCCCACTCCAGTACTCTTGCCTGGAAAATCCCAGGGACGGGGGAGCCTGGTGGGCTGCCGTCTATGGGGTCGCACAGAGTTGAACATGACTGAAGCGACTTAGCAGCAGCAGCAGCAGCAACGTTTTCATCACTCTCGAAAGAGACACTGCCACTCCCCATTTGCCTTCCCTCAGCCCCTGGTAACCACCAATCTGTTTTCCATCTCTCTGGATTTGTCTGTTCTGGTACATTTCATGTAAATGGAAGCATATGTTATATCAGACTTTGTGTCTTCTTTCACGTAATGTAATGGTTTTGAGATTTATCCACATTGCACACAGGAGTGGCTCATTCCTTCTTGTTCAGCAGTGCTCTGTGATGTGAATGCAGTGCATTGACCCATTCATTTGCTACCAGTTGGGGCTGTGAGGAGTAGAGCTACTGTGAACACTATGCGTGTCTTTTTGTGAACATATGCTTTTGTATGTGAAATTGCCAAATCAACATCTAAAGAAACTTTTCCAGCATGTGCTGTGCTTAGTCGCTCAGTCATGTCCAACTCTTGGCAACCCCATGGACTGTAGCCCTCCAGGCTCCTCTGTCCATGGGATTCTCTAGGCAAGGATACTAGAGTGGGTTGCCATGCCCTCCTCCAGAAGATCTTCCCAACCAGGAATCAACCTTCCCAACCCAGGTCTCCTGCATGATTGTACCATTTTACATTCCCATTAGGAGTCTGTGAGACTTTGAGTTGCTGCACGCTCTTGCCAATATTTGGTGGTATGGTCAGTCTTAGAAGTTTCAGGCTCCTAAACTCAGGTGTCACCTAGTGGAAGGGAACTCTAGATGGTGTCACCAAAGTGCAGTTTTTTTTTTCAACCTCAAAACTACTGGCATTTTTGACCAGGTGATTCTCTGTTGTAGGAGGCCATGCCATGTGTGGTGGGCTGTTTAGCCGCGTCCCTGTTCTCTCCCCACCAGATGCAGTTGGAGGGCTTTCGTCTGGCCGTCCTAACAAAGTATCTCAAACTTAGTGGCTTCAAACAACAGAGATGGATTCTCTCAGTTCTGGAGGTCAGCACAGTGAAGTCAAAGTCAGCGTGTGGATAGGGCTGCATCCCTTCTGGAAGGGCAAATCTGTTCCTAGCCTCTCCCAGCTTCCGGGGGCTGCTGGCTTCCTTAGCTTGTGGCCTTGTCACTGCAGTCTTCCAGGCCAGCACCTTCCCCTTCCCTGTGCTCTGTCTTCACATGCCCTTTTCCTCTGTGTGTGACCATTGCTGCTGCCTCCACTTCTAAGGATGTGTGTGATATACCACGTGAGCTTGGAGGAGTTGCTCTGTCTCTACCAGGTTACCCCATCTGGCCCGCTTCATCCTTCCCACCTCAGTCTCTCCATCTCAGACTTCTCTATGTTTCAGGCTGTTAGGTTCTAGCTCAGTTTGTCAAAGCCCATCCTCAGCTATGAACAAGAATATACTTTTCTGCAGCAGCAATGATGTATGAGGCCATTTTTATCAGACAGGGTGGCCTTAACAGCTTTGGAAGAATTTAAGGGGCGTTTTGATTGACCATCATTTTGCCCTCATAAGAGCATTTTGCACGGTGGTGCTTCTACCTCCGTGGCTGTAGGAGCCAGACAGAGAGGAGTCCTTGACCAAGGGAGGGATGTGTCACAAGCTAGGATCTTGCTGTGGCCCCACTGATAAGGGGAGATGGAGGGAACAGCCTTACATGTTAATATTGTCTTATTCAACAGTCTCTGCAAGAATGTGTGTAAGAGTATAGTCATTTGTTCTTAGAAATACATTAATGAAGAATCTGCTTGCTAATTTTGTCTTCATGAAGAACATGTTCATGAATATATACTTGAACCTGGTAGATATCTTGAATGTCCTTGCAGCTCCATCCCATATGTGAATGGAAGGACAGACATGGGGGAATCTGCTTTCAGGGTGGACACCCCACTCTCTCCCCTTCTCTGTGGTGGTAGTCTTAGTCAGGTTGTCAGACCAATCTCTTGTCAACAGGGAACAGGGCAGAGATTGATGGACTATTCCTTGAAATACCATCATGAACTGACTCTTGATGAACTGGCTTCCACAAATGAGTGTCTCAGCTTCTCAGCTGCCTGGGGACCATCTCCACGGCGTGCCAGTCAAGTCCCTGAACAGGACCTAACTGAACTTCTCACTTCCCAGTTCCTATCCCTGCCTCTGCTTCTCTGCAGGACTCCAGGCCCCCGCTGGTATCCAGCATTGTCACCCTGGCTCTGGTCAGGCCTTCCTCAGTTTTCCTTAAAGAGCTGGAAGCTGCCTGGCCTGTGTCTTTCCGGCCCATCCTTGCTGGTGCCCAAATGAGGGACCTCAAAGTGTTTTTTGACATCATGAAATATTCTAAACCCAGGGAAAGCAGAGAATAACTTGGTCAAGGTTATCTGTCCACCCCCAGCTTTCTCAAATCTTAACATATTCAAATTTTATTTAAGAAATAAAAGCTTAAAAGATGAGTTGCTTGAAACTCTCCCCTTCACCTTCCCCCCTTCTGCCCACTTGCTATCCTTGTTAGGCGCTTAGCTTTTCCAGACATATTTTTAGACTTTTGCTACTTAAATATGTGGCTGTAAACAACAGGTAGTGATGTTGTGTGTTTTTTTTTTTTTGATAGGTCTACTGAGATATTACTTACATGCCATAAAATGTACCATTTTAACCGTATGTTTCAGTGAGCTTTAGTAAATTTACTTAGTTGAAATGGCAACCCACTCCAGTGTTCTTGCCTGGAGAATCCCAGGGACGGGGCAGCCTGGTGAGCTGCCGTCTATGGGGTCGCACAGAGTCGGACACAACTGAAGCGACTTAGCAGCAGCAGCAGTGTAACCGTTACCACAATCCAATTTTGGTTTCTGTTTTAATAACAGCTTTATTGAGATATAATTGACATCCCATACAATTCACCCATTTAAACTGTTTTTCTCACATTCACAAAGCCGCGCCATAGTCGCCACTGTCTCAGTCCGGGGCCCTGTCACCCCTCCCAGCAGAAGCTCCATCCCCGCTAGCAGTCACTCCCCATCTCCTCCCTCCCCCAGCCTCCTCTGTCTTTACGGATTGGCTTATGCTGGACATTTCCTACCCATGGAGTCATACAGTTATGTGGAGTTTTGAGACTGTTCCATCCTGATAATCAACAGATGATTTTTAGGGAAGAGCTACTGCACACGAAACACTGGGGTGGGGGTGTGTGTATATATATATATATATATATGGAATTTAATGGCATACACAGGCAGTTTAGATCTCTATTTCTACTTCTCATATATTGCTATTTTTGTAAAGCCATTACAAAAGAGTGACTATATATATAAAAGATTCATGAATATTGGTGTGTGTGTATGTGTGTGTGGCTGGCTGATGTGCATCTGGGGTGTTCTGAGACCGACCTGGAGGAGGAGTCAGGGTTCGACTGCAGCTTGAGGAGAGAGGAGGAAGGCGTGTTCTGAAGCCACATCTAGTGTGGCTTTGAGCAGGGTTGCTCAGGGCCTGTCACTGTCTTTTGCTCCCAAGACAAGTGCTGCTGGAAGGACAGGTGAATGGGCACCTACAGGGGCACCTGGACGAGATTTACCACCTCAAACAGAACCTGGCCTGCACCAAGGAGAGAATCGTCTACCTGTCCTGTGAGAGAGCCAAGGAGATCTGGGTGAGCAGCCCTGGGGGACCTTTGTGAGAAATGGCTGATAAGGAGGTGGTGATAGGGACCAGGCCAGCAGAAGATGAGGGAGTCTGCTCTGACACCCCCGGAGCCCAGGGAAGGGATCGTGCCTGGCACTGTGCCCTGCAGCGCCTGGTCTTTATGATCACGCTGCCCTCTCCTGGGGCCGGGGCCGGCTTAGCCAATCTGGGAACTTGGGCACAATCTGCGACTCTCTGGCTCCTGGGCAGCAGGGACACAGGGTCCCAGCTTCATGGTCTTCCTCCTGTAGGAGGTCATGGATACCTTCAAGAATCGCATGGGCAAGCTCAAGGCTCTGCAGCAGGTGACTCAGCTGGGGCTGACAGAACGCCCACAGAGCTGGCCCCAGGACATCCTGTGCCACTTGACGAGCCTGCTGCTGACGCTGGCCACGGTGCTCCTGGTCCTGCTGTCCGGCACTTGTGCCTGCCCCCTGCTGCTGCACTTGCGCCTGCACACATGCACCATGCTCCTGCTCCTTGGGCTCAGCACCCTGGCCTGGCAGAAGTGGCACACCATCTCTGCCCCAGAGTGGCAGGCCTGGGTCCCCTCCAGGTGGAGATGGTTTGCCAGGGCCTCTCGGCCTCCACCCAAGGGGCCTTAAAGGGCCTGGCTTTGCTAGCTCCTCCCACCTCTCCAGATGGCCACTGCTCAGCTCTGCCTTTCCTGGTTCATCCCTGGCAGCCCGGTGATGCCCACCTGCTTCACACTTCTCTTTCCCACCTGCAGACAGGAGGCTTATAAAAGATGAACATCTCTGGAGTACTGCACCCTTCTCTACCCTGCGTGCCCTCCCGTGACCCAGTGACCCAATGCCCAGAGGCTCGGTTGCCCCCAAATGGCCGTGGCAGCCCCTGTGACATGGTTGTTTTTGGCAAAGAGAAACTACGATTATTTCACAGGGATGGAGAAGCAAGGGTGGGGAGGTGGGGTGGATGGGGGCCAAAGCCCTGGAGGTGGGGACAGGTTCCATTTTCCATTTTCAGGTGAGAGGCAGGCATTTTCGTTTTCGGGGCTGGCAGAGACTCATGCAGGTGACACCGAAGAAACAGATGACGCCTCTGTTTTGGAAACACTGGAGAGTTCAGAGCTGTCGTCCACCTTCTTCCCAAAAAGTTGCAAGATGCAGTTTCGAAACTGGCAGGACAGAAAGGGTTATTGAATAGCAGAGCAGGTAGGGCCAGTGTGCTAGGCTAAATGCAACGGAGGGGCCCTGTGAGGATAGCAGTCCTTATGTGTCACCTTGATGGCTTAGGAGGCCTGAAGCTGAAACTCCAATATTTTGGCTACCTGATGAGAAGAACTGACTCATTGGAAAAGACCCTGATGGTGGGAAAGATCGAAGGCAGGAGAAGGGGACGACAGGTGATGAGATGGTTGGATGGCATCACCAACTCAATGGACATGAGTTTGAGTGAAGTCTGGCAGTTGGTGATGGACAGGGAGGCCTGGTGTGTTGCAGTCCATGGGGTCACAAAGAGTCGGACAGGACTGAGCAACTGAACTGAACTGACGGCTTAAACATTCAGAATCTACAAGGAGAATGGAGGAAGGCTCCAGTTACTCCTTGCACAGGTGGATAGTCTATCCCTGACTATTCGGTTATCTGAGTTATCTAATTGACCAGTTGATGGTGACTACTGTGGGCCAAATTGTGTTCCTCCAAAGATATGTTCAAGTCCTAATCCTTGGAGCCTGTAACTGTGATCTTATTTGGAAATAAGTCTTTAGAGATGTGATTAAGGTGCATATTATCATGAGGTCATATTGGAGTAGGGTGGGGCCTCATCCAATAACAGATGTCCTCAGGAAAAGAAGGCAATTTGGATTCAGACACAGAAGAACACCATGTGAAGGTAAAGGGCAGAGATCACAGGGACTCATCTCCAACTCGAGGAACACCAGAGGTTATGGGTACCTGTCAGGACCTAGGAGAAAGAACCAACCCTGCCCACACCCCGATCTCAAACCAAGAGAGAATAGATTTCTGTTGTTTGAACACTCCTAGCTTGTGGTACTTTGTTATGACAGCCCCACGAAACATATACAGTGACGAAAGATGATCCCAGCTAAGGGGCCAATGTCTGGGAGAGTCTCAGAGGCATTCTAGTGAAAAGGAAAGTGACTGTTGTCTTGTTTCTGGTCTGTCAACAAGGGGCCAGGTAAGGATTAGGTAGGCAAGAGCCCACCTCATCTCTTCAACCAAGAGTCTTCTGGCATCAGGAAGACTCTGATCTGTGCTGTGCTGTGCTTAGTCGCTCATTTGTGTCCGACTCTTGGCGACCCCGTTGACTGTAGCCCGCCAGGCTCCTCTGTCCATGGGGATTCTCCAGGCCAGAATACTAGAATGGGTTGCCATGAGCCCCTTCAGGGGATCTTCCCAATCCAGAAATCGAACCCAGTTCTCCTGCACTGCAGGCGGATTCTTTACTGTCTGAGCCATCAGGGAAGCCCAAGAATACTGGAGTGGGTAGCCTGTCCCTTCTCCAGGGGATCTTCCTGACCCAGGAATTGAACTGGGGTCTCCCACATTGCAGGCAGATTCTTTACCAGCTGAGCTACCAGGGAAGCCCTCTGCTCTTTGCTACTGAACCCCTAATGGGATGTATGCATTTCCCAGATTATATCTCATGACTGAGTTAACAACAATGCTTTGAGAATACAAAGCAGAGGCGTTTCCTATATATTTGGGGCCTGTTCTTGACTACCTCCAATATCAAAACTCTAGCAAAAACATAATTGTTGAAGTCAGTAACACCAGAATTGGGCTGAGCAGCAGAACAGACTCAGCTGAAGACCCAGCAGACGAGGCTGAGGGATCCATTGGCCACGCATTCAGCATCTACATACTGAGCACCCACGCTGAACCCATGTGTCTTTGGGGTATCTGCATTGAATCAAAAGAGCAACATTTCATGTCCTTGTGGAGCTCCATTCCAGAAAATTCTCTCTGAATGCAACAGGAAGGGATAACAGTGTGGAAAGGGTGAAAGCAAAGTTTGAAAGCCTGGAGAATCTGGGAATGCAGACAGCGGTAGAGGAGGGAGAGTTCCAGAGGGGAGAGTGGAAAAGCTCAAGAAAAGACAAAGATGGCCTAGGATTCTGCAAGTTAAAGCTAAACCTCAGAAGAGACCCATGGGAAAGACAGGAAATGGGGGCCGAGGGGTGAGCTCTGCTCTTGGTGTGAAGTCCTTGGGACTCCATAGTGGTGTTGGTTATACTCGATAACCTAAACATTACCATGGTGAGATGCGAGGCCCCTGGGAGAGTTGTATTCTGACCTGCAGACCTTTCTGATTATCAAGCCACATCACATCTACTCAACACCTTAGTGGAGTGGACATGATGGATTCAAGGAAGAATAAGGCAAATGGCCCTTCAGAGATGATGGTCACCTGTAATTTTGCAGGAAGTCTGGGAGTCATGGGCAGTTTAGTGCTGAGGCTCAATATGCCAGCTTCTGATGGCTGCCATCTGGCAAGACCACAGCATGTCCTGCCTGGACTGACCCACAAAGTTAAGAAGGCCAAAAGTCAGCACAGGCAAGAAGGGCCTCTGTGTCCTTGTCAGAATTGGGGTTTGAATATGGAAAGATTAAGTTCGCAAGAAGAGTTGTGTCTATGAAATCAAGACGCACATGCCCAGGGTACTTTGTATGCTAGATGCATTCTGGTAATCCTAGGGTGTCTGAGCTCCAGGCTCAGCTAAGGCCAGCCATTGAGATGGGCATGCACACATAGTGCCCTGCAGGAAGTGCCCACTGTCAGGCCCAGAACATAAAAGGATCCAGAGGGACGACTGTCTGGGGCTGGGTCACTGGTGCCAAGCCTCCCAGGGTTATTTTCCCGGAGGTCATTTTCAGGCTTCCTGCAGACACACTTCCTGGTGGGAGCCATCACTGGGCTCTTCCAGGGTCCATCTGCAGTTTGCTCTGCCAACTGTGTGCCTTACCTGGCGGTTCATGAAGACATAGATAATGGGGTTGTAGATAGTGGCACTTTTGGCAAAGTAGGCTGGCAGGGCAGCCACCAGAGGGTGGAAGGCGTAGCCGGGGTGTGCAGCAGCAAAGCAGGCAAAGAAGGTGTAGGGCCCCCAGCAGAGACAGTAGGCGAAGATCATCACCATCACCATGCGGGTTACCTCCTTCTCCGCCTTCTGGGTGGACTCAGATTCTTTCTGCTGCTTTGCCACCTGGGGGAGATGGAGAATCATCCTGGGGACCGTGAGGGGTATCTCAGGAGATTCCCTGCTGCTGACTTCCCTGGTGGCTCAGATGGTAAAGTGTCTACCTACAATGCGGGAGACCCAGGTTCGATCCCTGGGTTGGGAAGATCCCCTGGAGAAGGAAATGGCCACCCACTCCAGTACTCCCACCTAAGGGAGTGCTTGGCCTGGCCAGGGCTGGTCTTGTGGGAGCTCTTAGAGGCTTTGAGCGGAACTTGGCTAACACCTGCCATGCACTTGGCTTCGCTTGGTTCCCATCAGGAGGCGGGGAAGGAGCTAATGAGGCTGTTTCCAGCCTCCCCTAGTCCCCTATCAGATTGTGTCCCCCCGCCCCCACTGCCCTGCCCCATGGTCAGGTCTCAAGGGTGATTGATGGCTGGGGTGTGTGTCCTGTAGCCCGGATTCCACAGCTCATGACTCGCCCGGCCCAAGTTGTGTGTGGCTACCCGTGGAAGTCAGCTAGGTTGCTTCTGATCCCTGACTGCCAATGGGGGGTGGAGGTGGGCAGCGAAAAGGGGGAGCAAATCACAGGCTGAAGGCAGGGGGAGGGGAGCTTATCTCAGCCGTGATGGCCTCCCCTCCACAAAGAGCCGCGACAGCCTGTGCTGAGCCGATTGTGGGCACAAGCTGCTTTGTAGAGGAAAGTCACCACCCCAGAGGCCTCGGACTCTGTGTGCCAGGCCCCGGAGGCACCTTCAGGCCAAGCTGATTGACAAAGACGCGACTTCTGTGTGGTGTTTCGGGCAACTCGGGGGAGTGCAGAGTTCTCAGAAGCCCTTCTCCTGCCTTGCTCTGATTTCCTGCTCCCCTGTGGCAGGGGAGGGGACCAGCTTCTCAGGGAGGAGGGTGTGAATGCACCCCTTGGACAGCCCCCTGAAGGGAGCCCTTGGGTGGCAGCCTTTTGAAAACACCCCTTGCTTTGCAGGTTTTACTTTGGGATCTGGCTGTCTGTGGCTAGCTTTCCTCCCCACCCCCCTCCCCGGGGTCAGCTCTGGGTCCCTCCACGAAGAGAGGGGGGTCATCCCTGCCCACCCTGTACAGGCAGGGCCAAGGGAGCCTCACGTCTGGTTTGGAGGCAGGAGAGCAGACTGTGCGGTCCTCTGTGGCTCCCCTCTGCCTGCATGATCCAGCAGGCAGGAGGGAAGCCAGGAGGGTGAGGCGCTCACCGCTCGGATGGCCAGCCACACTTGCAGGTAGCAGAGGATGATGACGCTGAGTGGGATGAAGCAACACGTGATCATGAGAACGATCATGTACGACTGCACCCCTGGGTAGGAGCTGCCGCTGAACACATCGGGGCCACATGAAGTCTTCAGGCCGTGGGGCCAGTACCTGCAGAAAAGGGCCAGAAGCCCGTGCTGAAATGGGCAGGGACCAGGATCTCCACCCTGGCACCCGAATGACTTGATTGAGGGTTATTGGGCTTTTTTTTTTTATTATTGTGGTGAAATTCACATTACCCAAATTGACTTTTTTTGCAGTGAACAGTTCAGGGCCATCTAGGACATACACGGTATGGGGCAACTGCCGCCTGTCTGCTTCCAGGACATTTTCATCACCACCCCTCAAAGGAGGGCCTTTGGTAGGATTTCTGTAAATCCTTCTCCATCTCTGATCTCATTTTCCCCTCTTTTTTTTTTTTTTTTTTTTTGGTGGTAAAACACACATAGGTGGCTCAGACGGTAAAGCATTTGCCCTCAATGCGGGAGACCCAGGTTCAGGAAGGGTCAGGAAGACCCTGGGTCAGGAAGATCCCCTGTAGAAGGAAATGGCAACCCACTCCAGTACTCTTGCCTAGAAAATTCCATGGATGGAGGCGCCTGGTGTGCTACAGTCCATGGGGTCACAAAGAGTCGGACACGACTGAGTGACTTTACTTTCTTTTGTTCTTTACACATAATTAGGAGGTTTGGTGCATTCACGATGTTGTGCATCCATCACCAATCTGGTTCTACAACATTTTCATCATTCCCATCACATTCTCTTTTTACAAAGGGGAGGTGGGGCACCCTCTTGCCTTAAGAACAGCTGTGAGCCCCTGAGGATTACATGAACATGTGTTCAACAATCCCAGCTATTGCGGGTATGAGGAGGGTGACAGACAGAGCCTCGCCTCCATGACGATGGAAGCTTCCCGAAGAAAGAACTTGTTCACCAGCTTGCACCAGAAGACAGAAATGCAGCAGCCTTGTCCCATCCTGCCCACTCAAATATCAGAGCCGCTTCCTTGGAAATTCGGGTCTTTTCCCAAAGAATCCACCTGATGAGGACACTGGTGAGCTGCGACCCAAGGAGCCTCTGCAAAGGGGGCCCCTTAGCAGGTGCAAGAAAGAGGCCTGGGACAGAATGGGTAAGACTCTGTGTGCCCAGTGATCCAGTGTGCCCATGGCCCGAGCCTGCAGTGTTCCTCTCTGAGCTCTCATGAGCTGCTCCTGTCTGGGAGAAACAGACCTTTGCTGAGGCTTGGAGGGCCTGTGCCCACATGGCAGCCAGGCAGAGTCATACAGCTGCAGACCTGGCCTGCTTGAAGGGCCCTCAGGAGGAGTCAGGTCTACTTCCACTTCACTCCTGGGGCCACAGAGGCCCAGAGACAGATAGTGATTTGCCCCAAGGTCTCAAAGTGAACGACGAGTTTGACCCTCCTTGCCCTGTTCTACACACATTGTCTTCCTGGCACCCCCGCCTCCTCACCTACTCCAACCAAAGATGGGCGGAGCCGTCCACACAGCAGCCCAGATCCAGGAGAAGGCGATGCCTGTGATGGCCAACTTGGCATCAAATCTGACGTTGCCAAAGGGCTTGCAGACCACCATCCACCTCTCCCAGGAGATGATGGCCAAGGACCAGAGACCGGTGATCCCTTTGGGGCAGAGCAGACATAGGAGGGCTTTGAGTCAACACTTCGCAAGATCAAGAGGGAGAACGCCCCCACGCCCCCCCCCCCCCAAATACCTGCAAAACCTGATTCTCCAAAAAGTGTTTTCGGGTGCATGGAGCAGGTCTCTTGGTCAGTTTCTTTCTCTAACACCTGTGTCCCCTGTTCCTTCCCTGATGTGCATGCAGCCGCCTCCCTTTGCCCGCTCTGGTTCAGCCTCATGGCCCACCTCGCTTCTCATCTCTCTTTTATCTGGCCACCAGCCTTTCTCGTGATACTGTCAATGCAAGTCCTGATGGCCACGTACACCCCTGAGGCCACACTGAGGTGCCACTGTCCCAGCCAAGGCCAGGAAACAGGATGTGTCTGGTGACTGGCACACTCCAGCCGTGGGCATGCCTGCCCTCAGCCCAGGCCTCTCAGCACGGCCTACCTGGCAGCAATCTGTGTGTGGAATTCAGGGCTCCATGAGCTGGGATGGGGCAACAATGTGTTCATTTCCACCAACGTCTGCTGGACACTTGGCCTCCCTTACTCCCAACACGAGTGCAGTAGCGTTAGCAGCACCTGTGGCTTGTCACTTTACAGAGGTGCTAGGCATTTGCCAAGACAACTATATTCATTACCACGTTGACCTTTCAGGGGCTCTCCAGCCAGATACAGTTGATACTTTCATGGAGTGGTGTCCTGAATACTTCTACAAACTACTTTTAATATGAACACTTTGAATGAGGGACTGTGTCATTAAGTCATGTTTCATACTTCAATAACCGTATTTCAGTATCATTGGCTTCCTTGGGACTCTATGGCCCCCCAAACTGGTGACCTGAGAGCAGACCTTGAGCAGTTACAGAGGTGGGATGGACGGGATGGAGGAGCCACTCGGGGGCCCTGGCACGAGCTACCCACGGTGTCCAAAGGGTTTGAACTTGGTTAGGTCAGTGAGCAGAGGTGACACCGCCAGTGGCTCAGGTCACTGACCAGGTCCCCTCTCACCTGCCCCGCTAATCCTATTGTCTTTCTATGGCTCATCTCTTGAGAATCCAAATTGGAGATCACTGTAGGGCAGTGAGACAAACCCAACATAGATGTGGGTGCCAAGGACCCAGGCATGTGAGCAGGTGGCCATGGGACTTAAAACTGGGAGGAGGCAGCTGCGAGCCTTTGCTGCTTTGATGGCTGGAGGCCTGGAGACAGGGTGCACGTGCTGAGCACTGGGGCCCTTGGACTCCTTGTCATCTTCGGTGGATGCCAAGCTGCAACCCTGCAGCCCTTGCTTCTCTCCTGGGGGTGTGTGCCCCCGAGGGGTCCATGTCCTCTTCTTCATAGGCCCCTGGCAAGCAGACCTGGCCTCCCAGCATGCCCCAGCCTTGCCTAGTGCTCAGCGTGTGGTGGATGCCAGCCAGCCCTGGTTTCCTCACATCCTCCCAGCTATTGGCGAGCCTCCTCTCGGTCTCCCCCTCCGATCCCCTCATCCCCATCTCAGCCTGCCATCCTGGGCCTCCTCCGTCCCTTGTCTGCCCACCCAGCCTCCGGCCACCCAACCAGCCTAGCTGTTGGCACCCCACCCTCCTCGCCCACTTGGCGTGAGTGCCCTCGCGTCCTTCTGACCCAACATCCAGCTCCCTCACGGCCTCCTCCAGGTCCCGGTCCTCTAAGGACTGACGGCACCATATTCTCACTATCCAGATGCCCGACAGCACAGAGCAACGAACACAGGGGCTTGGCAGCCAATGGAGATCTCAGCAGAGCCACGAGCCATGTAGAAGTGAGCGATTGGGCTGGGGAAAGGGACATAGGATCTAGTTTCAATATCTCAGGAGCTCTCCTGGGAATTGCTTCCTTGCCAGGGAAAAACTGACACAGGTGAGCTGAAAGGGCACGTGTCCCAGATTTGAGTGGGAGTCTCGTTTGGGGTGCCCAGAGGCCTCCTGTGCCACCCTGTTCTGGGATTATGTGGATCTGTCTGTCTCCGCCCATGCCAGCTATATGGTCTCAAACTGAATGTCACCAGGTCAGGTCTATTTCAGAGCAGACACCTCTAATGGTCCCAGCCCAACTTCCCCAGCAGGTCCATCCCCCTTCAAAGATGTGCTGAGCCTGCGTCCCACAGCTGCCTCTGGTGATTTTGCCCACATGACGGTCTCCTTTACGTGCAGCAGGCTGGGTCTCCCCCAAACCCAGGCCCCCAGGTGACTTACCACACAAGGAGACAGTGTAGCCCTCCACAACACACAAGGGGTGGCCCAGCACAAAGTAGCCATACATCTGGTTCACAACGCTGATGGTGCTGGCGATGATGGTCTCTGCCAGGTCAGCAATGGCCAAGTTGACCAGGATCCAGTTGAGAGGGTGGCGGAGCTTCTTGAACCTCATGGTGGCTGCCAGCACGAGCCCATTAGTGAAGACAGACGCGATGACCACGAAGACCATCCAGGCGCTGGTGAGGTGGTACACCCATCTGGGAGCGATGTGGTAATTGGGGCCTTCAAAGGGATCTTGAGGCAGGAGGTACAGAGTGAGCAGAGGACTCGGGCAGCTGCTTCATCACCTGTACGGCCACACCTGCCCTCGCCTTTGCAACTGGTCTTTCCCCTTAGCTTTGTTCATCTGCAGGCAACCTTCCCTCAATTCTGTCTCTCAGACCCAAGGCCACGACCTGCTGGAAACACCTGCATGGGCATCCTTGAACTTAACAAAGCATCATCCATGCCAGGTATTGCTCCCTGGTCTGAGTTGCCCACCCACTCCTGGAGTGTGGTTGGCTGGCTCCTGCTCCGCTGAAAGCCCCTTGGCACCCTGGTGCTGTTGCCTGTGTGCCCTGCACATCATTCTGTCATCAGATCTTTGCTCATGGTCTCCCTCATACCCGGGTCCTCAGCTGGTTCATACCATCCAGTCTGGCTCTGTGCCCTTACCTTCCAGGACCCTTTCCAGATTCCCCAGCTGAGATTTAACTCCATATCGGAGCTGTGCACGTGCGTGTCCTGTCTTCCTCACTGGACTGTGTCTCATGCATGTACAGTTAGTACCCCAAGAATGAATGATTGAAGGCCTTTGCTATGGATTGGATTGTGTCCCTTCCAAAAAAGGCATGTGGGAATCATAACCCCCACTCCCTCAGAATGTGACCTTATTTAGAGAAAGGGTTTGTACAGAGATGATCAAGTTTTGATGACGTCCCTAGGCTGGGCCTAGTCCAATAGGACTTGTGTCCTTACAAAAAAGCAAAATTTGGACACAGATGCATTCAGGAGAAGATGGCCGTGTGAAAATGAAAGTAAGGATCGGGGTGGTGTTTCAATAGCCAAGGGATACCATGGATTACCAGAGATTATTATAACCTGGGGGAGGGATACCGTGGATTACCAGAGACTACTATAACCCAGGGAAGGGATACCACGGATCGCTGGAGACTACCATAAACTGGGGGAGGGATACTACGGATTACCAGAGACTACCATAACCCTGGTGGTGTTCCCTGGTGGCTGGTTTGGGGGATTAGCCACCTGGATGGGTGAGGAAAATCTGATGGTTATCAGCTCTGACCTCTGCTGTAGAAGGGATAGGCTACCCACGCCAGTGTTCTTGGGCTTCCCTGGTGGCTCAGCTGGTAAAGAACATGCCTGCAATGCAGGAGACCTGGGTTCGATCCCTGGGTTGGGAAGATCCCCTGGAGAAGGAAATGGCAGTCCACTGTGGTACTCTTGCCTGGAAAATCCCATGGATGGAGAAGCCTGGTAGCCACCGTCCATGGAGTTGCAAAGAGTCAAACATGACTGAGCGACTTCACTCACTCACCATAACCCAGGGGAGGGACCTGGAACAGAGTGTCCCTCAGAGCCACCGGGAGGAGCCAACCCTGTCGAGCCCGTGATCACTGGCCTCCTGAACTGGGAGATGATCAATTTCTTTTGCTTAAGCCACCCAGTCTGTGGTGCTTTGTCATGGCAGCTGGAGCAACACACACAGAATGAGGAGTAACTCCCCTTTATTATGACAGTGGGTCTACACCTTTCTTTGTTGGAAGGACCTTTCTGCCACCACCATTTTAGCAGATTACTCAACCACTAAGTGATGGAAACAGGATGATGGGGAGGGGGGTTGGGCAGAAGGGCATGGGTCAGTCCAGGAACAATCAACTCATTTTCTTCAACAAATAAATTTCAAGGACATTGAGGGAAAACTTCTAAAAGTATGACTTTGCATTTATGTTTTTAAAGAGTCCTTTCTTCTTAGAGCTACCTTCTGAAGACTTACAGAGGAAACGATGTGATGTTTTGGATCTGCTTCCAGAAATTGGCAGGAGTGGTTAGTGGGCAGGATAGAGAGGAAATAAGAGAAGTGACGGACACCCTAGTGGAGGGGACAAGTGATGGGTACCCAGTGCCATTATCCTCTCCTTCTATTTTGCTAGACACATGAATTTTTGTAAAAAAAAAAAAAAAATTTACAATAAGGAAATCTGGGGCATTGACAAAGCCCCAGGTGCCTCCAGGAAGAGCGTTGTTGGATCTCCATCAGGGACATTCTGGGGTGGAAACCATCAGGTCAATGTGAACTTCACGGTTCTCCACCAGTTTGGCTTGGGAACCCTATTGCTGGTCCTGCTCTGGGTGTCAAGGAGCCAGTGTGACTTCTGGAAATTGTGGCAAGTGAGACATTTTTCCCTTGGACTGCAAGGAGATCCAACCAGTCCATCCTAAAGGAAATCAGTCCTGAATATTCATTGGTAGGACTGATGCTGAAGCTGAAGCTCCAATCCTTTGGCCACCTGATGGGAAGAATGGACTCATTGGAAAAGACCCTGATTCTGGGAAAGATTGAAGGTGGGAGGAGAAGGGGATGACAGAGGGTGAGATGGCTGGATGGCATCACCAACTCAATGGACATGAGTCTGAGTGAACTCCGGGAGTTGGTGATGGACAGGGAGGCCTGGTGTGCTGCAGTCCATGGGGTCGCAAAGAGTCGGACAGGACTGAGCAACTGAACTGCACTGAACTGAGACATATTTGAAGGAACTGAAGGTCTTCAGTTGGAAGGAGGGACCTGCGGAGTTAGGGGCCGGGGGTCATTGGCATCTTCAGCTCTCTGACGGGCTGACAGACAAAACCTTGTGACTGGGCCATGCCCAGGGCTGAATGCCAGCTGCCTCAACAGAGTTTTCTACTGTCTGGTGCGGCTGAAGCACCTTTCCTCAGGAGCCGAGCTAACTTCTTCCCTAGCACATGCCGCCAGGGGCCAAGGGCTCCAGGGTGAGCTTGGACAAGACGACCGCCGTGGTCTCTTCTATCCTTAGGCTCTCGAAGGCACTCACCCCGCTCTGGGCCACCCGAGCCTCCTGCTCCTGCTGGCCATTTCCGTTTGGCTTTGGGAGACGCAAAGATGAGTTAGGCCCGGGTTCCCTCCCCAGGAAGAGAGCCCCTGCATAGACGCAATGGGGTTGAGGGCAATGAGCGCGCACTAGCAGTCTAGGACGGGGATTCTCAGAGGCTCTGTGAAGCCAATGTGGTTTAAAAATGCACATTCGATATGATGGTGTCCTTAGGGGCTTCCCTGGTGGCTCAGATGATAAAGTGTCTGCCTGCAATGCAGGAGACCTGGGTTCGATCCCTGGGTCAGGAAGATCCCCTGAAGGAGGAAATGGCAACCCACTCCTGTAAGTCTTGCCTGGAGAATCCCATGGACAGAGGAGCCTGGTGTGGGCTACAGTCCATGGGGTCACAAAGAGTTGGACATGACTGAGTGACTTCACTTTCTTTCTTTCTGTATTCAGAAAGTACCCCCCCCCATTCATGGCATCATAAAAGCTAAGGGGAGCAAAGGGGTACAGAGGCTCTCTGGGGTGGATGGGTGGCCAGCCAGCACCTCGTTCGCAGCCACTTGGGCCTGTGTCCCCTGAGGGCTGTTCCAGCCAGTCCAACCCAGCCTGCTTGCTCACCTCTGGTGGAGTTGCTGTTGGTGTAGGTAAAGATGCTCCCCTGGGTGCTCTCCTCAAAGTTGGCCTGCGGCTGCCCACCTGCAAGCCTTTGGGGGCCCCACGCGTGGGCCATGGCTCTGCAAAGCCCTGTCCCTGATGCCCGCCAGCCCTGGCACTGCCCGGGGGGCCACAGCACTTTATACCAGCCTGTGGGATCAGCCCAGGCCTCCTCACCTTAAAAGCCCCCAAACCCTTCACCATCTGATCTCTTAATTGGGCCTGGGACTTAGACTTCCTCCTCCCCCAGTGCTGGGCCTGCTGGCTCCTGGGTGAGCCCACGGGGGTGGCTCAGAGGGATTTGCTGGGAGCCAAACTCCAAGCCAGGGTGCTGCGGGGGCTGCTGCAGGCCCTCGCTTCTGTTTCCCTGTCCTCTCTTCCTTTCTACCGTCCAGCACCTGCTCTAGGCCAGGCAGGCCCAAGCAGCAGGCTTTTCAGTCCAGAGCCCAGCCCTGCTTTTCACAGCGGCTCCTCTCCAAGCAACTTTGGGGGCCTTGGGCCAGGACCTGGAGCCTTCTGGAGGGTCAGGCCACATTGGGGGCCCAGATGGATACGAGTTGGACCACTGGGACTCCTTCCCCAGGAAGGGATGGACATCCCACCATCCATCCGGCTCTCCCTGCCCCTCCTACCTTGCTCCCCAAGAGCTGCAGCTCCCCTGGTCACCAGGGAGCTCATCCAGGACCCCTAGAAGCCATCCTGAAGCCCCCAAAGGTGCCCACAGGCCCCACCTGTCCAACTCTCCTTCCCTGAACTCACAACTTTCCTTGGACTACCCTTGACTAGGACTTCCTCTAGACGTGCCTTCAAAAGCGAACCTCTCTGCAGAATGTTCCAGACAGGCTGCCTCCGCTGTCCCATTGCACCCACTGCTGTATGGCTGCCACTGGCTGAGCACTTGGCAGGGGCACCAGTTACCTAGAAATCGCTCAATTCTCCAGCCTTGCCTGTCTCCACACAAGAAGGCATATACACACGCTCAGGGCAGCATCATTCACAAGAGGTCAAACTGACCCAAAGTCAAATCAACAGGTGAATAGACACCCAACCAAATGTGGTATATCCACGTACTGGAATATTATAAAGTCATAACAAGGGATGAAATCGTGACACATGTTACAACATGAAGGAACCTCGAAAAGATGATGTGAACTGAAAGGAGCAGACACAAACGATCTCAGATGGTGGAAGGCCCAGAATAGACAAGCCCACAGAAACAGCAGATTGGTGGGTGCCAGGGGCTGGGAGGAGGGGCATGGAGAGGGATTCCTTAGAGAAAGAGATGCCTTGGGCAGTGATGAAATAATTCTAAAATTAGATGGTGATGGTACAGTGACTGTGGAAAACAGTTGGGCAATTCCAAAGATTGAAAAATAGAATTACCATGTGACTCAGCAATTGTCCTGAGTACATGCCCAAAAGAACTGACAGGGCTTTTGTTCACGGCATGAACAGAGTGTGTTCGACGGCACTTGATGTAACGAGCTCAGATCCCAAGAACGCCACCCCAGGTTCTTCCAACTTCCAAGGCCATGCTTTTCTCTCGGGCCTAGATTGCAGGGGGCTCAATCTGCCTGTCCCCACCCGTGTCAAAGAATCAGCACATCAGAGAATGTGAGAGCTGTGCTCCCTCTGAGTGCTGGCTGCAGTACTGCCTGTTGCTAGCAAGGCCATGGACAGGCTGGGTGGTCTTGGGTGGGATGATCCCACCATCTCAGGCCAGGTTCACCTTCTGTCTAAAGGAAGAAGACCCATCCTGCCTGCCCCCACCCATCCCACCCTCTCAGGGGGCTGCCAGTTGGATGGGGGAGAGGGTGCTCCCAGGGCTGCTATGCCATTGGGAAGCCCTTTGTGAATGTGAAGTGCCATCTCAGCCGGACATCCAGACATGCCTGGGGAGCCTCCAGCCAGAGCCTCAGAGCTGATCCATCCCACCTGCTGCCCCCAGACCCTGGGGAAGGGGGAGAGGGAGCAGAGGTGATAGCAGTGAGTCCTGTACAACCCCTCACCGACCGTCTGCAGAGTGGGGGTGCTAATTGATGATTAGGGCTAACAGAAGATCAAGTCCCGTTTTAGCCAAAAGCAGATTACTGCCCTGGAAAGTCCTCTAGCACTTGGGTGCACACGTGTGCTCCCCGAGGCCTGGCGAAAGCTCACTGGGGTCCTGCATGAGACCCAAGCTGGAAAGAAGGGGCGGGGTTCTTGGGAGAGAGCTGGAGACCAGGAGGGTGGGGCCAAAATGTGAATGAGCAGCAGCTGGAGAAGGAGGCCTGGGAGGAAGGAGAAGGGGCCAAGGCAGGAGGCTTGAGTGCTTGGGGAAATTGGGGCTCCTGGGCCAAGGCGAGGCCCTCCACGGGGCCCTGGGCCTCCCGCCCTTGCCCCACTTGGGGCCCCTCTGGCCAGGCTAGAAGAGGAGATGCCAGACTTGTCTCTAATCCGACTATGGAGAAGTGACTCGATGCAGGGTGCTGATTAGCAGCCTCGGGAGCTGTCACCTTGATTCCGCTCTTGGCTCTGGCCAGTAGACCAGGGGCTTAGTCATGAAGAGTCCGTGGCCACCACCACAACATGGCAAGGAATCCTTTGGCCGTTTGCCTTTGGCCTTTTTTTTTTTTTTTAAAAAAACTGTGATAAAATATACATGACATCAAATTTAGCATCTTGACCATTTCTAAGTGTCCAGTTTGATGGCATTAAGTACGTTCATGTGGCTGTGTGGCCATCCCCACGGCCATTCCCAGAACTGTCCATGTTCCCCAGTGGAAACTCTGTCCCCATTAGACACCAACACCCCCTCCCCCGTCCCCC
Organism: Bos indicus; assembly: GCF_029378745.1. Classification (NCBI taxonomy): domain Eukaryota; kingdom Metazoa; phylum Chordata; class Mammalia; order Artiodactyla; family Bovidae; genus Bos; species Bos indicus. The sequence continues at coordinate 39,360,272 of NC_091789.1, read as the reverse complement.
TCTCTCTGTCTAGGGTCTGACAACTCTAGGCACCTCATACAAGTGGAGTCATATGGGGTCTGTCCTTGTGTCTGCCTTCTCTCACTTAGCACAGTATTTTCAAGGATCATCCATTGCCTTTGTGTTTGGCAAAGATTTATATACATTGAATTTTGATTTTTATGTGATGAAATATAACTCCATTTCCATTTTTGTTTCTGTTGAAAAGTTCTTCCAACTTAAGCTCTTTAGATATCTGTAAACAGGGACCTTGGATATGAAGTCTAAAGACAAGGGCGGGCTGTTTCCCCATTTCTGTGACCATTCCACCAAGTCCCGATGGCTCCACTCAGACCTGATAGTGGAGTGAAGTCAAAGTCACTCAGTCGTGTCTGATTCTTTGCGACCCCATGGACTATACAGTCCATGGAATTTTCCAGGCCAGAATACTGGAGTGGGTAGCCTTTCCCTTCTCCAGGGGATCTTCCCAACCCAGGGATCGAACCCAGGTCTCCCGCATTGCAGGCAGATTCTTTACCATTTGAGCCACCAGGGAAGCCCAAGAACACTGCAGTGGGTAGCCTATCCCTTCTCCAGCAGATCTCAGAACTGATAACCATCAGATTTTCCTCACCCCAAACCAGCTAAAAGTTCCTCATCAGTCTAGTCTGCAAACGCTTACCTCGGGCCCACATTCCTAATGCATCTGTTTTCTGTGGCTACCCTCCAGGACCTTGAGCAAGTCAGCCACCATCTCTAGAGTGCATGTCCTCGTTGGAAACATAGGGAGAACATTTACTTGGTGTAACGCCTGAATGAGGTCATCCTCTTGAAAAGTTCTAGCCGTTCATTCCACAGCTACCCAGCAAGCGCGTTTTGTGGCCAGGCCCTGTTCTCAGCTCTGGGTGAACAAACAGAGTCCTCTTGCAGCTGCCCTGCTCGTTGAGGGCAGGAACAATACAACATGAACATTAGATGCAAGAAATAAGCTGTGTCAAGCAGGATGGAGGACGGGAACAAGAGAACAAATGGAAAAAAATTAAAATTAAAATAAAAAAGAGAACAAATGGAATGTAGAGAGTGGGGAGAGAATGGATGTCCATTTTCATAGGGCATCATGGTGGGACTCTCTTGGGAAAGGGACATGTGAGCAAAGTCTCAAAGGAGGGAGGGGGCCATGTGGAGATCTGAGGAGGGCATCCCAGGAGAGAGCCCGGAAGTAGTGCAAAGGCCCTGGGGCAGGAGCGTGCCTGGTATGTTAGAGGCACAGTAAGGAGACCAGGGCAGCTGGAGCAGAGTGAACTAGTGGGGCCTAGGAAATGGAAGATCACAGAGGGAATGAGGGCCAGTGTCTCTGTGTGTCTCGGAGGCCATTTTCAGCATGCTAGCTTTCACTGTGAATGAAATACAGAGCATGTTATGATTTTTGGAGTGAAAGTGAAAATCACTTTCATCTAAAGTGGTTTAGATGATGACACACTCCCTCTGGTCGATGTTCTGAGAGTGTTAGGGGCCAGGGAGGTAGCAGGGGTATTGTGTAACAGGCCCTGTGGGCATCCAGGTGATAGAGTGTCAAGGCAACCAACAGGCAGGGCTTGCAGAGTCTCTGAGTGGCTGCGGTGGAAGCCGGTGAAGGAAGGGAGGAGTCAAAGCCAGCTCCAAGGCTTGGGAACTGAGTAAGCCCAAGATGGAGTGGTCCACAGTCCAGAAGTCAAGGCGGTGGGGGTGTGGCTGGTGGAGGGAAGGTCTGAGTGGCAGGAATCCAACTGAGCAATGACAAGAAGCCACCATCTCAACCCACAGATGTTACCCAGAGGACGGACATGCTGACAATTTGATCCCAACGGATGTGAAAATTTAGATGAAATGGACAGACTCCTAGAGAAACACAAATTAACCAAATGAGCCTGAGAGGAAAACAGGGAATCTGAAGAGCTCTGTATCTATAAAGACACTGAAGCCCTAACTTCAGAGCTCCCCACTAGGACTGCCTCTGTTCTGTTCCTCATCCCTACAAGGCTTCAGTTGATTTTTGGCTGGAGGAGGACTTTTTTGGTATCACCTTCATCAGTAATTCCCACACCTTTGCAGCTCATCCATAGGTCTTTATTCCCACCCCAACAACAGAATTAACAAGGGATACCTAAAAAGTTTGGGTGCAAATATCTGAAATTTGAATGGATTAACAGTTGCCATGCCTGTGTCCCCCAATTCTGCTCGCTGTGACTGCCACTGAGGAGAAACACACAGCTTTGTTTATTTCCAATGTTATGGAATTTAACTCCAAAAAACCTGTTGGGATTTTGTTGCTTTTTCTTTCTTTGTTTCTTCTTCCTTGTATTTGAAATTTTATTTTTCTCCTTTTTACATGGAGAGAAAAGTGTTTTATTTCCAATCTGATCTATACTTATAATCCAGTTCACAGGCAAGCCTTAAACTGCAATTTCCACTGTAATTAAACTATTTAGTTTGGAATATAAAGAGCCTTGAAAAAGACATATTCTCCAAAGCCAGTTACAAAAGGACATGATTCCATTTTTAAATGAGATTCCTAGAGTAGTCAAAGTTACAGGGATAGAATGTAGGAGGGTGGGGGGCTAGGGGCTGGGGGAGGGCAGATGTAGAGTTAGTGTTTCATGGCCCCTGGTTGCACCAAATGTAACATTACTGAACTGTACATTTAGAAATGATGAGCTTAAGTGTGTGATGCAAATACAAATGAAAATATATATATATTCTTCATGACGCCATCAACGACATAACACCCCGTTATGACTTTTGGCAACAGCGTACCCCATCAAGGGAGAAGTGCTCAGCCACTCCCCTGCGACTAAAAAGAACACGAAGTAGTCATTACATGGCTGGCACTGAGATCTCTGTGGGTCTGTGACGGCGGGCGGCGCTGTCCCTTCGAAAGTGTTGGTGTCCGGGTTGCGACCACTGCAAAGAGGCCAACCAGGCATCTGGCTGAGCTCGAAGCTGCGTTGGGCCAGAGCCTGGGGTTTGTGGGAGCCGCCCCTGCCCACCTGAGGCCCAGGGGAAGCGTCTGATCTCGCAGGAACGTCCCGTGGGAGGGGGAACCCCAACGCCAGCTCGTGCAGCGATGGGGCGCTGAGCTTGGGGGAACCGGCGGGAAGGCGTGGGAGGGGCTGCCCGCGGCCACACCGCTGACCCTTTGAGCATCGAACGGAACCGCTGACAGCCGTGGCATGTGTACCAGCCTCCGAGTCCGCACTGGCGTGCAAAAATGCTTCGCTGGGTGGGATCGACTTGGCTTTTCTAACCCCTATCTCTCGGTGCAGGGACCCCATGGGGGCGAGGGGCGGGGTCTCCGGGGCGGGGGCGGGAGGCGGGTCCTGGAAGGGATCTGCTCTGGGCCCGGCGCCGGCTCTCGGGCGCCCTCTCCTGGCGCCGCTGTGCCACTCCCCGCGGCTAGGCCTTGGCGCGCGGCCGCCTGGGTCGCTTCCGCCCTCTGCACCTCCAACCCCCGCTCAGGTTCGGTCCTGCGCCCCCTCGGGTCCGCGCACCGAGCTCCCCGCGCGGCATCGGGCCGGCTCCGGAGGGGCTGGATCCCGGTTGGTGCGCCCCGGGGACGCCTGGGACCCTTCCTGCCGCCCTGCTGCCCTGCCACGCCCTCGTGGCTTCTGGTCCGACAGATTCTTCCATTTGCCCGTTGTCTGTGCCTCCTGGTTCCACGAGTGTGAACTGGGGGGTGGCGGGGGTTTCTGCGCTTTTAAAAGTAGAGGAGTTCGGGTGTTTTGCTGCTCCCTACTCCTCCCTGCACCCAGAAATCTCGTCTTTTTTTTTCTCATTAAAAAAAATTAGTTTTAAAATTGTGGTAAAACACACATAACAGAATTTACCATCATAACCATTTCTCCGTGTACACTTCAGTGGCATTAGTACATTAGCACAGTCTTCCTTGTTCTTTTGGTATTGAGATCACGAATCTCATTTGTGGCCCAGTTAAAATTTTAAAACATTTTCACTATCACAAACAGTGGAAATCAGACAAAAGCTTACCCAATATTTATGCAATTAAATTATCAACAAGATGTGCGTATGCAATATGACTCCCTTTTACTGTCCACCCTGGTTACGAATGAAATTCCAAACAGAAGCCTAGGGAGAAGCCGTTTTAACAGTACTGTTTGCTGTAGCTCAGGTCTCTGTGGTTTTATTGTGTGTATTCATGTTATCTGTTACTGTGTGTGTTCCTTTTGTCTGTTCTGCCTTTTATTCACACTTCAATGAGAGATTGCTGCTTTGTTTTCATTGTTCTGGAAAGGTTTTTACTGTCTTTGATTCAGGGAGCCAAATGGAAGGTGCCACTATTTCTCTGGGGAAGTGACTTGTTTGCTCCTCTGTGAGGCTGTGAACTTCCGCATCTTAGGAGATGCCCCAGGCCATTTTCTGCCCGGTCTATTTGAGCTTTCTTCTCTAAGTCTGGATGTCTGAATCTGATCAGTTGCCCTTTACCTTATAAGTGACATTTCTGGTGAGGCTGTGATTATGAATTCAGTTTATCCAGAGGCTCACCTTGGATGGACCGATGCAAATGACTGCTTTCCTCTGAAGCCCGGTGACCCTTGGGAAGAGGCCCAGCACACCCTTGGCAACTGCCTTTGGTCAAGTTCTTTGCTGACTTTGGCCCATGTGCTGGTATTAGGAGGTGAGGCCTTTGGACACTGATTAAATCATAAGGGCAGAACCCTTGTGAATGAGACTATGCCCTCATAAAAAAAAAAGTCTGAGAGAGACTTTTGCCATGTGATGATACTTTTGCCTTCTGAAGAAAGCCAGAAGTCTGAAATTCCAAAGAGGGCCCCCACTTGACCATGCTCATATCCTCATCTCTGACTTCCAGCCCCTAGTGCTGGAAATCAGTGAGCGAAATCACTGTTTGTGGTTCATAAGCTCTTCCAGCCTATGGTATTTTGTCACAGGGGCCTGAACAGACTAAGACAGGAAATTGCTAACGAATAGTTGGGGTGCTGCTGTAACAAATACTTAAAAATGTGGAAGCAGCTTTGGAACCCTGTTGGGAGTAGAGGCTGGAAGAGTTTGGAGGTGAGTCTGACAAGGACCCAGAAGTTAAAGAGGAGAACCTCGGTCTTCCCAGGGAAGGCCTAAGGGGTTGTGAGAAGAATGTTAGTAAAGGTGTGGATGGTAAAGGTCATTCTGATGAGGTTGAAGAACAGAAGTGAGGAAGAAAGGCCCTCTCTGTTAGAAAACGGCAAAGAACTTGGCTACCCCGGGTTCATGCTCTTCTAGTGTTTTGTAGAAGGTCAAATGTGTGAGCGTGAAATTGGATGTTTGGTGAAGGTGCAGCTTGCCTTCCTTTGAAAGCTCACTGTCCAATCTGAAAACAGAGAAATGACTTAAAGATGGAATGACTCATCCAAAGGGAAGCAGAACTTAACATTTTGGAAAATTCTCAGCCTTCCCATAGTGCAAAAAAATGGGAACACGTGTTCTGCAGAGAGTACTAAAGGCGTGGCTGAGCGAGCGTTTGATGAGGAGACTGGCTTGACTGTGGCCACCCCAGCTGGAACTGAAGGGGACGGAGACAGGAAGGAGTGAAGGGAGGCCGTGGGACTTCTCAGAGTTTATGAGATGGGACAGTGTGACGATTCTTTAAGACCCGGGGTGGACCCCAAAGGCTACTCAGGGATCTCAGCACTACCTGCTCCAATCCAAGGCCAGCGGGGTGGGGGGGCAGGGTATTGTCTGGGTTTTGTCAGGCCAGATGATCTCCATCCAACTGGTGGGGCAGGCCAGAGACCAAGGCAGAGGGCCTCAGCCTGGGTAATATACCCAATGCAGCTGTGGGACTGGGTGCATCTCCAGAGCCCTCAGACTGGCTGCGCCACGGGCATGTGACTGGAGCCCGGAAGAGCTGCGGGCACCCGACCCTGGTCAATTAGAGTTGCTGCGTGGACTGTGCCCAGCTAAGCCCTGGGGACAGGGACCCTGCAGCAAGTCTGGAAGTCTGGGCTCCCGCTTGGCTGGATCTGGTGGGCAGAACACTGGGGTCAAGAAGCTGATACTCGAGGCTTTGCGTTTGATGTTTTGCCAGACCTTCTTGACCTGTCGGATCTTTCCTTCTGGTGTCTCCCTTTTGAAATGGCAGTGTCCAGCCTCTACCTGTCCTGTGGTTGTACTTTGGAAGCACAGAACTTGCTTCCTTTAGCAGTTTCCAGCTGGAGAGGAGTTTGCCTTGGGACAAATTGGATATCGAGTCTGACACACAGCTCATTTAGATGCTATTTACATGTGGCTTTGGTAGCTCAGTTGGTACAGAATCCGCTTGCAATGCAGGAGACCCCAGTTCGATTCCTGGGTCAGGAAGATCCTCTGGAGAAGGGAAAAGCTACCCACTCCAGTATTCTTGGGCTTCCCTTGTGGCTCAGATGGTAAAGACTCTGCCTGCAATGCAGGAGACCTGGGTTTGATCCCTGGTTTGGGAAGATCCCCTGGAGAAGGGAAAGGCTACACACTCCAGTATTCTGGCCTGGAGAATTCTTATAGTCCATGGGGTCCCAAAGAGTTGGACGTGACTGAGCGACTTTCACTTCACTTCACCTTTGGACTCCAGACTTTTGAGTCAGCGCTGGGACCAGTTAAGACTTTGGGAGCTGTCAGGATGAAATAAATAATATTTTGCATATGAGAAGGATATGTCTTTAGGCAGGGGTCCAGGGTCAGAAGGGTAAGAGAGATATAAATGGATAAAAGTCAAGGTTAATACACTATCAAAAGACTAATTCCTCTATCAAAAGACAATTGTGGGCTTTTGAATCCACATTGGATCCAGTGAATCTGCACCTGGCTCTATAGTTACCATCTTCGGGTTTTCTGGAACATTTTCTCCATGGTAGTACTTCCTGTTCACATGGTGACATCAGGGAAATCTAACGTGATCCTGTTGTCAATGGGCTGTGAAGTACAATCTGCACAGGTGTAACCTCTTATTAATTGAGAATGAGAGAAAGAGCGAGAAGAAAAGGTTTCAGTGTGTGACTATTAGCAAAAGGGACCCCAAGGATAATCCCTCCAAATGCCAGGACAGATTATGACAACTGGTTCTTCCTCATCAATTTCACTTGTTCCCTGATCGTTTTTGATAATTACATCTTGCTCATGGGTCTTTGGCCAGCAGCCCACCTCAGGAAGTCATTTGCTTCTGGTCAGGGTTGATCCTAGCAATCTTGAGCTTTTGTCCCCTCTTGCTTGACATGGGCTCATCACATGGTTTCTGGTTGTTCTCAGGAGTTTACATACATTGGATGATTTGGGCTGGATTCAGGTGTTATCTGCTCTCTAGTGCTTACCGAGCTACCCTGAAATCACAGTGATTTGTTATTTCTGAGTTGATGTATTGGCTGAGCTCTGGGGGGTGTTCTTTCATCCACATGGTATTGGCTGGGATCCCTCTTGTGACTTGATTCAGCTGGGTGCATAGCCAAGGAGGCCCAAGCATTCTAGATGGCCTCAGTCCCATGTCTGGCAGTTGGTTCTGGCTGCGCTGGGTTTTATTATTCTCTTCCACGTGGCATCTCATTCTCCAGGGTCTTCTCTATGTGGGGCCTCTCAGGAAAAATAGCCCAAACTTTTTTTTCCCATGGGATTGGATTCCAAGAGGGTAAGTACAGAAACTGCAAAGTCTCTTCTGCTTAGGCCTGGAAGCCACCCCGTATGACTTCTGCCACAGTCTTTTAGTCAAGAAAGTATCAGGGCCAGACCTGGTCAGGAGAAGGGGAAAGAGACTCTGCCTCTTGTTGGGAGGAGGAGTGGTCCCGGTGCATTGCAGGAGGATGTGCAGAATGGGAGCCACTGCAGGGGTCATCTCTGCCCATCCACTGAGAAGTGCTGCCCATGCCCACATCTGAGAGAAAACCCAAGACCCAGGAAGACACTGTTCAAAGTTGGCCAGGATACCCAACATGATACTGTCTTGTGGGGCCATGTGTTTCCAGCCACCTTGGGCCTGACAATCTATTTTGTGTATCCCTAAGACTGTTAATAAGCAAAGGAATTTTAAACCTTGGAATATGCTCCATGGGCTTCCCAGGTGGCACTAATGGTAAAGAACCCACCTGCCCATGCAGGAGATGTAAGAGACACGGGTTTGATCCCTGGGTCGGGAAGATGCCCTGGAGAAGGGAATGGCTACCCACTCCAGTATTCTTGCCTGGGAAGTCCCATGGACAGAGGAGCCTGGTGGGCTACAGCTAACAGGAGTCCCAAAAGAGTGGGACACAACTGAGCAACTTAGCAGAGCATGATCTCTCAGCAGGTATAAAAGTCATTGTGCTGACTGCTTATCTCAGCTCTTGCATGAAAATAGGAGCATTTAAAAATTTATCTTAAAAATTTTTATAAGAAGTTAGGCAATTGCCAAAACATATTTTAAGTGTTTTTATTGAAGAGCAATTTATATAACATAAAATTAACCATCTGAAAGTGTACAATTCAGTGGCATTTAGTACCTTCACAGTGCTGTACAACTATCACTGCTGTCTAATTCCAGAACACTTTCATCATCCCAAACAGAAATCTAGTGCCTGTTAACAGTCACTCGCCATTCCCTGCTCCCCTCAACCCTTGGCAACCTCCCATTTTACTTTCCATCTCTATGGATTTGCCTGTTCTGGACATTCCATTTAACTGGAATCATGCAATATGTGGCCTTTTGTGTCTGGCTTCTTTCGCTGAGCATCATGCTTTTGAGATTCATCCAAAATGTAGCATGAAGCAGTATTTTATTCCTTTTTGAAGTGAAGTGAAAGTTGCTCATTCGTGTCCAACTCTTTGCAACCCCATGGACTATAGAGTCCATAGAATTCTCCAGGCCAGAATACTGGAGTGAGTAGCTTTTCCCTTCTCCAGGGGATCTTCCCAACCCAGGGATCAAACCCATGTCTTTTTATTAAAGACATAATTTATTTATGTATATAATAATTTAGATATTTTCAAAAATATAAAATCCTCCACTATTATTGTGGTGTATCAATTTCCCTTTTTACGTCTGTTAATGTTTGCCTTGTGTATTATGGTACTTCTATGTTGGCTGCATATATATTTATGGTCATTATGTCTTTCCGCTTGGATTGATCTTTTGATCACTATGTAGTGTCCTTCTTTATCTCTCATGACAGTCTTTATTTTCAAGCCCACTTTGTCTGATGTAAGTATTGCTACTCTGGCTTTCTTTTGATTTCCATTTGCATAGAATACCTTTTCCCATCCCTTTATTTTCACTCTGTATGTATCTTTAGATTTAAAGTGAGTCTCTTGTAGGCAGCATATATATGGTCCTGTTTTTCTATCTATTCAGTTAGTCTGTGTGTTTTGGTTGGAGCATTTAGTCCATTTACATTTAAGGTAATGTAGTGGAAATCACTGCCACCAAACAGAAAAGAGAATGAAAAGAAATGAGGACAGTTTAAGAGACCTCTGGGAGAAAATCAAGCACACTACTATTCACATTGTGGGGATTGCAGAAGAAGGAGAGAGAGAAAGGGACTGAGAAAAAATTTAAAGAGATAATAGCTAAAAACTTCCCTAACCTAGGAAAGGAAATAGGTACCCAAGTCCAGGAAGCACAGAGAGTCCCAGGCAGGATAAACCCAAGGAAAAACACACCAAGAGACACTGTAATCAAAATGACAAAAATTAAAGACAGAATATGAAAAGCAGCAAGGGAAAATAAATACTATACAAGGGAACTCCCAAAAGGCTATCAGCTGATTTTTCAGCAGGAACTCTGAAGGCCAGAAAGGGAGTGGCACGATATATTTAAAGTGATCAAAGGGGAAAACCTATAACCAGGAATACTCTACCCAGCAAGGCTCTTGTTCAGGTTTGATGGAGAAATCAAAAGCTAAAAGGATTCAGCATCAACCAACCAGCTTTATGACAGATGTTAAAGGAACTTCTTTAGGTGAGAAAGAAAAGGCCACAATCAGAAACAAGAAGATGACAAAACGGAAAATCTCACTGGTAGAAGCAAACACACCAGAAAGGTAGGAAATCATCTACACACAAAGTTAGTAGGAGGTTAGAAGACAATAGTAGTAAAATCATCCGTATCCATAATAAGCAGTTAAAGTGAAAGAAAGTGAAGTCCCTCAGTAGTGTCTGACTCTGTGACACCATGGACTGTAGCCTACCAGGCTCCTCCATCTATGGGATTTTCCAGGCAAGAATACTGAAGTGGGTTGCCATTTCCTTCCCTAGGAGATCTTCCCAACCCAGGGATTGAACCCGGGTCTCCCGCATTATAGGCAGATGCTTTACCGTCTGAGCCACCAGGGAAGTCTTAAGCAGTTAAGGGATACACAAAACAATCAGACATAAAATATGACATCAAAACCAGTACTCATGAGTACAAATGCAGGGTCTTTAAAATGCATTTGAAATTAAGAGATCAGCAACTTAGGGGCTTCCCTGGTGGCTCAGCTAGTAAAGAATCTGCCTGCAGTGCAGGAGACCTGGGTTTGATCCCTGGGTTGGGAAGAGCCCCTGGAGAAAGGAAGAGCTACCCACTCTCCAGGCCAGTATTCTGGCCTGGAGAATCTCACAGGATTCTGTATAGTCCATGGGATTGCAAAGAGTTGGACACAACTGAGTGACTTTCACTTTTATAAGGCTTCCCTGATATATATGTATGTGATAGAACAATAACATATAGATATATATAGATTGTTGTACAAAAACCTCATGGTAACTGCAAAACAAAAATCTATAATAGATATACAGACAATAAAGATGAATCCAAACATATCACTAAAGATAGACATCAAATCACAAGAGAACAAAAGAAGAGGCAAAAAAGACCTACAAAAACAAATCCAAAGCAATTAACAAAATGGGCATAGGAATATACATATGGTGCATTCTGATCAGGCTTCATTTCTCCTGGACCCCGCCCCCGCACTGCCTCCTGCGTTACCCACATGTGCTGTATGGTGAGTCACTCAAGCCAGGCAAAGGGGCAAACCTTGCTGTTCTCCAGGCCCTGTCAGAGGAGACTGGTCAATCGCTGGATAAGAGCACAGCAGGCGCCCTGGAACCAGAAATGCCCGTGGCCTTGACAGTGTAACCAGAGTCACAATATTTGATAACAACACACAGGAGAAAGTAACACGATAACCAGTAAGAATTTTAGCTCCTCTGTGAAGGATGGTCCTTTGCTATTTGTTCTGTTTGCTTGTTTCTTTACTTATAATTGGCCTCAGTTCTGAAATAACCATACCCAGGAGCAGCAGGACAGCACCTCTGCTAGCAGAATTTTGAGCTCTCAGTGCCTAGCATGGCAATGCAAAAAACTCCACTCTCTCGGTAGAATACCTGTGCTGAAAAGATATCGATTACTTAAAGACCCTTTCTCTTCTGCGTGTTCAGGCTTCTCTACTGTATTATACATAAGCTTTTAAAACATTTACTGACTTATTACACTTTATATGTATTATGCAAATTGACACTTACAAACAGTGACAGTGAAAGATGTTCCAGTGGCAATGTCTTTAAACCATTAAGATTTTAAGGTTTTGAGTATAATGAAAACCACTGTGCTGAGCTCAAAGCAATGTTTATACTACAGTAATTTTCTGAATTTGAGTGTCATGAAGGGAGTTTTGTTTATACACAGACAAGAATGTATCAGCAAAAAGTGATCATGTCCTTCTGTATTCTCTGTCTCTATGAATTTTAATTCCTTTGGAGATTGTCCAGGTAAAGATTACTTGCTGATTACCTCAATTTATTATTCACCCAAGGTCTCAAAGTCAATGGATTAGGGAACCTTAGAAATTATAGTGGGTCAAGATAGAAGCAAACTACAATCATAGTTCATGAATGAATCACTAACTGTACAAAATGGAGTACCTTTGTAGGGTTACATAATTACTGCTATTGTTGGAAATTTAAAAGGATCAATTGTTAAAAAACACATTATTTTAACTCAATTAAGTTCAACTCATGTGTTTACATTTACAGAACCATAGCTATTTAGTCTAAGAAGTCCTAACATATCTGATCTATAGGATAACTCTCAGGAGTTTAGGAAGTTACATTTAATAGTTTCTTGTAAAAAATTAATAAATACATCTCAAATCTTGCAAAAACCCAAATGTAGTGTTTTCATGGTATTTTGTATTGTGATAAAATTAGGGAGAAGACAGAGCTATCTTTTAAATGAAAACTAACAAAACAATTTATTCAAGGATTTACTTTGCATAGAAATACTGAAGGAGCTAGGAGTTTGAGATTATTCCCTTGGCTTTATTTTGTCAAGTGGAGTAGAAGTAAGGTCACGACTTGATACATGGGTCCAAACATTTTAATCACAAGATTAAAACAGGGTTGTGTCATTTGGAGATGAATGCAGTGACTGGGGCCTTTGCAACCTGAGGCCACCCAGTTAAATGGCCTTAGAATCCCATGACTGGTGGGAACTTGAGAAGACTCCCAAGTGTTGGAGCCTGGTCATTGCCCCTGGAGGTGTGTGGAGCAGGCAAACCTCTTGGCTTTCCCATTCCAATTTGGCTCAAAGGTCACTGCCCCGTTTATCTCTCTTATGTTGTTAAAGCCCTTGACATATTGGTAAGTGTGTTTAATATGGAAGGGGTTCCTGAAGCTTCTTGGTCTCTGTTAACATTTGGCCTGATAGTAATATGTGTTTCCTTTCCCTTATCCTGTAACTTAGCAACCAGGATATTTCAACAATTACAGAAAAAAAAAAATCCAGTTTTCCATTTTCTCTCCTCCAAAAACTTTTTTTAGAGAGAGAAAGCACATATTGAGGAAACCCTACTGCTTAGACTTTTACTATAAGAGCCTAGTTGGTTTTATATGTTTAGGTATAGATTTTGAAAACTTATTAGAATATAATCACCTCAAATTCTATGATCTTACTGACTAATGTTTCTATTTTCCTTTTGGAGCATTTAGAAATTGTCTTGTGCACAGAAAAAAACATGATGTGGTGTGGTCCCCACAAGATCAACTTCTTGAATTCACTTAAGGATCTGAATAGGTTTACCAACCAGAAATGCCAACAAATTACACATTTCAAGCAGTTGGCTACTACCACAAAACAACAAAAGCCCGCAAAATTCTGTTTTTGTTGTATGATCACTTCAACTTGAGCGGACGGTGTTAACTTTTTCTCACTTCGTTTTGGCTGCACACTGACCGCGTCTTTATAGGACAGTAATTGTGAATACATGATTTTCTTTTGAGGGAATAGAATGATAAGTAAAGCTGTTTTCTTGCCAGCCTGCTTGATGGCAATGCCGGACGGTAGATGATTTAGAACAGTCTCTTTCCGTTTCGTTGGTCCTTGTCGGGAAAGCCACCTCAGGAGCTTCCTCTGAGGTTTTTGCTCAGAGGCCCAGCCCTTGGGGGTGAGCTGTGAGTGTGCACGTGGCCTGGACCCTGCCAGTGCTCTTAGCCAGCCCACGGTTTCTTCTGTGTCCTCACCTCGAGGGAGCAGGACTTTTATAGCCTTGCGGGTGTGGAAGCTTCCACTTCCAAAGGTTTGCGTCCTGAGATTCTTTGAGACCAACCAGAACAGGGGTTCTCTGGGGTTTTGAGTACCTCGGTGTCTTTGCTTGTTCATTTCCTCTGGAAGCGGGTAACTTTCACAGGAAACTCTTCCCACTGGTATGCATATGGAAGAGAAAGCCTCGTCCTAACCCAGGAGAAGTATCTTCTTGAACTCTCTGGTGGGCTGGAGACTGTCCAGGAGGACTCCGATGAGGACAAGAGTCCCCCCTACTACAACTGTGCCCCAAATAGGGGTCTTGATTGGATGCATAGGAGCTCAGGCACTCCTGGGTGTGAGTTGGCAGGCTAAGGGAACCTCCCATGTGAAGGTTCCAACCTCACGCTGGCCCCCAAAGCTTCTCCCACCCTCCTGCCCTGGTGTCTTTTCCTGAGATTCCTCTGCTTCTTCAGAGGGGAAGAAAGACAGAAAACCCACAAGAAGATACCATGAATTATGCACCAGGTGGGCAAGAATGAACAATCCCAGCTCTGACAGTAATGCCAAGTGGGCAAGGGACACCAAGTGTCAGGAGTGCTCTGACACCGCTGCTGGGACCGTAACTTGGTACAGGTGTCTCCCCTCGGTGACTGTCTGTGCCCAATGGAGAGACATGCTGGGCACAGGCTCCAAGATGAACTTTCACAGAACGTTTGCCTCTTGTCATGGGCAAAAACTGGAAAGCACGTAAGTGCCCATCAGCAGTAGAACAGAGAAATCAACTGTGCTGTATTCAGACATAGAAAGATCATATTGGAATGACAATTATTTAAGTATAGCTGGGTTGAATAACATGGGTGAATCGCATAAACATTACGGCGAGTGAAAGAAGAGACACACAAACTAACCTATACTGCATTATGCCATCCACATAAAGTCCCAAAATAGGCCAAGGGAAACTTTTGTTTGGGAAGCTTCTTTAGCAGGCAACAGTCTAAAGAAGAATGAGGACGTGATGATTGCAAAAATGAAGACAAGATGTGGAAAGAGGGCTGACTGAGCCGCCAAGTGTTGACCCAGGTGTTCACTGCAGAATTGCTCTTTACAGTGTAAAACATATTTCCCATGCTTTATTTCAAGTAGCTTTATTGAAGTATAACTTACATATGAAAAGCATATTGTTTAAAGTGACAACATGGCACATTTTGGCACATATATACACCCGGCAAAGCACCACAATCAAGATGAGTGTAGCCATCACTTCGAAAGTTCCTTGCACCCCCTCTAAATCCCCTCCCTGCAGCACTCCAATCCCTGGACAATCCGCCTCTGCTTTCTATCACTGTATGTTTGTTCTCTGCATTTTCTAGAGTTTTATTAACATATCAATGGACTCACAATATAGACTCTTTTTTTTTTTTTTCTCTTGGCTTCTTTCACTCAGCACGATTACTTGGAGGTTCACCCAGGTGGCTGCATCTTTCAGTATTTCCTTCCTCTTTGTTGTTGAGCAGGATTCCCTTGTGTGACAGACCACAGTCGGCTTCTCATTCATACTCTGAAGGACGTTTGAGATGTTTCCAGTTGGAACTGTTACAATAAAGCCGCTCTGAACATAAAAATGCACAGAGTTTAATTTCAGATTGAGAGAGCAGACTGCACGTCTGTATCTAATTCTGCCCTTCAGTAAACTACAGTCCAGAGACTTTTGAGAGAAAAAAAAAAAAAAACCATGAATCTCCACAAAACTGGAGGGCAGAGTCTGAGGGCCCAGCAACAACATTTTGTGAGCTGAGAAAACATGTGAGTGATAATACAGTATACTAACACATATATATGGAATTTAGAAAGATGGTAACGATGACCCTATATGCAAGACAGCAAAAGAGACACAAATGTAAAGAACAGACTTTTGGACTTTGTGGGAGAAGGCGAGGGTGGGATGATTTGAGAGAATAGCATTGAAACATGTATATTATCATATGTGAAATAGATCGCCAGTCCAGGTTCAATGCATGAGAAGGGCGCTCAGGGCTGGTACACTGGGATGACCCTGAGGGATGGGATGGGGAGGGAGGTGGGAGGGAGGGTCAAGATGGGGAACACATGTACACCCGTGGCTTATTCATGTGAATGAAGGGCAAAAAGCACTACAATATTGTAAAGTAATTAGCTTCCAATTAAAATAAATAAATAAAAAAGAAAGGAAAAAAAAAAAAAACATGTGGGTGAGTGGAAACTGACTTAGCCAACAACAAAGTCAGAGGATCAAGCAAGGGGTCAATGGGTTGTGAAATTCTACCTGGACAGGGCAAGGGTCTTTTTCTTCTATACCCAGATTGGGGCCCCTAGGCAGGGTTTACAAGTGTCTTCTCTGGGGAATCAGGCCTCGCCAAGACTAGCCAAAGCAACATCCCCAATGCTTTATTCAGAGCACTGAGGACAAAGGGAAGAGTCAACATGTTTACAGAGAGAGGGTCCAGAAGTCACGAGAAAGACTCAAGATTCAGAAGGGCAACCCTTGAAACCAGAGCTAAGGCACAAATTCTTCTAGATGCCGGAGTAGAATCATTTCCAACCTCAAACTGTGTAAGTAGCCCAATAGGCAGGATAGAGATGTCATCAGACACAGCAAGTTCTCGTAAATGTCCCTCCTGCCTACTCGTCTCAGGGATCTGAAGGTCAATCCAACAGAAGAAGGCAAGAGCTATAGGGAAACAAAGCACTGATGGGGGAGGAGCCCCGGGAGGAGGGTCAGGCCTAACTCCAGGTCCTGGGGCTGGAGGCCACCACCCTGGATGGGGAAAAAAATGTAAAAGACAGACACGTGCGGTCCTGGGTCTCCACCCCAGCCCTGCCAGGTGCCCAACCAGGGAGCCCTGTTTCCCAGTAGTCACTCGTGACCGAGCCTACTGGCATCTCTGAAAGGGAGCTCCCTGAGAAGCAGAGGCCAGACCACAGCTCTATCCAGCTTCCCATCTCTGGGGAGCCTGGACCCTACCGTGATGATATGACAAAGATGCTATTTCCTTCCTGCTCTGGATAGCAAAGGCAATAGACAAGCACGTGTGTCTTGGGAGCTTCTCTGTTGGAACAACTGACGTTTGAATGCCAAGGGTGGGTGCAGAACAAGGTGCAGCCTTGCCCCCGTGGCACGTACCTTTGGGTGGGGGGATGAAACTCAGCACGTGTCTCGGTCCTCTAACATTGGGAAGAGGTGGTACCTGGAGTAAGTGCAGAGCCCAGGTGTGGAGCAGGACAGTAGCACAGCAGTGGCAATTGTAGGAGCTGTGGGTGGGGAGGACTTCTCCAAGCCCAGGACACTCAAGTGATTGCTTCCAATTTCCTTTGAAGCATACTCTGGGATCTCTTTTTGTCAATTTCTCCTGGGAACCAGGAAAACATGTCTTCCAGTAGTCTACCCTGTTAGGCCCATATCTATGTCATGGAGGAGAGTTTTAGCCGACTGTGTGCTATTGTAAATATTTATAACGTTTCTGTAAATTACGGAGTTTTGACATCCTGGCTGGGGAAACATGGCCCTTCCCTGAGCCATCCAATTCCCTGAGATAGCAAAGGGCCCAGACAGGTGTATGTCTTAGATGTGCAAACCAATTTAGTGCCAGGCCTCGTGCATCTGTTTCGACAGCCTGGGAGGCAATATTCCTCCACCCTCATCATCCCAAAGCCAGCTGCCAGGCGACTAGAGACCCCCACCCTCAGTCCAAAGCTCACCAAGACTAGCCAAAGCAGCCATTCGTCTTCACCCTGTTCACAGCTATTCATCCTGTCCCGCCTTGCCCTCAGAGACCCCAATAACAGCCTTAACCTACAGCTTCGTCTGACTTCTGACCACCCTGGGGTTTCCCCATGTGGCCCCACAGGTCAAGTATCCTGTCTCTAGGACCCGAGAAGGGAAGGCACTTTATTTTCCGGGGGCCCTGTCCCCTGTTGCTGCCTGGACCCACTGTATCAACCTTTAAAAGAATATGAACACCAACTCAAAGCCTTTTCTCTGTCTCACCCCAAGAAAAATGCTGTTATATTCCTGCCCATTTCTTCATCAAGCATTTCCAGCAAATTGTGCTTTCTCTGCTTCAGTGAAAAGAAAGAAAGTGAAGTCGCTCAGTTGTGTCCAACTCTTTGGACCCGATGGACTGTGGCTCAAGTGGAGCCCATGGCTCCTCCATCCATGGAATTTTCAAGGCAAGAGTACTGGAGAGGGTTGCCGTTTCCTTCTCCAGGGGATATTCCCAACCCAGGGATCGAACCCAGCTCTCCCGCATTGTGGGCAGATGCTTTAGCAGCTGAGCCACCAGGAAATCCCAGGGAATCACCAGCCACCAGGGAAACTGCTTCAGTGAAGGGCTGCTCATAAAGATTCTTCACAGTGACTTCTTGATGGCAAAGTACTCTCCTTATTGACATAAAATGATACTTTTGGGGTCCCAATTCATATTCTCTGAATTCTCCTTTGTCAGACACTAATGTTGCTTTTTCTATTAATTTATGAAAGGGGGAAGCTGAGAGTGCACACTTCTCTGAAGAGTGCAGCCAAGGCACACGCTGTTTAAATGAACTGGTACATCTAAGGGGTGAACTGGCTGGGAGTGGTGAGCCCACAGGGTGGAGGGGGACCAGGGGCATCTTTGTAACTGCTTCAGGTTTAATCAGCCCATTCTGGAAATGAGCGATTATCTGAAAGGAAACACTCTGTAGAAGGACGGTGAGTATGAAGTCCATGAAGATCAGGAGCTGTTGCACCAAATGCAACATCAGTGTCTGGAAGGGTGACTTTACAGAAATACTAATTCAGAAAAAGAAATCTGGGTTAGAGGGAGAAGAGGTGGGAGAAATTTCCAGTGGGCTGACTTCCTTATCTTTCAGGAAGAGCTATAGCCCAATGTTGTTCAATCAAGTTTACTACTTGATTGTTGACTAAATTGTTTAATTATTATTTGACTATATTGTTTAATGATAATTATGTAATTATTATTATTGAAGACCCAGATTCCACAACAGTGAGTCCCTCCCATCAGGAAGCTTCCACAGGCCTCTTATCCTTCTCCATCAGATGGCAGACAGAATGAAAATCACAATCACAGAAAGCTAACCAAGCTGATCACATGGATCACAGCCTTGTCTAACTCAATGAAACTATGAGCCATGCCGTGTAGGGCCACCCAAGATGGGTCATGGTGGAGAGTTCTGACAAAATGTGGTCCACTGGAGAACGGAATGGCAAACCACTCCAGTATTCTTGTCTTGAGCATGAATAGTATGAAAAGCCAAAAAGATAAGACACTGAAAGATGAACTTCCCAGGTCGGTAGGTGCCCAATATATTACTGCAGATCAGTGAAGAAATAACTCCAGAAAGAATGAAGAGACAGAGCCAAAGTGAAAAAAAACGCCCAGTTGTGGATATGACTCGTGATGGAAGTAAAGTCCGATGCTGTAAAGAACAATGTTGCATAGGAACCTGGAATGTTAGATCCATGAATCGAAGTAAATTGGAAGTGGTCCAACAGGAGATGGCAAGAGTGAACACTGACATTTTAGGAATCAGTGAACTAAAATGGACCAGGATGGGCAAATCTAAGGGCAAGAATCCCTTAGAAGAAATGGAGTAGCCCTCATAGTCAACAAGAGTCTGAAATACAGTACTAGGTGCAATCTCAAAAGCGACAGAATGATCTCTGTTCGTTTCCAAGCCAAACTACTCAATTTCACAGTAATCCAAGTCGATGCCCCAACCACTAATGCCAAAAAAAGCTGAAGTTCAATGGTTCTGTGAAGACCTACAAGACGTTCGAGAACTAACACCCCCAAAAGATGTCCTTTTCATCATGGGGAACTGGAATGCAAAAGTAGGAAGTCAAGAGATACCTGGAGTAACAGGCAACTTTGGCCTTGGAATGAAGCAGGGCAAAGGCTAACAGAGTTTTGCCAGGAGAACGCACTGGTCATAACAAACACCCTCTTCCAACAACACAAGAGATGACTCTACACATGGACGTCACCAGATGGTCAATACCGAAGTCAGGTTGATTATACTCTTTGCAACTGAAGATGGAGAAGCTCTATACAGTCAGCAAAAACAAGACTGGAATTGACTGTGCCTCTGATCATGAACTCTTTATTGCAAAATTCAGACTTAAATTGAAGAAAGTAGGGAAAACCACTAGACCATTCAGGTATGACCTAAATCAAATCCCTTATGATTATACAGTGTAAGTGACAAACAGATTCAATGCATTAGATCTGATAGACAGAGTGCCTGAAGAACTATGTGTGGAGGTTCGTGATACTGTACAGGAGGCAGTCATCAAGATCATCCCCAAGAAAAAGAAATGCAAAAAGGTACAATGGTTGTCTGAGGAGGCCTTACAAAAAGCTAAGAATAGAAGAGAAGTGAAAGGCAAAGGAGAAAAGGAAAGATATATCCATCTGAATGCAGAGTTCCAAAGAACAGCAAGGAGAGATAAGAAAGGCTTCCTAAGTGATCAGTGCAAAGGAATAGAGGAAAACAATAGAATGGGAAAGACTAGAGATCTCTTCAAGAAAATTAGAGATACCAAGGGAACATTTCATGCAAATATGGGTGCAACAAAGGACAGAAATAGTATGGACCTAACAGAAGCAGAAGAGATTAAGAAGAGTTGGCAAGAATACACAGAAGAACTATACAAAAAGTTCTTAATGACCCAGATAACCATGATGGTGTGACCACTAATCTAGAGCCAGACATCCTGGAGTCAAGTGGGCCTGGGGAGGCATCACTATGAACAAAACTAGTGGAGGTGATGGAATTCTAGCTGAGCTATTTCAAATCCTAAAAGGTGATGCTGTGAAAGTGCTGCACTCAATATGCTAGCAAATTTGGAAAACTCAGCTGTGGATTCTGGGCTGAGAAAGCTCAGTTTTCACTCCAATCCCAAAGAAAGGTAATGCCAAAGAATGTTCAAACTACTGTACAATTGCACACATCTCACACATTAGCAAAGTAATGTTCTAAATTCTCCAAGCTAGGCTTCAACAGTATGTGAACTGTGAAATTCCAGATGTTCAAGCTGGATTTAGAAAAGGCAGAGGAACCAGAGATTGAACTGTCAACATCCGTTGGATCATAGAAAAAAGCAAGAGAATTCCAGAAAAACATCTACTTCTACTTCATTGACTATTTCATTGACTTCTTTGACTGCATGGATCACATCTAACTGGGGAAAATTCTTAAAGAGATGGGAATACCAGACTGCCTGACCTGCTTCCTGAGAAATCTATATGCAGGTCAAGAAACAACAGTTAGAACTGGACATGGAAAAACGGACTGGTTCCAAATTAGGAAAGGAGTACGTCAAGGCTGTATATTGTCACCATGCTTATTTAACTTATATGCAGAGTACATCATGAAAAACGCTGGGCTGGAAGAAGCACAAGCTGGAATCAAGATTGCCGGGAGAAATATAAATAACCTCAGATATGCAGATGACACTACCCTTATGGCAGAAAGTGAAGAGGAA
This sequence comes from Bos indicus, assembly GCF_029378745.1. Lineage (NCBI taxonomy): Eukaryota > Metazoa > Chordata > Mammalia > Artiodactyla > Bovidae > Bos > Bos indicus. The sequence goes on along the minus strand of NC_091789.1, from coordinate 39,339,279 downwards.
CTAAAAAGCCTCTTGATGAAAGTGAAAGAGGAGAGTGAAAAAGCTTGCTTAAAACTCAACATTCAAAAAACGATGATCATGGCATCCAGTCCCATCACTTCATGGCAAATAGATGGGGAAACAATGGAAATGGTGACAGACTTTCTTTTCTTGGGCTCCAAAATCACTGTAGATGGTGACTGCAGCCATGAAATTAAAAGACGCTTGTTCCTTGGAAGAAAAGCTATGACCAACCTAGACAGCATGTTAAACAGCTATGGGACTGCCCCAGGCCTGTTTGGCCACACATCATGCCTCATCTCTCCCTTGCCCTTCTGGGGCGGGCCTCGCTGCCTTCCTCTTCCAGGCTCTGGGCTCAGTGGGCTTCCAGCTAGGATGGACGGCAGGAGGCCTGAGCAGAGCCGAGAGGGTGGGAGGGACTGAGTAGAGGGGTACTGCCTGTCTCCCTCTCTGCCCCCGGGGCACCTGCTGCAGCTCCTACCAAGGCCCTCCCGGATTCCAGATCCTCTCTTGTGTTCCTCCAGTGACTTCATGCCTCACTTCTCCCCATCTACTTCCCGGTGGTCCTAGGTGCCCCTTTCCTGGCATTCAATGCCCTCAACCAGAGTGGTTTCTGAGAGGACCCCAATGGATAGACTAGCCACTAGCCAATAGATGGGAGACCACAGTAAGGAACAGCCCTGCTGGGCGTTGTGGTCGAGCAGAGTGACAGACGAAACAGTGACCAAATATGAAGCTGAAAGAAACTCCAATAAAACAGAAAAGAAAGTAATCCAAAACATATGCTTGGCATAGAACATTAATAACAAAAATGGAAAAGAAAAGAAAGAAAAAGCCTACCTTTAGAATTTAGAACTTGCTTTAAAAAACATCTTTGGTTAAAAAAATTCACAGGAAAACTTGTAGACTATTTGTATGTAGTAGAAATTGTAGAAAATTGTAGAAAACAGGGATGATGAGAACAGAAAGTACTGAGTTGGAACACAGAGAAATCAGAGAACTAATAAATGAATCCCTAAACTGGTTTTCTGAGAACCCAAAAATGAGACCAAAAGATAAAACAGTAGCCAACCTAAGAAAGGGAAAAAACAAAGGTAAAAACCTAAACTAGCCAGTGGCTAAGACTTCACCTTCCAATGCAGGAGGTACAGGTACCATCCCTGGTTGAGGACCTAAGATCAGCATGCCTTGTGGCCAAAAAAAATAACAAAACCATAAGACAGAAGAAATATTGTAACAAATTCAGCACAGACTTAAAAAAAAAATAAAACCTAAACTAGGAAATAACAACACATACTGATGAAGTCTCTAATCTCCCAAGGCCTCACAGAAGTGGCTATAAGCCACCCAAGGGCCACAAGCACCTTGTGATTGAGGCAATGAACAAAGTAGTTATACCAGGGGAACCCTTAACCACAAATAAAGTTCTAAAGAGACACCCAGGGCTTGACTGAGCTACTGCCACCATTTCAGATGTCACCTTCAGCTGGTCCAAGCGGATTAGAGAGGCTGAGGCCCCCCAGAAGCCCCTGAAGGATCAGTCAGAAGTTTTCTTTGAGTGGAACTAGGTCACGGGTCACCACAATTCCTTGCAGCAGGATTTCTTCGTGAATCACACAAGAGTGGAATTCAGAATCTAAGCAGAGTTTGGCCGACAAAGCACAAAGAGGATCTGCCCTGACTGTGTCTGGGTCTTCTCAAGGGTCTTCTTAGTCCCATTGATATTTTGTCTCTTTCAGCATGAAAGCTGCATTATCTTTCTGTCATTTCCATGTGTGTTGGGGTAGCTGGTATGACAAGTCTTCCCTTGAGTCAATATTTTCTTTATTCATCTTGTGCCTTTATTCTGATGAACCTTAGAATCATATTGTCATGTTCCATGACTCTCAGGTAGGAAAAAATGGATAGGATTTCTTTGTTGTTGTTCAGTTGCCAAGCTGTGTGTGACTCTTTGAGACCCTCATGGACTGCAGCATGCCAGGCTTCCCTGTCCCTCACCATCTCCTGAAGTTTGCCCAAGTTCATGTCCATTGACTTGATGATGCCAGTCAACCATCTCGTCCTCTGTCGCCCTCTTCGCTTTCTGCCTTCAATCTTTCCCAGTATCACAGTCTTTTCCAGTGAGTTGGCTGTTCACATCAGATGGCCAAAGTATAGGAGCTTTAGCTTCAGCATCAGTCCTTCCAATGAATATTCAGTGTTGATTTCCTGTAGGATTGACTGGTTTGATCTCCTTGCAGTTCAGGGGACTCTCAAGAGTCTTCTCCAGTACCATAGTCAGAAAGCATTAATTCTTTGGTGCTCTGCCTTCTTTATTGTCCAGTTCTCATATCCATACATGACTACTGGAAAGACCATAGCCTTGACTGTATGGATGTTTGTTGGCAAAGTGATGTCTTTGCCAACTGTCTAGGTTTAACACCCTGTCTAGGTTTGAAATAGGAGACTGAAAAAGCTGGTTTAAAACTCAGCATTCAAAAAATGAAGATCATGCCATCCGGTCCCATCACTTCACGGCAAATAGATGGGGAAAAAATGGAAACAGTGACAGATTTTCTTTTCTTGGGCTCCAAAATCACTGCAGATGGTGACTTCAGCCATGAAACTAAAAGACGCTTGCTCCTTGGAAGAAAAGCTATGACCAACTTAGCACATTAAAAAGCAGAGACATTACTTGGCCAGCAAAGGTCCATCTAGTCAAAGCTATGGTTTTTCCAGTAGTCATGTATGGAGGTAAGAGTTGGACCATAAAGAAAGCTGAGTGCCGAAGAATTGATGCTTTTGAACTGTGGTGTTGGAGAAGACTCTTGAGAGTCCCTTGGACTGCAAGGAGATCAAACCAGTCAATCCTAAATCAGTCCTGAATATTCATTGGAAGGACTGATGCTGAAGCTAAAACGCCAATACTTTGGCCACTTGATGCAAAGAACTGACTCCTTGGAAAAGACCCTGATGCTGGGAAAGATAGAAGGTGGGAGGAGAAGGGGACGACAGAGGATGAGATGGTTGGATGTCATCACCGACTTGATGGACATGAGTTTGAGCAAGCTCCGGGAGTTGGTGATGGACAGGGAACCCTGGCGTGCTGCAGTCCATGGGGTCACAAAGAGTTGGACGTGACTGAGCGGCTGAACTGAACGGAATTGAACTAGGTTTGTCAAAGCTTTCCTGCCAAGAAGCAATCGTCTTCTAATTTCTTGGCTGTAGTCACCATCTGCAGTGATTTTAGAGCCCAAGAAGAGGAAATCTGTCACTGGTTCCACCTTTTCCCCTTCTATTTGTGATGAAGGGATGGGGCTGGATGCCGTAATCTTAGCTTTTTTTTTTTTTTAATATTGAATTTTAAGCCAGGTTTTTCATTCTCCTCCTTCACCCTCATCAAGAGGCTCTTTAGTTCCCCTTCACTTTCTGCCATTATAGTGGTATCCACATATCTGAGGTTGTAGATATTCCTCCTGGAAATCTTGATTCCAGCTGGGAACTCATTCAGACTGGCATTTCGCATGATGTGCTCTGCATATAAGTTAAACAAACAGATTGACAGTAAACAGTCTTGTCATATTCCTTTCTCAATCCTGAACCAGTCAGTTGTTCCATTCAGGGTTCTAACTGTTGCTTCTTGATCTGCATACAGGTTTCTCAGGAGACAGGTAAGATGGTCTGGTATTCCTGTCTCTTTAAGAGCTTTCCACAGTTTGTTATGATCCATGCAGTCACAGGCTTTAGTGTAGTCTGCAGATGGTGACTTCAGCCATGAAGTTAAAAGACGCTTGCTCCTTGGAAGAAAAGCTATGACCTCCTCCTCCACCTCCTTCTCCTCCTCTTCCACCTCTTCCTTCTCCTCCTCACCCCAAATGAACTGTGCCTCCATAAGGCCCTTGTCCTCTCTTGGATTCTGAAAGACTCGCTCAGGCTGGCGGAGCTCATGCATCCCTTGCATGATGACCGGGGTCAAAGTGCAGACAGGAGTGAGGAAGGAGGACAGATGGGGACCCCAAGCCTGCGGCAGAGGGAGGTTGTAGTCAATGAAACAGAGGTAGATGTTTTTCTGGAATTCCCTTGCTTTCTCTATGATCCAGCGGATGTTGGCAATCTGGTCTCTAGTTGCTCTGTGGTTTCTAAACCAAGCTTGAACATCTGGAAGTTCTCAGTTCACGAAATGCTGAAGCCTAGCTTGGAGGATTTTGAGCATAACCTTACTAGGATGGGAGATGAGTGCAATTGTCCAGTTGTTTGAACATTCTTTAGTACTGCCCGTCTTGAGAAGTGGGATGAAGATTGACCTGTTCAAGACCTGTGTCCACTGCTGGGTTTTCCAGATTCGCTGACATATTAAGCGCAGCACTTTCACAGCATCATCTTTCAGGACTTGAAATAGCTCTGCTGGAATTCCATCACCTCTGCTAGCTTTATTGACAGCAGTGCTTCCTAAGGCCCACTTGACTTCACACTCCAGAATGTCTGGCTCTGAGTGAGAGACTACATCATTGTGGTTATCTGGGTCATTAAGATCTTTTTTACAGCTCTTCTGTGTATTTTTGCCATCTCTTCTTGATCTCTTCTGCTTCTACTAGTTCTTTACCATTTCTGTCCTTAATTGTGCCCACCTTTGGGTGAAATCTTCCTTTGATATATCCAATTTTCTTGAAGAGGTCTCTAGTCTTACCCTTTCTGCTGTTTTCCTCTATTTATTTGCATTGTTCATCGAAGAAGGCCTTCTTGTCTCTCCTTGCTATTCTCTGGAACTCTGCATTTAGTTGGGTGTACCTTTCCCTTTCTTCCTTGCTTTTCACTTTTCTTCTTACATCACCTATGTGTAAAGCCTCCTCAACCACTTTGCCTTCTTGCACTTCTTTTTCTTTGGGATGGTTTTGTTTGCTGGCTCCTGTACAATATTATGGACCTCTGTCTAGAGTTCTTCAGGCGTTTTGTTTACTAGATCTAATCCCTTGAATCTATTTGTCACCTCCACTGTATATTCATAGGGGACTTGATTTAAGTCATACCTGACTGGCCTCATGGTTTCTCCTGCTTTCTTTAGTTTAAGCCTGAATTTTACTATGATCTGAGCCATAGTCGGCTCCAGGTCTTGTTTTTGCTGAGTGTAAACAATGTCTCCATCTTCAGCTACAAAGAATGTAATCAATCTGATTTCAGTATAGACCATCTTGTGATGTCCATGTGTAAAGTCGTCTCTTGTGTTGTTGAAAAAAGGTGTTTGCTATGACCAGTATGTTCTCGGCAGAATTCTATTAGCCTTTTCCCTGTCTCATGTTGTACTCCAAAGCCAATCTTGCCTGTTACTCCAGGTATCTCTTGACTTCCTACTTTTGCATTACAATCTCCTATGAAGAATAGAACATCTTTTTTTGGTGTTAGTTCTAGGAGGTCTTCTGGGTCTTCATAGAACTAATCAGTTTCAGCCTCTTCTGTTATTTCTTGAGCACCTTCAAACACCAGTATGCTTTTGTTCCCTGAATTTCCTCCAGTCTCCTCCCTCCCTGTTAGTGATTATCTTTTCATTTTTATCAAGATGGTACATAAATGCTAACTCTGACAATATATAAGTAAGTGTAGCTGATACCAACTGGTCAAAGATACATGGCTATAGAAAGTTAATAGAACAAGAGACCTGAGTGTATTATTCAAACTTACAAAGAACTAAAGATAACAGTGTGAATATCAAATACGGTATGTCAGGGGTCACCAAGACCACCCTCAGAAACACCCAAGGCTGATGAGTTAACCCTTTACTACCCCTGGAGGGAAGAGAGCCGTGTCCCACCCTATAAAAAAACCTCTCTCTCCATGTTTTGTGCATAGGTTGACTCTAAAAGTTGAAAAATCAAAGACAAAAATTCACATTAGGATGTTTCTGTAAATATTTTAAAAGCCCAATCAAAAAGAAGATTACATTTCCTTCTTATAAATAAAATTTGATGACCCCTGGGCCATTTGAAAAGAGAAGTTTCTTAGCGTCACGGGCTAACAGATTCTCTTTTATTAAACATCATCAACTGGTAGAATTATATTTTACTTTGCTTCTTATTTTGATGATAGCTTCCAGTGCAGTTCTTTTTTCCCCTGCTGTTTCTAACTGCTTTCCTTATTTTCTTGAACTAATTACCATCATCAAATTCAATTTTCTTCAAACTCCCAATCACACTATCTAATATGTTGAGTTCACATACATACACTTTAAAAAGTTTTTTAAAAGTTTTTTTTTTTTTTTTAAATTTTTCCTCTCTCCCAGAGCCTGCCATTCTTGTCTTCCAATCTGGACTGATTGCCAATCAGGCCTTCTGCCCAGTTGGCAACCTTGGTATTTCCTGTCACAGCTTTCCTGGATTCGATCCACTCTCTTATGGATACTACGTCTTCCTTTTTCTTGGCTTACGCTCTTGTTTTACTGGAGAACATCCTTAAGTAGCTTCCTAGTGAAAGTCTCTTAGTCGTGTCTGACTCTTTGCGACCCCATAGACTATAGAGTCCATGGAATTCTCCAAGCCAGAATACTGGAGGGAGTTAGCCTTTCCCTTCTCCAGGGGATCTTCCCAACCCAGGGAGTGAACCTAGGTCTCCCTCAATGTAGGCGGATTCTTACCAGCTGAGTCATAAGGGAAGCCCAAGAATACTGGAGTGGGTAGCCTATCCCTTCTCCAGCAGATCTTCCTGACCCAGGAATCGAACCAGGGTCTCCTGCATTGCAGGCGGATTCTTTACCAATGGAGCTATCATGGAAGCCCAAGTAGCTTCCTAAGAAAATATATTTGAGAGGTAAATTTTCTTAGGTATTACATATTATTAAATATTTTTATTTCACTGTCACACTTGATGGATATTTTGGCTGGTGTAGAATTCTAAATTGAAAATCATTTTCTCTTGGAAGTTGGAAAGCATTGCCTTATTATCTTTTTTAAATTGTTGTCCTATTATCTTTTATTGTCCAGTATTATCATGAGGTCTGATTCCTATTCTTTTTCTTGCTTTTATTTGACAAAAACTATTGTTGGCTGCTGGCTGGACTTCCTAGATCACTCACCAAAATCCTTATGTTTTCTCTCATATTTTTTGTCTGTGTTGCTTTGTTCTATTTTCTAGGAGACTTGTTCAGTTCTATCTTTCAATATTTCAATTGAAATTTGAACTTTAATAATCACATTTAATTTCCAATAATTATTTCTTATCCTCAACTCCTTTTACATAATATTCTGTTCTTGTTCTTTGGATAAAATATTTTCTTAGTTCTCTGATATGCTAATTAAAATTTTAAAATTTCTCATGTTTTCCTCCACATTTTCTAGGATTCTTCCAAGTTCATTTTTCACCTATTTCACGTTGAAGGCTTTCTTCAAATTTCTGATGATGCTTTTTGGTTGGTTTATATTCAGCAAAGAAGGGCTGGGTAGCTTTGGAGATTTAATCAGGTTTAAGGGGAATAGGTCCGTTTTCCTGCTTTGACTCCTCAGTGGAAAGCAAGGAGTTGAAGAACAGAGTTGCCCACATGCCTGCTGGAAGCCCCAGTTTTCAAAAGACGTTTCATTCAATTGCTTTAGAGAATCATCCGGTATTTTCCCTGCAGGCCTGCTCCAGCTGCTAACTCAGCTGTCTGGTAGAGGAGAGGAGGTTTCAAATGATGCAACCATTCTGTACTGGGGCCTGCAATGAATCCCCAGGTGTTCAGACCCATTTAATTCTATTGCCTTCCACCACATGCCTGCTAATTGTGAGCCTACTCTCTGGTGTTATATCTGGCCAACTGGCTCCCACCTACTCCGTAGTCTCTCTGTCTAATATGCTAGGCTGAATGTTTCCTGCCTGTTTTATTCATTAATTAATTCCCATCTTGATCTCCAAAAAATTGTTGAAATCTGTCAATTGAGGATAACCTCCCATCCTCATCACATTCCCTTCACTCTGATGAATTTATACCTTTTTGTTCCTGGATACTCTTCTCGTAGTGAGCATCTCATGATAAAAAAACGAGATCCCCTGTGTGTGTACATGTGGGTGTGCACACAGAAATGTGAGCATGGTGTGCCAGAATCAATTCATTTCTTATCTATTTTCCTCTTTTTAGTAAGTCAAGTGTTTCTTTGTTTTTTATATTGAAGTATAGTTGATTTACAATGTTGTGTTAATGTCTGCTGTACAGCAAGATGACTTAGTTATACATATATAGACATTCTTTTTTAAAAAAAATTCTTTTCCATGATGCTTTATCACAGGATATTGAATATAGTTCCCTGTGCTATACAGTGGGACCTGGTTGTTTAGCCATCCCATATATAATAATTTGCATCTGCGAATTGCAAACTCCAACTCCATCCATCCTCTATATTTTCCTCTTTTCTAATAAATGTAGTTACAGTAATTAATTTTTCTAGATGACCAGTTTGGCCACACAGCTTAGGTTTTAATATGTAAGGCTCTCATTGTTGGTCATTTCTAAAGAGTTTATAATTTTACTCTATGTTTCCTCTTTAACCAAAGAGTTATTCTGAAGCCTATTTAAAAACTTTCAAGTGGAGAATACATTTTTGGTTTAGTTTTGTTTTACTTTTGCCCATTCTTTTGTTCTTAAGTTTTAGTTTTATTATATTGTTGCCAGAGACTGAACTGCATGATTTGTACGTTTTGGAATTTACTGAGTTTAAAACTTTAATTCATAAGCAACTTTACGAAATGTTCCATAGTGTTTGAAATATATTTGTGGTTTTATGTTTTGTAGTATCATCTGGGATGTTAGTTCTAAAATTTTGAACTGTTTTACCTTTCTTATTTTCTGTGGTCATTTTGGATTTGCTCTAAAAATATATATGCTTTCTATCAGTTCAGGGATTTTTAGAAAGAGTAAAAGTTTATGATCTCTTTGCCATGTCAGTAAAATCCTCCAGGTTGTAGCTTGTCTGTCAATTGCTATCTATACTATATTGTTCTTGTTTTTTATCTTATATAGTCCCATTTTCAAGGGGATGTATTTAAAAATTTTTATAGTTGTCCCATTTTTTAAAATGGCCCATTTTAAATTCTACTAGTAAATACTTTAGACTCTAGTTTATTTTTCTACTTTTCAATGGCAAGAGTGAAATTGTATCATTTAAGTTCCATTTATTCAAACTAAGGAATTTGGCAAGACCCTCATCATTGGTTTTCTGTTTCAAAAATGTCTTGAACACTTCCTCTTCTTGATCTAGAATTAACTTGTTAAAAGTCCATAAAAACGCCTAGATTTTGACTCAGGCAAATAATTTCCAGATTAATTTATGAAGAATTGACATCTTTATTATGTCAGCTCTTCCTTTCCAGAACTGCGGTAGTTTCTATTTTTTCAGGTCTTCTTTTTTTTTCAGTAAAGTTTTATACTTTTTTATATAGTTTTTTGTCATGTTTTATTGTTTATTCCAAACTGTTTTATAATTTTTGTGGCCTAAGTTGAATGTTTTTTTTCCCATTTCTTTTCCAGCTTGTTACTGGCTGGATCTGTATGCCTGCATCCTAACAGCAAGGGAATCCATCTGGGGTTAATGGGTCTTTCTCTTCAGAGTGAAACTCCAAGGATAAGGTTTAAAAGAGAACGGACAGTGAAGGATGGGTGTTTTATTTTACACGAATGATGTTGCACCAAAGATCTTCTGTTTCTTGCTTTGTTCCCATTAACACCATTAAACATGATGTTTGCTTGAAGTTTTTTAATGGATGATTTTGATCAGATTAAGAAAATTCCCTCCTATTCATAGTTCTCTAAGTTGTTGTTAATTTTCTTTTTATCATAAGTAGGTATTGAATTTTATCAAAGGCTTTTTCTGCATATATTGATATGGTCATATAATTTGCTTCCCTTAAATTTGTTAAGTCTGATTTTCTAATTTTAAGCCATCCTTGCAATCTTAGAATAAAACTCAGCTTGGTTAGGATATACCAATATATACTGCTGGATTCGGTTTGTCTAGAATTTTTACATCCATTTCCATATTTTGTGTCATCCTTTTATTGGTTTGTTATAGTAATTATATTAGTCTCATAAAATAAGTTTGAAGGAACTTCTTTCTTTTCTGTTTATGATTGGAATTGTTGTTGTTGTTCAGTCCCTAAGTCGTGTCTGACCCTTTGCAACTCCATGGACTGCAGCATGTCAGGCTCCCCTGTCCTTCACTATTTCCCAGAGTTTGCTCAAACACTTGTCCATTGAGTCAGTGATGCTATCTAATCATCTCATCCTTTGCCGCCTTCTCCTTTTGCCTTGATTCTTTCCCAGCATCAGGGTCTTTTCCAATGAGTCAGTTCTTTGCATCAGGTGGCCAAAGTATTGGAGCTTCAGCTTCAGCAGCAGTCCTTCCAATGAATATTCAGGGTTGATTTTTTTAGGATTGACTGGTTTGATCTCCTTGCAGTCCAAGGGACTCCCAAGACTATTCTCCAGTACCACAGTTCCAAAGCATCAATTATTTGGCACTCAGCCTTTTTTAGGGTCCAACTCTCACATCCATACACAACTACTGATAAAACTATATCTTTGACTCTACACCTTTTTGGCAAAGTGATGTCTCTGCTTTTTAATACGCTGTCTAGATTTGTCATAGGGCTTCCCAGGTGGTGCTGGGAATTAAGAAACCACCTGCCAATGCAGGAGACATGAGACATGGGTTTGATCCCTGGGTAGAAAGGCATGGCAACCTGCTCCAGTATTCTTGCCTGGAGAATCCCATGGAAAAAGGAGCCTGGTGGGCTACAGTCCATAGGTTTGCAAAAAGTTGGACACAACTGAAGCAACTTAGCAAGCACAGGTTTGTCATAGCCTTCTTTCCAAGAGCAAGCATCTTTTTATTTCATGGCTGCAGTCACCATCCACAGTGATTTAGGAGCCCAAGAAAATAAAATCTGTTACTGCTTCCACTTTTTCCCCATCTATTTGCCATGAAGTGATGGGACTGGATGACAAGATGTTAGTTTTTGAATGTTGAGTTTTAAGAAAGCCTTTTCACTCTCCTCTTTCACCCTCATCAAGAAGTTCTTTAGTTCCTCTTCACTTTCTGCCATTAGGGTGGTATCATCTGCGTATCTGAGGTTGTTGATCTTTCTCCCTGAAATCTTGATTACAGCTTGTGATTCATCCAGTGTGGCATTTTGCATGATGTACTCTGCATATAAGTTAAATAAGCAGGGTGACAATATACATCCTTGATGTACTCCTTTCCCAATTTGGAACCAGTCCATTGTCATATGTCCAGTTCTAACTGTTGCTCCTTGACCTGCATACAGGTTTCTCAGGAGGCAGGTAAGATTGTCTGGTATCCCCATCTCTTAAAGAATTTTCCACAGTTTGCTGTGATCCACACAGTCAAAGGCTTTGTTGTAGTCAATGAAGCAGAAGTAGATGTTTTCCTGGAATTCTCTTGCTTTTTCCATGATCCAATGGATGTTGGCAATTCGATCTCTGGTTCCTCTGCCTTTTCTAAATCCAGCTTGAACATCTCAAAGTTCTCAGTTCATGTACTGTTCAAGCCCAGCTTGAAGGATTTTGAGCACTACCTTGCTAGCATGTGAAATGAGTGCAATTTTGCGGTAGTTTGAACATTCTTTGGCATTGCCTTTCTTTGGGATTGGAATGAAAACGGACCTTTTCCAGTCCTGTGGCCACTGCTGAGTGTTCCAAATTTGAGTACAGCACTTTCACAGCATCACCTTTTAGGATTTGAAATAGCTCAGCTGGAGTTCCATCACCTCCACTAGCTTTGTTTGTAGTAATGCTTCCTAAGGCCCACTTGACTTTACATTCCAGTATGTCTGACTCTAGGTGAGTGACCACACCATCGTGCTTATCTGAGTCATTCAGACCTTTTCTATACAGTTCTTCTGTATATTCTTGCTACTTCTTCGTAATCTCTTCTGCTTCTGTTAAGTCCTTACCATTTCTGTTCTTTATTGTACCCATTTTTGCATGAAATAGTCCTTTTGTATCTCCAATTTTCTTGAAGAAATTTCTAGTCTTTCCCATTCTATTGTTTTCCTCTATTTCTTTGCAGTATTCACTTAAGAAGGCTTTCTTATCTCTCCTTGCTGGTCTTTGGAACTCTGCATTCATTTGGATATATTTTTCCCTTTCTCCTTTGCTTTTCGCTTCTCTTCCTTTCTAAGTGGTCTGTAAGACCTCCTCAGACAACCATTTTGCCTTCTTGTATTTTTCTTTGGGATGATTTTGGTCACTGCCTCCATACATTGTTACAAACCTCCATCCATAGTTTTTCAGGCACTCTGTCTATTAGATCTAATCCATTGAATCTATTTGTCACTTCCACTGTATAATCATAAGGGATTTAATTTAGATCATACCTGAATGGCCTATTGTTTTTCCCTACTTTTTTCAAGGTAAATCTGAATTTTGCAATAAGGAGCTCATGATCTGAGCCACAGTCAGCTCTAGGTCTTGTTTTTGCTGAGTGTATTGAGCTTCTCCATCTTTGGCTGCAAAGAATATACTCAATCTGATTTCAGTGAAAGTAAAATCCAATGCTGTGAAGAAGAATATTGCCTAAGAACCTGTAGTGTTAGGTCCATGTATCACAGTAAATTGGGTGTGGTCAAACAGGAGATGGCAAGTGTGAATATCAACATTTCAGGAATCAGTGAACTGAAATGGACCAGAATGGGTGAATTTAATTCAGTTGACCATTTTATCTACTACTGTGGGCAAGAATCCCTTAAAAGGAATGGAGCAGCCCTCATAGTCAACAAAGAGTTAGAAATGTAATCTCAAAACAACATAATGATCTCTGTTTGTTTCCAAGGCAAACCATTCAACATCACAGTAATCCAAGTCTGTTCCCCAACCACTAATGCTGAAGAAGCTGAAGTCAATCGGTTCTATGATCTATAAGACCTTCTAGAACTAATATCAGAGAAAGATGTCCTTTTCATCATAGGGGATTGGAATGCAAAAGTAGGTCAAGAGATACCTGGAGTAACAGGCAATTTTCGCCTTGGAGTACAAAATGAAGCAGGGCAAAGGCTAACTGGGTTTTTCCAGGAGAAGACACTGGTCATAGATAACCCTATGCGGGAATAAAATGAGAGCAAAAGCCGGTGGACATCTAAATAGCACCCCTTTCACTGTTGCTTTATCTACCTCAAATTCTTATCACTATGTAACATTTTATTTTATACTTTTTGTATGTTCACTCTGAATCTTCCCCTACAAGAATGTTAATTTGGTGTCTTATTCAGTACTCTGCATCCAGAGCCTGGAACAGTGCCTGGTACATAACAGGGATTTAATAAATGAATGGGGGTGGGGTAGGGAGTCACATCAGAATCAGACGGTTCCTTCTTAACTGGAGAAGTAGCAAAAAGAGAATCGGATGGATTGGATGATAGCTGGAATCAGAGTAAAGTCGCCTTAACAGACAGTACTATCCTGAACACTCCATTAGCTAAAGGGAAGTGAAGTGAAAGTCGCTCAGTCGTGTCTGACTCTTTGCGACCCCATCCAGGCCAGAATACTTGGAGTGGGGTAGCCTTTCCCTTCTCCAGGGGATCTTTTCAACCCCAGGATGGAACCCAGGTCTCCCACATTGCAGGTGGATATTAACCAGCTGAGCCACAAGGGAAGCCCTCACTAGCTAAAACTTTTTTTCATACTCTTAAAATATTTTTCTATACCAGCGTTATGGGATCTTAAGTCCCAAATTACCTCTTCTGGGCCGAGTGCTTATTTCTTTGTGTTCCCACTGCCCCCTCTGCCCACTCACCCCAAACCATCTCATCCAACCATGACAGGTTTCGTGAAAGCCTTGGCATGCACCCTCTTGCCCCACCAGAGTTGCAAGAAGGTGAAGGCTACAATTCGTTGTTCAGTTATTTCCCTGCCCCTCTGAGAGTGTGGCACACGGTAGGCTCAAATGAAAGAATGCCTTGGGTAGGCCTCGTAAACCAAGATTCCTTATTTGGAACAATGTCAGGCAACTTTGCTGCTTCTACTGAAGGTGGTGATACTGAGAAATGCAGCTGTTGCGGGAGGCTTATAGTAATGTACTTCGTGTGTTTGCGGACAGCAGGTCAAAGGCCCGGGATGGTCGCGCAAACAGGCGTCCGGAACCTAGGCCTTCCCTTGCCCCAGCATCCGCAAAGGCCTATTAATCCTTAATATTCAAATTCGGCCCACTAAACCATCCCCTCGGCGCCCAAGCCGCCTCTTTTCCCCAAATGACGGCCGTTGGCAGCCAATCGGCAGCTAGACGGGGCGTCCGCCCCCTTTTCCCTCGCCGGAACGGACACCGAGTCCCGCCAATTGGGGGCGTCGCCACCGAGGCCCCGCCCCACCCCGACTGCCGCATCCAATGGCGCGCCAGCTCGCTCAGGCACCGGGGGCGGGGCGCAGGCGCGCAGGTGCAGCTGTGCGCAAGCCGGCCGGGAGGGCGGGGCGCGACGTCGGCCGTGCGGGGTCTCGGCGTCGGCGGCGCGCGCGCTCCCTCCTCTCGGAGAGAGGGCTGTGGTAAAAGCCGTCCGGAAAATGGCCGCCGCCGCCGCTGCCGCGCCGAGCGGAGGAGGAGGAGGAGGCGAGGAGGAGAGACTGTGAGTGGGACCGCCGCGGCTGCGGGCGGGGACCCTTGCTGGGGGGCGGGGGGTAGGGGCGGGACGTGGCGCGGGAGGGGCCCGCGGGGTCGGGCGACACGGCTGGCGGATGGCGTCCCTCCTCTCTACCCTCCCCCTCCCGCTGGTGACGGCACCCCCCCCCCCCCCCGGCGGCCCGTTACCCGCACTTGCGGGTGACCGTCTTCGGCGCGACCTCCTCAGGCTGCCTTTGCCTGCTTCCCCCCACCCTCCCGCCTTCGGCGCGCATCCCGGCCCCCCGGCCCCGCGGGCGCCCCTGTCGCCGGGGCTTCGCCTGTCGGGGCTGCGCGCGCGTCGTGCCCTTCGCGGGGCTTCGGGCCCGCGGCGCCGTCGCGCGCCCCGCGCCCCCGGCCTCTCCCTGGCTCGCGCTTTCCCGTCTCCCTCCCTCGCGCGCCCCTCTCCCGTTACTCGGCCCCCCCCACTGGCGCGCGTGCGCAGTTCGCCTCCCGTCGGGAGAGTGCGCCACAAGGGCTCCTGGGCAGTCGCCCCCATCTCCAGGCTTTGCCTCCCCCTCCTTGTCGCCCATTCCATGACTTTCTGCGCCCCCCCCCGCCCCCGCCGCGAGCGAGTTCCTTTCGCATCTAGCAAGAACAAGTAGGTGGGAATTATTGTCCACCCACAAAAGGCACTAGACATTGTGTTCTTGGCCCCAGAGCTCATCAGAAAGAGGCGGTGATAGTTGCCATCAGGAGCCGTGGGGAGGGGACGGGGTGTCCGGCAGCACCCGAAGCGCTTCGATGGGAGCGCGCTCCCAGGGCGTTTGGGGGGGGGGGGGCATGTCCTCAGAATACGAGCGCCCTCCCATCCTTCCCCCCCCGCCCGCCCCCCTTCGCCGGCGATCTTCCAGTTACATAAGTGGAGTGGGGCTCAGTCTGTGACGGGCTTCCATAGTCCCGGAGCGCGCCGGGCTCAAGATCACCAGTACCAGATGGGGCAAGTTCACCGCATCGCCGGGGTGCCCATCACTTGGTCCCTGAAAGTTTATTTTCTTTCTAGTTTGCTTCTGAGTCACCCAGACTGAAACTCAGGTGACTGATTAGTGGTGTGGCAATGTTTTTTGTGGTTTTGCACTGAAGACTTAAGGTCATGGTGAAGAGTTTAAAAGATTGCTTTCACAGAGGAGACCGTTCACGGCCTTGCTGAGTGTGGATTCCAAGGGGGGAAAGGCTGGCTGTGGAATACACCTCTGTGGCCGTCGCTTCTACTGTGAGTGTGTTCGGTGTGGATTGGTCACAGCCGAAATGGGCTCCACCACAAAATTGATATTCCTGACTCATGGTCAGGCAGATGTGTGCTTCTCGTTTTTCAGGACCAGGAACGGGCTGCAAAGCCATTCAGAGTTGTGTCTCTGTTGTGCCGATCAGTGCCCCGAATTGTGAGATGGTAGCATAGAATTCTGTGGGTGGTTGGTGATCACAGAACCGAACCTACTGGCCTGTGAGGCTGAGTGGCTTAAGAGTTGAGGACTCTGGCAAGTTTTAGGCATTTTGTTACATTATGAAAATGAAGCATATTCGGGCCTTGGTAGCAAAAATCATTAACAGTAAGTTGCTATCCAGGAGAAATTTGGGTTCCACCGTCATAATTTTCATCTGCATCTGAACGATTTCAACTAAGAATGCCATTAACCTCTTGGGTCCTTTGAGATATGCTGAATCTTTATTATTTTTTTTAATCTGGCTTTTAGTTTTAGGTCTTTTGGGAATTTCTACTAGGGATTTAGGGAAATAAATTTATTTATGGGCTTTGAAGGATTTCTAAATCCTAGTCCTGGAACCTAGGAAAAAATTTGCTTTCATTTTTTACCCGGACGTATCAGAACGTTAAAGGGCACAATCAGTCTCAGAGGTGTAGGGTTGATTGAATAAGTTGCCACAGAACACCCATTCATGGCATGTCAGCGAGGGGGTGATCACTGAGGTGCATTCCTGTCTGCACACATAGATACACAAGCCTCTAATGAAGATTGCAAGGTTTGTACATCTGAGCCTCAGATGTGACCGGCAAGGGCTCGATTTTGTTTCCCATCATTAGCAGTGCGTTAGCCGCCTCGGGTGCCCCTCCAGTGAGCCGTTCCATCATACCCCTATCCCTTTAACCTGCACAGCCTCCAGAATATAGTTTGTCTGCAAAGTACCTGGTGGCATCTGAAGTCATGGTGTCCTAACAGCTTGAGGAAACCCTCTATGGCTTTCTTGCCAGTACACACCATACTCTTCTTTTGGTGTGACAAATTTGCCTGGAATGCTTGCAACCTTGAATCCCAGGTCTTTGTTTCACCTGACAGAGCACGATGCAGTCCAACCATACTCCAACTTTTGCGCTGTTTATGTTGCAGGAGGGTTCGAGTACTGTTTTGCATTTTATTTGCAATTTCCAGCCACAGCCCTTGTTTCCCGGCTGGCCCTGCCTCTTTGTGGCTGAATCTAGTGGGATGGGGAGGCACGCTGTGGAATTTGACAGAATTGGCTAGAGGAGTCCAATATGATGATGTCCCCCTCCTGAATACCCCTTCCCCCATGTGGAGATGGAATGAAAACCTTGCTTCTCGAAACTAGAATAAAGAAGAGCCGATTGGAAAGTGTTAGTTCCTTCTTGGAGGGCGCTTTCCCCTGCTTTACACCTGCCCTGTATTATTTACATGATAAATGATGTCTCCTGGAACCCGTGATATTTTGTAAAGGTGAATATCAGTGAAAATCTTTTAACTGGCTAAGAGCAGTTTGTGGCCAGCCTGCCCGAGTTATCTATGAGAAGAATATTATAGAAAGGGTTTGACTTTTGCAGTAAGTAGTGTTTCAAGCACAGAGAGGGTAAAGCATAGTCCTAGACTGGTGGTTCCAGGGAGTGTGGTAGACACCTGTTTGTTTTCCCCACCCTTTGCTGGTGATACGCACGCAGACCGGCCTCGTGTGGCTGGCAGACACAACCTTTTTTTCATGGGTAGAGCATTATTACTGCTCCAGTGGGAGGACCTTGTTCTCAGTGCTTCTGTACCAGTGTCTTACAGTCAAACTGTCATTGTCACCACTGTGCCTTTACCTCAATTTGGGTAGGATGGATGTAAAGTCTCTTTTCCTTGGACTCACTGACACAAAAGTTGTGCTCTTCTGCATTTACCTGGTCTCTTCTGCCTTTCTTTGGCACGGAGCCCCTTCCTATTGAAAGCTTGCTTTGTACGCCTTTGCTTAAATACTTGGTTCTACCCCTTTGATGGTAGGTATGGTGTGGGGGGGAACAGAGTGAGAGCAGGGCATGGCCACTCCCATATTTAAGAGGAGTTGTGACCATTCTGTTACAGAGTAAAGCCTTGGCCTTTTTCACTTCTTCAAGGCACAGTTACGTTGGTTCTGCTGGTGTATGAATGTCTTGAGCATAGCTGTTTTGTTATACTGCAGATGTCTGGACTCTTGGTATCAAGCCTTAGAAAGGCTTCCGTGCATAAGGGCTGGGGGTGCTCTATAACATATATATAGACCTGCAATTCACTGCTTTATTGGGTCTTCACCTAAGTGCTCTCATTTGCTGGCTCTTTTTTTTTTTTCTCTACGAAATCTTGAGTTATCAGAGATCTTAAACTTTCAGAGCTCGAAGGAACCTTAGTCTAGGTCCCTCAGTTTACAAATAAAAATGTAATTTACAAAAAAAAAAAAAGGCAACTGTGAAAAGTTGTGGCTCTTCTAGGGCTTCCCAGCCAGGATGCCAGTTTGATTTTTATTATATAGCTAACTGAGTAATAGGTCAGCTGGTAAAGAATTCACCTGCAATGGGGGAGACCCTGGTTCGATCCCTGGGTCAGGAAGATCCCCTGGAGAAGGGATAGGCTACCCACTCCAGTATTCATGGGCTTCCCTGATGGCTCAGATGGTAAAGAATCAGCCCGCAATGCGCGACACCTGGGTTCGATCCCTGGGTTGGGAAGATCCCCTGGAGGAGGGCATGGCAACCCACTCCAGTGTTCTTTACTGGAGAATCTCCATGGACAGAAGAGCCCAGGAGGCTACAGTCCATGGGGTTGCAAAGAATCGGACATGACAGAGCAGCTAAGCCCAGCAAACCTGAGTAATACTGTGACTTTGACTCCTGGGATTTTAGAGTGTTCTATGACTCGACTGTTTAAGGGAATTCTGAGGCCTCACTGCACCTCAATAGATAATTCCAGATACCATCCTGGTAGTTCCAGACCAGCAGTAAAAGACTTGGTTGGTGATGCACTTCTGAGTTTGATTATGTGAGTAATTGTGCCAATAGTCTCTTAAGTTGTACACGCTAGGCTTTTTTTAGTCTAAAGATAAAAGTGCAACTCTTGGGCCGGCAAGGTATCAGAAATTAGCTAATATGGGGTGGTTGAGGTTTTAACAAGGAAGTGTTGGTTGTCTTGATGAAAAGTATAGTGGCAGAAGACCTTCTTAGAACATGTGTCCAAAGGCAAAGGAGAAAGTATCACACTGTTAACTCAGTTTGTTGAACATTTTACTGATCTGAGAGGCCTAAAAGTGAGTGCTCAAAAACAGTCTTGTGTATGTCTGGGGATGGCTTAGGATCTCCCAGGGTACTTGGTTTCTTTTTGGTTCCACTTGTTTTTTTTTTCCTCTCCTGGCTAAAGCCTTTTTACGTGATGTCACAGCAGCTTGTTGCAACTTCAGCTGCTTGCAAATGACAGGACACTTTGCCTCTGCATTTCATGTGTTCTTGGGATGACATTTTGATGTTGCGTGTTCTCTGGAACATATCTTCGGTCTCTGGGTATTTCTGTATGATGTGTTGCACGAAATACTGGAGATTGCTTCCTAACTGTACGTTTTAGTATCAAAATGTCCCTCAGAGGTGACAAGACCTGTGATAGTGTCAGTTCTAACACTCATGAATCTTTCCTTCAGCACTGTGTGTTATCTGGCAGTAAATTTCAGTGTATCCTTTGTTTCTAGCTAGGTAAGCTGGGAAATAGCATGTTACTTTGTCTGTATGTATATCTTCAAAATGTCCCAAATAGCCCTGGGAAAAAGTCGTGCAGCACAATGGGGGCTTTCAACTTACGATTTTCTTTGTTTTAGGCTCCATAAAAATACAGACTCACCAGTTCCTGCTTTGATGTGACATGTGACTCCCCAGAATACATCTTGCTTCTGTAGACCAGCTCCAACAAGATTCCATGGTAGCTGGAATGTTAGGGCTCAGGTAAGTAACCTTCCTTTTTTTTTTTTTAGTATATGTCCTGGTTTGGCCATCTGTTTTTAAAAAAAAAAAAAAGGAATCAAACAAGATCTACTACTCTTGAACCATTATCAAAGTACCCCAAAGACTAAAGACATACGGTGCCAAACTGTGCCATATAATAAAAAAAAGTCACTTCCCTGAGCCCTGAAAGGTCAGTTGGGTTAAGGCTCCTTGGTAGCCACGGTATGATCCGGGGGCGGGTGTCAGATTAGAGCTGGAACTGGTGACCTGCCCCTTCAGTTCACCTTCAAGCAGGTCAGCTAAGCGGAGCTCTTCACCGGCTGCTCTGGCTCTCACCTAGCGGCCTTCAGCGCAGTGCTCTGTTTGCTCTGGTCTCGGGTAAATGACTTCCTGGTCAACATTAGCGAGTGGCGGTGATGCATTTGCAGACACGGGAACCTGCGTGTGTTCCCCTAGAAGGACAACCTTCTGCAAGCTGTGGCCAGACAGCAGAAAGAAAAGAAAGTGAAGTCAAATCAGTCATGTTTGACTCTTTGTGACCCCATGGACTGTAGCCCACCAGGCTCCTCCATCCATGGAATTTTCTAAGCGAGAGGACTAGAGTGGGTGGCCATTGCCTTTTCCAGGGTATCTTCCTGGCCCAGGGATTGAACCCAGGACTCCCGCATTGTGGGCAGACAGTTTACTGTCTGAGCCACCAGGGAATCGAGTGTGTGAATGCCACACACCTCCCACAGGGGCAGCAGAGAGCACCGTGAGGCCCTTCGGGCTCTTGAGACTCTAGAGCAGGAGGAAGGCCTTTTGAGAAGCTGGGGAGCTAGGCCCTCTGAGTCTGCCATGCAGGGGTCCTGTCACCCGCGCATCAGGTGCTTGGGCACGACCGCCTGGCCTTTGAATTTGGTCAGATTGAACGGTTCCTTCATTTCTAAACCGGCAGGCTCAATATCTTAAGCTTTTTTGGAGGCCACATCCACATTTGATGTTTTGACATCCAGATTGCAAACATCCCGTGTGGTAAGACTGAACACTCTAATTTGATTTCTCCATTTCTTCTCCGAAGAAAAACACGTGACTTTACACACTTGTGGTCCTCAGGATTCCAGCTGACCCCCTCAAATTTTGCACTTAGTTGTATCTCTCTAGTGGCTTCTGATGCTTCAGTCTGAAGCTGTGTGGACATCTGTCTCAGCCCATTTCGGGGCTGAGTGAGGGGCAGAGAGTTTGGATAGAGGAGCAGAAAAGGTGTAGACGGAAGTGAAGAGCATCACGCTTGTCTCCAGGTCACAAATTTGGTTCTGCTTCTGATCCTATGACTTAAATTGTCATTCCCATTTACCACTGCGGGGTGTGCTCTGGGCCCTGCTGACAGGACGTTCTTTGTACGCCACGTATTTATGCTGGTGGGAGTCGTGTGGCTGCTGCTTTGTGCATTGTCTCAGAAACTGTGTGGATGAAATGTAATATAGGCAGTGAATGGGTTTCTTCTGATAGATATTAGGCCTGAAGGAGTGATTGATGTTTTTAATAGTCTTTTTCTCCGATTGCAAATGGATTTCATAAAACAGACGGTGGCAACTCTACAATTTCTTCTAAACAATGTAGAAAGGAAGAGATGTTTTTAAAAATATCTCATTACTTGTGAATGGGAGAGACATGGCTGTTTGAGCTTCAAGGGACTTTGAAGTGAGCATGAGTGTGAAAGGCGCTGAGTCGTGTCCGACTCTTTGTGACCCCATGGAGCATACAGTCCATGGAATTCTCCAGGCCAGAATACTGGAGTGGGTAGCCCATCCCTTCTGCAGATCTTCCCAACCCAGGAATCGAAGCAGGGTCTCCTGCATTGCAGGCAGATTCTTTACCAACTGAGCTATCAGGGAGCTTTGAAGGGAATTCTCAAAGGACAGAACCTGTCTTTAATAGATAAGTACTTGATCTCTTACTACTTTTCTTTTCAAGAAATTATAAAAAATAATACATGGTGTTTTTTTTTTTTTTTTTAAGAAAAGTCAAACTATTTTAAAGTATTTCAGTAAAAAAGCAAATGTTCCAGTACTCTCCACACCCACTACCCAAAGTAACTGCCGTTAATAGCGTACTGTAGATCGTTCTGATTCTTCTTCTCAGGCTCTGCAAATATGTTCCGTTTGTATTTTTGACAAAATAAGAATTGCATGGTATGTATTCGACATCTCCCATGTGATATATTTCTCTGCCTCATTTCTGTTAAATAGAAGCGTGGTTTGGTGCTAATTTACGTCATACAGTGTTCCCCTTTTGATTTTCTTGATGGTTCACTATTAAAGATGCTACTGGATTGAATGTCCTCAGGTGCCAGTCCTTTTGAAGAAAGGCTGCCTAGACTTGAAGTTGCCGGTGGGTACTTACCACATCACCTTCCAAAATGTCTATCCCGTTTCCCATGACAATCTTAGCAAGTACTACTTCTTGTATTTCCCATATCCTCCCAGAATTGGATGTCCTTTTTAAATGTGTGTTTCTTGGGTTATTACTAGGGCTGAACGTCAGTGGTCACTGGCCATTTGTATTTGGTTTTTGTGAATTGCCTGTTCATGTTTTGCATTTATTCTTCCATCGGGGTATTTCTTTTAAGTCAGTTTATAAGAACTCTTAATATATTAAGGATATTAATTCTCTGTCATCATGCAGAGATTTTTCTTTGTTACATGACATGACGATACTCATCTAGATTTTCTTTCTTCCTAAAAAACTTGATGATGTGCTATATTCATACATACATATTTGATACATGCAAAAGATTCATATAGTTACGTTGTCTTATGATTTTTGTACGGTATTTGGAATACTTGTGTTTGTATTTAACTTTGGGATTGGATAAGGTCTCGAGTCCAGCTAGCCAGTATGTCATAGCCATTTGTTGAACCATCTGGTCTTCACCTTTATCTTATGCCAACTTCAAGTGAACAGAGGATCTTTTACTTCTTTCTTTCTGAAGTTTTTTCTTTGTGAGGCTCTTGAGGGCAAGCCCATCAGCAGATAATGGTTTATGCATTCATCCAACAAATATTTTTGCTCCTGCTTTGAGCCAGGGATGGTGCTGGGTCCTGCACGTGCTGCCTTCTTCACTGGCCGTGGGGTGCTGGGGAAGGCGACAGAGGTCATGATGCCAGCTGCGTGGCTCCAGTGCCCATTCCAGAAGACTCGAGAAAATAGCGGATCTTCACAAAAGTAGGTTTTAGATAAACTAGGAGGACTCCAGAGGGTGTGTATATGCATGTGTGTGTTTTAAATTCTGACACAGAAGTCGGAGCCATAGGGTAGACTGCAACATAAGCATAGTTTGTTTTCTAACTCAGATAATTGCAGGCTGATTTGTGTCTTGATTTATGATGAGGGCTTTTTGCTGTTAAAATAGTTTTATATTCAACTGCCTTGGTTGTGATGGAATAAAAGTTGCACACTGATAAAAATGGTAATTTTCTTCTATGATGATTTTGAAGCTTTCTGTAATAGCTGATAAAAATAAAGACAGGGTTTTGGTGAATGTGATCTTTGGGGAACAAGTGTAATTTTTTGCGGCTGGCATCATTTAAATCTAATAAGTACCCTCAAAACTGAAGTGGAATCCTAATTTCTTTTTGACTTAAAGAAATGACATAAGTGATACGTGATTAAGGAAAAGGCTTCTTGTGTAAGGCTGAGGTTTTTTAATGATTACTTTAAATACGTATATAACAGTACAGCATTAAAAAGGTGGTATAAAAGGTTGCATGGTATAAGATCTCCTTGCCACCCTGTCCCCAGACAACCATTTCTCCCTGAAGGCAACCATCATTATCAGTTTCTTATAAATCTGTGAGTGTGCATGTGTAATTTTGAAATTGTGAAATGTTCATAACAGAAAATTTTCTGTTTTAACTATTCAATGTGCAGTTTAGTGACACTGAGTACATTCTCTTTGCTGTGCAGCCATCACCACTGTGTATCTCCAGAGCCCTTTTATCTTGCAAAACTGAAATGATACCCGTTAAATGAGAACTCCCCACTCTTCCCCACTCTCAGCCCCTGGCAGTTGCTCATCTACTTTGTCTCCTATGAAATGGACTATTCTAGATACCTCATATTATTGTATATTTTTCTATATGTGTTTATGTATATATCTTATGTGTGTGTTTTTTTACCAAATAGTAAAACACTGTGCACATTTGCACAGTTTGCTCTTTTTAGTTAATATATTTTGATGCTTGTGTGATGTGAATTTCCGTAGAGACATGTCACTCATTTTAAGGGTTGAGGTAGTAGTCCATTATGGATACACCATAATTTCTTAACTGATTTTCTCTTGATGGATATTTATGTTTCCAGTGTTTTTTATTTCATATGTTGTAGTGAATCATCTTTTATATAATACCATTTTTCACAGCCAAGTTTATCTGTAGGAGAAATTCGTAGAGCTTGAACTTGCTGGGTCAAAGAATATATGCATTTTAAACTTTGATAGATATTGCTAAATCAAGGATGGCCTTCCAGTTGTGTGGTTTTAGAGGGGAAAAAAATTACATTTGAGTAGATAAGCACAAATTTGTAGAGATTAGAGAGCTGTTTATTCGGATAGGAAGAAATTATTTTCAGCAGTTAGCATGAGAAAGCAAAACTTCAGAAGCTTCCATTTCACGACCTAGTGTGAACAGAGGAGCTGAGACAGGACCCTTTATTTGGCAAGGAGAACGTCAGCCTGTTCTCATTTGTGGATCTTGAAGAAAATGGAGTGTTTTTATTTTGGTACCGTTCTAACTTGCAGCGGTTCCTTGGGACTCAGGGTTGAAAAGCGCCCGCAGCTGCTGAATGTTCTCCCTTATTTGTGTTGTGACGTCATAAGGAATACCCTGAAAGTATTCAGGACCATATTGCTGTCGCCTTGTTTCTCGTTGACTGTGGTACTCTATTGCAGTCCTTTTTTCACTTACCTTGGACTAATTGAGCATCTGTTATTTGTCACTTCCTGCCCTAGATGCTGGGGACTGTTCATACACTCAGTGATTTTCTGGTCTAAAAGACAACAGGCCAATACGCCTTTATTTTACAAGGGGCTAAAGGTGACAGTGGCCACTTAGAGTGCACGGAAACATTAGATCCCACCTGGACTCCCAGGTAGAGTCAGGGAAGAGACTTCTTTGAAAAATGACCCCCCCACCCAGGACCTGAATGATAAGGCACCATTAAATTCCAGGAGGAGGCACATGCAGAGGAGAGGGCTGTGCGTCTGGAAGCTCGGACGGGAGGGAACTTGGAGAGTTCAGGGTGGGAGGATGGGGCAGCAGGGGGTCTCAGAGAAGTTGCACTGGCAGGGATGCTGGTGGCAGAGCAGACCCAGCTGGCCTGGCTGTGCCAAATAGGCTCAGTCTTCCTTCCAGCGGCCTCACTCTGAGAGGGTCCTGAGCCCCAGGAGGTGGTGGCAGGTGCTCCAGCCACCTGGCCTGTCCCCCCAACCCCCGGGTTCTGGAGGCCATCTGCCCATCAGACCCCAGGGGCTCCCGTTCCACGTCTCCTCCTCAAACCTGATCCTGGAGACTGAGAGGTTGCCCATCCCCCGAAGGTGATGGAGCTACTCCCCAGACAGGCCAGTTTATAACCTTCGGAAGTACTTTGCGAATTCCCAGGATGGTGCCCTACCGCAGGTGACATTCTGCAGCTTGTGCTTTTTACACACTCCTTGGCTTTTGAGCCTGGGCCGTGTTGCTGTGTGCAGCCCTTCATTCATTTAACTTGTCTCCTTGTGCTGTGGAAACATCTTTACAACCGAAGTCCCACCAGAGCCCTGAGGGAGAATGGAATTGTCGAGAAACAAGGATTGACATCTGGTTTATGTTTACATCCTTCGGCTCTATTAACTGAGAAGATATTTTTATTTCGGTGTTTGTGAAAACTTTCCACAAAAAAAAGGCATCCATTTTCTAGACTTATTAATAGAGCAGTCCGAAGGTTTTATTTTTAGTTTTGAAAGAAATCAAAGCAGGCTTCTGAGATAGGCACATTTTCCCTCATTCCCATCTCCTTTTCATGTTTTGCTGCTAAGACAAACATGAGCACTTTTCAGCATGAGCTGGCTGTCTCCATGTAGATTATTTTTGAAAAATGTAAGCACTTGGGTTTTTCTGGGGTTTCTACTGGTACTTAAGTTTTGACATTTCTTTGAAAAGTATTTTAAATCTGTATATACATTTTTAGTAATTTGTTTTTAAAATACAAATGTCTGTGTTTTGGGGTTTTCTGTTTTTGTAAACAGCAGAAGGTATTAGTCTATATTAAGTACTAATTTGCTCTAATATTTTCAGCTGTTTTTGGAATTACACTTGGCAAAAAAAAAGAGACAAATGTCTGCAGTTGTGACAGTTTGTCTTTTTGTTCCTTTTAACTCCAGAATAAATAATTCTAGTGAATTTTTTTCTAGGCTTGTAAGAACACAGGAATGATTTGAGTCATTGTAATAAGTAGTTAGGCAAAATTGAAAGTCTTTTTTTTCAGTGGTATGACCCTGTAAGAAACTGTTAATACAGCCTGTGAGCAACTGTGTAAAATTTCTTAACCACTCTTCCAGATTGTTTAAGACAAAAGAAAATGAACAACCAAACAAAAATACTGTTCATTATGCTCTTTATTTTTAATTACATAAGTAAAGCATCATTCTAGGAAATTTAGAAAATGCATGTGGAAATTACTCTGGAGATTCCAGCATGCAGAGAAAACTGCTGTTACTGTTTGGTGTGTATCTTTCTAGAATGAGGGTTCTGGCTCAAGTTTGAGAAGTTAGGGGTTCTGTAACCTTGGATATATACTTGGCCTTTATTTTTACTAACCTCTCAGTAAAAATTTAATGACAGATGTAGGCAGCAGACCATGGTAGTGTTAGGAGTACCTGTGCTTTTGTTCCCAATAGAGAGCAAAGATGCTTTCATATAGTATTCCATGCAGTTACAGAGATTTTGAAATATTGCTCGTGTTCATCACAACTCAAACTTAGTTGTCAGACTCACTTCCAGATCTGGCTATTTATTTAGTGGTTTACTAAAGAGGCACATATTACTCTTAATACCAATTCTCAAAGTAAGTTGTTAATCAATTTCTATTTATTTTATTTTATGTATTTGAAAACATCCTTCTGAGGAGTGGTTCAGAGGGCCAAAGTCCATTATGCCATGCAACTCCAGATATAAGAACAGCCAACATTTGAGTGGTCGCTGTGCCAGGGAAAGAGATCAGGAAAGCCCTAAAACACAGGTGCATTAAAGAGAGACAGAATGACGTGAAAAGTGAGTTTAAATTACTATATCAAATATTTTTTATGAACACATTAATATTTTCCAGATCCTGTGCAAAGTGTACTACAACTGGCAAATAATAACCTAAAGGTTACCTTTGCTATTGGCATTTTAAATATCCTTCTAGAGTCTTCTTTACACACCTGTGTATATGTGTCTGTGTTTTACTTATCAAATATTTATTTGTTTTTTGGCTGCACTGGGTTTCAGTTGCAGCACATGGGATATTCAGTCCTCGTAGTAGCATGCAGGATCTTTTAGTTGTAGCATACAGGATCAAGTACTCTGACTAAGGATCGAACTCGGGCCCCTTGCATTGGGAGCATGGAGTCTTAGCCACTGGACCACCAGAGAAATTCCTACATGTTGATTGAGATAAATGGGATCATATAGTATGTACTGTTGTAACTTGCCTTCTTTCCACACTGATAATGCCATAGATATCTTTCCATGTCAATAAAAATACGTATCATCACTTTTCTCTACAATAAAAATAACTTGTGTTTTCTAATTATAAAAGTAATAACTGTTTTGTGGGGAAAAAATGTTTTTTAGAAAATATGGGAAGAGGAAACGGAAGGATTGTCCATAAAACTGACATCTACACATAGATAATGTTTTTGTGCCATCATTTTTAATGATCACCTGACATTTTATTGATGGCTCTATGTTGATTTAATTAGAGCTGTTTCCATTATTTCTGTGCTTTCATTTCTGTGTGGCTGTGTGCTGACCATTCTACTCTGTGCCTGTGTCTCTAGCTTGCATCTCTAACCTCTTTTTTTGTTTGTTTTCTTAATTACTTTATTTTAATTGGAAGATAATTACTTTACAATATTGTGATGATACAATATTGTGATGATTTTGGGCGTCTCTAACCTCTTGAGCCCTGCATTGGATGGCCTCTTCAGTCTTTCCCCCGGAGTTGCTCCTAGCCGTCTCAAACTTAACAAGTCCCAAACAGAACTCTTGCTTTTTTCCCTCCTTCAATTCTGCTTTGGACACGACTGAGCGACTATACACCAACAATGGGTCTGCTTCTCTTCATAGTTTCTGTTTCATTAAATATCATCAGCATCCGCCCAGTTACCAGTCTAAAATTCTAGGAGATGTCCTAGGTTCTCACCTTCCTCTAATCCACCAGCAAGTACTATGGGCCTCCACATTCAAAATGTACCTCAGAACCAACCACTTGTCACCACCTCCACTAAGACCTCAGTCCCCACCACAAGTCACTTCTCAGACGGATGCTCTAAGATTTCAGGTCACATACTGAGCAGCTTTCTCACCCACACTTGGAAACAGCTACATCCTTCATAGGCCTTTTTTTTTTTTTTTTTTTACAGTGATACTTAATTCTAAGTGATTAAATTTTTCCACGTACAAGTACTGGGTTCCTTGCTGCTCTGTGTTGAAGAATCTGCAGTTCATCAGGCTGTCATCCAGTCATTCATCCCATGACAGAATTAAGTGTCTACCGTACCTGGGGCAGTGTGGTAGGCAGGCTGTAGGGTGACCGACACAGAGTGGCATCTATTTTGCATGGAGCTCAAGTGTGACTGGAAAGAGAGACTTTAAATAATTTCGGAGAGACAGACTTTAAATAATTTTCAAGTGATTATGTAATTACAGTGGGTTCAGTGTTCTAAAGGAGGAGTTGGAAGAGGGTTCACTGTGATCATGTGTAATGGAGGAATAGCCCAGCCTTGGGAGGGATATGGAGGCCCGCCCTAAGGAGGCAGTGCTGAAGTGAGGGACCAAGGGGGCAAAGCCCAGAGTGGAGGAGGGCTTTCCAGGTGGAGAAGAGTACCTGTGAAAGCCCCGAGTCTGGCCAGAGCTTCATCAACTGAGATACTTAAGCAGGCTACGGCAGAGCAGGGGTTGGGAGCTGAGATGCAGGCTGAGTGGCTGACAAGGTGGGTGCAGGATTTTTGACATTAATGTCATAATAGTAGGGAGCTATCAAAGGGTTAGGCTGTTTGGATTTTGATTTTATAATCAAAGTATTACAGCCCCTTGATAACAGCATAACCTCAAGGTTATGGTGAAAACAACAGTCTAGCCCTCTCCTCTCCTGTTCCATGACCCAGAGATGCGATGCCAGCTTTACATGGTGTCTCCTTTGAGTTTCTTTGGTTACTGTCAGAACTAAATTGTATATTTATGTGTCTTTCTTGATTTGACAACGTTGGGGAGTTACAAAAGAAGACAGCTTACATTACCTCCCTTTCTGGCATTCATATTCACAACAGTGGTTCCTGTTCCATCACCTTTAGTCCATAAAACACTTCCCCTCTCTGGAAGGGGATATAATAACCCTGGATCAGTAAAAATGCTAAATGTTTACCTTTGATAACTAAATTCCAGAGTAAGGAGCTGGTGTAATGATCACCTGAAATGGTGGCAAAATATTTGCTGTTGTATTTTCTGTTCTCTTTCATGTCAATATAGACTCGTGGAATTTTACTTATTAAATGTTTTACTCTGCAGCCAAAGTCACTATTCTTTCTTGATCAAATTATTCCAAATGTGGCCAGTGAGATTCCCTTTATGCTGGCACCTGTGTCATCTTGGCATACCCTTATTAATTAGTCTTTGAGTGATTCTTTGCTTTCTGGGATAAGACATTCCATCCCAATGTGTGCTTTTCCTAACCCAGAACTGGTTCCAAGAGTTCTGGATCCTTTTAGTGGGAAATGGTATTTAGAATTTCAGTGTTAGATGTGCACACTCTTACTGGGATGCCATTGTATCTATGATCTTTCAGTGGACAAAGCTAGAAAACATACTGAAAAGCTTTCTTACCTCACAAATACATAACGATGTCTACAATGGAAATTAACATTAGAGGGTTTGTCATTAAATTAACATTAGTGGATTTGTCTTCAACTTTATTTTACCCTTATATATCTTTTTCTTACACAAAAAAAGTTCATTCCTAATTAACATTAAAGGTTACTTAATCTTGTAATATACATAAAATAATTATCAAATTATAATGTCATTAGTACTACGAAAATAATAATTATGAATGAAGTTTCAGATTTCTTCTTGTCCTTAGGATATATCTTACCAGGGACGTAAAATCAAGATTATTGTGTTCAAAAACCACCTGGAGGATTTGCTTCTAGTAGTAGTGAGGTAGCTCATTTTGGACTACCTCCCACCTCCTTGCAGATAACAGCTAACAACTCAAAGACAAAAATAAAAAACCACTTGTTTTAAGGCACTAGAGAGAGACTGAAAACAGGCAGAAATTAGAGGGAAGTCGATACTTGGAAGAAGGAAACTGCATTAGATGAAAAACAGCTATTTACCCACAGGCAGTCCTCCTCAGTGCTGCTGCAGGGAAACAGAAACTTTGATAGAGTCCTAGACTCGAGGGTTAAGGAATAAGAGGAATGAAGGCAGAAATTCTGGAAATCAGATTAGCCACAGGCAGTGGGGAAGGTAGGCAAATTCTTCATAGAAACTCTACCCAACTCCAGCTAAGGCAGAAGGAATGAATAGAGATTTCACCTGCTGCTCACCACAGGGAAGACTGAAGATCTCTTCAAGAAAATTAGAGCTACCAAGGGAACATTTCATGCAAAGATGGGCACAATAAAAGAAACGGTATGGACTGAACAGAAGCAGAAGATATTAAGAGGTAGCAAGAATACACAGAAGAACTACACAAAAAAGATCTTCATGACCCAGATAACCACAATGCTGTGATCACTCACCTAGAGTCAGACATCCTGGTTTCTGAAGTCAAGTGGGCCTTAGGAAGCATCAATAAGAACAAAGCTGGTGGACGTGATGGAATTCCAGCTGAGGTATTTCAAATCCTAAAAGATGATGCTGTGAAAGTGCTGCACTCAATATGCCAGCAAATTTGGAACACTCAGTAGTAGCCTCGGGGCTGGGAAAGGTCAGTTTTCATTCCAATCCCAAAGAAAGGCAGTGCCAAAGAATGTTCAAACTACTGCACAATTGAACTCATCTCACACGCTAGCAAAGTGATGCTCAAAATTCTCCATAGGCTTCAACAGTATGTGAACAGAACTTCCAGATGTTCAAGCTGGATTTAGAAAAGGCAGAAGAACCAAAGATCAAATTGCAAATATCTGTTGGATCATAGAAAAAGCAAGAGAACTCAAGAAGAACACGTACTTCTGCTTCATTGATCGCACTAAAGCTTTTCACTGTATAGATCACAACAGACTGGAAAATTCTTAAAGAGATGGGAATACCAGACCGCTTGACCTGCCTCCTGAGAAATCTGTATGCAGGTCAAGAAGCAACAGTTAGAACTGGACATGGAACAATGGACTGGTTCCAAATTGGGAAAAGAGGCTGTATATTGTCACCCTGCTTATTTAACTTATATGCAGAGTACATCATGAGAAATGCCAGGCTGGATGAAGCACAAACTGGAATCAAGATTGCCAGGAGAAATATCAATAACTTCAGATATGCAGATGACACCACTCTTATGACAGAAAGTGAAGAGGAACTAAAGAGCCTCTTGATGAAAGTGAAAGAAGAGAGTGAAAAAGCTGGCTTAAAACTGAACATTAAAAAAAAAACAAAGATCATGGCATCCAGTCCCGTCATTTCATGGCAAATAGATGGGGAAACAATGGAAACAGTGACAGACTATTTTCTTGGGCTCCAAAATCACTGCAAATGGTGATTGCAGCCATGAAGTTAAAAGATGCTTGCACCTTGGAAGAAAAGCTATGACCAACCTAGAGAACATATTAAAAAGTAGAGACATTACTTTGCCAACAAAGGTCCATCTAGTCAAAGCTGTGGTTTTCCCAGTATGACTCTGGGAATGATCGTGATTCTCACATCCCAGTCATGTATAGATGTAAGAGTTGAACCATAAAGAAAGCTGAGCACCGAAGAATTGATACTTTTGAACTGTGGTGTTGGAGAAGACTCCTGAGAGTCCCTTGGACTGCAAGGAGGTCAAACCAGTCAATCCTAAGGGAAGTCAGTCCTGAATATTCATTGGAAGGACTGATGCTGTAGCTGAAGTTCCAATAATTTGGCCACCTGATGCAAAGAACTGACTCACTGGAAAAGACCCTGATGCTGGGAAAGATTGAAGGCAGGAGGAGAAGGGGATGACAGGATGAGATGGTTGGATGGCATCACCAACTCAATGGACGTGAGTTTTCGCAAGCTTTGGGAGTTTGTGATGGACAGGGAAGCCTGGTGTGCTGCAGTCCATGGGGTTGCAAAGAGTTGGACACTACTTAGCAACTGAACTGAACATGCCATACGTGAAATTTAATTCAAGATTAATTATGGATCTAAATATAAAGCTTTTAGGAAAAAGCAGGAGAATGTCTTCACAATCTAGAGATAAAGGTTTCTTAGCATACAGAAAGCAGTAATTATTAAAGGGGAAAATGGATACATTGGACTTCATTAAAACTTAAAACTTTTTCTTTTCCAAAGGTAAGATTAAGAAAATGAAAAGACAGAAGTCATTGAGAAGTAGTTGACACAAGTTGTAAATAGGAAAGTCGTATATCTGACAAATGACTTATATCCAGAATACATAAAGAACTCTTTCAATTCAATAATAAAAAAGACAGTCTATTTTTGAAACAGGAAAAGATTTTAGTAAGTACTTCATAAAGGAAGGCATTTGAGTGATGACCAGTTTTCATGTGAAAAAGTACTAACAGTCATCAGAGAAATGCAAATTAAAGCCACAATAAAATACCACTACACACCCACTGGAAGGGCCAAAACTGAAAACTGACAACACCAAATGTTGCTGAGGATATGGGGTGGGGCTGACTAGAAACTGGTGCCAGGGAAACTTTCTGTGACCATGGTAACATCTTTTATCTTGATAGGGTTTGGCTTATACAGGTGCATACACTTGACAGAACTCATCAGATGGTACACTTAAAATTTGTCATTTTACTGGATGTAAATTTTACCTAAAAACGAGTTTTCATCTCTAGTCAATGGTATACATGCTAACTTGTTTGGAGATGAAGCGTACTGGTGAACTTTGAAATGCATCAAAAATAAGATGGATTGATGTGTGGATGAATCATGTCAATAATGGTAGAATCTGGGTGATATATATATGGGTGTTCTTTGTACAGTTTGTTCAATTTTTCTGTATGTTTGAAATTTTTCTTCATAATGTGTTGGGGAAAAGTCACTTGGAATAATTCTTTTTTGTGTGGTTATGTTACTGATTTGATGTAGTTAGCTTTATTTGTTTTCAGTGTTGTGGTTTGCTTTTTCTCTTTATTTGTAGAATACAGTCAAGCCTAATTTAATTGGGGAATTTCTCCTTTAGCAAATTTCTTCAGTTATGATTGTAGAATAACAGAGTTATGATTGTCATAATGATTCTTTATGTGTGTGCTAAGTCGCTTCAGTCGTGTCTGACTCTTTGCGACCCTATGGACTATGGCCCATCAGGCTCCTCTGTCCATGGGGTTCTCCAGGCAGAAATTCTAGAGTGGGTTACCATTTCCTCCTACATGATTCTTTATGTTAATAGCCTATATGCACACTTTATGTACATGTAAACAAAACGTATGGGTTTTATAATTCTGTTTTGTTATACTTATTCCGATCACATGTATTGAAATGAAATTTGTATCTATTGAATCTAGTATAAGAGACTTGAATTTAAATAAAAGCCAAGCCTCAGATGATAATTAGACTTGTGGTGACCACTTTGTATCGTATAAGTGCTGTATACCTGAAAGATATAATTTTTTAAAAGGCCAAAAAAAAATTAATAGGAAGAAGCTAAGCCCATATAATGCTTAGAAGTTATTAGTTTCTTTCTTATCCTTCTACTGCTTCCTCTTGCAAAAAGATAAACCAGCTCTTCCGCCGTCGTCGCCGCCGCCATCCTTGGCGTGACCTAGCTCGCTCAGATCTTCCTTGGAGAATCCACCACCATCTGCCACCGTGGTGAACTTCACAGTAGACCAGATCCGGGCCATCATGGACAAGAAGGCCAACATCTGGAACATGTCTGTCATTGGCCGCATGGACCATGGCAAGTCCACTCTGACGGACTCCCTGGTGTGCAAGGCAGGTGTCATCGCCTCTGCCCGGACTAGGGAGACCCGCTTCACTGACACCCGGAAAGACGAGCAGGAGCATTGCATCACCATCAAGTCAACGGCCATCTCCCTTTTCTATGAGCTTTCAGAGGACGATTTGAATTTCATCAAGCAGAGCAAGGATGGCTCTGGCTTCCTCATCAACCTCATCAGCTCCCCTGGGCACGTCGACTTTTCCTCAGAGGTGACAGCCGTGCTCTGTGTCACTGACGGTGCCTTGGTGGTGGTGGACTGCGTGTCGGGTATGTGTGTGCAGACAGAGACAGTGCTGTGCCAGGCCATTGCCGAGCGCATCAAGCCAGTGCTGACGATGAACAAGATGGACCGGGCCCTGCCTGAGCTGCAGCTGGAGCCTGAGGAGCTCTACCAAACCTTCCAGCGCATCGTGGAGAACGTCAACATCATTATCTCTACCTATGGTGAGGGCGAGAGTGGCCCCTTGGGCAACATCATGATCGACCCCGTCCTTGGTACTGTTGGCTTCAGGTCTGGTCTGCACGGTTGGGCCTTTACCCTGAAGCAGTTTGCAGAGATGTATGTGGCCAAGTTTGCCACCAAGGGCGAGGGACAGCTAGGGCCTGCTGAGCGGGCCAAGAAGGTGGAGGACATGATGAAAAAGCTGTGGGGAGACCGGTACTTTGATCCAGCCACCGGCAAGTTCAGCAAGTCAGCCAACAGCCCTGATGGCAAGAAGCTGCCACGGACATTCTACCAGCTTATCCTGGACCCAGTCTTCAAGGTGTTTGATGCAATCATGAACTTCAAGAAAGAGGAGATGGCAAAACTAATTGAAAACCTGGACATCAAGTTGGACAGTAAAGATAAGGACAAGGAGGGTAAACCACTTCTGAAAGCTGTGATGTGCCGCTGGCTGCCTCCTGGGGATGCCCTGCTGTAGATGATCATCATCCACTGTCTTCCCCTGTGACGGCCCAGAAGTACTGCAGTGAGCTCCTGTACGAGGGGCCCCCAGACGATGAGGCAGCCATGGGCATTAAAAGCTGTGATCCCAAAGGCCCTCTCATGATGTACATTTCCAAAATGGTGCCGACCTCTGCCAAAGGTCGGTTCTGTGCCTTTGGCCTGGTCTTCTCAGAGCTGGTGTCTACTGGCCTGAAGGTCCGCATCATGGGACCCAACTATACTCCTGGGAAGAAGGAGGACCTGTACCTGAAGCTGATCCAGAGGACAATCCTGATGATGGGCCATTACATGGAGCCTATCAAGGATGTGCCTTGTGGCAACATTGTGGGCCTGGTGGGCGTGGACCAGTTCCTGGTGAAGACTGGCACCATCACCACCTTTGAGCATGCCCACAACGTGCGGGTGATGAAGTTCAGTGTGAGCCCTGTTGTCAGGATCGCTGTGGAGGCCAAGAACCCGGCCAACCTGCCCAAGCTGGTGGAAGGTCTGAAGCGGCTGGCCAAGTCGGACCCCATGGTGCAGTACATCATCGAGGAGTCTGGGGAGCTGCACTTGGAGATCTGCCTCAAGGACCTGGAGGAGGATCATGCTTGCATCCCCATCAAGAAATCTGACCCAGTTGTCTCATACCGGGAGACTATCAGCAAGGAGTCGAACGTGCTCTGCCTGTCAAAGTCACCCAACAAGCACAATAGGCTTTACATGAAGGCATGGCCCTTCCCTGATAGCCTGGCTGAGGACATCGACAAGGGTGAGGTGTCCGCCCGCCAGGAGTTCAAGCAGCGGGCCCGCTACCTGGCTGAGAAGTATGAGTGGGACGTGGCAAAGGCCCGTAAGATCTGGTGCTTCGGCCCTGATGGCACGAGCCCCAACATCCTCACGGACATCACCAAAGGTGTGCAATACCTCAGTGAAATCAAGGACAGTGTGGTGGCTGGCTTCCAGTGGGCCACCAAGGAGGGGGCGCTGTGAGAGGAGAACATGGGGGCGCGCGCTTTGATGTCCATGATGTGACGCTGCACACTGATGCCATCCACCGTGGGGGTGGCCAGATCATCCCCACAGCTCGGTGCTGCCTGTATGCCAGTGTGCTGAAGCCCCGGCTCATGGAGCCCATCTATCTTGCGGAGATCCAGTGTCCGGAACAAGTGGTTGGTGGCATCTACAGCATCCTGAACAGGAAGCGGGGCCACATCTTTGAGGAGACCCAGGTGGCCAGCACCCCCATGTTTGTCGTGAAGGCCTACCTTCCTGTCAAAGTCCTTTGGCTTCACCGCTGACCTGAGGTCCAACACAGGCGGCCAGGCCTTCCCCCAGTGTGTGTTTGACCACTGGCAGATCCTGCCCGGTGACCCCTTTGACAATACCAGCTGCCCCAGTCAGGTGGTGGCAGAGACACACAAGTGCAAAGGCCTGAAGGAAGGCATCCCAGCCCTGGACAACTTCCTGGACAAGTTGTAGGCGGCCTCCGCTTAGCCCACCACAAGGTGGGGTGCAGCCCCCGTGCCCAGGGACAAGTGACCACAGCAGCAAGCCCCCACATTCCCCACAACACCTCAAGGCTGCAGTAATGCTCTGCCTGACAGGTTTCTGGGGCCCACTTCGTGCCATCGCTCAACATGAACTTGATGCCGTTTCTTTTGATATTTATTTCCAGATTTCGGGGGCAACAAGTGCCCTCGCAGCAGGGTCTTATCTGGCTGGTGGGGATGGGGGAGGGGATGGAACAACCAATACTTTTTTGTTGAGAGGGAAACTTAATGTCAAAAAAAAGTTAAAAATAAATGCATTAAGAGGTTTATTTGGGTAAATGGCCCCTAGTGGATTTTCCTCCAGAAGGGGGCAAGAAACAAGCAGGTATGTTCTCTTTGGACAGAAGCTAGAAGGCAGGAAACCCCACCCGCACAGTGTCACTGAGCGCCTCCAGCTGTATTAGTGCCATTGGAATAATAAACTCGACATGGTGGGAAATAAAAAATAAACCAATATATACATATATTCTTATTTATCCTGCTTATACAAAAAACATGTTTTATATACTGTTCTGCATCTTGTTTTGTTTGTTTTTACTTCCTCTGTCCTGGAGATCACTCCCTACCAGTGTTGATACCCTCCTTGCTTATAGTGGTATGGAGCTCTCCCTTCCGCACTCTTTTTGTTCCTGCTGCACAGACTCTGTTATGCAGATGAACCATGCTTTAGTCAAGCAGCTCTCTGTGGATGGACATTTGGGTACTTTTCAGTCTTTTCCTGTTGTAAACAGTGATGCTCTGTTGTTTTGTATTTGTGACTAACCCATTTTTAACCTCTGAACTCCCATTGTCTGTTTCTTTCTTGTTTGTAGATGTTTCTGTTGTGGTTTTACGGCTAAATTATCTTCAAAAACATGAGACTATTCTGTGTCCTCTAGGGACAGAATTGATCTCTCTTCCATATTGCTGGGTCTCTTCCCCAAACCCTGGAGAGCTGTTTGTATTGGGGACAGGAGGCCTGGGTGGTGGGCCCCCTGCCCCTGCTCTCTGGTGGAGTCACCCCTGCCCTGCAGGGTCCCTTCCCCTGGGGAGGGTGGGCGTAGGAGTTTTATGGGAGTGGAGGGCTGAGCAGGGCAGGCTGACCTGCAGACTTGGCTCTTGTGGGAAGCAGACAAACGCCATGGACAGAGGTGGGCTTCGCTTGGCCTACTGTCAGCCCCACCAGGAGCCTTGCAGGGAAGACAAGAAGGTTCCAGCTGCAAACTTAGAAAAAACTGTCTGGTTTCTGGCCTGTGGGGGAAAGTGGCACCTTGCACTCCACGTGTGCAACACTCACCAACCCTATTGCCATCACCCTCACTAGGGAGCTGGCTGAAAATGCCCTGCACCCAAACCTTCTGGATCAGAATATGATGGTCAACAACCCCCCAGGTGACTTGTCTGTCCGGGAGAGTTTGAGGGCCACTGCTTGCCCCAAGTCTGGTCTGCTCTGATCTGAGCATTTTGGGGGGTTTTAACAGGGGCTCCCCTCTCCTGTGTAGCTTCCTTGACTACTATTCACTCTGTTAGTCCCCACACTATTTCCAGCATCTGGAAATTTGTGAAGCATATCTCATCTGTTCAGAAGTCTCCTGCTATCATTTCTGTCGTCTGTTGGAGGATTCTTCCTCTTTATACATCTGAACTTTATTTCTTTGAGATTTGGAGGGCTAAGAGCACGTGCATGTACACAGTTGTCATCCTCTAGTGAAGGATTTAAGCAAGGGGCTGGTATAATCTGGAGAGCTTTATCAGGCAGTGAGGACAGAAGCCAGATTAGAATGGATGGTTGGGAGGTGAGGGAGTGGAGGCTGGGTATACACAATTCTTTCTGAGAAGTTTTGTTGTGATGAGGACCAGAGAAATAGGGGTGGATGGGGTCAATGTCAGTTGTGGGGTTGCAGAGGGTCTTTTTCAGGTAGATGGATCTGAGAACATGTTTGCATGAGGAGGTGGAGGTGGAGGAGATGGCATCCTGGACGAGCAGAGTCCTTGCTTGACGAGAGGCCATGGAAGGGCAGGCTCCAGGTAGGCACTTCCTCTTTGAAAAAGACGAGGAGGACAGAAGGTGCATAGATCCTTTGTGAAAGCTTGGGAGTCTAGTGAGAAGTAGAGCTCAAATAGAAGCTGATGAGTTTATGGGATAGCTGCATCAAAGGACCCCAAAGTGGGCAGCTTCCACCAACAGTAGG
Source organism: Bos indicus (assembly GCF_029378745.1). NCBI lineage: Eukaryota > Metazoa > Chordata > Mammalia > Artiodactyla > Bovidae > Bos > Bos indicus. The sequence continues at coordinate 39,300,463 of NC_091789.1, read as the reverse complement.
ACATTCTGGCACAGTGCCGGAGGCCAGAGGTCTGAAATCAAGCTGTTGCATGGTTCCGCTCCATGTGGAGACTAGCAGAGGATTCTCTCGTGCCTCTTGTGGCAGCTAGTTATTGTTATTCATTCACTCAGTTGTGTCTGACTCTTTGCAACCCCATGGACTGCAGCACACCAGGCTTCCCTGTCCATCACAAGCTCCCAGAGCTTGCTCAGACTCAGGTCCATCAAGTCGGTGATGCCATCCAACCATCTCATCCTCTGTTGTCCCCTTCTCCTCCTGCCTTCAATGTTTCCCAGCATCAGGGTCTTTTCCAGTGAGTCAGTTCTTCGCATCAGGTGGCCAAATTATTGGAGCTTCAGCTTCAACATCAGTCCTTCCAATGAATATTCAGGATTGATTTCTTTTAGGATTGACTGGTTTGACTTCCTTGCAGTCCAAGGGACTCTCAAGAGTCTTCTCCAACACCACAGTTCAAAAGCATCAATTCTTCGGTGCTCAGCTTTCTTTATGGTTCAACTCTCACATCTGTACATGACTGGGATGTGAGAATCACGATCATTCCCAGAGTCATACTGGGAAAACCATAGCTTTGACTAGATGGACCTTTGTTGGCAAAGTAATGTCTCTACTTTTTAATATGCTGTCTAGGTTGATCATAGCTTTTTTTCCAAGGAGTAAGCATCTTTTAATTTCATGGCTGCAGTCACCGTCTGCAGTGATTTTGGAGCCCAAGAAAATAAAACTCTGTCACTGTTTCCACTGTGTGACCCCAGTATCCATGTGAGTCAGTCCCTCCCCTTCCTTGAGGCTGTGCACCTGCTGACTTGGGCCTTCCCTGAATGCCCTGTTTTTTCCAAACAGTAGCTTTCGTCCTTTTCTGATAGTATGTCTATCTAACTATCTGTCATTCCTGCTGGGGCAGAACTGTCCAGGATGGGGTTATTTGCCGTGTTCACTGAGGTGGCTTACTTATGTTTACTTTGAGTGCTCAGTTGTGTCTGACTTTATGCGACCCCATGGACTGTAGCCCGCCAGGCTCCTCTGTCCATGAGATCCTCCAGGCAAGAATACTGGAGTGGGTCACCATTTTCCTTCTCCAGGGGATCTTCCCAACCCAGGGATACAACCAGTGTCTCCTGCATTGCCAGGTGTGTTCTTTACCACTAGCACCACCTGGGAAGCCCAAAGTCACTCAGTCGTGTCTGACTCTTTGTGACCCCATGGACTATCCCATGGAATTCTCCAGGCCAGAATACTGGAGGGGGTAGCTGTTCCCTTCTCCAGCAGATCTTCCTGAACCAGGGATTGAACCCAGGTCTCCCACATTGCAGGCGGATTCTTTACTGTCTGAGCCACCAGAGAAGCCTAAGAATACTGGAGTAGGTAGACTATCCCTTCTACAGGGGATCTTCCCAACCCAGGAATTGAACTGGGGTCTCCTGCGTTGCAGGCAGATTCTTTACCGTCTGAGCCACCAGAGAAGCCCAAGAATACTGGAGTGGGTAGCCTATCCCTTCTCCAGCAGATCTTCTGACCCTGGAATCGAACCAGGGTCTCCTGCATTGCAGATGGTTTCTTGACCAACTGAGCTACCAGGGAATGGTATGTGGTGTCCCTGGGTCCTGAGAGGTCCTGGCTGAGTGTGCACCGGGTCTCCCTGTGTGCTGTTGGGGGCCTGGGGCTCAGACGTCTCTCTACCCTCACCCCCCACTATGAGTCACCGGCTGTCTCTTCCACATCTCCAGGCTCACTGGGGCCCCTGAACCCCAGACTTGTGCATCCAGCACTGACTTGCCATCTCTGCTCAGCTTCCAGCAGGCTTCTCCAGCTGAACCTGTTCAAGCCTGAGCTCCCGGTCCCTCAGGCTTGGCCTTTGCCTGGCCTCCCCTTCCCGGTAAATAGCAACTCTGTCTTCTTGGTGGTCAGCTCAGAAAGCCAGCACTAGAGCCCTGAGCTGCTCACTCCCCAGCTCTGCTCCTGTCATCCTCCTCCGGCCTCCCATCCACTGCAGCCCCCCTGGCCCCTCCAGGTCCTACCCTGCTTGAGGGTCTCAGCCTGGCTCCTCCCTTTGTCAGGAACATTCTTCCCCCAGGAATTCCATGGCTCCCTTTCGGGTCTCCTTCAGGTCGGCTCAGTGGGCTCCTTCCCAGCGCTGCCCTCCCTGAAGCTGGACGCCTGCTTCCACCTGGCCACTTTCCCCTGCTTCACCGTTCCCTTCTCACCACCTCCTGTATGCTGTTTGACTCGGTTTCTCCCTGCGTCTCCCCTGGGGTATCTCCAAGGCCTGGAATTATGCACACATACTGGATAGATGGGTGGATGAAGTCTGTAGTGGGACCTTGCCCTAAGATTTTGTCTTATACTCAGAGGGGCAGCCTAGAATACAACCTGCTCTGCTACTGACTCAGTAGCTTTCTCTGTGTCCAAGTGCACTGATATTCTTTATGGTTTAATCAAATCTGCAATCTGGAGCAGAAAGTGCACACAAAGGGCAGATGTGTGGAGTTGGAGTTTTTTTGTGGGGGAGTTGTTCTTTTTTTAAACTGATTTGGCTACCTCGGGTTTTAGTTGCAGCATCCAGGATCTCTCGCTGCAGCACATGGACTTTCTAGTTGGGGCATGCAAGCTCAGTACTTGTGGTGTGTGGGCTTAGTTGTCCCAAGGCCTGTGGGATCTTAGGTCAGCGACCAGGGATCAAACCTACATCATCCCCTGCCTTCCAAGGCGGATTCTTAGCAACTGGCCCACCAGAGAAGTCCTTGGAGTTAGAGTTTAAGACACTTTTGGAGGATTTGCAATTAGCCCAAAACATGGTATACATTGGTGAAAATCTAAATGGCACCCGCACTAGTCCCCCACTTTTTTTTGTTTGTTTTTCGGGCCATGGCACACAACTTCCAGGATCTCAGTTCACCGACCTTGGAGTGAATCCGGGCCTGTGGCAGTGAAGGTGTGGAGTCCAGATTGCCAGGGAATTCCCAAGTCCTCCATTTTTTGAACAGAAGGGCATGACTTGTTTCATCATGCTTTACTTTATTAATAGTGTTTCACAGGTCATACGTTTTTTACAAACTGAAGACTTGTGCAACCATTCTTTTCCCAGCAGCATTTGCTGACTTTGTGTCTTTGTGTTACATTATGATAATCCTTGCAGCATTTCAGGCATTTTCATTATTACTGTATCTGTTATGCTGACTTCTGATCAGTCATCTTTGATGTTACTATTACACGGCTCAAATGACGATTAACATTTTTTAGTAATAAAGTTTTTAAGTAAAATCTGCACAGTTTTTGGACATAATGCTCTTGTACAATTTGATAGACTGCAGTCTAGTGTAAACATAACTTTTATATGCACTGGGAAATGACAAAAAGTTGTGTGATTCGCTTGATTGTAATACTTGGTTTTTTGTGGTGGTTTGGAACTAAACTCGAAGTTTCCCTGAGGTATGTCTGTACATCCTTTACGAGTGTATAATTTAACAGCATGATTTCCCAGGGCAGCTTTGCAAAACAGGAGAAAGGAATTTTAAAGGCTGTCAGGTGCCTTTGCCATCTGTGGCTTCATATTTGGGTAACAGTATTTGTGTTTTGCCAACAGATGTGCAGCTTAAAGTACTCAGGAGGATGGCCTTTGAAGAGGCAGATCCTGCCCCCCCAGCTGCTGGGCCTGGGGGCCTGAGTGCCCCTCCCTTGGGCCCCGAGCGACCCCTGCAGACATCTGGTGCAGGCCCTGTAGCCAGAAGGGACAACTGTGTCTGGCATGTTGCTTTTCCCAGCGGGTCATGAACTTCTGGAGCAGGGACCCCATGCCACTCCTCGGGGCTTTCCCCTGCAGAGTCCAGCACCCAGCATGAGTGACCAGTGGCACCCTCCCTGGGTCTCCTCAGAGCCGTAAGAGACAGGCTTTCTGGCTCACCATGCAGCTTTGGGCACACGTGTGTGTGTGCCAGCTCCTTGGACCTGGTGTCCCAGTTCACTCTGTGGGCTTGGGCTGCTCCTTTACCTACCCAGTGGCTCTGGTTTGGGAGGGCAGGATGCTCTGGCTAATCGATCTTTCTGAGTCTCAGCAATTCAAACCCTTGTTTTGTTTTTGTTTTGGATTGATTACGACACCCACTACTACGAAGAAAAGAAAAGGAATCTGGTATTGTAGGAGGTGGTATGTGGTATGATTAACTGTTTAATTTTTAAGCTTTTTTAAAAAAATTTTGCAGTGAGTTCTTTGAATAAATAATTCTGAGAGCTTATCACATAGAAGGCATATGTGTTTTCCTTGGTACGTTCTGAATTATCTGGATTTATTTTTGTCTCTTGAATTTTATACACAATTCAAAGGCTGCCTTTTTAGCCTACAAAAACAGGAAGAAAGAAGCTCAGAATTAATTGCGTTTTTCAGTAGCTTGAGTCATGGTGACTGTGATAACTTGGTGAAAAAGCTGTGTAGTAAGTAAACTTCACCTATGATTTATCATGAATACTTTTGTTTGTTTACTTCTAAGTACTCGACCTTTTTTGTGTTAAAATAATCTCCTATTCTTTGGATCTTGGGTTTGAAGCAGGTGAATCCTAGCTTCTACTTAAAAAAGCCTAAAGGTTGAGTTGGAGGCTTGTGGTGTCCTCTTGTGTGCCCTGCAGTCTAGAGGTAGGCTGTCCATGGCTACTGTGTGGCTCCATAAGTATCTGGGATCCAGGACCCCTCAGTGTTTCTCCTCCATCACCCTGTGCAGGTGACTTCCACCCTCAAGTTTGCCTGTGGTCACAAGATGGCAGTTGCAGCTCTAGCCATTGCATCTTGCTTTCCAGGGAAGGAGGAGGAAGGCATGGGGGAAAGGGAACTTGCTGGCACACCCTCCAGCCCCATTCAGTAGTTTCCATTTCCATCTCTGTGTCCCTCTTTTTTTTCCCTGAGGAAGAATCAGTAGCAGTCATTTCTTTCTCACTCATGGGTTTGGGTGGGATTCAGATCTGTTCTCAAGCCTGTTCCACAGCCCAAGAGGGAGAAGCAACTGCCAGGGATGGTCTCATCTTAAGCCAATGTCAGGAGCCCAGGAGGAGTGAATTGACATACAAAGGCCTTTTAAAGTCTCTTCCTAATCAAAATGACTCTACTACCCAAAGCAATCTACAGATTTAGTGCAATCCCAGCAAACTACCAATGGTATTTTTCACAGAGCTAGAATAAAAAAAATCATAATTCATATGAAACACAAAACACCCCAAATAGCCAAAGCAATCTTGAGAAAGAATGGAGCTGGAGGAATCAACCTTCCTAACTTCATACTATACTACAAGGCTACAGTCATGGAGACAGTATGGTAGTGGCACAAAAAGAGAAATATAGACCCAGTGGAACAAGATAGAAAGCCCAGAGATACACCCACACACCTATGAACACCTTATCTTTGACAAAGGAGGTAAGAATATACAGTGGAGAAAAGACAGCCTCTTCGATAAGTGGTGCTGGGAAAATTGGACAGCCACATGTAAAAGAACGAAACTGGAACCAACTTCCTAATCAATTCAGTTCAGTCGCTCAGTCGTGTCCGACTCTTTGCAACCCCATGAATTGCAGCACGCCAGGCCTCCCTGTCCATCACCAACTCCCGGAGTTCACTCAGACTCACGTCCATCGAGTCAGTGATGCCACCCATCCATCTCACCCTCTGTTGTCCCTTTCTCCTCCTGCCTCCAATCCCTCCCAGCATCAGAGTCTTGTCCAATGAGTTAACTCTTCGCACGAGGTGGCCAAAATATTGGAGTTTCAGCTTTAGCATCAGTCCTTCCAATGAACACCCAGGACTGATCTCCTTTAGGATGGACTGGTTGGATCTCCTTGCAGTCCAGGGGACTCTCAAGCGTCTTCTCCAACACGACAGTTCAAAAGCATCAGTTCTTCGGCGCTCAGCCTTCTTCACAGTCCAACTCTCACATCCATACATGACTACTGGAAAAACCTTGACTAGACGGACCTTTGTTGCCAAAGTAATGTCTCTGCTCTAAAGTTTCACAAAAATAAACTCAAGATGGATTAAAAACTTAACTGTAAGGGCAGAAACTACAAAGCTCTTAGAGGAAAACATAGGCAGTACACTCGTTGACAGAAATACAGCAAGATCCTCTTTGACCCACCTCCTAGAGTAATGGAAATAAAAATAAACAAATGGGACCTAATTAAAGTTAAAACCTCTTGCACAACAAAACTATAAGCAGGGTAAAAAGACAACCCTCAGAATGTGAGAAAATAATAGCAAATGAAACAACTGACAAAGGATTAATGTCCAAAATGTATAAGTAGTTAATACAGCTCAATATCAGAAAAACAAGCCAATCAAAATATGGACACACAATATGGCACAAGGAGGACTTCCCTTGTGGCCCAGTGGCTAAGACTCCATGCTCCAATGCAGGGGGTCTGGGTTCAGTACCTGCTTAGGAAAAAGTGTGAAAGTGTTAGTCACTCATTTGTGTCTGACTCCTTGTGACCCCATGGACTAGAACCCACCAGACTGCTCTGTCCATGGGATTCTCCAGGCAAGAATCCTGGAGTGGGTTGCCATTTCCTTCTCCAGGGGATCTTCCCAACCCAGGAATTGAACCCAGGTCTCCTGCATTGTAGGCAAATTCAGAGAACTAGAACCCATATAGGAGAAGGCAATGGCACCCCACTCCAGTACTCTTGCCTGGACAATCCCATGGATGGAGGAGCCTGGTAGGCTGCAGTCCATGGGGTTGCTAAGAGTCGGACACGACTGAGTGACTTCACTTTCACTTTTCACTTTTCATGCATTAGAGAAGGAAATGGCAACCCACTCCAGTGTTCTTGCCTGGAGAATCCCAGGGACGGGGGAGCCTGGTGGGCTGCCGTCTATGGGGTCGCACAGAATCGGACACGACTGAAGCGACTTAGCAGCAGCAGCAGCAGCATGGGGTCTAGGAAAATGGTGCTAATGAAGTATCTGGAGTTGGGGAATGGAGACGCAGACGTTGAGAATAGACTTGTGAACACAGTAGAAGGAGAGAGAGGGACGAATGGAGAAAGCGTCACCATATACGCACTGCTGCTGTCTCTGTCAGCCCGGGTTGGCCTGCACATGTGCTCAGGTGCATGCCTTGCCTCTGGACGTATTTGGATCCACTATCAAGCAGGCAGCCTACGCACATGGTTCACAACTCAGGAAGTGGGAGCTCTCTGATGATGCTTGGTCTTACAGTGTCCCTGCCACCGCCTGGGCCCCTCTGCAGGGAATGGCTGTCTCCAGGGGCTTCTTTGTGTCCTTTGAGGTGTTCCATACACAGACACATACTTTAAACCTACGTTGATTTCCATGCACCTGCTCGGGTCATCATAGCTAAGGTGTAGTTTTGCCCATTTTGTCTACATTCCTAAGTTCACTAGCAAGAAGCTGTACTTAGCTTTTCATCAACCTCTGCAACATCCATATTTGTCTCCTTTTTCCTTCTACTGTTGTTTTTTTCCTTCTCTTTTTCCTTTGAAGAAGTGAACTCGTGGGCTTTGTTGTCCTGTTGGACTTGTATATCTGCTTTCCAGTCCATTGAGGGCTGTAAACCTTTATTATATCTTCTACTTTCTTGTAGTACAGTCTCTGGTTTTCTTTCTCTCACTTCTTAAGTCTAAACTTAGCTCATTGGTTTTCAGATTTTCGAACGTAAGCATTTAAAACTGATCCTCAAACAATTGCAGCTGCATCGAGCCAGTTTCAGTGTATCACATCTCCACTGAAAGTCAGCTTGAAGGGTTTTTTCAAAAATTTCCTCTTAGGATTTCTCTTTGACCCACAAATCATTTAGAAATGTTTTTTTTTTTTTTTTTAATTTCCAAGTACATGGCTTTGTGGGTTTTTTCCTAGTTGCTATTTTTAAAAATCCAGTTCCAGCTAAATGGCACCATGCTCCAAGACTGTGATCTCTGGGGTGTCCACCTCATGGCTTGTGGAGAAGTGCAGGACCGGATGAGCATGGACTGTTGGTGGGGAACAGAAGCCAGAGGAAGCTCGCCTCCTTCATCTCGTCCATTATGAAAGTGTCCTCTCTTCTTACTGTTGTTCTGCTTCCGTTCACTGCTGGGGAGCGTGTGTCAGTCCAGTTTGCTTATTTTGCCTTTATTATTTAAGACCAAATTTTGAGTTTTAGAAACTGTTTTGACTTCCTGGTAAATCGAGCTCTTTGGTATTACGAAGTGAACCTCTTGATAATTAGTAGTGCTTTTGCCATGACTGTTGCTTCATCTGATAGTAATGGTGCTACGCCACCTGTGTTTTCGGTCAGCACAGCCACTTTGAATTTTCCTCCTTTCTGTGTCTTTATGGATTAGACGTAGCTCATGAAAATGGCAAATAGCTGGATTAAAAAAATTCATTCTGTTACATCCATTAACATCTGTTTAATTACTAATGCATTTAGATTTATCTATACCGTTTTATTTTGTGCATTCTGTTTTTCCCACATTTCCTGTTTTTTTCCCTCCTTTCTTCTGCTGGATTAAAGTTGTTTTTTTAAATCATCTTAAGATACACATAACATAAACTTTACCATCTTACCCAATTTTAAACCGCTGTACCACCATCTCTTGGAAAGTTTTAATTGGTGTCATGCAGTATACATAGTGCCATACTCTGCTTTTTCATTTACCATTTAACAATAGAACATAAGCATCTCCATTGTTGTGAACTAAAGTGTATGTGTTCCCCCAAATTTGTATATTGATGCCCTAACCCTCAATGGGAAGATGTTTGGAGTGGGGCCTTTGGGAGGTGACTAGGTAGGATTAGATGAGATCATGAGGTTGGGAACCACTGGGATCAGTGCCTTTATACGATGAGATACCACAGAGCCCACTCTCTGCTGTTTGCCATGAAGTGGACACAATGAGAAAACAGCCATCTGCAAGCCAGGAAAAGGGCCCTCAGCAAGGAATCTCCCAGAACCTCGATCTTGGACTTCTGCATCCAGAACTGTGAGCAATAAATTTCTGTTGTTCAAGCCACTCAGTCTGTGGTATTTCAAATGGCAGCCTGAGCTGAGACACTCTTGTTAAGAAAAACAGGGAACATCCCTTGCAAGCTCACTTAGATTCCATCGCAAATGTAGTGAATCTTCTTTCTCGGCTCCCTGTCCCTTACCTCTGGACGCTTTGCTGCTTCTCCATATGAGGCTTTCCGCAAGAGTAGTTTCTGTTCGTAAGCTTCACATCCCCCTTGGTCAGCTCCTGGGATCACATCTGCACTCAGTCCTTTCACTCCGCACCCCCCCCCCCGACACACAAACTGGGGGGTGGGGGGTGGTTCCAGGCCAGCTGCTGTCCACCTGCCTGACCAGGATCCACTCCTGGAATCTGTAGCAGCCCACGCTGGGCTGGTCCTTAACCTGTGCTCTGCAGGTGAGAATGTACCAGGCTCAGCATGTATCTTAGTAGCCTCTCCATGGCCTATGAAAATTTGAATTTCCTTCTGACAGCTCTTCGCTGGAAGAAAGGGGAATTCACCCAGGTTGTGCCCTTCGGCTCTCGTCTCTTCATCCCCTCCCGCTTCCCTGGGCTCTGCGGCCTTCTCTCCCAGTATCCTAGGTGATGATTCAGTTGTCTGTTGCTGTGCATGTCTCCTATCAGGTGAAGCCACTGAGGGTGGGGGCTGCGTCTTCTCGCCCACCACAGCCTCCCCTGGCGTCCTTGGGGTGGTACGCGTTCTTCTTGTCTGTGAGTGACCTTCGTAGGTCGTCAGAGCTCTGGGAAGAAGGCAGTTAGCAGCAAGGGATATAGCTCTTTGTTTTACCCCTCGAGCCGAGACATTTCAGTAGAAGATTGTTCTGCATTCCCATATGTACAGAATCAGTCTACCTCAGCCTTCAGGTGCACGTGAAACACTGGAACCGGAAATGGCTCAGGTAGGCTCAAATGTCCCACCAAAGACCCATTTCAGAGGTGTGGTTCTCTCAGCCGCACCAACTTGGTTGTGAGGAGCTGTGTGTTCAAGCAGAGTAGTCTCTGTGAGTGTAGCCAAGTCTGAGCGCATCTCTGGGAAAGGATCTGAAGTAGAATTGGGTGTTATCAACACACACCTGTCTCTTAGCTCCAGGAAGCTCTCATCTTCCAGAAGGGGTACCCACGAACCCTAGAGGCATTTTCAGAGATCTGAAGTTGGCTGAGCAAGTTCTCCGGCACCTGAGTGCTGTTCCATCCCTTCCTGCCTCAGTGGCAGTCACCTTGGGAGCCTCAGGTCACCTGCAGCTCAGTCCACAGGTGAACCTTGGGGTTTCAGCTAACATCTCATTAGGTGGCGAGAGAGAGCACTGAAAATGAGTATGAACGTAATTGAACATGTTTTTCCTTATGTGAGAGAAAGGTTCACGGGGTGGGTGTGTGTGTGTGAGAGAGAGAGAGAGAAAGGCTCACAGTGTGTGTGTGAGAAAGAAAGGCTCACAGGGGGTGAGTGTGTGAGAGAGAGAGAAAGGCTCACAGGGTGTGTGTGTGTGTGTGTCCATCAAATTTTACTGTGTGTGTGTGAGAGAGAGGCTCACAGTATATGTGTGTGTGAGAGAGAAAGGCTTACAGGGGGTGTGTGTGTGTGTGTGTGAGAAAGGCTCACAAGGTGTGTGGGTGTGTGTATGTAAAAGAGAAAGGCTCACAGGGTATGTGTGTGTGTGAGGCTCACAGGGTGTGTGTGTGTGTGTGTGTGCATCAGATTTTACCATGTGTGTGTATAAGGCTCACAGGGTGCGTGTGTGTGTGTTTGTACGTAAGGCTCACAGGGTGTGTGTGTGTGTAAAAGAGAAAGGCTCACAGGGTATGTGTGTGTGTAAGGTTCACAGCGGGGGGTGTGTGTGTGCATTCAGCAGATTTGACTACACAAGGCACTTAGGGTCCTGGCCCTTTTTTTCTCCCTTCCCTTCTCCTCAGCCCACTGCCCGCCCTCCTGCCCGCCCCGCCCCCGCCCCCCCAGCCCAGAAAGAAGGTGGATTGACTGGAAGGCGGGCAGGTGAGACCCCGCCAGCTCTGCTCTGCCCTTTCTCTCTCCCACCTCTCTGCCCTTGCTTCCCAGCCGCCCCGGCCTGGTTCAAGCCTTCCAGCTCTCCCTCACGTCTCTCCCGGCCCCACGGGGTCCAGTGTCAGACCTCATTCCACTGCTGGACCCCCAGAGCGGGGAGCCGTCCTCCACTGGTGTCACGGCCCCTCACCTGACTCCTGCCTCTTCCAGCCGTGAAGAGCTGCACTTAGCCGCCTAGCCTTTGTCCGAGCTCCCGTGCTGCACCACCTCCTCTGCCAGGTGGTCGAAGATGTGAAGACCTGCCCCCTTGGGGTCAGATCTCTCCTCTCGAGCTACAGCTTCCTGCAGGTCCCTCCCCACCGGAGGACAGTGTTGACTGTCCCACCCCGCACACCCCTGGTGGGAGGAGGACCAGAAGTGTCCCCCCTACGGTCATGAGCCAGTCTATGAGGAACATGGGCTGTGATGCTCAAACTCCTCAAGTCCCCATGGCAAGCCTGCTTGCCCCCTGGACACCCCCCTCTATCGAGAACTTGGTGCCAGGCTCACAGGCTTTGTTTTGCTGTTCCCGACCGTCTCATCCCACAGGTAACTTAAGCAGGCATGTAGCGGGCTTCCCTGAGGGCTTAGATGGTAAAGAAGCTGCCTGCAGTGCAGAAGACCTGGGTTCGATCCCTGGGTCGGGAAGATCCCCTGGAGGAGGGCATGGCAACCCACTCCAGTGTTCTGGCCTGGAGAATTCCATGGACAGAGGAGCCTGGCGGGCTATAGTCCATGGGGCCGCAAAGAGTTGGACATGACTGACTAACAGTAACAGAGGGCCCTCCTGGTGCTTGGCTCTCAACTTTTGATCATTTCGCCTCCAGTTACCTCAGCCACCCACTACCAAGGTCACAGCCTGCACTTCGTCCTGTCCCTGGAGGCTGCCCCACCCTTGGAGTGCTAGCACACAGCTCCCCTGTTGACAAAGACTTCCTGGAATCTGTCAGTTTTCCCTCCTTTTATGAATCCTGCCCATCGCTGTACAAACGTGTTTTCCAGTTTCCCAGCTTCACCGAGCACTCCTGCCACTCCTGCCCAGTTCTCTGTTCCCTCTTTGCCTAAGCTTTTCACAACTTGTCTACTGAATATTCCTCTTTCCCACCTCCTAGTTTTGCTCCGCCCCTAGTGGATGTTTGCCTTACCTGGGCCAGCGGGGATTTCTCTCAACAGTCTTGTTCTCTCCTGGAATCCCCTTCCTGCATCTCTCCAGGGGTCCCACCAGCACCCTCTCCTGGTGCAGAGTCACTGGCTTCCTTTGGTTTTCTTACTTCACATCTGAGCCACCCCATCTTCTGACTGGAGTCACTGAAAATGCTCTATGCTTTTTCATAGTTGCCCTTTCAGCTTGAACCACGGTCAGTACACTACATCTGAAGGTCAAATCTGTGCCTTCCTCCTTCCCGTATGCATTGTCTGAGGCTACTCTCCCACTTCACTGGCAAGTTGAGTGCCTCCTGTAAAGCAGAAAATGCTTGCTGTGTGGCCCTTGGCAGAGAAAAATGCCCTAAGCCCCGCACGGAGGTATGGCCATGTGTTGCTGGCTGGCTCATCAGACCCCCCTCCCCAAGGGAGCAGGGCCAGCTGTGCTGTGGCCAGTGCTGCCCCCTGCAGGGTGGCAGACACAGTGCTAGCTGCCCTGAGCCACCTTGGCAGCAGAATTCGGAATATTGTTCCCGGCTAACTAGATTCAAATCTGTTTCTCCAGCCCTCTGGCCCACCTAATAGGCTTTCATTCCCCCCAATTTTTGTTACTGTGGTAAAATACACTTGAAAAAAATTACCGTTGAAGTGTAAAGAAAGAAAGAGAAGTTGCTCAGTCATGCCTGACTCTTTGTGACCCCATGGTCTATAGCCCACCAGTCTCCTCTGTCCATGGAATTTTTCAGGCAAGAGTACTGGAGTGGCTGACCATTTTCCTTCTCCAGGGGATCTTCCTGACCCAGGGATCGAACCCAGGTCTCCTACATTGCAGGCAAATGCTTTACCATCTGAGCCACCATGGAAGCCCCCATCTAAGTGTACAGTTCCATGGTATTAAGTATATTCATACTGTACAAACATTACCACCTTCCATCTTCCAGGAGCTGTTTAATCCAGTCCTGTTCTACATAAATCAGCTAGAGTTGGTCTCTGTTGCTTACTACCAATAATCTGGACAGATCCACCATTGATTGTCTTTCTCCTGCCTCGCTCCTCGTTGTCTTCTTTGCTGACTCTTTCTCCTTGTCACAGGACCAGATAACAGGAGGGAAATTGTCCATACTCGTATCTAAGGGACCCTCACTTGTGCGATGGCCTCTTCAGACATCGATGCTGAGGACTACCAGATCTCTGTCTCTAGCCTTGAGCCCTCAAAGGCGAAATGCCTCAACATGGTAAACGTAAAATCCGGAAGTCAGAATCCTGAATCTCCAGCGCTCTGCCGGCACACACGTGCCCTCCCCTGATGGCACCTAGGCCAACCACAGTGTCCCCTGCTTAGACTCTGCAGTAGCCCCCACAGCAGTCAAGGGGGTGACCATGCAGATCCGCAGAAGGAGTGCAGTCTGCAGGCCACCCCCAGCTGCCGGCCCCTTTGGGATTGGTCTTGGCCTTGGTCTCAGCTCTGAGAGCTTCCTCACCTGGTCAGGCTGATCCCAGGGCCATGGGTGGTGAAGGAGGGAGTGGGTACCAAACCCCTGCCCTACCATCACTGCCCAAGGCTCCAGAAAGCTCTGGAGCCTGCATTGCACTTCAACTTCTTCCCCTGCCCCGGTCTGCTTGCTCTTCCTTCCGTGCATGGGTGTCAGTCCCTAAGAAACATGTAGTGCCCCACACTGTGAGTGCACCTGCAGCACCTCATGTCTCCCTGCCTGCTCATCCTGCCTCACACTCTGTCTTCCATGAACGATGAGCCTCTTCAGACTGTTCATCTGATCATGTTGCTCCTCTGAGAAAAACCCTCTGAGGGCTTCTCATCCCTCACAGGATAAAATCTCATGTATTCCTGGACATGCAGCCTATATCATACCCAGGGCTTAGAAGAGCCATGCTTGGTTTAATGTTCTACTGCGACCAGCTCCAAAGTCTCCATTTTTTAAGAAATCCTGCATTCTCATTTGATAACGCGTCCTGCAAACGAGGTAGCCAGGCCTGCCTCATGTTGAGCTCCTTTTCTCCGCCTTGCTCATTTGGCTTTAGCCCATCATTCTTGCGTTTCCTGGAACATGCCAGATTGTTCCTGGAATTGGGGCCTTGGCTCTTCCTAGTCCTTAAGCCTGGACCCCTCTTTACATGATCCCTTGAGGCACCTGAAGAATTCTTTACCCTTTATGTTCAGGACATTGACCACCATCCCTCTCACTGATGAGGTTTTTTTTTTTTAATCACTTTTATTTGGAAGCATGGTATGTTCTTTCAGCCTGCAGATACAGCTCACCTTTGTCTCAAGTTCTCTTATGTATCTTTGATGGCGTCTATGTGCCATTTGGGGTTCCCTACTGCAGGGCCACGAATTATCCTTATGTTGGATTATCTGTCTCTCATCCAATGTTGTTAGCGTCACTCTAATTGCTTTTGCTTTTATCTCTTTCATCTGCATACAGTGTTTGTCTGATTGGATTTTCAGCTATTCATGTTCTGATTCTGGCTGTTTTTAAATGTATTTATTAGTTCCATAATGGCGCATCTTGGTCTGCAGTTTGTTTCCCTAGATTGGGAATTTGCCCTTTCATCTTAACTGTGTTTTATCTTCTCATCTTTGAACTCTTATTGAGAACATGTTCTTATAAAATTGTAAGGAATTTCCTTCTCTTCCTTTTGTGTATTCGCTCCATGGTGAAAGTTTGCCTTTCCTGAGCCATCTCCCTCCCTGTCTCTCTTCTCCTTTTTTTATTTTTTTTTTTAGCTTTTGGCCATAAAATGTTTCTAGAAGTACCATGTGGTTTTTTGTCAACTTGGCTCAGGCTTTGACGGCTCCGTTGTTCTGTTGGCTTTGCTGCAGAGGAGTTTTGGCTGTCTCCTCCTGGTCTGCTGGCCCATCTCAGTGCTTTCCCCTCTGGGCTGCTGTGAGCTTGGCTCTTGTGGTCAGAACCAAGTTGCACAACCAGGGGAACTGCAGGCAGGGGGACTCTTCGGCCACATCTGGAGTCACTAGCTTAGGAACAGTGTTCAGTGTTTTATGTCATGGCTCGCTCTAGCTCCTTGAAGGACTTGCATGCCATTCCTGGAAAGGGGCACCCCAGGCTCCTGCTGGTTCCCTGAGCTGGGTGGCCCCAAGCACAGGCACCTCCTGCAGTGCTGGCCTGGCCTGCTGGCTACTAGACCTGGGACATACTTGTGCTTGTGCCTGGTTCAAACTGTCACCCTGCAGAGACCAGCACACCCCTATAAAGCAATTCTATTCCAATTCAAAAGGAGTTTTCAAGAGTGAGAGATGCCTCCCCAGTTCCTCCGTTCCAGCTTAGTGGAGGAGAGGTCTCAGGGCTCTTGTGAGCTCCCTGACATGGCTTCCAGGGGTGGAGCAGTCCTGCAGCTGCTTTGTTCTCTGTAGCCCTTTCTTCAGCTGCCAGGTCGTGGCATGTGCTGCATGCAACATTACATCCCTTGCCTTTGCGGAATGAAATCTGCCCTTCCCACTCCTCGCTGTCTGTGTGTTTCCCCATTTTCTCCGGGATCGGGAGAGAGCAGGTCCGTGGGAGGTTGGAAGCCGCCGTTTGGACCGGATGCTCTCATCTGCAGTGACTTGATCGTGTCGTGTGGCTGCTGATGCGGGGTCCCCGGAAGCACATCCCAGCCCCGCCACCCTTTGTTGTCTTCAGCTCTTCCCAGGTGCGGATTCCAGGCGACTCTCCACCAGCGGGCTGGAAGTCAGTCTTCCATTGTATTTTCTACCCCATTAGTGCTTGTACACAGGGCCACCTCTGACTTACTGATGTGTGTCTTATCACTTTTTCTCCGGTCCCCAGAGTTGTTTCGGGGAGCGAGATTCAGTCCCTGCCAGTGACCCACAGAAACCCTGCAGCCTGCTGGTGCCCTTGCCCTGCAGGCTTCTTGGCCCTTCCATCTGCCATGGGCAGACCGTGCTTTTCAGCCAGCCTGGCTCCAGGTCCCCCCATTGTGACCTTGAAGATTTCCTGGGGCTCTGCTGGCAGGGGTGGGGGGGTCCTGTCCCAGACCGCCCCCCGCCCAGTAGGTCACTCATGGTGCCTCAGCCAGGGGTGTCACCCCTTCTTTCACCCCTTCTTTTTGTCTTTTGTTGCTCCTTTTCTTCAGCGGCTCCTGTGTTGTCATCAGGAAGCAAGGCTGTCAGACCTGCAGCTGCAGGGTGACCTCCACTAGTGAGAGGAAAACAAACGGTATTGAGAGAAAAACTGCAGCAGGCGAGAGCTGTGGGAGTCTGTTGCTAGGAACCAGAGAGGCAGGCGTGACCTGAGTGTCTGTGCACACGGGCCATGGGGACCTGAAGCTGGATATACGGCGAGGGGGCCTCAAGGCCAGCTTTGCCCTGATGAGTGTCCGTCTGTTTGTGGGAGGGCTTGACGTGAGTAGTCTGCAGCACAGACGTGCACAGGGGCCCGGAAACATGGTGGGAAAGAAGTAGCTAGATATGGAGGCTGGGAAGAGACTAAGTAACAAAAATGTCAGTCATAAGACTTGAGTTCTGGGTTTCCTTTCATTCTTAGCACATTTATCCAGCCCCCCTGCAGTGACCTATATGGGAACAGTGGGTGGTGAAGCCACCCAGCTTGGCTTTAGTCATGGTCCACAAGTTTACCAGCATCTCACATAGGACCCGATCCTTCCCACCCCAAGCAAGCCATACCACCTTCCAGAGCTCTCCCCTGGCTCCTGGTATCTCCTCTCTGACAATACTCATCAAAAGTGCTGTGATTTCGTTATTGACTCTTTGCTTTATAAGATTGTTTGTACTGGGAGAAAGAGAAGAAACAGATGCAGGTAGAAAGCATGTCTTGTTGCCGGAGAGTCTGCTATGGAGTGAATGAGGAGGTGACATAAAACACTCCTCCCCACTCCCAGTGTCCTGGTTGTGACAACTGTGTTCAAAGTTTGCCCCTCCCTGCTGGGCATTCCAGAGTAGAAGCCATTTCTGCCACCCTGCTTTATTCCTATGGAGTTCTAGAACATTTTCATCACCCCTAGAGGAAGCCACATGGAAGAAAGACAGCCTGACGTTTCCTCAAAAGGTTACACGTGGAATGCCCGTGTGACCCAGAAATTCCACTCTAGGTATAGACCCAAGAGAATCGAAAATAAACACCTGTGCAAAAACTTGTGCACAAATATCCACAGCAGCTAAAAAGGTAGAAGCAACCCAGATGTCTATCAACAGATGAATGAATGAACACAGCGTGGTGTGTCTATACGGTGGAATGTTACTCAGCATAAAAAGGGAAGAAGTTCTAATACATGCCACAACATGGAAGAACCCTGAACACATTATGCTGAGTGAAAGGAGCCTGTCACAGAAAGCCATATATTGTATGATTCTATTTATATGAAAGGTCCAAGCAGATCCATAGAGACATAAAGGAGATTAGTGGTTGCCAGGGGCTTGGGAGTAAGGGGTGCTGAGGAAGTACCTGCTTAGTGGATGTGAGGTTTCCTCCGGGGGGGTGACAAAATGTTCCGAAACTAAATAGTGGTGATGCTTGCACAACATTGTGAATGTATTAAGTGCTGCTAATGGTAAATTTTGTATCATGGGTTTTACCACAATTAAAAAAAAAAAAATTGATCAAACGCTCTCAGAATATTTAGCCAACAACCTTCAACTTGGCTACGTGCCTAGTCATTAAACTTCTTGGACTAAATTCCTTTCTGTCATGGTTACCATGTTCTGGGCTTCAGAGATTTCATTTTGGGTCAGTGTGTTCCAGTCCACCATGTGTCCCCATAGGTCCCCACACTCACCTCTTTCTCTTGAATGGGACAGCAGAGCTACTTGGCAGAGCATTGGAAAACCTACCATAATGATTTAGGGTAATTGGTGAAGTTGGCTATCATTTTAGTGGGTTCTTACAAAAATTAAGGTCGAATTCACATATCATGACATTCACCCATTTAAAGGGTGCAGTGGCATTTAGTACATTTGTAATGTGTCTAATGGGAAAGATTGAAGGCAGAAGGAAAAAGGGGTAGCAGAGGATGAGATGGTTAGACAGCATCACCTACTCAATGGACAAGAGTTTGAGCAAACTCTAGGAGATAGTGGAGGACAGAGGAGCCTGGCGTGCTGCAGTCCATGGGGTCACAAAGAGTCAGGCACAACTTAGGGACTGAACGACAGCAACAAATGTGCAACCATTGCTTCTGTCTAGTTCCAGAATATTTGTATCACCCCCCCAAAAAGAATCCCTTGTTCATTAGGAGTCATTCTCTACTACCTACTACCTCTGGCCCCTGGTAGTGAATATCCTACTTGCAGTCTCTGGATTTTCCTATTTCTGGATATTTCATATACATGAAATCTCATAATATTTGTCCTTTTGTGTCTGGCTTACTTCACTTGGCATTAACATCTTCAGTTCACGATCCATCCATGCTGTACCAGGTGTAAGAGTTTCCTTTTTTTTTTTTTTTCCCGTTTTGGCCACCATGGGGCTTGTGGAATCTTTGTTTCCTGATCAGGGATTGAACTCTGGCTCTTGGCAGTCAGAGTGCCAAGTCCTTCTTGGGACCTTCTGGCTGCTGTGATGTGTGCTGTTAGGAACATCGTCATCCATGGACTCTTGTTTGAGTCCCTGTTCTCAACTCTCCAGGGTCCATACCTTGGAGTGGAATCTCTGGGTCACATGGGAACTCCACGTTTACCTTTTTGAGGAACTAACTGCCTGACTGTTCTCCACAGTGGCAGTGTGTTTTCAAACTTGCTTATCTTTCCCACATGTAGTGGTTTCGTACTGTGACAAGGAGACTTACTGTATGGCACTGACTGCCTTCATTTGGGGAGGGTTCTATCTTTGGGCAGCATGAACTGTGTTTTGTACAGCTTTTCAAAGCATAGTTTCTTGCATCTTCTAAAAACTGGGGTATTAAAAAATACACTGAGTTCAGAAGAGGGCCACTAAACTTTAGGTTCCACTGTTGAAACCTTCAAGCAGAACCCCGTCCCTCCTCCTGCTCTGCAGAGACCCCTGAGACCATCTTGCAGTTCCAGTTTGATTGCTCTCAGATCTTTAAAGGGGCCAAAGCTGGCGACTCACAGTGCTACTGCCTTGATGATTCATGCAGAGAAGCCTCCTGGATTCTGAGATGCTGCAGCTTGTACTGGAGGGAGAAAGAATTGGAAGCCCCAAGGAGTGACTCTTTGGGACAGAAGCAGCCTCTGCCGGGAGGCCTGTTCTCACCTCGCATCCCAGACTATTGACATGGGGAAGTAGCCACCCCCTCATCCTTCCGGTTCGTGGCTGCGTAGTGATGCTTGGACTCCTGACCGGACTCCACGGGGTGGCTGACTGGAAATGAAAGGTGCTGAGACACGCATCTCCAACATGGGCCTGATGCAAGCATGACTGAAATTAGGAAACGTCAGGATGTCACTGGGGCTCTGGAAGTGTCCTAGAGCTCACTCTGGGGGAGCCTGATTCCACTTCAAGGGAAGAATACCTTTTCAGCTGCAGCCTTCACCTGGTTTTGTGGTCTGTCTGTCTTTAATCTGAAATCCTTGGGGGTTGAGTAGTCCCACCTGAGTGTCCATAGTCTGATTAGTGCAAGTGCCAGATGTCAGCGATCACACCCCTGAAATTCACAGGAGCCTTGGATCCAAAGAGTGCCTGGTACTGCATCCCAAGGCTGCCTCCCGCATGATTACTGGAGGTTCCTTTCATTAGGAAAATACAGTCAGTTCTCGCCATCAGACCCCTTGGGATACAGTGATTTGGACTGAAGTCAAGATTCCTGCAACTCTTTTTCCTTTGCTAGATCAAAGCAAGGATTTGATGTAATGTTTTTTGTTTCATGAGCGTAATTAGCAAATGATTTTATTTACACAAGAGTCTTCTCTCAGTCTTTGTAGACGTTTAAGATTTGTGTAGTTTTTCTGCTTCAATGTGATATGTCATTTCCTCCCCAAATCATGTGTTTTGCTAATCACACATTGAAAAACAGAAGTTGTTATGGGAAAAACTGGATCGGGGTAGACCATGAGAGACCTGTGTGATTTGGTAATCAGAGCTCACAAAACCAGTAACCATTGTGGTTAAAGAAGCACCAGGGCTCAGTGAAGGCTCTGTTGGCATTTGCAAGTGGCATCAACATCAGCTGACTGGTTTTTGCCATGACCCCCAGATTGGTGCCTCCTTCCCTGCATTGCACAGGTTAGTTTGTCTGTTGATATTAAAAGCTGGGTCCTGGGCAAGGCTGCCTTTGGCAGTGATTTTTTTTTTTTTAAACACAGGGAAACATGTCAACACTTTCTTTCACACTTGTAGCTGTACCATCTAGAGCATAATGCTATTGAAAACGTTGCAGTGCTTTGAGCCACTAAAACAAGGCACTTCTGCAAGGTTTCTAGCCTTTTTTCTTAATATATTCACATGAAGTAAAGGCATCCTCTTTAATTGTGAGACAGCTTGGGTGAAACAGCTTTGAAATCTTGGTGTCGGGCAGCACAGTTTCCGGTCATGTTGCCATCACCTCTGCCTCTGCAGACATGCTGCCCCTGCGCCCCAAGCAGGCATGCCATCACCCTCCTGAGGCCTGAAGGCTGACTCGGCTCCGAGCATCCATTTGGGGCAGTTGGAGCCCTCAAGGACTTCAGCATCACCTCCCTAGCTGCCTTCAGATGAGTGAGCCAGTCCAGGCTGGCGTGGCACTCCTGGGTGGCCCATGTCTTCAGTCACTGGCCCTTTTTCTGCCCAAGCTGCAGCCCATTATGAAGAGTCCACGCCTGCCGCTACGTGGAATGCCCCTCTGTTTCCAGGCCTTTCCTCAGGCCTCAGGAGACGCTGCTGTCACCGCTTTTCCCTGTCTCTGGCTCCTCTGCTGGTCGGCCGTAGGGTGCCTGCTGGAGTCCTCGCCAAACAGGACTCCCTCCCTCCCTTCCTGGTCTCTTTAGCTTGCGTATTCCTTAGTCTCTGGCCAGTTTGTGAGTATCGGTCAACCTTTGTAAGCACTGTCTTCTATAGCATCTTCTGGAAGTTGTTCAGTCCGGCAATTTTGGTAGTTTCAGCCAGAGGAGTCTCTGCAGGTTTCTCTGCCTCACTGCAGGGAGCCGATCCATGGACCTGCACCCCCAGCATGACCATCCTCTGTGGCCACACACTCTCTGTCGCTGTAGGCATCATTCTTGGCTTTCCTGGGCCCTCAGTGGCCGCTCCGGCACCCTCTTCTGCCAACCCCAGGGCCCAGGCACCCATAGTCGGCATGTCCTGGCTGCCTCCTTGAAGCTGATGGGCAGAGGGTGTCATCGTCCCTTGGACACGGTTCCTGAGGGAGGGGATGACAGGAAAGAGGACATGTGTGCTCTCTGGGGCAGTGCGGGGATCAGGAAAGGCCTCTCAGAAGTCGAGAGCCAGGGTGACACACGAGGCTTACCCCAACTCATTCATTCCTCCAGGGAGGGGCGTTAGAGCTGTTGCTGGGGTCAACCAGGCCCACCTGGTCTGCCCTGCCCAGAGCACTCGTCGTCAGCCCTGAAGACCTGCTGTGTCTGGCCTTCCTCTGTGCCTGGGACAGAGGACAGGGTCACCCTTGGCTGCCTCCCCTCATCCACTTCCCCAAACGGGGAGCGCTTGAAGCCTAGAGAGTGAGTCTGGTTCTACCCTGGTGTCCCCACCCAGAACTGAGGCTGGCTTCAGGCAAGGGCCATCGACGAGCACATGTCATCTCAGATGTGACCTCAGACAGGTGACCTTGTCTGGTTATCTCTGCTTTTCTTTTGACCTGTAACACTGAAGAGTTGATCAGGTGGATACCCGCAAGTCTCAAATGGATTAACTTAAGAACTAGGTACTCAGTTCTCATGGTCCTCTCCGGGGCAGTGTGTGTGTGCGCACGCATGCACACAGAGATACACAGTCTGACAAAAGGGGGGATGAAGAGAGGGCTGTTTGGTTTCTTTGAAACTGTGTTTTAACAAACCCTGTAACCCTCCTGCTGGGGAGCCTCGAGTATTTGCCTGGCCTCCCTCCTTGAGGTTACCCTGCCACCGAGCAGGCAACTGAGCCAGGGGTAACTCACTTGGATTACCTGTTTGGCACCCTTTTTGCCTCCACTTCACACCCAGCAGAATGACTTCCGGGCTTCTTTGTGGGCTTTTATTTGATTTCAGTAGCAGTCAGAAAATCAAAGTACCAAACCACCTCTGTGCCCATCAGTCCACAGAATTGAAAATCACCATATTTTCATAGCGGCTTCAAGTAATTTCAATTTGAAAGAGCCAGGATGTCATAGATAGTTAAAGGCTGTCTTATTCCCATCTTTGGTGCTATTAAAAACTCATTTATCGATCACTTAGGTGAAAGGGCAGGTTTTATGTTATGTCTATGTGATTGTAATAAAAATCTTTCAAAGCCCACACAATTCGTGTAGGCCAAGTTGCAGTCTGGGCACAGGCGTCTCCCCACTTGGTAGCCAAAGAATTCTCTTCTCCCCTCCTTGAGCTTCTTTTTAGTTGTTCCTTTGTGTTGAGGTGGAGACTGCTTATAATGCGGTGTTAGCTGCTCCTGCAGTTCCTCCTCACAGGGCTGGCTGTCGCTCCACCCTGCTGCTGGCCCAGGTTTCCCTGTCCTCAGTTGGTGGCACTTGTCCCCACACTGGCCAGCTGTGTTGCTCCACCTCCTGGTCACGTCCCGAGTCCCCACTACCCTCACCTGGGACTGTGCCTCAAGAGCCCCTGGAGCAGTCTGCCCTGCCCTGGGCATTGCTCCCTGAGGAATTGCCATTCCCTGCCCCAGATCATCAAGGTGATGCTTCTGCAAGGCTGCTGTGGTGTGGAGTCCAGCAGGCCTCAGAGTCCCCCAGGCCACCTGCTGCCCTCTGGGGTCTCCCGCAGGTCACTCTCCACATTGCAGCTGAAGGAATCCCATCACACCCAGAATCAAACCCAACACAGCTCCATGACCCACCCCCGCTTGAGGCCTCCCTGCTGCCCAGAACCTTCTTCCCCATAAGATCCTTGAGACCCTCCCTCACTTTCTGTCTTTCCCTCCTTTTCCCCCGACATCGCCAAGCGGGTTCTTTTCTTCTCTGAAATCTAAGCAGTTCATGCTTTTGGACCTTCACTTTCCCCAGCACAGGCTGCCCTAGGACCTGAGCCAGCCTCCTTCCCCTCCATGGATGCTAGGTGTGTTCTAGTCTCTTCCCTTCTGTCTTGATTTTCTTTTTGGTTATGTCAACTTTTACGTGATTCAGAAAATGAAATTCTGGTCCACACACCTGGCGAGTTCTGGCTCTGTGCCATTACTCACCTCAGTCCCACCTACCCCGTGCTGGACTAGTTCTGTGCATTTCTGCCCTCTGCTTCCTGAAGTGTCCTCCGTTTCTCCCCTGGAGGGTGGCCTACATGGACCCCTTCCTGGGGGTCCCACCCTGGGGTTCAGGCTACCTGGCTCTCCATGGTGCGCACGTGTCAGTGTTGGCCCAGTAGGTCTCAGGTGGTGGCTGTCTGGCTTGGCCACAGTCTTGGGCCACTAAAAAGAATGCTATCGCCAATAGCATCATGCTCAAATGCACAATGTTGTTTTGTGTTTCTGTGGGTATGTCTTCTTCATAGATTTCTAGAAGGGCTGGCCCTAGACGGCATTGACACCCTTGCTGGTACCTAAGGAGCATTCCTGGGGTGCGTAGTTCATGCCGAAGCTCACCGTAGTTACAGTATCCACAAACGCACATGAGGGCTCTGAAGAAGCCAGACTTGGCCATCAGGGCCGCGTTTTGCTGTGGCCCGGGACTGTCTGGGTTTCCGACACAGAGCTAAGCCTGGGCTTACCCTCGAACTCTGCTGGAGATAGCCAGGATAGGTAGGAGGGTGGGATGTGCCCTTTCCACGCCCCGTCTCCCCAGGCCCAACCTGTGAGTTCCTGATGCAAACTCACCTTTGGGGACTGAGCCATGTCATTCGAGTCTTGTGGCCAGGGCAGGCCATGGTGCCTTGGTGGTGGTCTCCAGGGCGTGGCCAGCAAGGGAAGTCACTTGGGGTAGGCTGTTGTGAGCGTCACGGGCCCTGGGGGCTCTGGGGCTCAGATCTGGAATACAGACCAGTCTGGCTCTTTTCCTGGGTGAGCTTCTAAGAGAGGGCTTTGCAGGTGACCTGCTCTGAGCCCACAGTTCTGGTTTCTGGGCCTCCCTGGCCCAGGTGATGCTCTCACCCTGTTGGCCCAGCCACGAGAGCAGCATGGCCAGACTCTAATCCCAGAGTCTGGAGCCTCACAGTAACCATTGTCCAAGGAGATAAGGAGGGGGCCCTACCTGGTGGGACCCACACATAGGGGAGGAGCTGGTCTGTCAGCATGGAGGAATGGGGAGGCGCCCGCCCTGGAATTGGGCACGTCCCAGTGCCAAAGCCCCGCATTGTCAGGAGAGTCTGGTGAGAAAGACTCCCCCAGCAGGGAACTCCTCCTCTTCTCACATGAGAACCCTGGGCAGTAGTGTCTGGCTGCCCCATCGCACTGTTTAGACAGTGCCTTTGTGACTCTTCTCTGTCTAGGCTGTTGGTACCCATTGTCAAGATGAGGAGACTGAGGCACAGAATGTTGAAGTCACTTGTGCAGATCCATGTTTGGAAATGGCAAAAAAAAATCATGATTTGGGCTTGGGGTGGCTTACTCCAAATCTGCAGGTTTTTCCTCAGCACTGCACTCGGCACCACGTCCCCAGTGGCAGTGTTAGGCTCTTCCCATCACCAAGGTGTACTGTGCGGTTTTCATTGAACACCCGTTTGAGAAAACCCCAAACACAAAAGCTTAGAGTAACACTCATGCTAGGCCCTGGGGAAGAGGAGCCCCTTCCATTTTGGTGAGTAGGTCCCTCTCCAGAAGATGAGAGAGCCTCTCATCATCCGTCCAACCCAGAGGCCCTAGCTCGTAACACCGAGAAGCCATCTGGGCAAGCCTGCTAGGGATGGGCTTCAGGGTGACCACAGTGTCGGTAGGGTGCTGCGGGCCATCACTGTCAGCAGCCCTGGGCTCTCAAGTCATCTGTGAAGGGGAAGGGCATTTCAATCTGGGGGATGCTGGCAGGACAGCCCCTCTCCTGGGGCCCTGCCTGTGTTGGGGCACCCCAGACCTGCCAGCGCCCACTTTTTTCTTCACAAAGTTTGTTCCCTGTGATACTGACATCCTTGTTTAACACTCAGGGAAGAAAAGTCCGAAGAGCAGGATCTCCAGGGCCTGAAGGACAAACCTTTGAAGTTCAAAAAGGTGAAGAAGGATAAGAAAGAAGACAAAGAGGGCAAGCATGAGCCCCTGCAGCCAGCAGCCCACCACTCTGCCGAGCCAGCAGAGGCCGGCAAAGCAGAGACCTCAGAAGGGTCAGGCTCGGCCCCAGCCGTGCCAGAAGCTTCTGCATCCCCCAAGCAGCGGCGCTCCATCATTCGTGATCGGGGCCCCATGTACGATGACCCCACTCTGCCGGAAGGTTGGACCCGAAAGCTTAAGCAAAGGAAATCTGGCCGCTCCGCTGGGAAGTATGATGTGTACTTGATCAAGTAAGTAAGGGTGATTCCTGTCTCTCCAGAGCAGGGAAGGCTAGTGGTGGCAGGGGGTGGGGGAGTCAGGGACCATCGCTAAGAAACTGATGGGGACCCCTTGGAGCATTAGCTCCTTGCGGCTCATGGATCAAGAAAGTGTGTGTGCATAACCCCTCTTCCGGTCGGGTCTTCAGTAGTGACCACTGCTGGTGGGTGAGATCAGGTATGCTTGGAATGGCCACCTGGGGAGGTCACTGCCCTGAGGGAGATGTCCATCAGGGCCTTGTCTGGAGGAGGAATAGCACTGGGGACGCAGAGTTGCCAGCAGAGGGGCTGTCCTCAGAGCCTGGGAACCTCTTTGTGGGAGAGTCCTTCTGTGCCAATACTTCATGAGCCCTGAGAAATACGAATTCATAGGGTTCAGTCTGTTGTGTGAGACGTGCTGGGAAAGGGCGGCTGTCCGATACAGCCTAGAGAGAGCCCCAGATGGGCTCAGAGTGCCTTTCCCACTGTCCCTCTGGCCTTTGTCCAGCTGTGGGCTGGTGGTCAGGTGTTACCTGTTAAAACAGAGTCACTTCCTAGCCAGATCTTTAGAGGATGAGTGTGACTACGTTTATTTCACTTGTTCCCCTTAGATGATTCCAGACAGGTTAGCCGTTTTGAAAAGTCACTCGTAGACAGTCTCATTTAATTCCAGTAACTCACATAAAGGTGAGCAAAGCATCATCCTGCTGGCAAATGAGGAAACTGATTCCTGGAGAGTTCAGTCTGGCAGGTAGACAGGGTCCCTGGGCCAGACCCCTTTAGGGGGCTGAGGAGTGCAACTCTCGGGGGCATCCAGGTAACAGCAGGCCACATGGGCATCTATGGCTGTTGGGCGACCTGATTGCTTCCTGTATAAGTGGGACCACAGCTCCCTAGTTTTAGCTCATCTCAACTTCTCTTAAATGTCCCTCTTGGTGAGCTGTATCATCGGGCATGTCAGTTGCAGAACACCTCCTGTCAGAGGGTTCACCACCCACCTTCTCCTGTGCCTCACCTCCAGCATTGCTCTGGAAGCTTCTAACCATTCTTTGTGTGTCTCCGCTTGTTCCCACAGTCCCCAGGGAAAAGCCTTTCGCTCTAAAGTGGAGTTGATTGCGTACTTCGAAAAGGTAGGCGACACCTCCCTGGACCCTAATGATTTTGACTTCACGGTAACCGGGAGAGGGAGCCCCTCCCGGCGAGAACAGAAACCACCTAAGAAGCCCAAATCTCCCAAAGCTCCAGGAACTGGCAGAGGTCGGGGACGCCCCAAAGGGAGTGGCACCACGAGACCCAAGGCAGCTGCGTCAGAGGGTGTGCAAGTGAAAAGGGTTCTGGAGAAAAGTCCTGGAAAGCTACTCGTCAAGATGCCTTTCCAAGCTGCGCCGGGCAGCAAGGCAGAAGGGGGTGGGGCCACCACCTCAGCCCAGGTCATGGTCATCAAGCGCCCCGGCCGGAAGCGAAAAGCGGAGGCCGACCCCCAGGCCATTCCCAAGAAACGAGGCCGAAAGCCGGGCAGTGTGGTTGCTGCCGCCACTGCCGAGGCCAAAAAGAAAGCCGTGAAGGAGTCATCTATCCGGTCTGTTCAGGAGACCGTGCTCCCCATCAAGAAGCGCAAGACCCGGGAGACGGTGAGCATTGAGGTGAAGGAGGTAGTGAAGCCCCTGCTGGTGTCCACGCTCGGCGAGAAGAGTGGGAAGGGACTGAAGACCTGCAAGAGCCCAGGGCGGAAAAGCAAGGAGAGCAGTCCCAAGGGGCGCAGCGGCAGCGCCTCCTCGCCCCCCAAGAAGGAGCACCACCACCACCACCACCACGTGGAGCCCCCGAAGGCCCCCGCGCCGCTGCTCCTGCCCCCGCCCCCACCCCCGCCCGAGCCCCAGAGCTCCGAGGACCCTGCCAGCCCCCCTGAGCCCCAGGACTTGAGCAGCAGCGTCTGCAAAGAGGAGAAGATGCCGAGAGCAGGCTCGCTGGAGAGCGATGGCTGCCCCAAGGAGCCTGCTAAGACTCAGCCCGCGCTCGCCACCGCGGCCCCGGCCACAGAAAAGTACAAACACCGAGGGGAGGGAGAGCGCAAAGACATTGTCTCATCCTCCATGCCAAGGCCAAACAGAGAGGAGCCTGTGGACAGCCGGACGCCCGTGACCGAGAGAGTTAGCTGACTTTACGCAGAGCGGATTGCAAAGCAAACCAACAAGAATAAAGGCAGCTGTTGTCTCTTCTCCTTATGGGTAGGGCTCTGACAAAGCTTCCCGATTAACTGAAATAAAAAATATTTTTTTTTCTTTCAGTAAACTTAGAGTTTCGTGGCTTCAGGGTGGGAGTAGTTGGAGCATTGGGGATGTTTTTTTCTTATCGACAAGCACAGTCAGGTTGAAGACCTAACCAGGGCCAGAAGTAGCTTTGCACTTTTCTAAACTAGGCTCCTTCAACAAGGCTTGCTGCAGATACTACTGACCAGACAAGCTGTTGCCCAGGCTTCTTAGGGTGTGCCTGCACCTCCCTCCCACCCAGTCCCCCCCACGTGGTCACTAGGGACAGAGAGCACTTGAGAAGACACTCCTGGTTTGGGGGCCATCGGTACCCCAGTCTCAGCTCTCCTCTCCCCCCACACCCTGCCCAGCCTCGAGCTCCACCACCCCACCCTCCAGTCCCCCTTATGCCCACCCACGTCGGGACCAGGAGGTCCGAGGCAAGAGAGACAGTTGGATCCTTTAGAGATGGTGGAGACGGCCAGTGGCTCCAGCCCGTGTGATCCCACACATGGGGGCACACAGACGGCTTCCCACCACCCCCAACCCCAGATCGACCAGGACATTTCACAGGATGGGGACATAGCACCTGTTGGCCCCGGTTCTGGCCCAGCTAGGAGGGAGGCATCCTTTGAGCCCCCCTGGGTGTCGACTGGCCTGCGCCAGAGGCGACATTGGCCCAGGGCCGGCCTCCAGCGGGTAGCACTAGACAGAGGCCACCAAGGCCATGGGCCGAGGCCCCAGCAGGCTGGCCCAGGCTGCAGCCAGCGGAGTGCCGCAGGCCAGGCGGAAGGCATCCCTAGCTGCTCAGAGCAGTTGTGGCCACTAGTTCGAGCCTTAGTAGATGGGGCCAGGGGCCAGGGGGAAGGCAGAGGAAATGTTCTTCCAAAACTTTTCCAATTCTCAACTCCTTTAGGGACAGCTTAGAACTATTTGCACTATTGAGTCTTCATGTTCCCACTTCAAAACAAACCTGCTCTGCGAGCAACCTAGCGGGCTTGACTTGGCGACCCTTTGTCCCTCAGGCCACTAGACGTGATGGTGTTGACAACTACCTGGATCTGTATATACCTGCGCTTGTTTTCAAGTGGGCTCAGCACATAGGGTTCCCACGAAGCTCCGAAACTCTAAGTGTTTGCTGCAATTTATAAGGACTTCCTGATTGATTTCTCTCCTCTCCTTTGGTTTCTGTCTCCTTTCATTTCAGCCTTTTCATTTCTCCCCTTCCTCCCTCGTCCTCACTGCTCCCTTCTGTTCCAGGCAGCCGCAGTGCCCGACCGTACTTCGAGCCGACACTGGTCAGCTCAGGCCCCCAGAACTCCCCCACCCTTGGCCTTCCCGCCGTCCAGCCCAGCTCCCCCTGCCACCCATTTCTGAGCCCTGAGGAAGCCCCAGACTCCGCTGAATCCACCCAGCTCTAGTACCCCAGCCTCTCTGAGGGGCATGGGAGAGGCAAGATCTTGCTCTCCCAGGAGTCTCCTCCTTCGGTCAGACCCTGGATCCCAGGTCTCCTCAGCCTTCCCACTCAACGGCAGTGGGTAGGAGAAGTGGACCAAGATTGGGATTGCAGAGCCAAGGGCAGCACAGAGACCCGCTGTGGCCTGCCAGTGTCACGGAGTGGCCAAGCCCTGACCTTGGCCTGTGCAGGACCCGGCTAGGGCGGGTTAGTTGGGCCGGGCAGCAGGCAAAATGAGTGCAGATATCCCCTGCCACTCCTCTGAGCAGTAGTTCTCCTCTGCTGGGCCCTGTGCGGCCTTTGCTTGCTGGAGGCTGGTGGAAGGGGTTGGTACTTCACGCTTTTCCCCATCAGCACCAGGGGCTGTGGTGTTGGGGCATCGAGGCTTGGGCTTGTTGCGGGGTGTTCATTTGTCAGTTTCAATTCGAGACCCCGTGCTTTTACCCTCTGTTCAGGAAGTCCTTATCTAGCTGCATATCTTCATCATATTGGTATATCCTTTTCTGTGTTTACAGAGATGTCTCTTATATCTAAATCTGTCCAACTGAGAAGTACCTTATCAAAGTAGCAAACGAGACAGCAGTCTTATGCTTCCAGAAACACCCACAAGCACGTCCCATGTGAGCTGCTGCCATGAACTGTCAAGTGCGTGTTGTCTCGTGTATTTCAGTTACTATCCCCCAGCTTTCCTCACTGCAGTGTAACCATGAAGGAGTGAAACATCTTAGAAACCATCTAGCACTTCCTTGCCAGTCCTTTAGTGATCAGGACCCCTAGTTGACAGTTCCAATCAGTAGCTTCAGAAAAAAAAAAATGAAACTGTGTCTCTCTCTCCCAGAACGGTTAAAAGCAAGGGAGTTTGCCCTGTTCTGTTTGTGGAGTTGTAGCTGCCCTTTCTAGCATTTTTGTATCCATTTCTTGATGCTGCAAAAGCAAGTCCCCCAACCAAACCCACTCTGCTGTCCACCTGCTGGGCTTCACTTCTGAGTCCTCCCCCAGGAAGGGATGGGAGTTGGAAGAGGGGGCATGTTCGTTGGGGTCCCTCTTCCTCCAAGGACAAAAGGCTCCTGGCACTCTCAGAGGACCCCTGTCCACATGAGCCCGCTCTCCAGCCCATTTGTCATGGAGGTGCCATCTGGTTTCCTGGGTCAGGTTTTGAGGCATTAATTAAACCAAATCCATAAAACGTGGCTCCTGGAACCAGTCTCCAAAGCTGACCTCTCCAGCAGCTTGGCACCATCTGGTCCTGGGCCAAGGAGAGCTGGGCCTGCCATGCCCCCCTTTGACCTGTAACAGTTGATTTTGGGGCTGACCGATGTGGTGGTCGAGAACACCGAATCTCAAGTGGCGTTTCCTTTCTGCC
The DNA here is from genome assembly GCF_029378745.1 of Bos indicus. Taxonomy (NCBI): domain Eukaryota; kingdom Metazoa; phylum Chordata; class Mammalia; order Artiodactyla; family Bovidae; genus Bos; species Bos indicus. The sequence goes on along the minus strand of NC_091789.1, from coordinate 39,269,697 downwards.
CAGCCTGACCTGCAGGCCCCTTGCTCCGCAGCTCCCGCCCCTAGAGTTTCAAGGCTATAGGTGGCACCTTAGGGTTTTCTCCCCCTTTGATCCACATTCCCTCTCCCCCAGATACAGGCATTATGAGCGAGTCACCTTTGGGCAGGGGCGCTGATGGTCCTGTACCACTTTGTCCTGGAGACAGGTGGACAGAAGGTTGGAGGGCAGGCCTAGCCTTGGAATTCTCACCAGCTATGTCCGGCCCAGTTGGGGAGTATGATGTTGATTCTGTGTGTACTTGAAGACCGCGAAGATTCAGGGGGCATCCCTTATAGACTGTGTCCAGAAGGCAGGAATTGATAAGACAGCTTTCAGATACCCAAGGGACTAGGTCTGTCACATTGGGTCTCCTTGCCCTGTGCCTGTCACTTGGCTGTCCTAACCCGTGTCGTTGCTGGCGTTGACACCACAGTGAGGCGTGGCCCCTGGGCCACAGCAAGGTCCAGTACATGTCCCTTCTGCACCGTAGTCCCTATCGAAAGGCACAGGAGACCCCCAGAAATGCCCTGCTCCCCCCCACCACTCCCCTCAGCTCCCTGGACAGTGGAAGCCACAGTGGTGGCCTGGGCATGCCGGCCACAGCCAGCACCTGACTTCTCTCCTGAGCCCCCATGCCATTGCTAGCAGCAGTCTGCTCAGTGGTGGTATGCCAGCCTAGAGGCCACGAGCAGTGGCGGTGGGACATGAAACAGCACCAGGTTGTCACCTGCCTCCCTGCCTGTCATTGCCGTGACGGCCATCATGAAGGAGGGTACTTAATAGCCACAAGCACGCTGCTATCTTTGGTGGAAGAGCAGTTTCCTTAGCTGACAGGACCTCTGAATTTGAAGTAACTTCTAACAAGCGGCGTGAGCCCAGGAGGGAACAGAGGGTGTAAAGGGAAGCCACCAGGTATGGCAGCCTGGATCTCGTGGAGCCTGGCAGTTGAGCTCTGTGCCTCCTCTCCAGAGTGTTCCTACCAGGCCCAACAAGGCCAGGGGAGGTCACAGGCATCAGCCCTAGCTCAGCGCAGCCATTTCTAGCGGGTTCATGGCCCCAAATTGTTTTTCTGATGTGAGTTGCCTATGTGGGTGGCCCAGACCATCCAGACCTCGGGGAAGTGAGTTCTCTCTAGAGCCCTGTGGGCATCAGCCTACTGACCCCCTGAGTACTGGCCAGTGCCTGGGGAGGGCTAGGGGCACAGGCATGTTGCCAGGCTCGTAGTGGAATCCCCGCTCTCGAGCCCGACAGCCCCGCCACGTGTTCCGGCTCTCAGTTGCTCTCTGCAAGGGCCCTATCTCAGCGCTCTGCTCTACTGGAGGAGTTTGTTGAGTGTTTTTGCTTCTTTCTCTTTTTGAATCTGTATCAATCTTTAGAAAACATAGCGGAATTATCAGAGCTCACTAGGATACTGCCTCACCCAGGGTCTAAAAGTTCCATGTTCAAGGGGAAAAAAAGGGAACACTGAAGCCCCTTGTCAACATTGCAGAAGGAAGACCTAGGAAACCTTGAGCAAGAAACTACATCCTGATTTTCTGAGTGAATAAGAGCAAGCTTTTGCTCAAAAAAGGCTGATCTAAGAGGACTTGGAGCCTGGCCTGCTGTGTGGCCAGTGCTGCAGGTGAAGGGGAATCCAGCCTGAAACTGCTGGGTCTGCGCCTTGGAGCCCTTGGGTCACTGGAGAGTCTATCTCTCTGTCTCTTTCTCTGGCTCTCGGGTAGCGGTCCCTGCAGGGAGACCTGCCTGTCTCGAAGCTACAGGAGCCCAGCTCCGGATGGGAAAGGGGGGCGCTCAGCAGAGAATTGTGAAGGCACGCAACCTCCTCACTACCTGACTTCACCTGTTCCTCCTCTGTCATCTCCAGCGAGCCTACCCCAAATGCCGAGGTGTCAGGAAGAATTGGTTCGAATTAGGGCCCAGGCCACTAAGCAGGAGAAAGTGATGTCTCCTCCACAGCGTCTACCTGTGGTGTGGCATGCCCCTGAGGACAGTCCCTGGCTCTGCGCTCATTTGGGGCCTGGGGCCAAGGGAGGGCAGGGGAGAGAACCCTCATGGAAGGGGCTTCAGCTGGGGGTTTCCAAACATTGGGGAAACTTGCCTTGGTTCTGCCGGCCACCCCCTCGGTCACCTGTCTCCTTGAGTCCTGCTCAGCGGTGAGGGGAAAAGGCCACGAGGTTTGGCTCCTGCCCACTGATAGTCCCTCTCCCCACAGTGTCTGTGTGTCAAGTGACAAAGCTGTTCTTCCTGGTGACCCGGATTATATCCAGTATCTTCTAGACTATACGCATAGACCTGCTTGGTCTTTTCTCTCCTGGGCTTTTGTTTTGCTCTTTAGTTTTGCTTTTCCCTCTCCTGTCCCTTTTATTTAAATACACTGACTAGACACACAAAGCAGTTGAATTTTTATATATATATATATGTATATTGCACAGTTATAAACTCATTTTGCTTGTGGCTCCACACACACACACACACACACACACACACAAAGACCTGTTAAAATTATACCTGTTGCTTAATTACAATATTTCTGATAACCATAGCATAGGACAAGGGGAAATTTTAAAAAACCAAAAAAAAAGAAAAAAAAAAACACAAACGAAGAAAACAAACAACAAAAAAAAAAACCTGACAAATCCGTCTGCTGGTCACTCGTGTCCAAGCAGAACCGTGGTCTTTCCTCGCTTCTTTCAAGGGCTTCCCAGTGCCGAGCGAAGGAGGCAGCTCCTGGGTTTCGCACTGTTTCTCCCAAGCTTGTGAGTGGGGCCCCAGGGCGCTGGTGTAGGCAGGACAGTTCGTTTCAGTGGGTGGATGCAAGCATGCTCCCTGGCTCTGGTGAAGCCCAGAATGTAGTTGGCACTGCCTGGGCCCCTTTGATCTCTGGGTGGGGCAGCTGGCGTTCATGGGGGTGACCTGCCCCCCCGACACCCTCCAGTGACCCAGAGTGATAGTGTGCAGACAGGCAGCAAGCCTCCCCACTGGTAGGGCCTGTCTCTGCCAAGTCTGGGGGCCGCAGGGGAGACGAAAGGCTGTGTCTCAATTCAGGAAGTGTGAACCGTACCAGGTAGAACATCAGGGACCCCAGAACCACACATGCGGTCCAGCGGGTCCCCTCCAGGAGGTAGCGAAGACTCCAGAAACGTTCCTTCCTCTTCCCCCACTGCCCCAATCCTACGAGTAATTGCATTTGCTTTTGTAATTCTTACTGAGCAATATCTGCTAGAGAGTTTAGCCGTAAGTTCTTTTTGATCATTTTTTAAGTAAGTAAAAACACCAAAAAAAATAAGAATAATATCCAGAAACTTGTTCTTCCAAAGCAGAGAGCATTATAATCACCAGGGCCAAAAGCTTCCCTCCCCGCGTTATTACTTCTGAGGCCTACGTCCAAAAGAAACCCTTAGAGGCCCTTCAGGTGGCCAGGCACCACTCAGGCCCCTGGGAGGACCTGGGCCTGGGGGCTGGGCCCCACCCTCAGTTCAGTATTAGTGGTGGGTCCCTGCCTCTTCTCCTATCCAGCCTGGGCCAGGGCGGGCAGAGGAAGCCGCTGCGACCACTGCTGTCCAGCCTCTTGCAGATGGGTGTTGGCGCGTGTCCAGTTCTGCCCGAGATCTGAAGGCGGCACCGAATTAGCCTCAGCCGGTGACCTCTCACCCGGCCTGCCCCAGGCAGCAGGGCCCACCCAGTGCACTGTTCCTGGGTTGCTGGACGGTGGCATGGCAAAGGCTTGCAGAACTCAAAACCTGCTCCTTCCCTTGCTCCCAAGGCCTCCTTTTCCGTTTAAATTGTCACTGCTTCAATAACAGCCACTCCAGAGTCAGTAGTTGATGAATATATGACCAAATATCATCAGGACTGTTACTCGGTGTGCCGAGCCCTCTCCTCGCACGGGGCTCCTGTACCCGGACACTGTACCGTGTGCTGTGTTTGCGCTCCTCCCTTCCTCCACCCTCCCCTCGTCTCTCTGGGGTTGTTTCTGTTTGGGTTTGGTTTGGTTTTGAGTTCTCCTTTTGTGTTCCAAACATGAGCTTCTCTCTACTGGTCCTCTTAACTGTGGTGTTGAGGCTTCTATTTGTGTAATTTTCGGTGGGTGAAGGGAATTTTGCGAAGTAAATCTCTTCTGTGTTTGAACTGAAGTCTGTATTGTAACCATGTTTAAAGTAATTGTTCCAGAGACAAATGCTTCTAGACACCTTTTCTTTACCAACAAAAGAATTTGGAGGGAGGGGATGGTAACCAGAAGGAGAGGGGCTGTCCTCTTGCCCCAGGAGGGGGAGAGCCAAAGACAGGACCCCCTGCCCAGATCAGCCAGAAGCCACCCAAAGAAGTGACACCTAGAGCTGACAAAGTAAATAGCTGACATGCTGCCATTTGTGAAGTCAGAGCAAAACCAGGTTTTGGTCCACTCCCAGATTAGTAGCATCAGGATTATTTTTTTAAGGACAGACAAGGTTGACGTTCCTGCAAGGGGAGCCAGCCACATCTCGGCGGGAGAAGGTCGGGGTGGGCCTGCGGGGCAAGGCTCGGCCAGAGGGTGGGCATCTCCTTGGAGACCTCCACTGTGGCCACAGGTCAGGCTTGTGTGGACAGGGCATTATGATTCGGGGGGGGGGGGGGGCATTACCGTTCGGGATACCATCATCAAATCCACCCCGCCCCACAGTGCACGACACTAACATAACCTCTGGATTCCCCACTTTCCTGGATGAGGAGATGATGGTGGGGTCGGGGGGTGGTGCATGCCCTTGGCTGTCATCTGATCCCCAGTAAAATTTGGATGTGAGAAACCACCCCCCTTCTCGTTTCATGGCAAAACCCTATCCTCTTGAGTAGCCGTTACCTCCCAGACACTATTGAGGACTGACAAAACAGGGGTGGCCATGTGCTCCCTTAGCACCCGGGGTCGCCCCCTCTTCGAGGACAGTGCTGACCATTTGGGAATGGGGCTTAGGAGCGAGAAGAACCAAGCAGGGTCACCGCCCCCTCCTGAGTCGCAGGGACCCTGGTCACCCTGTGCAGAGGGAGCTGGCTCCAGCCCAGGAGGAAAAGGGCTGGAAAAGTGTGTGTGGGGTGCGGGGAGTCACCCAGGACAGACTTGGCTGGAGATGATCTCCAAAAGCCCTCTATCGCATTCACCTTCAGTTTTTGTGTTTTGGGACAATTACTTTAGAAAACTTAAGTAGGTCGTTTTAAAAACAAAAAATATTGATTGCTTTTTTGTAGTGTTCAAAAAAAGGTTCTTTGTGTATAGCCAAATGACTGAAAGCACTGATATATTTAAAAACAAAAGGCAATTTATTAAGGAAATTTGTACCATTTCAGTAAACCTGTCTGAATGTACCTGTATACGTTTCAAAAACACCCCCCACTGAATCCCTGTAACCTATTTATTATATAAAGAGTTTGCCTTATAAATTTACATAAAAATGTCCGTTTGTGTCTTTTGTTGTAAAACCAAGTGATTTTTTCATAAGGTTCTTTTACTATTTGAAAAGATGGGCAGCACGCAGTTTTATTTTATTTTTGTAAGTTTTTTAATACGTGTGAAAGCCAAGAATACTCAGCATGCCTTTCTAAGTGACGCGTTCGCACCTTTTGTTGGGAAGTACTGTATCCTGTGCTGTTAGCATTCTCGATAAATCTCTCTGTGAAAGTGACTCCAGGTCTGGGCTTTCATTATCAAGACAGCTCCCAGGACAGCAAGGTGGGGCACTTCCTGGGAACACACAGAAGCCAGCCGCTTTCTGGGCGCCCTGGGGAGGACAGAGCCCTGGCCGGCACCCTGCACCGGCCTGCCTTGGGGTCCGCCTGCCCAGAGGGGAGCTCTGAGCCGGCAGGTGGGAAGGGCCTTCTGCAGGGCAGCATCCTGGCTGTCCCTGATGGGCTGAGGGGCTTTTGGAAACCCCCTAGCTCTGACTCCTCCGGTGCCTCCCGCCTGAGACCCTTCCAAGGTCTCTGCTGACCTGCTCCCAGCTCAGAGGACACGCTGCCCCCGTCCCACCGGCTTCCGATGAGGTGGAGTGCTCTCGGGAGCTCATGGTTCCCCTACAGCTGTCTTTCATCAGGCTGCCGATGGCTTGGAGGTGAAAAGAACTGCTCAGAGTTCAGCATCACAGGTACATGTATGTGAACACAGCTACTTGGAGGTGCACTCGAACATCCTGGCCTTAAATGATAAAACAGAGGGTTGACATTCATGGCGTGTGTGTATCCTGAGCATCCCTGAGGTGCCAGGGCTGTCCCGGGAGCTGCAGTCCAGCAGAATTGGAAGTGGGACCAAGTCCCAGTTCACTTAGTATGTGTGTGCCCACTAGTTCCCTCCTCAGCTTGGGAGTCTCGGTAAGAGCTGTCCCTATGGAAGCCACTGGGGCTCAGGGTGTGGCCGGCCTCCTCTTGTGGAGTGGCTGCAGCTTCTGGGAAGAGGCCGCCACAGAGGTGTGTCTTGGGCCAACCTGGTTTCTGCAAACCACTCTTGAAGTCTCTGGATGGACAGCCTGCAGGTGAGGAGGGTGGCAGCCCTCAGGGGTCAGGATCAAGTGGACAAGGGGCTGGCGAAGACCTGCCTTTCAAGCTGGCATCTAGCTGGAAAAAAACAGAAGAGGAAGGCGCCCTGGCTGCTTGGCGGGGGGCGGGGAGGGGTGTGGGGTAAACAGATGAGTGCTGAAGCTAAAGAAGGACGCACCAGGGGACTCCAGGCCAGCTTCCAGCTACCAGGGTATCTGCTGGACGGAGTTGCAGGTGCAAACCCGTGGGGGTGGGAGCCCTGGCACGTTCTTGGACCCCCAAGGAGTTGTGGCTGGGTTAAGGCCGCTGCCAAGTGCCAAGAGCGAGACAGGTGGGCAGGAAAGGGCCACATGGTGACAACGTCAGAAGCCATGCTGAAAAGCTGCAATCCTTCTGAGGGCTTCGGGAACCCCGGGAAGGTCTTAAGCAGGAAAACTGGTGTGGAGTGCTTTGTGCCTAAGGAAGACCCCTGAGCCAGAGGAGGCAGGGAAGCACGTTCGTTTAGGTTCATCTAGGTCAGAGCCCCGTGGGGAAGAGAGGAACTCCAGAGACGTTCAGAGAGGTAACAGTTTCCTGGTGGCTGCTACTGTGGCTGCTACTGCGAATGATGGAGGCATGCTGGAGGCCTGTGGGGAGACGCCAGACAGGCCAAGTACGGTGCTCTGTGAGCTGCAGAGAAAGGGGTGGGAGCCGCCAGAGCCTGCCATCCTCAAGCGTGACAAGAGGGAGGAGGGCAGCCGGAGCGAAGGTCTGTCTCTAAGAGACGTAATAAACACATTTTCTGTGCTAGCGGAAGGAGCCAGCGAAGAAGAGGGCAGATGCTGCAAAGACCTAACCACCGCTGGAGCAGGTTCCCGGAGGGCCAAGAAAAGATGGGATCCAGGCCCAGGAGGTGGGTGGAGATGCTGCGAGCTTCCAGATCATTCTTCCTGCCCCCAGCCTCAAGCCAGCTGCAGAGAGTCAGCCGGGAGCCCTGGTGTGACCCACATCTGACCTTGTCCCGCCTGGATGTCTTGACCCCTCTCCACCGCTTTCCCCACGAAACGGAAACCTAAAGAGGACCAGCCAGCGGCTCTCCGAAGCCCCGCTTCTAACCCTTTCTGGAAGGCCTTCGCTGTGCCCATCGTCCCTGGAGCCGAGAAGCGCTCTCCTGCAGCCCTTGGAGCCCTCCTCCTCCTCCTGGAAGCTCACCAGTCCGCCTCGCCGGGCCCGGGGAGCTGCCTCCGGGAGGCGTGACCGCGCGCGGCGCCCCCGTGTGGCCGGGGCTGGCGGCGGCGGCGGCGGCGGCGGCGGCGGCGGCGGGCGAGGCGGTGACGGCCCCGGGTGCCGCCCCTTCCGGCCCGCCGGGCGTCGCACGAGGCCGCCTTAAAGGGGAAGTGAGTCAGTGTTCGCGGACCCGGCCGGCCGAGGCCCGCGCCCGCCGCGGCCCGGAGAGGCCCCGGCCCGGCGACGGCGGCGGTGGCCATGGCCGGGGGGCCGGGCCCGGGAGACCCTGCCGTCCCCGGCGCCCAGCACTTCTTGTACGAGGTGCCTCCCTGGGTCATGTGCCGCTTCTACAAAGTGATGGACGCCCTGGAGCCCGCCGACTGGTGCCAGTTCGGTGGGTGGCCGCAGGCCGACAGGGGCGGGGCGGGACGGGCCGGGGAGCCGCGCGGGGCCTGGACACCGCGGCCTGACGCCCCCTGACCCGCAGCCGCCCTGATCGTCCGCGACCAGACCGAGCTGCGGCTGTGCGAGCGCTCCGGGCAGCGCACAGCCAGCGTCCTGTGGCCGTGGATCAACCGCAACGCCCGCGTGGCCGATCTCGTGCGCATCCTCACGCACCTGCAGCTGCTGCGGGCGCGGGATATCATCACTGCTTGTGAGCGCGGCCCTGGAGACCCCCGGAACCCCCCGGACCCTGGGACAGGGGCCGCCCAGGGCTTACCTCGGAGCTCCTCCCTCCAGCCTGGGCCTAACGTCCTTTCTTTCTCCGGCCTCCCAGGGCACCCTCCCGCCCCCCTTCTGCCCCCAAGCACCACCTCCCTGACACCCAGCAGCATCTCCGCACCCTCCGAGGCTGCGGTTCCTGGCCACCGGAAGTTGCCGTCTCTGGCCTCCACCTTCCTCTCCCCAGGTAAGACAACCCGGTCTGGGAGGGTTCGTGGGGGTTGGCCTGATGAACGTCAGGAAAGGACCCCCTTGCTCCTGGCCACCCCGATAGATCCTGCCACTGGCCTCTGGCTGCCTTTCACTGGTGTCTTTACGAAGCTTTTCCAGGCTCTCAGACTCACTCTGACCCCGAGCTCTGCCCTGGACCAAGCCCAGCTGCCCACCAGCCACCATTGCCATCTCCAGCCCCCTCATCTACCAAGGTAGGTGGGTCCTGCCCCCCACCCAGAGGTTTGACGCCAGCAAGCAGTGACAGCTGCCTTTGGTCCCCTGGGCCACCCTAGGCAGCCCAGCAAGGGTGAGCTGAGGCAGAGGGGAGGACATGGGACCTCACCTGACACAGGGTCTCTTCCCACAGCCCAGCCCGGAGAGCCCCATGTCCCTCCTGCCAGGGGCCCCCTCTTCTTCATTCTGCTGGCCCCTCCATGAGATTTGCCAGGGTACCCACGACTTCTCAGAGGAGCTCAAGATCGGGGAGGGCGGCTTTGGCTGTGTGTACCGGGCGGTGATGAGGAACACCGTCTATGCTGTGAAGAGGCTCAAGGAGGTCTGTGCAGCATCCTCGCCAGGGCCCTCAAGGGCTGATCCCAGACTTGGGCTTTTGTGGTCCTCCCCCACCCCCTTCACGACCCCACAGGGTTCTTTCAGCCCTCCGATTTCACAGTCCAGGGCCCCCAGGCCCATGCTCCTTCTGGGCCCAGAACAGGTGGCGGGGCAGGGAGGGACATGAAGTCTGGGCCACAGGAGTCTCACACTGCCAGTCCCCCCTGCCTCATTCTCCCCGAGGGCTGCAGGAGGCCGACCTGGAGTGGACCACAGTGAAGCAGAGCTTCCAGACTGAAGTGCAGCAGCTGTCGCGGTGAGCCTGCAGGCAGGGGCAGGGCCCCGCCAGGACCACATGTCCGGGGACCTGGCTCCCCCTTGGTCTGCAGCCTGCCAGGCCCAGGCGAGCCAGGGAACCTGGTTAGGGACCGTCCACACCCCACACCGCCCCCCCGCAATGGCCAGATGGAAGGCATGCTGGATGCTGGGAGCAGAGCGCTGAGACTCCACTGTTTCAAGTAGGTTTCGTCACCCCAACATCGTGGACTTTGCCGGCTACTGTGCTCAGAGTGGCTTCTACTGCCTTGTCTATGGCTTCCTGCCCAATGGCTCCCTGGAAGACCGCCTCCATGTCCAGGTAAGCCTTGCCTGGCCTGGCCTGGCACACTGTATCACGCTTGGCACCTGGTCCGAATGGGACACGGGGCCTTAGCCTCAGTGATCGGGGACTCTCCATGCTCGGAAGCCAAGCTCGTGGGGCCTCTGAAAGGGGCCCCATCTGCTCCCCTGGGCAAACAGAGTAGTGGAAGGATCTTGGCAGCATTGTCCAGAGGGCAGGAGGCAACGGACAGCCCCTAAGCCCCGTCTAGAGAGGCGCCCGCAGGACGCAAGGGCTGACCAAGCCCAGGACAGGAGCATCTCTGACCTGGCACTTCAGCGCTCAGGGGAAGCATGGATGGGCATCAAAGATGGTGGCTCTGTGGTCTCCCCTTTCTTCCTTGTGCCCCTCCAGACACAGGCCTGGCCCCCTCTCTCCTGGCCTCAGCGACTGGACATCCTTCTGGGCACGGCCCGGGCAATTCAGTTCTTACATCAAGATAGCCCCAGCCTCATCCATGGAGATGTCAAGAGGTGAGGCGGGGACACGGCCAGCCCCTGGGGGCCTTTGAGGGTGGCAGGAGCCCTATGGCAAGGGGTGATGCTCCCACACCTCCCGCCAGCAGGGACCGGGGGTGCCTGCTGCCTAGTCCCCAGGAGCCTGGCCCTGAGCGATCCTCCTGAGAACAGGGGGCGTCAGGGCTGGGGTCTGAGAGTCACTGAGCACCCAGTGTGGGCCAGGGGTGGACATGGAGGCCAAGGATGGGTCCCACTGGTGAACAGGGACTCAACTGTAGGACGGGGCTCTGGGGGCCACTTGCTCGGAGCCCCAAGTGGCCAGAACACCATGAGCACGGGCCACGATCCGCCACTGAGGTGCACGTCAGTGGCTCCGGTCTGATTGTCTCAGAACCAGGCAGGGGGCAGTAGGTGCCGGAGTGATGAGTCGCAGAGAGGGCTAGGGCCAGGCTGACACCACCGCCTTCCATCCCCAAGTTCCAATGTCCTTCTGGATGAGAGACTGATGCCCAAACTGGGGGACTTCGGCCTGGCCCGTCTCAGCCGGTTTACAGGGGCCAACCCCGGCCAGAGCAGTAGTGTGGCCCGGACTCGGACAGTGCGCGGCACCCTGGCCTACCTGCCCGAGGAGTACGTGAAGACCGGGAGGCTGGCCGTAGACACCGACACCTTCAGCTTTGGCGTGGTGAGCTGCGGGGCCCTTGACTGGCCTGGGGGTGGGGGGCCGCAGCCCCTGGAGAATCTCCCAGCAGGCCTGACCATCTTCAGATCCCGGGACCTGTCCTCCCCAGCTCAGGTGCCCTGCACGGCTCCGCACCTACATGTCTGTCATTTTCCATTCCTCTGCTCCACGTGGGCCCTCCAGACCCCCCGAGTCTGAGTCCCACGAGCAGGTTCTCAGCGGCCCCAGTCTGCAGCCTGCTCTCTCTGCAGGTGCTGCTGGAGACCCTGGCCGGCCAGAGGGCCGTGAGGATGCATGGCGCCCAGCCCAAGTATCTGGTGAGCCTCCTCCTGAGGCAGGTGGGGAGAGAGGGAGGGAGGAACAATCCGGAACGCGGGGCCCCACAGGAGCCAGCCCGGCCTCTGCTGACTCATCGTTGAGAGTAGGCAGGGCCCCAGACAGCTGCATCTGCCTGGCCGGGGACAAACCTCTCTGTCCCTGGCAAGTGCCATGGGCCCTTCCAGACCCCACCTGGGTTTGGCGGTGCAGGGGGCGGTCAGGGAGAGGGGGTGCAGCCCAATCACAGTGGAAAACAGAATCAGGGGACCTGGGAGAGGCAATGGTTTGAAATCGAACCATGTCCCCCCTCACCCCAGACGCCTTCCCTGGGTTTTGCAGGGCAGGTCTGCTCCTCCGTGGACTGACCCAGAGCCCAAAATCCAGCTCCTCTTTGCTTAGTCTGCAGGATCCTTCACACTGTATAAGCTGGTGTGTTGCCTGGGCTCAGGGCTGTTTCCATCCATTCCCGGGTCTCCAGGGGTCTCTGCCAGAACCAGGCACCAAATAGATCTGCACTTGGGCCCATCATCAGCACCGCTGTGGGGCAGCATGCCAGACCCCACAGGGTCCCTGCCATGACTTCTCTCGGCAACCACCAAAAAGCTCTTTTAGAACTGTGAGGAGGCAGTGGAACCCCTTTACCCCCACCGTGCTTGGGATGAAGGCCCAGACCCTTGACATGGTTGCCAGCTTGCTGTCTGTCCTCCAGACCTGGCGGTTCCCTGTTCCTCTGCCTGAAAGGCCACGCCCCCCGACCCCAGGGTCTGCTCCTGGTCCTTCCTGTCTGGTCCTGTCCCCCCCATCTCCATGGGGCTCTCCCTTCTGAGCCCCGCCCTCTCTGGCTAGTTGCTGTCTTTCTATCAGAGCCCAAGTGTCACTTGCTTGGGCCCCCCCATCGAAACCCCTGGGGGGGCCTCCCTGCCGCGGTTTCCCCTGGTTTTCGAAGCATGTCGACGTCTCTCCTCTCTCAGGAAGTCAGCTCTGTGAAAGCCAGCCCAGGCGCTGGGCGCATGGCTGGATCCTGGGGGCCCAAGTCAGCGCTGAGCATACACAGATGAGGGCCAGGGGATGGCAGCACAAGGCACAGCCCATGGGGGCCAGACTCATGTTGCATATCCCACAGAAAGACTTGGTTGAAGAGGAGGCGGAAGAGGCCGGGGTGACCCTGAAGGGCACTCAGACCGCAGTCCAAGGCGGGCCGGCCGCAGACACGTGGGCCGCCCTAGTCGCCGCCCAGATCTACAAGAAGCACCTGGACCCCAGGCCAGGGCCGTGCCCACCACAACTGGGCCTGGCCCTGGGCCAGCTGGCTTGCTGCTGCCTGCACCGCCGAGCCAAGAGGAGACCCCCAATGACCCAGGTAGTCCTGTGAGCTGGGGGTATGGGAAGTGCTTGAGATGCCAGTCTCCACATGTTGCTCACCTGCCCTTTGGTTCGGCTTGAGCGCCCACTGAACCCAGCCGGTACAGAGAGGGAGGCGATCGGCTTTTTACTGCGCCCCCTTCTGGGTGCCTGGCGCCACTGCATCTGCCTTTTTTGTGTCCCACCTCTTTGTCTCTCTTTTTTTTTAATTTATTTATTTATTTTAATTGGAGGCTAATTACTTTATAATATTGTGGTGGTTTTTGCCATACATTCACATGAATCAGCCGTGGGTGTACATGTGTTCCCCATCCTGAACCCCCCTCCCATGTCCCTCCCCATCCCATCCCTCATTTCTCTCTCTTGAGAAAAGAAAGGAGCATCATTGAGGGCATCAAGGCAACAAGGTTTGCTTTCTCGAAGACAAAGAGAAGCCGCTCTTGGTCCTTAGCTTTAGTGGCAACGATTCTCTTCTCTGGCCCTGACCCGGAGCTGCCCTGCGGTTCCCTACCCTCTGCGAGGACCTGGATGGGGCCACTCACCCTGAGAGCCCCGGTCCCTCCCTGCAGGTGTACCAGACACTGGAGGAGCTGCAGGTGGTGGTGGCAGGGCCATGCCTGGAGCTGGAGGCTGCCAGCCGCAGCCCCCCTTCCCCGCAAGAGAACTCCTACGTGTCCACCAGCGGGAGCGCCCTGAGCCGTGCCAGCCCCTGGCAGCCCCTGGCAGCGCCCTTGGGGGCCCAGGCCCAGGCTACAGACTGGCCACAAAAAGGTGCCAACCAGCCCGTGGAGAGTGACGAGAGCGTGTCTGACCTCTCTGCTGCCCTGCACTCCTGGCATCTGAGCCCCAGCTGCCCTGCGGGCCCAGGGGCCCCCAGCTGGGTGCCAGCACCCTTCGGGCAGGCTGCCTGCACCCAAGGGGGTGCCGCCCGAGAGTCGAGCTGTGGGAGCGGCCCGGGTCTCCAGCCCACAGCTGTGGAAGGTACCAGCAAGGGGACCAAAGGCCTCCTTTCCGGGCAAACCCCATCCTCCCCACCCCAGCCTTCTGGGAGGAGAGATCCAGGACCCGCCATGAAGCTCCATCTGTCCTTAGCAAGTTGCGGGCTGCTGTCTTGGGTTGGGCTGCTCGCCTGACCCCAGGAAGGTCCAAAGAAGGACTGTCCCAGGCCATCTCGTCTCGCCGGGCCATGCCCCCAGCTGGCTGAGGACAGGCCAGGAGTGAAGCAGGCCCAGTCCATGATTGGGCTCCAGGCCTTGCCCACAGACAAAGCACTCAGGACCTCTGTCCTTTGGGAGGGCAGGGAGGGAGCTAGGCTGGGGATGGGGAAGGCTCGCGAGGCCAGCAGTGTCAGCAGGGAGTTCTCAGAGGCTCAGGGGGTCCTCTCTCCACCCCAGGACCCCTCCTGGGCAGCTCCATGTCCTCGCGACCCCCGCAGATCGTGATCAATCCGGCGCGACGGAAGATGCTGCAGAAGCTGGCATTGTACGAGGACGGGGTCCTAGACAGCCTGCAGCTGCTCTCGTCCAGCTCTCTCCCAGGTACCCCCCGAGAACAGTGGCCTTTGAGAAATCATGTGCTCTGGGCACAGCCCAGTCCTGTCCTGTCCTACTTCCCTGTCCTGCCAACACTCCCCCTCCCCATAGTCTGGGATTGCCTGTGCCCATGCTTCCAAAACATATGAAGCCCCTGCTGGGCAGGTTCCATTCAAAGAAGTGCTGCTGAGGAATGGAAACCACTAAGTCCAGAGAGCGCCCTGGGAGCGAGGGGGTAGGGCAGCCCCACTGTCGGCTAACTGACTGGCATTTCCTACCCACTGTGCAGACTCGGGCCAGGACCTTCAGGACAGGCAGGGGCCCGAAGAGAGAGACGAGTTTCGGAGCTGAACCGCCCGCCTGGGCCGATCCCCAAACCTGGAAGTCCAAGTTCTCATGGTCGGAAGTTCTCATGGCCCTCAACCCCTTGGCAGCCCATGGGCATTGGGGGTGGGGGGACTCCATCTGCCTGGAGGAGGGTGTGTGGTGGCCCTGGCACTTGTGGGGTGTGGGCATGGGCCAGGCTTGGAGCCCCCCGCCCTGAGTAGGGCAGGGACATCTCCATGACCTGCCCTCGCTCCAGCATCTGTGGAAGCAGAAAGCCGCCGGCCCTGGAGGGGCCAAGGAGGAGCCAGGAGTGGGCACTGCCAGTTGGGCAGGGCATCTGTAGCTAAGGGCTACAGGGCACAGAGCCATCGAGGCGGGGCCCCTCCCAGCCTTGTAACTGGGAAAAGACACAGGTGTGGCTGGCCCGTGGTTTAATCCACAAGCTGGAAGTGGGGGTTCCAAGAGGCCCTGGGGAGTCCCACAGCTCTTCCCGCCAGGCCAGTGTCTGCAGGCTGCCCCGGGGGACCAGGAGCTGGTCCGCTACCCAGGCCACCTCTCAGTGCTGCGGACAGTCACTGAGCCAGGCTAGGCTCTCCAGGCCACAGGCTTCACCCCCGGGCACAGCTTGTGGCAGAGGGGTCATGCCCCCCCCACTCCAGGTTTGGCTTGGCACACACCTTTGTGTTACCCAGACAGTGAGAAGCCCCAAGAAGGCAGGAAGTTGGGAGCCAGGCAGAGAGGAAGAAAAAAGACAAGGGGACTCCGAGTTTTCGGAGCAAGCCAGGGTTCGTGTCACTGAGTGTCTCTGAGAGCAGCCCAGGGCTGTAGCAGAGGCTCCAGATGCTTCTGTGTCTGCAGTCATGAGTCACACTACAGGCCCCACATAAGCGAGGCATTGGTGGAATCCAAGTTCTCCTGGAGTAATAAAAGCTTACCCTTCCATCTCTGGCTGTACTCGTAGACTTTGTGACAAAGCCCTGAGCTTGTCCAGGGCCTTTCTTCTCAGGGTTCTTGACTGTCCAAACCCATACACCAGTCTCCCACCACACCCCCAAATCCTCTGCAGGTACTTGCTTCCTCTCCCAGTAAGCCACCACGCTGGTGACAGGTCACACAACACTACTACCCAGCAGTACTTTCATAGGTTGTTACATTTTCCCTTATGTTACACATTTTTATTGTAAATGGCATCTATATTTCCTTTTCTAACTGCTTGTTACTTGTGTATGGAAACACAATTGAGTTCTGTCCTATTGGCTTTGCCTTCTGTGACCTAGCTTCAATTTACACATTAGCTCTAATAGTTTGGTAAATACCGTGGGATGGTTTATGCACACAACCATCTCATGTGCAAATAAAGACTGTTTCACCTCTTCCTTTCCATTCTGTATGCTGTTGTTCTTTTTTTCATTTATTTCTTTTTGTTTGGCTATACCTTGCAGCTTGTGGGATCTTAGTTCCCTGACCAGGGATTAAACCCAGACCCATGGCAGTGAAAGCACAGAATCCTAAACACTGACCCACCAGGGAATTCCCTTTGTTCTTTTTCTTAACCTTGTTACACTAGCTAAGGCTTCTGGTCCGGTATTGAATAGAAGTGGTGAAAGGGGACATCCTTGCCCTGTTCTTAGTATTGGGTGCAGAGTGTTATATTTCACCTTGAAGTATGATGCTACCAATAAAATTGTCATAGGTGTATTTTGTCAATGTGGTAAACCCCATAAGTTGATTTTCTAATGTTAAACCAATTTTATATTCCTTAGATAAAAACAGCACTTGGTCATGATGTTACCCTTTTATATATTGCTAAATTCCATTTGCTATTATCGTTTTGAGAATTTTTGCATCTGTTCATGAGGGATACTGATCTGTAGTTGTCTTGTAGTATCTTTACCTGGTTTTGCTGTCAGATAGGCTTTCATACGGAGAAAGCAATGGCACCCCACTCCAGTACTCTTGCCTGGAAAACCCCATGGATGGAGGAGCCTGGTAGGCTGCAGTCCATGGTGTTGAGAAGACTTGGACACAACTGAGCGACTTCACTTTCACTTTTCACTTTCATGCATTGGAGAAGGAAATGGCAACCCACTCCAGTGTTCTTGCCTGGAGAATCCCAGGGACAGGGGAGTCTGGTGGGCTTTTGTCTATGGGGTCGCACAGAGTCAGACACGACTGAAGCGACTTAGCAGCAGCAGCAGCAGCAGCAAGCTTTCATAAAGTTGGAAAGTGTTTCCTTCTCCTCTTAGGTTGTTAAAGGGCTTGTATATGCTTAGGTGTTACTCCTGTAAATGTTTGATGGAATCACCAGTGAAGTCCTCTGCATCTGGAGTTTTCATTTTTTCTTTTCTTTTTTGAGTTTTCTTTGAGGGAAGGTGTTTCATTATAAATCCAATTTCTTTAATTAGATATCAGGCCCTTCAGATTTTGTTCATGTGTCAGTTTTAGCAATTGGTGTCTTTCAAGGAATTTGCCTGTTTCATCTAAGTTGACATAAACTTAATAATGCCCCCTTACCCTTTGATCTGTAGGATATATAGCAATAGCCCCTCTTTCATCCCCAATACTGGTAATTTGTTTGTTTCCTTTTTCTGAATTTATTTCATTTTTGGCTGTGCTGGGTCTTCACTGCTGCACACAGGCTTTCTCTAGTTGTGGTGAGTGGAAGCTACTATTTGTTGGGGTGCACAGGCTTCAGTAGTTACAGCTCATGAGCTTAGTTGCTCTGCAGCATGAGGGATCTTTCTGGACTGGGGATTGAAGTCATGTCTCCTGCTTTGGCAGATGGACTCCCAACCACTGGGCCACCAGGGAAGTCCCACGTCTTTCCTTTTTTTTTGATCAGCCTAAATAGAGGCTTATCAATTTTATTGATAATTTCAAAGAAGCAAGTTTGGTTTCACTGATTTTTTCTCTATTGTCCATTTTCTCTCTTTTATTAAGTTCCACTATCATGTCCTTTCTTATTTGGGGTTTAATTTGCTCATCTTTTTTCCAGATTCTTAAAGTATAATCCTAAATCAGTGATTTTAAAAGTTTCTTTTTCTAATATAAGCATTTAAAGCTATAAATTCCCTTTGAGAATACTGTTAGCTGCATCCTACTGATTTAGATATGTTATTTTCATTGTCATTCAATTTATAATGTTTTCTGCTTTTCCTTGTGATTATTTTCTTTAACTAATGTCTTACTTAGAGGTGTATTTAGTTTCCAAATATTTGAGGATTTTACAGATACCTGTATGTTATGTGTTTTTTAATTCTGTGGTGGTCAGAGAATTTACTCTGTATAGTTGCATTCCTTTGAAAATAATTGAGACTTGCTTCATGACTTAACATATGGTTTAGCTTGGTGAATGTTCCATGTGTATTTGGAAAGAGTGTATATTCGGCAGTTGGGTGGAGTATTCTATAAGTGTCAGGTCAAGATGGTTGATAGTGTTCAAGTCTCTGGATTGCAGTCTCCAGCTGTAACTCTATCTTTCACCTTTCAATTCTTTTAGATTTTGCTTCATGTATTTTGACATTCTCATTGGGTACATACACGTTTAGGATTGTGTTCTTTATAAATTGGCTCTTTCAATATCATGAAATGCCCCTCTTTATCTCTGGTAATGTTCTTTCTTTTGATGTCTGCTTTGTCTGGTGTGGATATAAGTGGCTACTCCCAACTTCCTTGTGCTTAATTTGTTCGCTGGTATAGCCTTTTTTTCAGTTCTGTGTCTTTGAATTTAAAGTGCACTTATAGA
This sequence comes from Bos indicus, assembly GCF_029378745.1. Classification (NCBI taxonomy): domain Eukaryota; kingdom Metazoa; phylum Chordata; class Mammalia; order Artiodactyla; family Bovidae; genus Bos; species Bos indicus. Next base: position 39,251,402 of record NC_091789.1, on the reverse strand, counting down.
TGCATATGGTTCAGTGTTACTTTTTGTTTTGGTTTATCTTCTTTAACCAGTTTCATAATCTCTATCTTTTTAAATTGATCTGTTTAGTCCATTTACATGTGATGGTGAGGTTTCCGTCTATCAACTGCTTTTTATTTTCTATTTGTCACATCTGTCCTTTGTTCCTCTTTTCCTCTGTCCCTAATATCTTTTGATTAATCACATGTTTCTTGTATTCTATTATTTCTCTCCTGTTGGCTTGTTAGCTCTAATAACTGAGACCACTGGTTCTACTCGGGAGCTGCATCATATCCTGGAAGGTACCTCTAGGCAGAAATGCCAGGCTGCTCGTAGTGGTCACGACATTTGTTTTCCTTCTGATCACAATCTGATACTGCCAGTTGTCCAATATCTAAAAATAGTTGTTTCAGATATTTTGTCTAGTTTTCTAGTCACAACATTCCCCTCTTTTCTGAGGAATTCTTCAGTCTTAAGATGACCCCATCTTTCTCCTGTGGGATCCATTTGTTCCTCACTCCTGGATCTACTTTCATCAAATATGTTCTAGTAGCTTCCATTCTTTCTTTTTTTTCCAGTCTCATGTGATTTGATTTTAATTTTTCTTGAGATGCAGTAGGTTAACAATGTTGTTTCAGGTGTACAACAGTGTTTCACTTATACACTATAAATATATCTATCCTTTTCACTTATACACTATAGATGTATCTGTTCTTTTTTAGATTCTTTTCCGTTATAGGTCAGTCACCACAAGGTATCGAGTAGAATTCCCCATGCTTTACAGTAGGTTGGTTAGTAGCTTGAACCATTCCTTTGACCCAGCACCTTTCTCCAAATCATAACCCCAATTTTCTATTCCTCTTTATGTACAAAGGTCTCAAAATAATTGTCTCTTTTCTTACTTTTTTCCCATTTCCTTTTCAAACCTTTCTAATCTGGCTTCAACCTGACCATTCCACCAAAGTGATGTCCAAGACACCACTGACCATGTTACTGAATCTCGTGACCCTCTTCTGACTTCATCCTCCGGGCCCCTGGGTGCTACTTCTGCTATGTTGCCTGCTGTATCCTCTACGCCACCCCTTCACTACCTCCACTCACTCCTTTTCACCCAGATGCCTACCAGACATGTCCTCTTTGATGTCTTGCAGGTGCCATAAACCTAAATGACAAAATAGAACATTGGATTCCCAGCTCACTGATGTTGTTTGGCTATAGACAGCCAGGTGACAGCCACCACTGAGATCTAAGTCAGCACCAGTTATCTATTGTCCCAAATAACCACCTCAAAACGGGCTGAAACGATGACATTTATTTTGCGAACCCGCAATATGGGCAGGCCTCTGATGGGTACAGCTCAGTGTCAGCTGGAGTAGCCAGAAGGCTGGTTGCTGGGACCACTCAGGCTCCTGCACGTGTCTGGTGGTTGACACTGGGGATTTGCCGAGTACCCTGCCAGGGCCGGGACACCTACCTGCGCATACTGCTGCTTCGTGGCCACATGGTTTCTTCCCAGCATGGGGGCTTGCTTCTAAGAGTGAGCCCCTTGAGATGGCCTGCTGGAGGCCATATCACTAGTTTCAGTCTGCTTTCCACTGTATCCTCAAGAGGGAAGTGATTACAGTCCAGCTTTTGGTGCGAGGAGTGTCAGAGGATTCATGGACGTGTTGAAAACCAGCACAAGGGCATTTCCTTACACAAAGAGGACCACTTTGCTGGCTTCAAACACAGAAGGGTCTGCTCTGTTCCTGAACTTCCCAGAAATGGAACCGCGTAGACGGGCCCTGTTGTGGCTAGCTTCTTTCACTCAGCACGTTGTTCAGAGATGCAGCCGAGCAGTAGCAGCAGACAGGCCTTCGTGCCTGCGTGCTCTTCCATTGCACACGCAGACCACATTTCACCCCTTCTCCCCTTCACGGATGTCTGGGTTGTTTTCAGTCAGGGGCTGGTATAAATAAAGGTGCCGTGAACATTTCTGTGTGCGTCTTGGTGATGGATGCCTGCATTTCTCTTGGATGTTCTATGCACTAGGGTTTCGCCTAGAGGCAGAACCACTATTGGTTACAGATAAGGTTCGGCCTGCCGGGGTGTGTGAGGCTGTAGCCTCTGCCTCTCTTGGACCTCAGCTCAGCAGTCCTGGCTTCTGAAAAGGAGAGACAGCCATTCATGGGAAAGCAAACCCCAGTGAAGCCTGTGTTGGTCTCACCGTATCCCCATGGTGCAAGTGGCCCACAGACAAGCCAGTACACAAGGTCACATGTGCAGCAACCTGCAGCCACGCTTCCCACAGTTCTCAACTCCAAACCACAAAGGCACTCCACCCTCCACCAGCCTTTCTACCCCCTCCTCATCTGCCAGATTGCACCCAAATTTCTCGTGAGGCCAACCTTGACCTGGGATCACATGTGGAGGGGAGTTCTGGGAAATTCAGAAATTTCAGTTCAGCTTGGGTGACACAGTACCAGAGCAACCCAGGCACATATACACATGGGATGCATGTGGTCAGCTGTAGCGGGTCCTGCCAGATGTCTTCCAGTGTGGCTGCACCAGTTTACCCCCTCTCCCCAAGCAGTTCATGACCATTCCAGTTGCTCCACATCCTCACGGATACTTGGTGTTCTCTGCGTGTTTTCACTGTAGTCATTCCAAAAGGGCTATGAAGGGCTATCTCATTGTGGTTTTGGTTTGCATTTCCCTGATGACTCATGGTCAGTGTCCATCTGCTTGTTGGCCATCTGCAGGTCCGCTCCTGGGAAAGGCACACTGCCTGATGAGGCCCTTGTTGATATGCAGGGCTTCTGTGTCCATTCAGAGGATTTGTCTTGGATGACAAGTGTCCCATAGCATCTTCTGCCACTCTAGGCTTTATCTTTTCACGCTCTGAATGACATTTTTTGAGGAACAGTTCTTAATTTTAATGAAGCCCAACATAGTGATCGTTTCTGTTTGGGTTAAGAGATCTTTTCTGTTAAGATCTTTTCTGTTGGTCTGTGCTCTGCTTAAGAGATTTTGGCTTCCTCCAGGGTCATAAAGATATTCTCCTTTGACTTCTAGACACTTCATTATTTTACATTTCATATTTAGGTCCATGCGATACCTCAAGTTGATTTTTGTTTCTGGTGACAGGTTGACATCAAGCTGTCCTTTTTGCCCCACGTGGATATCCTGTCTCTCCCACGTATGTTCAGTCGCTCAGTCGCGTCTGACTCTTTGTTACCCCATGGACTGTCACCTACCAGGCTCCTATGTCCATGGTATTTCCTTCTCCAGGGGATCTTCCTGACCCAGGAATCAGACCTATGTCTCCTGTATTGCCTACTTGGCAGGCAGATTCTTTACCCTGAGCTACTGGGGAAGCCTCCACCAGTAAGTAAAAAGACCATCCTTCCCCAGTGGGTCACAGTGGGGACTTTGTCATCAACCTTCTGGCCAGCTCTGTTCTCTGTTCCATTACACCAGGCTTTCTGCCTTCTCTCTACCAGCACCGTATCAGCTTCATTACTGCTGCCTTAGAGCAAGTCTCTATTTCTGTGAGCGTTGAGCCTTCAGGTTTGTTGTTCTAGATCATCTTGTTTTTCTTCCAGATCGATCTTCCAGTTTTTCTAGGCTCTTTGCATTTCCACATAAATCATAGAACAATTGGAGCTCTCCTCCACTGCTGCTGGGAATGTCAAATGGGTCAGCCACTTTGGAAAATGGTTTGACAGTGTCTTAAAATGGCATCATCCACTTATATGATGATACACTTTTCCCCAGCTAGCATCTGAGAGGAGCAAATGCATCCATCCACACCAAGACTTGTACGTGAGTGTTCACAGCTGCTCTAATCACAACAACCAGACAGTGGAAACAATCCAAACAGCCATCAGGTGACTGCGTGAACTGTGTGTTCATACAACAGAGGAAAACTTAGCAATAAAAAGGAATGAACTATTGGACTCAGAGTAACTACACTGAGTGAAAGGAGCCAGACCAAAAAAAGCACACAATTCTAGGAAATGCAAACTTATCTCTCCTGGCCAAAAGCTGGTGGGTGGCTGGTCTAGGAATGGGTGGGGATGGAGGTGCGAGAGACGGGAGTCACCAAGAGGGAGGAGAAACTTTTGGAGGTAACAGTTTCATAGATAGAACTTTCAGAGGTCTAGGCTTCCAATTACGTGCAGTTGAATTTATGTCAATTCTATCTTAAGATAGCTGTGTGTTTTGTTTTGTTTTGTTTTTTTTCAAAATACAATGTGACTCTTGTAAGCAACATACTGTTGGTTTTTTTTCCATTTAATCCAGCCTGGCAATCATTGTTTATCCACTGACATTTTAATGTAATTGCCCATATGGTTGTGTGTGTGTTTATTGTGGTTAATATATATGACATAATATTTATCATGTGAACCATTTGTATCCGGTTCAGTGGCCCTGGATACATTCACAGTGTTGTGTAACCATCACCACCATTGAAACCCCCCAATTTTCTCATCATTACCAATATAAACCCTGTGCCCATTAACCAGTGACACCCCATTCTCCCTCCTGAGATGCCCATATTGTCCCATCTGCTCTGTGTTCCTTCCTTTTTCCTTTCTCACATTCTTTCAATGTCACTAGTGTCATCCCTCTTGGGTTACCCTGCGGATCAGGTCTGCAGCCTGCACATACCCCTCCCCCAGCACTCCTGGCTTCATAGTGTCTGCATGGTTTCACTTATGCTGCATCAACCGCATAGATTCCCTTGCTAATGCTCTGTATGCCTTCCTGCTGCTCTGGTCTTCCACCCTGGATCCCTCCATCCCTCCCTTGCTTTATTTCTCAAATGACTTCATCTCTTGGCTGAAAATAGGGTCAAGAAAATAATGAGAGGATAACATCACCACCAGAGCCATTAATGAGTATGAACCATCCTCCGCTGTTTTCTGCTCTTGACTCCTGCAAACATCACCAAATCCCCTCTATGGGGCCCATGACCTAGACGTCAATGTTTTTTGAATAACACTTTAAATAGCAAATATTCTTTGGATGGACCTCTGTACGCAGAGGAAATGTGGGGCTCCTTGACGTGTTTATCAAGAGGGCTGGGGTGACTATGCTGGGGTCTGTGACACCCTTTCTTGGCTATAACTCACATACCATAGTGTTCACTTGTTCCAAGCTGCAAAAGGAAATGGCATGCCCATCAGCAGTCACTGCCTGTGTTTCCCTGTCCCCCTTCCAGCCCAAGGCTATGCTTAGTCACTCGGTCATGTCCGACTGTGGTCCCGTGGACTGTAGCCCGCCAGGTTCCTCTGTCCATGGGAGTTTCCCAGCAAGAACACTGGAGTGGGTTGCCATGTCCTCCTCCAGGGAATCTTCCCAACCCAGGGATCAAACCAGAGTCTCCTGCATTGCCAGGCAGATTCTTTACCACTAGCGCCACCTGGGAAGCCCCAACCCAAGGCAATTATTAACTTATTTGCTCTCTCTATGATTTTAGCTATTCTGGACATTGCACATAAATGTGATCTGTTGTGTCTGACTTCTTTCCCTGAGTAGCATGACTTTCAGGTTCAGCCACATTGCAGCCTGTGTCAGACCTCCATTCCTGTTGATGGCTGGATAATATGCCATCATACGGAGAGAACACACTTTGTTAATCCATTCTTCCATAGATGGAAATGTGGGTTGTTTCCACTTTGAGGTGCCTATGAATAGTGCCACTATGAACATTTGTGTATGTTTTCCTGTGGTTGTGTTTCATTTCTCTGGGAGTGGAATTGCTAGGTGGTATGATAACTTACATAGAACATTTTGAAGTTCTGTCTATTTCCACAAGGGCTGCACCATTTTACAGCCCCGCCAGCAACGTGTGAGGGTCCCAAGTTACTGTCTGTCCTTTTGACGAGCACCATTCTAGTAGGTGTGAAGGGCCAACTTATTGTAGTTTGCAGGTTTCTACTTCCTTAATGGTTAATGGTGTCGAACACCTTTTCATGTGCAGGGGCATTTCCCTTCAGCCTGAAGAACTACCTGCAGTATTTCTTACAGGATAGGTAGGCTGGCATTGAGTTTCCCCAACCTTTGCCTGAAATGTATTTATTTCACTTTCATCTTTAAAGGTTATTTTTCTGGGTATAAAACTCCAGGTTGGCAACTTTTCCCTTTTGGCACTGTTTCAGGTATCATCCTATCACCTTTCATTATTTCTATTGAAGAGCCCACTGCTGCTGCTGCTGCTGCTGTTAAGTCACTTCAGTCGTGTCCAACTCTGTGCAACCCTATAAATGGCAGCCCACCAGGCTCCCCTGTCCCTGGGATTCTCCAGGCAAGAACACTGGAGTGGGTTGCCATTTCCTTCTCCAGAAAAGCCCACTACCAGTCTTATTATAATGCTTCTGCAAGCAATGTTTCATTTCATTCTAGCTGCTTCGAATAGTTTTCTCTGTCTTGCATTTTCAACAGTTTGACTGTGTGAGGCGCCTGGTGCCTAGCTGTGATTTTCTTTGTATCTATGTTGCTCAATGTTTGTAACCTCCTTGAACCTAGGATCTGATGTCTTTTTGTCACTTCTGAAAAGTTCCTGGCGACTATCTCTTCAAATATTGCTTTTGTCCTCTTTCCTCTGTAGCCACTTGAGTAGGCCTTGTTCTCCAGTGACTACAAATTGTTCTTGAAAAATGTACATTTTGACCAACTTCTCAAGGTGTTTCCAGGGAGAGTTAGTTCTGATATACTCTTATCAATTGTGACCAGAATGAAAAGTCACCACAAGTTATTCTTGACACCTCCCATTCCCTCACTCATACTCCCAACACAGCTAGCCAACACATCTTATCTTCTTCCACACTGTATATCTCTCCCCTCTGCCTCCTTTCCTGCCACTTGGGTCTCTTCATAAAACTCAGAAATTAAACTATAACATTGGTCAAGACAGATCTGTGCCCCAGCAAGCCAGAACCAAATCCAAGCAAAGCTATGTCCCTTTGCTTTTCTCTCTGTTGAACGGATGAACCACACTAAGCTCTCCAGCTAATGCTGGGTGGTGTTTTCGGCTTGCTTGTGCTCTAGGAGCCACTAGTTGCAAAAGGAAGCTTGCTTTACGCCATCAGCAGGAGGCTCTGGGATGCCGGGCCACAAGTAGAAGCTGCAGATTCAGTAGAGCCAAAGGAATGGCTGGCAGAGGGCAGGGGCCCCGTGGTCTCCTAGGGACAGAAGAGACATCACTCTGCTAGTGACAATTTAGAAGAGAGGGTCGACGCATCCTAAAACCTTCATTTTTTTTATCCTCTTGCCAGATTGCAGATGTGACATCAGAAATCCTCCCTCACTGTTATTTTTCTAAAAGAGAATGAAAGTCAGCAGGCACAAACAGTGAATGGAGACCTCCCTCTTGGGCTAGGTTTTCTGCTGAGTCACTGCCTTAATGGCTCCCCAAGATAACTGGCTCCCCCTCTCTTAGCCTGTTACTAAGGCAACCAGTGAGCAGGCTGGGAGCAAAGCCAACCTGGGATCAGTAGTCCCATTCCTGGCCACCATGTGGTCAGTTTTTTTCCTAGCCAGAACATTTTTAGAGTCTTTTTTTTTAAACAAACCTTGCCTTTTAAAAATACCTGCTTCCCATGGAGAACCCCAAACAGCCTAGGAGTATAGTATATGAAGGAAGACAAAGCCCTTCTGAATTTCCCTTCCTGCATCATCTCCTCCCCAAGAGCAGAGAGCAACCATGCCAGCCTCCACGGTCCACCAGCTACTGCTCAAAACGGTGCTCCCCCAGCCCACCCCATGTCCAGCTGGATGCCCAAAGGCTGCTCGCAGGTGGACCCCCCCTTTTGCTCCTCTGTGGAACTGCGAAGCAGACACTGTCTGGATACGCTGTCAAGTGATGTACGTGGTCCTCTGTTGGGGAGTCACTTAGGTTGTTTCCAGTTCTTCTCTTTGTGCTTTTGCCACTACAAACAATCCTGCTTCCTTGCACGTGTATTTTTACACACTGAGGCAATGGTAGTTTTTAGGCGAGACCCTCAGGAGCTGGATCACTAGCTCATTTTCGTAGACATAGCCCATGTGGCCTCCAAGACACCAGGTATTGGCCAAAGTTTCACCTTTGCCAATTCACTGGCGAAAAAGCATAGCTTGCTTTTTATGTGCATTTCTTTCGGTTTGAGTGGTGTTGGATGTTCTTCATGGGCCCTTTTGAGTTTCTTTCCATGTGAGTGACCTAGTTACATCTTTTTCTTATCGGGAACAGAGAGTTTTTTCCATATCCAGGATGATCTGTGTTCCAAGTAGTCTATCCTTATTTGGGACATTTTAAAAACAAAGTTTTTAACTTTGTTCCTGGTACTTGCCATGCAAAACTGTACAAATCTTCACCTGTCAGAATGGCTAGCATCAAAAAGACTACAAATAAATAACAAATGTTGGCAAAGACATGGAGAAAAGGGAACCGTCATACGCCGTTGGTGAAATGGATAAGTTGGTGCAGCCACTATGGAGAACAGTATGGAGATTCCTTTAAAAAATAAAAATAGAACTACCACAGGACCCAGCAATTCCATTCTTGGGTATATGTCAAAATAGTCTCAAAAAGTAGAAAAACCGAATCCAATAAGAACCACACATGATATGGAATGATATGCAAAGTTTGTATTCACCAAACTGTTCTTACCTTTCACGGAGGCATTCTCACAGTGGGGTGAGCCCAGGGAGTGTAATAAGGAATGAGACTTGGGGGACCCTGCCTGGCTGAGGCCTGCTGGGGGCTGGGGCCACATCTCCCCCAACCTGGTGCCACCATCTGGCTTTGAACACAATTCTTCCTCTTTGCCTAATTAACTTGGGAACCTAACACAACCTAAGTTGGGGATACATATGTGTGTGTGTGTGTGGTCCCTTGCTACCTGTGTGCAGCCACTCGGGGTGACCATGGGGGCCCCCTCCCACCTTTTCCCAATTGCAGCTGTTGGCAGCAGACACCTCAAAGACCACAGGCAAAACCTTTTGATCTGGCAAAGCTGAGTTTACTGGACTCAGTGCAAAGGCGATGAGGAAGGACACCACCTCGACCGAGGAACCTAGAAAAAAGACTCGGAGCCAGGAAAGTGCGCAGTGATATCCAGGTGGGAATCTGGGGGCAAGCCAAGGGTATGACATGGTCACTGTGGATTGATTGGTGGACACAGCCTAGGGTTGGGTCTTCACCTAGGGTTGGGTTACAGTCTTACCTTCCTGGACCAAGTTTGTCCTGGAGCCAGAAGCTCGTGTACTCTGCTCTGTTCCCAGTTTGACAACGCAGTGGGAAAGGATGCCCAGTCCCAGAATTGTTTGTCTTGGGGACAGGATGGTCTGTTTGTTCCCAGTGTGATGTAACAAGGGACTAGGAAAGGATGTTGGTGTCAGATTTCACAAGTTAAGACCCCTAGGCCCCTGTTGGCGCCCACTCACTCCCCTGTGAAGTCACCAAGATGATTCTTGGTCAGGCCAGGCCAAAATCACTTCAGCCTGCACTGAGAGAGACCATGACCTTGTCAGAGCCTTAGAGACTTCTTGGAAGGGCCAGGTCAGGGGTGAGATGTTTTTAATTAGATTTTTTGAGTCTGCTGTAAGGCTGGACTTTTAATGATGGGATCTGATGGGGATGGAGCCAACCTGACTCAGGACTCGTGGACCCTGCTGAGCCAGGGCTTTGAAGGTAACTACAAGAACAAGGGCCCTCTGCAAAGCCGGGGCTGTGATGCTCGGTTGGAGGCCATCACCCTGATGAGGGCTGGTTAAAGAAGGCCATGTTTGGATAAATGGATTTTGAGGAAGCTCCTGAAATCAGCAATAAAGTTATTTACAACTTTTACGTCCTAGACAAGAATTTCCTGCCATAGCAGAGGCACCGGGAGCTAAGAGGCTGGGTGACTGTAGTTGTGGTTCACGCCTGAGCAGGTCAAAAGCTGCTGCAGTGTGGGGGAAGCCGCCTCCCCCTGGGACTTAAAGTGATGAGATGGTGGGTGTCAGGTGGGCTTTCTCACTGACTTCTACCCAGAAGTATGTCTTACTGAGGGACCCCCAGCAGCAAGAGCTGTGGGGTCAGCAGGGCTGAGAGGTGAGAAAGAAGGCAAACGCAGGGTGGATGGATTCCTGGATGGAGGTGGAGGACAGAGGAGCCTGGCATGCTGCAGTCCATGGGGTCGCAAAGAGCCAGACACGACTTGAACAACAAAACAACCCAGATTAATCCTCAAAATTATTCCCCAGAGTGAAGGATCCAGACAGTAACTCATCTAGCCTTTTGGCTTGAGATATATATATCATGAGGAGGGCATGGCAACCCACTCCAGTGTTCTTGCCTGGAGGATCCCATGGACTGAGGAGCCTGGCTGGCTATACAGTCCATAGAGTCGCATGGAGTCAGACATGATGAAAGTGACTTGGCACGCATGCATATGTATCATATATCAGCTTTTGAAGCTAGCCTCTATCACAGATTTAACTTTCCAACAATGGCTGGAGTGATACCCCCCACACCATTTGCTCTTCCAGAACATTTCCACTCCCTCATCAGAAGGTAGAGTCCCCTTGGCCCTTGGCGGGCCTTTATGACTGCCTTGACTAGATGGGGTCTGGCAGAAGAAATTAGTAACATCCAAAGCGAACTCCATCTCTTGCGAGGATCACCCTCACAGGTCCCACACTGTGAGGGGGGTGACCCAGAGGGGCACGTGTGCAGAGGGACCATCCAGCACCCACTTGCCCACGTGGCATCTTGGCAAAGATGCCCAGCCCTCAGTGGGCTGGCCCCAGCTGACACCACATAGAACAAAGATGAGCCCTGCCTGTGATCTGGACCCACCAGCCAAATGGACCTTTGGTGTTGCTTTAAGCCACCGTTCTGGGGTGGATAGTGAACTGGAACGCCATCTATTTCAATTCCTGTGTTATTAAGTGAACTGATTTTTTTTTAACAATTACCATTTTGACCACTTTGAACTGTCCAGGTCAGTGGTATTGAAGTTCAGATCATTCACACTCGTGTGCAGCCATCACCACCATCCATCCCCAGAGCTCTCTCCATCTCCCCAACTGAAGCTCTGTCCCCTCCCAGTGCCCAGGCCCTGGCACCCAGTATCCTGCTTTCTGCCTCTGTGAGCTGGGCTGCACTAGGGACCCCATACCATAGATCATACACTCTTTGTCCAGTTGTGTCTTGGGTTATTTCACTCAGCATAATGTTTTCAAGGTTTGTCCGTGTTGAAATATGTATCAGAATTTCTTTCCTTTTTAAGGCTGAAGGACACTCCACTGTGTGTCTCTACCACACTTTGTCCACTCATCTGTGAACACTGATGTATAAGTACCTGTCCCAATCCCCACTTTCCATTCTTTTGGGTGGAATTGTTTCAAATATGCTTTTGAGATCTACTGATGTCATGTTTTCCTCCTTGGATGTATTAATATTGCTAATTATAGTAACATCATTTGTAGTTGAATCACCTCTTCACTCTTGGAATGAACTCCACTTGGTTATGGCATTGTGTAGTCACATAGTCGCTGAGTCGTGTCCAGCTCTTTGCGACCCCGTGGACCATATCCCGCCAGGCTCCTCTGTCTATGGGATTCTCCAGGCAAGAATACTGGAGTGGGTTGCCATTTCCTTCTCCAGGGGATGTTCCCGACCCAGGGATCGAACCCACATGTCCTGCATTGGCAGGCAGATTCCTTACTGCTGAGCCACCAGGGAAGCCCCAGGTTATGGTATATTCATTTCTGAATCTGCTTTTGGATTGTCTTAGCTAATTTTTAATTTTTGAACTGTGCACCAATATTTCGGTGCAAAGAATCTGAGGTTTTCTTTGTGGTGTGTTTGTTTTTGGTGGGGTGGGTAGGGATTCTTTGTCAAGTCTGGAAACCAGGTCAGACCGTCAGTCAGGCCAGAAGTATCCATGGAGCACCCCGCCCGGCCTGGACTCTTGGAACTGAGCCCGGGAGGGAGAACCACGGGGAGTCGGCCTATGTGCCACTCTCAGGAAGGTTCTTTCAGTTTCATTAGATGCACTTGGAAGCTTGTCTTTACTTTCTGGAATACAGTGGCACGACCCGTTTCTGAAAAGCCAGAAAGGATGCATTTGACAACTCTCCCCTTTTGCTGTCTTTCTTCTGGGGTCAGTGTCGGAGGTGTCCGTAGCCAAGCTGGCAGAGAGGTTGGGCGAGGCCACCGCTCAGAAGCGGAAGACACCCCGCGCCGGCCGGCGGGTCCGGCGGTTGGGGCCAGCGGGCCGGCGCTCCTCCCTGCGGGCCTCTCCCCGCCTCCTCCCGCCTCCTCCCGCCTCCTCCCGCCTCCTCCCGCCTCCTCCCGCCTCCTCCCGCCTCCTCCCTCCTCCTCCCGCCTCCTCCCTCCTCCTCCCTCTTCCTTGCACAGTCCCGCCCCCGCCTCCTGCTGAGCCTCGTCGGTCGCCGGGGAAACGCCTGAGAAGACTGCAAGGACATGGCTGTGCACACACACACCAAAATGACTAACACTAAAAAGACTGGTCATACCAAGTGTCGGCAAGGGAGTGGAGCCAACCGCGGAGCAACCCTGGCTAGCCACTTTTCTTACGAACTTGAACTTCACCTACCCAGCCCCCCTCAGCCAGCCATTCCCCCTCTAAGTGCAGTGCAGGTCGCTCAGTCGTCTTTGCGACCCCATGGACTATACAGTCCATGGAATTCTCCAGGCCAGAATACTGGAGTGGGTAGCCATTCCCTTCTCCAGGGAGTCTTCCCAGCCCAGGGATCAAACCCAGGTTTCCCACATTGCAGGCGGATTCTTTACCAGCTGAGCCACAGGGGAAGCCCAAGAATACTGGAGTGGGTAGCCTATCCCCTCTCCAGTTGATCTTCCTGACCCAGGAATTAAACCGGAGTCTCCTGCATTGCAGGATGATTCTTTACAAACTGAGCTACCAGGGAAGCCCATTCCCCTTTTAGGTGTGTAGCAAAAAGCAAGGAATGCACAAGTCCATACAAAGACTTGTACCTGCATGTCCACGGCAGCTATTCTCCTATGATCCCCCATCTTGAAACAAACTAAATAAATGCCCATTGATGGAGCTGCGGGACCTCCATATCACAGACTGCTGCTCAGTGATAAAAAGGAATGAACATGCCAATACGGGTATGGATGTCACTGTGACCTTCCTTTCATACCAATGTCTAGAACTGCAAAAGGAATCTGGAGAGTTTGCTTTGGGGTTGAGTTTGATGGCGCCTCCACTGTGTGTATGGAAAGTTCCGGTGGTTACACTTAGTATGTTTTGGCTCAGTAAAAATAATGCAGATACGTAAGCACATAAAGTTGTAAATTTTACTTTAAATACCACTTTCACTGTCAGCCACCAGTTTTATTATTTCCTTCTTTCTATTACTGTAGTTCTAAGTCTTTTTCTTTTTGGCTGCACCAGGCATCTTGGGAGATCTTAGTTCCTGGACCAGGCAGCCTCCAGACAGAGTCCTGGTTCCTACTCAAAGAAATATGCATAACAATGTCTTTGAGCCCTCACCCAGGTGGAGGATGGTAACTTCAGACTGAACACAAGATTCCTGGGGCACAGTTCTATTGCCTCACCACCAACCAATCAAAAAGGGTCACAAACCCTGCAACCCTCACCCCAAATGTTGCCTTCTGTTTCCGGGGACCAGAGATGACCATCCTGTTAGGTCTCCTGTTTGGCCCCTGTCTATTTCATCTCTGAGAGGGGCCATCAGTTTCAAACTAAATTGCTGTTATTATAAGGGTGAATGCTGGTTTCAGGCCAAAAATACCTTGAGTTAGATCTGGTAGAGAGAGACTTCTGCTCTGCTAGGCAGGCCTATGCCCATGCACAGCAGGAAGAAGTTACAGAAGAAAGAGACCTCCGCCCCAATTCCCAAGAAGTATCTTGAGTATGAAGTCTCTCAGGGGAGAGTTGTTAGGGGAAGCACACTGATTGAAACCGCCCACCCTGTCCAGGAACCATAGTATCCATTTGCATGAGTTGTTTTATAACAAGAGATCCTGATAAGGAATACGGAACTAATAAGCCACCACCAACCGGAAGAGTTCGGGAAAGGTTGAAAGGAGACACCTGCGTGTCCATCCACTTCCCAGAATCCGTCTCGCTAGCATCCATCTTGGCTGAGTGATGCGTGCACCACCAGGAAAGACTCTGAATTAGAATGATTGGCCAAAGACCACCCAGAAACTAATCCCATCACCATAAAACCTGAGCCATGCGGCGGAGCAGTTCTCCTGTATTCCCTTACCCTACTGCTCTCCACCTGGGTGTCCTTTCCCAATAAAATCTCTTGCTTTGTCAGCACATGTGTCTCCTCGGACAATTCATTTCCGAGTGTTAGACAAGAGCCTAGTTTTGGGCCCTGGAAGGGGTCCCCCTTCCTGCAACACCTTCAAGGAAAGCCCATGGAAACCTCCCTCTAAGGTGCTAGATGTGTCTATTTCTCCATGGAGTTCTGTCCATTTGTGCTTTATATATTTTGAAACTATTTTAACATATTCCTAAAATGTTGTAGGTTTGTCTGATATTAATATAACTACACCAGCTCCCTCTTGGTTCTTAGGTGCCAAGTAGATCTTGTTTTTCTCCTTCCCTCACATGTGATCTTTCCACAGACATATGTTTTAGGTGAGTGTCTAGTAAACAGCATATGCCTGGAAGTTGTGGTTTGGATGCAGTGTGACAATGTCTATAATCTCTGACAGTCCACTATCTGAAGTGTTCTCAGAGTTGACATCTGTTGTTTGTTGTGTCGGCCACCGCAGAAGCACCGCCCCCCCCGCCCCCCGCGCACCCTGTGGGGCTGGCTCAGCTCATTGTGGATGTCACACTCTCAGCTCCCCCACCTGTTTGGGTTGTACACTATGAAGAACAATCTGGAAAGAAAGCCCATCTGAATGGCAAGAACAAAGAGTTGCAAATGATAAACATTTCAGATGGCTGCCTGGCAAGGTCAGGGTGTTCTCCGGAAAAGCTGAGGTGCCCCATGACACAGTAGAGCGCTGATTAGAGGGTTCTGAAATTAAGCATGTATGTTCAAACCACAATGAGACCCTGTATCACGCCCACTAGGAGGCTTACAGTCAAAAATTATTAAAAAAAAAAAAAAGAATCAGTAACAAGTGGTGGTGAGGATGTTGAGAAATCAAAAACCTTGTGCATTGTGGTAGGAATGGTGTGTCCAGTCCTCCAACAATTCAACAGAAAATCAGCCCCTGTCCCAGCACAGCCCTGTGAATGAACTAAACACACTGAAACATACACATTAACAGTGTGAATTGGGGCATTCTCTAGTGGTCCAGGGGTTAAGACTCCACACTTCCAATGCAGTGGGGGGGGGGGGGTCTCAGGTTCGATCCCTGGTCACAGAACTAGGATCCCACAAGCCACATGGCCAAAAAAAAAGTTATCAAAAGTAACACGAAAGAACATGAATTACATGGTATGTCATTCAGATCTGAATTTTTCAATGTATTTTCCAAACGAAATTTGGCTCCCAAGCCATGGTAGCAAGGGCTCCAGTTACAAAGACCAACGTAGCAGCCGAGAGCAGGGCAAGTCTTACCTTGGGCACTTCCTACCTCCTCGGACCTGAAGGTCATTTACCTCCTCTAAACTTACTGTCCTTGACAGTAAGGCCTCCATCCTCCCTGGAATGATATGTGTTTCCTCATCTACAATGCTGCTGAGAGACGCAGCCCCGGGGGGGAAGGGTGGCCAGGACACCACCCAGTTCTGTGCAGACACTTTTCTGATCTGCTGGGTTTGTTGTTCTTTTTTTAAAGATTTATTTATTATTTTTGGCTGCACTGGGTCTTTGTTGCTGCATGGGCTTTCTCTGATTGTGGTGCAGTGGCTTCTCTTGTTGTGGGGCATAAGCTCTAGAGTGTGTGGGCTCCAGAATTTCGGCTCACAGGCTTAGTTGCTCCGTGGCATGTGGGATCTTCCCTGACCAGGGATGAAACCCGTGTTCCCTGCATTGCCAGGCAGATTCTGACAATTGGACTTGCTGGGAAGCCTGTGACCTACTTTTATGTGACCTTGTCCAGTGCTCATATGAGAGGTGAAACTGAGGCACAGAAGGCTGACAAAATGTATGCAAGGTGTCCCAGCTCCTGAACTGCAGACAGCAATGTGGATTTTGAAACTGTAATCAAGTACTGATAACATCAAATTTGGGCTTCCCTGGTGGCTCAGCGCTAAGGAATCCACCTGCCAGTACAGGAGAGCCAGGTTTGATCCCTGGGTTTGGAAGGTCCCCTGGAGAAAGGCAATGGCAACCCACTCCAGTATTCTGGCCTGGGAAATCCTATGGACAGAGGAGTCTGGTGAGCTACAGTCCATGGGGTCGCAAAGACTTGGACACGACCTAGCAACTAAACAACAAACATCAAATGTAGCATCTTGACCATTTTTAAGTGTCCAGGTTGGCGGCACTAAGTATGTTCATGTGGGTGTGTGTCCATCCCCAGAACTGCCCATCTTCCCCAATGGAAACTCCTATTAGACTCTAACTCCCCCTCCCCAGCCTCTGCCCCCTCCCCATCCTCCTCTCTCTGTCTAGGGTCTGAAGACTCTAGGCACCTCATACAAGTGGAGTCATACTGTGTCTGTCTTTGTGTCTGGCTTCTCTCACTGACCATCACACCTTGGTCCAGTGGTGGTGTAGCGGCTGTCTTTTGAAGGCTGAATCACACTCCGTTATGGGGCTGGACCACATTCTGTTCATCCAGGTATGCATCGGAGGACACTTGGGTTGTTTTAAATGTTTTAGTTATTGCGAATAAGGCTGCTGTGAACACAGGGAGACAAGTATCGCTTCAAGGCCCCACTTTCCCTTCTGGTGGGGAGATCCCCTTCAAGTAGGATTCCGGGATCCTACGGTAATTGTATGTTTGATTTTTCTGGGCAACTTCAATTTTAAGCCAGGAAAAGCAAGCAAGAAAGCAGTGCAGTTCTAGTTGGCTGCCATCCGCGTAGCAGACAGCAATCCTTCTCCCAGCACCACGTGCTGGTGATGCTTGGCGCACAGAGACTCTGGCAGGCAGTCATTTCAGCAACCACTGTGGCTGGAGCGCAGGCGTGCTGCATGCGGGCAGATCCTCTAGCGACGTGCTCACACGTAGGCAGGGAGTCCCAGAGAGCAGCACCAAAGGAGGAACTCCCCGGCTGGGTACCCAGGAGCCCTGGGGGCAAACGTCCACAGATCGGGTCCTGCAGCCGGTAGGAGATGGCTCTGGACCACGTGGTGCATCTAGAGAAATTTAGAGCATGTGACAGTGGGCAGTGGGCACGGCTGCTCGTCTCCCTCCACCTCCAGGAAAGGTCTCAGAATGTGCCAGGGAGTGGGTTACACCGAACTCCCGAGGGTGGCTGCCTCTGGGGTAGGAGAGTAGGGTCAGGACCCCGATGTGATCTGTGAGGCTGCACGGGATGGCCGAGATAGTGGCAGCGCAAACCCCATGGAAGATGCCCCAAGTGGAAGACGGGCAGGGCCAAGAAAGAAGAGGCACAAGGAAAACCAGAAGTCAGTGGTTCTGAAGTGCAATGGAGGGCAAGGATCCAAGTGAAAAGCAGGAAATGGAAGAAAATACTAGAAATGCATGAAAATGGTTAGAAGGACCCAGGGCCCCATCGTTCAGCCCAGGCGGCAGCGGGCAGCCTCCAGGTCACTTAGAAGAGAGGCTCGAGGGGCACGTGGACCTGCAAACACCAGGAACCTAAGCCCTGCTGATAAGGGGCTAGTTACATGGCTGTCTGGGGGCTCACTTGGGAACTGGAATTGCCTCATTTCTATTTACCCAAAGATTTCCCCTCATGGAGGCCTTCACAGGCGAGAGGGAAATGCTTACCTGTGGGATGCGGCCAATTTTAAGTGCCAAGAGACAAAACCTCCTTTGTCCTCCAGCCTTTGATGAAACGCATTTCATGAGGTTTGGGCATTTCCTCTCGGCCATGTATTGTGACTGTGAACGGCTCTGGTCAAGTTCAGTTCGGTGAACTTCCTGTGAACAGTGATGACAGCTGCACTGTTGGTTTCTGAATGTACATTTCAACTATTTTAATTTTTATTCTGAATACTTTGAGAATACATGTTTATAAGGCAAAATATCTGAAGTAGCTATCGGAGATGTTAAGATTTGACAAAGGTATCTGATATGTGCACAAGAACCCCAAAAGCTACAAGGAAAAAGACAGACATATAGAAATCCATGACTAGGGAAAACCTGCAACCACCTTCCTTTAAGATGCCCACAAAAGCAAAAGACAAATGAGAATAAGAAAACATGTATTATCCATATGACAGGTGAATGACTAATGTAATATAAAACAAGCTTCTGCAAACTTTTGGAAGAAAAAGTCCAAACTGAGGAAAGGATATAAACAACTTATGCAAGAACAAATCCTAACTTTCAATAGAAAGCACAAGCACGAGTTGTGCACAAGTGTGCGTGTGTGTGCGTAGAAGGGCACGAGTTAAAGTCACAGCAAGATCTTGCCTTGCCACCATCAGATTGGCACAAAATGAAAAAGCCTGTGACACCTTGCCTGTGGCTGGGGACCCTGGGAGGCCTCTCTGACCGCCGTCAAAAACAGTGTTTTTGTGGGAAATACAAGTGTCAGTGGGAAAGGCAACCCGGGTGTCCTCTGAGTCGCCCCCTGAGGCTGATTCAGAGGAAGGTAAGCTCCAGGGCACAAATGCAGGAGGTCAGGTGAGGGCAGCCCCTGTAGATGTGGCTGCAGCCATGCCCAGCACCGACTGGGAAAGACAGGTGCGGGGGTGGGGGGGTGAGTCCGATGTCAGGGCCACTACAACCCTGACTGAGCTCTCGGGTGGCTCGTCTTCCCTGCTGTGAGCCTGGATACCGGCGTGATCAGAGTGAAACTGTTACCACTATTTTTGGTGAGGGCAGGAAGGGGCCAGGTGGCCACGCCATAGTCACTACCTCCTGGGAGAGGTGGGACTGCCCCGTGGATGAGGCTTTGGGCCCGGAAGCTGGCCACCTGCCTTTCTGATGCTCAGTGATGAAATCTGCAGCCCAGTCGAACATCTAAGAGTTTCAGTTTCTGTGAAACGAGGGGGTTGGCACAGATGCTTTCTGAGATCCCACCCAGCTAGGGAACCTTTAAATCGTTAGGCCAAATGCAGAGAGCGGGCCCATCAGCCAACCACTGGCTTCTCTGTTGTCCTCCGGCATCTCAGACAGGGCTGGGGCTGGGCTGGGACCAGCCCCAAAAGGCAGGACTCACCAGGGCTGGAGGGGATACAGGAAGCTGCGTGGCTGACGCTGGCCACCCTTTGAGAAACGCTGATCAAATACACGGGCCAGAGAAGGAAGGTTCCAGGCCTCTGGCTTTGGTTGGATTGGTTCAATGCGGGGTCATCTGATTTGGCAAATGAAGTCAGGACACCCTGTTAAACCTGAATCTGAGATAAGCAATGAACATTTTCATTGCTTATAAGCACGTGTTGTGCGGCACTGGAGACACAGTGGCCCTAAAATACCATTTGTCATCCTGTATTTCACTGGACCATGTTAGGTAGGAGGCCTGCCAGGAGGCAGTGGCTTTGGGCTTCTGGGGGTTTCGGCCCCCCTGAAGTGTCCCTTCCACGTGGGTCTCTCCTTTGGGTGGAGTCCACCCTGCCTAGGGTCTCCCTACGGTTCCCCACCCATTCCCCGCCCCTGCACACAGTGGTGTGTGTAGTTCTCCTGCTCTCACTGTGCCACCTGTTTCCTGTGGGGACCCAGCTTGACACGGGAGTGGAACAACACCCAGAAGGTTCTCAGGGTTATTTATTAAATGGGAATTGGTTAAAAAAAAAAAAAAAGAATAAAAATAAAAAACAACTAAATACGTTATGGGTACTTGTGGCTCAAAGGTATGGAATGAATGAGGCTATGCAAAGTCCCGTTCTCAGGGGACTCACACTGTCAAGGAAGGAAACAGCAACTCTGAGAGAGATAGCAGAGCAGAGGGGAGTCAGAGCGCCCTCCCCCGCCCCAATCAGACCCTGGTCCTCCCCCGGCCCTCCACCCTCCCACCTCCATCTCTAACCAAGCCATTGGAGAAATCACACGTCCCCCTCTGGCCTCTTCAAGATGTCCTGGCCATTGTGCTCTTGTAGGACATACAGAGCCTTTGAGATAATCGTTGTGGAACAAGGTTGCTTCCTGAGGCAAATGCTGCCCAGCAGGCCCCGCCTCGGGCCCCATTCCTGGGGAGAGGGGCAGAGGTGACAGTTCTCGCTGGATCCTTCAGGTAATGACTTGGTTGAGACCCACCACCCACTGGGGATGTGCCAGCTGGGACAGAACATCCAGCACCAGGTATCTGGTTTCAAAAGCACCTCGGTAGTCATGGCAATGGTGCACTGGCCAACCCTTGAGGCTCTAGGGACACTCAGGGGACACTGAACAGATGCACGTGGGCTGCCCATCCCAAGGAGCCATTTGGCAGGGACAGGACGTCCTCTCCTCTCCACCCTCACTGGTGTCTTTAAAGACCAGATGCCTTTCAGGTGACAGGGGAATGAAACTGGTGCCTAAGGAACATGTTAACAAGCAGGAGAGACTACAGAGAGAGTTGGTCTCCACAGGGCAAGCCCAAAGCAGAGTCCTCAGCATCTGTCAGGGTCGCCCACCCCTGGATGGGCCCGCTGGTTCAGACATCATCTGCACGAAAAGCGTGCTTCAGGGTTAAAAGAGGCCAACTCTAGGGCCCGTGAACCTGAGATGCCATCAGGGGAATCATGGTTCCTAAAGGCCCCAGGTTTATCCATGGGTGACAGACACTTGACACTTCAGTAACCCTAGCTACTAAGGACATCTAAGTCATCCCCTGGCTCTGAGGGAAGAGCCACCAAACAACACTCTGTTGAGAACTCAACTTTTGTGTTTCTTGTGGGTGTTCCTTCATCTAGACGCACCCTGCCTTGTTCCACAGAGGATCTGAAGGGGTGTGGCTTCCATGTGACCTGATGTCAGCCTGGTAGTCTCAGATGTCACGGTGAACTAGTGCTCTGGCCTTTGGATTTCCCCATCTGTCTGCTAGGTGTGTGTTTAATATGACTCCGTCTCCCTGAAGCCAGCTACCTCTGGGGACACTCACTGGTAACCCCAGTGCCTTGCCCGGCACACTGGTCAGAAGCTTGCCCTTCTCCCCAGTCGCCCGCCCATGCTTGGAGCCAACATCCCAAAGCAGACAACCATTCTCCGGCCAACTGTGAGTGTGATAGATTTCTTGGGGGTCACTTCCCCCAACATTTTATTTTGAAAAGTTTCAAACCACAGAAAAATTACAAGACTAGTACAATGACCCCCACATCCCCGGCCCCTAGATATTTGCTCTAAGCCTTTGAAAGTAAGTTGCAGAAAGTATAACATTTCACAAAATTGAATGCTCATATTCATAATACTGAAGCCTATAACTTCAAAGGCAGGGACAGTCTTCCGTGTCATCACACCAAGGACACTGAGCACTGATGACGCTGGGGAGAAGCTTGGTGGTCATAAGCCCCTTCTTCTCACACTTGAATGCATCTTCTCTGCAGGCGGGCACCTTCAGCAGGTGTGTAAGCTGGTCAGGAACAGGAAGGCAAAGTGGAACTGAAGCACGTCACAGACTTTGGACCAGAAGTGGCCCGTGAGCTGCTGGAAGAGATGCCACTGCGCAAGCTCATGGTCACATAGCTTGAGGACCACAAAGCCCAGGCAGGAGAGCACGCCCAGAGCCAAGTATGTTCCAGAGGAAATGTTGCCGTGGCGCCCCTGGATGCGTAGGGCCTGGCCCACGGCAGCTGCAATGTGCAGGCCCAGTGCCAACTCAAACCCATGGGGGTGCAGCAGAGCCAGGCTGTAACTGCACAGGGAGAGGCCCTCGACAGCCAGGAAGAGCCAGGGCTTCC
Source organism: Bos indicus (assembly GCF_029378745.1). Classification (NCBI taxonomy): domain Eukaryota; kingdom Metazoa; phylum Chordata; class Mammalia; order Artiodactyla; family Bovidae; genus Bos; species Bos indicus. The sequence continues at coordinate 39,229,508 of NC_091789.1, read as the reverse complement.
AGCCCCTGTCCAGGCAGAGGCACCAGGCCACTGGCCACGCGAAGATGGGTAAGGTGAGCCACTGGTCCAGCACGGCGGTGGGCTGTGTCTGCATCCCGATGCGCAGCCACTGAACCGGGCCATAGACCAGGGCCATGCCTGCAAAGACGTCTTTCAGGTAGCGAGCCCTCCGCCTCTCTGCAGGGCCTCCTGGGGCACGTGCCTGGCTCCGCAGCCAGTACACCCCCAGGAACACGTAGGCCATGTTAACGAGAGAGTTGAAGGGCATGGCCAGGAAGGCAGGGAGGCTGGTGACCGGGGCTTCCGCATAGTATTCATAGCCCACTTGGACAGAGACATGTTCGAAAATACCAGTGTGGACAGTGGCCACGCAGAGGCAGCTGGCCAGGGCCACGTGGAAGAGGGCCTGCCCCGACTCCGGCTTCATCTGGAACCTTAGTTGTGGCCCCAGGATGGGGAGCTTCACAGAGCAGCCGCCTCAGTTATTATTTCAGAATTCGGATAAACGTTTTTTTTTTTCTTTTTTGCAAAACACTCCTCAGCCTCCCAGCTGAGCCAGCAGGAAGAAGTCCCCGTGATTTCCGACGCAGATGCTGCGACCTTGCCCTAGTGGAGGTAGCGGCTCCGAGGAAGGCAGCGGTTCTGCTGATTGGTTGGCACCAGTGGAGGCCCGTTCTGCCTTCTTCCTTTGTGGTTACAAAAAGAGTGTGGGTAGAAAGAAAACCATCCAAAAAAGCGCCTCCATCTTCCTGATTCTCAGCCTCAGGCTCTACCAAAGTTTTTATCATGACCCTTTCTCCTGACACCTATGCTGTTCTTCTTTCATCTGCGTATTATAAAAAATCCTGCTCCTCGTCTCCGTTCCCTTAGAGCCACTGCATTTAGAGACTAAATCTTTCCTAGGTCTGTTGTTAAAACTCAGGATATGCTTTCTCACCTCCGTGGTACTACAAACGTGGAGTTTTCCAAGCCAGTCCCAAAGCCCTTTGAACTAAATTCCCAGTTAAATTCGAGACATTAGCTGTGGTCCAGATTCTGGAATCTAAGGCAAGGGAATGGTGGGGCAGGTTGGGTGGGGGGCAGAGAGGAAGGAAGGGCTCGACTGCTTTGTGGGTATGAGGCCAGGTGGCAGAGGGAGTCGTCCCCCCAGGCCTGCCAACCTGGGTCACCCCCTCCTCCGCCCTCCCCTGAAGTGCCACACCTTCCAAAATCACCTTCTGTCCTCGGCTCCCAGGAAAACCTTCCATTTCCTGAAGTCACGGAAGCAGACAGATAATTAAAAACAATGTGGACTTTTCATGGATTGTCAACTGTTCCGGGGCCAGCTGTGGTGTGAGTGGGCCTCGTTGCCAAGAAATGTATTAATATTAACAAGAGAAGAGGTTCGGTGCCCTGAAGATGACTCAAAGCCAAGCTGGCAGGCAAGCACACGGGCGTGGGGATAAGAACTGTCTGTGGTCAAACCCCAGCTCCCCCACCTACTAACCGTGTGATCTTGGGCCTTAACCGTTCTGGGCCTCAGTTTGCATACCTGTAGAATGGGGATGTACATCCTAGCAGAGTTGTTGTGTGACCTACACGAGTTCTTAGGTATGCAGACCACTGTTTATTTTTGAGGCCCCTTGTCCCCTCCTGCAGTTTAGGCCCTGAAAGGGCAGGGCCGGGTCTGATCCTGGCCCCTCCCTCCCATGCTTAGCAAAGACCTGCTAATTTTGGTTCAAGCACAAAGTTAGCACCTCTCCTCTGTCATCATCCTGTTTGCCATTTCATTGCTCTGACTGGATCCAGGAAGTGGCCAGCTGGGCCTCATGGTGACCCTCTCACTCCCCTCCCTCCTCCGGGGAGCCTGTTGTTAAGGGGAGCAGCATTTCCACGAAGGAACTGAAGCCCTTGTCCTGACCCTCATCTCAGCCCATGCCAGTGTCGTGCACCTCCCCATTGCAGCCTCTGGTGAAGGAAGAGTCTTTAAGGTGGGGGGCTGTCCCTCCCCCAGGGTTTCCACTTCCAGTCTCGCCACCACTCACGTGGTCTGCACACAGCAGCCCCCAGCAGCCCCCTCGAGGACTGTCCCTGTTTAACACCCTTCAGTGGCTGGTTCTCTGCTCACACGTGATCACGCCCCAGCCTTTTGGCCAGACACCAAAGTGCCATGCTCATGCAGTCCTGTGAATTCCCAGGCATAGTCTGTCTTCCTGCCCTCCTCTGCCTGGCCTGCTGAAGCCCTCAACTCAGCTATCACTTCCTCTCCAGCACCAGCACTTCCCCACTCAGCTCCCGAGTCTGGCGGGGACACCAGCTGAGGCCTCACCTGGTGTCTCCAGGTCCTTCTCTGACCCCACCCAGGGTCTGGCTCCCTGGTGTGAAGAGCCAGGCTTCTGGGGCCCCAGGCTGCCAGTGCTAGCCTGACCCTCCTGTCTACCAGCCAAGCATGGAGAAGAGCTGCGGACAGGCAGTCAGATACTGTCCGCTTGCTAGAGGAGGAGGTCAGGAAGGGCGTAGAAAGGGACTCCTCTCCGGCCGCTGGGCAGAGGTTGCCCGAGCCCTTGCGCAAGCTGAAAGCAACATGTTAGCAAACTAACTTCCCAAGTCCACTAGAAAGGCCAGGGCAGGTCTCTTATGGCCTAAGTCCTAAGCTGCTGTGACCCTTGTGATGTGACTCTCAAAGTTCTTCCCAGTTTCCCCTGCTTGGCACATGAAGGTCTGAGGGCTTACCAGCATCACCCTTTCCCCTGCTCTGGTTCTGGGCTCACTGTGGGGGGAAGTCCTGCAAAACCGGACAATCCCGGGCTAAGGGGTTAAAATGTGTTCCTTAAACTCTTCTGCTTTCTCAGTCTGTATGCATTTAAGCAAGAGCCACTGTCGCCTATCACAGTGGTGGCTCCTTTAACCTGTATCCCTTATAACAATTGCTTGTTGTGCCCGTGACTACCCTGACCACCACTGTTCCCTTTCTGCAGGTAAGGGGATGCCAGTCTGAAGACTGTACCATGGGACACCAGCAGGAGAGCTCAATCTGAGCTACCTGGATGCCCAAGGAGCTACCATAGCAATTCTTGAACTCTGAGAACAGAATCCCTGCATGTGGACAAGGCTGCTGGGAACCCGCAGCTCAGCTTCCTTATTTGAGACGCGAAGGACTTGGCCAGAGAGGTGACGTGAATGGCCAAGGTCACTTAGGGCAGCTGGTGGCACAGAAACACAGGTGAGGGTTCTTGTCCCTTGACTGTGTCACAGGACTCTTTGGCCTCTCCTCAAACAAATGCTTCCAAATCCATAAACTAAAAAAGAGAATTAAAACACAAACTTAATATGTTTAAAGATAGTTATTATAATATTTTTGATAATGTATGATATAGTAATAAATGTGCTTCTTTACTAACATGTTAAATTACAGGATCTATGGGCAGGTTGAATAACTACAGTAATTTCAAATGAGTTATTCTGTAGTAACTTGCAGTTTAGCTAACTTTCAGGATATCTAAAAGAAAAGCTATATAATCTCAAATGATGTCATTTCCCTTGGTGACACAATCACCAGGTTAACGCTCCGTGCTTTGTTACCTACACTTTAGCTGCAGGAAAGGCCAAATTTTGGCTAGAGGCTGATGAATGTAAAGATCAAATAAAAATGAGAGAAACTGGAAAAACCATCTGTTGTCATTCCAAGATCCCGGACAGCAGCGCATTGCAGCCTGCACCGTCTGGGAGTGAACTTGGAGCAGCGACCAGACGGGCTCCTGCAAGATTTGGAACATCAGAATGATGTACCCACCTCTCAAGATTGTGGTGAGAACTTACAGTATTGGCGCGAAAAGGCCAGCGATCACCATCCGGGTATTTTGCCTGTCTTGCTTTGCTGGGGGAAATTCAAATCTTGAAAAAGGGCGGACCCTAAAGGCGGTTGTGCGCCTGCGCGAGGGGCGGGGCCCAGGCCTCTGGGAAGCAGGCGGGGCGGGGTGACGCGAGGTGACGCGGGGCGACACGGACCTCTCCCGCGCCCGCCCGCTCGCCTCAAACACCGCCAGCCTGGTCGCCCGCCCGGCGGGCAAAGGGGCAGGGGCCGGCCCGGCCCGCGGCAGCCCGGCTAGTTTCCTTGGGGGTGCCGACGGGGTCTCGGCGGCGCCCTCACCTGGGGGCGGGGCGTTAGGCCTGGGAGCCTGGGAGGGCTCCACCCCCGGCGTCGCGCGCCAGGCCGCGTTATCGCTCACGCTCGCCCCGCCCCCGGCTCCCCCGTGGCGGGCTTCGGGCTGCTTCCCCGGAGCCAGCTACGTGTGCGGAGGGGGAAAATGTCCGCTCCCCGATCCGAAGCCTGATTTTAGTGTCTCCCGTCAGCCACTCTCTGCAACCTGTGCCCTGTCCCCACTGCTAGTTAAAACGATTCCTCTGGCGAGTGTCCCTTCAGCGACCCGGGGGGCAGTTCCAAAGGGGGCGGGGCCAACCGCGTCTGAGGCATCCTCATCCGGGCATTCCCCAGATGCCGCAGCCGCCATCTTTGTTTTGTGCTGAAAGTCGCTATTGACGCCCGCGGACGGCCGGGCGAGGGGAAGTGGCAAGATGGCGGCTCCCAGGACGGAGGCGTGGAGGCGCGCTTCGGCAGCAACAGAGCTGGGCACGCCTGTGCCTGACGCGAGCGCAGCCTGACCTCAGGCCGAGCGTGCAGCGGCCCCGGTCCCTTGCCGCGAAGCAGCGCGGAGTTCCTTTAACGGGCCTCGGCCGAGAGGAGAAGCCTGCGAGGGCGGGGTGGGGGGGGGGTGAGAAACAGTGACGTCGCCCGACTCCGCCCCCTCGCCCGACCACCGCTGCCGCCATGTTTAGTTGTTACTTCTTCACACAAGATGGCGGCTCCCAGGGAGGAGGCATGAGCGCCCTGCCGTTACCGCTCCTCCTGCCGTACAGTTGCCACTTCGGGGCCTAACTCTGCCTTTTTGAAGCGGCTCCTGTGGAAAGGAGTCATAAAGAGGAAAGCGAGGATCGGACGCTGCCTTGCGTTTGGTTTGCAGTGGAAGAACTGACCCGGGAGGAAGAGAATAGGGGGGAAGGGGGAGCTAGTCTCAAGATGGCGGCTCCCAGGGCGGCAGGCGCAGCCTGAGCAGTAGAGGCGGACTAAGGGTAGACGCTCGAGACCTCACGAGCCATACGGGCAAGTCTCTGAGCAGCCCTCAAGAACTCAAGCTCGTTTCACTGGCCTCTGGCGCGCCTCTATTCCTTACGAGTGTCGAGGCTGTTAAGGGAGCGGCCTCTACACTAAGCGCTGGGCGGGGAAGCGGGACGGTCTCAAGATGGCGGCTCCCACAATTGTGGTCTGAGCGCCGGCGGGGCTGAGACAACCGCTGCGCTTGTGGCTTCTTTCCACCCGCCCCGGAAGCCGGCCAGTGCAGGGGACTCGGGGGGTGTGGGAACCGGGCCGGGGCTCCGCCATTTCCGGCAGGGGAGGGCTACGACTGAGGAAGGGAGGAGAGAGAGGCGGCTCAAGATGGCGGCTCCCAGGGCCTCCCGCTCGAGCTTGTAAGTGGGAGCTCCCAGGCAAGTAGTCAGGGCGGCGGGACTCGACGGCCTCCAGCTTCTCGGGTCCAGGCGCTTGACAGTTTCAAGAGGCTCTTGACAAGACGCGGTAAGCGAGAAGAAGGGGAAGAGGAGAAGGGAAGGAGAAAATAGTTAAGATGGCGGCCTCCATGGAGCCGTCCACCGCTGTGTGAGGAACAGTTTCTCAGTGAGAGCCACCTTGGACGAAAAGGGGTGTGTGTGAGTGGAATTGGGGGGCTCCCTTCCCACTTGGCGACTCTTCTCCACCGCGCCCTTTCCCGGAACTATGGCTTCGGCCGTGTCACCCGCCAACTCGCCAGCGGTGCTCTTGCAGCCCCGCTGGAAGCGAGTGGTGGGCTGGTCGGGTCCAGTGCCCCGGCCCCGCCACGGCCACCGCGCCGTGGCCATCAAGGAGCTCATCGTGGTGTTTGGCGGCGGTAACGAGGGGATAGTGGACGAGCTGCACGTGTACAACACGGGTGAGTGCAAAGCCCGCTGGGTCCTCGGATCTTTCCCTCCCTTCATCTCCTCCTTCCTCCTTTCCTCCTCCCGTTCTCTCCCTCCTTCCTCTCCTCCCTTCCCCGGCTGCCCTCTTCCCCCCTCCTCCCATTCCCTCCTCCAGCCGCACGGGACTCCCCTCCGAGACCCTTTGCTCTGCATGGCTTGTCTGTTCTGCCCTGCTCTTGTCCCCATCCTGACACCCCTGCTTCTCCTGCCTTCGAAGGGGGTGCCTTTCAGTATTGGAGAGGAACCCTCTAGGCCGGCTGGTGAGGGAGCGGGGGCGGCGCCCGCGGTGGTGACTTCAGATAAGACACCGTTACCCCCGCCAACTAGGCGGGCAGATGCGTCCCTTTGGCGCAGAGTCCCACCCCACCCCACCCCCATGCCTGCTAGGCTCTTCCTCATCTCTGGTGCGCTTTGGGGAGCAGTGACAACTTTTAGATGACAGACGAGGTGGCCGTCTCGAGAAAAGGGGCAGAGTTGACCGGCGTCAATCCTGACCCAGGGACGGGGTGGGCAGGCGGGCGGTGTGCCACGCTGGGGAACTGTCGTCCTGGGGCCCCACAAATCCGACGACGCTGCCGTTCCCCACTTGCAGTGTCGACTTCTGCAGTGTTTCCCTTTCCGTGGCCCGTGGTCTGGATCTGGGGCCTTTGGCTGGAAGAGAGGGATTAGTTGCGGTCATCCCACAGTGGACCGAGGAGGTTACCCTGCCCATTCCCAGGCTGCCCCTAAACCCGAGGCTGGGTTCATTGGGAGGAGTGAGGTGCAGTCGCCTTGGGCCTGTTGTCTGGTACCCCTGTTCAGTCTCTAGAGCTTCGCGGCATCCTCCTGCGGCTCCCTCCCCCATGGTGGCCAGTTGGTACACCTGGTGCCTTCGTGGGCCCCAGCTGCCTGTTGAATGGAGGCTGGCCTGGGGAGAGGGACTGAGCGTTCTCACTGGGGGCAATGGGCCTGGGCACGTTCTGTTCCGGAGCCTGAGAGGCGGAGGTGGGGCTGCTGCAAACCCCCTCCCGGCTCATAGTGTGCTTTTAGGAAGCTCTCCTCCGCAGTTCCAGGTCGCTTTGGGATCAGCCACGGCCAGGGGCTGGCTTCTAACCCTTTCCCCCCACGCCAGCTCATCTGCCAAATGCCTTTGGCTCCCGAGCTGTCCTGTCCCAGGGTTCTGGCGGGCCGGGGTCCTCGGGTCTGGGCACCCCGTGTTCCCCACCCCACCCCACCCCCGCTGCTGCCGCCCCCAGCTCCAAGGTTGCTCTGAGCTAGGCTGTTGGTCCGTGCGCTGAGGATTGGAGCCGAGCTTTCTCTCAGTTCAGTGCTCCTGGCCCGCGCCTCCCCTGAGGCACAGAGTTCAACATGCTCGCGTCTTAAAAGTGGTTGACCCTACGAAGTTGACTTTCCGAGGCTGGTGGGTTGCCGGTGACCCTTCACATTCTGGGTCGGAGCACCTGTTGCCTCTGGGGAGGCTGGGCTGGCTGCTGGAGCTCGGTGCCAGATTGGACAGCTGCGGTAGCAGCGATTAGCCCAGTAAGGGAAGGCTGAGGGGCAGGGCTGTTTTTACAGAAGCCAGGGCGCTCAGCAGAGCCTCCTCAACCCCTCGGACCACCTTCCTTCTTGTAAGGCCTGGAGCAGGTTTCTTGGCAGGGAATGCCAATTTTAGAAAGTAGGCCAGGGGCCTAATTACCATCAGCTCCAAAGGCCACTTCTTCCTGGGGCCTCTGTGTCGACATGCGTGTATTAAACTGAGTTGACCATTTCGGCATTCACTTGTTCCCCTTCTGGAAGGGTACATTGTGTAGTAGTGGGAGCCAGCCTTCCAAAGGGCCTCAGCCCTGGATTCCTCCAGGGTACCAGTTTGGAAAGTGCCCCAAGAACTCCCTCGGCGACTTCTCGCCGCTAGTGGACGCGGGTCCCCGGTCCTCACCGCGTGTTAGTGTTTCCTGTTTGACGGAGCCTCGAGCTTCTGCTGTTCTCAGAGAGCTGGGCTTGGTGTGGCCTCTCTCCCACCAGCCGGGGCACAGATGCCCAGCATCCTTCTTAGGGCATCTTTAGTGCTGCCTTGACAGCTGGCCGCCTGCTTACCTTGTGTCTTAAATGAGGTCAGAGCATATTCTCTAGTTTCTTCTTCTGTAAGAGGAATGCTCAGAAACTCATTGTTCAGAGAGAGTTCCCCGTTGCTAAGACAAAAGACCCTAGGGGGCACATGCCTGCTTTGCCATCTCAGGCAGCTCAGAGATCGGGGGTGACGGGGCTGGGAGTGGCAGGTGTGCACTGAACTGGAAGGGGGTGCATGAGGAAGTGTGTGTCCTTCCTCCCCAGTGGCCGTGGAACACTTCCCTAGCTTTTGAGAGACCCATCCTCGACCTCAGGGAAGTTTCTGGCAACACCAAAGTGGATCACCCAGGGGCCCTGGCCCTGACACGGTGGGGTGCGCCCTGGTGTGCGGAGGCTGTGGCTGCTGGGCGAAGCAGCGGTTGAGGCAGGTCTGCCTCAGTGGTTCTCCAGCGTCCCCAGCTGATGACGCTGGAAGGAGCCTTGGAAAACGGCTAGTGAAACTTCCTTGTTTTCACACACGCGGACCCTGGGGTCTCAGGCGGGACGTGCTGGGTCCAGGATCACCCTGTTGGCTCTCTCGGCCTTCGGTTTGGTTATCAGGTGCAGGCCCCCGCTTTGGGGACACCTCCCGGGCATGCTCTCCCTGGAGCTAATTGGTTACTAAGTTGAGCTTATCTCCAACCTGTTCACCCTCTGTTCCGGGCCTTTCGCGTTCTCACAGGCACTTCCTGCCCGGCCCCGCCGGTTTCACTTGTTGGGAAGTCCTGTTCAGCCTTCAAGGCCCTGGGTCCCGCGTCACCTCTTCTGAGAATCATCTCCCCCACTCCGTGCCTCCTAGCACCTGCCACCGCCTCCACCATGCAGGAAGCGGGGCGGTAGGGTGGGGGGCGCTGAGCCACCTCTTCCGGGGTACAGACATCTCTTCCTAGCCCCCCTCCCAGCCGAGAGTGGCAACAAGCCAGAACTGAGCGGGGAGGAGGGACCCGCAGGGGTCGTGCACCACCCACCCCCCTAGATAAGTGAATGAGGGGTGATAGGATTAGGGGACAGCTGCCATCTCAGGGCAGAACCAGGCTTTGGCCCGGAACCTGTGCTGCCTGACAGCATTCTCCTGCCTGGAGTGTTCTAGATCGAGGTCAGCCCCTCCTGGGTGCTGCACAATGAGCTCTTGGGATGTCACCAGTCCCTCTCGCCCAGTCCCTAAATCAGGTGGCAGGTGACCCAACACCTGTGGGCCCGTCCCTTTCCCATGTAGCATCCCCCCCGGCCCTCAGGGAGGCACCTGGCGGTCCCTTTCACTCAGGGACAGGGTTCTCGTCTCCTGTGTCTGTCTGACCCTGTGACCTCTGGTCAGTTACTTCCCCTTTCGGCCTCTGTTCCTGTGTCCAGTTTTTTAAAGTTTGGTGGTTCAGATGGTCAAGCATCCGCCTGCTATGAGGGAGACCCGGGTTCGATCCCTGGGTTGGAAAGATTCCCCCGGAGAAGGAAACGGCAACCTGCTCCAGTACCCTTGCCTGGAAAATCCCATGGACAGAGGAGCCTGGTAGGCTACAGTCCATGGGGTCACAAAGAGTCAGATGCCACAGAGCGACTTCACTTTCTTTTCTTTCCCATGGAAGGAGGTTCAGAGGTCTGTGTCAGCATTTATCCTGGGAACTTGGATGTAGCTCCTTCGGGCACTGCGTGAGCCATCTTCCTCCAGTTTGTGTAGGGCTGAGGGCTCAAGCCTGGAAAGCTGCTGCTCTTCTCGGTTTGTTTTTGCGCCTTGAGAAATGATAAGGCAGACCTCCGGACTCTGGGGCCAGGGTGCATGCTGCAGGCAGGGGAGACGGAGGGGAGTGCTGGGCGTCCCCGAGGCCCAGTGACTCCCCTGAACTGAGGGTGGGACCCACAGCCCATTCCAAGGATGTGTCCACCTGGGAAGTGGCCAGCCAGGGTACCTTTGTGCCGGGAGGTGGAATGTGCTTTGGGGTGCGGGGGAAGGCCTCTCCCCACCTTGAGGGTGGCCCTTGAGGGTGACGCCATGGGAGTCCGGTTACCCAGCATGGAGAGGGTGGTAGGGACCGGCCCCTGTCACGCCCTGGGAGGGGCTCCATTGGCGCTCAGGTCCCTGCCCTGTCCACCGTCTCCTTAGTCCCGATTTGCTCGCCCGTGTTTGACCAAAACTGATGGAGGGGCGTGGAGTCAGGTTTGCAGCTGGCTGCTGGTTTGAAGTGTCTGGTGAGAGAGTGCAATGTGTGTTTCAGAGGATAGCCCTTCAAATAACACAGGACAGGAGGAGTCCCTCCAAAGAGGGCAGTGTTTTCCCTGTGACTTTGCCAGGAAGCCCCAGCAAGGCAGGCAAGGGACTGGTTGCCTGGGAGGAGCAGGGATGCCAGGTGGAGCAGGGGCAGTTGGGGAGCTCCACCCTGGCTTGAGGCGGCAGACTTGAGGCAGCTTCCAGGGCTGGGAGGCTGCCCACCACCGCCTCTGCCTGTGTTCTGGAGGAGGGAGCTGTGGACCGTCGCCGGGGAAACCACAGCAGAGCTCGAGCGTGCCCCCACGGCTTTCCTCGGCCTGTACTCGGATTGCTGCCCCTGGGCTGCAGCATTTGCTCTTTCAGCCATTGAGATGTGCAGCCAGCTGTGGGCCTCCAGGAGGGTAGCTTGGGTATTAGATGTTTCTTTCCAAGTCCCCATAGAGTGGCGGGAGGTGGCCCCATCCCCAGAAGCTGACGGATTCTCTTGTCAGTGACTTCCTGCTTATTAAGATGACCGTGATGAGAAGCAGGGTGATTTTGGGGTGGTCTCTGAGGCCAAAGGGTTTGGAAGATGGCTTAGAGGGTCGGCAGTTGGATGCTCAAAGGAAGAAGTCCCACATCCTTGGGTAAAGAGGCGCTGTCTTAGCCTGTCCTTTCTTGGACTGTATTTTGAAGGCTGGTGGGTTTAGGGAGGCAGAGGGGTAGTGGTTTTGGTTCTGGTGGCTCCCAGGGTGTTCTGACTTCTGCTAACTTTTGTCCTCCAGCGACCAACCAGTGGTTCATCCCAGCTGTGAGAGGGGACATCCCTCCTGGGTGTGCAGCCTATGGCTTCGTGTGCGATGGGACACGCCTGCTCGTGTTTGGAGGGATGGTGGAATACGGGAAGTACAGCAACGACCTCTACGAGCTCCAGGTAGTGTCCTGCTTGTCAGAGCCGGGGCAAGCCCTGCGCCACCCAGACCTTCTTACTCCAGTCAGGTGCCCCTTCCCACCCCCAGCAGCCCCTCCGTATGTGGCAAACAACCCAGCTCACCCTTGAGTTAATCACTAAGCCTTGATTTTCCAGGCAAGCCGGTGGGAATGGAAGAGACTGAAAGCAAAGACGCCCAAAAATGGGCCACCTCCGTGTCCTCGGCTTGGGCACAGCTTCTCCCTTGTGGGCAACAAGTGTTACCTGTTTGGGGGTCTGGCCAATGATAGCGAGGACCCCAAGAATAACATTCCGAGGTGAGGCTTTGTCCTGTTCGTGTGGAATCCCATGAAGGCCGGGGTGCTCGCCCACACAGCAGTCAATTTTGCCGTACCAGGTCCCTTTCGTTTGTGAAAGAGGAGGGTGGCCCTAGACGCCCTCTAAAGAGCTTTCCAGTGCTGAGGTGTCTTAACTCCCAGGAGGCCTCGTGGGAGGAGGGTTGGTTCTTCCAACCTTGCCTTGTGCTGGTTCCTGCTCCTCAGACCCAGTTTTGAGCTGGTCCTTCTCGGTGCCTGCAGGCTTCATGATGGGTATCTTCCAAGGGCCTTTCTAGAATCTGCAGGTAGTCCTGAGCTGGTGCTCCCTTTTCACCTCGGAGGTCCTCATGTCATGTCCAGCTTCGTGCAGGGCAGCTGAGCACACCCCATCCTGCTGTTCCCCTTCCATTCGCACCCCTCCTTAGGGGTGAGGACAGAGGTAGAAGGATTTGGAGTTCGTGTAGCCTTAGCCCCGATTTGTCTCCCCAGGAGTCTGCCATTCCCCTGTCAAAGCGGGTGGCCTGCCCTAACCTGACCTTTTTTTCCCCAGGTACCTGAATGACTTATACATCCTGGAACTGCGGCCGGGCTCTGGAGTGGTAGCCTGGGACATTCCCATCACTTACGGCGTCCTGCCCCCACCCCGAGAGTCTCACACTGCAGTGGTCTACACTGAGAAAGACAACAAGAAGTCCAAACTGGTGATCTATGGAGGGATGAGTGGCTGCAGGCTGGGGGACCTCTGGACCTTGGATATCGGTACGACGTGGGTGTGGCTGCTCCTGTGGTCTAGGAGTGCAGCTGGTCTGCTGGGCAGCAGGCATGGGGTGTTGTGGTGGGGCTCTTGCAGAGGGGGCATATCCCGCCTAGCACCCTACTTGTGACTGGGTCAGGATAGGACCTATCTGGGGCTGTCCTCTTTGCCCTGAGCTTGCAGTGTTTAAGAAAGAGCAAGGCTCTGTTGGCCGAGTCTATCTGTTAGCTTGCAGTAGAGTGAGGGAAGAAGGAATGGCCTTTCTAGAATGACGTTGTGTGGGTAAGGTAGCACAAGTCCCTGTCAACTCATCAGTAGTCATGGTGTGCCAGGAGCAGGGCCCCCTGGTCTATCCCAGTCAAGAGGGGTTGCCCAGACGCGGTGAGAACCCTGGGGGCTATTTGGGAAGGTCGACAGGCAAGGAATCAGGAGTTTAGGCTGAAAGGAGTTCAGGCTTTTCACCTGGAGAAGGTGGCCGACTGTATAACTACAGAGGGTTAGGGGTCCTGTAGCGTTGCATCAACGTTCCAGAGAGCGGATTGGGCATAGAATTCCTAGTAGCCCTGGGTCTGTAGATGACGGAGCTGACCGTGGGTGAGTGCCTCTTGAGGAGTGGGAGGTGCTATGGCGCGTGTGGAGGGTATGGCGATGGCTCCTACCCCCACCCCCAGCCCCAGTCCCGGTTCATAGCAGGTGCTCGGGAAAGACCGCTTGGGAAGTGCCAGAGCCTGGTGATCAGGGGGGCTCTCAAGGCCTGTTGGGAGGCCAGGTGTGCAGTTCTTGTGCTGTGTTGATATCTGCTTTCCAGAGCCTTCCCCACATCTGGGACACAGCCTCTGGGTCAGAGGGCATGTGTCCCACCTGGTGTGAATAACCTTCTCTTCCCACTGCTCCACACAGAGACTTTGACATGGAATAAGCCCAGCCTCAGCGGGGTGGCACCTCTTCCTCGAAGTCTCCACTCGGCCACGACCATAGGAAACAAGTGAGTAGCCAGCCGTGGCTTTTTTCTCTTTGTAGCCCCCATCTCCGACCCCCATGGGCTCACAGTTTCGTTCCAGCAATCCCTGAGGCCTGAGGAGACCTCTCTTTGGCTGGGCTGGCGTTCAGCAAGCAGCCTTGTCTTCCCCTTATGACCCTGGGGGACCAAAAAAAAAAGAGGGTAGAGGGACACAGATTGTTCTAGATCCTCTGCAGCCGCAGCTGAGTGTCTTTGTCAATGCCAAGGTCCCAAAGTGAATGTAAGGCTGATGGGGACAGAGTGGAGCTTTGGGTGAGCTACACCGAAGCTACATGCGCTGGAGGTGACACAGTTCTTGTGAGGGCTGAGCCACCAAGGCAGAGAGGGCCACATTCAGAGCTTTGTGCGTCCCGGGGAGAACTAGAGGACCCAGTGTGTTCAGGACGTTCTGGATGGAAGAGGTGACCTCAAGCTTGGCACCTCGTCCACAATCGTCTCCTACTCTTCCCTCCCTCGTCCCAGAATGTACGTGTTTGGTGGCTGGGTGCCTCTCGTCATGGATGACGTCAAAGTGGCCACACACGAGAAGGAGTGGAAGTGTACCAACACTCTGGCTTGTCTCAACCTGGGTATGGCCTCCTCGGGCTCAGCGCGGCCTGCAGAGGGCTGCGGGAGGCCGGCCCACCTTGGCCTGCGGGCTGTGTTGGGGGCGCAGGGGGCCGAGCTGCTTCTAGGCCGTGCCTCTAGAACTCCGCGAGGCGTAGCCAGTGGTCCAAGCGCCCTGAGGGACGCTCCTTGACGTGTTTTGAATAGGCTCTTCCTCACCGGCGTAACCACGCAGTGCCTCCCTCTGGTCTCCTGTTGGTGGTTTCTCACCCACCCTGCAGGGACCGTGCTATAGATGCAAGCGTTGCCTATAGGTTCCTTAAAAACAGAGCACACAGGATGGCGGCCTGCTCTACGCAGCGCAGTGCCTGGCCCTTGTGTTTTCTCTGTCCCGGAGACCATCCCATCCCCGCAGGGCGAGTGGCTCATTCTTTTGAATTGCGCTCGTGGTGTCAAAACTTGCACCGACGCTGCTCCGTGAGTATCCTTGCACCATTCTCGCCACGTGCAGGTGTATCCGAAGGGGGACAACCTAGAGGTAGCCTTGCCGGCAGGGGGATGTTACCAGACATGCAGATGTCCCTAGCAGTGCTCACCGGGCCGGCAAAGCATACACTCTTCACCAAGCCCAGTAGGTGCTTGACTTCCCACAGGCCAGCCCCAGGTCCCCTCCCCTGCCTCACCCTCAACCCTGGCTGCAGCAAAAGGAACATCAAGCTGCCAGGCACCTTCTGGGTTAAGTTTGCCTTTCTCTTATCTTGAGTGAGGGTACGTATTTTTCTTTTCTGAGATCTTCTGTCACGTTTTCCATAACTTGCGTTCCTCTTTGCCCATCTCTTTCTAGAGGCTTTTGTGTTGCTCCATGTGCAAGAAGGGGAACCTTTGACTGTGTTTTTCATGTAGTTTTCCCAGTTTATAGTTCGTGGTTTCTAATTTTGTACAGTCTTTTTGCCATACAGAATTGTATTTTTTTTGTTTTTGTCTTCATCTTACTTTAGTAATCTTGGATGACTTCCTGGTTTTAATTCCCCATCCCTGACAGCAAAAGGCCAAAGAGCCCCTGAGGGTTGTCGGTTCCTCTGTCCCCTGCTGACCTTCACATCCTGTCCTCCCTAGATACCATGGCTTGGGAGACCATCCTGATGGATACGCTGGAAGACAATATTCCCCGGGCCCGTGCTGGCCACTGTGCGGTAGCCATCAATACCCGCCTTTACATTTGGAGTGGGCGTGACGGCTACCGAAAGGCCTGGAATAACCAGGTCTGCTGCAAGGACCTCTGGTACCTGGAAACGGGTAAGGCTAACTGGAGGAGAGCTGCCACACCCACCCCCTAAGTGTCTGCCTTTCCCTCCTCACCAGTGATGCTCTCTTACAGAGAAGCCGCCACCTCCAGCCCGGGTACAGCTGGTGCGAGCCAACACTAACTCCCTGGAGGTGAGCTGGGGGGCCGTGGCAACAGCCGACAGTTACCTTCTGCAGCTCCAGAAATATGACATTCCTGCCACGGCTGCCACTGCCACCTCCCCCACACCCAATCCAGTCCCGTCTGTGCCTGCCAATCCTCCCAAGAGCCCTGCCCCAGCAGCAGCCGCACCTGCCGTGCAGCCGCTGACCCAAGTAGGCATCACGCTCCTGCCCCAGGCTGCTGCCGCGCCCCCGACCACCACCACCATCCAGGTCTTGCCGACGGTGCCTGGCAGCTCAATCTCCGTGCCCGCCGCAGCCAGGACTCAAGGTGAGCCGGGCGCTCGAGGGCAGGAACTGGCTCACCCGGAGGTGGCATGCCTGAGCGGGGGCTGCTAGACCGCACGCCTGGAGGCCGTTAGTGCAGACCGGAGGTTGAGTGCTGCTGTGGGGGCCTGGTCCTGACCCGCGGAGACTGTCCCCAAGCAGTGCTGGAAGGGTGGGAGCTGAAGCCCAAGCAGGTCCCGGAAGTCGCTCACTTCAGCCCCTTCTCTGAGCAGGTGTCCCGGCTGTGCTGAAAGTGACTGGTCCTCAGGCTACCACGGGAACCCCGTTGGTCACCATGCGACCTGCCAGCCAGGCTGGGAAAGCCCCCGTGACTGTGACCTCCCTTCCCGCAGGCGTGCGGATGGTTGTGCCTACACAGAGCGCCCAGGGGACAGTAAGGAGCCAGGGCAGGGCGCGGTGGGATGTTCCTGGTAGTGGCGCATTGGCGGGGTTTGACTCCCACCCTGTGCTACCACCTTTCATCCAAGGCCTGGAAAGTGCTGATGAGGCAATCTCTCATCACTAACTTCAGGATTAGTAAGCTGACACCTCAGAATGGTCTCCTCGCCATCTGATCTCAAGGGCATTTTAAATATGTATTTTCTGAGGGGAGAAGCTAGCCAGCTGGGGTTTGATGTGGGCCTGGTTGATGGTGGGAGTCCAGGTCTGGGGTCAGTAGAGCAGCGCCTGGCTTTCCTCAAAGCCAAGAGGTGCTGCTCCAGGAAGCAGGGATTGGGGCTGCCTCGGGTCTGGTGCTCCCTGTGGGCTCAAGCTCCTTGTGTCCCTTGCAGGTCATTGGCAGCAGCCCGCAGATGAGTGGCATGGCTGCATTGGCAGCCGCGGCTGCTGCCACCCAGAAGATCCCTCCTTCCTCGGCACCCACGGTCCTGAGTGTCCCGGCTGGCACCACTATCGTCAAAACCGTGGCCGTGACGCCGGGCACCACCACGCTCCCAGCCACTGTGAAGGTGGCCTCCTCGCCAGTCATGGTGAGCGTCCCTCGGGGCTGGTTCAGAGCCCACAGCCTTGGGGCCGGGGGCTTCTGGGCACCGTCATTAGACAGTGGTCACTGCTTCTGGCCTTTGGACCAACCATAGAGGATGGAGGTCCATGGTTGGTGCTTGGTGGGGGTTGGGGAATAAGCTGGCAGCCATGGGGGTGTGGCAGTCTTAGACCTGTGGCCCAGTGACCTCCCTTGTTTCGCTAAAGGAGAGGTGAACAAAACTGAGCTTGGTAGACATACACAAATGCACAGGGGCCAGCTCTTCCCCCCACCCACCCACCCACCAGTCTTCTTTGCGATCTTCAGGTGAGCAACCCAGCCACTCGCATGCTGAAGACTGCAGCTGCCCAGGTGGGGACTTCCGTCTCTTCTGCCGCCAACACATCTACCCGTCCCATCATCACCGTACACAAGTCCGGAACCGTGACAGTGGCCCAGCAAGCCCAGGTGGTGACCACAGTGGTGGGTGGGGTTACCAAGACCATCACCCTGGTGAAGAGCCCCATCTCGGTCCCAGGAGGCAGTGCTCTGGTGAGTGACCAGCACCAGGAACGCCCAGCCCAGGCCATGCCCTCGACCGGTCTCTGGATCACTTATTTTGGTGCGCTGTCGTTTCGTTTTTAGATTTCCAATCTGGGCAAAGTAATGTCAGTGGTCCAGACCAAACCGGTTCAGACTTCGGCAGTCACAGGCCAGGCATCTACAGGCCCGGTGACTCAGATCATCCAGGTGAGCTCGTGGACCCTAGACTAGGACCCTGCCTAGACGAGATTCCATGAGCTTGAGTGGCTCAGAAGGTCCTGTTGCTTGGTTCTGTTACTTGCAGTCTTCAGAATAGTTCAAGCTGTTTGGGCTGGCAATAAATCCTGGCCAGACCAGACTCACCATTAAACTTGCAGTTCTTCTAAAAAATGACAGATACATATGTGTATCACTGACTGACTCTGTTAGACACCTGCAGCTAACACAGTATCGTAGAGCAACCAGACTTCATTTAAAATTCGATGATGACAACAAAGCCACACTTTGTATCCTGGCAGTGACGCCCATTCATCTCAGCCTTCCCCCATTCATTTTCCCCTTACAGACCAAAGGACCCTTGCCAGCCGGGACCATCCTGAAGCTGGTGACGTCTGCAGATGGCAAGCCCACTACCATCATCACGACCACACAGGCCAGCGGGGCAGGGACTAAGCCTACCATCCTGGGCATCAGCAGTGTGTCCCCCAGCACCACCAAGCCCGGCACCACCACTATCATTAAGACCATCCCCATGTCGGCCATCATCACACAGGCGGGCGCCACGGGTAGGGGCCTTCCCCGGTGTGCTGGGGAGAAAGCAGGTGAGGGGGTAGCCAGTGTGCAACATCTTTCCGTTGAGGTTTTTCACTCTGCACTACCCTCTCTTTGCCTCTTGTTTAAGATTTTCCTCTCTGCTGCTCTACCCTCTCTTTGCTTCTTATGTAAGATTTTCCCGTCTGCTCTGCCCTTGGCTTCTTGTTTACGATTTGTCAGGAGGTAGCAAGGATACGGCTGCAGTTCGTACTTCTTTGTTTTAATTGAGGGGCAACAGGCGTAACTATTTGAAAAGAGGGCCCAAGAGAAGCGGGCCCGGGTGGGAGGCCAGCACTGTGGCCTGGCCCTTCCTGAAGCCAGGATGCCCCCCTCTCCTCTAGGCGTGACTAGCAGTGCCGGCATCAAGTCACCCATCACCATTATCACCACCAAGGTGATGACTTCTGGAACTGGAGCCCCCGCCAAAATCATCACGGCTGTTCCCAAAATTGCTACGGGTCACGGGCAGCAAGGAGTGACCCAGGTGAGGTGTGCCTGGCCCTGTCTTCCCTGAGGGTCCAGCCTGGGACCGCAGCAGGCCACCTGGAGCCTGGGAGGGGCAGCACAGGGTCTGTTCTGGCCAGCCCCCAAGTGACAGGGGTCCTTTTCTCCGGTTTTCCAGGTGGTGCTGAAGGGCGCACCTGGCCAGCCAGGCACCATCCTCCGCACCGTGCCTATGGGGGGCGTCCGCCTGGTCACCCCTGTTACCGTCTCTGCTGTCAAGCCTGCTGTCACCACACTGGTTGTCAAGGGCACCACAGGTATGGAGGCCTCGGGGTGCGGGGCCGCAAGGGCAGTGTCGGGGTGTACCCTGGCCCCACTCACCTGGGGAGAACAGCCGCACCAGCTGCTGACCGCCTGCCCCTGCCCTTCCCCGCCTCAGGCGTCACGACCCTGGGCACGGTGACAGGCACCGTCTCCACCAGCCTGGCCGGAGCCGGGGGCCATAGCACCAGCGCCTCACTGGCCACACCCATCACCACGTTGGGCACCATCGCCACCCTCTCAAGCCAGGTGATCAACCCCACTGCCATCACTGTGTCTGCGGCGCAGACGACGCTGACAGCGGCCGCTGGGCTTACCACACCCACCATAACCATGCAGGTAGGGCAGTCGGAGCTGCAGTGTGCCGCCGGGCCCTTGGTTTCCCTCCCACATGTGGAACCCGTAGGATGGTTATCCTGGAGGTGCATAATCGCGATTTTTAGTCACTGCCTGCTAGTCTGTCGGGTTGAGATGATGTATCTCAGCCGTGTTTAGCATTTGAGCACTAGGTTTTTGCATCTTGAGCTGAATTCCTGGTGAAGTGGTGAAGCTGGCCTTAGCACAGCACGGGGTCAGCCAGGTTTCCCCCCACCCCCGCCCGACCGAAGGCTTGCCCCAGCCTAGGCCCTGCTCTTCCACCTCTTCCTGGTTCCTTTTTTCTGGTCCCTGAGCCAGTCAGTGTCTTGGAGTGAGGGTGAGCAGGTCCTAGACTTGCCAGGGTTTTTGCTTTAGCTGCCAAGTCGCTGATCCCAGGGGGAACTGCAGGTAGGTGGCAGGGGGCAGACACGGGAGGATGGGCAGCAGCACTAACTCCCTGTGTGCCCTCTCCCCAGCCTGTCTCCCAGCCTACCCAGGTGACTCTGATAACGGCCCCCAGCGGGGTGGAGGCCCAGCCTGTGCACGACCTCCCAGTGTCCATTCTGGCCTCCCCTACTACAGAACAGCCCACGGCCACGGTCACCATCGCTGATTCGGGCCAGGGTGATGTGCAGCCCGGCACCGTGACCCTGGTGTGCTCCAACCCGCCGTGCGAAACCCACGAGACGGGCACCACCAATACAGCCACCACCACCGTCGTCGCTAATCTGGGGGGGCACCCCCAGCCCACCCAAGTGCAGTTTGTCTGCGACAGACAGGAGGCCACTGCTGCTCTCGTGACCTCCACGGTGGGCCAGCCGAATGGCAGTGTAGTTCGTGTCTGCTCCAACCCGCCGTGTGAAACCCACGAGACCGGCACCACCAGTACAGCTACCACCGCCATGTCTGGCATCGGAGGCGGGCCGCGGCGAGACATCCGGCTCGCCTGCGCTGCCACCACCATTCCCACCGTGGTCCGGGTCAGCGTGACTGCCGGGGCGTCAGAGGGAGCTCAGGTTTCCATCAAGCCCGCATGCCAAACCCGTCAGACCAGTGCAACCAGCACCACCATGACTGTGATGGCCACCGGGGCCCCGTGCTCGGCTGGCCCACTCCTCAGACCAAGCGTGGCCCTCGAGGCCGCTGGCCGCGGTGCCACTCTCTTGCAGCTGGGGCCACTGAGTGCCCAAGTCAGGCCCGGTGGCGAGGAAAGGTCCCTTGCCGGCCTGGGCCCGCTGGTGTCTGTGGGGCGCCAGCTGGAAGTGCATCACACGCACACGACCAACACGCCCACTGTGGCCCGCTCCGCCATGGGTGCCGGGGAGTCCCACGAGCTGCTGGGGGCCCCCACACTTGTGTACGAGAGCTCAGCCAGCGCCTCTGTGACTGCCGCGGCCCTGGAGGCACTGCTGTGCCCCTCGGCCGCCGTGACCCAGGTCTGCTCCAACCCCCCGTGTGAGACCCACGAGACGGGCACCACCCACACACCCACCACGGCCACATCCGGAGGGGCTGCAGGCCAGCCAGAGGGCGGGCAGCAGCCTCCTGCCAGCCGGCCCTGTGAGACGCACCAGACCGCTTCCACTGGCACGACCATGTCCGTCAGCTTGGGCGCCCTGCTCCCGGATGCCGCCCCCTCCCACAGGACCCTGGAGTCCAGCCTGGAGGTGGCAGTGCCACCCGCAGTCGCCCCTCAGGCCGGTGCTTCGTTGCTCACTCCTTTCCCGACGCAAAGGGTGTGCTCCAACCCGCCCTGTGAGACGCATGAGACAGGCACTACGCACACGGCCACCACTGTCACCTCCAACATGAGTTCCAACCAAGGTAGGTGGACGCAACCAGCTGGGTCCCCATGGGCTCCCAGGCCCAGGGCTCACCGAGAGGCCCACACTTCAGTTCTGTGGAACCCAGTTGCTCGTTACAGGCAGGTCTTCCAGGCAACCGTGTTTCCTGGTGGCAGAGCTGGGTGGTAGCCCTGCTAGAGGAGGGCCTGTCACCCCACTCTCTGCTTGTCCCACCAGACCCCCCACCGCCTGCCGGCGACCAGGGAGAGGTGGAGAGCACCCAGGGCGACAGTGTGAATATCGCCAGTTCCAGTCCCATCACGACAACAGTGTCCTCCACGCTGACGCGGGCCGTGACCACCGTGACACAGTCCACGCCAGTCCCAGGCCCTTCGGTGCCGGTAAGAGCCCAGGAGGGTCCCTGTGACCTGGTGTGCCTGGGCCCATGTTGTTCCTGAACTGGACAACAGGTGGTGCTGTTGCTCCAGGCACGTGCCGCTCCTGGCTCCTTTTCCAGACCATAAAAGGGCAGTTTATCGCCTGACAGGGCAGGGCACAGGAGGCCCCAGTCCTTGGTGGGTGTCCTATAGGTGATTTTATTGTTGTAGCTGGTTCTTGTGGCTCATCACTTGGCTATGGCGTGGCACAGCAGGAGTTGGGCCCCTTTTGTGAGACCAAGGGGTCTCTCTGGGGATGGGTTAAAATGGGCCGGCAGGTCAGGGGTCTCACTTTCTTTTGCCATGCGCCCTGCTGCTCAGTGACCTACTGTTCCTGTCTGTCAAGCAGGGTTGTGGCAACCCATTGAGAATGCAGATCCCGGCCCACAGGGAGAGATGAAGGCCTGCCTGGTTTCGGTCTTCCTCTCCTCCCCTCTGACAGGGGCTTCTCTCCCTTTCTAGAAGATCTCATCTGTGACTGAGACTGCCCCAGGGGCTCTGACCACCGAAGTCCCCATCCCGGCCACGATTACAGTGACCATAGCCAACACAGAAACTTCTGACATGCCCTTCTCTGCTGTTGACATCCTGCAGCCCCCAGAGGAGCTCCAGGCCTCTCCAGGGCCACGCCAGCAGCTTCCACCACGGCAGCTCCTGCAGCCTGCCTCCGCGCCCTTGGTGGGGGACTCCGCCGAGGTCCTGTCAGCCTCCCAGAGCCCTGAGCTCCAGGCCGCCGTGGATCTGAGCAGTACAGGGGACCCGTCTTCAGGCCAGGAGCCTGCCAGCTCGGCTGTGGTGGCCACCGTGGTGGTCCAGCCACCGCCGCCCACCCAGTCCGAAGTAGACCAGTTGTCCCTCCCCCAAGAGCTGATGGCCGAAGCCCAGGCGGGCACCACCACCCTCATGGTGACAGGGCTCACCCCAGAGGAGCTGGCAGTGACTGCTGCTGCTGAAGCGGCCGCGCAGGCTGCAGCCACAGAGGAGGCCCAGGCCCTGGCCATACAGGCCGTGCTCCAGGCCGCACAGCAGGCTGTCATGGGTAGGTGCTGCACGTAGGCCATCTGGCTCAGCAGGCTGTCCTCGCTTGAGGCCGGGGGGTAGCCCTGAGGGAGGGACAGCCTGCTCAGGGGTAACGAACCGCGCTTCGGGTGCCTCCCTCCAGGTGACTTGAGCAAAGGGAGCTTGTTTGCCACCAGGATGGCACAGTACGGCCTAATCGGGATGGGGGCTGACTTTGGTATGCAGGCAGGAGGCGGGTCTTGCCAGGGGGAGGGCAGAGGAGAGGTCTGGGGGACAGGCTCTGAGAGCTTGTGTCTACGGATCCTGCCCGTCGCTCTGAGGGCAGTGGTGGTGGGAAGCCGGGGCTGGCGTCCCTCCTGAGTCGTTGTCTTCTGCCCCTGGAGCAGGCACCGGGGAGCCCATGGATACTTCAGAGGCGGCCGCAGCGGTGACACAGGCAGAGTTGAGCCACCTGTCGGCCGAGGGCCAGGAAGGCCAGGCGACCACTATCCCCATCGTGCTGACACAGCAGGAGCTGGCTGCCCTGGTCCAGCAGCAGCAGCTCCAGGAAGCACAGGCCCAGCAGCAGCAGCACCACCTGCCCACGGAAGCACTGGCCCCGGCTGACAGCCTCAATGACCCGACCATCGAGAGCAACTGCCTCAATGAGCTGGCCGGGGCTGTGCCCAGCACCGTGAGCCTGCTGCCCCCCACGGCCACTGAGAGTACGTGGGGCCCTGCCTGGCCATGGGAGGGTTGGCCTGCAGCCTTGCTCCCCTGGGGAAGTCAGTTGACTGGGGAAGAAAGTCTTGTGAGTGGGGTCCCAGGTCCCTCGGGGTAGAAACAGGCCCGGTCGTGTAGCCCGGGGGAGGGGCTCCTGTGCAGAAGCCCGGTCTCTGGGGCCTTTGCTGCTGACACCTTGTTTTCCTTCCCAGGCCTGGCCCCGTCCAACACATTTGTGGCCCCCCAGCCGGTCGTTGTGGCCAGCCCCGCGAAGCTGCAGGCCGCAGCCACCCTGACGGAAGTGGCCAATGGCATTGAGTCCCTGGGTGTGGTGAGTCTGGAGTGATGAGGTGAAGTGGGCTAATGGATCCGGACTCGGAGGGTGTCCTGATCTCTTCTCCCTCTCTGCCTGCCAGAAGCCAGACCTGCCACCGCCACCTAGCAAAGCCCCTGTAAAGAAGGAGAACCAGTGGTTTGACGTGGGGGTCATTAAGGGTACCAATGTGATGGTGACACACTATTTCCTGCCACCCGAAGATGCTGTCCCGACTGATGTATGTATCCCTGGGAGCCAACACCCTCAGGTGGGCAGGGATTTGTGAATCTAAGGGATGCTGTCTCTGTCTCAGGGCTGACCCCTCCTCACCCCTCCCCCTTGCAGCCTTTGAAGCAGTGGCAAAGCTCAGCCCTGGCCGCCCTTGCCCTGGCCCCCTTGGTCATGATGGGGCTGCCATGGCCGCCCTTTGCCCACCCCACCGTCCCCGTGGTGGAAAAGTGCTCCACTGACTCCTGCAGCCCTGTCGGTGGGATTCATGTCACTCTCATCTCTCCTGTTCGCCTGATCTGTCCCTGTAGGATGACTCGGGCACCGTGCCCGACTACAACCAGCTAAAGAAGCAGGAGCTGCAGCCAGGCACTGCCTATAAGTTCCGCGTCGCCGGGATCAATGCCTGCGGCCGGGGGCCCTTCAGTGAGATCTCAGCCTTTAAAACGTGTCTGCCTGGCTTCCCAGGGGCCCCGTGTGCCATTAAAATCAGCAAAGTGAGTCTTGTGAAATCAGCCTCTGTCCTCAGCTAAGCCCGTGCTTGTGGGGCTTTCTTCTTTGCTGGGCTGGGCGGGGGTGATTTGGGAAGGGCCCCTGAGATGTAGGCAGAGTCCGGTGGGTCTGGGCTGAAGCTTCTGGTCCTGTCTCTGACACTGCGTGAGCCGTGACTAACGTGCTCATTTACCTAATCCTCTAATGCCTAAACTCCCTGACGAGGTCTGGGCCTGTGGTTCTCTCCATTTTTTTGATGGGGAGACTGAAGCACCAAGAGGCTAAATAACAAGACATTTGTTAGGTGACAGAACAGGTCTAGGAAAGTGTTTGGTGTCCTGGTTCATTTTGCCATTATGTCAGGCTGCCTTCCAGGTGGGGGCAGACGAAGCCATCTCTTTGGAGCTCCTTGAGCTCTGTTGTGAAATAGGTTTGTTGTGTTAGGAGAGGGGTGAAGAAGGAACTGTCAGTTCTGAAAGCTTCGACTCAAGTCTAGGTTCTCTGTCCTCTGATGGGCATGGAAGGAATAAGTCACAGAGGCCGAAGACAGCCCCCTCGGTCTCTGCTTTCTCTGTTCCAGAGTCCAGACGGTGCTCACCTCACCTGGGAGCCACCCTCTGTGACCTCCGGCAAGATCATCGAGTACTCAGTGTACCTGGCCATCCAGAGCGCGCAGGCCGGTGGTGAGACCAAGAGCTCGACCCCGGCGCAGCTGGCCTTCATGCGGGTGTACTGCGGGCCCAGCCCCTCCTGCCTCGTGCAGTCCTCCAGCCTCTCCAACGCCCACATCGACTACACCACCAAGCCCGCCATCATCTTCCGCATTGCTGCCCGCAATGAGAAGGGCTACGGCCCAGCCACCCAAGTCAGGTGGTTGCAAGGTGGGTGTGTGTGGGGCTCACTCTGGAGAGGGATAGCTCTTGCCAGCTGCTGGCCTGGTGAGCTTGACCCTCTGGAGTGGGTGGATCCCTCACCTTGCCTGGTGCTGTGGAGAAAGCTCCTTGGGGGGCTGTTGGAGGGGAGTGGGCACGGGAAGGGCCAACAGGACCTGGAGGTGGGGGGTGGGTGCCCAGGCTTCGGGCTGCTCTGTCAGTCGGGGGGACAACAGCAGAGGCCTCTAAGCTGTGTCCAGAATGGCCCTGGGGGGTTGCATGCAGGTGGCCAGGACCCTGGGGCACATGCCCATGGGAGGGGCTGGCACACTCGGTGCCTGGCTGCACTGTGCTGGGCGACGTCGGGGCTGCCCGCCCACTCCCCCTTTTCTGCTTTCAGAAACCAGTAAAGACAGCTCTGGCGCCAAGCCGGCCAGCAAGCGGCCCATGTCGTCTCCAGAAATGTAAGCAGGGGGTGCCTTTCCAAGAGCCTTCTGGGGCCGGGAGTAGGCGGACCCTGAGAGTAAGGAGCAGTGGGGACAGCCGGGCCCTGCTTCTCCTGAAATGCAGGGGGCCGCCCAGCCTAGGGGGCAGCCGGAGCCCTGGCCGAGTCCCACTCGCTTCGCCACGCAGACCCACGCTGATCCTGTCTTTTTTTGCCTTTGCCTCTCATCTTCCAAGGAAATCCGCGCCAAAGAAATCGAAGGCAGACGGTCAGTGAGAGGCAGCTGCCCGGCGCCTGGCTTCTTCTCCAGCCTCCCCTCTGCTTCAGGACCGCCGCCCGCCCGCCCCGCCCCGCCCCGCCCCGCCCCGCCCACCCCACCCGCCTGGCGCGCACTCCACCCTCACGAGCCAGCAGCTGCCCTCCTCTCCCCTTCCTCTCTCTGTTTTTACAAGAATCTTGAGAAAGCACATTTTACAATGGCTGTGAGGAGGGGGGCGGTGGGGGAGCGGAAGGCAGATGCTAAAGAGCGAGCGAGGGAGCGGGCGCCCCCCCTTCCTCCAGGGAGCCCTCAAGCGAGAGACCTAAATGCACGGGAGCAGATGGAAAGCCCACCTCCTCCAAAGTCTGCACACCTCTCGCTGTTGCCCTTGGCTCCAGGGATCAGCCAAGGCCCGAGGAGTTGAGGGGGGGAGCTTGTAGAAGCACCTCCGGCCCCCTTCCCTGCCTCTAGTCTCAGAGGCTTGGGGGGCACCCCCCCCCCACTCCGAACCGGGTATCTGTCTGGTTCTATTTTCTTTTGTGACCTTAGCATTTCTTGCCACGTGACGCCCGCCTGCCCTTTTGGTTTATCCAACCCTGCCCTGCCTGGCAGTCCCATGGGAAGCTGACACGTTTTCTCAGAGGCCTTCGTTCTCCCATCCCGTTCTCCCTCCCCTCCTCTTACCATTCAGAGAAGAAAAAGTGAGGGGCGGAGAAGGAGCCCCGTGGTGGCCTGAGCAGTGTTCTATGAAAACCTCCCAACGCCCACCTGGGGCCTCGAGGAGCCCTCCCACCAAGCCCGGCTTCGACCTCTCTGGGGTCGGGGTTAGGGGCCACATCACCAACTGCTGCATTTGTTGTATTTTTTTTAAGTTGAAATGGATGAAGTTAACAGTTTTATTGTAATTTTAGTCTTAGCGTGTGGGGTTTTGTCCCTTTTTTTGTTGTTATTAGTTGTGTACAGAATGTGGATCTTTTTCTGTTTGTTTGTTTGTTTTGTTTTGTTTTTTTTTTTAACTTTTCTCCTTGGCGAAGCCTTGGCAGGGATCTTTCTGGACGAAAAAGTGAGGGGCAGCCAGGGCAAGACTATGGCATTTTCCCTGTGGGCCTGGTGTCTGCTGCCCAGTGCGATTTCCTTCTTTCTGGCCCCTGCCCTGTGCCCCGCTGCCTGTCCCCAGGCCTCTGGGATGATGGAGGGTGAGTGGTCAAATCTTGCCCCCCTCATGGGCCATGGCTCCAACACTTAGAGGCTTGAGCTTGAGAGTCCTCTAGAGCCCGGAGTCAGACTTCCTGAGGACGATGGTGCAAAGGCGTGGGCACGACCCGATACCCAGTCCTGGGTCCGTGGCCCTCTCCATGACCCCCAGGCTCCCTCCCTGGCATAAGCGCTTAGAGCATCCAACACACACAGCCGCCGCTTCCTGCGGCCACCCTCTCTGGGCAGGGATGGCACACATTGGACAGGAACCCAGCCTCTGAGGCTGCCTGGGATGACAAGTCATGCGGTACCATCGACGCTACGAAGTTGGGCTCGGCTCTGCTGGGAGCGGCTAGTCCAGTGCCAGCTCTGCCTCATGTCCAAGGTTTTCAGCAAGGAGTGAGACTTGCGAGCAAGTCACACTGAAGGATTTGAACCGAACAGCCGGTCTTCAAAGCCCCTTCCTCTGCCCTAGAGATGCAACTGGGGCTGGGAAGACCCCAGCCTCTGCAGACCCCTGCCCCTAGCCCCCACCCTCTGGGGCCTCTGTTGTATTATAGTATATTTCACTGTGGAAAACGTCACGTTTAGTCACCTTGGAGCCCACCGCCTGATCCCATTGTCTTCCCCCCAGCCCAATTCCTGAGCGCCCTCTGATCTCTGTTTCTGGAAACAGTACGCCCATTCATTATTGTAGAGTAACCCTTGTGACTCAATATTACCATAGTGCGATGTCGTTTTGTGCTATTTTGAACAATTAAAAGACTTTTTGAAATAACGACCTGCTGTCGCTGTGTCCGAGACTCCCACGGGAGGAGGCGGAAAGCTGGGCCCTGCAGGGCTCACAAACCACCGTCTTCCGTCTGGGAGATTTTTGCTCCCAGAATTGTGCTTCCCATCACCTCCCACAGCTCAAAAGTGCTGCGAGCTGTGGCCTTGGCAGCGAGCTGTGGCCTTGGCAGCGAGCTGGTCTAGGACTGGGTTCCCCCTGGAAGATCCCACAATGGCAGCCAGAATGCAGGTCACAGGCCAAAGGGGCTCACTGGACAGCTGCTGCTGACTCTGTGGAGGCCATGTCACCTCCCTCTTCTCCCTCATTAGAGGACAGGGGGCAACCACCATGCTCCTTGGACTGAGAGCTCACAGCCCCTAGGACAGACCAGCATCACTGGAGGGACGCACCTGTGGTCAGGGGGCGCTGCTGGAGTAACTCCTGGCCTGGCTCTTTGTGCACATGGGCCAGGGTCCCCAACTAAACAATCACACTGTCGGGTTGCGGTGCCAAGGCTAAGATCGTGGTGTAGCCAGGGGCAGGCAAGCAGTATCAGTCCTCAGTGCCAACCAGGACAAAGGGCCAAAAAAGCCAAGTGGGGTGGCCAGGGTGTCTGGCTACCTTGGTGCCAGACAATACAGAGAGGACCAGTGAGGGTACTGCCCTGCTACACGGATGGGGCTCGGACACTCCTCTGGTACCAAAATCCAGCAGGTAGGGATGGAAAGTGGTCAACGCAGTTTGGGAAAAAAAACTACAGACAGAATTTAAAATTCAAGTTTTAAAGATGGGACTGGGGGACTCAAGACCTCAGATAAAGCGCCCTGTTCTCAGAGCCACATCACGTTTATTTAGTGTCTTGGCAAACAGGAATTATCTGCTGTGCTCCGATGAAGTCAGCCTCCTGTGTCCCTGGTCATGTCTCCCATTTTATTGATTACCTTAAACTACCTCTGTTACTTTCTTGTACAAGGGGTATCACCTAGCTGGAGGCCACAGACACGCATATGCCTCGGGAAAACATCTTGGTGTGTGCACAAGCAGCCTTCTGAACTTGTGCTGACCTAGCATTCCAAGGTCCACACTATGTTTTTCCTTAGCTTAGCAGGGCATGACGACCCCAACTCATCAACCTGATGTACTTTTATTTGGGTTATGCTGTATTGCTATATTTTATTCTTTGCCCATGGGGTTTTTCTCATGATTTAGAGCAACAGGTGGCTGACTATTAACCCCTGCACCTCTCCACTCAGGGCACACCATGGCACCTCACCCCAGCACATGCTCCTCTGTCCCTGGTCTCCTCTCTGTTGGAATCATGGAGTCTTGTGAACATGGGGTCCTGTCGGTCCCTCGCCATGCCAACTCTGACCTGACTCAGAGCCCAGGCACCTCATGCCTCTGGGGGGCCCCTGGGCGGGGGGGGGGGGGGTGGTGGTGGCGGGCAGAGGCCCAGGGAGAGCAGTGGGCACATGTCCTTCAGGCTACAGCAGGGGGGCAATGTCCAGGGGTGGGAGGACGTGGGCCAACTGTAGGGCAGAGAGTCCACCTGAGGGACTCCGGAGAGAAGTCATAGAGTGAGGAGCACCGCCCGCTTTCACCTCAGGGTTGGCCCATGACTCGACGGCCCTGTCTGAGGCAGGAACCTCAGAACCTTCCCTGGAGCGAGGCTCATCCTTGGCTAGGCATGTTACAGGAAGGCAGGGGAAGGCTGGGTGGAAGGGACACGCCAGGAATAATGACAGGCATCTTCAGCTGGGCAGCTGATACCAAGCCAGCCGGGCCCCCAGCTGGGATCCCTCCCAAGCATGAGGTCATATGGGGGGTACACAGCAGCCGCAGGGCGCGCTTACCTGCAGGGTGCCCATGGTCTCGTCGGGACAAGCACACAGTGCGCCAGGCTCCTGACCCTGGGCTGCACGGATAAGGCAGAGGCCCAGTTACATCTTCGGCAAACAGGGCGCACCCCTCTGAAGCCCAAGCTTTCCCAAGCCCCCATGGGAGCCTAGGGTCCCGGAAACGGCCCCTCCACATAATTCTTCCATTGGCTGGTCAAGAGGAGGAAGTTTGACCCTCCTTCTTCGGAGCACCCAACGTAATCGGACAGTCCAGAGAGGCAGACCGGGTGCTGGAAGACCTGGAGAACTCTGGCTCTGAGGACCCTGCTCTTCACTTGCACGGTTCCCACCTGACTGTCGAGTGGCATCTCTGGGGTGAAGAGGTCAGGGGCTGTGGAGCAGATTCCACAGAGAGAGGACTTGCCCACCCTGTGGAGTCACAGGTCATCGGGGCCTCAGCATTCAGCCATTTCCAGCTGTCTCTTCTCTTGGACTTCCCTGGTGGTTCAGATGGTAAAGAGTCTGCCTGTGATGCTGGAGACCCAGATTCGATCCCTGGGTTGGGAAGATCCCCTGGAGAAGGGAATGGCAACCCACTCCAACTGTTCTGGCCTGGAGATTCCCATGGACGTAGGAGCCTGGCAGGCTACAGTTCATGGGGTCCCCAAGAGTCAGAAGCGACTTCACTGTCACTTTTTCTTCTCCTGGACACCTGGGCTCATGCCCTGCCCTACCCTTCCTTGCCCTGGGGGGCCACCCTCAGGCGGGGAGACCTGGCTGGAGGAGGGAAGATGGCCCTGAGTTCCCTCTTTCCTCCCCCCTTCCACCCCAATCCTAGAACGTCCTGCCAACTCACCCAGCACTTCCCACCAGGAGGGCATTGAACGGAGGGTGCCCAGCAGAGGAGCTCCAGACTCCTCAGCCTCCCTGCGGGGGTAGGGGTGGGGTCCGCCCGGGGGCGTGACCTGAGGGTGGGGCGTGGCGGTGAGCCAGCCAAGCCCCGCCCCCGCTGCGGGCTCGGCCCCGGGCCGGGCGGAACCTGGAGGGTAGAGGTGGGTGGTGCTAGGCTGGGTCAGCTGAGTGACAGTCACGCGACAGCACTCCGCTCCGTGTGGCTTCCTGGAAGACAGGGAGTGATGAGCCGGGGTCTCCGAGTGTGGCAGGCCAGTGCTCGGCGGCCCGGGCAGGGGTGCGGGCTGGGGATGGTCGGTGTTGTCCTGGAGGAGGCCTTCAAGGATGGGGGGCGGGAACGGGGAGTTAAGTCCGGGGGCCCATCTTGGTCAGGAGGGCAGGCCTGCCCCGGGGGGCGTGGGGGGGCTTCCCGAGGCTCCGAGTCAGGCAGCCCTAGGGGGCTACTCGAGCCTGGGGTGACTTGCGGCCCCGGGGAGTCCACCGACGGGACGGGCACCCGAAAAGATGGCATGGCCTCTGGGGGAGCCGTGTCTCCAAGTCTCTCTCCACAGGACATGGAGAAGGAACAAGAGACGCTGCGGGCCTGGAAGGATCGCGTGGCGCGCGAGTTGGATCGCGTGGTGGCTTTCTGGCTGGATCATTCCCACGACCAGGAGCAGGGGTGCGCTCCTCGCCCTTCTGGGGGCCTTGGACTGGGTTCTTCTCTCCTCTGGAGCCCCCGCACCTCACTCTGGGCTGGCTGCCATCTGTGGGGCGCCGCCTCTGCCCCCATTCCCCTTCACCCCCCCACCCCCGACCCCGCGAACTCGGCTAATGCCAGCGTGTCCCACAGGGGCTTCTTCACGTGCCTTGGCCGCGACGGGCAGGTGTACGATGACCTCAAGTACGTCTGGCTGCAAGGGAGGCAGGTACGGACTAGGCGTGGCCGGGGGCGCCCGGGACTGGAACCGGCGCGCTGGGTCCTGCCTGAGTTCTCACACTGGGCAGGGATCGCGGGCTCACCGCCCTCCTTCTCAAGGCCCTGAGGACGGCGGCTCCCTACTTGAGCCATGACCCCTCCGCTCCCCCGCCCCCCACCCAGGTGTGGATGTACTGTCGCTTGTACCGCCAGTTTGAGCGCTTCCGCCGCCCGGAGCTTTTGAATGCAGCTAAAGCAGGTGCCCTCCCTCCCCGTCCCCGTCTCCCCAGAGGCCACTCTCGGTGATCCCGGCAGCCACGTGGTGTTCCCAGTTGCCTGCTTGCCAGCCGGCTCTGGAAGCCCCCCAAGGACGCTGGGTGCCCACCGATGGGGAGGAAGGCGCTGGCTGGGGCACCCCCAACGCGCCTTCCAGCGTGACACCTTCCTGACCACTAGGTGGCGAGTTTTTGCTGCGTTATGCCCAAGTGGCACCTCCTGCAAAGAAGTGTGCCTTTGTGCTGACCAGGGACGGCCGCCCAGTCAAGGTGCAGCGGACCATCTTCAGCGAGTGTTTTTACACCATGGCCATGAACGAGCTGTGGAGGGTGACCGGGGATGCACGGTACCAGGTGCGGGGGAGGATGGGCACGCTGTACATCTCCGTGCCCTCACTTCACTGGCTCCTGGCGCTTGGGTGCGGGCCAGATCTGTCCTTAACATCAGTCCTTTCTCTGGGCCCGCAGGGCCTGGGGCTGCCAGTCACACCCACTGTTATTGCTGTTATTGTCACTGTGTGTCCTCCCTCCCCCAGAGGCCCTCCCCCAACAACCCCCACAGAGGCCCTGGGCACCGTTCAGTTCAGTTCAGTCACTCAGTCGTGTCCGACTCTTTGCGACCCCATGAATCGCAGCACACCAGGCCTCCCTGTCCATCACCAACTCCCAGAGTTCACTCAGACTCACGTCCATCAAGTCAGTGATGCCATCCAGCTGTCTCATCCTCTGTCGTCCCCTTCTCCTCCTGCTCCCAATCCCTCCCAGCATCAGAGTCTTTTCCAATGAGTCAGTTCTTCGTATCAGGTGGCCAAAAGTACTGGAGTTTCAGCTTCAGGATCAGTCCTTCTAATGAATATTCAGGACTGATTTTCTTTAGGATGGGCACAGAGGTGTTACCAAACCAGACTTGGGCCCATGTGCAGTGAAGGCAATTCACTGACACCAGGTGGTGGGGAAGGAAAGTGCAGCATTTATTCCAAAGGGACAGGGTAGGTCCTGCTCAAAACACCTTTCAGAGAAGGGTTTAGGGCAAAATCAAGGAGGAGGTCGCAGGGCTTAGGAACATTCTTCTGATTGGCTGGTGGTGAGATAACCAGGAGGGAGTTACAGGATCCACTTTCTGCTTCCAATGGTCTGGGCTCTATGTGACAGTGGGCAGCATGTACTTAAGTTCTTCCCCCTGGTGGGTGTTTTAGTTATGTGCAAAACAGCTTGAGGATACAACTCAGGATTTTATTTATGGCTCTTGGGGAAGACTTTAGTCTAAACTTATTGTTTTGTCTTGCTTATCAGTTTTCCTTTGTTTCTGCATTTCCTCACTTCTTTGATTAAATGTGCTCCTTGGAACTTGGAAAGGCCTAGGAGGCTAACGCTTTTCAACAAACAAGAGGTGGGGGACCCTGGGGGGATCAACTTCCCGCCCCCCTCCACCCCGGCTCTGCAGGGTCCTGCTCAGAGGGACCAGCCCTGCCCTGGCTGGGAGGGTGCTCCTCCCTGGCCCCCTAGTCTTTCAAAGCTGACCTCACTGCCTGGGCATGGTCTGCAGCCCCCAGCCCAGGAGCCCTAGCACCCAGCCCGGGGCCAGGCCTTGGCAGGAGTGTCTTAGAAGCTCAGCCCAAGGGACCTGGGCAGACCAGACTGGATGGGGTGCAGCCTCAGCCTGGGTCTCCCCTCATCACCTCCACCCCCAGAACGAAGCCATGGAGATGATGGATCAGATCGTGAGCTGGGTGCGGGAGGACCCCTCTGGGCTGGGCCGGCCCCAGCTCCCTGGGGCCCCAGCCTCAGAGTCCATGGCGGTGCCCATGATGCTGCTCAACCTGGTGGAGCAGCTTGGGGAGGCGGACGAGGAGCTGGCAGGCATCTCTGCGGAGCTGGGGGACTGGTGCGCTCAGAGGATTCTGCAACATGTGCAGGTGGGGGCAGGAGGCAGACGCCGGCTGCCAGACCAGTCCTGGGGGGCTGGGGCACAGGGTGACCCCAATTCCCCACCCCCACCCCCGAGCTCAGTCATCTCCGATTCTTTGTGACCCTATGGACTGTAGCCCGCCAGGCTCCTCGGTCCATGGGGATTCTCCCAGGCCAGAATACTGGAGTGGGTTGCCATGCCCTCCTCCAGGGGATCTTCCCCACCCAGGGATCCAACCCAGGTCTGCCGTGTTGCAGGCAGATTCTTTACCATCTGAGCCACCAGGGAAGCCCACTCATGTGCTGGGGGTCTATTTTACAGATGGGGAGACACAGGGAGGTGTGGCCCAGAACCCTTGGAAAGGGTGGGGGAGGCCGCTGGGGAGCCAGGTTGGGGTGAGGGCAGGAGGGTGGGGTCCAAACCCCCAGGCCCATCAGGGAGCATGAAACCCAGACCCAGCTTCCTCCCAGGCCTCTGGACAGCCAGGTCGGCCCAATCTCAGTCCCCACCATTCAGTGTCTTCCGGGACCCAGGCCCAAAGCAAGTTCCAGACCCTTGGGAGTGAATCAGCTCCTTCTCAAAATCCCCTTGCCCACCCCCGCCAGCCCACCCAAGCCTGCAGATGAGGAGGGAGGGGGTGGAGGGGGTTGCTGAGCACTGAACCCCCTTCTGCTCCTCCCTCTGCAGAGGGGTGGGCAGGCTGTGCTGGAGAACGTGTCAGAGGATGGTGAGGAACTCTCAGGCTGCTTGGGGAGACACCAGAACCCAGGTGAGGAGTGGGAGTGGGGTGGGTTTCAGATGTGGGGACTGCCTGCCTCCCTCCACACTGGGCACCGAGGACCAGGCAGAGAAGCAGGGATGGGCCTGCCATGCTGGGGGGCATGGCTCAGAGCAGCCCCCACTGCTGGCAAGAGAGGAAGGGAGTCAGCATACAGCGCAGGGGGCTGGAGCCCCCTACCTGGGGGAGACCGCGCTACCTGCCTTACCCTGAGCCCTCACCAGGCCATGCGCTGGAGGCTGGCTGGTTCCTGCTCCGTTATGCCATCCAGAGAGGTGATGCCAAACTTCGAGCCCACGTGATTGACAAGTTCCTACTGTTGCCTTTCCACTCTGGATGGGACCCTGAGCATGGTGGCCTCTTCTACTTCCAGGATGCTGATGGCCTCTGCCCCACCCAGGTGGGAATGTGCCCAGGGCTGTCCTTAAACCATTTCACAGAGTGCGGGGCCCAGGGAGACCCCAGTGGTCCTCAAGCTCATGTACACAAGGAGACACATGTCCCTCCATCTTGGAAAAGTTCGTTGGATGATTCTAAGCCATCAGCACTGAGGGCAGATTTGTGTGTGATCATTACGTCTGTGTGATTATGCCTTGATCCCACTGAGGTCCACAGAAGGTGGCTGAGTTGGCCACTGGCAGGAGCTGACTGTCCAAGGGGCCCTAGACAGACTGATGAGACAGCCAGGGTTTGGATTCCAGGGCTTAAGGGGAGCCTGGCCCAGCCCTGCCCTTCCAGCTCAAGAAGCTAGTGCCAATCTGCCGGGTGGTCAAGGCCTCCATAGACGTCCATGTCACAATGAAGCTCCAAGTGCCTGGGCCAGATGGAGTCTTAGCCAGGGCCTGAATGATGGGGGTGACCTTCCTGCTGAGAGGGGTGGCGGAGGGTGGGACCCAGGTTTCCAGATGACTCCTCTCTGCTCCCAGCTGGAGTGGGCCATGAAGCTCTGGTGGCCACACAGTGAAGCCATGATCGCCTTCCTCATGGGCTACAGTGAGACTGGGGACCCTGCCTTGCTTCGCATCTTCTACCAGGTGGCCGAGTACACCTTCCACCGGGTAAGTGCTGCTTCCTGGTCTCAGCAAAGGTGTGGAAACTGCAGACTGGGTGGGGAGGGCGAGTCTTCCTGCACATCCCCCGCTTGCCCCTCAGCAGACATGGAGGTCCCAGCCCCAGTACCCTCTGTTGAGTCAACAGAGCAGCCCCTTCCCCACTGGAGCTCACATTTTGCTGGCAGTGGCTGACCATAAACAAGTAAACAAGCAAACAGAGATGGGGCTGAGAGCTCTGGGAAATACATCAAGGTCGGGGGCTGCAGGCGGGGCTGATGGGAAGGAAAAAAGCTGGAAGGGGTGCTCAGCAAAGAGGGGTCAACCTGACTCTGGGGTTCATGGGTGCCGGGGCTTCGGAAGGGGAGGCCATAGGGCCATGGGCCAAGTCAGGGAGATGGCGCAGTGGCTGTCATCCTGGCCAGTGAGTGGGGGCCTGACCCGGGGTGCAAGATGCAACAGGAGCAGGGCTCAGAGTCTGGCTGAGTGGGAGGAGTCTGGACTGGCCACAAGTGTTTGGGTGTCATAAGGATATAGATGATATATACTGCAAGCCACGAGGCAAGGTGAGCTTTGAGGACAGAAGGAAAAGAGAAGAGGGAATAGGAGGGCCCAGCAAAGGAGACAAGAATCAGTTGTGAGGCAGGAAGGGAGCCAAAGACTCCCCTCCACTAGAGGCCCGAGCACAATGAGTGGAGTGATGACCTGTGCCAGCCATGGCTGAGAGGCACCTTGGGGGCTGAGCCTGAATGAAGGAAAATTCCCAATGTGTTTCGAAAGCCACAACTCACTCCATCAGTAAACCCCAGTACAGGAAGGATTACAACAGGGAGTCTTACTTGGTGGTCTGTGGGTTTTGCGACCTGGGAGAAAATTCTATCTTTCTTTAGGCTAACCTCTAACTGAAATCCAGTATTTGCTTCCATCATGAATGAAAGCACAGTGGTATTAGCAGTGTCTGACTTCATCACCAGTAGACATCCCAAATGTGTTCACATTATATTGTAGTTCGAGGGGCATCTCCCAGTATTGCACATATTCATCATTACTTCCAAACACAACAGTCACAAGACCCGGGGTGATATATGTTAATATTGAATGCATTCAAAAGAACCTGTGTTCGAGGCCATTGGTGTTAACTGCATAAAGTGAAATTTAAGGAATAAATTGTCAAAAAAGAGAGATGGCCATCGAACAATCAGGAAACTTATAAACAGATCAGTCATTATGCACTGATCATCATAACAGAAGACAGGAAATTCAGACATCCACAGAAACGCTGGACAGGAAAACAGTTCAATCTGTCCGTGTCAGATAAAATAGTTGAATAATGTGAGGACATGAGCAGTGTCACTGGAAAGATAGAATGAATAGATACTAGTGTTACCTGCTATGAAGAGGAGTAGACCTATTCACAGGTCGACATTTAAAAAGATTTTGATAGTGGACTTCAGTGTCACTGACTTCTTCCACAGTCCTGAGAAGGGATTCCACTCAGGTCTCTATCTGGGGAGGAAAGAGAAGGGTCTAGGCCAGGGGTCTGGAGTCTACCCTGGAGCATCTGCAAGAAACTGTGGGCAAGAGAGAAGAAAGGAATTCGGAATGGGTCAATACAGCTGCTGGGCAGGGTCAGGCTTCAGGGGGCTCCAAGGGAGAGGGAGATGTGTTTGGGACCTGTGACAAGCAAGGCTGGAGTCAGCTCAGTGCTAGATATCTACAATCTCATCAACTGGAAGACAGGCCTGTGAAGCAGAGAACAGGAACTCAAAGGGAATCATCTGTTACAACGTTACATGACAGGTCAGCACTTCTATTCTCTTTCTTTAAATCAATTCTGTTGAAGTGCAATTAATATTTTAAGAATCCATTTTAAGTATTCAGTTCACTGAGATATAGCAATGTATATATCTGTGTTTAGTACCTAAATTGTACCTGACTCTTGCGGCCCAATGGACTGCAGCCTCCCAGGCTCCTCTGTTCATGGGATTTCCCAGGCAAGAATACTGGAATGGGTTGCCATTTCCTTCTCCAGGGGATTTTTCCCGATCCAGGGATCCAACCCAGGTCTCCTGCATTGGCAAGCAGGTTCTTTTGCACAGAGCCACCAGGGAAGTACCATATATATATCTGTATAACTACCAGCATACTCAAGATATGGAACTGTTCCATCATACCCAAGGAGGGTTCTTTTATTCCATCTTGCAATGTTTCATCTCACAGTCAGCAGCCCCTTTCCAAAGTGGGGTATCTAGGTGCCCACTTCGGCTGCAGAAAAAGGAAAAGAGAAAGCCCTTTGTGTTCATATTTGTCCAGGACGCGGGATCTAACAGCACTGGTTCTGTAGTTACGGTATCTGGGGTCTGCCCGGGCTCTGATCCCGAGTAGCGCTTTAGTGGGACGGGTGAACACTTATTCCCCAGGCGTCTGTCATCTGGGCAGCTCCTGCCGGCGCTGCTTGTCACTGCCTTGTTATTGCAGTTTCGCGATCCAGAGTACGGGGAATGGTTTGGCTACCTGAACCGAGACGGGAAGGTCGCCCTCACTATCAAGGGGGGTCCTTTCAAAGGTGAGTTGGGGACAGGGCGAGGCCTCAGGGGCTCAGGGCACTTCGTTGTCCCCAGCTCTCCCAACCCGCTGTCCCGCCTCTCCCCGTAGGCTGCTTCCACGTGCCGCGGTGCCTGGCCATGTGCGAGGAGATGCTGAACAACCTGCTGAGCCGCCTCGCTCCGGCCTCAGCCCTCAGCACCCGGTCTCCGCCCGCTGGTCCCACCCGCCCGGGCGCAGAATAAAACGAAGCCTGTTACACTGTCTGTGTGTGTGAGCTTCCGTGGGGTCGCGGGAGGTGGGGAACGCCCGCCGCCTTCGGCTGGAGGGCACCTGCTCGCCCGGCCAGTGACCCACCCAGAGCGCTGGAACCTCCCACCTTGCCAAGAGGCCCGCCCCGCGCCCGGGTTTGCCCGGCCATTGGCCCGCCCCGCCTAGAGACCCCGCCCCGCCCTTGGAGCTCCCTGCGCATTAGCCGAGCACCCAGGAGGGTGGGTCCGGCAGCGCGCCACTTCCATCCGGTGGACGGGCCAGGCGCGCGCCGCCTCTTCCGCCACCGCCCCCGCGATCCCGGACCTAGCTCCAACCCTAGCCGTGGCCTGGCAGCCCCGGTGTCGCTCTGAAGCGCGGCGGCAGCTGACTGCGCGTTCACGACCCGCTGGGAGCCGCGAGTCCCGCCGCCGTTATGAACATCCGCAATGCGAGGGTGAGGGGCCGGGGCCGGAGACGGTCCGCGCCGCGTGGGAGCGAGGCCCAGTGGCCGCGTGCGCATGCTCCCGAGGGGCCCGGCCGAGCCCCAGGGCCGGCCGCCTGGATCGCCTGCGGCCGCCCGGCACAAAACAGTGAAGGCCACCGTTCCCGTGGGGTTGGCCCTCCCCACAGATGAGGCCAGGGGTTCAAAGCCGGGGCTGCGAACCCCTTTTTCGGGGATGTCGGGGCTCCGTGGGATGGTGTTGGGGAGCTTCCTGGCGCTCACGTCCGTTCCTGGAACAGTCAAGTTTTTGCCCGGCAGCCCTGGCCCAGGACTGTGCAGAGACAGATAGTCCCAGCTCCCGCCCAGGTCTGGGGGTGGGGGTGGAGGGTCGGTGAGTAGACAGCGAGCAGGGCTCCAACAGAACCGAGGCCTACTTAGTGCAGCCCCAGGCCTGACCGCGTTCCACTGCCCTCCTCCCTCGCAGCCAGAGGACCTGATGAACATGCAACACTGCAACCTCCTGTGCCTGCCTGAGAACTACCAGATGAAATATTATTTCTACCATGGCCTCTCCTGGCCCCAGGTGGGCGGCTGTTGAATTTGGGGACTGGGTCAAGGCCAGGGAATTCCCACCCTGGGTTGGCTGAGACCATGAAGAGTCCCAGGGGGACACCTGGGTGAAGGAGGCCTTGAGTGTTGGCTTCATCTGGGGTGGCTGGGGGTGGAAAGGAGGTGCCTGAAGACGGGAGACGAACAGGGCCAACCTAGGAGCAGAATTACCACCTGTCTGCCCACCTCTTCCCGGTTAAGAACAAGGGGCACCGTGTGGTATGGGAAAACAAGGCCACATTGCCTGGAGGTCAGGAGCTGTCACTGAACTCCACCCTGGCCTGCTGTCCATCATGGCCAGGGCAAGAGACAGGCAGTGGGGCCAGGTGTCCACTAAGGGCTCCTCCAGCTCTGATAGAAATTTGTTTTCTGCCTCCTCTTTCCTCCTGTCTTTTAGCTCTCGTACATCGCTGAGGACGAGAATGGGAAGATCGTGGGGTACGTCCTGGCCAAAATGTGAGTCACCAGAGGCAGAGAGACAAAACTGGCGCCTGACCTGCGGGTGGGGGAGGAGGGACACTGACATCTGCACATGTCTGATGGAGGCTGCCTGGGTTGGGTTGTTTTTTTTTTTTTTTTTTTCTTTTTGAAATGAATAGACTGTTCTTTAGTTCAGTTTGAGCTTTAGAGGAAATGTGAGTGCAAAATACACTCTCACATAACTCCTTCCCTGTCTTTCCTGGTTGCCTCTCTTACTAATATCTCCTGGTACATCTGTTACAATATTGCTGCATCATTATTAAAGTCCATAGTTCACAGTAAGTTTCATCCTTGGAGTCATATGGACAAATGTATAACAACATGTATTCACTACTATAGTATCACACAGAGTAGTCTTAGTGCCCACCGAGTTTTCCGTACTCCACCTGTTCATCCCTCCTCTCTCCCCAGGGAACCACTGATCTCTTTACTGTCTCCATAGTTTTACCTTTTCTAGAACATCCCATGATTAGAATCATACAGTGTGTGGGCTTCCCAGGTGGCTCAGTGGTAAAGAGTCTGCCTGCCAGTGCAGGAGACACAGGTTCAATCCCTGGGTGGGGAAGATCCCCTGGAGGTGGAAATGGCAACCCACTCTAGCACTCTTGCCTGGAGAATCTCCATGGACAAAGGAGCCTGGTGGGCTACTGTCCATGGTGTCGCAGAGTCGAACACGAGTGACTGTATACGTACCTCAACATACAGTGTAGCCATTTCAGACTGCCTCTCAGTCATATGCATTGAAGTTTCCTCCATGTCTTTTCCTGGCTTTATAACTCCCTTCTTTTTAGCACTGAATAGTGTTCCATTGATACTGCACATGTCTTTTGTCTGCTGCCTGGGGTCTGGAGAGCCCTGACTCTTTCCCCTACCCGGGATCTGGGGGGCACTGTGGGGTTTGCTCCTAGCCTCTCTTTCTTCTTGATCTAGGGAAGAAGACCCGGACGATGTGCCCCATGGACATATCACCTCGCTGGTGCGTAGGACCTCCCCACCCAGGCTCTGGTGGGCATGGAAGTTAGTTGGAGCTGCCTCTGAGGTCCCACTTTTCTGCCCCTAGGCTGTTAAGCGTTCCCACCGGCGTCTTGGCCTGGCTCAAAAGCTGATGGACCAGGCCTCCCGAGCCATGATTGAGAACTTCAATGCCAAATATGTCTCCCTGCATGTCAGGAAGAGGTGGAAGCCGGGGTCAAAGGAAGGGGGGTGGGGGCTGCTGTCTTGATACGGGTCCTGGGCTGCCTTGGCTTTTGGAGAAGACTGGGAGGTGGGATTTGTGGGGAGCGGGACTGGGAGGATGGGCAGGACCTGGACGTGTTGTCCCTGTCTGGCCTGGTCTGTAGAGCTCAGCACAGCCTTGTTCCCCTACAGTAACCGGGCAGCTCTGCACCTCTATTCCAACACGCTCAACTTTCAGTAAGTAGATCTAGATGTTTCTAATGGGAGTGGGACAGTCCCCAGGTCTGGCTTGCCCAGGTGGCTGAGATGGGCTGAGCTACTTTCTGGGCATGAGGGTGGGCGGCAGCTAGAGCTAGGGACAGG
This sequence comes from Bos indicus, assembly GCF_029378745.1. NCBI lineage: Eukaryota > Metazoa > Chordata > Mammalia > Artiodactyla > Bovidae > Bos > Bos indicus. The sequence continues at coordinate 39,188,402 of NC_091789.1, read as the reverse complement.
CTTTGGCCTTCACTCAGAGACAGTGACACCCACCTGCCACTGTCTGTTCGAGATGTGTTGTGGGCCTAGAGGACATTTAGTGTTTCTTGCTGGGCAGAAGAGGACTACCTGCTGCTGGTGGGGGCCAGGTGAAGGGCAGCATGGTGAAGGGATTCAGAAGTAGAGACAAGGACCCAGGACAGGAACAGGACTGAGAGTGCCTGGCACCTAGAAGCATCTCAGCAGAACCAGAAGAAAGGGTAAACCGAAGCATATTGGTGCAGGAAGGGTGCAGCAGAGGGGTCTAGAGCCCTGGGTGTCCTAGTGGGTGAGAGCAGTCCGCTCAGTGTGCCCAGCACAGGACACAGAGAGCCTGGCCAGGAACTGCCCTGCCCAGGGCATTGTGGTGAAAGCTGCTGGGATGGGCTGTTTGTGGAGAGCCCACTGAGACAGCCTTAGCTTCAGCTTGCTTAAGGAAGGGAAGGACCTACGGGCTGGGCATCTGAGGATCTTTGACCTGGATGCAGACTCCCCTGCTGGTTGACAGTTCCCGGGTCTGAAGGCTGGCAGGGCCTTTCTGGGCCATCCAAGAACACCAAGAACAGAGACCACAGCACCACCCCCCGCCGTTTCCAACTGTTCAGCATGGGAGCCAGCCAGCCATGCATGCCCAGGAAATGACAGGGAACTGGGCAAGGAGGGGTAGGGTACTACCACATGCAGGGGCCGTGGTTCCCAGGAAACCACAGAAATAGATCCTTGGGAGCCAGGTTAGGGATGAGGTGGGGTGGCAGAATGCCAAGGGTGGGAGGGAGTCCGGCTTACTGTCGGAGAAAGCAGATGGAAGGCCACGTCGGAAATGTCTCCAAAGGGCCTTTGGGGGGCACTGACACCCCGTCCCAATGGCAGATGGCACCAGAGGGTGGAGGAGAATGCCCCCAACTCGGTTTCTCCTCCTCCTCTCCACCCCGCCCCCCCCCCCGCCCCCAGGATCAGTGAAGTGGAGCCCAAATACTACGCTGACGGGGAAGATGCATACGCCATGAAGCGGGACCTCACCCAGATGGCCGATGAGGTGAGTCCAGTGGGGCCAGGTCCACCGGCCCCAAGCAGGCTGAGCGGGGTGGCCTGAGGGAGTTGGAGGTGTCCTGGTCCTCTTCGCCTCAGCTGACAGGTGGGGAGCCAGACCTTGGCAGGGCTTTAAAGAAGGCTGTCATCGGGCCAAGGCTCCATTTTCTGAGGAGGAGGCCTGTCCTGCCCAGAGGCCGCTGTGACAGGACAGTCTGGATGTGCTGAGGCATGGGGCTGGGGATGGCTGCAGCTGGCTCCAAGGCTGAGGAGATAGGGCTCTGCCCAAGGCTCCATGGGGGCCGGGGCCATTCAGAGGGCTCCACAGCAGCTGCGTGAGGGCGTGTGAACACCTCCACTTCACTGCAGAGGAAACAGGCCCAGAGGGGGCAGTTGCCGGGACTAGCCCTGGGTCTCAATGCAGTCCTGTGTTTCCTGCCCTGCCTGCACCCCCAGCAAGAGACCAGAAACGGGCAGTGGGAGTGGGCCCTCATGGTCTAGAGACTTAGGCCCTGTCTCCTTCCTCCCACCTCTCCTGGGCTTCCCGTGGCAGCTGAGGCGGCACCTGGAGCTGAAGGAGAAGGGCAGGCACGTGGTACTGGGCTCCATCGAGAACAAGATGGAAGGCAAGGGCAACTCGCTTCCAAGCTCAGGGGAGGCCTGTCGTGAGGAAAAGGGCCTGGTTGCGGAGGACAGCGGTGGTGACAGCAAGGACCTCAGCGAGGTCAGCGAGACCACAGAGAGCACCGACGTTAAGGACAGCTCAGAGGCCTCTGACTCGGCCTCCTAGAGCCCGCACCTGCTCCCCTCCCTATCCTGGCCCGCCCATCCCATCCTCACCGCAAGAGGTTTCACAATAAACTCACCCAGTGGCCTTGGGGAGTTCACGTGTGCGAGTGTGCACCTTTTGGGTGGTGTGTGAATGCCCAGCTCTGGCTCTTGTGTTCTTCTGGATGTGGACCTCACAGCCTTTTGGCACAGTGCGTCCTGCAAGCCCTCCTAGAAGGGAAGAACTTTGTCAGGGTTTTGGAGAGGTCTGATGGCTTTGAACCATCTTTGGGTCTGGGGGGGTGGGGGAAAGAGACCCCGGAGTTCTGGAAGCCTGAGCCTTGCTGTGCTGCTACCCTGCCAGGCTCCAGATGTGGGAGTCCAGCGGGTCATTGACCTTATCTACCATCTCAGTAGTGGCCCAACCAGCTCCCTAGTTCCCCAAGCCCTGGCAAGTGTCCTTGATTCCTCCCTCCCCTGCAAACTAACAGATCCACCAATTCTGTGTGTTTGATCACCGTGATACCCCTTGAATCTCCTTCCTAACGGTTTTCGATTCACAGAGGTGAGCAGATAGTACAGGGTTTCCGTGGATGTACGCCCCCCCCTCCACTTTCAACTATTAATAACATTTTGACCTTTCTTTTTTCATTTTAGTTGGAGGCTAATTATTATTAATAACATTTTGTATTCTTACATTTGACCCAATACTGATACATTATTAACTATAGTCCAGGGTTTACATTTCCTTCTGCGTTGTAACTCTGGGTTTTGACAAATAACATCATGTCGTTTCATGCAGAATAGAAGCCTAAAATTTGCTCCAGTACCTTTCATCCCTGCCATTCCCTCCGGCTGCAGCACCATTGTTTGCTGCCCCTCCTCCCTGGGCGGGCTGCGTGGGCCGCCCACCTCCCAGCGGAACTCAACACTCCTTAGCTGTCACTACCTTATGCCCCTGCTACCGCAGATGGCACACTGCTCTCCTGCTACGCTGAATAATTCGCTACCAAGGGTTGGAGCTCCTGTCTCTCTCTGGCAGGCGCCTGCCACGTGATCAACAGGCAGCCGGGTAAGCGGAGACCAGTGGGCGGTCCGGGAATTGGAAAACGCGCCTGCGCGGGCCTGTGCGCCGCCACCGGCTCCTGGGCCGGCGAGGAGGAGGGAGGCCGTGTTCTGATTGACTCAAATTTCTGCCTCGCCCCACCTTCCGCGCCCGGCGTCAGTCCCTTTAGATTCACCTACGGAGCCGGCTTCGTTCCCAGGCTCTGATTGGTCCGGCGGCGGCTGGGCAGGGCTCCGCGCGGAGGGCGGGGCGGGGCGAGCGGTGGAGCATGCGCACTACCTCGACCGCGCCCCAGCGCAGGCGGGCGGGAGCCGGCAGAGGCTCTCACGGCCCCTTGCGGGCCTTTCCTTCCTGCCTCTTCCGACCCGCGCTCTGCCCGCCCCCCCCCCCGCCCGCGCCCTGCGGCCCAGGCGGGCCGGTTGAAGCTCGGCCGCCCTCAGGCGGTCGAGTTTCCTGAGCGGAGGCGGGAGCTGCGGCGAGGGCGGAGGGCAAAGAGGGGAAGCCGCAGGCCCGGGTGACCCTTGGGGCCCAGCACTTCCTCCGCCTCAGCAGGGCTCGCCTCTGGAGCAGCCCCTTCAGGGCCGTCGTGCCAACCTGAGGCCAGAAGGCTGGGGTGGAAAAGCAGGAACGCCTGCCCTGTAGCCTTGGGACTGTGGGTGGGTTCCGGGGACGTTTTCCCTGGCATGAGCCTGTACACCGAGGTGCACAACCTGACATGAGCACCTGGTAACAGCCTCGCCACCGATCTCATCTCCCTCTGGTCCATTCTCCGCGTAGCAGACCTGACCCTGCCTCCGCCCGGACCAAGTATTCACTCGCCAACAGGTTTAGCAAGCTCCCGCAGATCTGGTCCTGCACAGATCTGGTCCTGCCCTTTCTGAGCAGTTTAGATCCTCCTAAGTGGAGAAATACGGCTGAGGCTAGAGCAGGCAGTACGGCCTTAAAGGCCAAAGAAGCATTTGGCCAGTACTAGTGACCATCACTTCACGAGAAATAGATGGGGAAACAGTGGAAATAGTGTCAGACTTAATTTTTGGGGGCTCCAAAATCACTGCAGATGGTGATTGCAGCCATGAAATTAAAAGACGCTTACTCCTTGGAAGGAGTTATGACCAACCTAGATAGCATATTCAAAAGCAGAGACATTAATTTGCCAACAAAGGTCCTAGACAGTCAAGGCTATGGTTTTTCCAGTGGTCATGTATGGATGTGAGAGTTGGACTGTGAAGAAAGCTGAGCGCCAAAGAATTGATGTGCTTTTGAACTGTGGTGCTGGAGAAGACTCTTGCGAGTCCCTTGGACTGCGAGGAGATCCAACCAGTCCATCCTAAAGGATATCAGTCCTGGATGTTCATTGGAAGGCCTGATGCTGAGGCTGAAACTCCAATACTTTGGCCACCTCATGCAAAGAGTTGACTCATTGGAAAAGACTCTGGTGCTGGGAGGGATTAGGGGCAGGAGGAGAAGGGGACGACAGGGGATGAGATGGCTGGATGGCATCACAGACTCGATGCACATGAGTTTGGGTGAACTCCGGGAGTTGGTGATGGACAGGGAGGCCTGGCGTGCTGCAATTCATGGGGTCGCAAAGAGTCGGACACGATTGAGCAACTGAACTGAATTGAGTGACTCAAAAGTTTTGCACCAGTGGCTGAATGGGGTACACGTGGGTATTTCTGGAGTGATAAAGCAAAAGGACAGAAGGAGAGTAGGGGCCGAAGCCAGTTCAGCAGCCATTTATTGTGGGCTTGAGCCTTGTGCCTGGCTCTGCTGAATCGGGGAGGGACTTTGGGGGACCAGTCAGGGCTCAGATAGAGGGGAAGGGGCAAGATGTGTTCCATCCAGCTCCCAGGTCCAAAAGCCCCAGTCCCCGGTGCACACACTGCACCTTAGAGAAGGGCCTAGACACGGGGGGTGGGGGGCAGGGAGCTGAGAAGGTATGTTTTCCCCTTCTGGGCAAGAGAACTGTGCACAGTTGAAAGCCAGGAAGTACCTGTGCAAAGTCCCCTCCCTTGCAGAGCTGCAGGTCAGGGTCACGTGTGTCCACATTCACACAGAGGCTGACTTTGACTTCCATGCAAACACGTGCCTGGACCCCTTGCACAAGTGCCCACAGGCTCCCCTTCCCTGGGCACCACCCCAAAGCCTAAATACCTTTGCCACCCTTGTCACTATCTGTGTACCCCAGGGATTTCTCTAACACAGTTGTCTACTCTGCCTTGTCTACCTGCTAACTGCATCCTGCCTTAGTATACCAGAGAAAAAGTTGCTAGAGAGACATGAAGCATCCCTAGATAAGAGGAGCCCCGAGCTGACCCCCGGGCTCAGTAAGGCCCTGTTCTGAGGGTGCAGGAAGAGGGCTACCCCTCCCCAGCCCCCCAGGCCTAAGACAGAGCAGGTGTGAGGTGCAGGGGAAAGGAGACAGAAGAGTGTCTTCCGGTAGCAGGAAGTGGTAACCACCTATGGGGAAACAAGGCTGGTTCCTCTCTATGGGGCTGAACAGAAGGGGAACCTTAGCCTAGCCCTGCCCTCTGCCCCTGCCCCCACTCCACCATGCGGCCTGGAGGGACCAAGGGCAGGTTCTGGTCTCCCCAGCTGATCTTCCTAACCCCCTGGCTCTCCTAGCGTTGGGAAGGGTGGGCCCCATTGGATGTCCTGGGGGTCTAGGGAAGGCAGCTGATCCAGGGGAGCCCGGCGGTCAGGAGCAGCTATGGTGTTGCTGCACACTGGCATTGATGGCTGATGGCCATGATGTGAGGGGTGCAGTCTAGCAACGGGGACCACAAAGCCCTCTGGAGTTTGGGAGGGAGAGGCAGCCAGAGGGTGCCAGCTTGTCGGGCACCTTGGGGCTCTCACAGCGACCCTGGCTGCTTGGCAGCTGAACCTGGGGCACAAGCCTGCCTGGCGGCGTGCCCTGTGTGCCCGGGGTTGGGGGGGCGGGGAACGGCAAAGTCCAGCCACAGTGAGAAACACACCGGCCCCGAGACCCTCGTGGGCAGTGCCAGGCCCGGGGCGCCCCGCCCCAGGAGCCGCGTTGGGGGCGGGACAGGACAGGGCGGGGCCGGCGCAGGGTGCTGGCTGCTGGCCCGCGGGTCCCCGCGCCTGGCCCGCTCGAGGCCGCGTGGGAGCAGCCGGGCTCAACGGCGCGGCCGCCCGGCGGTCATGGCCACGCATGGGAAGCTACGCCGAGAGCGAGGGCCGCAGGCTGACTATGAGGCGCAGGTCAAAGGTGAGAGGGCACTGGGTGCTCCTGGCCCGTTTCCCCGCGGAGACCCCAAAGGTCGTGGGAGACCCTGCAATGTGCTGGCTGCTGGCCCGGGGCTCGCGGCCTACCCCCAGCAACCTCCGGAGCGGGCTGAGGGAGGGAACCCGAGCCCCCTGCCCGCCTCCTCACGCCCCTTCGGCCTCAACCGCCACTGGTCCCACTTCCTTCCTCCTTCCCTCCATTCCTGTCCTGGTAGCTCTGCTCTCCTAGGTTCTCCCTGCCCCTCAGGAGCCCGAGGAGGAAAGGGGGGCACCTGGTTTCCCTCAAAAAGTGGCATTCTAGCCACCAGAAAGTGGAACACCTTGACTTTGCTGAAGGGGGCTGGGTAAGGGGGTCTGGGGGCTTCAATGGGTGGATTAGTGATGATTTTACCCTAAGACCACTCCAGTCCTGTAGCCCAGTCCCGGTTGCCCTTCTTTGGGCCCTGCGGTGGTTCCGAGTTGAAGGCCACTCTGGGTCCAGCTGGCACAGCGAATGGAGGACTGCAGAGCAGACCTCTTTGGGTTCTGATAAACACTCTGTGCAAATCGCATGCAAATGAGTCTTGCAAACTTAGTCGACAGCTTGTCTCCGGGTCTTATTCAGGGTGTGGTGGCTCTCGCAAAGGGAAGAAAGCCACATCCAAGCACCAGCAGTTTCCTGGTGTCTCAATCTCTCGATTTTACTGATGAAGGAGACGCAGCTCAGAGTGTGCTCATGGTCACACAGCACCATAGGTCCTAGGAGGTGTAAGAAAATGAACCTCGAATGTCCTTCCAGTCCAGAGGTGGAGAGTCCAATGTAATTCTGCGATACAAACAATTTGCACTAAAGTGTGCACGAGTCCTTCCTGTCTGGTAAAGGTGGGCTGCTGTCCAGACCCAGCTTGATGTGACTGAGCATGGCGAGCCAGCTCTCCAGGCCTTGCTGCATCATCCCTCAGATGGAGAGAGCAATCCCAGCCTGTATCCCCCAAACGTCATGAAGCTGAAGGACTTTGGAAACCCTTCAGTCGGCAGATATGTGTCAGTTCACTCACACCAAAAAGATTGGGCTTTGAGCAAAGCTGTCTTTAGATGTTCGTCACCTGCTGTGGGCGTCTAATGACTTGAGCTTCTGTTTCCCATCTCCTCCGCTCTCCAGCCCCCGCCAAAGAAACTTCCTACTATGCTACAAAAAGAGGATCAGTATCTCAACACCCGAAATTCTGAAAGGTCAGCACAGTCATGGTTTGGGAGGCTGTCTTTTCTGCTTCGCTTGTCAGCAGAAGTGAGACTGAATGCCTCGCTCACAGGAAATGTTGTTGGGGCCCAGTCCTGGCTCTGCAATGCAAGCAGACATGGATTCCATCCTTTTGACAGATGTTTTGTATGCGTCGGTTCTCTGCCAGGCCCTGAAGATACAGCGAGGAGCGCACGAGAAGCCATCCTTGCTCTCATATGGCTCACAGTGGAGGAGACATATAGTAAACAACTTATCACACAACTTGTTTCAATTATGATGAAAACCACTGTAAAAGAAAAGCGCAGATGTCCAGAAAGGAGATGGGAAGAGGGCCAGCCTAGTTTATGGGGAAGTCGGGAAGGGTTCCCTGATGAGTACACCTCAGCTAAGATCTGAGAGCGGATGCTGCTGTGGCCTAGAGCCTGGGGATTTAGGTAGGTGCCAGCTGTGCTCAGACCCTGCCGACTCTTGTCTGCTTGACACCAGGTCTGCTGGATCTCAGCCAAGGCTTGGTTGCACTGAAGAAGAAATGAACATTTTGGTGTGCTGGCCCGGCGAGCACTACTCACTTATGATAGGTCCCCAGGGAACTATTGTTCCAGGAGGGTGAGCAGATGCCAGTGGACAGCGGGGCAAGCCAGGACATCTCAGTTCTTTCTTGGAATCAAATGAAATTGACTTTTATCCGAAAAAATGTTACCATGATTCAGTGAATAGTCTCATGATTCCAAGTGGCTGAGAGCCCACTCCAGGCGGCCTATGGAGTTGAGTCGGCCCCTGGGGCCAGGCCTCAGACAGTGTAAGGAAACGGCGTTGGTTTCACCATCAGGAAGCAGTCCCGCCCACCCAGGCTTCCATTAACCCAGCTTGACTCTTAGGTGGAAAGAGAGTGCTCCCATTCAGTGTTTGCAGTGAAAGCATAGGCTTGGTGGCCCCCAGGCCTATCACTGAGCTAGTCCCAGCGGTGGAGTGGGGGGAAGGGGCCACAGCTGGGGTACCTGGAGCCAGGGAGACAGACCCAGGGGTTGAGAGTAGGAAAGGGACCTTCTCCAATGGCAAATCAGAGGAGGAGATGGGAGTGCTGGGCAAGCAGGACCCATGGAGGCTGCCGCAGGCTCCACAGACCCCCCTGGGATGGCACTGATGGGACAGAAATCCCAAGTGTACCAGTACTGAGTCCTTACCCACAGCCACCCTGGGTCCTGCCACTTCCTGCCTCCTCTAATTCTGGCTCTTGGTCGAAACCCCCAATTTTCTATTGCCTAGATGGGTGCAGTAGTGGCCACTGGGGCTGGGCACTTTTCCTTTGTCACCTGACCCCTGCCCAGGCTCTGAGGGCCCAAGTGGGCCCTGAGAGCAAAGCAGGACCCTATGGCTCCACTGCTGTGGCTGCCCTCTCCCTTGCCGTCTTCTCCCTGCCGCCCCTCACCGGCACGGCTCTCTTCAGCCATGCTGCCTGCAACAGCCTTCACAGTGCCGTCTGTCTGAACATTCTTCCCCTGGATGTCTCCACGGCCCCTCTGTCACTTCCTTCAGCTCTGTGTTCCAAAGCTGCTTGTTCCTGACCACCTTCCTCTAAAAGAACCCCTCCCTGCTGCCACCTCCTGCTCTGCGTTGTCACCCCTTGTTCCCCTGCTGTTCCCCCCACCCACACTGTTCCTATCCCTGCTCCAGGAGGGCAGGAAGTGTGTCTCTGAGTCTAGACCCACTGGGTGTATAATCAACATTCTGCTGAATGAAGACATCAGTTAATGCCCCTTCCCCACCCCCGGCATCTGGACAGCTGTTAGTACAGGGGTGACCCACTTGCCAGAAGCCAAGATACAGGGCTTCTGTCCCTGGGATGCCCAGGGCTTGCCAATGGCTTACTTAAGCTCGTCATTCTCATTGAGGTGGTTCTTTGATTTGGGTCTCTGTGGAGAAAGTGGCATTGCCAAATCAAGCCAGTGATAAGATGTCACAAGCCAGCAGTGTGGGGACCCTGGGTGTGGCTCTCTGCTGAGAGTGTTGGGGGTGCCCTGGAGTTGGGTCATCAGGAGTCGGTACTGGGAACAGAAATCAGCCCCATTGCCTCAGTCCTGTCACTGGTCAGCCCCCACCGGCCGGCCTGGCCCTTGCAGTGGGGCCGCCCTTTCTCCTGGGGGCCGAGGGCTGGGTTTCCAGTTCCCGAGGCCGCAACTTCACAGCAAGTTTGGCAAGAATGCCGTGGCCGCCCCAGCCCTGTGCAGCCCTGTGCAGCCCCATGCGTCCCTGTGTTTATCGAAGAGGCTGCCCTTCCTGGAGTCCTGGGCACCTCAGGGACCGCAAATGGCAGGGGAAGTTACTGGGGGCTTTCTGGGAAGCAGGGAATCATGGGAAGGCCACGTGACTGATGCCTGGCCGGGATGGGCCCCACTCCGTCTTAGCCCTGGCCCATGGTCCCGTGAATGGCCTTTCTGTTCCTTGGGCCCTAGCCCACCTGGCTGGTTCCCCTTAGCTTCCGCTCGGAGGTCCATTTCCTCAGGCCTGCCCGGAGCCCAGCTGGACTGCTGAGCCCGGTACTGGCCCCTCTCCCCCCGGGGCCAGCATCACCTCCCCGGACTCAGGGGCCCCACAGCCCCAGCCTGAGCTGCCCTCCCACCCTGCAGAGATGCGCTGGCAACTGGGTGAGCAACTGCGCTGCCTGGAGCTGCAGGGCGAACTGCGACGGGAGCTGCTGCAGGAGCTGGCTGAGTTCATGCGGCGCCGCGCCGAGGTTGAGCTTGAGTACTCCCGGGGCCTCGACAAGCTGGTAGAGCGATTCTCCGGCCGTGGAGGCCGCCTCGGGGGCAGCAGTCGGGAGCACCAGAGCTTCCGGTGGGTCCTGGGGCCAGGCAGCTGGGATGGCCAAGGTGGGGGGAGGGGAGGCCTGACGCCCACTCCTGGTCGGTCTGAGCCCCGATCTCCACCCCCCCACCCCCAGGAAGGAGCCGTCCCTGCTGTCGCCCTTGCACTGCTGGGCTGTGTTGTTGCAGCAGACTCGGCAGCAGAGCCGGGAAAGCACAGCTCTCAGCGAGGTGCTGGGCGGGCCCCTGGCCCAGCGCCTGAGCTACATTGCCGAGGATGTGGGGCGCCTGGTCAAGAAGGCAAGACCCCTGCCCTGGGCCCGGGAGGCGGGCAGACCCCAGGATCCAGCGAGGGCAGCCCGTGGATGCTCAAAGCCCAAGTGTCAGGAACGGGAAGGCCCTGGAGGCCAGGGGGAGCTGGTGGGAGCCTGGAGTGCTGAGCTGAGGGCTGGCGGGATGGATGTGGGTGTTGCCCTGGGGCAGGGTGGCACTCAGCTCGCCTCCTCCCCAGAGTAAGGATCTGGAGCAACAGCTGCAAGAGGAGCTCCTGGAGGTGGTGTCAGAGCTTCAGATGGTGAGAGCCTGCGATTACAGGGAGGCCGTCACCTCACCTCTCCCGGGGCCAGGCTCAGGGAGAAGGATCAGGTGCCTGGGAGAGACCTGGGTTTCGGGGATCGTAAGCCGGGCCCTTTCTCCCTGCCCTGGGTGCTGAGTGCTTGGGCCAAGTGCTCAAGGCCCAAGTCCCAGATGGGCTGGGAGGAGGACGGGGCGGGCTGCCTGTGGCCACGGCCTTGAGCAGGCCTGCCTGGCCTCGGGCCTCCCTGCAGGCCAAGAAGACCTATCAGGTCTACCACACGGAGAGCCTGAGTGCTGAGGCCAAACTCCGTGAAGCCGAGCGGCAGGAGGAGAAGCGGGCAGGCCGAAGTGCCACTGCCACCACCACCAGCACCGAGTCTGGGCCCCTCCGCAAAGGCTCTGTCAAGAAGGGAGGGCGGCTGGTGGAGAAGGTGGGCCTGGGGGGCACCTGTCTGTGTCCAAAGGCTCTGGCTTTGTCCTTTGTCCTTTCACGTCCTCAACCCTCACTGGGCCCTGCAGGGAGGTGGTGTGTGCATCAGGAAAGCAGGGCTGGCTCTTGGGGTGGGGGGCTCCCCAGGCTCGGTTGGTAGACACAGGGGGCAGGAGAACGGCCTCTAGGTCCAGGACAGCCCACATGCTCCCCTCCGTGCAAACCCAGCTGGCAAAAGAGCTATCCCAAGCCTGGGGGTCCTACCTCCCACCCATCCTCGCCTCATACGGTGCTGGGAGATCTTAGAGGAGTGAGGGGACACGTTGGATGGGGGGCCGAGTGATCAGCAGGGAGGACGCATGTTCTAGGTGGTCCCCGAAGGAAGGATGGGGAAGTGGAGGCTGGCAGGGTTTAGGAATAAAGAATCTTTCAACTTCTGGGCTACATAGTTTGAGGAGCCCAGTGGGATAGTGGGGGAGCTGTCCAAATGGGGAAGGGAGGGGTGGGGAGTGTGTGTCGAGGGTGGTGGATACACAGGAGGCAGGGCTGGGGTATTCGGCCATGTGGATGACCCGGGGGCTCATGTGATCCTGAGCAGCGTCACGCCAAGTTCTTGGAGCACAAACTCAAGTGTACAAAGGCTCGCAATGAGTACCTGCTAAGCCTGGCCAGCGTCAACGCCGCCGTCAGCAACTACTACCTGCGAGACGTCATGGACCTGATGGATGTGAGTGTGGGGTGTGGGGAGGGGTCCGGAGGGGTCCGGGCGCCCGTGCCCTGAGCCCTCCCAAGCCGTGTCCTCGCTTGTTCCCCAGTGTTGTGACACAGGATTCCACCTGGCCCTGGGCCAAGTGCTCCGGAGCTACACGGCTGCGGAGAGCCGCATCCAAGCCTCCCAGATGCAGGGCCTGGGCAGCCTGGAGGAGGCCGTGGATGCCCTGGATCCCATAGGTGACAAGGCCAAGGTGCTGGAGGTGCACGCTATCGCCTTCTGTCCCCCGCTGCGTTTCGACTACCAGCCCCACGAGGGGGATGAGGTGAGGGTCTCTGCCCAGCCTTCAGGAAAATGGCTTTGTGTTCTGATCTTCACTGTGATGGTAGCTGAGTGGAATGGATTTCCTTCCCTTTGCTGAGACCTCAAACCTCTTGAATGCCACTTACTTCTCAGACCCTTGTGCAGTGGCCTCAAGGCAAATGGGGTTCTGGAGTTTCTGCACTTGCATTGAAGCAAGCAGACCTCCCCAACCCACTTCTGTGGTACAACTAGTGAACACAACATCCCCCACAAGGGCAAACATAGCCAGCATGGCAGCAATTTTGAGGCCGGCTTGTTGGTGGTAGACAGCTGCCCGTATACTGTTCTTTTGGTGGTTCTGTGTGCTTTAGACATTTCACAATGCAAACTTGGGAGGGAAAGAAACCATACAAACACTAGCATATAACTAGGCATCTTCTTTTTTGGCCACACCATGTGGCATGGGGGACCCTAGTTCCCTAACCAGGAATAGAACCTGTGCCCCCTGCAGTGGACCTCCAGGGAATTCCTCACTAGGGCACCTTTTTATGCATCTCTGAGCTGTACTCTCCTTTACCAGTTTATCCTCATGAGCGTGGACTGGGATTACACTGGATTGTAATGTACACTGGGGTTCCACTGACCTTTTTCTTTTTTTTTTGCTTATTTCATTTGTATTTTGACCGAAGTCATATCTGATAAAGTCAAATGTTACTCAAGGCATTCAAGGGCACACCTCCCTTCTCTGACCCACCCTTCCTGTTCCTGATTCCCACTCCCCAGATGCAGCCACTTCCCAGTCTTCTAGCTGCTGCTGCTGCTGCAGACAATGCATCAGGTGCTGCTTGTGCTTTGCAGCTTGTCAGAGGCCCTACAATCCCCTTCCGTGGACGATTAAGGCTCCACCCCACATCACCACCGTCTGTCTCCACCATATCAGGCAATCTTTTCTCTTCAGAGCCCTGCTGTGGAGCCATGCAGTCTGAGCTTGTAGGCCTTGATTGACTTCTAGGCCAGCACAGTCCAGGACCTTTCTTTCCCCATTGTCCTGAGCATCCCTGCATTAGACCCTCTGCATCCCAGATCACGTGTCTTCCTCTGTTTTGTTTTATTACCTTGTTTTCACAGACATCTTCCTACATACTTTCCTGACTTAGACTGTCTGAAAAAAAATGCCTGTATTCTGTTCTTGAAATTGGTTGGTAGTTTACCTGGGTGTAGAAGTCAAGGTTGAAAAGCATTTTCTTTTTGGAATGTTCAAAGTATCCCTCCAAGCTTTCAGTAGTATTGTGGGTGAGAAGTTCAGCTGCCGTTCTGATTTCTGCACTGTTGTCTGTCACCTGTAATTTTTCTCGTTGAAGCTTTTAGGATAGTCCCTTTCCCTCATGTACAATTTTATAATGATATGCCTTGGGGATCCTTTTGCCTTCATGATGCTGGGCCACCTGTGGGCTTTGTCAGTACAGAAACTTAAGTCGTAAGGTTTTGAGCTCATATTGTTCCTTTGGTAATTTCCGTCCATTAATTTTCTTTGTGCTTGCTTTCAAGAATTCTTGTAATTAGATATTGAACTTCATGGGTTGTCTAATTTCGTTATCTTTTATCTTTCCTATTTCTCATCACTACAACTTTTATGTTTATTAATACTATATAGGTGTATTTAAAATGTTTATTTGGCTGCATTGTGTCTTTAGTTGTGGCATGAAAGAGCTTTCTCTACTTGTGGCATGTGGACTCCAGAGCTCGAGGACTCAGCACTGCATACATGTGAGATCTTAGTTCTCAGACCAAGGATTGAACCCAAATCTTCTGCATTGGAAGGCAGATTCTTAACCACTGGGCCACTAGGGAAGTCCCATCACTATACCTTTTAATTCTGTTCTCTTAGAGACTTTTTTGACTTATCTCTGCCCACCCCTTTTTAATTTTTCTTAAAAATTTACTTTCATAAGTTTTTTTAAACAGTTTTGGTTTGTTTTACATGTTCTTATTTAAAATAGCCCTTTGTTCTTATTTCATGGATACAGTATATTCTCAAATTTTTCTGAAATGTTTATCATTTTTCTTGATATTCCCATGTCCCCTACATTTTTTCTGTTTTCTTGCATTGATCTCTGTCTTCCACTTAATTTTTTTAGATTTTTTTTTTTGTGGACCATTTTTAAAGTCTTCATGGAATTTGTTAGAGTATTGCTTCTGTTTTGTATTTTGTTTGTTGGCCTTGAGGCATGTGGGATCTTAGCCCCCTGACGAGGGATCAAACCTGCATTCTGTGCATTGGAAGGCAAAGTCTTAATCACTGGACCACCAGGGACGTCCCTATGTCTTCTACTTTAGAGCTGTCCCTCAAATTGCTGCCAGTTCTTGGCTGTCAGTTCCTATTCCCGAGGAGGCACTGAGAGATAGATTAGGTATTTGGTATGTGTGAGAAGAGCTTGTCAACAGTGGTTTTCCCCACAGGGTGGCTGGGTAGGGACTTGGAATGTTCTGTGATGCTCGCTTTCAGCACGGGGAACTGGAGGTGTCTCAGCTGCTGGAAAGAACTTCAAGGACTTGGGGGAGGGGCTCGGCTCTCACTTGGATGCTGTCAGGAGGCAGGGGTGACTCTGATTCTGTGTTTTGATAAATCTTCTCAAGAAGACAGGGCGGAGGTGGGTAGAAAGAGGCTAGAGCAGTCATTAGCGAGGAGGGAAACGCCCGGCACTCTAGCCGGGCCAGCGGGAAGTTTGGTAATTTTTGTGGCTTGGACAAAGTTCTTGTTCTGGTCCGTGCTCGGATGTGCTGATGAGGTGATCTTGTTTTTATCTTCAGCCGCCATGGCCAGAGAGTGGCTTTGTGTGATGCTGATGCTCTGTGACGTTCCTTATGTCTGACAGGTCCACGCCGAGGCACAGATGGTGGTGGCTGCTGTGCCTGCTCATCAGGACTAGTCTCTGATTTATCCTTTCCAAAGAGTCAGTTTCTCATGATCTGCCCATTATGTGGGCTTGAGGGGGGTGGGTCTTCTCACGTCAGCGTTTCCTAGAGCCTGGATAGAAATATTTCATTGCTGCTAAGTAGCTTCAGTCATGTACGACTCTGTGCAACCCCAAAGACGGCAGACCATCAGGCTCCCCCGTCCCTGGGGTTCTCCAGGCAAGAACACTGGAGTGGGTTGCCATTTCCTTCTCCAATGCATGAAAGTGAAAAGTGAAAGTGAAGTCGCTCAGTCGTGTCTGATTCTTAGTGACCCCATGGACTGTAGGCCACCAGGCTCCTCCATCCATGGGATTTTCCAGGCAAGAGCACCAGAGTGGGGTGCCATTGCCTTCTCCGTGACTGCTCTAGGCACCTCATATAAGTAGTCTTATACTTTTTGTCCTGTTTTTTTTTTTTTTTTTACAAAAGGCTTATTTCACTGATTATAATGTCCTCAGGGTTCACCCATGTTGAAACATGTATGAGAATTTCCTCCCTTTTTACTGCTGAATAATATTCTACATAGAGACACCACCCTTTGCGTATTCACCCATCAGCTGCTGGACACTTGGGGTGCTTCCACCTTTGGGCTATTATGAGTAGCACTGCAAGTACATCCATGCATGAGTCTCAGTGCTCATGAGTGTACACTGCCTTCCTCTCAGAAGGGGTCCTTGCTTCAGATCTGGCTGGACCAGGTGTCAAGGCTGGTGACCCTCTGCAGTAGCCCCTGAGGCAGTGAAAATCAGCCCCAGAAACCTCTGCACCTGCTGCACAGCCCACCCCGGTGTCTCAGGTGCAGCCCTAACTGCCCCCCTACCCAATGCTGCACCCTGCAGGTTGCTGAGATCCAGGTTGAGATGGAGCTGCGGGATGAGATTCTACCCAGAGCCCAGAATATCCAGAGCCGCCTGGACCGCCAGACCATCGAGACAGAGGAGGTACGGGGTGGCCTAGACACACGGAGCCAGATGGTTGTGATCTCCTTTTCCCCTTCCTTCTGACTCGACCTCCTTGTTCTTTGTCTCTCCCCCATTTCTTCCTGCCTGGGTGCCATCTCCTCCCAAGGTGAATAAGACGCTGAAGGCCACACTGCAGGCCCTGCTGGAGGTGGTGGCGTCAGAAGACAGTGACATGCTCGACTCCTTCCAGGCCAGCCTGTCCACCGAGTCCCTCAAGTCCACCAGCTCGGACCCGGGGGCTCGGCAGGCTGGCCGGCGGCGGGGCCAGCAGCAGGAGACTGAGACCTTCTACATCACGGTGGGGAGGTGGTGCTGGACCAGGAGGGCGGGTGGGGTGGTGGGGGCCAGGGAGGGCAGGGCTAGGACTAAAGCCCTGGGCTCTTCCGGGGGCTTGGCAGAAACTCCAGGAGTACCTGAGTGGACGGAGTATCCTTGCCAAGCTGCAGGCCAAGCATGAGAAACTGCAGGACGCCATCCAGCGAGGTGGGCCCCCTGCCTCGCCACCCCCAGGGCCTGGAGCAGCCCAGCCATGGTGTGGCTCTCCTCCTGCAGCCTCTCCCTGGCCAGAGAGGGTGCTGGGCACACAGGAAGGAAGCCAGCCAGGGTCTCAGCCCCCATCCTGCTCTTTGTCCTGAGGCTGCCCTTACCTGTAGGCTGCCCTGTTCCTCTGCCACGCGCCGAGAAACCTCCTGGCCCAAGAGGCACACCAACCCTTTCTCCTTCCCAGGTGACAAGGAAGACCGGGAGGTGACTTGGTGAGTCCTTCGAGAGGGACCAGTTTGTCCTGAGGACCCATGGTATCCCCACCTCCCCTCTGCTTGTTCCTCGGTGGCCTTAGTTTCCTACTTATTTTGCCCAGAGGGTTCTGGAATAACTTGCGAGCCCCAGCATCCAGTTGGGCTGGGCTGGGGGGTCCAGGCAGCCTAGTGTCCAGGCCTGCTCCCCTCAGAGGCAGCTCCTGTTCACCGCGACAGGACCCAGTACACACAGAGAAAACTCCAGAAGAGCCGTGCCCCCCGCCCCAGCTCCCAGTATAACCAGAAACTCTTCGGGGGAGACATGGAGAAGTTTATCCAGGTACTTGCCTTACCCTTCAACTGAGTGCAGGCCCCTTCCTGCTTCAGCCGTGCCTCCAGCCCTGGGGCCCCTGTGAACCCAAACGAGTTACCACGAGCTGAGGACTTACCAGGAGCACGGATACCCGCAGGCCCCACTTCTGGGATGCTTGCTAGGGAGGGAAGTCAGGAAAGCACCAGAGATCAGAAAAGGAGAAATGACACTATTGTTTGGGATGATGTGATTCAGTCTCTCACTGTTCAGAAGAATCAGCAGGTTATTTAAGTGAACAAACCCGAGGTTCATGATATTGCTTGATTTGAGGTCAGCAGAGAGAGTTGGGTGGCATTTCCACTCCATAGCAGGAAACAGATAAAATGTCAGGCACGGCACCAGGGATCAGACACCCCCTCCCCACTGGGCATACATCTCCCTAGCCTTGTTTCTGACTACAGAATGCATTAAGACAAAATGAAAATGAGTGAGTGGCAGGGTGTGCCGTGCCATACCCACCGTGGAGGGCACTCTCTCTGTCCTTGTCCGCAGAGCTCAGGCCAGCCCGTGCCCCTGGTGGTGGAGAGCTGTGTCCGCTTCATTAACCTCAATGGTGAGTGAGATCTGGGGCCTCCCGCCTCTGGCCTGCCTGGCCCCTCGCAAGATTGGAGGAGCGGGGGCGGGGAGGAGGTTTGGTGCCCACCAGTTTTCCATCCTCCCACAGGCCTGCAGCATGAGGGCATCTTCCGGGTGTCGGGCGCCCAGCCCCAGATCTCGGAGATCCGTGATGCTTTTGAGAGAGGTGGGGACTGGTGAGGTGTGGCGGAGGGTGGGGAGGCTGGGAGAGCCGGTGTCACAGGCCTCTCTCCTCGCCCCCTCCCAGGAGAGGACCCGCTGGTGGAGGGCTGCACTGCCCATGACCTGGACTCGGTGGCGGGCGTGCTGAAACTCTACTTCCGGAGCTTGCAGCCCCCCATATTCCCACCAGACCTGTTTGGAGAGCTGCTGGCTTCTGCAGGTGAGCCAGGGGCCTGGGGGTGGGGTGGGGGTGGGGGGCTCCCCACTCCCTAGTGGCCACCTTGCCCGGGCTCATGGCTTCTCCCTGGGGTGATGGCCTTGTCTGCAGAGCTGGAGGCTGTGGCCGAGCGGGTGGAGCACGTGGCTGGCCTCCTGGCCCGGCTGCCCGGACCCGTGCTGGTGGTCTTGCGGTACCTCTTCACCTTCCTCAACCAGTGAGTGCTTCTGGGGAATGGGGGGGAGCGCGGGCATCCCAGGTTGGGGTGCGGTGATGCCGAGCCGGGAGCTCCGTGCCTATGACCTGTCTGTACCCCCAGCCTGGCCCAGTACAGTGATGAGAACATGATGGACCCCTACAACCTGGCCGTGTGCTTTGGGCCGACGCTGCTGCCCGTCCCTGCTGGGCAGGACCCAGTGGCTTTGCAAGGCCGTGTCAACCAGCTGGTGCAGACCCTCATCATCCAGCCTGGACGGGTCTTCCCGGCCCCGGCCCAGCTGCCCGGCCCCGTCTATGAGAAGTGCATGGCACCACCTTCTGCCAGCTGCTTGGGGTAGGCTCTTGGTGCCGCCAGGAGAGAGAGACTGGCTGCAGGGGGCACCCTGAGGATGCTCAGCCACCTCACTCTTCTCTGGACTACAGGGATGCCCAGTTGGAGGGCCCGACGGGGGACAACGAGTTGGAGCTGGAGCCGGGGACCTCAGCCCAGGAGGAGGGTAGGGGTGGGGAAGGACAGCCCCATGGGGTCCCTGGCCAGGGCATCCACGCCACCCCGCCACCTCACTTGCATCTCTTCTCCTCCCCAGACCAGGAGGGTGTCGTGGAGGCCGTGGCTTGCTTTGCATACACAGGCCGCACGGCCCAGGAGCTGACCTTCCAGCGCGGGGACATCTTGCGGCTGCACGAGCGGGCCTCAGGCGACTGGTGGCGGGGCGAGCACGCGGGGGCACGGGGGCTCATCCCCCACAAGTATATCACTCTGCCTGCGGGGTGAGTTTGGAGGCTCTCCTTCCAGCCCCCCCCCACCCCCGGGCTTCCAGCCCCTCCCGCATGCCAAGTCCCAGGTTCCGCAGGCCCAGGCTGTGCCTTGCTGACCGCTGCTGGCCCGCACTGTGCCCTCTGCCCTGCAGACCCCAAACCCAGAGTAAGCATTCCAAGTGTCTTGTCTTTCCATCTCCAGAGCAGAGAAGCTCGCGGCGGGCCAGGGGCTGCTGGCCGCCGGGGACCTGCTGAGCAGCTCAGAGGGGCTCCCCATGGTGGAGCTCGTCCAGAGGTGAGCAGGAGCGGGGAAGACCCCTTCTGCGCCTTGCTTGCCCATCCCAGGCTGGAGGCAGGACGGCCAGGGACCAGCTTTGCTGTTTCTTTCCCTTTCCCATGCCCTGGGCTGGGAGAAGCCCCTGCCTGGGAGCGCGGGGCCTCCCAAGGGCCCCCTCTAGGCTCCCTGTCTGTGCCCTGCAGGCCAGAGCCGTGCACCCCACCCGAGATCCCTCTTGGTATCCCCGGGAGTCACTCCGGGTACCGACGGCCCTGCGTGGTCCCAGCATCCCCAGAACGACACGTGGAGGTGGATAAGGTGAGCGCTGGGGATAGTCATGTGGCAAGAGGGGTGCACTTCCCCAGGGGTGGGTTCTCTGCTTCCCCTTATGAGCCACTGTTCCTGCCTGAGGTTCAAGTCTGACCCTCCTGATCGCAGACACACTGGCCGAGCCCAGCCTAGAGAGGGGCAGGCCGGTAAGGGGGTGAGCTTGGTGGGGAGGGACTGGCCTGGAGGCAAGGTAGTGGGAGACCTGGGGGAGAGCACTCACACATTTAGGCCTCACGTTTGGTTCATGAGTGGGAAGCAGCACATGGGACAGGCTTCAAGGCTGGCATCTAGAGCCAGGCTAGGTGACAGGTGGTAACATGGCAGGCGCTTTGTGAGCCAGAGAAGATGAAAGGGGCAGATGGAAAAGCAGCTGAGGGAGGTGGTGAACTGGGGAGCCTGGCGGGGTCATGGTTCTTACAGGGGAGCAGAGAGCAGGTGCCAGATGGGGCCCTGGTGTGGGGTGCAGCCTGGGGAGACCCAGCTGCCTGCTGTGCCCACTGGCCCAAGCAAACCCCTTCGTGGGCTCCTGGTGGGCACTGCCAGAAGCCCTGGGGGACAATGTGAGCCTGGGGACAGAGAGTGAGAGAGCCCGCCATGTCCCAGGTGTGGCCTGGCGACCGGGCCTGGGCACTGGGGACAGAGGGGTTATCAGGGACACACATGTGTGGTGGCTGGGGGAGGATGGGCCAGGGCTGGGGGGCAGAGCATCCATGAGACCCCAGGGCAGGTGGTCGGTAGGCTGGGCCAGGTGGGCTGTGGGGGAGCCCTGGCCTGGGACGTCGGGGCACTTGAGAGGCTGAGGGCCCCCCAAGCCAGGGGGTGGTGGCTGTGATCTCTGCCAGGGAGAGAGTGGGGAGAGGATGGGTACCCAGGGCCCACCCTGAGGGGCTCCCATTTGAAGGCTGAGCTAATCACTGCAGTCCACAGAGGCAGTGGCTGAGGACTTTGTTTCAGGGGGCAGAGGAGTTCAGAGGATCAGCAGGCCTGACTCCTGGGTCAGGTCACTGTCCTGGGGGCAGGGGACCGACTGGGCAGGTGGGGCCCACTTGTGCCAACATCCTGCCTTTCTCTCCTCTCCGCCAGGCTGTGGCACAGACCATGGACTCTGTGTTTAAGGAGCTCTTGGGGAAGACTGCCCTCCGTCAGGGCCTCGGACCGGGCACCAACAACTCTTCGAGCCCCGGGCCTCGCAGCCCGAAGCCTCCAGGCTGTGGGCGCCTGGGCAAGAACAAAGGCTTCTCACGGGGCCCTGGTGCCCCAGCCTCACCCTCGACCTCCCATCCCCAGGGCCTAGACTCACCCTTCAAGTCCCACTGAAGGGCCCCCTCATCCTCTGTAGGCCCTGCCCCAGCCCAGGGCAAAACCGGCCAGGCACCCCCAACCCTTTGCTTCTCCTTGGCCCTGTCCAGCATACCTGCTCGTGACCCTCTGCAGAGAGGAGGAAGTGGCCGCTCCAGCTCACCCCTGCCTTCCCTGCTCTGGCTTGGGCCCCTCTGGGAGGCTGCCGCAGAGGAAGGCAGGGGCAGGCCCCTCCTGGCCCTGGGTGTGAGGGCTCATGGCTGATTGTCACCCTTGACAGCCAGTAGGTGGCGGGTGCCTTTGCTCAGCTGAGGGTGCCAGCCTGGTGGGGGTTGACAGGCATTGGCAACCATTCATAAAGTCCTGTGCATTGACTCCCAGATGCGAGCCGGTTCTCTGTCTGGCTGGGCGGGGGGGTGGTTGGAAGGTGGGTACAGGGTCAGCCTCTTGGCACCCCCAGCACTCGAGGGCGGGGCGCCCAGCTTCTGGGGCTTCTTGGCACAGGGCTGTGTGGCTTGGGGACCTGCATCTTGGAAGTCCTGTCTCCTGTGTGGTAGGTTCCAGATCCATGCACGTGTCTGTGGGTGTGGGAGGGGCCTGAGAATCTCTCTGCACTTCCCCCACATTTAATGCAATAAACATGCATGAATTTTTTAAAATACCATCCTTGTAGAAAAGGGGGACAAAAAGAAGCAAATATAGAAAAATATGGGAAACCTATTGAAAATGTGTTCCTTTCTCCAGTACCCCAGTATCCAAAGAGACTCACCAGGTGGAAAACGAGCCGGAGTTTTTATGAGGCAAGGTCAGAAGGAAAGGCCAAGGGGGACAAGACGGGGTGGGGGCAAGGATGGCCCCTGGCCCAACCGCCTTTTTTTGCCCCCTGGGCCCCCAGGACTTCCACTGGCTGGCTGCATGTCTCGGCCGGGCCCCCGTGGAGCCAGTTTGTAGGCGGTCAGCTGAGTTCCATGG
This sequence comes from Bos indicus, assembly GCF_029378745.1. Lineage (NCBI taxonomy): Eukaryota > Metazoa > Chordata > Mammalia > Artiodactyla > Bovidae > Bos > Bos indicus. The sequence continues at coordinate 39,166,387 of NC_091789.1, read as the reverse complement.
AGCCTCTAGAAGGAAAGTAGCGCCCACCCCCACCCCTACCCCCGCTGCCACCCCGATTTCTCAGGAGGGGGTGTCCTTGGCCAAGAAGGAGCTGGCTGTGGCGCATGACTCTTCTTGGGGCCCCGGGCTGGGCGGGGCGCGCCTCCAAGTGCAGCAGAGCAGGCTTCGCAGCTCGGAGGAGATGCTGCTGCTGAAGGAGGCGTAGATCCAGGGGTTGGTACAGCTGTTGAGGCTGGCCAGCAGCATGAGCAACACGAAGGGAGGCCCTGTGTGGGGCGGGAATCGGGGCTGGGGCTGAGGGGGCCTCGAGGTCAGCGTACCTAGGCTCGAAGGCCATGCTGGCTGCGTTGGGGGGGTGGAGGGGGATGAAGGTGCACATGCACCAGGATTGGGTGGGCCCCGCAGCCCCAGCCATCGCCACGCACCTTCCCGTGGTGCCTCCGGGTCCCACGCGGCCCACAGCTGCACAAGGAAGAAGGGCGCCCAGCACAGCACGTACACTATGACGATCACCAGCGTCATCTTCACAGTCTTGGCCACGGCCGCCGACACCCGGGCTCCCTCGGCAGGGCTGCCCGGCCGGCACCCTCGGCGGGGCCCGCCGGCCCTCGGCACTGGTCCCGGCCCCAGGCTGGCATGAATCTCCCGGAAGATGAGCACCTGACAGGCAGCAATACCCAGGGCAGGAGCCACAAACACCATCAGGGCAATCCAGGTGACATAGGCGCGGAGGCCCCAGGGCTCGGCAAAGCGGGCCCAGCAGTCAAGGACCCCGCTACCATCCACGTCACGCTGGGCAAAGATGAAGAGCTGGGGCAGGCTGAAGAGCAGCGAGAAGGCCCAGGCCAGCAGCACCGGCCGGTTCCAATGAGTGCCACCCCCATGGCGGTGTGCCAGCATGGGGCGGCAGATGGCACGGTGGCGGTCCAGCGTCATGGCCAGGATCATGTAGGAGGAGGCATACATGCCCACCATCTGCAGGTACTTGACTGCCCGGCACAGGGCATCGGGCCCACGGAAGCGGTCAGTGGCGTCCCAGGCCAGCTGGGGCAGCACTTGGAACAGAGCTACAGCCAGGTCAGCCAGGCACAGGTGGCCGATGAAGACGTGCATCGGTGCCCAGCGGCCCCGCCGGCCCCGCCGCACCAGGGCCCCCAAAACCAGGCCGTTGCTCAGGGCCACGGCCACGAAGACGGTGGAGAGCAGGGCCAGCTCTGCCTGGGCTAGCAGCGGGTCCCGGGCAGTCAACAGCTCCCCTTCACTGCCGTTGCCTGCTGGGGTAGGTTGAGAGAGGTGCCAGGGCACAGCTGGGCAGAGGTGGGGGCAGAGGGCCAAGTCAGTGAGTCTATTCTGCCCGGGCACCAGGCCACTGTCAACCTGGGCCCTCTGTTTCCCTCCAGCCTCCTCCCTCCCGGTTCCTGGCCTTCCAGCACAACACATGTCGTCCAACACCCCCCACCCCCGCAACCACCTCAAACCTCATGTGGTGGGGAGGAAAGGGCAGCCCCAGGCCCAGGTGAACCAGAGGGCCGGCTCTTTCCAGTGAGGGAGGCGGGCTGAGTTGGGGGCACCGAGGGACAGGAAACTTACCTGAGGTGGTGGATGCCATGAACATGGCAGGGCATGCAGGAGTCCTGAGCGCCTGGGGGAGACGAGGTTGTGAGCTCAGCCTCCCACCCAAGGGGCCAGCCGTGCTGCACAGAGTCTCTGGATAAGGGTCCTTAGAGCCTTGGCCGGGGTGGTGGGGTGGGGGCCTGTGCCTGTGACTCTGTGTGTGTGTCTGTGAGACTGTGTGTGTGACTCGTGTGTGTATGAGAGAGACTGTGTGTGTGTGTGTGAGACTGTGTGTGTTTGACTGTGTGTGTGTGTGTTCATTCTCATGTCTGGGCCCTGGGGGGTACGTCTTAGCCTAATCGACGTTGGTGAGGTCTGGCCACTGAGGCAGACACGGACCTTGGCGCCCACGACCGGGCCGGGAAAGATGGCACCAGGGGTCATCAGACAGATGGACGAACTCAGCCTAAGACCCATCCAGGCAGCCCATGAGAAGCAAGGCAGACATACAGAACCCCCCCCACCTCCTGCCCTGACAGAGGCCCAGAGAGGGAACCGTTGGAGGGCTGGGGGCAGGGTAGGAGGGCTGCTACGTCCCCCTTACCTGGCTGGACTCCCGGGCTCCTGGGCAGCGGGGCGGCAGCAGGCGTAAAGGTGGCCCCAGAGCTCAGATCAGCTTTCCATGGGCGGCCCCGCCCCAGCCAGTCCTCTGGGAGTGACCAGCTCAGGAGGGGACTTCCTCCCCCACCTCCGCGAGCCTCCTGGCCTCTGGTACCGGGAAGTAGGCTCCTGGCCTCCTCTGCTTCCCTTCCTGGCCTGCCCAAGCCATCTCAGGTCCGTCCCTGGGGCCCCAGGCTGCCCCTGAGAAGGCCTGAGCCCTCCTGAGCTGGGCCTCGCTATCCCCCAATGCTCCCCCAACACCACCTTATGACAATGTCGGGTCTGCGGAGCTCTGGGCCATCCCCGAGTTCACTGTGTCTTATTTTCAAAGTGGGGTAGCTGCGACCAGAGACGCACTGGCTCAGTGCCACACAGCTTTCTCGTGGCAAAGCCTGACTCCCCTTTGCCGGGACAGGCTCCTCTGGCTCCTCTCCGAGCACCCGAGCACCCGAGGCTCCTACTAGGCAGAGGGAGGGCTTGTCCCCAGCCAGTGAAGGCCCCTCCCATCCTCAATTAGGCCTCCCGGAGATGAGGGCCGGAGATGATGGGTGAGAAGGTGGTGGAGTGAGGTCCTGCCAGCTCCCTCCCCTGAGGCTCTGGGGGAGGCCGGACACCCCACCCCCCTTCACAGCTACCTGTCTGTCTCTGTACCCCACATCCCATCTCCCCCTCCTTGCGCTTCCTCAGCCTCCAGAACCCCCTCCCCTCCAGCCCATTATTTCCCCCCCTCGACAGCCCTCTTGTGCCTGACCTCCCTCAGTCCAGGCTGGCCCAGCCCAGCCCCAGGAAGCGGCCTACACACCGCACGGAGCCTGACTCCAGGCTGACATTGGCCCTGTCTTCCTGTTTGTTCATCTTCCCTGTTGACCTGCGAGGTTAGAGACCAAAACCACCTCTCCCAGAACAGGCCCGGGTATAGCCCAGGCCAGGCCTCCTCCTGGCCGGACTCTGGCAGCACCAGTAGGGAGACATTAGGACGGGGGTCCACCTGACCTTACGCACCACACACAGCACACACCACATGCCACAAACACCACACACCCACACAGCACACACACTGCACACAGTACACAGCACATACCCACACACCACACACACACACACACCACACACACACATACCACACAAACCATACCCACACACATCCACACCACATACCCACACCACGCACCCACACACAGCACACAGGACACACAGCACACACCCACACATACCACACACCACACAAACCACACCCACACACATACACACTACATACCCACACCGCACACCCACACCATGCACCCACACACAGCACACAACACACACATTACACAGCAGCACACGCCCACACACAGCACACACCCACACCACACACCCACACACAGCATATCACACTCGCATCATGTTCAGTATTCATACAGCACACAGTACGCTCACACACTGCTTGTACACATGCTCCACCCCACACCCCCGCAATACACATGGGTATTTATAATGGTTTTTTCTATTTGGGAGTCGGTTGTAGAATACCAGCTCCGCATGTCTGAACACATCAGCCATACCTCCTAACAACAAGAGCATCCTCACTTTCTGCCTGTAACCACATGAGTGTTATTAACCCAGAAGCATAGAAAGAACTTTTCAGCTGCCATCTGGATCTACTAAAAAGGTAGAAAGTGGAGTTCCCAGGTAAGATTATAGAACAGATTTTTCAAAGGAAAACTGTAAGCCACTGGGAAAAACTCACATCACATCACATCACACTGACTCAATGGACATGAGTTTGAGCAAATCCCAGGAGACAGTGGAGGGTAGAGGAGCCTGGTGTGCTGCAGTCCCCGGGGTCACAGAGTCGGACACGACTTAGTGACTGAAACAACACACTACCACTCAGTGTGTCTTTCTTCTTGCCTTGTGTCCCTGTGTGCCTCATAGGACCCCAGTCCCCAGACTCCCCCATCGGCCTGGGAATCTGAGATACCTGCTTTGCCACTCCCCCACTGCGTGACTCTGGAAGGCTGTGACCAGCTCTCTGTGACTCAGCTTGCCCCTCTGTAAAATTGGAATCCAGTGACTGAAAGTTGAGCCCTGGATCTAGGATGGGCAGAGACCTGAGCCGGCTGGTGATGAAGTGCCAACCCCATCACCTCCTTATAGGGTTCTCTGCCCAGACCCAAACGGGGCCCCACAGGGCTGGATTCTGGCGGCAAGCTGGCGCAGGGCCGGGAACCATCTCTGCTCCCTGTGTTCCTTGTTTCCTGTTGTCAAGAGTCCAGGGAAAGTCACAGGGAAGGCCCCTCCCTGCGGCTTTCTCTGGGTTCCAAGAAGCAAGGGGAGGAATTTGTGTCTACACCAAGGCCAGGGTGTAAAGGGAAGCAAGTGCTGGGGACCTCTGGAAGGGACAGACAGACCCTGAGGCCAGTGGCTATGCCTGGAGAGAGACTCTGGCCTCCCCCAGCCCCTTGAGAGCCTGGGCTGAGTCCTGCTGCCTGCAGCAGAGACCTATGAGAGAGAGACACCCCAGGAGGGCCCTGCCCCAGCCACCAAGAAAGACTTAGCCATGGAGCTATGCTGATTAGCCTCAGGTGGCCTCAGGCATGGGGCAGAGCTGAACAGACACTCTCCCCACCCCCTCAAGCCCCTTCCCCAGCACAGCCCCCTCTGCCCTGCCCAGGACTGCATTTGCAGAAAGGTTCTATGTGTGGCCAAGGAGCATGCCCTGAGCTCCCCTGGCCCAGTGTCCGAGCAGAAGGCCACAGAAGGCTGTTCCCCAGGTACTGGGTGCCAGGGCAGAGGTCAGAGAGGAGGTCAGGAGGGGCAGGACCCAGATTCTGGGAAGTGCAGTCCTGTGCCAAGTGGTGTGCAGGCAGGCAACAGGTGATGGTGGTTGTTTTTCAGTTGCTCACTCATGTCCAACTCTTTGCGACCCCATGGACTGCAGCATGCCAGGCCTCCCTGTCCATCACCAATTCCCGGACCCTGCTTAAACTCATGTCCATCGAGTCAGTGATGCCATCCAACCATCTCATCCTCTGTCCTCCCCGTCTCCTCCTGCCTTCAACCTTTCCCAGCATCAGGGTCTTTTCCAGAGTTGACTCTTCGCATCAGGTGGCCAAAGTATTGGAGCTTCTGTATCAGTCCTTCTAATGAATATTCAGAACTGACTTCCTTTAGGATTGACTGGTTGGATCTCCTTGCAGTCAAGGGGACTGTCAAGAGTCTTCCCCAACACCACAGTTCAAAAGCATCCATTCTTTGGCACTCAGCTTTTTTTATGGTCCAACTCTTACTTCCATACATGACAATTGGAAAAACCATAGCTTTGGCTAGATACGCCTTTGCTGGTAAAGTGATGTCTCTGCTTTTTAATGTGCTGTCTAGGTTGGTCATAGCTTTTCTTCCAAGGTACAAGCGTCTTTTCATTTCATGGCTGCAGTTACCATGTGCAGTGATTTTGGAGCCCAGCAGGAATGGAGACCAAAGGCATTTCTCAGGCCTTGGGGAAGACCCTGGAAGGCTATTTTAGGCATGAGCAAGAAAGAGGAGCCAGTCCAGGACACAAGGAAAGAGTGACAAAAAGCCTGGAGAAAAACCAGGGGAGCAGAGGTTCCCAAGGTTGGGAGGGGAGACAGGTACCGTGAGGGAAGGAAAGACACGAGCCAAGCCGAGGGGAGGCCATATCTCAGGTCAATTGGAAAGAACGCACACCTCAAAAGTGAAGTATGTTTTATTCGGCAGACTTTTGGAGGACTGCATCGCAGCAGACCAGCCTCTCAGAAAGCTCTGAGGGACGGTCTCCAACAGGTAAGGGAGGAGCCAGGATGTATAGGAGTTTTTGCAACTAAAACCAGGTCATGGGAACATCAAAAGATTAGTGTCGGCTAAAGAAAGCTAGACAACTCAAGTGACTGCATCCAGTACTTTTCTGTGTGTGGCAAGATGCAGAGGTGCAGGTGACATTCTTTGTCCACATCAGACATGGAGAGAGGGCCTGTAACTGGGCATCCCCCCAGGAGCAGGTGTTGCAGACCGCAGCTCCTGCCTGGTGGTGGAAGGAATGCGTGATGTCCCAGTGAGTGAACCAGTATGACAGGGACCAAGCAGGGCCAGGAGGCAGGCTGAGGACACAGATGCCCTGAATCCAAACATGCACATGTGCTTTTGGGCAAGTGTGTGCTGGGACAATGGAAAGATAGGGTGACCACTCGCCTGAGGTCTGAATGAAAGTGAGCAGGGATCTTGAAAGTGAGACAAGCCCCGTTTGCCCACTGCGGGGAGGCCGGGCAATGGCACTTGATGGCTTAGGAGCCCTGCAGGCTCCGAGCTCTCTCCGGGTCCTGGATGAGTTTTCAAACATTAAGTCATGAAGTCTTCCCTGGTGGCTCAGGGGTAAAGAATTCACCTGCCCATTCAGGAGACACACGTTCCATCCCTGGTCCGGGAAAATCCCACATGCCTTAGAGCACTTAAGACTGTGCGCCACAACTAGTGATCCCGTGTTCTAAAACCTGTGCTCTGCAACAAGAAAAGCCACCATGATGAGAAGCCTGTGCACCCCAACTAGGGAAAAGCCTGTGCAACAATGAAGACCCAGCACAGCCATAAATACATAAATAAATACACATTTTTTAAATTAATTAAATAATCATTTTGGTCTCACCTCTGCTGGTGGGATCTTAGTTCCCTGACCAGGGATTGAACCTGCACCCTCGACATTGAAAGCACCGAGTCCTACCCGCTTGATGGCCAGGGAATTCCCCAGGAATGACTCTGTAAAATCAACTCTATTGAAGGATGATTAGCATACAGTAAAATTCATGACTTGTTTCACGAGATCTGACACATAATACAGTCGTGTAAGTGAAAGTGAAAGTGAAAGTTGCTCAGACGTGTCCGACTCTTTGCAACTGCATGAACTCATCCGTGGAATTCTCCAGGCCAGAATACTGGAGTGGATAGCCTTTCCCTTCTCCAGGGGATCTTCCTAACCCAGGTCTCCCACATTGTGGGCAGATTCTTTACCAGCTGAGCCACAAGGGAAGTCCAATACAGTTGTGTAAGCACCACTATAATTATGATATGGAACTGTTGCATCACTGCAGAAAGCTTCCTCATGGCTCTTTGCAGTCTCCTTCCCCTACCTAGAGCTTGGCATTTTCCTATCCCTATATCTGTGTCTTCCCTAGAACTGTCTACATGTACAATGCAAACATGTGCAATATTTCATGTCTGGCTTTTTTCACTCAACAGGATGCCTTTGAGTTCATCTCTATGGCTGTTTGTATCAGGACTTTGTTCTTCTTTCTTACTAAGAAGCATTCTATTGTCCAGATGGACCACAGGCAGCTTATTCCATTAACAGTTGATAGACAGGTCGTTTCCAGTTCGGGGCTTTCATAAATAAGGTGACTCTGAGCCCTTGAGTGCAAGCCTTTCCATGCTTTAGCTTCTCTAGCGGGCAGCCTTAGCCCTGGGACAGCCAGCTCCTGTGAGAAATAGGTTTCATTTGATAAGAAACCAGCAGATTGTTTTCTACACACCCCGGATCGTTTTGCATTCCCACAAGCACAGTTTCATTTGCTCTCCATCTTCACCAGCTCTTGCTATGATTGGTCTGTCATTTTTCTTTAGCCTCTTTCAATTTTAACCATTTCAGCGGTATTTTATCCAGGTTTTATTTTGCATTTTCTTTTGACTGATGATGGTGAGAATCTTTTCATATACTTACTTGCCAGTTGTCTATATTCTTTGGTGAAGAATACAGAATATAGAATTCTTTGGTCCAATCTTTGGCACTTTTTTAAAAGTTTTCTCTCTCATTTTCTTTCCATTTTGTGTGTATTTTGGTTACAAGTCCTCCAACAGAAAGGTTTTGCAAATAGTTTCTCCTGCCCTGTGGCAAATGGTTTTCTAAGTTTGACAAAGTCTAATTTTATATATTTTTTTCTATCATGGTTTGTGTTTTTTTGTGTCCTCTTCAAAAAGTCTTTGAATAATTCACTGTCCCAGAGATATTCTATGATTTCTTCTAGGTGTATATTTCTAGCTCCTAGAGTTAGGTCTACAATTCATTTCAAGTTAAATCTTGTGCATAGTATGAGGTAAAAGTCTGGGTTCCTTGTTTTCTGTGTGGATACAGATTTGTGCTAGAACCAGTGGTTCAGAAGACTGTCCTTTTCGTCTTGAATTACCTTGCACCTTTCCTGAAAATTGATCGTATGCGTGTAGGTCTTATTTTTTCCGGACTCGCAATTCTGTTCCTTTGATTTCTAAGCCTATCCTTATACCTTATACCAAGGCTGGCTACACTGCCTATTTAAAAACAAAAATTATGTATGTCTTTATTTATTGTGTGGCTGTGCTGGGTTTGGGTGCTGCTTGGGCTATTTTCTAGTTGCAGAGAACGAGGGCTACTTTCCAGTTGCTGTGCATAGTCTTCTCATCGTGGTCATTTCTCTAGTTGGGGAGCACGGGCTCTAGGGTGCGAGGGCTTCAGTAGTTGCAGGCCTGGGCTATAGACCACAGGCTCAACAGATATGGCAGAAGTGTTTAGATGCTCCTAGACAAGCATGATCCTCCTGGACCAGGGATCGAACATGTGTCTCCTGCATTGGCAGGCAGACTCTACCACTGAGCCACTAGGGAAACCCAAGGCTACACTATCTTGACTACTCTAGAGTGATAGTAATTTATTTTTTTGGATCATACCGCACAGCTTGTGGGGATCTTACTTCCCTCATAAAGGATCGAACCCATGCCTTCTGTGGTAAAAGCTCAGAGTCCTAACCCCTGGACTGCCAGAAAATTCCCTACTGTAAGTCTTGAAATCAGATAGCATAAATCTTGTAAATTTGTTCTTTCTCAAAATCCTTTTGGCTAGTCTAGGTAATTTGCATTTCCATGTAAATTTTAAAATCAGCTTGTCTGTTTCTCCAAAAAAATAAAAAAAAGCCTGCCAGGATTTTAATTGCTATTACATTGAATCTGTAGATAAATCTGGGGAGAATTGGCATCGTAACAGTAACAAGTCTTTCAACCCAAGAATGTGGTGTTTCTTTCCATTTATTTAAGTTTCTTTAATTTCTCTCAGCAATATTTTGTCGTTTTTGATATACAGGTTTTACACATACGTTAAGTTATCCCTAAGTGTTCACATTTTTTATGTTTTGTAAATGGTAGTTTTAAACTTCAATTTCTGATTGCTGTTAGTTTATAAAAATACTAATGATTGTTGGATATTGACTGTTTATCCTGCAACTTTGCTAAACACTTATTGGTTCTACTGGTTTTTGCAGATTTCTTAGAACTTTTTCTTACATAGGCATTCATGTTCTTTCTGAATCAAGACACTCTTACTCTTTTTTTTTTCTGATCTGTATGCCTTTTATTCCCTTTTCGTGCCTTACTGCACTTGCTAGGGCCTCCAGTGCAGCAAAGGGTGAAAGTGATAAGAGCAAACAGCCTTGCCTTGTTCCTGATCATAAGGGAAAAGCAATCTGTCACCATTAAATATGACAGTAACTGTGGGTTTTTCATAGACACCCTTTATCATGCTGAGGCACTTTTCCTCTATTCCTAGTTTACTGAAAGTTTTTATCATGAGTGGGTGTGGAATTTTATCAAATATTTTCTTGCAGCTATTGAAATGATCACGTGATTTTCTTTTTTTTTTATTGTTGCCTTGTTAATATGGTCAATTACACTGACTGATTTTCAGCTGTCGAAGCAAACTGTCTCCTTATTTGGTCATGATGTATTATCTTTTTACATATTGCTAGATACGATTTGCTAAATTGTAAAAAAAAATTATGCCTCACAGCTTGTAAGATCTTAGTTCCCTGACCAAGGATTGAACCTAGGATCTTGGCAGTGAGAGCATGAGTCCTAACCACTGAAATGCTAAAATTTTGATTAGTACTTTTACATCATGTGTGTTCATGAGTGATACGGCTCTGTAGTTTGCTCTTCATGTAATGTTTTCAGTTTTGGTATAAAGATAATGCTTACCTTGTAAACTCAGTATACTGAGTGATATTTTGATGTACATATTCATCACCCCACCCTTTTAAAATTTAAAAAAATTTTTTTGGTGGTGGTGAGAACCCTTGAGATCTACTCTCTTATCAGAGTTCGAGTATACTATCATGCCATACATTAGGTCTCCAGAACTTATTGAACTTATAACTGAAAATGTGTACCCTTTTCCAACATCTTCCCATTTCAGCTGGCCCACAATCTTTAGTACTCACCATTCTCTGTTACTACGTGTTCCACTTTTTTGGATTCTATGTATAAGTGAGATCATTTGTCTCTCTGTATTATTTCACTTAAATTCATTAAGTTCAACTATTTAACAATTTTTAAAAATTCCTCTACAGAAAGTAAGTCATAAGAGAAAGAACAAAATTGATTTGGGACTTTTCTCCTTTTCTAATATAAATAGTTAATGTTGCACATTTTCCTCTCATCACTTATTTAATTGAATTCCCAGTTTATGATATGTCATATCTTTAGTTTTATTCAATTACAAATATTTTCTACTTTAACTTGTGATTTCTCCTTCCATCTATGGGTTACTTAGAAGCATATATTTTTTTCATTTCCAAATAGAAATTTTCTTGTGATCAGAAGTCGTGCTTTGTGTGATTTCTATCCTGTGTGACTTATTGAGGCTTGCTCTATTGCCCAGCAAGTTGTCTATGTATTTGAGAAGAATGTGTATCCTCTTGTTGTCAGGTGTAGTCGTCCATAAATATCAGTTAGGTTACTGTGGTTCAAATCTTCTTTAGCTTAACGATTTTTTTACTATTTATTCTGTCAGTTACTGAGAAAGGAATAGGTAAGTCTCCAACAATGTTTTTAAATTTGTCTGTTTTCAGATCAGTTTGGTGCTGTCCATTTTTTTTTCATGTATAACTCTGTTATAGCGTGCTTACATATTTAAAATGATTATATCTTCTTGATGATTTGTCCTTTTTCCATTATGAAATATTCCTCTTTACCTCAGGTAATATTCCTTGTCTTGAAGTCTACTCTATCTGATGTTAATGTAGCTATACCGACTTTTTTATGTTCAGTGTTTTGCATGGTGTATCTTTTCCTGTCCTTTTACTTGCAACTTCTCTGTGTCTTTGTGCATGTAAATAGCACAGAGCTATTTTATCTAGCCTGATGTTCCCTGCCTTTTAACTGGTGTGTGTGGCAGATTGTGTTTTTCAAAGGTAGCCGCAACAATATTTCCCGTCCCACATGCTCTTCTGGAACCTTTCCATTTTCCCATCAAGAGGTGGGATTTAACCCTCTCCCTATAATCTGGGCAGACTTGTGACTTACTTCTAATCAAGATGATATGGTAAAAGTGGTGCTGCTTGATTTCCGAGGCTAGATCAGGAAAGGCAATGCAGCCTTTAGCTACCACGTGATCAGTCCAAGTGCCCTGAAGCTGCCATGCTATGAAGAGGCCCAAGGTAGCCCTTGATGGAGAGACCACATGAAAACGCTCTGAGACGACATGAAGATGGAAAGAAAGGTACCTGACCAGCTCTAAGCTGCCGCAGCTGAAGCCACTGTCTAATGACAACCGCGTGAAAGACCTTCAGTCAGAACTGCCCAGTTGAGCGCTTCTCACATCCTTTTTTTTTTTTTTAAACTGTGAAAAAAATAAAATAAAAACTGTGGAATCACTGGATAATATGGTCCTCCTTTGTTTAGCTTTTTGAGGAATGCCTGTCCCATATACATGACTCACAGAAACCATGCACAATAAGAAAATGATTTTAACTATTTAAAAACACTAGGGGAGGGAGGTGGGAGGGAGGTTCAGGAAGGGGAACACATGTACACCCATGGCTGATTCATGTCAATATATGGCAAAAACCACTACAATATTGTAAAGTAATTAGCATCCAATTAAAAGTAATTAATTAATTTAAAAAATAGAAACACTAAATTTGGGAGCAATTTGTTACAAAACAGCAGTAACAGGAATAGTTTTAGTACATTTGGTCCATTGATATTTTACCAAAATTATTGATATCTTTGGGTCGATCATGTCAATGTTTGATTTCTATTTGTTCCATCCTTTTTTCTTCTTTTTCTCCTTTTCTCCCCCCTTCTTCGGGGGAGAGGACAAACTGGATTTTTTCAGTATTTCATCTTCTTTATTGCCTTGGTAGTGCTAAATCTTTGGTGTTATTTTAAAAATTGTTGCTCTAGAGACTACCATTTGTTTCTTTGGTTTAGCACACTCTACTCTCAAAAAAATAATTCTACTACTTTATAAACAATGTAAGACTGTTAGAACAGTATTCCAATTCCTTCAGTCCCAACTTTTGTGTTCTGGTTGTTATATAATTATTTTCACACACAACATACAAAAAGATAACTCTACCTTCCATTGTTATTATTTTTACTTCAAAGAGTAAATAGTCATATTTTAACTCTTTCTGGTCTTTTTCATTCCTTTCTTCAGTCTGATATAACTTATCTTCCATTTGGGGATGCAACTTTATTTTGTCTTAATTTTTGTAGGATATATTTTCTGGATATAGAATTCCAGATTAATTTTTTTTCTTTTTTCCCTAGCATTTGAAGGTGTTGTTTCATTACTCTCTGGCTTCCATTTGTTTTTAGATTAGGGGTCTGCTGTCATTCTTAGTATTCCTCTGGATATAGTTTGTCTTTTCTTCTCTGGCTGCTTTCAAAGTTTTAAATAAATTTTGTTTTTTAGCAGTTTGACTATGAAGTGCCTAAGGGGTATTGGAATTATGATAAATACATTATTATGTTAAACCCTCTGTCTGGTAATTATAACCTCCAGGCCATCTATGAGTCTGGTTTCATTAATTCTTTTCTTTTGATGATGGTTCCTATTTCCTTGCTTTTCTACATGTATCTTTTTTAAAAAGAATTGAATGCCAGACATTGTATGTAATAGAACAGTAGGGAGTATAATAAATAACATTTATGCCCTATACCCTGAGAAAACCATAATTCAAAAAGACACATGCTCCCCAGTGTTCACTGAAGCACTATTGACAATAGCCAGGACATAGAAGGGCTTCCCTGGTGGCTCACATGGTAAAGAACCTGCCTGCAATGCAGGAGACCCAGGTTCAATCTCTGAGTCAGGAAGATACCCTGGAGAAGGGAATGGCAACCTACTCCAGTATTCTTGCCTGGAGAATTCCATGGACAGAGGAGCCTGGCAGGACATAGAGACAATCTAAATGTTTATTGAGAGATGAATGGATAAAGAAGATGTAGTACATATATACAATGGAATATTAGCCATAAAAAGGAACAACGTTGGGTCATTTCTGAAGATGTGGATGGACCTAGAATCTGTCATACAGAGTGAGGTAAGTCTGAAAGAGAAAAACAAATATCATATATTAACACATATATATGGAATCTAGAAAAATGCTGCTGATGAACCTATTTGCAAGGCACAGGTAGAGACACAGATGTAGACATGTGGACACAGGGGGAGATGGGGAGGGTGGGATGAATTGGGAGATTGTGATGAACATATATACACTACCATGTAGAAACAGACAGCTAGTGGGAAGCCTCTGTACAACACAGGGAGCTCAGCTCACCGCTCTGTGATGACCTAAAGCGGTGGGATGGGGGTGGGGTAGGAGGGAGGTCCTAGAGGGAGGGGATTTATGCACACATATAGCTGACAGAATGGAAACCACAATTACTAAAAACTAACCTGATCACTTGGATCACAACCTTGTCTAACTCAATGAAACTATGAGCCATGTCGCGTAAGGCCACCCAAGATGGACGGGTCATGGTGGAGAGTTCTGACAAAATATGCTACACTGGAGAAGGGAATGGCAAACCGCTTCAATATTCTTGCCTTGAGAATCCCATGAACAGTATGAAAAGGCAAAAATATAGGACAGTAAAAGATGAACACCCCAGGTCAGTAGGTGCCCAATATGCTACTGGAGATCAGTGGAGAAATAACTTCAGAAAGAACGAAGAGGCTGAGCCAAAGAGAAAACAACACCCAGTTGTGGTGAGACTGGTGATAGAAGTAAAGTTCCATGCTGTAAAGAGCAATATTGCATAGGAACCTGGAATGATAGGTCCATGAATAAAAGTAAATTGGAAGTGATCAAACAGGAGATGGCAAGAGTGAACATTGACAATTTTAGGAATCAGTGAACTAAAATGGACCAGAATCGGTGAATTTAATTCAGATGATCATTGTATCTACTACTGTGGGCAATAATCCCTTAGAAGAGATGCAGTAGCCCTCATAGTCAACAAAAGAGTCCAAAACACAGTACTTGGATGCAATCCCAAAAACGACAGAATGATCTCTGTTCTTCTCCAAGGCAAACCATTCACTATTACAGTACTCCAAGTCTATACCCTGACCAGTAACGCTGAAGAAGCTGAAGTTGAATGGTTCTATGAAAATATACAACACCTTCTAGAACTAACACACCAAAAAAGATATCCTTTTCATCATAGGGGACTGGACTGCAAAAGGAGGAAGTCAAGAGATACCTGGAGTAACAGGCAAGTTTGGCCTTGGAGTACAAAATGAAGCAGGGCAAAGGCTAACAGAGTTTTGCAAAGAAAACGGACTGGTCATAGCAAACACTCTCTTCCAACAACACAAAAGATGACTCTACACATTGACATCACCAGATGATCAATACCAAAATCAGATTGATTATATTCTTTGCAGCCGAAGATGGAGAAGCTCTATACAGTCAACAAAACAAGACTGGGAGCTGACTGTGGCTCAGATCATGAACTCCTTGTTGCAAAATCCAGATGTAAATTGAAGAAAGTAGGGAAAACCACTAGACCATTCAGAAAGAAAGTAAAGAAGTAAGTGAAGTCACTCAGTCGAGTTTGACTCTTTGCAACCCCATGGACTGTAGCCTGCCAGGCTCCTCTATCCATGGAATTTTCCAGGCAAGGATACTGGAGTGGGTTGCCATTTCCTCCTCCCGGGGATCTTCCCGACCCAGGGATCAAACCAGAGTCTCCCGCACTACAGGTAGCCTCTTTACTGTCTGAGCCACCAGGGAAGCAGGTATGACCTAAATCAAATCCCTTACGATTATACAGTGGAAGTGACAAATAGATTCAAGGGATTAGATCCAATAGAGTGCTTGAAGAACTATGGACAGTTTGCAACATTGTACAGGAGGCAGTGATCAAGACCATCCCCAAGAAAAAGAAATGCAAAAAGGCAAAATGGTTGTCTGAGGAGGCCTTACAAATAGCTGAAAATAGAAGAGAAACAAAAGGCAAAGGAGAAAAGGAAAGATATAAATGCAGAGTTCCAAAGAATAGCAAGGAGAGATAAGAAAGGCTTCCTAAGTGAGCAATGTAAAGAAATAGAGGAGAACAATAGAATGGGAAGGACTAGAGATCTCTTCAAGAAAATTAGAGATACCAAGGGAACATATCATGCAAAGATGGGCACAGTAAAGGACAGAAATGGTATGGACCTAACAGAAGCAGAAGATATTAGGAAGAGGTGGCAAGAACACACAGAAGAACTGTACAAAAAAAAGATCCTAATGACCCAGATAACCACAATGGTGTAATCATTCACCTAGAGCCAGACATCCTGGAGTGTGAAGTCAAGTGGGCCTTAGGAAGCATCACTAAGAACAAAGCTAGTGGAGGTGATGGAATTCCAGCTGAGCTATTTCAAATCCTAAAAGATGACGCTGTGAAAGTGCTCCACTCAATGTGCCAGCAAATTTGGAAAACTCAGCAATGGCCGCAGGAGTGCAAAAGGTCAGTTTTCATTCCAATCCCAAAGAAAAGCAATGCCAAAGAATGTTCAAACTACCGCACGATTGTACTCATCTCACATGCTAGCCAAGTAATGCTCAAAATTTTCCAAGCCAGGCTTCAACAGTACGTGAACTGAGAACTTCGAGATGTTCAAGATGGATTTAGAAAAGGCAGAGGAACCAGAGATCAGATTGCCAACATCCGTTGGATTATAGAAAAAGCAAGAGAATTCCAGAAAAACATCTACTTCTGCTTTATTGACTATGCCAAAGCCTTTGACTGTGTGGATCACAATAAACTGTGGGAAATTCTTCAAGAGATGAGAATACCAGACCACCTTACCTGCCTCCTGAGAAGTCTGTATGCAGGTCAAGAAGCAACAGTTAGAACCAGACATGGGACAATGGACTGGTTCAAAATTGGGAAAGGAGTACATCAAGGCTGTATATTGTCACCCTGCTTATTTAACTTATATGCAGAGTACATCATGAGAAATGCCAGACTGGATGAAGCACAAGCTGGAATCAAGATCACAGGGAGAAATATCAATAACCTTAGATATGCAGATGCCATCACCCTTATGGCAGAAAGTGAAGAGGAACTAAAGAGCCTCTTGATAAAAGTGAAAGAGGAGAGTGAAAAAGCTGGCTTAAAACTCAATATTCCAAAAAGGAAGATCATGGCATCCGGTCCCATCATTTCATGGCAAATAGATGGGGAAACAATGAAAACAGTGACAGACTTTATTTTCTTGGGCTCCAAAATCACTGCAGATGGTGACTGCAGCCATGAAATTAAAAGATGCTTGCTCCTTGGAAGAAAAGCTATGACAAATCTAGACAGCATATTAAAAAGCAGAGACATTACTTTGCCAACAAAGGTCTGTCTAGTCAAAGCTATAGTTTTTCCAGCAGTCCTGTATGGATGTGAGAGTTGGACCATAAAGAAAGCTGAATGCTGAAGAATTGATGCTTTTGAACAGTGGTGTTGGAGAAGACTCCTGAGAGTCCCTTGGACTGCAAGGAGATCCAACCAGTCAATCTTAAGGAAATCAGTTCGGAATATTCATTGGAAGCTGAAGCTCCTATACTTTGCCCACCTGATGCAAAGAACTGACTCATTGGAAAAGACCCTGATGCTGGGAAAGAATGAAGGCAGGAGGAGAAGGGGATGACAGAGGATAAGATGGTTGGATGGCATCACCAGCTCAATGGACATGAGTTTGAGCGAGCTCCGGGAGTTGATAAAGGACAGAGAAGCCTGGCATGCTGCAGTCCATGGGGTCGCAGGGGGTTGGACATGACTGAGCAACTGAACTGAACTGAATAGCTGATTTACTCTGTTGTACAGCAGAAACTAACACAGCATTGTAAAGCAATTATACTCCAATTATAAAACGAAGCAGAAACATATTTATGTCCCCCAAAAGACATGCCTCCTCTTCTGTTAGACTATGCATGTGTGTGTGAATGTGTGTGTGTGTGTGTGTGTGTGTGTGTTGGATGTTGGTTCTGAGTCAATTTGCTCTGTAGTTGAGCTACATCTGCGATTTCTTGTTGCTTTAGGTAGATTCTGTTCTCCGTGATCTTCAAAGATTTCAAGTAAGGACTTCCCTGGTGGTCCAGTGGTTAAGACTCCAAGCTGCCAGTGCCTCAGGGCATGGCCAAAAAGAAAATAAAAATGATTTCAAGGTAGGATCAGAGCCTTCTCTGTAGCAGGACTTGTGATCTGAGACTCCAGTAGGTCCATGAGCATGTGCTTTCAGTCTTCTGCCATAGCAGCCTTCTGCTTTGGGTTTTTATTCACCCTAAGTCTCAGTGGGAGACTTAGGCGGTGGCCTGGAAGGTATCTCTCAGTCCTCCTTATCCTGACTTAGGATCTCAACATCCTTGTCCCTTCGACCTGGGGAGGCTCTCTCTTAGCTCTTTTGCCCCTTACCAGCCACCAACTAGCACTGGAAGGTCTGGAGTGTGGTTTCCCTCAGCCTAGCTGCCCTGTCTGCAAACTTTGTTGGTGAAGGTCATGGCAAAGGGTTGGTGGGTGAATGCAAACTCTATGTCTAAGGTTCCTAGGAATTCAAACTGTCACATCATCCCATACTCAACGTTTAAAAAATTTATCAAAAGTTCCTCTGTTTTCTGCTCACACTAGTGTCTGGCAGCTTCCTTCTCCTCCTGCTGCAGCTGCTGTCCAGGATAAAAGCAGCGATGGGTCTTTTTCCTGGGAAGGACTTGTCATTTTTCAGATTTTGGCCCACTTTTGTTGTTGTGATTTCAGATCCCTGATAGGCTTCAAAGAAAAAAACCTATGACTCTGTTCCCAGACAGCAGCAAAATAGCCATCTATTGACTTTGGAATTTCGGCAACTGCAGAAATCTCTCTTTGGTTCTCTGAATGTTCCTTTTTATGGCTTCTGTTCTCCTCTCATGGATATTCATCTTATTATCTCCCTGAGGAAGTTAAGAAGTTTTTAAGAAAATATTTCTTATTCCTCACAATCCTGTTTCCCATCAGTTGTTTTCCTCTTCGTTTTGATCTTTATTTTTCATGCTTTCATGTTGGAGGCATTCTCAGATGTTTAGTGAGCCTTGGTTGTCGTCTCATATTTAAGGATGGGATACTAAAGAGCTTATTGCAAGAGGCAGGCTTGTCAATATGAGCCCCATGGTAGGGTGAAGTACCTGGGCTGTTTTTGAGGGGAATCCCAATGTTACTCTCTGGGGTCCCTTTCTTGTGGAATGTTCAAATGGTCCAGAGAAAGACCTTTAGTCTGATAGTTGTGGCTGGTTGTCAGCACTTGAAGAACTGAGTCATTGAGAAGGCCCAGATGACCCCATGTTCAGTAGTAAATAAACAGTCTCCTTGTTTTCAACATGGTAATCGCTCAGCTGTTCCTGGTGTTTTCTAATTGAGACACTCATGCTTTCATCATTCCCAAAGAATGAAGTTATTTTTCTTCTGGGATGGACGATGGCATCCAACTGACTCTTGTACAGTTTCATTCCCCTCCCCACCCCCATTTCTACTGAGTTCTAAGCCTGCGTGAGCTCTGTCCTGTGAATTCAGCTGGTGCTCAGTCGTCCCCACTGCCTTGGCTTTCTTGGATCTGCTACAGTGGTTACTGCTCTGCTATCATAACTTTGTTGCTGCTATTTCATCTCCTATTATTTTTGCCCTTGGAATTTTTGCTTTTAAAAAATCATTTACTGTCATTATCATGGGGCTTCGGCGGGGGGGTGGGGAGAGAAAGTAAATGCATGTGTTTAATCTGTCCCCTTTGTTTCCAAGTCCACAGTATGTGGAAAAAGTCTGGAGGAGCCACTGAATGGAAACAGAGTAAGGTTGGCAGTGGGTGTGTGACAGGGCTATGGTGCCCACCAGCCAGCTTGTTTGGAGCCCGTGAGTCCCTAGTGATCTGTCTACACACTGGCTTGGTTTCATCCAGTAGCACTCTCTGCAGCCTGTTGGTGGGGAGCAAAGTCAAATAGGCAATTCTGTTCAAAACCTGGGGGTTTATAGGGAAAACAAGAGACTAGGTGACTTAGGTGTGGTTAGACTGGACAGGCCCAACAAGATGCCTCCAAAGACATAGCTCCCTGCTGTGGGAGCATCTCCAGCCAGTGATTTACACATAGCTGCTGTTTTTGACAACTCTCTTCCTGGCTTGTAGATGGTTGTCTTCTCACTGAGTTCTTACATAGCAGAGAGAGAGAGAGGGCATGGGGACAGGTGACTGTGGGGTCTGATGTGTCATCTTATAAGGACACTAATCCTATCAGATCAGGGCCCCACCCCTATGACCTCATTCAAACTTAATTATTTTCTCAGAGGCCCCATCTCCAAATATAGTCACATGGGAGGCTGGGGGTTCAACATATGAATTGTGGGGGGAGGGGGACACAAAATTCAGTCCATAGCAGATGACCAGACTATATATCAAATAGCCCATCCCAACTTTAGCCTTAGCTGCTTGGATCAGGAGCAAGCACTGGCCAAGAACAACCAGTCTGTATAGACTAGTTAGTTGCCTATCAGGTTACCTGGGATGAAGGTTCTTCCCAAATAAGGATAGTGAGGATTTGGGCCAATAAGCTCCTTTCTTGTAGGTACTTGAACTGCAGTGAGATTAGAGGCCAAAAGACATGCAGAGGAAAGGTCACATGTGACTTTCATGAAGCAGTCGAAGCCAATGGGGAGCAGAAACTAAGATTAGGGAGAAGCAAAGGGATGAAGAAGACAGCCACAGAGCAGAGGTTATATTGTTGGCTGGTGGTGGTAGGAGCTGCAGGTGCTGAGTCACCATAATAGCAGCTCAGGGGTGGGAGGCTAGGCATATAGATCAGAAAACCTGGTCCACAGAGCTGCTTAAAAATCTGGTTCAGATTCCCCAAAGCTCAGGTGTCGGGTTTTGCCTGGGGACCTATCCATATGTCTGAGGTCAACCTCGTCATGGTTAATTTTATGTGTCAACTTGACTGGGCAACGGGATGCCCAGACATGTGGTCAAACATCATTCTGGGCATGTCGGTGAGGGTGTTTGTGCATGAGATCTATATTTGAATAAGTAGATTGAATGAGGTCGATTGCCCTCCGTAAGGTGAGTGGACCTCATCCAATCAATTGAAGATCAGAATAGAACAAAGAGGCTGAGCGAGGCGGACTCTCTGGCCAGATTGCAGGAGCTGGGACATGGGTGTTTTCCTGCACATGGGCTGGAATTTACACGGTCAGGCCTCCAGCTTGTCAACTGTAGATTTTGAAACTTCTCAGGCTCCATACTTACAGGAACCAATTCCTTCTAATAAATCTCTTTCCACACACACACACACTCATACACATCCTATTGGTTCTGTTTCTCTAGAAAACCTCTGACTGACACAATGGCCTTCGTCATTCTTACAGGAATCCTCCCTCAAGGCAGAAACTTGAGCGTGAAGAGATCTGCTAAAAAGCTGAGGTGGGATATGGAAGGGAGAAAAAAGTCAAATGGGATCCAATAGATTGGGTGCAGGGGTCAAGTGGAGAAGGCAATGGCACCCCACTCCAGTACTCTTGCCTGGAAAACCCCATGGACGGAGAAGCCTGGTAGGCGGCAGTCCATGGGGTTGCACAACTGAAAGACTTCACTTTCACTTTTCACTTTCATGCATTGGAGAAGGAAATGGCAACCCACTCCAGTGCTCTTTCCTGGAGAATCCCAGGGACAGGGGAGCCTGGTGGGCTGTCGTCTATGGGGTCGCACAGAGTCGGACACGACTGAAGCGACTTAGCAGTAGCAGCAGCAGGGGTCAAGGGACTGGAAAACTTGGAGCTCAGCTCAGATGCAGGGGTGGTAGAAGGGTGGAAGCTAGAGAATGAGAAGGGAAGATTGAAGGTCATGCCCAGAGAGGTGGCATTTGGAACTTAACACCTCAGAGCAATTCTGTGGGTGGTGATGAGGCACAACTGTGAGATGGAGAGGCTGAGGTGAGGCCAAGAAGGTCTTTAGAGATAAGGTCAAGGAACTGAGAGGTGGGGATGTCGTATGGGTGAAGGGCAGGTTGGCAGAGTGATAGCACAAGAGGGAGCAGAGGGTGGCCAGGCCCGATGAGGAGAACCTCAAACAACATGGTGTCTGACTTTCAGACAGAGCAACCCTGGAAGAGAATGGGAAGCAAGAAGCAGTACTTTTCATGACCTGCTCCCCAAAGTTGCCTGTTATCCCTTCTGTCTCTTTTTATTCATTAGAAATGAGTCACCAAGTCCGGCTCACACCTCTTGAAGAGATGAGCTTCAAAGAGCTTGTGGCCACAGGTTAAAATCGCCAGACTAACTTTAGACTTGTTAAGGAGTCATGTTGAAATGGGAACTACAGTGCTTCTAAACAAATAAGAGGGGAGAATGAAAAAAGAGCACATTCAGTCTGTCTAAAAGATGGCCCAGAGCTGAGGGAATGGCTGGGACAGTAGCTGGCGATCAGCTTTCAGGCCCACTTTTTTTTTTTTTTTTTTTCAGTTCAGTGCAGTTCAGTTGCTCAGTCATGTCCGACTCTTTGCAATCCCGTGGACTGCAGCAGGCCAGGCCTCCCTGTCCATCGCCAACTCCCAGAGCTTGCTCAAACTCATGTCCATCGAATCGGTGATGCCATCTAACCATCTCATCCTCTGGCATCCCCTTCTCCTCCCGCCCTCAATCTTTCCCAGCATCAGGGTCTTTTCCAATGAGTCAGTTCTTCACATCAGGTGGCCAAAGTATTGGAGTTTCAGCCTCAGCATCAGTCCTTTCAATGAATATTCAGGGCTGATTTCCCTTGGGTTTGATCTCCTTGCAGGCCAAGGGACTCTCTAGAGTCTTCCCCAACACCACGGTTCAAAAGCATCCATTCTTCGGTGCTCAGCTTTCTTTATAGTCCAACTCTCACATCCATACATGACTACTGGAAAAACCATTGCTTTGACTAGACAGACCTTTGTTGGCAAAGTAATGTCTCTGCTTTTTAATATGCTGTCTAGGTTGGTCATAGTTTTTCTTCCAAAGAGCAAGTGTCTTTTAATTACATTTCCCTTGTGGCTCAGCTGGTAAAGAATCCACCTGCAATGTGGGAAACCTGGGTTGGGAAGATCCCCTGGAGAATACCCACTCCAGTATTCTGGCCTGGAGAATTCCATGGACTGTATATAGTCCATGGGGTTGCAAAGAGTCAGACATGACTGAGCAACTTTCACTTTCTTTTAAGTAATTTATATTGGAGTATTGTTGACTTAGGGCTTCCCTGGTGGCTCAGAGGTAAAGAATCTGCCTGCCAGTGCTTCCCCTGTGACTCGCTCTGCCCACAGTCCTCTCTTATTCCTCCATTTGTGCATATGGCAGTCATACAGAAACAAGTGCAAATCCCAGCTCTACCATTCACCTTCTGGGTGATCTTGTGTCAGTCATTTGACCAGTGTGAAGCTCAGTTTCTTCATTTGGGAAATGGGAGCAATACTGGTGCTGACGTAGAGTGATGTGCTGAAGAGCAGGTGGGTGAATGCAGGCGAACTGCTCCATATAGCACCCCTGGTTGCTCAATTGCCCCCCTGCCCCTTGGGCCCCTCTCTTGGAGAAGGGGGTAACTTGTGGACACAATGAGCTAAAGAGACAAAGACACTCTTCCCAGCCTTGCTTCCTGGACACATTCCTTGAGTTGGTTGATGTGTTCCACAGTTGACCTCACTGGTTGGTGTGAAAAGTAAGTATGCCAAGACTCGACATGTGCTGAGAACAGTGGCAGGTCTAAGGCAATGGTCAGTAAATGGGATGTAGTGGAATAATAGTAATGAATATACTATGAGAAATGGAGACTGAGCCCATGACTCTGCGCTTAGCAGGAGCACACTGAAATAGCTCTATCCCCTTCTTACTTCAGTGTGGTCATTCTCATCCCAGGGATCAGCATGGAACCCTAGGGTCCTTAATTGCAGCTGGCCGAAGAGTTTGGGAACTTGGGGGTGGGGGGGAGGGGAGGGTGCTGAGTGAAGGCACAGGCCAGGCCTATCAGAGGTCAGATCAGAGCCGGCAGGAAGCTAAGCCTATCGGAGATCAGATCAGAGCAGAGGCAGGAAGCCAACCGCAGCTCAGTGCCTCATGGAAAATACCCCGTCTTGGGTGCCCATGCCTGCCCTCTGCCCAGCTTCTTCCAAGCCCAGTTCCCAGCCTACTGGCCTAGTGCCCCAGCCAGCCCCAGCCTCCTCACAGCTCCTGAAGGGGCCGGCCGGTTGGCACAAAGGCCCAGCCAGCTCTCCTGCCCTGGGTCTTTTGGAATCGAAGGGTAGGGGGCCACTGGCCACCCTGGGACACACCTTGCCCCAGACTCCCTTGGTTCTCCCTGCCCCAGCCCCCCGCTTCACTCAAGATCCTGAAGAAGCCTGGCAACCTTGCATCCAGACATTCCCTGGGGGCACGAGGGACCACTCAAAGTCTCCCCTTCCAGGGATTGTGAGGTGGGATGGCGAATCGAGGCCCCCTACCACGAGGGCCTCTTGCGACTTGCACGACTTGCCTTAGGAGGCCGAGCTGAGGGACCGAGTATGCTTCACTGGGCCACAGGCATGCCCATAAAAATACCATGGCCACCAGGGCCGCAATCTGCCATCTGGGCCCTAGGCCTTCCTTGCCCTGCGGCTGGGCTCGGCTGGCTCCGGAATAGCTCTGCCCTCCTCGTGGCCTCAGAGGTCATGGCCGCCAGCCCTGGTAGGGGGCGCTGGGGAGGGGATGGTCCCCGGGGGCCTTCCAGAGAGGGGGAGGGCTGGGCCACCAGGAGAGGTCGGGATGAGGCCATTCCCCAGGACAAAGAAATCAGACCCCAGGAAAAGGGACAGAGAGCGGGGGAAGGGGGGGTGGGGGGGTAGTTCTGGGGATGTGTGATGGCAGCTCGACGGGAGACCCTCTCAGCCACCTCCGCACACCCCCCTTTCCTGGGCTCTGCGCTGCTCAGGAGCGCGCGCCCCGCTGTGCCTCCCTGGCGGGCTGAGATCCAGGCCCCAGCGGACAGAGCTCCTAGGAGAGGTTCCAGAAAGAGCTGAGAAACTCGGGAATCCTGCCGGAGGTCGGGGGAGATGAGCGGTCCAAACATCCCCCGGCCAGGGCGCGGCCGAGCCCGCTTGGTGTGTGGGTGCCCGCCGCTCGCCAGCGTCCTCGAAGGCCGGGTGGAGTCTGGGGGTCATCTGTTTCTCCTCCCCCCACCTCGCTCCCCGATTCCTCTCTCCGCCGCCCGGCACTACGCCTCGGGGGGCACACCAGCTCCGAGACTCCTGCCCGGGGCCTCCACTGCGGAGCGGATGCCCGGCTGCGGGGCGCCGCCGGGCCAGGGACTCCAGGGCTACGGGTGCGGGTCCGGCGGGACCCGGCGGCCGGGATGCCACTGAGCTCCCGAGGGGGGTCACCGGGGTTCCCCGGCCTGCGCCGGCCTCGGTCGCCGGGTCCCGCTGGGACGAGGGGCACGACGGGGCGGGGCGGGCGGCGGGAAGGTGATCTCACTCCCCCCGCCCCCACGTCCCCCGCCCTCCCCGCGCGCACGCCCGCCCCGCCCCGCCCCCGCCCCCGCCCCGCAGCCGCGGCCGCCGCAGCATCGGCATCGCAGTCTCGCTCCGGCGGCGGGTCCGAGGCCGGCGCGTGTGGAGGCTGGGCGGGCAGCCCGAGCGGCGGCCGCAGCGCAGGTAAGGCGGCCAGGCCAGCCCTCGCGCACGGGCCGCGCGGGCAGCGCCCCGAGCCTCCTGTCCCAGCCCTGCCCTGGGGGGTTGGAGGGGTGAGCGGATGGGCGAGAGCGGGGAGCCCCACCCGGACCAGCCCGCAACCACCAGCGGAGCGGCCAGAGCCCCACCCAGGCCGGGCGCTCGGCTCCGGGCCCCGCGGAGCGCAGCGGGGCAGGGAAGGAGCATCCCCGACAGGTGAAGACTACCTGGGCGGTACCCCCAGTGCCGTCTCTCCGGGGGGAGTCGGGCAGGGTCGGTGCGGGCCGATGGGGGGCCGAAGTTGGCACGTCTCGCCGGGTGTGCGTGCGCGGGTGAGAAGGCGAGAGGGGTGAGACCCAGGGACCCCCACCCAGGCGTCCCCATCAGCCGCCGTGGGGTGTGGCCCTGGGCGTGGCTGCCCCCTTTCCCCGTTCAGGATCCTGTTTGGTGGAACATTCAGCTGCCCCGTGTGCTTTCGAGGCAGGTTGGACTCGGCCGCCCCTGGGAGGGGAGGGAACTGGGCTGGGCGCTGCCCGACTCTCCGCCCCAAGGTAGGAGAGGGGGGCTTTGTTCTCCTGCTTTCTAAACCTCAACCTGGCCTCTCCAGGGTTCTCCTCCCACCTTGTGCCATGACCAGTCTCCTGCCCTGGAGCCCGCAGGTTCTGCGGGCTCTCGGGACCCAAACAGGAAACCCCGAGTGAGGTGGGCCTGGGCACCCACTAGGGTGCCGCTGGGCGCATGGATGTAGACTGTGGCCCATCAGGTGGGGGGGTTGCAGGAAGGGGGGGCCGCGTTGGTCTGGTCGTGACTCGGCCCTGCCCACTGCAGGGCTTGCACCCATGGCTGTCTTCCTTCTGGCTGGCTGGTTATGGGAGGAGACGGCGATTCCTCTTGCCCTTTCCTAGGGTACATTTTCGGAGACTCTTGGTTGGCAGGCCCAGGGCCATCCGGTCCCCCCAAGATGTGGGGGGCCTGACACCCTCTTCCATGGAGGTACCCTACTTCAGTTAACTCCACCCAGAGAGCAGGGGCTTCTGGGCAACTGGGTGCCATCTCTGCTGACTCACGTGGCCCTGAGGGTGAATAAGCCAGTCACCCTTCCCTCCCATGAAGTGCCCCGAGTCCCACCTTCCTGGTCCCCTGTGGGGTGGCTGGGGTCGGGTGGGAGGCCTCTTGCCTCTGACCAACGCCTTGCTGCAGGTGATGGAGCTCAGCCCGGCCTGGCCAATCACAGGGCCTCCATGCAACACCCACAGGTGCACCCACGGGCTCCTTAGCTCTCGTGGGGGGCTCTTGGCTAATCTATGGCCACATGGCAAGTCCTTATCAGTGCTGAGGCTGCGACACCCCTCCGCCTGACGTTTGTCTTTGCTACATCCTTTCTTTTCATGTGTGTGTCTCTTTCTCTTCACGTGTGTGTGTGTGTGATCCCCAAAGTAATACATCTTATTGTGGTAGGCTTGAAATATACAAAAAATAGAACAAAAGAAATTAGGGATCTTTGGGGATCTGATCACAGAGAGAGACCCCCGCTCAGCACACCCCAGCCTCAGTCTCCCTGCTTGGCTACAAACCACTCCCAAAAGGCTCCTCCCCCAGCACCCAGCCCCCTGCCACCGGGCAGTTGGGAGCTCCTCCCAGCTCAGGAGCTCTGGGGCCCATGGGGCGCACATTCATTCATGGGGCAGCATGCCCTGCCAGGTGCCGGCCTGAACCAGGCTCAGGCCCGCCCATGGAAAAGCCAGGGACACACTGGACCCGCACCTTCTTTGTCTCCAGATGGGTTTTCTGTTTTCCTTTGTGACTCCCTGCAGGGTAAGAGGAGGCAAGAATTGAGGCAGGGCCTTGTCCCGGGCCTACTCCAGTGGGCAGACGTGCCCAGGCTGTGTGCTCCTGTCAGCCTCCTCCTGTGCTGGGGTGGGTAGCTTCCATGGCATGCACTTGGGCGAGGCCAGCTGGGGAGGCGCCCCTGTGCCACACCCGCCATTCCATGGCCCAGCGATGCAGGCCCCTCTGCCCTTTCCCTTCTGAATCGTGGCGTTCTTGGCTGTCACGTGGGGTTTGGACCCCTTCATCTACAAGGTCCTTTTCAAGGCAGACGGTCCCTGGTGCCCCTCTCGATAGACAGAATGTCTCCTGGGGCACTCTTTCTGTCCAGGG
Organism: Bos indicus; assembly: GCF_029378745.1. NCBI lineage: Eukaryota > Metazoa > Chordata > Mammalia > Artiodactyla > Bovidae > Bos > Bos indicus. Next base: position 39,139,061 of record NC_091789.1, on the reverse strand, counting down.
GGCAGGCAGCCTTGCCGTACCTGGCCTGGCGAGCCAGGGCGAAGGTGCGATGGAAGCCTTTCTCCAACCCCTTCTTGGGGGTGAAACAGGAGTGGGTGGGAGCAGCTTCCCAGCGGGTGCTCTGGGTTGAGCAGGGGCCTGTTCTGGGGGAGAACAGAATAACGGGGCCCACATCCCTCTTCCACCGGGCCCCCCCCACATGGCATCAGTGGCCATCCAGAGCACCGCCCACCCAGGGCTGTGCCCCACCCTGGGATGTGGACCGTGAGGGAGAGAGAGGATCTGAATCCCTGCTCTAGGGTCCCAGGTGGGCTGCTGGCTTGGCCCTGTCCCTCCTCCCCTAATTAGGAAGGCTGGGTTGAGGTCCCTGGGTGGGGCCTTACCTCCCCCGTCTTTCTCCCTCCTGCTAGCTCTGACCTGGCCATTCCTGGATGCTCCCCCGCCCCCCGCCCCGTACCCTGTTCTCAGCTGTCTCTTTATACCCTCGCCCCCCACCTGTCAGCTTCCTCCTCCCTCTGCTTGCTTCCTGCCCCCTCACTGTGGGGGGGGGCATTCCACTGTCCCCCTCTCTTCAGTCCCCAGGCGCCCTTGTCCCTTGTCTCCCAATTTCCCCTTTTGTCTGTCTCCCCTCTCAGCGTGACCACCTCCCAGCCCGGTCCACTGGGTTGGGCCCCGGCCTCCCATGGAGCTTTGTCTGACCTGCAGGGTGGCCGGGGTGGGGGGTGGGGACGCCTGGTGGCCACCAGCAGAAGACTGGGGGCAATCAGCAAAGGCCAGCCCACCTTCTCCCCAGACATCAACAGGATCTTTGTGGCTTCCTAGAGGCTGTGGTCTGAAAGCGGGAGGGGCCGGGAGGGTGGTGAGTTCCTCTGCAGGGGGAGGGTCTGGATGGACTGCTGGTCTTTCCAGAAGCTTTTCTTTGTCCAGTGCCCCCCACCCAAGGCCTGGGCCTATGCCCCCACCCCCCACCGTGTTCTCCCCAGGTCACAGAGCTGGGGGAGGGGGTCACAGACCCTGCCTCTCCCCTGCCACGGGGCAGTCCCTGCCAGCCTCTGGCCCTCAACTTAGCGGGGCCAACGGGGACAACCTCCGGTTGAGAGGAGCAGGAGGGCTGTGGTGTCCTAGGCCTGGCCCTTCCTGCCCTTCTGGTGTGTCCCAGGAGCCAGGCTTTGCTCAGAAGTGTTCAGAGCCAGGTAGCTGGTCTGGAGGTTTGCACCGGGCAGCTTTGTGTGTGTGTGTGTGTGTGTGTGTGTGTGTGCAGCTTCCCCATATTCCTATTTGCATGCGTGGGCATTAGCCATCTCATTACACGTGTGCAATTGTGTGTGTGTGCGTGTGCTTGGGAGAGCGTATGCACACAGATTGTCCTGTACCCGCGTGGATCCTGTGCTAGGAAGGGGCGGGGCTGATGCTGGTGGTGGCTTCGGAGGAGGCTGTGTGTGTGTGTGTGTGTGTGTGTGTGTGTTTCCCTGCGCCCCTGTGCTGCAGAGGCTTCCTGCTGGGGGGCGGGGTGCCCTCTGGCCCCTCCCCTGGCCGCCTGCATTCATGCCTTAGGAATGCTGAGGCCCAGGGGACAACAGAGCCTCCATTGTCCATCTCCAGGCTTCCGGTGCCCCCTCTGCCCTTTAACCCTTTGGAACAGGGAGCCCTGAGGCAACCAGAGGGGCCCGGCTGTGTCTGAGCTGTTTCCAGGAGGCCCCTTCTCGCTTGGGCCAGTTGTCCCGGGGCCAGTGGGGCTGTGCAGCTCCGGGTGGGCCTTGGGCCGGGCCCCTCCTGCCTCTCCTGTTGGCTGGGCACCTTTCCTCTCCCACAGGACCTGCCACCTTCTCTCCTCTGGGGTCCTGGAGTGGATATATGTCGCCCCTTCTTGCCCGGTCCCTGAAGCCCCCAGCCCCCTCTGGTGCCAGGTTCATTTCTCAGGATGGGGGCTTGCGATCTTATTCTGAGCCCACTTTCCAGACCCAGAGGGAGGGCTTAGAGGGGATGAGGGGCCCCATTTTAGGCCGTGGGCATCAGTTTTCCCAACTGGTCACACACCCTGGGAACCTCCCTGCTGCCCAGGAAGGGAGTCCATGCTGCCCCTAAGCTGTATCTGGAGAGAGGGGCCCTCTAGGTAGCCAGGTCTTTGTGAGGGGGGCCCTGGAGCCTTTGGTTTACAGAAAGGGGTCAGAGCATCCCAAGGTTCTGCATGGCCAGGGAGAGAGGAGCCAGAAACCAAGAACTGTCTGCCTTCTCTTGTGCAGAGTCCTGGGGGGGGCAGCGGGGAAGGGGGTTGAGGGGTAGGGTGGTTTCTGCTTTGTGCTGAGATGGGATGTGGGTCACCTTCTACTTCCGCGTGGCCCGCTCCCAAGAGTTCCCTCCCAGTTGCCCGCATTTGCCTGCCATCTGCCTAGCAAATAGGCCCTTCCCCAGGGGGCAGGCCGGCTTGAAGCGCATCCCTGTCCAGACCCCTGACCCTCTGCAAATGCAGGCAGGTGCACGCACAAAGATGCCTGAGAGGCCCAGAGGCGAGCTGACCCCCCCGGAGTTGTCTTTGGAGGCTTTGGGGGCCCCCACGCCATCTAGAACCCCATACCTGGTGAGCATGGTGCTCCGGTTCTCTGAGCCTCAGTTTCCTCAATGTATACAATGGAGATAATGATAGTACTGCTCCCCCAGGGTCATTTTCAGGATTCAATGAGTGATGCATGTAAGGGTATTTAGAAGTGTCCCTGGCTTGTGGGACGTGCTAGCCACAAATTCAGTTAATAAAATAGGAAAGGGGGAAATGTCTGACTGCCTTTGGGGAGATTCCCCCCTCTTCCTTTCTCAGTGGAGACCGTCCACTCTCCCCTCTCTCCCACAAAGAGTTAACCTTTGCCCCACCCCTTCCTTACCCTGTAAGGAGAATGGTCCATTACAGGTGAGCTGGTGTTGCCTTGGAGACCGCAGCCTTGAAGGGGCTGAGGGTGTGCTCTCCCTGAGAGTGGGGCGAGGCTGGGATCACCGAGGACTCAGCAGCTTCCTCTAAGACTTCCAGCCGCCCCCACACCCCCACCCTCCACCTCAGTACCTGTGAGGGCTCCCACCCAGGAGCCTCTTTTCTGTAGTATCTAAATTACCCATTAGGCTGCGGCAAGCTTTCCTCCCTTCTTCCCCCATCTTTGCCAGTGGAGCGAGCTGGCTCCCATCTCCATGGAAACCCGCCAGCCATAGCCTGGTGGGGAGGGCGAGGAGGAGCCTTAAAGAAACACAGTGCCTGGGGTGGAGGTGACACACACCCCACCCCATTTGTATACCCATCGACAGCCTGGAAGATTCCCCACCAGCCCTGCTGAGCAGACAGCCCAGGTGTAGGTGCCCCCAAGCACCCCTTCAGGCCTACCAGATCATGGCCCTGGCACTGCCACTCTGGACTATCTTATATACCCAGGCTGAGCCCCCAGCCCTGCCCCCTGCTCAGAACAGACCAGCAGGGGCACCTTCCTGTGGCAGGAGCATTTCTGTCCGTTGGGAAGGGCCCGGGAGGAGGCCAGCCAGGAGATTCCCAGGGTGTGTGCAAGGAGAAAAGCAGCCCTCCCAGATCCCAACCTGGCTTCACAGCCTCCCAAGTGTGCCCGCCCCCCCCCCCACACCGCCCCGCCCTGTCCCCATTTAGAGGATGGAGGCTGGAGGAGAGGACTGGCCTGAGGATTCAGGGTGTGGCAGGGTGGGGCTCCTCCAGGGTCTCACTGAGGTACTCCCTGCTGGCTCTTGCATCTCAGAGCCTGCCACACCCTATCTCCCTCCCTGCTTTCCCCTCCTCTTGAGTTTGCAGGAGGCCTCATGGAGGAGGGGTACTCAGCCCGCCCTGGTCTCTCCTCCCCCAGTGTGCGGGCACTCACTGTTGAGCTGGCCCATGGACGCACGGGCACCCCCTCTGCCCGGGGGCGGCTCACTGTGTGCCAGCAGAAATCTTGGAGCGAGGTCCTCTGAGTACTTGTCCCTCCTCCCTTGTGGGACTCCCCACCTGCTTCCTAAGGGTCTGCCAGCAGCGGCTTGTTTCGTCTGTAACCGCCCCCCATCCTACGGCCACAAGTGGTCAGGGCCCTGCTGCTCTGTATCTGTTGTTGCAGGCTTTGTTTGTCTCTGCCTTCTGTTGGTCTCTCCACCATCCAGTCTGCCCTCCGAGCCCAAGAAGCCCCATTCCTGTGATTCGGGTCCATCTCTCCCTCTGTGGCCCTTTCCTGGCACACCCCTGTCTACAAGGATGTGGAAGAGGTGCCCCTGGGCTTGCACACACTCACACATACACTCAAGCACGCACGCACATACACACCCCTCACTCATCTTGCTCTTTTGGCCATTTCTCATCAGTTGCTTTTTGCTTTTTGTCTTGTCCTTTGTGCTCCTCACCCTTCTCCTCCCTTTCCCCGCTGTCCAGGTCTCTGTTTCTGGGTTTCTCCACATGGGTTACTGTGGTGGTCCAGCATCTGTCTTTGTCTCCCATTCCCTGCCCCCCGACCCCCCCAAGCCCTCCTGCTCTGTCTCTCCTGTTCCCTCCTGCCTCTTTCTCGCCCTGTCTGTCACCCTTCAGTCTTCCTCAGCCTGCCCCCCCTCAGCGGCCCCCACCCCGCCTTTGCAGACGTGGCCTTGGCTCCATCTGTACACCAGCTTGTGGAACACTCCCCCGCCTCCTTTGCCCCTGGAGGTGCTGATGGGGGGTGGGGGGCCTGCTGTGCTGACAACCTGAGCTGCTTGCTCTGTAATTGCCTGAGGAATGGGGAGAGATCAGAGACCCAGCCACAGCTGTCAGGGGCCTCCCCACCTTCTGGCTCCTGCCCAGGCTCCAAGGGCCTGGAAAGGTGGTGAGCTGGGTGGCAAAGACCAGGAGACTAAAAGAGTTTGAATGTGAGACTGCGGGGTGTCAGGATGGGGCAGTAAGTGGAGCCCACAGGGATTGGGGCTATCCTGTATCCCCTGCATATACACCAGGGTACACATGCCAAACCCCATTCTGGGGACAAGCAGCCATCCTCTTTCCAGCAAAAGGGAATGCTCCAGCCTCACAGCCCAGAAGGACAGCCTTGGAGATTCTTGCTTGTCTCCCTTCCCTCCCCCTCTGAAGACCAGAGCACTCAGAGCTCCCAAGGCAGCTGTTTGATTGCCTGCCCTCTGATCTGAGTCTCCTACTGCTTCCTACAGGCCTTGAAGCTGAGGCCAAGGTCGCGTGAGGCCCACCCGGCTTGCGTTGACTTGGTGGACTGCCTCCTTTCTGGGACCCAGCTTGGCTCTTGCCCTGGGGAAGTGACCAGGCCATTGCCACTTACTCTCCTGGTCACTCTCTCGGCCATCAGCCTGTCCACGTTGACCCACCTGGGTGCTTCCTTCCCCGCCTCCCCCTCCAGCTTTGGGTCTGGGAGTCTGAGAGCTCTAGGCTGGCAGCTATTCGCTACTGTCTATTTTGCCTGCTGGGTCCCAGGGCAGTCTGCTGAATTCACCATACTTCTCAGGTCACCTTCCACAACACCAAGCTGTGGCTTCTGGCTGCCTCCTGATTGACTGAGTCTGGATGTCTTGGCATAGCATTCCAGGCCTCCACACCCACTGCTGCTGCCTTCTGAATGAGGCTGGTCCCCATGTTGATCAGGTCCTGGCTGGGAGGGAGTTTGCCTGGGATGGACTTGGTGAGCTCAGGCATCACATCCAAGCTCCAGCCCTGAAGCTCTCGGTCACTTTTACTATTGTCTCTTTCTCACACCTCTTCCTGTTTGGGGGTCACAAGTCTCTGTCTTCTTGGAAGTGCCCTGGGGAAGTGACCAGGCCATTCTTCTCGTTGTTGGCAGAGAAGCACCCTCCACTGGGCCCTCGGTCACTGGGCCTTCTGGCATGCAGAGGTGGCCTGTGCATATAGCTGATAGACTTGGGCTTGGGGTGGACACATCTATCAGTTGAGCCCTGAAGACTCAGAAAAAAAATCCAGAAGGTAGGCCTGCCAGACACTCTAGATGTAAGAAATGCTGTCCCAGAGCTTTCCCTGAGCCCTGCTCTGAGCCTGGCTTGGAGTATCTGGAAGGGGGGAGGCCACAGTTGCCTCTGTTGGCCCCCTAGGAGCCCAAGGGACAGCTGAGAGGTGCTTTCCTCCTTGACTCCCTCCTGCCACTTCTTGAGGGCAGGCTTCCTTTCCCCTTCTTTCTTCTTTTTCCCTCAACCTGTTCAATGAAATGCAGACTTCTTGGTTCCCTTCCCTTCTTGCCGTGTTCCCACTTCCCTAGTCTCCCTGTCCCCTACCAGGTTTTTAGGCCTGAACAGCACCCAAGGACCAGTTGGTTCCAAAACCCCCAGCAATGAGACTGTGACGAGGGTTCTTCTCTACATATGTGTGTGTGCATGCTGTGTGTGCGCACAGAGATAGCAGACAGGAGTCATCCCCCAGAGACACAGATGCGCAGGAGCACACACCCATACTTCTGTGTGCCTGCAGTCATACACACACCCATTCATGAGTGCCTCCTGGTTGCAGAGAAGAGGGACATGTCCTCCTGTGTGTACGCACATAGTCACACAGCTACTGCACACCCAAATCCACACTCATGCCCACAGGCACCTGCTTATGGGCCCTTGAGTCACACATCGGGAGGATGGGCACAGAGCAGCCTGTGGCATGCCCAGGGGAGCGGATGGGGCAACAAGTTGGTTGTGCTGGGGAGGTAGCTGGTGGAGGCACAGCCAGTAGGAAGGGAATGAAATGCGAACTGGAGGCCCAGCTTCTCCTGGTCTCTTCCAGGTTTTCTTCTCCAAAATGGGGGGGTTGGGGGAGGGAAGAGTGGAGGGGGCGGGGCTGGGGGCGGGGCCAGGAGCCCAGGCTCGCCCAGATGTTAGTCACTAACATCCGTCCGTTTTCTCTCCTCCCTCACCTTGCCCTTCCCCTCCTTCCCTCTCGCAGTGCCCTCACCCCCGGCTCCCTCCCACAGCCACCCACCAGCCACCCTTCCCTCCGGCCGGAGCTTGAGCCAAGCCCGGCCGGCTTTGCCGGCAAAGCCGAGCTGCCGGCGCCGCCGGGAAGATGGCCGTGGCGCTGTGGTTCTTGTGGCCTCTCCTCCTCTGCAGCCCTTGCGTGCTCATCCAGATCCCTGAGGAATGTGAGTAATTGGAGGGCGCCGCGGCGCCTCCCTTCCCCGCCACACTGGGCTTTTCTTTATTTTCTGCCTCCTCACCTTCTCTGGGTTCCAGACCCCCCGACCTTCACTCCCTGGGGGCCCGGAGTGCGCAAGAGGTACCCGGACTTTGGATCCCCCTGTAAAGGACCGGGTGGAAGACTCGGGCTGTCTCAGTACCACGGACAGGGACCAGAGACGCGGGAGGGCGGGTGCTGTTTCAGCACCACGGACAGCAGGCCTGACGCCTGACCCGCCCCCTCAGGCCTCAGTGTCGGCCCCAACCCGCCAAGGATGGGGCAAGCGCGAGAATGTCCTCAGCTAGCTAGACCAAGCCTCGCTCTGGCTTCTGACTTGGGTAATCCTATATCGGGCCCTTGGTAGCCCTTTCCATGAACTGAGACAGGAAAAGACCCCTTGCAAAGATCCAGCAGCCTTCTGGATCCTTAAAATGTGATGTGTAGTTACTTAGTGGGGGATTGGGGGTGGGGCTGTTGGAGTAATCCCTTCGAGGGGGGTTTCTGGGGAGGGTGGCTACAGGGCTGTGACTGAACGTGAGTATTTGTGTATGCTTTTGAGCTGGACAGACTATGTAATTTGTCTGGATATATTTTTAGATGTGTATGGTGTGATACATTGACTAAGTGGGGATATTCCAAGTGTGATTTTGATGTCCTGTGTAGGTAAGTTTGTGAGTCACTCTAACCACTACTTACTGGTCAAATTTGTGAAGCTCTGTAGGTATTTGACTGTTGACATTGGATTGTACTAGTGAGTCATACGGGCCTGTGAGTACCTGTCTGTGTGTGGACCGTATGTTACTGTGATGGTGTTTTCTCCTGAGTGTGAGCAGGAGATATAAACACACTGCTATAAGCGGCTTTGGGGCTTGTGTGAGGGACAGTTGACATGGTAGCATTTGTGTATCTTAAATCTGCTCCTTGTTCACTCCAGTCCCCTCCCCCCTCACCTTTCCGCCTTTGTCTCTGAGCCTGCACCGGTTGGAGGCCAGCATCACTGAGAGATGAGCTGTGCGCTGAGGCTGGGGGAGACTGTCCAAGCCAGGAATGGGTCAGGGGCTGAGGGAGGTGACCGTGACCGGCCCCTGACATTGAGGGGTCCTGAGGGTTTGCAGGAGGTGGGGAGGGTCTGATGGGAAGAAAGGTTGGGGCTGTCTCCCTAGATATACACATGGAGCTCTGTGCAGTCACACCCGAAACCCTACCCTAGCTGCAGAGGCACACAGATCAGCCACCTATATCCAGCCAGGCACAGAGACCCCCCAAGAGGACACACGGGGGCACACAGGCACACACAAGTGAGAGGTTGAGATACAAAGGAACACAGCCATCCACACGAACACAGGAGCAGGTAGGCCACACAGAGTCATACAGTAAACACAGGCAGGCACTCACAGCCTTCCAAAATACTCTGGCCAGACACATCCGTATAGAGGCACATGGGTGGATACTCACAACGTCACTGCAGCACTGCCTGGGGTGTGCCCACATGTGCCCAGACTCATACTTTGGCACATTCCCACACATGTGCTCGTCTGCCTCCCCCTTCATCTCTCCCCAGTGACTTTCAGGCCTTACCCTGCTATACCTGTGTGCAGAGGGGTGTCGGAGACCCACGGCAGGTCTAAGGGGGCCCTGGGCACTGGCTGGCACTTGTTACTGACCCTGATGCAACGTGGCGAGCAGCCTGGTACCTCCCAGTTGGAAGCTCTCCTCCAGCTCTCTCCCTCCCCGGCCCCTCCAGGCCCCTTTGTCTCCTTCCCTGCTTGCCCCATCCTGTGGTCCCTCTCACTGTCTCTGCCTCTTGGGCTGCCTTCACTGGCCCCTCCCAAGCGCAGAACCCTCTTTGCAGTGTTCCCAGGGAGCCCCGTCCTCTCTCCTGGGGGCCCCTACCCTGAGGTCTTCCACAGAAACAAAAGCTTTCAGAGGCAGCCCACTGCTGTCAGCCACCCCAGCCAGTGCTCTGCTGAAGCCTGCTGGCACTGGGGGCAGAAGCCCCGGCCTCAGCTCCAGGGAGCTCGGTGGCAGGCTGGGAGGAAGAAAGGGGAGAAATTGAGGCCTGGCGCCGGGCCGGCAGGCCCTAGAAACTCAGATTCAGCAGGGCCTTGGGGAGGATTTGGAAGGGAGGGGGCCGCTGGGCCCAGGTAATTGAAAACACTGAGCTGTGCTAATTGGATTAGGAGGGATATGAGCTGGAGCAGGGGAGTGTTCCCGGGCTGCTGTAGGCGGGCTGTCTGCCTCTCTGGCTTCCAAGGTATCCTGGGTGGAGGGCGGGGGGTCAGTTCTGCAGACCCTGCCAGGAGGAGGCAAGGATCTGGCCACAGTGCAGTCTTTGTTAAAGTCATGGATTTCTTTCTCCCTGCCCGCTAGTGCTGAGGCCTACTGGTCCTGGCCATTGCCCCACCCCAGAACTGGCGATCAGGCTGTGTCCTGGAGGTCTTGACCTGCCATAGCTGTAGCGTGGCATGTGTCCCCTTCTTACAGCCTCTCCCAGCCTCCCCCTCCCCCAGGGTTGTCTGTACTTCTTTCTGCCTAAGCCATGGGGCGACTTGTCAGCCTTTTTCTCATTCTGTCCCTTGCTGCATGGATCTCTCAGATGAAGGACACCATGGTAAGTTGGGGGGAGGGTGGAAATGTTTCCCAGGAGGCCCTATATGCCTTGTGCCTCATGCAAGCTGCAGTCTTTTCTGCTTCCTGGGTCCTGTGGCACCTGGTGGCGGGGGGAAGGGGGGCGGCTTTGTTCTGTCTCCAGCAGGTGGGTTTCCTCCCTGGCTTTCCACTTGTCTCTGGTGGTCCACCCTTCCCTCTGGTCCTCCTCTCTCCCCGTGAGGGGTTTGCCCTCGTTGGTGCTTCTGCCTTTGGCTTCCCCTGTCTCTCTTTTCTTTCTTTCACATGCTTTGTCTTTCTGTTTGGCTTCTTCTCTCTCTTCTGGTTTCTTTCTCTGTGACTTTTGGTGCCATCTTCTCTCTGTTCTGGTCCCTTCCACCTTTGCCCAGCTGCTTTGGGCTCAACTTGCTCCTCCCCGCCCCACCACCCAATGGCCATGCGGCCTGTCAGGCTCCAGACCTGGCTTCTGTCCCCATGGGACAAGGGTGAGGGCCGAAGTGCTCACTATGTCTGTCCCCCCTCCTGCCCCAGTGATGGAACCCCCCATCATCACGGAGCAGTCTCCCCGGCGTGTGGTCGTCTTCCCCACAGATGACGTCAGCCTCAAGTGTGAGGCCAGCGGCAAACCCGAAGTGCAGTGAGTGACCGTCACCCTCTAAGCCCTGGGGCTGACCACTGACTTGACCCCCCAGCCCTTGTGGTCCCCAGGGCCTTCCCCCTCCTGGGCATCCCTCACCAGCCAGGGTCGTCGCCCTGGCCCAGCCCCTGGCCTAGCTGCCCGGCTTCAGGGCTCCTCTGAGCCTTTTTCTGCCCCACAGGTTTCGCTGGACTCGGGATGGCATCCTCTTCAAACCCAGAGAGGAACTGGGCATGATCGTGAACCAGGTGCCCCATTCTGGCTCCTTCAGCATCACGGGCAACAGCAGCAACTTTGCCCAGAGCTTCCAGGGCACCTATCGCTGCTTTGCCAGCAACAAGCTGGGCACCGCCATGTCCCACGAGATCCAGCTCATGGCCGAGGGTGCGAGGCACTGCAGGGACCAGGGAGGGTCTGGGGCATGTGAGCGGGTCCCCAAACGGATCTGCCGAGCATGTGTGAGGCTCCAACCCGAGAGCTGACCTCTCTCAGCTGATTATTAAGAGTGCCAAGGGACCGGGCACCCTGCTGGCCCACAGCCACCTCTTGCCTCCTCCCCCTGTTCTTTTGCCACTCTTTCTGGTCAGCTCCATCCCCCCTTCCCTCTCTTCTGTGCTTTTCCCTTCTTGGCCTTGGGGCTTGCTGCCTGGGGAGTGCCCTGGGAGGGCTTGTTGACTGAATGTGGGCAGGACTGAGCCTGTCTGAGCCTGGGCTTCAGCTTCTACCCCATCCACCCCTCAGTTGCTGTCTGCTCTCCACTTCCCTCCAGTCATCTCCTCCCATGTCCCCTCCATCAGTGTGTCTCCTCTCCCCTCCGTTGTGCACCTCTCACCTGACCTCTCTGGCTTCCCTTCTTACCGCTGTCTGCCTCTGTCTTTATCTGTGTCGCCCTCTCCCTGGGGTTTCCCCCCCCAAGCATTCCATCCTCCTCCATGAGCTTTCCGCCTTCTGAGCTTGCACTCATCTCCTCTCCTCTGCCCCTCCAGTTACCTTGGGAACCGTTGCCATGGTTTCTGTGTCAGGATGATGGAAGGGGCTATGACTCCAGCATCCCACCACGGCTCCCCTCCCCCCATCACTGCACCTCAGCCTTCCCCCACCCGCCCTCATCCCTTCCTCCTGGTAGGAGCTAAGAGTTGTAGAGAGTTAACCCTTCACGGCCATCTGGCCTCCAGCCCATCTCATCTGCATGCTGCGCTGGTCTCAGCCTTGAGCCCAGAGAGGATCCAGAGTCTCTGCCTCCCTCATGTCCTGGCTCGCCAACCTGTGCCCTCGGGTAGCCCTCCTCCTCTCCCCCTGCCCTGCCTTCTCCAGGAAGAGACTGGAAAATCCACGGGGCCGGCCTCTCTGTCCCTTCCAGGTACCCCCAAGTGGCCAAAGGAGACAGTGAAACCTGTTGAGGTCGAGGAAGGGGAGTCGGTGATTCTCCCTTGCCACCCGCCCCCCAGTGCAGAGCCACTCCGGATCTACTGGATGAACAGCAGTGGGTGCCCACGAGGGGCTGCTGCCAGGGGCAAGGGACGGGTCAGTGGGTGTATGTTCCGGGGGAGGGCTCCTGACCTCTGACCTCTGCCTCCTTCCTTCCCGCCCCTCCACCCTGCCCACAGAGATCTTGCACATCAAACAGGATGAGCGGGTGACCATGGGCCAGAATGGCAACCTCTACTTTGCTAATGTGCTCACCTCGGACAACCACTCAGACTACATCTGTCACGCCCACTTCCCTGGCACCCGAACCATCATTCAAAAGGAACCCATTGACCTCCGGGTCAAAGCGAGTGAGTTCCAAAGTCTCTGATACACTGCCCTACTCTTCTCCTACCCTCATGGTGCATCCCATCAGTCTTCTTCAAAGACAGCGTGGCCCACACACCTTCCCTGGGTGGTGAGGGCAGAGATAGGGCCCTCTCTTTAAGAAGAGGAGGATGGAGAAGGAAATGGCAACTCACTCCAGTATTCTTGCCTGGAAAAGTCCATGGACAGAGGAGCCTGGTGGGCTGCAGTCTATGGGGTTACATGACTGAGCATGTGTGCATGAGGGTGGAGGGAGATGGGTTGGTAGCAATAAACTGGTAGAACTAAAAAAAAAAAGAAGATGAAACTGAGCCTCGGAGGGCTCCCTGGGGTGTCCAGAGTCACCCAGCCTGGGAACTTAGTGCGTCGGAGCTGGGGAAGAGTGCACCATGCTGCCCGCCCTGTCTCCTCACAGCCAACAGCATGATGGACAGAAAACCACACTTGCTCTTCCCCACCAATTCCAGCAGCCACCTGGTGGCCCTGCAGGGGCAGCCCTTGATCTTGGAGTGCATAGCTGAGGGCTTGTGAGTCTGGGTCCCCTGGGAGGGGAGGGGCAGGGGGTGGAGCCTGTGCCGTGGGGCGGAGCATGGGTGGAGCCTCTGCTGTGGGGCAGGGCTGAGCAGCCCAGTCCTCTCTCCCCTCTGCTGTCTCCCTTGGCCTCTGTGCTTGGTGGCCCCGGGCAGCCCCACGCCCACCATCAAGTGGCTGCGCCCAAGCGGCCCCATGCCAGCCGACCGGGTCACCTACCAGAACCACAACAAGACGCTGCAGTTGCTGAACGTGGGTGAGGAGGACGACGGCGAGTACCGCTGCCTGGCTGAGAACTCGCTGGGCAGCGACCGCCACGCCTACTACGTCACCGTGGAGGGTATGGCGCCACTGCGGGCATTCAGGCAGCCAGAATGCCATGCCCACGGTCACGGGGGGTGGTGAGGGTGGGCAGAGTCAGGGCCAGCCCGAGAGCTGGTCACCCGCTGTGAGCTCATATCAGTTCTTCCCTTCCTGGCAGCTGCACCATACTGGCTACACAAGCCCCAGAGCCATCTGTACGGGCCAGGGGAGACTGCCCGCCTAGACTGTCAAGTGCAGGGCAGGCCCCAACCGGAGGTCACCTGGAGAATCAATGGGATCCCTGTGGAGGGTAAGCAGGGCTTTGAGCAGGGATGGGGAGCGAGGCTGGGGGGCCCTGGGGATAGTGACTCACTGCCCTGCCCTGGGCCCATGGCCCACCTGCCATCTGCTCAGAGCTGGGCAAGGACCAGAAATACCGGATCCACCATGGAGCCCTGGTCCTGAGCAATCTGCAGCCCAGTGACACTATGGTGACCCAGTGTGAGGCCCGCAACCGCCACGGGCTCCTGCTGGCCAATGCCTACATCTATGTTGTGGGTGAGTGTCAGCCACCTTGCCTTATAGCCCCCTGGCCCGTCCCTGAAGTCCTGCCCCGGGCAAGGCCACCAGGCCAACTCAGCCACCAGCTGGTCTGTGTGCTGTGGCTGCCCTGCTCCTGTCTGGAGCCTTCCCCATGTCTCCTGCCCATCCTGCCAACAGTGGGGCAGGGTCTTACTGGTATTTCCAGATGAAAAAGCAGCCTCTGAGCGTGGTCCCCGAGCAGAGGCTCACCCTGGCCAGGATGCTTCTGTCCCCAAGCCTCAGGGAAGGTGGGCTTGGGGAGACCCAGAGAGCTTTCAGGAAGAGGCAGGCTGTCTGTGGGGGGGGCGGGGAGCCTCACATAATTGATAGGATATTGGAGACTGAGACAAGAGGCTGAGAGAGGCTCAGCCTGGCAGGGGCCATAGGGAAGCAAGATGGGCAGGGCTCATGGGGGCCTGGTGGAGTCACTGTCAGCTTCCAGAGGCTGCCAGCTCTCCTGGGAGAAGCTGCCCTGGTGATCCCTGCATCTGCCTGCTGACTGCATGTGGGCGCTCGCCCGGCCCTGAGTTCGGCCCTGTGTCCCATTGACTGCTCCTCGCTCAGAGCTGCCAGCCAAGATCCTGACCCCAGACAATGAGACATACATGGCAGTCCAGGGCAGCACCGCCTACCTTCTGTGCAAGGCCTTCGGAGCCCCTGTGCCCAGCGTCCAGTGGTGCGTGCTCTGACCCTGGTGGCAGGGGGTGGGGGGCACCTGGAAGCCATCTTCCAGCCCAGGCAACCAAGGAGGGCCAGGGGTCCCAGCCCACTGGGGTCTGAGCAAGGCCTGCCTTGCTTGTGCCAGGCTGGACAGGGAAGGAAAGACAGTGCTGCAGGACGAGCGCTTCTTCCCCTACACCAACGGGACCCTGGGCATCCGAGACCTCCAGACCAATGACACTGGGCACTACTTCTGCCAGGCTGCCAACGACCAAAGCAACGTGACCATTGTGGCTAACCTGCAGGTCAAAGGTCCGATGCCCCTCCCTGCTGCTGCTGATTGTGGCCAGCAGCCCCTCCCTGAGGGAGGGTCAGGGTCTCTGGGGGACCCTGGCATGACCTTCTTCTCGTCCTCATCCCCAGATGCCACTCGGATCATGCAGGGGCCCCGCAGTGCAATCGAGAAGAGAGGCTCCCGAGTGATGTTCACATGCCAGGCCTCCTTTGACCCCTCCCTGCAGCACAGCACCACCTGGCGCAGGGATGCTCTCGACCTGCAGGAGTTGGGGGACAGTGACAAGTGCGGGCCCAGCCCCAACCTGGGCTTGGTGGAGGGAGGGGGCAAAGGGGGGGTAAAGCAGGATGCCCAGACCCCCTGGCCTCATATGTCGGGGCAGGGGCGTGACCTGCTGTTGAGTGGAAGAACCTGGAAGGAGAGGGAGGAGGGAGGAGTAGCTAGGACAAGTGTGCCCCCACTCCTCACCCCCCACCAGGTACTTCATAGAAGACGAGCGCTTGGTCATCCACAGCCTGGACTACAGTGACCAGGGCAACTACAGCTGCGTGGCCAGCACCAAGCTGGACGTGGTGGAGAGCCGGGCAGAGCTGCTGGTGGTCGGTGAGTCCCCAGAGGGTATCCGCCTCGTGGTACAGAGGCGAGCGAGACGCAAGAGCCCAGGCATCCGTCGCAGGGGGAGTGGGCCAGCTGGGTCATGAGTGGGCCCGAGATCCAGCTCCTGTGGCCCCCAGGGAGCCCCGGACCTGTGCCCCAGCTGGAGCTGTCTGATCACCACCTGCTGAAGCAGAGCCAGGTGCGCCTGTCTTGGAGCCCAGCTGATGACCATAACGCCCCCATTGAGAGTAAGAAGACAGCAGCATGGCACTCTGTTTGCCCTCCCTTCTGGCTCCCTGTCCCTTCCTCTGGGAGAGCCAGACTTTGCACGACCCCCCCCTCCCCTACTCACCACCCACCGATGACTCCACTGCTGGTTCACTTCTTGGCAGAGTATGACATTGAATTTGAGGACAAGGAGATGGCACCCGAGAAGTGGTACAGCCTGGGCAAGGTGCCCGGAAACCAGACCTCCACCACCCTCAAGCTGTCGCCTTATGTCCACTATACCTTTCGAGTCACTGCCATCAACAAATATGGCCCTGGGGAGCCCAGCCCGGACTCTGAGACTGTGGTCACGCCGGAGGCAGGTGAGCACCAGGGAAAGTCAGGAAAAGGGATGGTGCCCAAGCTCCCTTGCTGCCAGGGGTTCCCCTGGGGCGGCGACTGCCTCCTGACATCCAGGGTTACAATAGGTCATTTCTTCCTTGGTCTTCTGCCTTCATGGCCTTGGTGGGCGCCCACAGTGTTGATGTGTCTACATTACTTTGCAGCCCCAGAGAAGAACCCCGTGGACGTGAAGGGGGAAGGAAATGAGACCAACAACATGGTCATCACTTGGAAGGTGAGGATCCTGGGCCGAGCTCACCCCTGGACCTCAGATCAGGACTCAGGGGTTTGCTATCCCCCCAAAGTACTGGCTGTCCTAAGGACCGGGGACCTTGACCACCCAGCTTCTTTTCTGCTCTCCCCCTCCAGCCGCTGCGGTGGATGGACTGGAATGCCCCCCAGGTTCAGTATCGAGTGCAGTGGCGCCCCCAGAAGATGCAGGGGGCCTGGCAGGAACAGATCGTCAGTGACCCCTTCCTGGTGGTGTCCAATACATCTACCTTTGTGCCGTATGAGATCAAAGTCCAGACCGTCAACAGCCAGGGCAAGGGCCCTGAGCCCCAGATCACCATCGGCTACTCTGGAGAGGACTGTGAGTATTGGGCTGGCCCTGCCCATACCCGGGGGGTGGGGTGGAGCCCACATGTGCCTCCCTGGCCCACTCTCCGCCACTGACTCAGGGATCCAGCCCGGTGCCAGCTCCTGCCTCTTAATACAGTGCATTTCCTAAGAGTAAGGCTATTTGCTTACGTAACCAAAAAGCTGTCTTGCAAATCCAGAAAGACAGTGACCATCCATAAGTTGGTATCTATAACTTAACTGTCTGTTTTGATAGTAGCCAATATCCCCAGTGTGGGGCCCAAGACTGTCTTTCCCGCAGTCCATGGTCCAAGTCAGAATCTCCTGCATGGCATCCACTTATCCTGCTTATTCCCTTGCCTCCAATCTAGAACATGACCAAATGTTCAGTTTGATTATGCAGTCAAGATCTTTTCTAGTTCCTCTGTCACATAGTTACTATTTCCTCTCTCTTCGGGGAGAGACTCTGAGACTATGTAAACGCCCTTGCTCATTAAACTGCCCACCTGTTACATTGCATCCAAATCCATCTTCCCACTCTGGGTGGGCAGAGTCCTGGGCTGGCCTCATCCATGTCACTGGCCCTTTGCAGACCCCCAGGCAAGCCCTCTGCTGGAACCCGTCAAGGCCCTCAATTCAAGCACTGTGCTGGTCAGGTGGCAGTCTGTGGACCCAGCCCAGGTCAAAGGCCACCTCCGGGGATACAATGTAAGAGTCCATCACATGGGGGCTGGGGAGATCCCTGGGGTGATGGGTGGGGTGACCAGGAGTGATAGGACTGGGCCTGGGTTTCTGCCAGTTGCTCCCTTGGGAGGGCCATGGGGAACACGCACCCCACACTCCACCCCACCCCGACCCGGGTCACTGCCAGACCCTTTCTGTCCTTCCGGGGTCTCCTGTCTACCTGCAGGTGACGTACTGGTGGGAAGGCAGTCAGAGGAAGCACAACAAGAGGCACGTCCACAAAGGCCACGTGGTGGTGCCAGCCAATGCCACCAGCACCATCCTGGGAGGCCTGCGGCCCTATAGCTCCTACTGGGTAGAGGTTCAGGCCTTTAACGGGAGGGGACTGGGGCCTGCCAGTGGGATGACCTTCAACACCCCTGAGGGAGGTGAGCTCTGTGCCCTGCACCCCTACCTCCACACCCCCTGTCCCTTCCTACATGGGGTGACTGGGGCGAGGACTTGCCACCGGTCTCTGTGCCCCACAGTGCCTGGACACCCTGAGGCGTTGCACCTGGAGTGCCAGTCAGATACCAGCCTGCTGCTGCACTGGCAGCCTCCGCTCAGCCATAATGGTGTGCTCACGGGCTACGTGCTCTCCTACCAACCTTGTACGTGTGTCATGGACCCGGCCAGGGGGTGGAGGGGGGAGCCGGGGAGGGGGCTGCACTGGGGGCCGAAGCCCACCGCTCACCTGTCCTTGCAGTGAATGACGGGAGCAAGGAGCAGTTGTCCTTTGACCTCCCGGACCCTGAGCTGCGGACACACAACCTGACCAACCTCAGCCCCCGCCTGCGGTACCGATTCCAGCTGCAGGCCACCACGAGGGAGGGCCCGGGGGAGGCGATCGTACGGGAAGGAGGCACCATGGCCTTGTCCGGTGAGCTGGCGTGGGCTCCGAGCAGGCGGCAAGGGCAGGCCAGGGGGCGGCCTCCAGGTCCCATGACCCTTCTTCTCTCCATTGCCAGGGATGCCGGACTTTGGCAACATCTCCGCCATGGCTGGCGAGAATTACAGTGTGGTCTCCTGGGTCCCCAAAGAGGGCCAGTGCAACTTCGGGTTCCAGATCTGGTTCAAAGCCCTGGGGGGTGAGCCTCAAATGGGGGTTCAGGGCCCAGAGGGGCTGGGGCTGGCATGGACCCAGGGTGCTGCCAGGCCCTCCCTGCTCAGTCGAATTGCCCTCACCCACTACAGACGAGAAGCTGGTGGCTCGTCTCCCACCGCAGTACGTCAGCTACAACCAGAGCTCCTACACACAGTGGGACCTGCAGCCTGACACCGACTATGAGATCCAGCTGCTCAAGGAGCAGGTGCTCCTGCACCAGATGGCAGTGAAGACCAACGGCACCGGTGCGGGGGCTGCGGGCAGGCTTAGTCAGCTTCCCTCCATCCCTGAGCTGCCCACGGCCCCGCCAGAACCTCTGTGCCCCTAGGCTTGTAATGGAGAAAAGTCCAGGTCCCTGAAAAGAGCCCTTTTTTTTTTTCACATCCTCCACTGGTCCTGTTGCCAGGGAAGCCATTTCTACTGAAGCTCTTCCTCCCTGTTCCCCCAGAGGGACCCCGACTTTCCCCTCCCCATCAGCTCGCCCCTCCCCCGGGCTGTCTGAAGTCCTCAGATGTCCTCAGCTGCTCCTGTGCAGTCCCTGGTGTGGGGGGTCCCTGATGTGGGGATCCCTGGCAGGGGGGTCCCTGGTGTGGGGGATCTCTGGAATTTGGGTCCCTGGCGTGGGGGGGTCCCTGGTGTTGGGGGGTTGGCAGGGTTGGGGGTTGGCAGGGGACGGAGCCAGAGGCTTGGAGGGAGGTCCTTGACCAAGGCTGGGGACTGACAGGGTGGGCTCGGGTCCTGCAACTGCAGTGTCCCTGGGGGCCCTCCGCATTCAACCCTGGACTTGGCCTCAGTCTCCTGCCTCCTCTCCCCTCCGCAGGCCGAGTGAGGCTGCCTCCCGCTGGCTTTGCCACTGAGGGCTGGTTCATCGGCTTCATCAGTGCCATCGTTGTCCTGCTTCTTGTCTTACTCATCCTGTGCTTCATTAAGCGCAGCAAGGGTGGCAAGTACTCGGGTACATCCTGGCTGTGGCCCCCCCCCTTGGTCCCTGAGCCCGGGCAGGACAACATGGGCACACTGCGGGTGGCGGGCAGGTAGCCCGAGGGGAGCTGTCAGTGTTGAGCATGTGAAGGACCAGGCCCATGTGCCTGGAGCCAGGCTGGGTGATGGGGCAGGGTGAGCAGCTGGGCCTGCTCTGTGTCTGCAGTGAAGGACAAGGAGGACACCCAGGTGGACTCAGAGGCCCGGCCCATGAAGGACGAAACCTTCGGCGAGTACAGGTGAGCTGGGGGTGGAGCCCATGCCCCCGGGCCACCCAGTTGTGCGCTTTTCGTGTGTGACTGCATCTCTCTGTCTCTCCTTTGTGCTGCGGGGGTGATGGCAGGTCCCTGGAGAGGTAAGGCTGGGCTGTCACGCTTTGGGGGCAGGGACCCTCCTGTGGGTGATTTGTGCCAGGCCTGTACACTCCCCATGCCTCCTGATCCTATAGTTCCCTGGTTCAGGGACCAGCCAACAATGCTGACACTCAGCTCCCAAGCCTCCCTGTCCCTGTCTCTGGGGACGGGCTGGACTGGCACCCCTCCTCAGCCCATCCGGAGATGGGAGCCCCAACACCCCCAGGGTGCAGGCATGTAAGCTGCACGTGTCTGGAGTGAAGGCCTTGTCCCCAGTGTGCTCAGAACACACGGAAGTGGGGCAAACCTGGGCCTTCCGTCTCAGGCCAGCGGCTGCCTGCTCCTGCTGGCTACCGCTGGGCCACCTCCCATGGTCCCCGCCCTCCCCTTGCAGTGACAATGAGGAGAAGGCCTTTGGTAGCAGCCAGCCATCACTCAACGGAGACATCAAGCCCCTGGGCAGCGATGACAGCCTGGCGGACTACGGAGGCAGCGTGGACGTCCAGTTCAATGAGGATGGCTCCTTCATCGGCCAGTACAGTGGCAAGAAGGAGAAGGAGGTGGCAGGGGGCAATGACAGCTCCGGGGCCACATCCCCCATCAACCCCGCCGGGACCCTGGAGTAGCGGGGTCCAGCCAGGCCAGGCAGAGCACCACCCAGGGCCAGGCCACGGGGCTATCAGAGATCACCATGATGGCCCAGCCCAAGGCCTGTGCTGGGTCCCTGACCCTGGGACTGAGGCCCGTCCTTCTCTCCAGTGAGTTCGGGGGCCGAGGAGGGGATCTCGCTGCCTCAACGCCCTCTTCTGACTCCCCAGTCCCCACTTGATTGCCAAAACCCAGCTGCTCTGCTTCTTGGGCACACACTGCTTTTTCACTCCAGCTCGGGGGCCACTCACATGCCAGGAGTCTTCAGGTGCTGCCTCACCAGCCTTTGGGCAGGGCGAGGCTGTGGTTGAGGCGAGGAGGCAGGCACAGCTGTGGAGGGGGTCTCCTAAGGACCAGGGTTGGCACCTCCAGCCCCAGCCACTCGTTGGCCAGTAGGACTGGGACAGGGGACTGAAGTCGGTGTCCCCGCTGTCTGCCCCATCTTCTCAGCCATCTCTGCTCCAACTGGGATGGGAACTGAACAAGCTGGCCACGGGTACAGAGGGGGCCATCTGAACAGACCAGAGTCCCCCCACCACTGCCTGTGTCAACTTGGCCCACCCCACCCTGCAGCTGGCTTTCAGGAGTTCCAGACACATGCTGCCTTCGGTGCCCACCAGAAAACATCCAAGTGGGCTCCGCTGTCCCTGCCCAGGCCCACCTCTTCCCCCGGCCCCAGGACCCCTTAGCAACCCACCCCCCCAACCCCAGTCTGAACTTGTTCAGCCCCTTGCTCAGCGATCCCCCCCAGCGCCCCGCCTTGGAAATGTAAATACACCACGACTTTGCAAGTTTGTGCCCTCGCCCTTTCCCCATATGCCACTAGTGTGTAGGCAGATGTCTGAGTCTGTAGGTGGTTTCTAGGTTTTCTAGCAATTAGCTTTGATGATCCCATCCCAGGAAAAAAGAAAAACAGACAAAAAAAAAAAAAAAAGGAAAGATCAGTTCTCCCAGCAGCCACCATCGCCCTGAATGCCTTTGCTTGGTCTGTCGATGAGCCCTTTACAAAAAAAAAGTATATATATATATGTACATAAATATCAGAATTATAAAAGGCAAATAAAAACCTGGAAACAAAGAGGCGCTCTTGTCATTTTACCCAGCACTGGGTCCCACACTGTGGTTCCACCTGGCCTGTTCCCCTTACCCTGCTGGCCTTCCAGGGGCGATCTGGGCTCTCAGCCACAGTTGGGCACCTTGTTCCTGAAGCTTCAGGCCCTGAGGGGTAGAGCACCCTGGGCTGCCTGGCCCTCTCAGGCAGTAAAAACCCCCCTCAAATGAATGACAGAAACTTCAAGTGGACCCGCTGGGACAGACGGCCAGCCAGTCCTGCGGATCTGTGTCGGTTTGCCCAACTCCCCTATTCAGCGGAGGTCTTGGTGTCTGTCCTCTTTAGCTGAGTCACTACAAAACACCAGTAGAAGGCATCTTTGCCCCCGTTCTCACCATCAAATCTACCCCCTCCACCCCAGCCCCAGCCTGGAACCCTCAGTGAAGTGAGCTGAAATCTGAGGTCACCCTTTCTACCTAGGTACCAGGTCCCACCCCACTGTGGCTCATCAAGGATCATTCTCCTGCTGTATCTTCCTTGTCTTCTCTGCATCTCTCATTTTTGGCTCCTGTTGACTAGTTCTGGGGGCAAACATGCAGTAACCACCTTTCATCCGTAAAAACACCAGTGAGTAACACCACACACCTCTGCAGCTCTTGCCCTGCTATTCTGCTCCTATTGATGGATCACCCCTCAAGACTTGTCTACCCTAATCATCCCCTCTTAAATCTCCACCTAAAACAGCATCTGCTTCTTGGCCCCAAGACGTGTCTTCTTGTTCTTACATAACAATAGAATGTCTTCACTGAGCTGAAGATGCATTTCCCAGACTCCTTTGCACCTAGGTGGGGCCACTGGGATGGAAGCACGGGGCTGTGCCCTGAAAGAAGCACAGTGTGTCTTTCCCTGCCTGGCTCCATCTCCTGGCCAGCCTGGGAGAGTGGAAGTTGGCTGTTGACGATGACAGAGCAGCAACATAGAAAAAGCCCAGGGTCCTGATGAGATGCAGCTGCCATGTCAACCCTGGGCTGCCTTTCTGGATGGTTAAAAAAAAACTTACAGACTTTGTTTTCTAGAACACTTTTAGGTTTACAGAAACATTGAGTGGTGAGTAGAGAATTTCAGCGTAGATTTCAGTTCCTCACCAGTTTCCCTCTTTATTCCCCTCTTCCATCTCTTACAACTGATGACCCAATAGTGATTTGTTATCATTAACTGAAGTCCACAGCTGCCATTAGCATTCACTCTTGGTGTTGGATGTTCTGTGAATTTGGACAAATGTACGGTATCATACAGAGTAATTTCACTGCCCTAACATCCCCCCAAAATGTTGTCACTGGGACTTAGCATGCACGACATAAAGTGCGCACCTGAAGTTGGCACTTTTGAATCCACCACTCGCAACACTGGCAACACAGAAAGCCCTATATGCCCCTACCCACTACTTGTTCCAGACACAGCCCCGCTTATGGCATCTTCCCTCCCATGCCCTGCTGGGGAATGGTGTGGACTTCCCACAGTTTACACATCCATGTGCCTATTGGTGGACAAAGGGTTGTTTCCAAGCTCTGGCTGTTCTGGGTAAAGTGGATCTATGCAGTCCTTTCTTGGAGGTGCATGCCCCAGGATGAGCGTGACTAGGCCAGGTATTAAGCTCTTGTCTCTTGAGTGCCAACTGACTTTGCTCTCCTCTGCATCTTGACTCTAGAGCGGAGACTGCAAATCCCATTCCTGCTTGGCTAGCTGGCCCCATCCCAAGCTCTGCTCTCAGAGGCTGTTAGAGGGAGACTGCGAGGCCCAAGGAGGAAGAAAGGGTGTGCTTTCATGGAAGCATCACCCTCACAAGTCCTCCTTCACCCCTCCTCTGGCCTTGAAGACAAGAGGGGCTGTGCTTTGTTGCATCCTCAAACCAAGGCACCCATGCCAGGTGACAAATGCCCCTCTTTTTGGGGCCCCCCTGGGGCTCTTTTCTGAGCCTGAAGACCCCAGCATTGGCTAGGCTCTGCCCCTACCTGGACACTGGTCCTCTCAGGACCCCCATCAATGTGGCTAAGTTTGAGGAGTTGCAATCCTGCTTTTTGTTCCAGCCTTAGGGGCTGTATGAGTTTGTGGGGGCGGCTGTGACCAAGGACTACAAGCTGAGGGGCTTCACCAGTAGAAATGTGTTGTCTCCCAGCTATGGAGGCTGGATGTGCAGGATTGAGGAGTTGGCAAGGCCCTATTCCCTCTGTAGCTCAACTGGTAAAGAATCCGCCTGCAATGCGGGAGACCTGGGTTCGATCCCTAGGTTGGGAAGATCCCCTGGAGAAGAGAAAGGCTACCCATTCCAGTATTCTGGCCTGGAGAATTCCCTAGACTGTATAGTCCACGGAGTTGCAAAGAGTCGGATGCGACCAAGTGACTTTTCATTTATTATTATTATTCCCTCTCAGGAACCCGGGGAAGGACCTGCCTTCGCTTCTGCTTCCTGATTGGTTGAAACTAGACCGATGGAGAAACTGGTAACAAGGGTGGCATCAGGAATCTCATCTTGTGGCTTGAAGGTATCATTTGCTCCTCACCACTCACGGCTCCACCTCTCACATGAAAAACCCAAAGAGGCTGGGAATTAAGTCAACACTGTGATTCTTCAACCTGCACGATCAAACTCTGTGCTTGACTTGCAGCACGTTTCAGCTCCATGGCTACAAAAAGTAAGAGAACTTTTTTTTTTTCTTTCTTTCTTTTTTTATTTTATTTAAGAGAACTTTTAGGGCTGTTGTGGAAGCCCTCCAATGCTTTGCAAGGGGATACCCATTCTGCACGAGACCCGTTGGCCATTAGACCTGTGAGGAGGGCCCAGTCTCAGCATTCTCTGGGGGTGTGGGCACAGGGAAGACCCAAGAGGAAACATCTTTAACCCGAAAAGAATAGTAAGATTTTTGCTAGTTATTACTGACAGACATCTGGGAGCATTTGTGTGAGAGTGGATTTTAAGGATGTTATACCAAAAGGGTGGAATGTAATGTTGGATTAGATACAATTTATTGAGCTGGGTGCATTTATTGGAGAGTCTATATTCATGTTAACCCATGTAGCTGGCAGGGACTCTAACTGACTACTTGGTTGGATGACTTCAACTTGGACTCCACTGTGGCCTAAGTTCGATGAGATCAAGATGCCAGCACAACCTTGGCTGCTGCAGGGGCAGGAACACAAAGATGTAATTGCTAGTGGGAATTGCAGGTATTTCTGCCTTGATTTGAAAGTTACGGTTGGGATGACATGGCTCGTATCCCCATTTATCTATTTGAGTCTGTGCAGAAGGTGGATGGATCTTGGAGAAAGACTACAGACTGATTTCAACTTCATCAGGCAGTGACTCCAATGATAGCTGCTGTTTCAGATAGAGTTTCTTTCCCAAAGCAGTAATCACACAACCCCTGGTCCCTGCTATGCAGCTATTGGCCTATTGACTATTTTACTCCATACCAATATGCAAAGGGATTCCCTGGTGGCTCAGACAGTAAAGCATCAGCCCCGCAATGCGGGAGACCCAGGTTTGATCCCTTGGTCAGGAAGATCCCCTGGAGAAGGAAATGGCAACCCACTCCAGTACTCTTGCCTAGAAAATTCCATGGATGGAGGAGCCTGGTGGGCTACAGTCCGTGGGGTCGCAAAGAGTTAGACATGACTGAACAACTTCGGAGAAGGCAATGGCACCCCACTCCAGTACTTTTGCCTGGAAAATCCTATGGACAGAAGAGCCTGGTAGGCTGTAGTCCATGGGGTCGCTAGAGTTGGACACGACTGAGCGACTTCACTTTCACTTTTCACTTTCATGCATTGGAGAAGGAAATGGCAACCCACTCCAGTGTTCTTGCCTGGAGAATCCCTGGGATGGGGAAGCCTGGTGGGCTGCCGTCTATGGGGTCGCACAGAGTTGGACATGACTGAAGCGACTTAGCAGCAGCAGCAGCAGCAGAACAACTTCACTTTTTTTCTTTTCTTTTCTAATACATGAAGTCCATCAGAAGCATTTTGTTTCTGGCAGGGCCAATAGCACACTTAAGGGTCAAGTCACCTCTCCTCCTCTCTGACATAACGTACTGCTCAGAGACTCAGGACTATCTCACATTTCTCACAAAATCTACTGGTCCACTGCACTGATGACATCATCCTGATTTAATCTGATGAGCAAGAAGCAGAGAGTACTAGAGATGCTTTGTAAGACATACACAGACTAGAAAGTGGGAGATTTACTCCATTAAAATCTAGGGATGTAAAACCTCACTGAAGTTTCTGGAAGCTCAGTGCTGTACAGAATGTAAAGTTACCCTCTTCAAGGTGAAAGACAGCTGCACCTATATCAGCCACCTCTAAAAATGTCTGGTTGTACTCTTTGGGATCGTGGAATATATATCACAGGCAAGTGTGCCACGTTGACCCATCAACTGTGTAACTCGTGAGGCTGCCTGTTTTGTGTGGGGATCTGGGCAGGAGATAACTCTGCAGTGAATCCAGGCTGCTCTCTCACTTCCAACTGGGCCTATGACCCAGCAGATCCAATAATGCTCAAAATGTCTGTGGGAATTGGTGAGGCTGTGTGGAGTCTCTGCCCAGCACTGATAGGGGATCACTGTGCAGAACTCTAGGGTTTTATAGAAAGGCCAGGCCCTCTTTTTTCCGATAACCATTCTCCTCTGGAGAGGCAGCAAAGGAAAATTCTCCAAGTAGGCAGAGCTTGGAGTGGCACAGCTAATTTTTCACAATTTTCCCCCCAACTTTATTGAGAGATCATTGTGTAAGTTGAAGGTGTACAGCATGATTTGGTACATGTATGTGTTGCAAAATGTTGACCACAATAAAGTTAACGAACACATTCTCCACCTCACAGAATTTTCATTTTGTTGTTGTGGTGGTGAGAACGTTTAAAATCTACTCATAGCAACTTTCAAGTGTACACTACGGTAGTATTAACTCTAGTTACCGTGCTTTACCTTAGATCTGAGAACTTATTCATCTTCTAACCAGAAGTCTGTGCCCTTGATCACCAGGTCTTCTTTTACCTCAGCCCCTGAAAAACACCATCCTTCCCATTCTATCTCTTCAGCTTTTTTTGAGTCTACACAGAAATGAAATTACACAGTATTTGTCTTTCTCTGTCTGATTTATTTCATTGAGCATAGTGCCCTCAAGGTATACCCACATTGTCCCAAGTGGCAAGATTTCGTTATTTTTCATAGCTGAGTAATATTCCATTATATATATATTATATACTATATCTTTTTTATCCATTCATCCCCCGAAGGACACTCAGCTTGTTTCCACGTCTTGGTTATTGTGAGTAATGCTGCTGTGACATGGATGTGCAGAAAACTCATCAAGATAGTGATTTGATTTCCTTCCAATGTATACCCAGAAATGGAATTGCTGGATCCTATGGCAATTCTATCTTTTTTTAATTATTTTTTTTAACTTTTGGCCACATCATGGGGCTTTCCTGATTGCTCAGATGGTAGAGAATCTGCCTGCAATGCAGGATACCCAGGTTCGATCCTAGGTTGAAAAGATTCCCTGGGGAAGTGAATGGCAACCCACTCCAGTATTCTTGCCTGGAGAATTCCAAGGACAGAGGAGACTGAGGGTTATAGTCCATGGGGTCGCAAAGAGTTGGACATGACTGAGCACCTAGTGTTGTTGCTATCACTGGGGCATTCAGGATCCTAGTTCCCCAACCAAGCTTAGAGCCTTAATCACTGGACCACAAGGGAAGTTCTGGCAACTCTATTTGTTTTTTTTTCATTTGCACAGTCCAGGTCTTTATTTTTACACCCATCAGGCCATGAATTCATAGGGAATGGGCTCCAACAGTTCGGGTTCCTTTCCATTGGTCCTCACAAAGTGTGCTTCTCTGGGTGGAGCAGGCTGGCGCTTCAGCTGAACCCAAGTCCCTTTCTCTTTGGCTTCCTTCTTTTTCTGATCATTTTCCTTCACACGTTTCAAGAAGCTATCTCGGCTCTTAGAGTGCTTAATATGCTCGATACGCACATTAATTCTCTTGGCAAGAATCTTGCCCTTAACTTGTTTGTTTACAATGATGCCAACAGCATGCTGGGTGACACTGTAGACTCTTCCAGTTTTGCCATGGTAACATTTGTGGGGCATTCCTTTTTGAACAGTACCCATTCCCTTGATATCTACAATATCACCCTTCCTGTAGATTCGCATGTATGTGGCCAAAGGAACAACTCCATGTTTTCTGAAAGGCCTGGAGAACATGTAGCAGGTGCCCTGCCTCTTTCCCTTTGTGTTGGTCATCTTGGCGAATCAGCCTGAGGGGCCGGGAGAGAGACGAGAGGCGGCGGGAGCCACGCGCTGGCCTGGCAACTCTATTTTTAATTTCTGGAGGAACTTCCATACTGTTTTCCAAAGTAGTTGCACCAATTTACATTCCCACCAGCAGTACAGAAGTCTTCCCTTTTCTCTACATCTTCGCTAACACTTGTTATCTCTTGTCTCTTTGGTGATGGCCTTTATGACAGGTGTGAGGTGATCTTTCATGGTGGCTTTGATTTGCATTTCTCTGATGATTAGTGGTGTGCATCTTTCCATGAACCTGTTGGCTATCTGGATGTCTTTGGAAAAATGTCTATTCGGGTCCTTTGCCCATACTGAAATAGAATTAAATTTTCTGCTTCCTCTCCCTCCCTCTTATTACTTTATATAGCAATCCTTTTGATGCATAACTTTACAATTTAGTCTCTGGATCACAGACTATTCAAGTGGAACTATGACATTTAGAGGAGAAATTAACATTATCAACACCATGGCTGTCATCAGAGATGATTAAAAAGGCTTTGCGGGGAATTCCCTGGCAGTCCAGTGGTTAGAGTTTGGCACTCTCACTGCTGGAGCCCAGGTTCAATCACTGGTCAGGGAACTCAGATTAAAAAAAAAAAAAAGGCACTTGGGGATTGGCCTCTCTCCTCCTTGGGGAGAGGGTGGAGCATATTTTTAGGGAGGATGCTGGCATTTGGTCCAGCAGAAACATACAGTCATCACCATTGCTGATGGAAGTTCAAATACATGTAGAAGGGTTCGGACTGAGACTGAGAAGCTGAAAGGCATACAAACCCAGAGCTCGGCCACACTGGGCTTTCAATACTTCCTCCTCTTCTGACTGTCTGTCTGTTGGCTTCCACAAGTAGGCGCCCTAGAGGAAGACTGAAAGGTTGGAGTCCTGTCTGCCTTTGGTTCCTCCGGTTGACCTGACCCTTCCCCCAAGCCTTGGCAACAGCCACTTGGCAATAGCTTGGCGGCACCCTCTCCCTGGGCTCTGATTTCCAACTCTGCAGGGCTCCTTCCCTGAGCTTTGAGGCCTGTATCCAAGCTCTTTCTTGAGTTCTTCCAGCCTTGAAGGTGGCACAGGCTCCCTGTGGCCATTGCCTCCTGCTGCCTGGCTAATCAATTCTCTGTATTATATCCTAAATTAAACCCCCAATGCCGAGAAGCATCAAAAGAAGATGCTCAAGCCCAGCGATTATCAGAGAAATGTATATCACATGAAAACAACAGTGAGATACCATTTCTACCCATTAGACTGGCAAACACACACAAGCACAGATAATATGAAATAAATGCTGGCAGAGATGTAGGGCTACAGGAGCCTTTGTGTACTGCTGCTGGAAATACGGACTGGCACGGTCATTGTGGAGAAGAATTTGTCAGTATCTAGTTCAATTAAGTATGTACACACCTGGCCTAAGACCCTATAATACTGTGTCACCTAAGATCCAAGGTATATGCTGTCATGTGAGACAAAGTTTGCTGTAGCTTTATTTTCGGTGACAGGGAGAAGCAGGTAGGACACTAGGGAGCACTGTGGGCCCAGGGGTTGGGACTCTGTGCTTTTGCTGGGTTCAGTCCCTGGTGGGAGAACTAAGATCCCACAGGCTATAGGGCACAAGCAAAAAAAAAAAAAACAACCAACCAAACAAAAGATTTACATGTAGACCCAGTGTCATAAAGAGAGCCTCAAAGCATGAGGCTGAGTGACTTCTGTGGCCAGCAAGGACAGAGTAAGCCATCTGAACCCCAGCTTTCACTGAGAACAACTAGGCAAGCTCAACAACGCATGAAAACATTTGCTGGAAAACGTGCAAGTGATAACAGGTAGTGAAGACTCATGAGGCCAAGGTATGGAAGAGGGAGCAAAGTGAGAGAGACATGAGCTCAGCATTTAAGGATGTTTATCCTCTAAGGCCACCTGCTTGGGTCCCACGGGGTCAGAGAAGCTGAGCAGAGCTGTGGACAGACTTACAGGGCAGAGGGTCCAAACCTGGAGTTCAGGGCCCACCAAAGGTCTAAGAGTGAGTGTAAGGTGGAACTAGAATAGCCCTTGACAAGACTGCAGTCCTGTCCCCTAAGGGACTATACTCAAGATCTGAGCTATTTCAATCCCCAGAAACTGGATTCAGGAAATCCGGGATTTCTCATGTACCAGCTGTCCACCAGATGCAAGTATAGATTGTCTCTGGAGGAAAGAGTGGAGTCCTAACCGCAGGACCACCAGGGAATTCCCTATTTGTAGATTTGTTGATGAAGGCCATTCTGACCTACGTGAGAAGATATGTTGTCCCAGTTTTGATTTGCATCTCTCTAAAAGATTCTTTACATAGGACTACAACTTTCCAAGATATTTGCTGAAACTGACTCCTGATGAAAGATCAAAGAGGAATTTCAAAAATACAGCATCACTTGCTTCCTTTTAGATCAAAGAGCAAAATGAATATCTTGATTGTGTGACAATTCCTTTAAAAACCCTTCCTCCACTCTTGACAATATATCGTTGCTCTCTACCATGAGCTTTATTAACATAAAACGTTAAAATAGTCGATATATACATTGTGCCCAGCAAGTAAATTGGCAATCTGACCTAAATTCAACAAGATAAACCAGAAGCAAGATAATTTACCAAATTAAAGCCCTTTAAATATTATTGCATATGGTATTCATTCCATGATGCAAGGGGTAGCGTTTTGTCCTTACTGGAATGGACAGTCAGTGTGGCCTCCTCTGCCATGGAATTGACTGGTGTCACCCTCTAGCGTGAAACAGCTGGCTTGGTGGGTAGGAGGGTGGCAGGCCCTCTTTCAGACTCAGTTGTCATTCCAGCTGGGTGGCGACACCTCTGAGGCAAGGCCAGGGTCTCCAGAAGGCTGTGTATACAAAGCTGTGTACATTTTGACTCAGCGTTCGGTGTATGGAGCTGTTTCTCTTGCAGCCAGGATTCGCGGCTGTGGGCATCAGGGGCTGGAAGCTTCCTAATCCCTTGACTTTGTGCTCTGCTGGGCACAGAAAGTTAACCATCAGAGCCACCAACAATAGATGAGAGCTCCGATCTCTCCACAGCCTCTCCAACAATTGTTTTTATCCTGGCCATTCCAGTGAGTGTAAAGTGATATCTCATTCTGGTTTTCAGTGGTGTTTCCTGGGACTTCCCTGGTGGTCCAGTTGCCAAGACTCCACACTCCCAATGCAAGGGATCTGGGTTCAGTCCCCGGTTGGGGAACTATATCCCACATGCTGCAGCTAAAGACTCTACATGCCACAACTAAGACCCGGTGCAGCCAAAGAAATAAAAATTCTGTTGCCTGAGGGATAAATAGGATGCATTGTTTTTCACATGTTTATTATCCACTCATATGTTTTCTTTAGTAAACTGCCAATTTAAATCTTTTTTCTGTTTTTTATATTGTGATTTCACAAATAGGTAGTGACACTGATCCAGCCAAGATACTGAAGGAGGAAACAGACAGAACAGGCTCCATCTTGAAAGCAGGACTCCATCTTGGGCCGGACTGTGGACTTTGAGCTATATGCCCAGTATCTGTGGAAACAACATACCAACTGGAAAACCAGGTCCCTGGAAGAAAGAGCCCCAGGGCTCATACCTAGACTCTCTGTTGCCTAAAAGAATATCCTAATTATCTGTGTAACCAAATAGAATCATACATTCTATTATGCTTATTGGGGTATGATCACAGGCCTATTGATAATTGTCCACTGTTAACTACCTAAGCTTAAGGCGTATGAATCATGGGTTAACTTTCATTGTATCTTTCTTTTCCTTTGTTCAGACTAGTTTCAGGGAATTTGGGGAGGTGGGTTTGGACACATACACTTAGGGTATATAAGGTTTTCACAAAAACTGTTCGGGGTCCTTGGCTAAGAGGAGACTCTGTAATAAGCTGCACTCCACTATCTGCACTGGCCTTCTGAGTGAGTTTGTTTCCCGGAATGCATGGCTACAACACTACCTTTCCATCACCTCGAGATTCCCTTCTGTCCCTTTTATAATCACACCCCATTTCCCCTGCCTCCAGCCCTTCCATATTCCTTGGTAATCAAGATCTGTTTGGTTTTGTTTTTAGCTGTGCAGCACATAGAATCTTATTTCCTTAACTAGGGACCCGTGCTCACTGCAGTAGACACCTGGAATCTTAACCAATGGCCTGCCAGGGAAGTCCTGGGATTGCTTTTCAACACTGAGCACAATCCTCTGGAGATTCTTCCAAATTATTGAGCGTATCACTAGTTCCTTCCTTTGTATTTCTGAGGGCTCCATAGTGTAGATGGACCACAGTTCTTTAATCATCCATTATTGAAAGACATTGGAGTTCTTCACAATTCTGGGCTATTATAAAGGAGCTACATACTGCTATAAACATTCATGTACAGATTTTTGTGTGAAAGTAAATCTATATTCTCTAGCATAAATGCCCAGGACTACAATTGCTAGGTCATACAGTAGTTGCATGTTTACTTTTATAAGAAACCTGCCAAACTGTTCTCCATAGAGGCTGTACCATTTTGCATTCCCATCAGCACATAGGAGTGATTCAGTTCTCTGTACCCTCACTGACATTTGGCGTTGTCACGATTTTTTTATTTTACTATTCTGACAGGCGTGTAGTGATAATCTCATTATGATTTTAGTTTGCCTTCTCCTATTGGACAATGATGCTGAACATCTTTTCATGAGCTTAGTGGCCATCAGTGTACCCTCTTTGGTGAAAGATCTTTTCATATCTTTTGCCCATTTTCTACTTGGATTGATTTACTGTTGGGTTTTGAGTTCTTAATATATTTACAATACTAATCCTTTCTCAGATATATGGTTTGTAAGTATTTTCTCCCAGTCGGTAGTTGGTCTTTTCATGCTCTCACTTAACAGAGTCTTTCAGAATGCAAAAGCTTTTAAATTCTAATGAAGCCTGATTTATTAATGTTTTCTTGTATGGATGGTCTTCCCAGGTGGCATGGATCATTCTTTTGGTGTCAAATTAAGAACTCTTAGCCTAGCCCTAGGTCCCAAAGGTTTTCTCTTTTTTTTCCCTTGAAAGTTTTATATTTATGTCCATGATCCATTTTGAGTTAATTTTGAGAATATAGTGTGAAGCTTAGAGACTTAGGTCAAGGTTTATTTTATTTTTTAAAACTACTCTGAACGTTTAAAATGTGTTTGTTTGTTCTGGCTGTGCTGGATCTTAGTTGCATCATGCAGGATCTTTTGTTGCATCACAACGGACTCCCTAGTTGTGGTGCTTGGACTTAGTTGCCCAGTGGCAAGTGGGATCTAAGTTTCCTGACCAGGGATCCAACCTGTGCCCCCTGCAGTGGAAGCAGAGAGTCTTAACACTGGACTGCCAGGCAAGTCCCTAAATGATATTGCATTGTAGATTTTGGTGTCCACATGTTTATATTTAGTATATAGAAATACAACTGATTTTTGTGGTATTCTGCAGCCTCGTTAAATTTCCTGTATTAATTCTAGGAGCTTCTTGGTACACACTTTGAGATTTTACACATAGACAACTATGTCACCTACAAATTGGTACAGCTGTATTTCTTCCTTTCTGATCTGTATGCCTTTTATTTCCTTTTCTTGCCTTAATGCACTAGCTAGGACTTCTAGCACTATCTTGAATAAGGGTAGTGAGAGCAGACATCCTTGTTTTGTTCCCTCTAGATCTTAAGGGAAAAACAGTGTTTCACCTTTAAGTATAATGTTAACTGTAGGATTTTTGTTGTTGTTTAGTCGCTCAGTCATGTCCGACTCTTTGCGACTTCATGGACCGCAGAATGCCAGGCTTCCCTGTCCTTCACCATCTATTGGAGGTGATTTTTGTAGATGCTCTTAATCAAATTCAGGAAAGTCCTCCTCTATTCCTATTTTTCTGAGAGTTCTGAATCATGAATAGGTGCTGAATTTTGCCAAATGCTTTTTCTGTATCCATTAACATAATCATGTGAATTTTTCTTCTTTAGGCTGTTCATATGAGCTGCACTGACTAATTTTCAAATATTGGACCAGCCTGTATTTCCGGAATAAGATTCTCCTTGGCCATGATATATGTCTTTCTATATTTTGCTGAATTCCATTCACCAATATTTTGTGAAGCTTTTTTTGTGTCTAGGTTCTTGAGGAATATGGGTTTGTAGTTTTTTCTTTTAAAATTTTCTTTGCCTAGTTTTGGTGTCAGGGTAATACTAGCCTCATAAAATAATTTAAGAAGTACTTCCTCCTCTTCTATTTTCTGGAAGAGATTGTGAAGAATGGATATTAATTCTTCTTTAAATGTTTGCCAGAATTCTCCACTGAGACCATCTGTGACTAGAAGTTTCTATTTGGAGGAAATTTTTTTTTGAAAGAGGTCCCTCTCAGAAGGTGAGAGCAGCCCTAGGGTATGGGGTTGTTAAAGGGTTTTTTTTTTTTTTTTTTTGCTTTTATTTATTTATTCATATTTATTTGGCTATACTGGGTCTTCGCTGCAACATGTACGATCTTCATTTGTGGCATGTGGGATCGAGTTCCATGATCAAGGATTGAACTTAACGCTGCACTGGGAGCACAGAGTCTTAGCCACAGGACCACCAGGGGAGATTTTAAATCATCAATTCAATTTCCTTAATAGTTATAGAACTATCCAAAGTATTTATTTTATATTGAGTGAGCCTTGGTAGTTCGTGGGTTTGGTCTTGTTTTGCTGAGCCAGGTCTTAGTTGTGGCACGTGCGGTCTAGTGGTCTAGTTCCCCAACCAGGGATAGAACCCTGGCCCCTGAACTGGGATGGTGGAGTTACAGTCTTGGCTACTGGACCACCAGGGGAGTCCCAGGAGTTTGTGTTTTTGAAGAATTGATCCATTTCCATTTCTTTTTTTTATTTTAATTTTTGGCTTTGCAGCACATCTTGGACGATCTTAGTTCCCTGACCAGGGATCAAACTAGGGCCCCCTGGTGGAGGTGCAGAGTCCTAACCACTGGACCACCAGGGAAGTCCCTGTCCGTTTCCATTTCTATTTAAATTGTCACATTCATGTAAGTTACTGGTAGAATTCCTGATCCTTTTGATGCCTGAAGGGTCTGTGGTGATATCCCCCATTTCATTCCTGATACTCATCATTTGTTTCTTCTCCTTTTTTTCTCTGTCAATCTTCTAAAGGTTTGTCAATCATACTTATCTTTTCTTTCATTAATTTTTTCATTAGTTTTTCTGCTTCCCCTGTCCTTGATTTCTGGTCCCATGTGTATTGTTTCCTGCCTTTGGCTTGCTTTCAGTTCATTTTGTGTTTCTTTTTCTACTTTCTGGAGGTGGGAGTTCAGGTAATTGATTTGAGACTTCTCTTCTCTGAGGTATGCATTTAGTGCTATAAATTTCCCTCACAGCACTGCTTTAGCTGTGTCCCACACATTTTGCTATGCTGTATTTTCATTTTCATTTTGCTGACAAATGTCTGTCTAGTCAAAGCTACGGTTTTTCCAGTAGTCATATATGGATGTGAAAGTTGGACCGTAAAGAAGGCTGAACACCAAAGAACTGATGGTTTTGAACTGTGGTGCTGGAGAAGACTCTTGAGAGTCCCTTGGACTGCAAGGAGATCCAACCAGTCCATTCTAAAGGAAATCAACCCTGAATAGTCATTGGAAGGACTGATGCTGAAGCTGAAGCTCCAATCCTTTGGCCACTTGATGTGAAGAGCCCACTGGTAAAGATCCTAGTGCTGGGAAAGATTGAGGGCAAAGGGAGAAGGGAGTGGCAGAGGATGAGATGGTTAGATAGTGTAACTGAGTCAATGGACATGAATTTGAGCAAGCACTGG
Organism: Bos indicus; assembly: GCF_029378745.1. Taxonomy (NCBI): domain Eukaryota; kingdom Metazoa; phylum Chordata; class Mammalia; order Artiodactyla; family Bovidae; genus Bos; species Bos indicus. Next base: position 39,103,726 of record NC_091789.1, on the reverse strand, counting down.
GAGATAGTGAAGGACACAGAAGCCTAGTGTGCTGGAGTCCATGGGTTCACAAAGAGTCACATACAACTGAGTGACTGAACAACAACCACAACAGACCAGTGATCAGTGACAAGGCCCTGGCCCTTTGACTTTGCAGAAAAGAATTCCCACAAAGATGGAAAGCAGTGAAACGAGTAAAGAGTTTATTAGGAGGAAGAGAGTATAATACATGTAGACAGACACACTGAAAAGGAAGAGTTAAAATTTACATAACCTCTTGCTCATCTGCCTCTGTAACTCAGCTTGCTCCTTGCAAAGTCTAGATCACATAGGTCATGCAGTCTCAGAAAGTGGGGACTTACAATAGTAGGAACTGGAGATTATCTCACTCACCCTTGTTCTGCTCTTTGCAACTGCCAGGCCCTTGCAAACCTGCTTAATCATACCTGTCTGTGTAAAAGTCAGACATCCCCCTCCCCATCTTGACTGCTGTTCTCTCGTGCATGAAACCCCTTAGTTTAAATGAGCCTATTAACAGCCAGTGTTGCCCACTACAGTCTGTGTATAAAAACTCTGTAACCCCTTTGGTCTGGGGCTCAGAGCTTGGAGTGTTAACTCCTCTGGGCCCGCCGGCGTAATAAACCTGAATTCTCCAACTCTCCGAGTATGGTGTTTGGTTTCTCGAGTACTGGTTTCTGCAACAACACAGGTGCACTCAGAGAGAGTCTCACCTTCGTGGTAGTTTAAATCACCTTTATGGGTCATTTCTTCTGGATTTCCTTTGGCCAATCATCTTGATTTGCCTGGTTCTGAGTCTGTATTTGGCTTATCTCAAGATCCTCCCACGTGTGTGTGCATCTTTCAACCAAGATGGAATCCAGCAAAAAGGACTGTAAATAGCCTTAGCATCACTCCCCTTTTAACCTCCAAGGAGCCTTCTAGTTGGGAAGGTATCCTTGACTTTGAGACTGAGAAATGTGTGGTCTCTTCTCCCTTATCTGGGCAAGGCTTAGCCTCCTTTCTCAATCATCTTGTTATTGATATTTTAGAGTTTCTGTCCACAGGGAATGAATTCAAATTGCTCACCCTGGGGGCGGGGGCCATCTACGTCTTGGTTCACTATGACTATTGATTTGGACTGATGCAAGAAAAAAATGGCCCAAGGGACTGGTTTGTCCTAAGACTGGAAACAAATCTGGCCATGGATTTCAAACTCTAGAGGTTCCATCTGTGCCCTTGAATTGGTGCCTCCTAAGACTTGGATGCTAGATGATGGCCATGAGTGTGTTTGTATTTCATGTCCAAGACATGGTATTTGAGAAGATAGAACAATTACAGAAGAGCTTCAGTTATCATGTAAATGTGATGTTACTTACATATTTGATGAAAATTTAGGAGAAATGTATTGGGCTTTACAAGAACACTCTTAATTAAACATTTAAATTATACAACCCCAGACTTAAGCTACTCTAGACTTGGATTGGACAAGACTTTATGAGGAACTTCAAAATAACACTCAAATAGTTAACTATTAGAAAGCTCGGGTAATAGGTCACAACAGCTAGCAAAATTAATAGAAGACAGGAAAAAAATGTGCGTTGCTTCCCAAGAATCTGATTTAACCTTTTCCCATTGGTATATTTAAAGCTTCTTCTATTTCAAGGCAAATATCAGGCTGCATTGTGAAATTCATCCTATTGTAATTCTGATCATTGTTTTGCTTTGCATTTTTCTTGCTGGTTCTTCAGGCATTGGCAATTTGCCCCTCGCCCAGAAAAAGTTAAAAGGACAGTGGAGATAATGAAGTATTGTAATGTGACGATTTCTTAATAACACAAGGAGGTGGTCCTTGGAAATATTCAAATGAAGAGTAGGAGCCTTCCATCTCCCCGGAGAAGATAAGGTGAGAGACTCCCCCTCCTGGACCTTTTCTTTCAGAATTTCCTCTTCATTCCTTTTAAATATATGCAAATCCTCTCATGACTCAGGAATGTCCCCCTCCTCCAGGGTCGGGGAGCATTGTTTTGCATTGTAATCAAGCTGCAGCCCCCGCAGACCTCCTGGCTTCCTGGGAGAGGTCTCACTATAGCCAACTGGACTCCAAATGGCCAAAGCTACAGGTTAGGGGCGCGGGGGCGGGGGGTGTCCCCCACCCCTTTGGAGAATCCCCTGGCATCAGCATCCCTCTGGCGGGGTGCTTGTGTTTGCACAGATTATTCTGATTTTTATCTTTTCTGCCTTTGTGGCCAGGTATTCCTGGTTGGGAGATTGTTTTCAGTTCTGTGTCTCCAACACACTTCACAGCCACGGAGAAAGGACACGTTTCCTTCAGTGGAGATGTGTTCCTTAAATATCCATCTGGAGGAAAAAGAAAAGAAAACACTTCTTTCCTCAAGTGTCACCATCAGGCAGAAAAGGGAAAAGTCATCAATGCACTGAGTCTTTTTCCCCTGTGAAAGTGCCTCCCTGCGCCAGGGCCGGGCGTGGGGGCTGGAAGACTGTACCAACCTTAAGTCTCACTGTGGCATGCCAAGTGGTTCCTATGCCACCTGTCATCTGAGCCCAAACCTCTGTGTCTTATCAGTGCTTCACAAATGCAACAGGCCTTTGTGGTAGAAAGGTAGAAAAGTTTCCTGTTCTGGTCACTTCTTGGGGTCTTCCTTGAATTGTGAAGGTGGCCAGGTTCACATAAAAGGTTAATCAAGTGTTTGCATTTCTCCTGTGAATGTGTCTTGTGTTAGTTTCATTTCCAGGCCCAGCCGGAGACCCAAAGATGGTAAAGGAGCATTTACCTTCCATGTCCCTTTGGGTCACCCCTGCTCCCCCCAAACAGAGATGTATGTGCAAAGGCTTCTCCAGCAGTGGTGGGAAAGCGGGGAGATGCTGAGGGGACTTGGAAAGAAAGAGGAAAGGAAGGGGCAATGCAAGAAGGGTCCAAGTGAGAGACCCCACACCAGCCCCTCCCCCAGGAACTCAAAAGGTGCATTTCCTCTGGGAAGCAATGGAGATCAGGCCCGGAGAATTTCCACCGGCCCCCTTACAATTTAAAAATGGTCAAGCCCTGACAGGGATAAGTCAATGCTTCCGCCCTCAGAGGGACTTGCATTTCAATGCCCTTGAGTTCCTAGAGGCGGGGAGAGCCTTCCAAGTGTGCGAACCCACAATGGCCCCTCCCCACTGGAGAGGCCTTTATTCCTGGAGGCCATTGTGAGCAGACCCGACGAATTTCTCAGACTTCCCTTAAAACTTAAAAGTGCCCCAAGACCCAAGCTTGGAGAAGCAAATGTCCCGCGGGCAAAGGGACTTGCATCTCAATGCTGTGTCCTTTGAAAGGAAAACAGGATTTTGGCCAGCTTTCCTGAGTTCTTCAAAACAAAGATCTGGAAAACCAAGCTGGATCTCAGGATTAGACCCTACAGAGCGTCTGCAACCTGGAAGTCTTTTTTTTTCCCCCTCTTTTAAGAAATAATAAATAAACCCTGACCGCTGCCGGACACCATGGACAAAAATCAATTCCAGTTGTACTGGAAATGCAAAAGGCAAAATAGCAAAACTTGTAGAAGACGACAGGAGAACACTTTCATGATGTTTGCAGTTGAGAAAGACTTTCTTAAGTGGGATACAAAAAGTACTAACTTGTAGGAGATGTTGATAAATGAGTGTTTTCTGAGCTCCTGGAGCACTGGGTTAGTTTGATATTTTCTGTTCCACACTCCCACCCCCCTGCCCCCATCTCCCCACAGAGTGGCTCCTGGCTTCTCCTTTCTGTTGCTCCAAGCTCCTGCTTTATGGGGAGCAGGTAGGATTACCCCGAGAGGATGAGCCCCTCAGCTACAGAAGTGCACTTTGTTTTGGGTGTTTTCTGAGATGTCCTGTCCTTGGCTGCTTTGTTATGCTCTTCATCCTTTAACGATATGTATCCCCTGCTTGGCTTCCGTTCGGTCTCCTCCCGAAGTGCTCTGGATCCTATAGCTCTTGCTGTTGGTAGGGACATTGGGTTACCGTCACAGAGTCAGCTCATGACTTGGATAGAGTGCTCTGATCTCAGGATGGGGCGGCCTCACTGTGGACTCTGCATGCCAATGCTAACTGCCTTGGGGCTGAGATCTGTCTCTTAGGGGTTTTTTTGGCAATTTAATTTTAACATCTTTCCCCAGTTTTCCCAATTTATGCATTCTTTCTGTCTCTTAGTTTTGTTGAAAATGTTTTTTTTTTTTTTTCTGGGGGGGGAGGGGGAGTTCCATGCAACTTATTGCCTTTGTGACATCACTGGAAGAGTCAAAACAGTCTCACTTCCTTGCACTTTCTTAAAAAAATTATTTTATTGAAATATAGCTGATGTACAATATTGTGTTAATTCCCTTCTCTGATTGTCAACCTGATGCGAAGAACTGACTCATTTGAAAAGACCCTGATGTTGGGAAAGATTGAAGGCAGGAGGAGAAGGGGATGACAGAGGAGGAGATGATTGGATGGCATCACCAACTCAATGGGCAAGAGTTTGGGTAAACTCCGGGAGTTGGTGATGGACAGGGAGGCCTGGAGTGCTGCAGTCCATGGGGTCGCAAAGAGTCGGACATGACTGAGAGATTGAACTGATACTGATACTGATTGTGGTAATTGCCACTGTACAGCAAAGTGACTCAATTATACACATATATGTTCTTTCTCATATTGTTTTCCATTATGGTTTATCACAAGATATTGAACATAGCTCCCTGTACTATGTAGTAGGACCTTGTTTCTTAGCCATCCTATATAAAAGAGTTTGCCTCTGTGAATCCCAAACTTCCAATTCTTCCCTTACCCATCCCCACTCCGCCTTGGCAATCACAGGTCTGATCTCTAAGTCTGTCAGTCTATTTCTTAGATGTTTGTGTCGTATTTTAGATTCCACATATCAGTGATATCATGGGTATTTGTCCTCCTTCTTCTGATTTACTTCACTAGTATAATAATCCCTACCTCATATTCTTTCTTTTTAAGAGTTGTCCAGGCTGTTCTTTTATTTAGTTATTTTTAAAATATTTATTTGGACATGGTATCTTCCATCATCATGGTAGCATGCAGGAAGTTTTTTTTCAGTTGAGGCATGTGGGATCTATTTCCCTGATCAGGGATGGAACCTAGATCCCACACATTGGGAACCTGGAGTCTTAAGCCACTGGACCACCAAGCAAGTTCCCAGGCCAATCTTTTCTTATGTCTGTTATTCTTAAGGAAAAGATTCCTCTAAGGTGAGCCAAGCTTAGCAACTCATTTTAACTTAGAGCAACTATTTACTGCTTCACGAGATTCAGCCATCTAACAGGATTCTCCTAAGTCAGCTCTCATTCCAGCTGCTGCTGCTGCTAAGTCACTTCAGTTGTGTCCGACTCTGTGCGACCCCATAGATGGCAGCCCACCAGATTCCCCCATCCCTGGGATTCTCCAGGCAAGAACACTGGAGTGGGTTGCCATTTCCTTCTCCAATGCATGAAAGTGAAAAGTGAAAGTGAAGTCGCTCCGTCGTGTCCGACTCCTAGCGACCCCATGGACTGCAGCCTACCAGGCTCCTCCATCCATGAGACTTTCCAGGCAAGAGTACTGGAGTGGGCTGCCGTTGCCTTCTCTTGCTCATTCCAGCAGTGCTCTGCATACCTGCTTGGGAAGCTCCGAGGGAAGCAGATGAAATTAATTAGGATACAGCCCATCAAAGCCAGGGCAAGTATTTCACCAGCTGTGTACAGAGACCTTCTCACAACCATGGCAAAGGCCACAGAATAAATATTTTTACCACTGAGAGTTTCATAGTCACTGTCCTTTTTGACTCACTCCTCCTCTCTTCAGCTCTCTGTCCTGACAGTCTCAGCCAGTCCACCATGTTTGTTCTCCCAGAGGCATAAGGATTTCTTTTTAGCTTATTTTTGTGGTTTACCCAACTAACCGGGAAATCAAGCCTTTGGGACAGAAGGTAAAATCAAATAAACAATCCTCTGAATGTCTGGGAAACGGCTGCTGGGCCTTCAACTTCAGGAGACACTTGGGCCAGCTGTGCTCTTCTACGTGGGGTCCTCCTCATCCCTCACCACATCGTCGCTGGTTCATATTCTTTTTTAAAGGAATGAGTTTGATCAAATGAGTAATTAGCACCTACTGATGTGATCAAGCTGGTTCCTCTAACTTGCTGAGTAATAATTTCTATGAAAAGATTTCGTCACATTGAATTACCTTTGTATTTTTGGACTAGACCCTACTTGGCCATACATAATATACTGATCTTTTGTTACATTGAGGGAATCCACACAGTTATTCTTTCCATTTGCTTATAAAAAATATAGGCAAGTATCTTTTTGACTTCAGGGTAGGGAAGGACTTCTTAAGCCAAGCATAAAAGGCATTAATCCGTTACAAATTTTGGTATATTTAACTATGTTAGAATTGGGGACTTCTGTTTAGCAAAGACTCAAGAAAGTGAAAAGGCAGGCCACAGACTGAGAAAATATGTGTAACATTTGTAACTGACACAAGATTAGTATCTAGAACATAGAAACAATTCTTACAAATTAGTGGATGGGTAAACAAGGGAAACAGCAACTGACTTTATTTTCTTGGGCTCCAAAATCACTGCAGATGGTGACTGCAGCCATGAAATTAAAAGACACTTGCTCCTTGTGTTGTAGACATGCATTCTGGGAAACAAACTCACTCAGAAAGACAATGCAGATAGTGGAGTGCAGTTTATTACACTCGTGGGCCAAAGGAAGGGTCTCCTCTCAGCCAAGGATCCCAACCAGTTTTTGTGAAAACCTTATATACCCTAAGTGTTTGTGCCCAAACCCACATCCCCAAATTCCCTGAAACTAGTCTGAACAAAGGAAAAGAAAGAAACAAAGTTAACCCATGATTCATTTGCCTTAAGTCTAGGTGGTTAACAGTGGACAATTATCTATAGGCCTGTGGTCATACCCCAATAAGCGTAATAGAATTATGATTCTATTCAGTTACACAGATAATTAGGGTATTCTTTTAGGGAGAGTCTAGGTTCGAGCCCTGGGACTCTTCCTTTTGGGGTCCTGGTTTTCCAGTTGGTATGTCGTTTCCACAGATATTTGGGCCACAGTCCAGCCCAAGATGGAGTCCTGCTTTCAAGATGGAGCCTGTTCTATCTGTTTCCTCCTTCACTTGGAAGAAAAGTTATGACCAACCTAGACAGCATATTAAAAAGCAGAGACCTTTGCCAACAAAGGTCCATCTAATCAAGGCTATGGTTTTTCCAGTGGTCATGTATGGATGTGAGAGCTGGACTATAAAAAAAGCTGAGCGCTGAAGACTTGATGCTTTTAAACTGTGGTGTTGGAGAAGACTCTTGAGAGTCCCTTGGACTTCAAGGAGATCAAACTAGTCAATCCTAAATAAAATCAATCATGAATACTCATTTGAAGGACTGATGCTGAAGCTGAAGCTCCAATACTTTGGCCACCTGATGTGAAGAACTGACTCATTAGAAAAGACCCTGATGCTGGGAAAGATTGAAGGCAGGAGGAGAAGGGGACGACAGAGGGTGAGACGGCTGGATGGCATCACTGACTCAATGGACACGAGTTTGAGCAAGCTCCAGGAATTGGTGATGGACAGGGAGGCCTGCTGTGCTGCCGTCCATGGGGTTGCAAAGAGTCAGACTCGACTGAGCAACTGAACAACAACAAATCAGTAGGCAAATGGAAAAAGAAAACACTACAAAAAAGGGCAAAAATCAAAACCAGGTGCAACATAAAAGAGAAAATGCAAATGACCAAGAAACTTAGGAAGGAAAGATTTGCCTTGCCAGTGTCAATGAAAATAATCAATAAGCAATCTATAATAGAATAGAAAAGAGTTTTAACTGAGCCAAAGTGAGGACTCTGTGGTGATCCAAGGATGAAAAAGCAGATAAAACCAAGGAGGGCCTTGGAATGCAGGAACAGAAAAACTACACCCTTATCGTCCTTCCCTCCCCCATGTAATATCAGGTCCTCCTGAGCAGGATAACCTGTCTCCCCTCCTTACCCCATAGGGGGAAGGTATTTGCCTTACTCTTCCCTCCACCCTTCCGTTGAGGCTCAGCTGGTAAAGAATCTGCCTGCAATGTGGGAGACCTGGGTTCGATCCCTGGGTTAGGAAGATTCCCGGGAGAAGGGAAAGGCTACCCACTCCAGTATTCTGGCCTGGAGAATTCCACAGTTTACAGTCCATGGGGTCACAAAGAGTCGGACACAACTGAGTGACTTTCACTTCACTTCACTTCCTTCCACCCAGTATACATGCCTCATACAATCAGCAAATGACCCACAAGACCATTATCCCACTTGTACCCCGGGTATAAAAATGTGAGAGTTGAACTATAAAGAAAGCTGAGCGCCAAAGAATGGATGCTTTTGAACTGTGGTGTTGGAGAAGACTCTCGAGAGTCCCTTGGACTGCAAGGAGATCCAACCAGTCCATCCTAAAGGAGATCAGTCCTGAGTGTTCATTGGAGGGACTGATGCTGAAACTGAAACTCCAATACTTTGGCCACCTGATGTGAAGAGCTGACTCATTTGAAAAGACCCTGATGCTGGGAAAGATTGAAGGTGGGAGGAGAAGGGGACGACAGAGGATGAGATGGTTGGATGGCATCACCGACTCAATGGACATGAGTTTGAGTAAACTCTGGGAGTTGATGATGGACAGGGAGGCCTGGAGTGCTGAAGCCCATGGGGTCGAAAAGAGTCGGACACAACTGAGTGACTGAACTGAACTGAAGGACCCCTGCTCAACGTCAGTTCTCCCTTGAGCTGGCCCGCTGGTCTAACAGCTCTCCCACTCTGATAAACTTTATTTCTCTCTCACTCTGCCTCATGTCTGGAAATTCTTTTCCAACCCGTGACCAGACCATGACAGACTCTAGCCTGGAAGACAGCTTCTCAGAGTCAGTCAGAGCCTGAAACAGTGTTCTGGAGATGCATGGTGTTCAGAGCAGTTCCATAAATTGTCAGAACAAAGAACATCAAACAAGTCAAGGATACATTCCTTTAAGTTAAAACAACAACAACAACAACAAACCAGACCAGCTGATGAGTCAGTAAGGCCTTGGCACCTGGGAAGGGAGCCTTTTCATCCAAGCAGCCCCAGGAAGGGGGACGTTTCATTTTTATTTTTATCATGGACAGTCTTTACTTCTGGTCAATGTGTCCTTTTCTTTCACAATTAAAGCAGATGTACAGTTTATATTCAATAGGCCACAAACAGTCTTAAATTTGAGTTAAGTCATGCATAAGCCAGAATGCCTTCCCCAGACCTCAGTGCGTGAACATTTCTACCATAATTAGTAATCAGGAAAATGCAGGATCATAGTGAGAGAGCATTTCCACCCACCAGCCTGGCAGATATGAAGTCTGAAAAAACCCAGTGGTAAACATGGCAAATTTTGTGTTATACATATTTTTTTTCAAAATTTTAAAAAGCATGAGAATGATAAATCCATCTGTGGCTTATTGTTGTGATGGAGCATTGGAGTGGTAGGGTCAGGATGGTATATGGCCCTGTGCCAGGGTTGGGTGGTGGCTTCATAGGTGTTAATGAGCTTTATTCTTTAAACAAACAAAATGAAAATGGGCCTTGAGTGGACCTGTCTGACAGATAGTGAGTAATCCAATTCTATGCATCTGCATTAAAAAAAAAAAACAAACAAACTAGAAAACCAAATACCCATGACTTGTTCTTAAAACGAACACAAGAAGCCCCTTGGGTCCACCATTTGCTTCCTCTATGTCATCAACAGGGTTTTCAGTTTCGCTACATGGAATAGTCCCTGACAACTACTGTCAAGTGATCTTTGACAAAAGAGCAAAGGCAATTCAATAGAGAATGAATAATCTTTTCAAGAAATGGTGCTGGAACAACTGGATGTCCATATGCCAGAAAAAAAATAATCTAGATACAGACTTTATGTCTTTCAAAAAAATTAACTCAAAATGAGTAACGTGGAATGTGAAACTAAAAAATCCGAAAGATGATGACCTAGAGGAAAATCTAGCTGACTTTGCATTTGGTGATGACTTCTTTGGCTACACCACCAAAGGCACGAGCCATGAAAAACACAGAGGCAAACTCAAAGAATTAGGAGAGTACAATCTCTTCATTCCAGGATTCAGGCAGGAGGTAGATGCCCCCACACCCACCCCCTGTAAACCAATTGGAGATTCATTCCCTGTGGACCAAAACTCCAAGATGAGAAGAGCAGGACAATTAAGGGAGGAGGCTAGGCCCTGTCCAGATCACATTTCTCATTCTAGAAGTCAGGAGACCTCTCCGACCACGCATGCACAGAAAGGCTCCTTGAAGGTCAAAGTGGGGGAGTGATGTCAAGGGATGCTTTACCCACAGGCCTCTGGGATAGAATCCATCTTGGCTAAGAGATGTGTGTGCACACATGGGAATATCCTGAGTTGTACCAAATATGGACTGTGAACCGGGCAAATCAAAATGATTGGCCAAAGGAATGCCCCATATAAGTGATTTAAACTACCACAAGGGTATGACTCAAGGAGTCTCCCTCTGAGTCTGCCCATGTGTCTACCCACACATATTATTGTCCTCTTTTCCTCTTACTAAACACTTTACTTGCTTCAATACTGTCTTTGTGGGAATTTTTTAAAATTTTTATATATATATATATATATATTTATTTATTTATTGGCTGTGCTGGGTTTTGTTGTGGTGCACAGGCTTCTTTAGTTGTGGCATGCAGACTTAGTTGCCTTGTGGCATGCAGGATTTTAGTTCCCTGAGCAGGGATTGAACTCATATCTCCTGCATTGGAAAGCATATTCTTAACCACTGAACCACCAGGGAAGTCCCTGTGGGAATCCTTTTCTGCAAAGCCAAAGGAACAGGGCCTTTGTCACTGACCACTGGTCTAGTGGCTAGGATCTGGTGCTCTTACCACATCAACTCGGCCTCAATCTCTGGTTGTGAACCCAAGTTTCACTCCAAGCCATCACAGGCCGAGGCCACTCACCCGAGATCAAGATGACAGATGACAAAGAAGCCAGGCTCTCAAGAGATGAGAAGCTGGACAGTTTCTCGGTTGTGCTCTGGCCCCTGCTTCCCTGGGAGCTCCATTCTGGGGACGCCAGTGGGTAAAGTCATGAGTGACTACTGGGAAACAGGGCTTCCCAGTGGGGCACCCGGCAGGGCAGGGGTGAGGAAATATAGAGTCACGATAGCACCACTCCAGATCAGAACCTGGGCCAGAGTCACCTTGGTATTCAATGGCCATGGGGATTACAGTGGTGATACACCACCCACCTTGTCTGTCTCTTGTCTGTTGCAGCCTGGTTGCCTGCCATACCTGTCTCCCTCCTGCTCTGCTGGGGTGGCCCTCCCCGTCCTCCTCTTTGCTGAGCTCAGATCAAAGCCCCTGCTCCCAGATCCATCATCTGGCTCCCATCTTCTTCTCCCACACTCTCAGGTTTCGTACATTTGCTTTTTTTTGATCGCCGGAAGACATGGACTCGACCTTCAGCAAGAAAAGGGATTTATTTGGCATGAGGCTGGGTAGATCACCCAATGAGCAGAATGTCTCATCTTAAGCAAGTCTCGAGATGTGCAGCTGTCACTTGTTTTGAGAGTGGTCCAGAGTATGAAAGGGCCCTGTAGAAGGTCAGGGCTGCAGACCAAGCTGCTAGGCCACTAGAGCTAGAAGATGCAGCCAGTCTAAAGGCTCAAGAGGATCTGTCCATGGTAGATAGTGATGCCGGGACAGAGTCTGGGGGAAAGCCTCAGTAGAAGGATTCCAGTACAGATACATAAAGGTTTGGAGCAAGGCCATATCTTCCATGGAAGAGCTATTCACCACTCAAAAAGCAGCTGTTGTCATGCTACTGGGCTGTGGTCCAGACTTTGAGCCTGATCCCAGGATATCAAGTGCCTATGTGACTGATGATGCCCATCATGACCTGAATATTGGCAGACCTGCTGAGTCCTGTAGCCAGGAGGGCATGGCAGCAAACCAGTAGAGATGGCACCTTCCCGAACAGGCCCAACTGGGGCCCAAGGCCCAAGTCGGGTACACGGACAGGTAGTCAAGACCCCAGGTCACCTGCCTGCATCATACAGTACCCTCTCCCAGCTTACACCTTCTGGGCTTCTGGGCAGAGGTTCCCTATGACAGACCCATGCAGGGGAAACACTCAGACCTGGCTCTTGGGTGTGTCACCGTGGTGAGGTGAGTACTCCAGGTGGGCAGGACACTTGGCTGTCCCCTTGGTAGAGAGAGCTATGGCCTGAGATAAAGATGTCATGGAAAACAAGTTGACTGATTGGTCCGGGACCCAGGAGGAATAAGACTGGGTCAGTAGAAAGTGTTCTGCACCCAGTTCCAATGTGTGGTATGGAGGTCTTCCCCAGTTCAGATCAGTTCAGTTCAGTTGCTCAGTTGTGTCCGACTGTTTGTGACCCCATGGACTGCAGCACTCCAGGCCTCCCTGTCCATCACCAACTCCTGGAGTTTACTCAGACTCATGTCCTTTGAGTCAGTGATGCCATCCAACCATCTCATCTTCTGTCATCCCGTTCTCCTCCTGCCCTCAATCTTTCCCAGCATCAGGGTCTTTTCAAAATGAATCAGCTCTTCACATTAGGTGGCCAAAGGATTGGAGTTTCAGCTTTAGCATCAGTCCTTCCAATGAACACTCAGGATTGATCTCCTTTAGGATTGACTGGTTGGATCTCCTTGCAGTCCAGGGGACTCTCGAGAGTCTTCTCCAACACCACAGTTCAAAAGCATCAATTCTTTGGTGCTCAGCTTTCTTTTCAGTCCAACTCTCACATCCATACATGACTGCTGGAAAAACCATAGCCTTGACTAGGTCTTCCCCAGCACCAAGCAATTCTCACACACCAGCTGGTGTAATTCAGCGCAACGGCAACACACTTTGAGTCTCCCCGGAGATAGCATCAGATCCCACATGTTAAGGGCTCAGTCTCAAAAGACTGCCCCTCACCACTTCAGATGCCAAGCACAAGCCAGGTTGTGTTCATGGACACAGACGCTCTCGAAACCCCGTCCTGTTGAGTTTTTATTAAGGCTTCCTCACACAGGCATTATTGATGAAAGCTTAGGCCCTCTTGGGCTAGAGGTCCTGACTTCTGGGCTCAGGGCATTGCTTCTATCAGAGCTCATGGGAAGGGCTCTGTAGAAACCTGCCATCTGGCTAACGTGGACTCCTCATAATCAGGGATCACCTGGCCAAGAAAAGACTGCTGTATTGGCAGGGCAGTTGATCCTGAGAACTTCAGGAGCTAGCACTGCTGCTCTCCAACGACAGTAAGAAGTATGTCCGTGACACACAGATTCACTAGGGGTTCAAGCCCTGGTCAGGGAACTAGATCCTGTATGGGGTAACTGAGTTCGCAGGCACAACTAAAGATCCCACACATGGCAATGAAGATCCTGCAAGCTGGCAACACACACCTGGTGCAGCCAAATAAATAAATCTTTAAAAAATATTAATATACAAGCAATTTAATAAACTTGAATGATAAACAAAATAAGCAACTGCACAATGGTGGCCTAATAAGGAGAAAACCATTAAACACTCAGAGATGTGGTGGGTAAAGGTCTGGTTCAGTCGTCCAGGAGAATCACCTAGACCAGTGGAGATGCTTTCTGAGGGAGAGAAAGATCTAGAATGGGTGATGGAGGAGGGTACAGTAGATGGCAAAATGGACACGAAGCGCTCTTGTTGGAGTCTGCCCCCATGTTCGAGACACTCACGGTCTTATCGACTGTGACTTTTGTCTCTCCTCCCACCAAGAGGCAGAGTCCATTTTGGCAGGCTGAGAAGCTGAACTTGCCAATGTGTAGTGCATAGAGCCACATCCTCCAAAAAAGTTCAAGTTCCTTAAAAAAAATAAAATAAAAATGTACAGACATTAAAAAAAAAAAAAGTTCAAGTTCCAGTCCTTGGTACCTGTGAACATGACCTTCTTTGGAATTAGTCTTTGCAGATGTTACTGAGTTAAGAAGGGGTCACGCTGGATTTGGGTGGGCCCTAAGTCCAAAGACTGGGGTCCTGAATTTGTATTGATTTCTTTATTTTGCTGCTCAGCGGTGAAAGTGCAAAGTCACAACCACTGGACTACCAGGGTGTCCTTAGAAAGAAGAAGGAAAGTTGGACCTAGACACAGAGGAGACACATGGGGAAGAAGGTCATGTGAAGACGGAGACAAAAACTGGAGCCATGCAGCTATAAGGCAAAGAAGAGCAAAGATGGCTAAGAGCCCCCAAGCACCTAAGAAGAGGCAAAGGAGGACCACCCCCCCTACCAGAGCCTTCAGAGGGAGCATGGCCCTACCAACACATTCATTTTGGACTTGAAGCCTCTAGAACTATGGAGAAAATACATTTCTGTTTCTGTTGTTTGAAGCCACCAAACTCGTGGCCCTTTGTGGTATGGCAGTCTCCTCTTGGGGCTTCCCTGGTGGCTCAGGTGGTAAAGAATCCACCTGCAATGCAGGAGACTGGGTGCCATCCCTGGATTGGGAAGATCCCCTGGAGAAGAGAAAGGCTACCCACTCAGGTATTCTGGCCTGGAGAATTCCATAGACTAAGTCCATGGGGTCACAAAGAGTTGGACACAACTGAGCGACTTTCACCTTCACCTTCACCTTCACCAGTCTCCTCTTGGGGTCTGGGATAGACAGTTATATCCAGCCAGCCCCTAGCAGGGTCAAGTCCCAGCAGCTTCAAGTGCCAACCAGCTTGAGGACATACCCTGACATCGGTTCTCATTCCCCTGAGACCACTTTCTGACATATGCAACCTACACACCAGCCCTGTCTCCAGGGGCATATACATCCACATCTCATTTCCAGACTCCAGGCAGGCCCAGCATATTCCTGATTCTTGTTCTCTAAACCAGGAGTCAGCGAGGAAAGGAGGGCTATGGAGGGGCCTCTGCCAACCGCTGCGGTGTAATTAAACAGCCCTGTGTGGTTATCGATTCCATCACTTGCCAAGGCCTGGCAATGAAGCAGGCAACAATTGAATCAAGTTATCTCTGCAGCCAGAGGGCTTGGACTCCGCGGCTCTCCCTGGCAGCCCATGGGAACCCGGCCCTCCATCTGAGGCGGCTTTCCAGGCCAAGGCCTTCTTTCTCCAGGCTAGTCCAAGGAAGCCAGGGCAGACTGTGGGAGAGATAAGGGAAGAGATGGAGGGAGCGTGAAAGTGGCACGCTGGGCTCAGGCGGGGACAGAGAGAGACGCAGGTAGGTAGCTAATCCGGTGCACCCGGGGCCCCAGCATCCCAAACCGCTCGGTTGGCTCTCCCAGAGACCCACCCAACCTCACGCTTTTCTCTCTTATTAAAAAAAAAAAAAAATGTTTTCGTTTTTAAAATTTTAACAAAGGTATACGTTTACAACGACAGCGAGAGAACGGCTGAGTTGGAGAGACGGGATCGTTAAAGGGAATCCGGAGAGACGGATGCTGCGCGAAGGATGTGCGAAAGGGGCTTAAATCGTGACCCCCCTCCCCCAGTCCCGAGGCCGCGAGCTCGTGGGGGATCCCGGGAGGCGCTCCTCCACCCCGGACCCTGGTATCCCGGGCTGGCCCCGCGCAGTCGGCATATCCAGGGCCAGGTGCTCCGGGCCGGACGCTGGCGATGGCAGGAAACCGTGGAATCGGGGACCCCCCGCCCCCCCGCCCCGGGACTCCGGGAAAGGCCCCGCCCCCGGCTTCCCGCGCTGGCTCCCGCGGCCTCCAGCCTCGCGCTCGCCCACCCAGCCCCGCTCCCCTCGCTCCCGCGCGCGTGCGCCCGCTCCCCTCTGCTGACGCGGGCGCGCGCGCGCGCCGTGTCCGTCGTCCCAGGCGGGAGCCGGAGACCGCGGGGCGGGCGGCTGGCCGGAGAGCGGGCGCCCGGAGCGCCTGGAGCGCGGCCCATCTAGGCGGGAGCGCGGGCGGGGAGGGGTGGGGCGGGGAGCCCTGGCTGCGAGCGGGGTGGCCGCCGATCCCCCGAGTCGGCGGGCCCGGACGCGGCGCCAAGCGCGAGGGCCGGGCTCCCGGGGCGGGTGGCCATGGGTGGGAGCCAGAGGTGGCAGCTGGAGCCGCGGAGCCGGCGGGCTGGGAGGGTTTCGGCCCGCGGCCCCTGACGGCCCCCAGCGGCCTGGCGCGCCCCCGCGCCTACGCGGGGGCGGGGGGGGGGGCGGTAGCCGTGCAACGCCCCGCGCGCCCGCCCATCCCCCGCTACCCTTTTTTTTTTTCCTGGCGGGGTGCGAGGGAGCATGCCCGCGCCGGGCCGCGGACAGCTAAGGGTTAACCGGAGGGGCGTGGAGCTGCCCCCACCCCGGGGGCGTGCCCCCCTCCCCCGCTAGGCGGCCCGCCCCCGAGCTAGGCTATGGCCCCCGGCCCCAGCCCGGGGCCCGAGGTCCCGCGATCGGGCCAGTGAAAGGCGTTTTCCCGTGGCCGCCCTCCTCCCCTCGGCGGCCGGCACCATGGGATGTAATATGTGCGTGGTCCAGAAGCCGGAGGAGCAGTACAAAGTGATGCTGCAGGTAGGGCTGCCCGGCCGCGGGGGCGAGGGGCGGGAGGGCGGCACCTGGAGGGGAGGGCCCGATGGAGGGGCCGAAGGGCCCCGAGCGGAGAAGGTTACGGAGGCATTTTCGTCCTCCGTCTCTAGGGCGGCTGGATGTTGGTGTCCGTGGGAACCAGGCACAGATGTGGGGGCGGATGGGAGTCCCTGCGTGGAGATCGGGGTACGGGACGCATCCCTGGGGCGCTCGATTGATTGCGAGGCGAGCCCTGGATCCCGATCGGTCCGGGTCGGGAAGTTGGGCTGAGCCCGGGTCCGCTGCGCGAGCACCTCGGGACCCTGAGCCGGGAAACGAGTTGCCGCCGGCGCCGGCGCGGGACGGGGGTTGCATAGCAACGGCCTGCGTTTCCCTGATCTCGCTGGCCCCGCTGGCCCCGCTGGCCCCGGGGCTGGGGAAGGGAGGTGGGCACTCTCGGAGCGCCGGGAGGCGGGGGCAAATCGCGGTCCCCGTGGGGCAGGGGTACGGGGGCCCGCGGGCCGCGCCCCGGGACCCCGCCGACGCCCGGCCGGCGCGATCAGGTACCTCCCCCAGCAACCCCTCTCCGCTCCGGCCCTGCCCAAGCCAACGGTGGGCTCCCAGGCCTTCAGGGCCTCGGGTGAGCGGCCGTCGCCGGGTCTACTAGAAGGGCAGCCCGCGGCCTTCGGTGCCCGGCCCGCCCTGTGCCCCGCAGGGCCTTTGGGCGGTGG
Organism: Bos indicus; assembly: GCF_029378745.1. Lineage (NCBI taxonomy): Eukaryota > Metazoa > Chordata > Mammalia > Artiodactyla > Bovidae > Bos > Bos indicus. The sequence goes on along the minus strand of NC_091789.1, from coordinate 39,086,466 downwards.
GTGGGGGCGTGGACCCGGCAGTACTCTACGCCCAGAGAGATGGGAGACTCCAGGTCGCGCTCTCGGACCCGGAGCCGGGCTCCTTTGCTTGTGCGTGGCGTGACTTCGTGAGTGCGTGCTTGTGCCCCGTCTGTGTGTGCGCGGAGGCTCCTGCCACCCCGTGTGTGTGTACTTTCTCTGTGAGCCCTGAGAACCGTCTAGAGACATGTCCTGGATGGCTTGGTCTGAGACGTCCCCCGGGCTCCGTGGAGGGAGTTCAAGGTCAAAGGTGGAGGGGATCTGGACCCAGGGGCAGGCCGGGCTCACCCAGGTATACGTTTCTACTCTGGGTTTGTTGGTCCGGACCGGGCGCACGTGCAGGTCGGAGAGGTGCTGGCTGGGAGAAGGGGATCTCCTTAGGAAAATTGGGGAACCTCCTGCAGGCATTGGCGGTGGCGCGGGGGAGACGGGGGAGGACGTGGTGGGAGTGTAGGTCCTTGGGCCCACCCGGGTAGAAGCCGGCGGCGGGTGGGACGCGGAATCTTGCCCCAGTCTGGTGGCGCTCCTCCCCGCCTGTCCCAGGCCGGTCTCCGTGGACGCGCAGGCCTTCTGCTTTCCCTGCTCGTGGCTCTCCGCCTTCTTTCTGCTCAGCCCCCCCACCCCCGCCCCCCAGCCCCGCGGTTAGTTTCATCTGTCCTTCCAGGTGTTTGGAAATCTTGGCTTGGCTATTACCTTTTCCCCTTCCTGCGATCCGGTTCGGGAATGACCCAGGTTGGGATCACTAGAGGAGGCCTTCCGGTGGAATCCCAGGGGTCGCCCCCCACCCCACCCCCAACCGCAGCCCCCTGCTTGGTTTCATCTCTCCTTCCAGCTGTTTGGAAATTTTGGTCTGGTTATTTCTATTTCCTCCTCGTGCGATCGGGTTGGGGAATGACCCAGGTTGGGGTCACTAGACCAGGCGGTCCTGTGGAATCCCAGTGGTCTGCACCAAGGCTGCAGGGAAGGAGGTTGGGAGCGGTAGGTGCGTTGCCCTCGTTGGTCGATGAGGCCATGCCATCCCATCTTCACGGTTGCCTTTTCTTGCAATCGTTCCATCAAATAGCAAGCAAATCCAAAGCTCTTGAGTTGGCTCTTGATGGTAGTAGCACTTCATTAAGGGCCAACCCAGTGGGGATGTGTGGAAAGTGGAAGGCAACCTGCCCCACGCTGCAGGCCTGAGTTGAGCCAGCCAAGCTTGGGAGAGGATGCTGCTGTGATCTTCTGGATTCCCCAGGGCAGGAGTGGGGGTCCTCAGGTCTGGCTGGGTTAGCCTTCAGGGAGGCTCCCTGTTAGAGGAAGGCTTGAGGTGAACCTGGACAGGGAAGTCCTGGGCCAGGTCTCCTGGAGGGAGACCCCTGAGCCCTAGGCAAGTAGCTCCCCCGAGAGATGGGTCCTTTTCCTTTCCTAGTCTTTGCCAGCCCTCACCGACCAGGCCCTGGGGACATTGATCCCTTTTAAAGCTCCCATAGAAGTTTGGACAGAATCGGAGACTGGATGTAGTTTGATTTTACCTTTTACATCTTTACATTGATCTTTTAATTTTTACTGCACTATAGTTGATTTATATTGTTGTGTTTCTGCTGTACAGCAAAGTGAATTATTTATACTTACGTCTACTCTTTTTTAGATTCTATTTCCATATAGATCATTACAGAGTACAGAGTGGAGTGCCCTGTGTTACACAGTATGGCTGCAGTTTTTTAGAAAAGAAACTGTCCTTTCAAAGGAAAATCAAAGAGAATTGAATTGTAAAAAATCTAGAGAGAAGGGAAAGCCATTAGCTATCCCAAATGACTCCGGGTCTGTTGGCTAGCAGGGACCTTCTCCTGGCTTGAACCTCTTTTCAGAGGGAAGAAAGTTTTTGTCCAGAAGACCAGCTTCCAGGACCTCTGCCTACCTGCCACTTAAATTCTGGTACTTCCCGATTTCAGAGATGCTTCTCCATGGCTTGTCCATATGTGCCTGTGGCCCCAGCATCTTACCAAAATAAGGAACCCCACCAGGACACAGTGCAGCCCAGAGACACACACAAGGACACCTACACCACTTGCCATGTGGCTTCCTTATGCCCTGAGGCTCTTTCCTAGGTCCCCAGAGGCCTCTGACCCCCAGGTTAAGAAGTCTCAAGTCTCTATTCCAGCCTTGATTCCAGACCCTTTTCTCCAGATGATTCACAGGTATTTTAAAAAAAATGCACACATAGAGAGTTATATTGATGTATAATCCACATACCTTTGCAACATGTAAAGTTGAGTGGTTTTTAGTATATTCAGAATTGTGCAACCATCACCAATTCCAGACCATTTTCATCACCTTAAAAAGAAACATTGTACCCATTAGCAGTCACATGCCCATTCGTGCCAATAGCTCCTAGGCTCTGGCAACCACTAGTCTACTTGTCTTTATGGACTTGCCTGTTTCAGACATTTCATTTCAATGGAACCAGTTTCATTTTAGGAACTGTATGATACCTGATCTTGATACCTGATCTTTTTTTTTTTTTTAGTTCTACCAGTTTATTGCTACCAACCCGTGACCCTCCACCCTCATGCACACATGCTCAGTCATGTAACCCCATGGACTGCAGCCTGCCAGGCTCCTCTGTCCATGGACTTTTCCAGGCAAGAATACTGGAGTGGGTTGCCATTTCCTTCTCCAATACCTGATCTTTTGTTGTCCAACTTTTTTATCATGTTTTTAAGGTTCTTCCACATTGTAGCATGTTCTCGGTATGAAATTTCTTTTTATTACTCAATAATATTCCATTGTGTGGCTATATACCACATAATATTTATCGTCATCCAGTGATGGACATTTGACTTATTGCCACCTTTTGGCTAGTGTGAACAGTCATCCTGTGCACCTGAGAGTACAAATATCTGTTTGAGTCCCTGCTTGCAATTCTTTCGGGTAAATACCTAGAAATGGATTTGCTGGATTATATGGTAATTATGGTTATTATTTTGAGAGCTGCCAAACTCTTTTCCACAAAGCCTACATCATTTTACATTTTATATTCTCACCAGCAGTGTAAGAGGATCCTAATTTCTTTACAGCCTCTCCAACATACGTTTTAGATTAGAGCCAACCTATTATTTGAGGTGGTATCTGTCTCATTGTGCTTTCCAAATGCATTTCCTGATGAGTATCCTTCCTGTACTATTGACTATTTGCTTATCTTTTCTGGAGAAATGTCTATCTTTATGCCTTCACCACAGCTTTTACTAGAGCTTTGTAAATAAATTTTGAAGTGTGGGTCTTCCAACTTTGTACTCTTCAAGATTGTTCAAGATTGTTGTACTCTTCAAGATTCAGGTGTCTGTTCTGGGTCACCTGAATTTCCATATGAATTTTCGAATCAGTTTGTCACTTTCTGAAAAGCCAGCTGTGATTTTGTAGGAATTGGGTTGAATTCATATTGAATATTGCATGGAATAGATATTGAAATTGTATTGAATATTACATTGAGTTTGGGGGAGTATTACCCATGAACATGGGATGTCTTTTTATCCCACTTGTGAAATCTTAGTTCCCTGTCTAGGGATTGAACCTGGGCCCTTGGCAGTGAAAGCACAAAGTCCAAACCACTGGACCACTGGGGAATTCCCCGGGTCTTCAATTACCTTTACCAATGTTTTGTACTTTTGTTAAATGTATTCCTGAGTACTTTATTCTTTATGATTTTATTGTAAGAGTTGTTTTCTTAATTTCCTTTTCATTTTTCTTGTTGCCACTGTATAAAAATACAATTCAGTTTTTTGTATTGGTCATGTATCTTGCAACCTTATTAAACCCATTTATTAGCTGGAATAGTTGTTTTGAGTGAATTCCTCAGGATTTCCTATATATAGTAGAGATAGTTTTCCTTCCTTTCCAATCTTCCTTTCATTTCATTTTATTGGTGGAGCCTTGCGGTTCTTGGATCAACCAGGGATTGAACCCCTACCCTGTGGAATGGAAGCACTGAGTCTTAACCACTGGACGGCCAAGGAAGTCCCGTCTCTTGCCTTTCTTTTTCTTGCCTACTTGCTCTGGCTAGCACCTCCAGTGCACTGTTGAATGGAAGTGGTCAGTGGGCATCCTTGCCTTGTTCCTGATCTAAGTGGGGAGGCTTCCAGTCTTTGTCCCGTGAGTATGAAGTTAGCTGCGGGTTTGTCATAGATGTTCTTTATCAGGTGGAGGAAATTCCCTTCTATTCCTAGTTTGAGTGTTTTTATCATGGAGGGTTGTTAGATTTTGTTGAATGGTTTTTCTGTGGCCACTGAGGTGATCCTGTGGTGTTTTTGGCCCTGGGTTCTTCTGATGTGGTCTATCACAGGTATGTCAGAAGTGCAGCCTGTCAGAACCCCAGTTCCATTTCTGTTGTCCCAATCTTATCTTCCAATGATATTTAACCAAATGTGGGTGCTAGGGGCCTGGGGGGCCCAGGGAGAGCTTGGAAAATCTGGAAATGACCCTTAGTCGGGGGCCGGGTCATGCAGGTTGTTAGGAAGAGGAAGAAGCCAGGTCACAAAGGGTAGAAAGGATGATAGTCTGGTCACTGTACACTGAGACACCAAAGAGCCTTCGAGAGCCATTCCTGGTGTCCCTGCTTGCTGGGCTTGTGTCCTTCTCTCTGTCTGACACCATGACCCCTTGTCCTGGATCTGTCTGAGCCATTGATAGAAAATTCTAGAAAGGCAAACTATAGTGACAGAAAGCAGATGGTGGTAGTGGGGGGGGGATGCTGGTGGCCTGAAAAGGAAAGTGTTAAGTCACTCAGTTGCGTCTGACTCTTTGAGACCCCATGGACTGCAGCCCGGCAAGGTCCTCTGTCCATGGAATCCTCCAGGTAAGAATACTGGGAGTGGGTTGCCATCTCCTTCTCCAGGGGATCTTCCTGACCCAGGGATTAAACCTGGGTCTCATACATTGCAGCCAGTGGGGATGGCCTGCTGCTGCTGCTGCTAAGTCACTTCAGTCGTGTCTGACTCTGTGCGACCCCATGGACTACAGCCTACCAGGCTCCTCCATCCATGGGATTTTCCAGGCAAGAGTCCTGGAGTGGGGTGCCATCACCTTCTCTGAGGGAAGCCCTAGTGGTTAGGATTTGGAGCTTTGACTGCAGTGGCCCAGGTTCAGTCCCTGATCAGGGAACTGAGATGCTGCAAGCTGGCCTCAAAAAAAAAAAGCAGGTGGGGGGCACGCAGGTCAGTATTTGCAGGGATGGTGGAAGGGGTGGGAGGACCCTTTTGGGAATGATGGAGATGGTCACTCTGTTGATTGTGGCGATGGCTTTATAGATGTACACATACCCCTGATATCAAAACTTTTTCAAACCGTATGCTCTAAATACGTGCAGCTGATCATACGGCAATTTTACTCCAGTAAAGCTTTAAAAACAAGAAGGCAAAAGGAGAAGGGGGCGGCAGAGGATGAGATGGGTGGATGGCACCACTGACTCAATTTAACATGAGTTTGAGCCAACTTCAGGAGATAGTGGAGGACAGACAAGCCTGACAGGCTGCAGTCCATAGGGTCGAAAGAGTCAGACACGACATAGCAACTGAACAACACATACACTTAACAAAAGCACTTTTCTTACCAAAAGCACATGGGAGCACTTAGCTTAGCAGGGGCCCCTGGTAGGGCCAAGTAAATCTTTCTTACCTTCTCCTTCAGGGCCCCTGCCAGGGAATACAGTGTGTGGAGGTACTGAATGGTTCCCTGACTCAGTTCCTCAGCTTCTACATGTGCCACATGGGAATACAGAGGGCCTGCCTCCTGGCATCACTGCCATTGAGAAATCAGCAGGGCATTTGGTCCCCTGGAATCTCATCTGGGTGGGCGAGGGGTTGTGAACATCTGATCAGGCACTAAGGAGTGGAAAGTGGATGGAGAAGGCCTTCCTCATGAAACTGTCACAATGTCCAGTGACAGAAGAATGTCCAATATTATCGTGAGAGTTTTCCTAACAAGAAAGAAGTGGGGGGGACTTACCTGGCCCTCCCGGCAGTTAAGACTCTGCCCTTCCAAGGCAGTGTGTTGGGGACCCCCTGGTCCGGGAACTAAGATCCCACAGGGTGGGGTACAAAACCAGACGGGCCCTGAGTTGTGAAGTAGAAAATATGAGATGAGTCAGGCACTGGACAGATACTGAGATGGAGGTACACTGAGTCCTTCTGCACATGAGCCGCACCAAAAGAAGAAAGACCGAGAAGCTGGGGTTCAGAGCTGGCTTCAGATGTTACAAAGCATCGCCCCTCTTTGTTAGTGCAGTCTGTCTCTTCTCAAGCTTGCTTTGAGCAGTGGAAATAAAAGGAATATTTTCATTTTGCATTGATCACTGAGGAAGGCTTCATTTGAATGAAAAGAATATTTCAGTCTTTATGGAGAATATTTGGATTACTGCAAGACATGGCCTTTGCCTTTGGGCCAACCAGGTTAGCCCAGAGGTACGTAGGTGGGAAGCTGTGAGCACACAACCAAGGATGACCTTAGGAAGTGCTTTGCTTCACTTGTCCAATGTGGCTTCAGTGGGGCATCCCTCACTCCCAGCCTCTCTCCAGGCAGGACTTGAGAGGTGCCTGAGAGGCCTGCTCAACCCTGGAAAGGCAGGAGGTTCAGGGCTGCTGGGTCGGATTTCAGCTTGCCCCTGGGTGGGCACCACCCACCCTTTGGGGAGGGCTTGGTGGGAAGAGAGACCCTGTGAAGCCCTTGCCTGTGGTCTGAATCCCTTCCAGGTGCCTGCAAGTCCCGGTTCCTCAAGGGGGCGCTCTGGGCCAGCACGACTACCCTGAGGCCCTTGTTAAAATGCAGAATCTGCTTCAACAGGTCCAGGGTGGGGCCTGAGATTACTCACATGCTCCCAGGGGATGGATGTTCGTGCTGCTGGTTTTAGCCTACACTGAGCAGTGAGGACCTTGAGCGGGACTTTGGATAAATCCGTGAACCCACAAATTCCATCAGTATCACCTAGCAAGAGAGTTTATTACAAATAAAAGGGAGGAGGCCTCAGCTCATATCTATCAAATCAATTTCCAGGGATGATTGTCCATGTGCGGCCCCCAAGGGACATAATCTGCTCTTCCAGGCCACGTGCAGCTCACTGAGCCTCTTCACGTCACCCACATCCTTACCAATAACCCATAGGTAGCTCACATGGGAACCCAGACACACTCACCACCCCAATACTAAAGGATCCATTGAGATGAAGGCTTCCTGTGTGCTTCATTCTCTCCGATCCTGCCCCTGGGCAGAAAGGGTGGGTAGAGTTTTAGGGGTGGATGGTATAGCTTGTCCAGGCAGCCTCAACTGGGAGCACACCATTCACTGGGTCAGTCATATGTTGTTGGCATGTAGTGTTGTTTCCCTGCTAGAATTCTAACAAATGAAGGCATTTTGCAGCCACCAGTGTAATTCATCCAGTTGAACTGATCCAGCTGGGGAGCATCCTTGGGTGGTCAAACCATGAGATGAAAGTTGTTGCGGAAAAGAGTCCCTGGGTCTCAAGATATCACCCAGATGACTTGTGCATTAGGAAGGGACAAGGCAGCTTTACCAGGGAGAGACTGAGTGATCACACTGAGCCTCCCTCACACCGTGTGGGGAGGGACACAGCCTGCCCAGGGTGGCCGGTCTCCTCAGAAGGCCTAAGCTGAATGTAACCAGGAAGGAAGGAAGCGAATCCAGACCCTGGGACTTGCTATGAGGCCAGTGCCCTGGACTCTTCCAAGAGGTCAGTGTCATGAAAGTTGTTTTTCAGTGCATAGGTTGTTGTAGATACAGGAGACTAGAGACCTAAGAGACTTCCCAGGTGGCCCTAGTGGTAAAAGAACCTACCTGCCAGGGCAGGAGACATAAGAGACATGGGTTTGATCCCTGGGTCAGGATGATCCCTTGGAGAAGGACATGGCAACCCACTCCAGTATTCTTGCTTGGAAAATCCTATGGACAGAGGAGCTTGACGGGCTACAGTTCATGGGGTGGCAAAGAGTCAGACACAATTGAGCAGTGGAAGTGGAAGTGACAAATAGATTCAAGGGATTAGATCTGATAGACAGAGTGTCTGAAGAACTATGGATGGAGGTTTGTAATGTTGTACAGGAGGCAGTGATCAAAACCATCCCTAAGAAAAAGAAATGCAAAGTCAAAATGGTTGTCTGAGGAGGCCTTACAAATAGCTGAGAAAAGAAGAGAAGCAAACGGCAAAGGAGAAAAGGAACGATATGCACCTGAATGCAGAGTTCCAAAGAATAGCAAGGAGAGGTAAGAAAGCCTTCCTCGGCGATCAATTCCAAGAAATAGAGGAAAACAATAGAATGGGAAAGACTAGAAATCTCTACAAAAATTAGAGATACCAAGGAAAAATTTCATGCAAAGATGGGCACAATAAAAGACAGACATGGTATGGACCTAACAGAAAGTGGAAAGTGAAAGTCGCTCAGTTGTGTCCGACTCTTCGTGACCCCATGGACTATATAGTCCATGGAATTCTTCAGCCAGAATACTGGAGTGGGTAGCCTTTCCCTTCTCCAAGGGATCTTCCCAACCCAGGGATTGAACCCAGGTCTCCTGCATTGCAGGCAGATTCTTTACCAGTTGAGCCACAAGGGAAGCCCAAGAATACTGGAGTGGGTAGCCTATCCCCTGTCCAGCAGATCTTCCTGATCTTCCTGACCCTGGCATCGAACCAGAGTCTCCTGCCTTGCAGGCGGATTCTTTACCAACTGAGCTATGAGGGAAGGACCTAATAGAAGAAGATATTAAGAAGAGGTGGCAAGAATACACAGAAGAACTATACAAAAAAGATCTTAATGACCCAGATAACCACAATGGTGTGATCACTCACTTAGAGCCAGACATCCTGGAGTGAGAGGTCAAGTGGGGCTTAGGAAGCATCATTAAGAACAAAGCTAATGGAGGTGGTGGAATTCTAGCTGAGCTATTTCAAATCCTAAAAGATGATGCTGTGAAAGTGCTGCACTCAACATGCCAGCAAATTTGGAACACTCAGCAGTGGCCACAGAACTAGTCCATTGTTCATTCCAATCCCAAAGAAAGGCAATGTCAAAGAATGTTCAAACTACTGCACAATTGCACTGTTTCACACATTAGCAAAGTAATGTTCAAAATTCTCCAAGCCAGGCCTCAACAGTATTTGAACCATGAACTTCCAGATGTTCACACTGGATTTAGAAAAGGCAGAGGAACCAGAGAACAAATTGTCAACATCCGTTGGATCATAGAAAAGCCAAGAGAGGTCCAGAAAAGCATCTACTTCTGCTTCATTGACTAAAGCCTTTGTGTGGATCACAACAAACTGTTAAAATTCTTCAAGAGATGGGAATACCACACCTCCTGAGAAATCTGTATGCAGGTGAAGAAGGAACAGTTAGAACCGGACATGGAACAACGCACTGGTTCCAAACTGGGAAAGGAATACGACAAGGCTGTATATTGTCACCCTGCTTATTTAACATGCAGAGTTCATCATAAGAAATGCTGGGCTGGATGAAGCACAAGCTGGAATCAAGATTGCTAGGAGAAATATCAATAACCTCAGATATGCAGATGACGCCACCCTATGGCAGAAAGCAAAGAAGAGCTAAAGAGCCTCTGATGAAAGTGAAAGGTGAGTGAAAAAGCTGGCTTAAAACTCAACATTCAAAAAACGAAAATCATCGTATCTGATTCCATCACTTCATGGCAAATAGATGGGGAAACAATGGAAAACAGTGAGAGACGATTTTGAACTGTGGTGTTGGAGAAGACTCTTGAGAGTCCCTTGGACTGCAAGGAGATCCAACCAGTCCATCCTAAAGAAAATCAGTCCTGAATATTTATTGGAAGGACTGAGGCTATAAAGAAGGCTGAGGACACTGAAGAATTGGTGCTTTTGAACTGTGGTGCTGGAAAAACTCTTGAGAGTTCGCTGGACAGCAAGGAGATCAAACCAGTAGAGGAAATCAACCCTGAATATTCATTGGAAGGACTGATGCTAAAGCTGAAACTCCAGTATTTTGGCCACCAAATGTGAGGACCTGACTCACTGGAAAAGACCCTGATGCTGGGAAAGATTGCAGGCAGGAGGAGAAGGGGACGACAGAGGATGAGATGGTTGGATGGCATCACTGACCTGATGGACATGAGTTTGAGCATTGGTGATGGACAGGGAGGCCTGGTGTGTTGCAGTCCATGGGGTCTCAAAGTGTCAGACACACTGAGTGACTGAACTGAACTGAACTGAACTGAGTGACTAACACTTTCACTTTCAGAGACCTAAGAACCAGGTGTGTGATCCTTGATTGGGTCCTGGATCTGGGGGAAAAAAAAGGTTATAAGGGCATTAGCAGTATAATTGGAGAGATGATTGTGTCTGTGTTCAATCCCTGAACACATTAAGGGTGTCAGGATTTCCCGGGAGGGGAAGCTTGGTGCCAGCTTTTTGCTTGGGAATGTGTGTGTTGAGACAGGAGGGAGCAGGTGCCTGGGATCTGGGTAAGGGGCATGCAGACGTCCCTGGGCAGATGCCGTAGACAGATGTGCCGATGGCCCTATGGATTGACAATTTTCCAGCTCCAGAGATGGGAAGGCATGAATGAAGACTTCTTTCTGGGCCCCGGAAAAGAGCCTGCCCTGCTCTGGGCGTCTCCTTTCTGGGTCCCGCGGAGCCAGACACCCAGCTGTATCCAAGGTGTTCCCTGGACACTGGCGACAGCAGAGCTGAGCTAGCCGGTGGGATTGGGTGCAGAGGCTAACTTTGGTTTCTGTTCTGCCTGGCCTCGGTTTCCCAATCCGCAGAGTGGGATTGGGAGAGGCAATCCAGCCGTGGGCGCCCCTCGAATTATGGCGTCAACCCCCTCCTCCTCTCCTGACCCTGGGTGAAAGGGGCGTTCCCCAGACCTTCCAGGGGGCCGTGGGGCCTGTGGGACCCCCAGTCATCCGGCCCAGGGCTCTTTTCTCAGACTACCCTCCTCGCCCCGCTCAGCGATTCTCAAATCCGAGCATCTGGGACGGATGCTGAGGGCCTTCCACCTGAAGCCCCCAGCCTCCTAGAGCCGGGGCCGGACATCCACCAAGGCTGGGGGCGGGGGCGGGGGACCAGAGGGGTAGGGGCCGTCGATCGGGCCGAGAAGCGCGGGAGAGACCCGGCCAGAGCGCGGGGGACCGGACCGGCTGGGCGACCCAGCCTTGCTCGCGTCGCCGCCGCGGCGCGCTCTTTGTCTGCGGCTCCGCGCCCGGGGGGCGGGGCGAGCGCGCCCGGGCCCCGCCCTCTGCCGCCTCGGCCCCGCCCCCTCCCGGGCCGCGGCCGCCTCGCCGCGGGCGGGAGGTGGGGCCGTGCCTCCGGCTTCGCTGATCAGGCCCCTGCTTGATCCCCATTGCGTCGCCGAGCTGTCTGCGTTGCTGTTCCCTGACCCCTTGCTCCTGTGTCCTCTCTTTGCCCTCATATCCCCACCATGTCCCACCGGACACCAATGTCCCTTCTGCTGCTCCACCGCCATTTGCCTCGCTCTTGCCCCCTGCCCCCCACCACGTGTTTCCCTCGATTCCCCCCCACCCCCACATATACCCCCTACCTTTTCCAGGTCTGACCCTCACTCTTTTTTGGCATTTAAAAATTTTTCGTCTTCTGAACCTACCTTTCCCAACAAGCATTCAAATGCTCTCACATGTCTGTCCTGGTAGAAACCAAACCTAGGGCTCTCCCACACCCCAAAGCCCCTTCCACCCCATTCTCTGCAAAAGCTCCCAAAGGCTGAGTCTATACAGGCCGGCTGGGCGTCCCCCTCCCCGACTACCCTCTTTTAACCAATCTAGAGGGTCCTTCTGCGTCCTGATCCCATCCAACCTCCCGTCCTTGGTACACTGTCTTGCCCAGCTTCCCTTCTTCACTTTCCTTCTCTTTGGGTGACTAAGCTCTGTATCTCTCTCTGCAACTGCTCAATGTCAAGGTGCCTTCGGGTTCTCCTTGGGCCTCTTATCTCCTCCTACACTCAATCCCTGGCTTATATACCTCCATCTCAGCATTTATAAAGGGTCTGCCTACAATGCAGGAGACCTGGCTTCGATCCCTGAGTCAGGAAGATCTCCTGGAGAAGGAAATGGCCACCCACTCCAGTACTCTTGCCTGGAAAATCCCATGGACAGAGGAGCCTGGTAGGCTACAGTCCATGGGGTCGCAAAGAGTCGGACACGACTGAGTGACTTCACTTCACTTCAGCATTTTAAGTCAAGGACAGTCAATCCCTACTTGAATTCAACAACAATGGTCATATGACACTGGTTTGGTGGCTTGGTTGGAGACGCATGTAGGTGGAGTGGGGGATATCTGCAAGTCTTAGGAACTTCAAAGCAGAGATCAAGATTTGCATCGGGGCTTCCCTGGGGGCTCAGTGGTGAAGAATCTGCCTGCCAGTGCAGGAGTCATGGTTCGAGCCCTGGTCCGGGAAGATCACACATGCTGTGCAGCAACTGAGCCCATGTGCTAAGAGAAGCCAGCTCAATGAGAAGCCTGTGCACAGCAACTCGAGAGTAGCACTGGCTTGCTGCAACTAGAGAAAAGCCCTTGCAACAACAAAGACCCAGCACAGCCAAAAATTAACAAATTTAAAAACTTTTTTTTAAAAAAATGATCTGCATTGAGTAAAACCAGTTCCCCAAGTCCTGCCTATCCCCCAGCTCTGTGTCTTTTCCAGTGACCTGCATCTCTGTGAGGGCACCTGTGGTCTCTGTGGGTTCAGGGAGCAGTTTTAATTTTTTATTGTGGGCAACGATGTATGTCATAAAGTTTCCCATTAGTGATATTTGAGTACTTTCAATGTGGTGTCATTGTCACCACCACCTAGTTCCAGAACATGGTGGTCACTCCCAAAGGGAACTTCCTACCATTATGCAGGCTCTCCCACTCTCTCTTTGCACTCCTCGACTTTCTGTCTTGATGGGTTTGCCTATTCTGGAATCATACAGCATGTGGCCTTCTGTGCCTACTTTCTCTCACTTGGCTGGGCTGCTGGGCTGTATTCATCCATGCTGTATTATTAGCATGTATCAGGACTTCGCTCCTTTATATGGTGGAATGATCTGCTGGGTGGACATTCCCCCATTATGCTTATCCATCTGCTGGTGAACATGGAGGAGGCTTCCAAATTCTGCCTATTTAGAAAAATGCTGCTTGGAATTTCCCTAGCATTGCAGCGGTTAGAACTCAGCACTTCCACAGCTGGGACCCAGGTTCAATCCCTAGTCATGGAACTAAGATCCCCACAAGCTGCGCCACGAGGCCAAAAAACAAACAAACAAAAAAATAGTGCCGATATGAGCATTTGTGTACAAGCTTTTGTTAGGGTGCCTGCTTTCCATTCTCGTGGTTATGCTGGATTGTATGGCAGCTCTAGAGAGTTTTCCACATCCACTGTTCTCCATTGACATTCCTGCAGCCTCATGCCCTCCCTTACTGTGCTCCTTCTAATCCCTCTGATTCCGGAGAAGCCCTGTGGAGACAGCACAGCAGGACCTTGTGCCTGGAATCCTTGTCCTCACCCCCTGGGGCCCTCCTCAGTGCAGTGGGCAGTGACCCAGGCACCCAGACTCTTTGCCCCGGTTCAGCCTCTGATGCCAGGGGGTGAGGGGGGACCTCCCCTTTCTTGCTAACCTCCCCAACACCCTGGATTGTTAGAAGGGTCTTCCCCTGCCCACCACGACTGCCTCCCACTTAGCCTTTGGAGCTTGGGTTGAGCCAGTCCCTGCGCCAGCTGTGTGCCAACTGTGTCTCCTCTCCCCTATTCCTCCCACTCTCGCCCCTCTCCCAGCTGCCACAGGCACCTGCCCTCTGGTTGTTGGAGGGGTCTCACCCCAGGGCCTGGCTTACTTTGAGGGGCTGGGGTGGGCAGGGCCCCCCTCTGAAGGCAGACCTGGGGGCCTGCTGTCTTCTCCCCCTTCTCTGACTGGTGCCTCGTGGGTCAGTGTGCCCCCATCCCTGGGGCCTCCTGCTGCCTTCTACTCAGACATGGGGCTGGGGGAGCTCGGGGCCCATTCCTTGGCCACCCACAGAAAACCCCTTCTGCAAATGCAGACCTAGAGCCGGTGGCAGGGTGCACATGGGGGAAATAAATGGAGGGTGGGAGGGAGTCTGCTCGGTCCTGTCCTAGGCCTGAGACTAATTGACAGCCCCATGACAAGGCCCTTCTCGAGCCTTCCAGAACCAGCTTCCTGGTGTTCCCTGGGGTGGGCCTGGGACCCTCCTGGCCACTTCCCCTAAGGGTGGAAACTGCAATCCACTCAGGGGATCCAAGGTCCTGGGAGCTGCCCCTTCCATTTTAGGGACACCTGGACAAGAGCGTGCCTCCCCTGAGCTTCCCCAGCTCAGATCTGGATGTGAAATCTGATGTGACTTTATCACCACTGCTCCCAAGGGGCCTGAGCCCAAAGGCTGCACCCCCCCAGCCCCGGGCCAGGCCTGCCCAGGGGCCGGGAATACAAAGCTGCCCCTGAGCCTGGGGCCTCGGGAAAAAACTCAGAGCAAGGCACAGGCTAGATTGTTCTTGTCTGTTTTCTCTAGGTAGGCTAGATTGTTCTTGTCTGTTTTCTCTAGGTAGCCAAGTAATGTTTACAGGAGAAAATGCTGTAAAGAACAAAAGACGAAAGTCACCTAGAAATACTAACTCCCAGAGATAACCAGCTACTGCTGGAGGAGTCGCTCCGTTGTGTCCCACTCTTTGTGACCCATGGACTATACAGTCCGTGGAATTCTCCAGGCCAGAATACTGGAGTGGGTGGCCTTTCCCTTCTCCCGGGGATCTTCCTAACCCAGGGATCCAACCCAGGTCTCCCACCTTGCAGGCAGATTCTTTACCAGCTGAGCCACCAGGGAAGCCCAAGAACACTGGAGCGGGTAGCCTTTCCCTTCTCCAGGGGATCTTCCCAACCCAGGGATTGAACCCAGGTCCTCCCGCATTGCAGGCAGATTCTTTACCAACTGAGCTATGAGGAAAGCCCCGACCACTGCTGATATTCTTCCATTTTCATGAATTTCCTTCCAGTCTTTAAAGAAAGGATTGTGTAATAATACTGATGCAGGTACCAATGAATATATATGTCAGGCACGCCCATTCCAAATAGTTTTCACAGCCCCGTTCACTCTCCAAGCTGCATACTTGTGGCACTACGATGCTCCTGTGGGCACATATCTCTCTTCCCACCTGCACTCCATCAGTTCTCGAAACTGGGCTCACACTGAGCTCTCCCAGAGGTGCTTGATAGTTTATTATGAGACTTGTCCAGCAATGCTATCTTTTTGAAGTCCATAAACAGTTTTTCAAAAAACAATTTAGCCATGGTATATAAAGTTGGGAAGAAAGCAAATTCTCAGATCTTCATTTCCCTGGAACAATGTTTCTATATATTCTTTTGCAGTCTTTTACCTTAAACATGCATTTTACATGATAGTCATCAGAATTCATGTGTCATTTTGTATCTTTTTTGAGAAACGCTTGTTAGAAGACTCTGGTAGGGCAGCTGTACATTTCCATGAGGCAGACACCTGTACTAAAGACTACTGTAAAGTTTTTGGCATTAGAAATAATGCTGGTACCTCCATACATTAAATAGAGAATGACCATATGGCCCCAAATATTTGAAAACAGGGTCATGAACCCTTGGACACAAATGTTCACCATAGTGTGATTCACAATTGCCAAAATGTAGAAACAAACCAACGTGTGTTGAGGGATGACCGATTTATCCACTCAGTGCAGTTTTCTGGAATAGGTTGCAATATTACCCATAAAAGAAATGAAGTACTGATGCCTGCTGTCATATGGGTGGACCTAGAAAACATTTTGTGGAAAACTGCCAGACATACTGGACCACCTGTTGTAGAATTCCACTTAGGAAATGTCTAGAGGCAATTGCACGAAAGAAAGATTGAGTGCCAGGGTGGGGTGAATTTGGAGAGAATAGGTAGGGGGTCTCCTTTTAGGGGCTGAAAATGTCCTGGAATTAAATAAATGTGATGGTTGCATGACTGTTCGGAGGCATGAAATGCCACTGAGTTGTACACCTGAAATGGTTAAAATGGTAAATTTGACGTTTGCTGTATTTTCGCACAATATAAATAATAATGAATGCTTCTCTGTTCTGAATATCCTTATCATTCATGTAATATAAATTCTGATTATTTTAGGATCTATTATTTATAAGAAATATACTGGATAAAAGGATATGATGAACATTAGCAAGGTTCTTTGTAGTTATCAAGATTCCTCCAGCAAGTTGACCATCTTGTGTTCGGAGGTGAAACACCTCAGGCCCACACAGAGTGCCCCCGACTGGGGATTGCTTCTGGGTCTAAGCAGAAGCCGGGTGCCCCAGCTCTGCCTGGAAGACAGACACGGGTACAGAGCTGAGGGCCACTTGGAGCGCTTCTCCTCTGAGCCAGGGTTGTGCCATTGGTCCTTGGGCCCGCTGACACGCACCCTGAGCCTTTGACCTCCCACGCTGGGAGGCAAGGCCCATGGGTAGCCTCCAGAACCTGATGGAAGGCGAGTCACCCTGAAAGCGTCTGCTTGGCATTCTCCCTGGGCGGGTAGGGGGGTTGCCAGGCCTGGCGTGACTCTTGGGCTTGGAAGGGACACACCGGGGCATTTCGCCTTAAGTGCGTGTAGCTGTCCGCGAAGCAAGAAAGAAGGGCGTTGGAGGGAGAGAAGGCGCCACAGGGGCCCAGCAAATGAAAAAGTTTGGCTGGAGTGCCAAGACCATCTCCACCTCCTCCACAGCTGCCACCCCAGAATCCCCTCCAATTCAGCCAAAGCCCCACCTTCTCCCCCCATCCCAGGGGTACCCACCATCCACACACCCCCAGCCCCTACTATATATAGTCTGCTCCCTGCCCCTCACCAGCTGGAGATACCAACCGTGGTGGGCATGTCTGGGTGAATGGATAGTCGTGACATGTTCTGCTCTGAGTGTTTTTTGGCTGGTCCTGGAAAACGGGCACTAAGAGATGTATACCTGACAGATGAGGAAACGGGGGAGGCTAAAGGATTCACCCAGGATACAACGCCCGGGCCAGAAACCTCTGCGCCCCAAGTCTCACCCCTTCCACATCCTAATAGGTGACGGCTGCTGTCCCTCCATGTGGATGTGTTCTGAATTGTTTCTCGAGTATTGCGTGTGTACTGCCATCCAACCTCGAGGTGGGCCTTGTGGGTCTCATTGTTCTTCCCATCCCTGACCCATCCCTCCCCTCCCCTGTCCAGGGGGATTCAGGTTTGTCACCCCGAGGTACATTTTCTCCTATCTGTGATGTTCATAAGCATGTGTATTGCCACAAACCACGTGTACGAATATACCACAACTTTTGGATCCATTTTACCAATGGCAGACCTGCACTCTTTCTGGTATTTACATCCCAGTGTCCTGAAGGGGCATCTCCTCAACCCTCCTCAAAAGGGTTCAGGGTCCCTTTTCCTAGAATCCCTGCTTCCCTACTGAGTTCTGGATTTTTCCAGTGTCCTGTTTAGTTCAGTTCAGTTCAGTCCAGTCGCTCAGTCATGTCTGACTCTCTGCGATCCCATGGACTGCAGCAAGCCAGGCCTCCTTGTCCATCACCAGCTCCCGGAGTTTACCCAAACTCATGTCCATCAAGTCAGTGATGCCATTTAACCATCTCATCCTCTGTCGTCCCCTTTTCCCGCCTTCAATCTTCCCCAGCATCAGGGTCTTTTCAAATGAGTCAGCTCTTCGCATCAGGTGGCCAAAGTATTGGAGTTTCAGCTTCAACATCAGTCCTTCCAATGAATATTCAGGACTGATTTCCTTTAGGATTGACTGCTTGGATCTCCTTGCAGTCCAAGGGACTCTCAAGAGTCTTCTCCAACACCACAGTTCAAAAGCATCAATTCTTCGGCAGTCAGCTTTCTTTATAGTCCAACTCTCACATCCATACACGACTACTGGAAAAACCATAGCTTTGACTAGACGGACCTTTGTTGGCATTGTTCTGTAAGAGTTCTTTATTCTGGATAATCCTGTGTCCATTCTGTGCCTGTCCTAACTGTAGTTATGATGTCTTTTGTTATCCAGAAGTCTTATAGTTTAACACAGTCAGAGTGATACCTTTTTCCATTCTTGTTCGCCCATGTTTTATCTCCAGGTGATTCCCTTGCTGTCTGGTGGTTAGGCCTGGGTGCTTTCGCTGCCATGGCCCACATTCAGTCCCTGGTCTGATCCCTGGTCAGGGAACTAACATTCCACACATCGTGAGGCCCGGCCAAAAGAAAAAGAAAAAATGGCTTCTCTATGTCAGCACCATAAAAACACTTATCTCACTCGTCCAAGCTAGTTTTAAAGCTCGATCCATTTAGGACTTGGGTCCATTTCGAATTGGCTTGGTGTGGGTTTGGAGCAGTGGCAGCCAGCCAAGGAGGTGGGGCGTGCCTCTGGCGGGTGTAGACTGTGATCTTACCTTGTGGGGGACTCTGATGGGCTGGCTTTGGTTCACACCTGTCCAGACAGGAGCAGGGACATTTGAATGGTGGCTTGGCCCGTGCACACATGTCTTTCTCTTCTTCATGGCTGAAGGATGAGGAAGCATGAGAAGTGCAGAATACTTCTTTGATCCTTGCCCTGAATGTCGCCATCTTGTTGGTAGCCCTCACCCTCCCTGGGAGGCACTCATGTCCTGCCCTGTTCCTGCCCCTTATTAGCTCTGGGGGCTCAATGGGATGGCTGAGGAGGAGAGGAGGTTGAAGGCGCCCCAGGCGCTTGTGGCAGGAGCAGCCCCGGAATTCTAAGCCTCTGCACCCAGAGCTCTGCTTCTGCCTGGTACCACATGGGTCAAGGATCGGATGGCTGCAGGGTTATCACAGGGGTGGCCTGGATCTACGTGTGTGTGCCCATCCCTCTCTTGACATCCCAGCCCACCCAGCTCTCCCCTCCCATTGCCTGGGCCGTTTCCATAGCAAAGCTGTGGCTGGCTACCGTTTCCAGGGAGAAGTACATCCCTGTGTTTCTCAGCGTCACCTGAGCATCCCACTGCACACCATGAAAATGTGAAATATGCCTCCTTCTGAAAATTCTGACTGCAGCAGCTCCACACGTCCCCTTCTGGACTTAAGGGCAATGGGGCATCAGTTAATGTTCTGAAAAACCCTGGTTGGGAGTGTTTGTCGATTTCTGTGGTGTGAATATTCCCACCACGACCACCACCCCGGCGTCACTGATCACTGGGTTGGGAAGAGACGCACAGCCACCCACCATCCTGTGGCGTGTCCTTCCAGACACACTAGACTAAAGGAACCCTAAGGGGCCATATAACTGGAAAATGTAGTAGTTAGAAAACCATAAGTTTGGAGGATTCATGGCCTTTGTTTTTAAGATAATTCATTTAGCTGTACGCTTGTACCATTGAAAGGTCGATACTGGATGTGCGTTAACGGATGCCTCAAACATTCCTTGACCCTTTTGGCTCTGCTAAGGGCTTCAAGGCCAGTCTGCCCATTCCCTTGGCCCCCAGCCTTAGCCAGACCTGCCTTTACACACCCCCTCATGTACATAGCAGCTGGTCCTTTTCTCCCACGCACCTCCCTTCCCTCCTCTGTTTATAACTGCAACCTCCCTGGCTCTCTTGATCCTCTAGGGCTGTGCTGATAACATTCTACAACTAATATCTGTTTCCTTGATACTCTTTGATCCAATAATTCCACTTCTGGAAATGTTCTCTATCACCACCTAGATTATACAAAGACATACATAGATAATAGGTACAGAATGTACAAAAAAAGGTGTCTCTGCAACCTTCTTTCTGATTGAGAACCACTAGTGATAGACAGTAGAGACCAAACCAACACAGAGTGGATGGTCCATGAATAGGCTGCCTGCAGTCACAAAGTGGGAAATGACCAAGGAGGAGATATGCCAACAGTCACAGCTTTTACATCCTTGAGATTGTGGGTGATTTCTGTTTTCTTCTTTAGGATTAAGTCTTTCTCAAATGTTCTACAGTAAAACTCTTTATTTGATAATTAGACAAACCTGATTAAAAAATCTTTCCTGACTATGGAAAAATTGGGGAGAGAGGAAAGAATTTCCTGAAATTGCTGTCTACAAAGGACATATCCAGGTAGCCACAAGATGACTATCTGGGTTCCATGACTCAGAGGAGCCACCGGCTGTCCAAGGGTCTTTAGGACTCTGTACTTTCCTGGAACGATACTCAGGGGCTGGGCTGTTCTTGACAGCCCCGAAACCACGATTTTGTAACTATACTGGCCATCTTGGTGAAAACCCTCATTCCTGGAGACGCCCAGCTTGGGGGAGCACTGTCACAATTGAAGACTGGGAACACTGTGGTCTTATCAGGGCCACTTCCTCAACCCCTCTCTTGGGCTCGGGTGTGTGGCATCCTTTTCTCTGTGGCAAGCCTTGGCTGCCTTGAGGATGGAGATCCAGTCCTTCGAGCCTTTTTGCTCTTCATGGCCCTTGCATCTGAACCTGTTCGTGGACTGACTTCCATTGGCAGAAGGCAGTCAAGCTCTCCCTCCCAACTCGGATGCTCGAAGGAGGAGGAGGGTGGCCCAGCAGGGCTCTAGGCGAGGCCCCCCAGCCCTCGAGGTGTGGCCCTGCCATCCCCAGATGGCTCAATGTGGTGGCGGAGGGGGCCAGGGTCAGCAGGGCCCTGGCGCGTCCTCACCGGGGCGTGTCTCTGCCACAGGTGAACGGGAAGGAGCTCTCCAAGCTGTCTCAGGAGCAGACTCTGGAGGCCCTGCGTGCCTCCAAGGAGCCCCTGGTGATCCAGGTGCTGAGACGCAGTCCCCGCCTCCGGGGGGATGGCTCCTGCCACGACCTGCAGCTGGTGGACAGTGGCACTCAGACGGACATCACCTTCGAGCATATCATGGCACTGGGCAAGCTGCGCCCACCCACCCCGCCCATGGTCATCCTGGAGCCGTTCGTCCCATCTGAGCTGTGAGTCGCCCTTAGGAGGGCCCCGGGCCCTGCCTCCAGAGAAGGCATGCCACCTGGGGCGGCCATCCCAGGCTACCCAGAGCTGCTATGTTGTTGCAGCTCTGGGCATGGCGGGGAAACCCCGAGTGGGTGCCCTCTATGGCAGAAAGCAGGCTCCTTGGCCTGCAGAACTGACTGTCACACCCCCGGGCTCAGGAATCTCTGGGCTTCTAGCCTCTGGCTGGAGGCCAGCTGGTTTTGGGCCCAGGGGGTCTGACACGCAAGCTTCCCATTGTATCTACCCCCAGGGCCACAGGAGGACCGTCCCGGGACCTTGCTGCCGGAAGGTTGGGGTCCTCAGCTATTCCTCCTCCATTCTCTCTTCTCCTCTGCCAGCATCACCCCTCAAATCTTCTTGCATCTTTGTCTGTTCCATTCCTCTTCCTGCTTTCAGCTTCTTCCATCCCTTTGACTTTCTTCTTTTGCCCACTCGGAAGAAGGGCCTCTCCTCCAGGCCTGATGGCTCATGACCGTGTGAGCGCTGACTCGTTTCGCTAGAGTCTCCCGGGCAGCAGGGAGGTGGTCCCGTGATCCCCTCCTCTGCAGAGAGGCAGACCAAGGGCTGGCAGTGGCCAGGTTAGCCTCGGGGCCAGGAGGGCTGCCTCTGGATGGAGACTAGGTCCTGCTCCGCTGCCCAGCCATCCTCCAGGGCCTGAATAACTCCTGGGGGCACTGCGTGAGTGGGTCCAGTGCCAGCTGGGAGGGGCCCCTGCTGACTGGCATGGTGAGAGGCATTGAGCTGGTGGTCAGGACAGGAATGGTCCAGGGCAGGGTGAGGAGAGCTTAGGCACGCCTGGGTCCTCGGTGCGGACGACCTCACAATCCTGTTCAAGATATATTCCTGGTCTCTGCCTGGGTGCGTGTAGCGCAGGAGGGGTATGGAAGAGGTAGCTGGGCTGCCACCTGATGCCCCACTTCTCCTGGGCAGCCCCCCCATCAGTCATGAGTATTATGACCCAGCGGAGTTCATGGAGGGCGGCCCGCAGGAGGCAGACCGGATGGATGAGCTGGAGTACGAGGTGAGACGGGTGGCCAGCCCTGGGATAGCTGTTGGCCGCCCAGCTCAGGCCTGGCTCCCACTGCCCCCAGGTGGCCAGACCTCACGGTCCTGTCCTGTGCGTGGCTTTTTACTCGGGCCCAAGGGCCAAGTTGGGCTGAGTCGGGGAGGGCACGCGTGAGATCCCTCACTTGGTTTGTGTTGCTGAGTCTGTGTCTTGCGCCTGTGTCTATCCCATGAGTCCCGTGTGTCCTCTGTGTGTGTGTCCTGGGTGTTTCCTGGGGTAGGGGAGACCACGGGACCTGTGTGCCGTTTGGGATGGTAAGAGAGAGCCTTGGGAGCTTGGCTGATGTGACACAGTCCTGGGGTCAGGGCTGAGCCGAGGCTGCCCCCTCCCACCCCCCCGACCCCCCCGCAGTTTCTCATTGTCTGTTTCTTCATCCCCCACGGCAGGAGGTAGAGCTGTATAAAAGCAGCCACCGGGACAAGCTGGGCCTGATGGTCTGCTACCGCACAGATGAGGAGGAGGACCTGGGCATCTATGTGGGAGAGGTATGAAGCTGGGAGGGGGCAGGGGTCTTCTTGAGGGCTCCATGCAGCCTCCCTGTGCAGCAGCCTCCCTGTGCAGCAGCACCCAGGAGGGGCCAGGGCACCCCGAGGCTCTAAGGCTGCTCAGAAGGAGCCCACTTAGCACCACAGGGAGGTTGCCGGTCAGCGAGGCCAGGGCAGCCCATGGCTTCCGTGTGTGTGTGTGCAGTCAGCTGGTCCTCCCCACAGGACCCGGGCTTGTAGTGGAAGAGCCCTTCCCAGCAATCACAGGGGTCCTTCTCCTCACCTGTCTGCTGCACTCAGAAAGTCAGCCCCCTGTTCGCTTGTGGGGCTGCCCTGAGGCAAGACTGCCCCTTCCTACCAAACGGGCACCTTAGTGGAGGGGGCCGAGGCCCCATTGATGCCCGTGCCTTGCAGGTGAATCCCAACAGCATCGCAGCCAAAGATGGCCGGATCCGTGAGGGAGACCGTATCATCCAGGTGAGCTTGGGGAACAGGCTCTCTCCCACTCAGAGCCTAGCCTGAGGCTGGGCAACCCCCTACCCCCGTACCTGAAACCAGGGCTAGGACTTACCTCCCTGCTGCACAACCATGCCCCCGGCTCCTGTGTGCTCATGGGATCTGCTGGCATGGCAGGCCCCTTGCTAGCCTGTCCCTCCGTGCCCCCGACATGAGCAGGTCTCCCACTCCACGTGTGTCTCTGAGCACACGTGCTCTTGGGTGGGCCAGGTGGTCTCCATCCATGGCATCTTCCACTTGCCTCCATCTTGCCACACTCCAAAAGCCCATCCTGGCCCAGGGTGCTTGCTTTGCAGCTCCAGGGGAGGGGGACCCCTGTAGCTCAACTGGGCCCTGCCCCCAAGCCAGCCCCAGGATCTCCGCTGATGGTCTCTGGCCTGCTGCAGATAAACGGCATGGATGTCCAGAACCGAGAGGAAGCGGTGGCCATCCTGAGTCAGGAGGAGAACACCAACATCTCCTTGCTGGTGGCCCGGCCCGAGAGCCAGGTGGGTGTGTGCCCACTCAGGTGTCCTGGGCCCCCGACCCTGGGTTAGGGCTTGGGCTTTCTGGCACCAATGGGGGGCAGGGGGGTGCGATTCCAGGGCCCATTGCCCTCTCTGGGCTCTGATGAAAGGGGGGTGCTCTGGGGTGGTCCTTGAGGCCACAGGGACAGCACAGGCCTGTCTCTGCAGCTGGCAAAGCGCTGGAAGGACAGCGACCGGGACGACTTCCTGGATGACTTTGGCTCTGAGAATGAGGATGACCTGCGGGTGAGGAAGCTGAAATCCCCCCCAGCCCAGCAGGTGAGGAAGGGGGGGTGCGGGTGGGGAACCGGGTGCTGGAGGGCAGAATGAGGAGGGGTTTGGGGGGGCTGTAGGAGATGCAGCAGACCCAAAAGAAGCCCTTGTAATTCCCACCCCCTGGCGACATCCCCCCCAACCCCGCCCTCCCACCCGATGGGGCCCCCACTGAGCAGGACTCCTCTTGCCGCCCCAGCTTGGACACGAAGAGGAAAAAGGGGCCCCTGAGGCGGGCCCAGGCCTGCACAACAGCCAGGAGCTGGACAGTGGGGTGGGCCGGACAGACGAGAGCACCCGCAACGAGGAGAGCTCCGAGCACGACCTGCTGGGGGACGAGCCCCTGAGCACTGCCAACACGCCTGGGCCCTTGCGCAAGTTCGGCCTGCAAGGGGACGCCCTACAGAGCCGTGACTTCCACTTCAGCATGGACTCCCTGCTGGCCGAGGGCGCGGGGCTGGGCGGCGGTGATGTGCCAGGCCTCACGGACGAGGAGTATGAGCGCTACCGTGAGCTCCTGGAGATCAAGTGTCACCTGGAGAATGGCAACCCACTGGGCTTGCCCTTCCCCCGGGCTGCGGCCAGCCACGGCGCTCTGGATGTCAACCGCAATGAGAGCGCGGGCCATGAGCTGGCCGTGCTGGAGGAGGAGCTGCGGCACCTGGAGTTCAAGTGCCGCAACATCCTGCGGGCACAGAAGATGCAGCAGCTGCGGGAGCGCTGCATGAAGGCCTGGCTGCTGGAGGAGGAGAGCCTGTACGACTTGGCGGCCAGCGAGCCCAAGAAGCACGAGCTGTCTGACATTTCTGAGCTGCCCGAGAAGTCAGACAAGGACAGCACCAGCGCCTACAACACAGGCGAGAGCTGCCGCAGCACCCCACTGCTGGCCGAGCCCCTGCCTGAGAGCCCCCTGCGGCGGGTGGCAGCAGCGGCGGGCAACTCCAACCTCAACCGGACCCCCACGGGAGCCCCTGGCGCCGCCCAGCCCAAGGCCACTGCCCCCCCTCCCCCGGGGAGCCCCGCCAAGTTCCGATCCCTCTCCCGGGATCCCGATGTGGGCCGGAGACAGCACTCGGCTGAAGAGCGGGTCCGCCACGGACCCAAGACAGGGGTGGCCCTGGAGCACGTGGGCCCTGAAGGCAGCCCCTACCTGTCGCGGCACCACCGCGGCCCAGGCCAGGAGGGCGAGCACTATCACAGCTGCCTGCAGCTGGCCGCCCCACGCGGCCTCGAAGACCTGGGCCCCGGCCCCTTGAGTGTGGCCGCTGGCCCCCGGGTGGGTGGAGGGGCCGCGGCTGTGGGCCCTGAAGCACCCCGCATGGAGTGGAAGGTCAAAGTGCGCAGCGATGGGACCCGCTACGTGGCCAAGCGACCCGTGCGCGACCGCCTCCTGAAAGCCCGGGCCCTGA
Organism: Bos indicus; assembly: GCF_029378745.1. Lineage (NCBI taxonomy): Eukaryota > Metazoa > Chordata > Mammalia > Artiodactyla > Bovidae > Bos > Bos indicus. The sequence goes on along the minus strand of NC_091789.1, from coordinate 39,061,210 downwards.
AGATCCGCGAGGAGCGCAGTGGCATGACCACCGATGATGATGCGGTGAGTGAGATGAAGATGGGCCGCTACTGGAGCAAGGAAGAGCGGAAGCAGCACCTGATCCGGGCCCGGGAGCAGCGGAAGCGGCGCGAGTTCATGATGCAGAGCCGGCTGGAGTGCCTTCGGGAGCAGCAGAACGGAGACAGCAAGGCCGAGCTCAACATCATCGCCCTGAGCCACCGCAAGACCATGAAGAAGCGAAACAAGAAGATCCTGGACAACTGGATCACCATCCAGGAGATGCTGGCCCATGGCACACGTTCGGCCGACGGCAAGCGGGTCTACAACCCTCTGCTCTCGGTCACCACCGTGTGAGCACCCTCTGTGCTCCAGGGCGCGGGTCCAGTGACCTGGCCAGATCCCCATCTCCTGCCCTCGCTTAGCATCTAGCCTGTGTCTGTGTGTGAGCGTGGGACTTTGCTACCCAGACAGAAGCCCCCGCAGAGAAGGGATGCCTCTCCTCATCAGCAACTTCCTTCTCCTCAGGGAGAGTGACCACATCCACAGTTGGCCTGGGGACAGACATGTATCTGCCTCCCTTCAGCCGTAGGGTGTGTGTGTGTGTGTGTGTGTGTGTGTGTGTGACCTGAACCCAGGCACATGTATGTACACACACATGTACTTCCCTCTAGAGTGGCTACTTGGGGACAGGGAAGTCTACTGAAAAGGAGAGGCAAAGAAAGACTGTCCTAAGCACAAGAGAATGTCCATTATTTGTAGACAGAGGCAACCCTGATTTTTTGTGGCTCTTTCCCTTTTCTGTGCTTGCTAATTGTTTTGGTTTGTTTCTTTTGTTTTGTGGACCTGCTCTGGAGCTTGGCAGCTCCTTCAGGCAGCCTGACCAAGGTGGAATCCCCAAGTGATGGCTGGGAAGGAGGGGGTGGGGGGAAGAAGGGATGGGCGGGGGGCGGTTTGGGGGTGGGAGGGAAGGTGGGGAGATGAAGGAAAGAAGGGGAAGCAGCTTTGCAGGGGGCCTCCCCTCCGAGGTGTGGGGACAGGGAGTGTAGGTGTGGCTTGCCATGCTCACCCTGGAGGTCACCTCCTTCCCTGGTGGCCGTTGGGACGTAAGGGGCAGTCTCCATCCAAGACATCAGCGAGCCCAGGCTATGTCAGACACCCCTGGAGCTTGCCTTCTCTCCTGAGTGGCAGGAGGGGTCCAGAAGCCAAGTCCCCTGAGTTGCAGCAGAAGATCCTGGTGATGAGACCCATATGGAGCTAGGGAGCACCCTGGCACTGAGCGACAGGCAGGTGCTGCCAGCTGGGTGGACTGGGGAGCAGATGCCCTTGCACCTCACTTTGCCAGTGTGGACGGGGGCCCCCCTCAGGGACCTGTGTGTCAGTAAGAGCTGGTCTCAGGACCCTTCCGCAGTTCAGAGGGCCTCAGATGGGAGGCAGACAGGCTACCCATCCTTGCCCCCTGCCAGTGTCGTGAGAATAAAGCAAGCTGCCTTTTGAGGGTGACTCCTGGTCTCCTGGTATTCATTCTTCAGCACTGGGGGCTGGTTTGGGGCTTGGTGGGTCACGGGGAAGCTGAGAAACAGGGAAGTGTCCTGCAGTCAGCCTCCAGAATGCCGGGAGGAGGAGGGACAGAGCGCCAGGATCATTTCCAAGGTCTGGCTCGGTCACAGGGATGGTACCCAGGTGCAGGAAGCGAGGCAGAGACTGGACTCAGGACTGGCAATGGCCTGGTGCTGGCATGCACCTGAGGCCAACACTCTAGCTCTGGTCAGGTCCTAGAGAAGTGGTTCAGGGAGAGCCTTACAGGGCAGTGGGCTGTGGTCTTCTGGAAGGCAACGGCTAGCACTCATGAGATGTGTCTTTTGACCTGGGCTGGTGGGAACTCCCAGAGACTCCATACAGCACAGCAGTCCTGCTCAGTGCCAGGAACCCTGCTAAGTCTAGCAATTCCAGGGACCATGTGTGTGGCCAGCCCTTCAGCTTGGTGTCCTGAACAGGACAGGACACTGCCAGCACCTTAAGTGGGTGGGGATACATTTAAACATTTTCTTGGAAGAGCAATAGACTTCCTCTAATTTGCCAAGATTGGTGTGAGCAAGAAATCAGCCCATAGAAGTGGAGTGCCCTGCTGAATGAACAGCTGGGAGGGAAGACCCAGCATGGCACATGGAACAGCAGTGGTTTCTTCCTGAAAAGGGCAAACAGCTGACATCCTAGGCCTCTGGAGCTGGGGGCTAGGCATGGCAACTCTTGGGACACGAGTGTCCTCGAGAGGGGACACTCCATACACGTCCCTGCAAGAATGGGGTGCCCACGGCCCAACCTGTCACAGAAAACTGGCTAGAGCAGGTGACCAAGGGCACTTACTTTGATGGCTCTAGAGGCACCTCATTCTTGCTCTGAGGTGGGGTGCCAGATGCCCAGGGCTCCTGGGATGGGGTCTAGGACAGGCCTGTAACCTTGGGTCCCCATGTGAGAGCTTAGCTCTCATTGGCTCTGGCAGATGTGTCATCACAATGCCCTGGACCAGCAACTTCACATTTGGGTCTCACCCTCTCCCGGCAGAGTGGTGATGGAGCCTGCATCTTAAAGAGCCCCAGCGTGGCCAACTGCTACTGTGCGTTTTTAGGAGCAGTGCTCAACTAGCAAGCACCTATGTGGAATACAGAAAGCCCCTCAGCCAGGGTGCCCTCGCCCCTTCAGGTCTTAGGGGCACTCAGCTGTGACCTGGAACCTCCCTATTCCTGCCAGTCACCCCCTGCCCACCTGAGGGTGGGGGCAAGGAGCAGCTGGGATCCCAGAGTCCTAAGAAGGTTCCCAAACAAGTCCCTCCATGCTCCCAAGGACAGAGCCCACAGGAGATCCCCTACCTGCTCAGGTAGGTTTTGAGTCTACCCTGGTGGCTCAGACGATAAAGCCTCTGCCTACAATGAGGGAGACCCGGGTTCAATCCCTGGGTTGGGAAGATCTCCTGGAGAAGGAAATGGCAACCCACTCCAGTATTCTTGCCTGGAAAACTCCATGGATGGAGAAGCCTGGTAGGCTACAGTCCACGGGGTGGCAAAGAGTCGGACATGGCTGAGCGACTTCACTTTCACTTTCCCTTTTGGTGCAGCCTCCCTGGAGGCTTGTTATTCATTCTCTCTGGTAACAGGTGATGGGCGCCAGGTGCTTTGCTGGCTGATCCCAAAACAATCTCTCACTGATGCCCAGGAAGCAGCCAGGTCACAGGTGAGCAAACGTGTGCAGTGGGGAAGGACCCTAGGCATTCCCCCCTCACCCACCCGTGGCAGGAGGGAAACTGGACTGGAGGGACGGCTGTGGGTTGACTCGGAGCATGGAGCCTGCACAGGAATGCCTGCCAGGTGCTGGTGGGGCGGGGAGGGGTTGCTAGGAAGCAAGGTGCAAGGCCAGGCTGGAAAGGGCTGACAGTGGGCTCCTCAGAAGCTTGGGCGGGGGCGGGGGTCTGTCTCTGCCTTTCTCTGGGCCCCACCTGATGTCATGAGACAGGAGCATCCTGGGGGTAACTGGCTGGAGCAGAGAGCCTGCAAGGACTATCCCCCAGAGAGCTACTGGAACTCGATTCAACAGCATCAGCTCCATAGGGGTGCCTGCAACACCCCCCAGGAAAAACACAAAGTACTGGGGTGTGGCTTGTGCCCCGAGTTCCAAAGCCCAGGAACCCTTCCAAAGGCCAGAAGGGCTGCGCCTGCATATGCTACTAACCCCTGAGTTCCAGGCAAGCTTCCCACACCACTGTCCCTGGGACCCTGCCCTCACAGTGGCAGGTGGTCAGAAGGCCCTTCCCTAGGTGGGCCCAGGCAGGCTGGGTGAGGGCAGGCAGACAAGGCCACACTCTTCCAGAAGACGGGTGGGAGGGAAACCATGAAGGCAACCCTGAGAGATGCTGGGCACTGAGCATTCAGTCCCAAAAACCATCTGAGGGCTAAGAACGGAGTGGTAGTGACAGCCAAGGAATGAAGCAGACACACATGAGGAGGAGAGGACCTCCAGACCTGTGCCGTCTGCTCGGGTGGATGGATGCTGGGCACCCAGCTCTGCCCATGTGCGTGACCCAGCTCCAGTGCTCAGGATAGCCAATAGCTCTTTATTCAAAGAAGCAAGGGTGGGGGCGGGCACCACCCTCAGGCCTGGATGTGGCTCTTGGCGCTGAAGGCAAGGTAGTAGATCACTAGTCCGATGGCTGCGGCCAGGACTTCAGTGGAGACCCAGGGCCCGTTCCAGGTACCCTGCAAGAAAGGAGAACCATGGTCTCCTTAGACGGGGGAGGGGGCCAGCCACTCCAGGGGGCACAAAGACACGCCACCCACCTTGGCGAAGCCCCCAGTGCCCCCTCAAAGGTGAGGCTGGCCATGTGCCCCACCCCTTCCCCTGGGCTGAGCCAGTCCCCTCCTCCAGCTTACCCGATGGTCTACGCTGACTGTGAATAGAGGTGGGATGACAGAAACGTCCTCATTGTTTCTCTGAGCCTGTGAGGGAGGTGCTGGGGTCAGGGGGCTCTGCCGGGTGGGCAGGTTGAGGCAGAACCCTGCCCAGAGTTGTGGGAGAAGAGAGGTGGGCAAAGGAAAGGCATGGGGCTAGCTGGGGTGGGCGGTCAGGCAGGAAGGTGGCTACCCATCCATCCTGCTCTGAGTTGGGAAGGGGGATGGGGATTGCAGGGGAGAGAAAGCTGTGGCTGTGGGCTGCACCCTCCCTCCAACAGGCCTGGGGGGCTTTGGGGACACTCACCTTCCTCAAGAGGCTATAGGACTCCTCATCAAAGAACCGGACCTCATAGGTGCCCGCATGGGCGCTCTTGTGATCTAGGCTCCAGGACACCTGGGTGGGGTGCGTTTGGCAAGGGGTGGATATGATGGGCGTGCTGCTGCTACCAGCGCACAGAGTCCAAGGACCTCAGCTCAGCTGGCCAAGCCGCCCAGGGCTTCAGGCTGCACCTGCGAGCAGGTGGCCTCCCCCTAAAGTGACGGCCACAGCCTCCCTTACCTGGTAACGTCCCACGTCCTGGCCCCGGGTGACAGGAAATTGTTTTCCACTGACGTCAGCATAGAGAGCCATGTTCTGGGGGGAGGGGATAAAAAGAGAGTCACCTTCTCCCTTCTTGTGCTGTCTGTGAGGTTCCGCTATGCCCACGCCTAGGGTAAGCAGGTTGCCAGGCAGAGTCAGGGACTGTGCTGGGTCTGGTAGGGGCACCAAGTGAGAACCATGGGGGCCAGTCTCTCCATGTTGGTCTTGCTCCTTGGGGACCACACCTCCCCGCTGGCCTGGCCTCCCTAATCCCCAGCAAGCCTGTTAGGTGAACAGGGGTGAGATGACTGAAGTGTTCTCTTTTCTTCTCTTGAGTCTGGAAGTGAGTACTGGGATCAGGGGCACCCAAGGAGCTGCCTAAAGAAGGTGGTACCTAAGAAAGCCCAACTTCCATCTTTCTTTGGGCCTTCAGGTTGCAGGGACCCAGGCCAGGGCTGCTCAGTTTTTAAGTCACCAAATGCCCATGTAGACACACGTTTCAGCCAAGAGCAACCAGAAAGGGGATACAGGAGCCCTGGGGCTGAGCCTGGCTCTCTCTCTTCCCATGAGCATGCTTTCCAGACCCAGCAAAGTGTCTGCCTACACTGCTGCGTGGGGGAAAAGTAGACCTGGCCGGTGAGCTGGATGTTCTTTAGTCACCTGTGCCCTGTTCTCGCCTTCAGCTGGGCAGCGAAACCCTGATGCTCGCTCTGTCCTCGTGGAGCCCTGGGTCTGGGCTCACCTGGTGCTACTGAGGACCCAAAGGCTCAGGCTCCCTGCCCACCTCTGAGCCTTTGCCCTCTTGGCTGAAGCCCTGCTGCCTCACCTGGACCCTGTTCTTGCAAGTCAAGGAGATCTCCACGATGAAGACAGTCTCAGTAGAAATGACAGCATCCGAGGTGGTATAGTAGGAAGGGGTGATCTGGGGCTCCACACAGGCCTCTGCTGCAGGGAGGAGGCAGAGAGGGAGGGATAAGGCCTGGCTTTCGCTCACTGAGTTGCAGGGCAGAAGGGACCACCCTACCCCACTTCCCAGAGCTCATCCACTAAAGACACAATGGGCCCTTTGGACCCTGCCAGGTGGAGTCTGGGAGACGGATCCAAATGACCAATCAGAAGTGCAGGGGACAAGAGGGGTGGGGTAGCCTTTAAGGAAGGCAGAGAAAGGGGGATGGGAAGACTGTGTGTGTGGAACCTCGATGTCAGGGCAAAAGAACAGGTGAGCATGTTGGGGGGTGGGAAGTGCACTGTGTGAATTCACTGCACAACTCAACTCTGTACCTGGACCTACAGACAGAAAAGCCACGCAATGGTTTAGGGATACAGCCTGCCCTGGAATACCCCAAAAGCCCAGGGCTAGGCTGACCTCAATTCAGAGCTGCAAGGCCCTAGCTAGTTGACTGAAGACGTGCTCTGCAGACATAAAAGCACAAAAGCTTATGCGGGCTTCCCACATGAAGGGTCTCTGCCCCAGACAGTTGACAGAAAGCCAAGACTGGCCCCAGCAGTTCCGGAGGAAAGGAAATGGGCGATCTGGGTCCAGACGCACAACTTGTCCTCCTGCTGCCCTGAGAGAAAGAACACACCCTCACCATCTCCACACTGCTAGAGGCCACAGGGAAGGAAAGGTTTCACCAGGCACCAGCTGCTCTAACGCGGTGTCAGGGCAGGGCCATGACTTAGGCTGAGGCTTGGGACTGAACCAGTGGGAGGAAGATGCCTGGGAATGTCGGTGGGAAGTGGTTCTCAGGAGCCACGTTCCCCAGATGCTTCCACACTTTGCCAAGTTTGACCTTCCTCCAGACGCGGGAAAGCACAGTTTCACGGTCAGGTTTGTCCTTTCCAGGCATCACTGCCTACAGCATGGGGAGTTCCTGAGGAGCCAGTGACCAGGGTGTGGGTTGGGTGGCCACTGAGGCTGGTGAAACACTCCAGGCCATCAGGGGTGCTGGCCTGAAGTAGGGCAGATAAAGTGCTCAAAGTGGTCCTAACCCAGTCCAGGCCCCCAGGCCCATTGTGGGCTCCTGGAAGGACCTCCTGCTAAACCCACTTCTGGACTCCAGTGTCAGTCAGAACTCAGCCGGGCCACTGTTAACAACCTCTCAAGAATGTGAAGCCATCTGACTCTGCTGAAAAACCCTATACGGATCCAACAAGGCCTTAGGGGACACAAACCAAGCGTCTGATCCAGACACTCATCTTTCCCTCTTCAGGTCCCTTCTAACTCGTCTGCACTCTGGGCCCTTCTGCCTGGACCGTCTCTGCTTCCTCGCTTCACTCGGAGCCCCATTCCTAGGGAGGCCTGACCCCACATCGGGTCAGATGGTTCCTCTCCACCGGCTCAGTTTTTCGCTCCGATCGCCCTACACTGCAGAGCTTTGCTCCTGTCCACTCCCCTCCCCGCCCAGATCGGGGGCTCTAGGAGTGGCGGCAGGGACGAGTGTCACTTTCCCTGCTGGAGCTGGGGCCAGGCGCACAGAAAGGCTCTGGGAGTCTTCCTCACTGGAGCAGACGGGGCACAGATCAGGCTGTTTCTTCCAGCAGCTCAGCTGCTGGGTGAACGTGTGTGGTGCACGAGAGCATGGTGGCCTCGGCCGCCGCGACCAGAGACCACCTGCCTCTCAGAGGGAGAAGGCCCAGACCCCCGCTCTGCCCGCACCCGTCCTCCCCCGACGCACCACCAGTCGTGGGTGAGAGGCTCGCCAGAAAAGAACTCCGGCCAGGCCGCTACCTGAGCAGCAGGAGAGACCGGACAGCAGCAGTAGCGCCAGGGCGCCGAGAGATGCCAGCGCCGCCATCGCCTGTTCTCTGCCAAGGGAAAAAGAGAGTGGTTAGCCTGAACACGAGGAGTAGACGAGGAAGCGCGACGCGTCAGCGGCCGCCGCAGCCAATCGGGCGCCGGCGGGCTGGGCGGGCCTCTGACGTCGCCGGCGGTACTGACGTGTCTCCTCCCCGGACCAGGCGCCCAGCCGACCGCCCCCCAAAGATGGCGGCGGCGGCGCCTCCGGCGCCGGAAAAAGGCGTGGGAAACCGGCGCGGCCGTGTGCGTGCGTACTGCCGGGACCACGCCCCCTCCCGAGACGTCGCGCTCCGCCGAGTCTCGCGAGAGCGGCAGCTGCGTGTCGGAACCTGCGGCTGTCTTCACGTTCTGTCATGGCGCTGAAGGTGGCGACGGCCGCGGGCGGCGCTGTGAAGGCAGCGCTCAGGCCGGCCCTCCTCTGGCGTCCTTGGGAGGTGAGAGGGAGGAGCGGCCCACGGGGACATCCGCCGCACTCACTAAGAGCTGTTAGCAACTCGGCGGGGTTAGGCGGGCCGCCGCCGCGCTCGGACCGTTCTGGAGCCCGATTGGCTGCGGGCCTCACGGGGAGGGGAGCGTGTCGCGGCCCGGGGTTGATTGGCCACCTCCGCTGTCAGTGAAGGGGTTAGCTTAAGTTGACCCTGGTCTGGCGCTCCAGGAGTCTGCATGTGGTGGCGGGGGAGTTCCCGGCGAGCGGGGGGCAGTGTCACTTCCCAGTGTCCTTGTGGGAACCCTTGTGAGGCGGTCGCGTGTCCGGCCCGCCTTGCTCCTGTGCTCCTGGGAATCCGTTCCCGGCCGCCCGTCCTCCTCGGATTTCCCTCTTATGAACCGCTTTGCCACCTCTCCCAGTGGAGGTGGCCAGTCTGATTTTTCGGTGCCCCAGGGGCTTTCCCACCCTGCAGGCGCTGGGAATGGGAAGGAGCTAGGATTCCTGAAGCTGGCGGCGGGTCGGGAGGCCGCGAGGACTTTGCTTCCATCGTTCTCTGTTTAGGATCTTGCTTGTTCGGGTCTGATTCCTCTCGTGACACACTTCCATGAGGATAGTGTAGTCCCTAGGTGGGTGGGAAGTCCTAAGCGTCATCAAGTCGGGACTGGCCCGAAGGGATGAGAGGTCTGACCTCTCTCTCTGGGCTCCAGTTTCCCCTCGCTGTCAAAGAATCCACCCACCTCTGACCTTCCAGAACTCAGTGACTTTGCTGACACTCCTTGCGGTCACATCTCCTGGCATGCTTCCCCGCTCTGAGCCTTTGGGAAGGCTGGCCTGTCGCAGCTTCTGCCTTATTAAATTCTGTGTTAAGTGCTGACTTCTCCCACTTGCTGGCGAGAGGCTTTCTAAAGGTTCCTGGCCGCTAGGCTCTTGCAGGATCCTGATGGGGACATTTGTCTCCTTGCTGACTTCACCTGTGTGTGTGCTTGTGTTCATATTGGGCCGGGAATGAGGAGACTGAAAGGCTGCTAGCTGGGGAATGCCTTGCCCCAGACTGGTTGTCTTGGGTATGGGAACCTTTAGAGATGAAGCCCAGATCTTTGGTCCCAGTTAGTGGGACCTTGTGGGAAAACATGCAGACACCATTGGTACTTGATCCAACAGAAACATACTGAAGAGAGAAACTTCACTAAGGTGTGCAGCACAGGAGCCCTTTGGTTGAATCACATACCATTCTGGAGTGCTTTCTGTGGTACTCTGAAAGGACGAGGGTAACAGTCCACCTTCCTGCTTGATGAACAAGCTGGAGACCAATGCATGTATCACATCTTGCCTTGTCCTGGGGTCCTTTGATGGATAGGTTCACAGAATCTTTGTAACTCTCTGAAGGAAGGGGCCTGAGTCTGTCCAGAGCAAGGTCAGGGAAGTTGCTATCCCGAGAGCTCTCTGGGTCTTTGGCCAAAGCTGGATGGAACATGTAGCATTGGGACCAGATGAGGGAGAGGTTCAGCCCTGGTGGTAGTCATGGGACCCACGGTCTGGTGGGGGGTTCTTGCACTGAAATAGAGCCAGGCACGGTGTGAGTGGTGGCTCACCATCGTGGCCAGGTCACCTGCCCCGTGCCTGTGGGCCTCAGAGAGCTGGAACCCAGGAGGAATTAGCTGGCAGCCATAGGGGCCAGCCCAGCATCTCCTCATTGGTCACCAGCCTTGCACACTGGCCTGAGGGGCTGCTGAGGTGAAGGGGAGCCCTCATCCCTCAGCTCGGGACTGAACAGCTTGCATACCTCTTTTCACTTAATGCTTCCAGTGGTCAGATAAAGTAGGCACCTCTGTTCCATGGATTTCAGGTAAGGGAAAGAAGCTTAGCAAGGTTAAGCTGTTTGCCACCAGGAGTAGTGGATGGAGGCTTTGGACTGAGGTCTCCCTAGTCTCAGAACCTGCCATATCTTTCTTCATCTTTTGATGTGTTCAGTTCAGTCAAGAAATGTGTTTCGTGTCCCAGCTCTGGACCAGGCATTCTTCTGGGTCCTGGGGTGATAGTAGGAGATCAGACAGACACCGCGTCCACTCTGGGGCTTAAGGGTTGGAGAAGGAGTGAGGCAGCCATAACCTAGGGAGATGGGGATTGGGAGGAAGGGAACGAGTAGGGCTTTGCAGCCCAAGGGGACCAGCAGCTCAGCAGCCTTAGGGCATCGGGAAGGCTTCCTGGAGGAAGGGCAGTCTAAGCCACCATGTGCAAGTTTGTGTCGAGAGCCTATAGAGAGATGAATCTAGATACTGACAGTTGCTAGAAGGCAAACAGAAAAACCCCAAGCATGCATCTGGCTCCTGATCCGGGGGCTCCGCGGATCAGTAGAAACCCAAGGAGCATCTTGTCCTGTTCATCACCCCCTTCCTAACTCCTATACCTGCAGAGCTTTGTGCAAGTGGGTACCTTGTGAAAACCAGCCGGAGAGACCCACATGGGGTGGTCAGCCTCTGCCTGAGCTTTCTAGACTCCTAGCAGGAAGGCAAGGCTCTTTGGGAAATGGCCACAGTGACTATCATTGGCTGGCATCCTCTGCTGCTCCCCCAGCAGGCAAGTGGCAGGGCATCCCTGAGTGAGAAGGAGGGACTGTGGCTCAGTCCCCGCCTCTTTGCATTGAGCGGCACACAGGTGGGGCTCCCCAGAGAGGAAAGTGTGAGCCTGTAGCCCCCTGTGGCAGGAGCTGGGACCTGGGCTTCTTCCTCCAGGTGAGTGTGGGGACTCCAGATGGGTCCCTCTGAGCACCTGTCCCATTTGACTCAAGTGGCTGTTGCTCTGAAGCTCTCAGGCATGGCACCGACATGACCACGTGTGGCCGTTGCAAGTGGGGGGGTTGGGGACATCTGTCATCCACGCAGGCCACGAAGCATCTTTGCAAACCTTTATAAAGGCCTTAATTAAGGATGAGCATCTGCTCTTCTTCTGATCCTAGAGGGCTATTCCCCATGTGGCCAGTAGGGCTAATCTTTGGCTGGGCAGAGGGCTGGGTGCTATCTTTTCCCCTCTGGTTTCCATGATCCGGATCGTCGCCATGTTCTGATTGTATGCTGCTTTTGTAGTAAGGAGACGTGATGGAAAAAAATGACATGCATCACGGTCGTGGTAGCCTTGTGGTTTGCTATTATGGTTTCCCTTTTGTACTGTGTTGAGTGTGCCAATTTCTGCTCACTCAACAGACCGCACTGAGCAGGAAAAATTGGCTGAGAAAACTCAGAAACAGCAAAAGGCGGGGAGGGAAGCGTCAACATTTCTGTAAATGTCTTTGGACAGCGGAAGCTCCAGAGCCACAGGGCCTATCTGGGCATGGTGGGGGTGCCCACCTCCCCTGCCAGGAGCTCGGCTGACCCTGGCCAACTTGACAACAACCACTGGCATCTGGGTTCTCTCTGCCAGGTTCTAGGTTCCCACGAGGCCCCCCGGAGGAGCTTCTCAGTAAGTAACCTGCCCTAGTGCATACAGGCACGTGTCCGTCTGTACGTGTGTGCAGAAGAGTGTGTGTGCAGGTGCATGTGGATGGGTTTGTGGGCACCTGGGGTGTAGAGGGGTGTGTGTGTGGGCACATGTGTGTGCCACGCCTCTTGGCTCTGTTCCCTCCATGTGTCCCCTGAGGCGCAATCTCCACCTCTCCTCCTTCCCTCCTCTCCTCTCCTCCTCCCCTGAACCCTGGGGGCAAAGCCTGGTTCCCTGGGCCCTGCCTTGTTCTTCTAACCTCGGCTGATCTGTGTCTTCTTCCTTCCTGTCCCCGCCTCTAGCAACAAACAATTGTGAGTATCCTTCCCGCCTGCCTGTTTGTCAGGTTGGGGGCTTTTAGTGGCTTTGGGGTTGACCCAGTTCCAGGCGGAGGTGGGACCTGCTTCTGTGGTTGCCCTCCTGACTTGGGGGGACTGCAACCCCCCACGAGCAGCGCTGCACTGTGGGTGGGGCAGGGCATATGGTTGGGGTACCCTGAGTTGGCACCTCCCAATTGGCTGGCCCACTGAGTCAGGACTCGAGGGAGGAAGGGAACTGAAGGCCTGCCCCCTCCCCCCTCCCTTCCAGCCCCCGTCGGCGAAGTATGGTGGGCGGCACACGGTGACCATGATCCCGGGAGATGGCATTGGGCCAGAGCTCATGCTGCACGTCAAGTCAGTGTTCAGGTATAGAGGGGGACCCTGAGAACGGGGCACCATGAGGGTAGCGAGCCAGTGGTGGGCAGCCCCTTGTCCTGGTGCCTGCCCTCCTGACAGGCTGAGCCGGGTGAGGGGGAGGGCAGAACCCGAGCGACTCATGCCTTCTTGGAGTGTCAGGGCACCCCCATCAGCTGGCACAGCTAGGCTCAGTCTCCCCTTGGCCAGAGCCCAGGCAGAGTGGGCAACAGCAGAGGAGAGACCTCTGTGCCCTGTGCTCGGGGCCTGGGATCACCGTCCTGATCCCACTCTGCCCCAGGCATGCATGTGTGCCTGTGGACTTTGAAGAGGTGCACGTGAGCTCCACCGCGGACGAGGAGGACATCCGCAATGCCATCATGGCCATCCGTCGGAACCGCGTAGCCCTGAAGGGTGAGACTCCCTTGTGAGCTGACCCTTGTCCTTGGGCGCCCATGGGTGCTGCACCTCGGTGGTCTCGGTGTCACTAGCTGCTGTGGGAGCCTGTCTAGGCGTGGGCTCCCTCCCGCCTGGGGCCGCCCTCTTTGCTGGAGTCAGCTGTGGCTCTCAGAGTCTTCCTTCACACGCTGGGTGTCACACCGATGCAGGTTTAAGCCCCCACTGGTGGCCTTGGCTCTAGTTGGCACAGCTGTGGAAGTTACAGCTGGGAGCTTGACCCTCGCTGAGTGTTCCTCAGTTGGGTCCAGCTCCTTAAACTTTCCATCACTCATTCTGCACACTTGAGCCCATCACCTGCTCTGTAGGAGCAGTGAGTGAGCCGAGACAAAGGTAGAGATGCAGGCCCTGGCTGTCGCCTGGAGGGGCTGACATGCCAATGATAGGGTGCCCGAGGTAGCCCCGTGGGGACCTGAGAAGGGCCCCCTCAACTTGGCATTCTCTGACTGCCTTCTCTCAGGGGCAGCTGGCCCTCTGGGTGCCCTGGTTCCAGCCAAGGTGAAGGCGTGGTCTTTTACAGGCAACTCTTGCCTGCCCCTGAGCTGGAGCTCTTGTGGCACCTTGACACAAGGCCTGGCACGAACCCTGGCCAAGCTGCCCTTGCAGCTGGACCCTGGCCTTGCCAAGCCTCACCCAGGGTCTCGCAAGACCTTCTGGCTAGCTGCCAGCTGTTTTCATCCCTTCCTTCATTTAGTATTTATCGAGCGTCTGTTATGTGCCAGGAAGCCATCAGTGAACTCAACACTCAGACGCACACATCCATCCGCCCTCATGGCACTTCGACTGCAAGTGCGCTAGGGTGTTCTGTGAAGCCCTGCTCCCACCAGCTCAAATGCGGGAGTACACTGGAGCCTGGGCCCTTCTCCAGCCTGCTGGTCTTGTTTCTGTCCTGCAGGCAACATTGAAACAAACCACAACCTGCCCCCATCCCACAAATCGCGAAACAACATCCTTCGGTGAGAGCCAAGGGCGCAGCGTGGGTGCTGGGTGGGGATGGTGGTGGCCGCGGCCGGCTGATCTGATTTGGTACACCTGCAGCACCAGCCTGGACCTCTATGCCAACGTCATCCACTGTAAGAGCCTGCCAGGTGTGGTGACCCGGCATCGGGACATTGATATCCTCATTGTCCGGGAGAACACAGAGGGCGAGTACAGCAGCCTGGAACACGAGGTGAGTGGGGCGCAGGGGGCACCTGGCTAGGCCGGTAGTCAGGAAGGCCATGCCTGGACAGAACCTCATGCCAGAGGGCAGGCTCCGACAGGATATGAGTCTCCTGTCCCTCCTCGCCTTCCCAGAGTGTGGCGGGCGTGGTGGAGAGCCTGAAGATCATCACCAAGGCCAAGTCCCTGCGTATTGCTGAGTACGCCTTCCAACTGGCCCAGGAGAGCGGGCGCAAGAAAGTGACAGCCGTGCACAAGGCCAACATCATGTACGTCCCCAACGCTGCCCCTCTGCGCCAGGGCCCAGGCCTGCTCTCAGTGCACACATCGGGGGGAGGTGGAACGGGGTTCTTCCCACTCTGCAAATGGGACTGGTGGTTCTGTGGTGTTGGTGAATACCGTCCCTCTGGTGGGTGGTGGCCGTGGCCAAGCTGGTGTCCTGCATCACCCTAGGAAACTGGGCGATGGGCTTTTCCTCCAGTGCTGCAGGGAAGTGGCAGCCCGCTACCCCCAGATCACCTTTGAGAATATGATTGTGGACAACACCACCATGCAGGTAGTTGGGCTGCCATGCTGCATGGGCCCCTGCCCTGGGTGCATGGGCCTGCTGGTGCTCCAACTCCTGACTGCTGCTCCCCACCCCACAGCTGGTGTCCCGGCCCCAGCAGTTTGATGTCATGGTGATGCCCAATCTCTATGGCAACATCGTCAACAACGTCTGTGCTGGGCTAGTTGGGGGCCCCGGCCTTGTGGCTGGGGCCAACTATGGCCATGTGTATGCCGTGTTTGAGACGGTGAGTGCCACCAGCGATGCCAAGGTCATGGGCCTTTGTGAACTAGGGCTCAGTCAGTTCAGTTGCTCAGTCGTGTCTGACCCTTTGCCACCCCATGGACTGCAATCATGCTAGTCCTCCCTGTCCATCACCAATTCCTAGAGCTTGCTCAAACTCATGTCCATTGAGTCGGTGATGCCATCCAACCATCTCATCCTCTGTCGTCCCCTTCTCCTCCCACCTTAAATCTTCCCCAGCATCAAGGTCTTTCCCAAGGACTCAGTTTTTCCCATCATGTGGCCAAAGTATTGGAGCTTCAGCTTCAACATCAGTCCTTCCACTGAATATTCAGGACTGATTTCCTTTAGGATTGACTGGTTTGACCTCCTTGCAGTCCAGGGGACTCTTAAGAGTCTTCTCCAACACCACAGTTCAAAAGCATCAATTCTTTGGCACTCAGCTTGCTTTATGGTCCAACTCTCACACCCATACTTGAAAGTGAAAGTGGAGTTGCTCAGTCAGTGTCCAACTCCTTGCGACCCCATGGAGTGTAGCTCTTCTGTCCACGGGATCCTCTGGGCAAGTACACTGGAGTGGGTTGCCGTTTCCTTCTCCAGGGGATCTTCATCTTTCCAACCCAGGGATTGAACCCTGGTCTCCAGCATTGCAGACAGACTCTCTACCATCTGAGCCACAAGGGAAGTCCACATACGTTACTACTGGAAAAACCATAGCTTTGACTAGATGGACTTTTGTCAACAAAGGTCGGCAAAAAACTATAGCTCATACACTTTCTAGTTCAGTCATTGAAAGTAAATTATTTAGTGGTTTCTAGAATATTCAAAATTTTGCAAACATCCCCACTAATTCTAGAACATTTTCATCACCATAGAGAGAAATTTTGTAGGCCCTTGCCCTCTGCGATGGCCCACTCTGTAGAGCATGCTTCTCTCTGAATCTGAATGAATCCACTTCTTACCAAAAAAAAAAAAAAAATCTGGTAATTGTGGCCAGCATTCTCTTTCCCTTCCCCCCAGCCCCTCGCACCAATCTCATCTGCTCAGTCTCTGGATTTGCCTGTTCTGGACAGTTCACACCAATGCAGGATACCCTCAACATTCTTACATTCACCAGCCCCCTCCTTTTTCATGTCGCCTCTTCCAGGCTACAAGGAACACAGGGAAGAGTATTGCCAATAAGAACATTGCCAACCCCACAGCTACACTGCTGGCAAGTTGCATGATGCTCGACCACCTCAAGTAAGTGGCTTCTCAATGCCCGGCCATCAGCCCCCAGACTGCGAACGAGGCCCAGAGGACTGAATTCTGTTCTTCTTCCTCAGGCTGCACTCCTATGCCACCTCCATCCGCAAGGCCGTCCTGGCATCCATGGACAATGAAAACGTGAGGCCCCCCAACCCCCACCCCTCTCCCAGGTTGAGCTGATAGGACGCCCAAGGGGCTGGAAATGGTGACCTAGCGCCACCATGAGGAGGGTGACACCAGGTTGGCTGGGCCTTCTTGGCCTTAGCTGGTACTGCGGCCCCCCTGGTGGCCCTTCCAGCTCCTGCAGGCCACAGAGTGTAGTGGGCAGCCCTGGGCTGCCTGCAGGCCAGGGCTCAGGGATTGGCCGGATCCTGGTGTGTGCCCAAGTTTGCCCGTCTCCTGCAGATGCACACCCCAGACATCGGGGGCCAGGGCACCACGTCGGAAGCCATCCAGGACATCATCCGCCATATCCGTGTCATTAACGGTCGGGCCGTGGAGGCCTAGGCTGTCCCCAGGACTGTTTAGGCCCACTCTTCAGATCTGCTTGGCGCCACCAGCACCCTGGGTGGCTCAGTGGGCGGACCCAGAATAAACCCACTTCCGCCCCAGCCCTTGGTGGCGTGCTTTTGTCACTATTGACGCAGGTGTTTCAGGTCACACTTTATTAAGAAAAGAAACAGCACACTTCCCATTCAGAGGGCCCCTCTGTGAGGGTTGGGGGGCAGAACACATTCTGAAAGGCCAGGTCCTGGCCTCGGCAGATCTGTCTTCCCTGGCCTGCCCCGCCCAGGTGGGTATGAGAAAGCTCCCACTCAGCAGGGTGGGCAGGAACTGTCCTGCTTTCCCTGAAGGCACTAGGGGCCGGGGGTGTAGGGAGGGAGCCGGGCCCGCCCCAAGCTGCCCAAAGTGCCCACAGGGCCTAGGGATTGAGCCAAGGGTGCTGCAGGCAGTCGGCTGCACTGGCCCGCTTCTCGGGGATGTATTCCATCATGGGAAGCAGGAAGGCGCTGAACTGTGTGGCCTGCTCCAGGGGCCACTCGTACTTCTCCATGAGCACCTCGTATAGGCCCCAGTGCTTGAGGTTGTGGATATGCCGAAGCTCCCCTGGAGGCAGGCCAGCACGCCACAGGTCAGCCTCCTCCTGGGAGGCCTGTCATCTGAGACCCCTCGCTGGCCCCCAAGTTCCCACATCACCCCTCCATCCAGGTGGCCCCACCTCTCCGGTTGAAGAACTCCCGGGAGTAGCGGCCTGAGAGGGCAAAGGCTGGGGGGATGTCTCCTAACAGCTCCACAATGTGGGCGATGTGGTCTGTGGACAGAAAGGGAGCTGGGAGGTTGGCCAGGCGGCTGGGAGGTCCTGAGGCCGGACCCTGGGGTTCGCCACTTCCTACCCTCATCACGACTGTAGTCTTCTCCCGAGTGCGGTTCAAATAGGTAGTCGCCAGTGGCCAGCTCAAAGGCCTGAAAAGGGCAGAGGGTAAGGCTGTTGGCCCCAGTGAGTCTGCCCGGATGGGGTACAGCCACGGGCAGACATACCATGCACGCTGTGCTCCAGATGTCAGCTGGGGGCCCATACTCGGCGCCGATCAGCACCTCCACAGCCCGGTACTGCCGTGTCTGGATGTCCTCGGTGAAGTGCTTGTGCTGGAGGCAAGGGGAGCCCAGGGGAGGGGCTGGGGCCAGGGCTGGTCTGCCCTTAGTTGCCCTCAACATGTCTCCCACCTCTTGTGGGCCCATGCACCCCAGGAGCATCGTGGGGCTCGCTCTGAGCCTCAGGGGCCCCCCTTGTCCTAAGAGGGCCTGGCAAGATGACCTGAGACAGGCTGGTCCCTGCACCATGGCCGTCCACCCCCGCCCATGGGCCCAGTCCTGCCGACCAGGTGGGAGAGGTGCTGTTTTGGGCTCAGCCCTGGGACTGCAGCCTGAGGCAGGCATGGGGGTCTGGTCGAGCCCCGGGGACCAGCCTCATTCATAGCAGGGTGCCTGCTCATACCACCCAGCAGGCGTTGCCCAGGTCTGCGATCTTGATCTTGATCTTGTCTGCGTTTTGGGGCTCTAGGGGGTTCACCAGGAGGTTGGAGGCACCAAACGGTGCTGGGGAAGCAAGAGAAAGAGTGGCTGAGCTGGTTGGGCACTGGCCCAGCCCTGCCCACTGCCCGCTGGCCTGGTCCCACTTACTGCTAGGGGAGAGGAGGCCGCCAACCTCCCGCTGGTTGGACGAGCCTGAGAGGATGGAGCACGAGGCAGGGGAGAAGAGGGAGCCCGAGAAGCCTGAGGTCTGGGAGCCCGGGCTGAGGCTGCGGTTGCCCCTGGGGGCCGGGGATGAAGAAGCCGGCGAGGGGTCAGGCCCCACGCCGCCCAGGTGGCAACCGGAAGAGGATGTGGAGCCACTGCCCGCCTCGAGTCTGGAGCTGGAGTCTGGGGAGACAGGCCAAGGTGCTGAGTGGGCAGCCGCCGCCGGGGGGCCCGCTCCCTGCTCCCATCCTCACCCTCGGCCTGGGCCGCGGCCTCCATGGCCTCCAGCTTCTGCAGGTCACGCAGCCGCTCCTCCAGCAGCCGCTTCTGCTGTTTCCGCTTGCGCCGCATTTTCTTCCTCTTGTTTTTCGACAGCTTCCCCGTCTGCCGAGAACCAGGGTCAGCCTGGGGGTGCCTGGCAGCCAGCCACGGAGCAGCCCAAGTGTCTCCACGGGGCTCCCACAGGGGACAAGCTCTGCAGGTCCCAGGACCCCATGGCCACCAGGACATGGTCCTGCCACCTCGCCCACCTCCTGGGTCCCCTCCTGCCCTCCACTCTCCAGAGCTGGAGGCCAAGGAAGAACCAAGAAGCCTCTGGCTGGGCGCCAGCCTCCCCTGGGGCCAGCTGTTAACACATTGTCCTTTCGGGGAGGTGGTGGTGAGCCCCAGTGGCCACCCAGGGCCGTTTGGGGCTTGTGGCCCCCTCTGTATCACCCTCATCCAGGCCACCCAGCCTTTTGGAAATGCCCCTGCAGGAGTGTTGGGCAGCAGGGAGAGTTAGGGAGAAGGGGGAACCAGAGAGGCTGAGAGGTGAGCTCTGAGCAGATGGGAAAATGAGGCCTAGGAAAAGAGGCGGCCCAACTTACCAAGACCTCCTGGGGGGCGGTACTGACTGCGGTGGAGCAGGCAGAGCCGGGAGGAAGAGAAAGGAACTGAGACTCAGGCCGGGGCTGAGGCCCACGGGCCCTGCCCTGGCCCCACGCAGGATCTGGGTACCTGTGGAGCGGGATGGGGGTGGTGCCCCTGACTGTTGCCACTCTGTGGCCTCAGCGGCCAGGCGCCGGATGTAGGCATCCCCCACACACAGCAGAATGTTCTCGGGCTTGATGTCCGTGTGGATGATCTTGCACTTGGTGTGGAGGTAATCCAGGCCGTGCAGCACCTGTAGAGAGCCAGTCCTGAAGTCCACCCACCCTGCCCTGGCTGCGTGCCACAGGGCTCTTCCTGCCGAACTCAGGAAGAGCTCACCTGCCTCACGATGCTCTTCACACAGGGTACGGGCAGGCCCTGGTAGTTGGACTTGATGATCCACTTGAGCAGCTGATGGCCAAGGACCTCCAACACCATGCACACATCTGGGGCCAGGAGTGAAGGGCAGCCGCTGGGCATGCAGCTGGGGCCCAGGTCCTGCCCACCTTCAGCTGGGGTGGGGGAGCCCCGAGGCTCAGGCAGCATAGAGCTGGGTCTGGGAGGTCCTGTATCACCACTGTCCCGGTGGCGCTCTAGTGTCCCTGTCACTCTCTGGTGTGCCAGTTGGCACCGTACTTTCTGTGGTCTTCCTAGGGACAGGGCACTGGAGGAGTAGACAGGTTTCTCGGAACAGCTCCAGTCCTGTGTCCATGTCTGCCCAAGAGCCTATTGACAGCCCCCCCGAAAGGGAAGGCACACTGAGACGGTGCCTCCCACTTGGGGGTAACCTAGCCATGGATTGCCAATGCCAATCTGGTTATCTGCTCCACCCCCCATGCCCAGACACAAATCCCTGAAGTGGTGGGGGTATTTCATAGACTAGTGTCATTGGAAGGGATAAACAGCCCATCACACAGATAGCAAACTGAGGCCCCTGGAGCTGGAAGGCACCAGCCAGCTATCTCCTGCTGAGATGCCACACTTGTTTGCTCAGCCTGCAAAGGATATGGACTCCATTAACCCCTGAGATCCTGAAGTCATCGATGAGCTGGACAATGGTTTCTCTTTTGGGGTCACTGGGGTCACTGTCTCGGACCTGCAGTAGAAACCAAAGGTCCACATATGGCTTCAACCTCCCCCTTGCCAGCTGCTCCCCCGGGGTGGGCAGCCCCTCCGGCCCCCCTGTCCCGCTGTGCTTGGGCCTCACTGGAAGAAAAGCCTCAGGCCCGCCCTCCGGGTCCTCCCCCTCGGCCGAGCCAGCTGGAGCCTACCCCTGCGGGCGCCCCGCCCCAGCCTGTGGAGCCCGGCAGGCCCCAGGCGGCTCCCAGGGAGCTGGGAACGGGTAGGGGAGGCGCCTCACACATTTCAGGAGCTTGATCTCATCTACAGCTGTCTCCGTGTAGTGCCCCGCGCTCTTCACCACTTTGAGAGCCACAAAACGCTTGCGCCTGCAACACCGAGACCCATGTCGGCCGCCGGCACCAGACAGACCCACGGGGCCCTCGCCATAGCCGCAGGCGTGCCCAGGGGCAGGATCCCAGCTGGCATGGAGCCCCGGGGCAGGGGGGACGACACTCACTGGATGTCCCAGCAGAGCCAGACAGTGGAGAAGTGGCCCCAGCCCAGCTTGCGCACCACGTGGTACCGCCCATTGAACAGGTCCCCGATTTTCACAGGGTAGTAGCCGCCTGGAGAAGGGAGCCCACAGAGGCCGCTGAGGGTGGCGCCTTACCCCTGCCCCAGCACGGCACCGTGCTGCCGGGACCCTTGGCCCACGTGGGTGGGCTCCGGGCCCCCTCCTCCTCCCCGGGGCCTCACCCTTGCAGTAGTCCTTGGGGTCTTCCTGCTCCTCATCGTCGGAGCCCAGCAGCCCCTGCAGCATCTGAGGCGCAGGGGCGATGGGGGCCAGTTCGGAGCCGGAGGACTCGGGCCCGCAGGAGGCCTGCGAGCTGCGGGTGGGGCGGGCAGGCAGTGAGCGCGCGGGCCGCCAGGGGCCCCAGGCAGCCCGGCCTGGCCTTACCTGCTGCTGCTGTCGCTGTCGTCGCCACCGCAGCCGCCGCTTGCACTGGCGCTCATTCTGGCCGCGCTGCCCGCAGCTCCGGCGCCCCGGGCGGCCGCTCCTCTGGGGCCCGGTCGCAGCCCGTGCATTTATAGCCTCGGCTGCTGATCTCACCCGCCTTTATAAATAGCCTCCCAGCTGCTCGGCTGTGGGCAAGGTATGCAGCGGGGAGGGGGCGGCGCGGTGACAGCGGCCCTCGAGGGCCCGATCCCCCAGGACGAGCCCCCCGCCCCCATCCCAGGGCTGGCCAAGGGCGCCGCCGTGGGGACACAGTGTGCCACTGCCTCCCTGGGGAGTTCCCTGGCACCCTAGGGCCACCATACCGGGATGTGGTGACCTGGACCCCGGGCTAAGCTCCTGCACCCCAGGACTGGCAGAGGGTGCTGCAGAGTGGCCACGTGGTGGTGAGCTGGTCCTCAAACTGGAGTCCCGGGGCTCCAGAGCCTGGTACGGGCCCTGTGGGCACGGTGCCCCCTCTCATATGCCCTCGGGCAGTGGCCACAACTGAAAACATGCTCTGGCTTCTGGCTTGTGCAAGCCTGCCCAGAGGCGACCCCAGCCACTCTCGTGGGTACCTCACTCCCTGGCCACTCGGGTCCTGGAGCCCCAAGATGCGGCAGCCCAGTGTCCTCTCGTCCCTCCATGTGGCATCCTGAGGGGCCCTGGCCAGGCGCGGGTCGGGGGCGTGAGGTCTTCCCACCAGAGGTACAGGCCTGGGGGCTGCCCATGTGGGACCCCAGGGCTGCACGGCATGCCTGTGGCTCCCTGGGTCCATCTCTGCCTTGCTCCCTGGCTCCAACAAGTGCACATGTCCATGTGGGATGCACAGAGAGGTGTCCACCCTGGCCCTGCCCTCGGGGAATCTTCAAGTGGAAAGCAAAGGAACCCATGGCTCTAGTGGCCCAGGTCACACAGCCCTCCAAAGCCTGTGACCTTGGGGTGGTAGCCAAGGGACCAGGTTTTGAAGAATCCGGTCCCCCAAAACGGGGTGGGCAGGGGAACCTCCAGAGAGGGAGCAGGACACACTGGAGACCTCCGTGGCTGGTCTTGGCTGAAGACCAGCTGTGGGTGTGGAAGGCGAGGTGGGGCGAGGGGGCTTAGGTGATCAAGGAGCCCCCCAGAGCTTGCGGGCACGAATGTGGGGTTTCCGCAGAGGGTCATGGGCACTTTGGCTCTTTAGAGAGAACACGCTGATTGCTCCTGGGAGGGAATGGAGTCAGAATGGAGTAGAGGGAGCTTGGTAGTAACTGGTGATCCCAAGATGGGACATACTTGGTTCTACATCCCTGTACCAAAAAATAGTTGGGAAGGTGGGGTGGGCATAGATGGTGGTGGGAGGGCAGGGGCACCTTTCCTGCAGGGGTCACGTGAGGGAGGAGAAAAGGCCTTGGGGTCCTCTTTTTAGCATGTGGCAGAAGTTCTAGCTGCGGGCTGGGGGCTGGGCCAGGGCACCCAGGAGACTCACGGGGAAGGTGGGGCTGGGAACTGGGCATTTTCTAAAAAGACATGTTTGTGTTTTATTTCCAGATGTGATCCTCTAGCAAGCACATAAATACAGTGGGGGAGGGGGAAGGATTACTATAAATTAGAAAGAAGCCCCCCAGCAGCGTGGCAAGGAGGGAGAGGGGGAGGCCCTCCCACTCTGTGCAGACCACGCCTCGGTCACAGGCTCCATCCAGGGCTCCATCCTTTGTCGAGTGCGGGAAGGCGCGGAGATGGTGGGTCCTGCTGCCGCCTGACTCACAGTTCGGTCACCTTGTTCTCCACCAGCGCGGCCATCTGCTGCAGGCGGCAGGCCAGTTGCATCTTCTGGCCCACAGGATCCTCCTCCAGGGCACCAATGATCTGCCAGGGCAGAGGAGGCCACCCAGCCTGAGGCCTTGGCCTCTGACCTGCCTCCATCTCAGTAGCAGGCTGGGAGCCAGACCTTCCTATCGAATCTTCCTCCATGAGGAAGCCGAGCCCCTTCCCCAGCCCCAGGCCCTTCCATTCCTCTGCCTACACTGGACCTGGACACTCCCGCCCCCAAGGGAGACTCCTGGGGCCTCCCTCTGGGCTCCAGAGGCACGCCCCTCTCCTCGGAGTGCCCCCAGGTCTCACCTGGTCATAGTACCTGTGGATGTGGGTGTAGAGTTCTTGCAGAGCTTGCAGGCAGTGGGGAGCCGAGGTGTAATTCTGGGGGAGGCACATGGTGGGTGAGGCCCCGGCCCAGACCTTGAGCCCCCAGCTTCCCCCTTCCCTTGTGTCCTCACCCCCGAGAGCTCAGTCAGAGCTGAATTCATCTCCTGGTAGCTCGCTGGAGGGCTCTGGCGGATATCAGAGTAGTATCTGCAAAAGGGCACAGAGTTAGAGGCAGGCAGCCCAGAAGGTCCCTAGTCCATGATGCCCAACACCTACCTCTCTACCATCTGCTTGTATCGAGGGATCTCCCGGGCGTAGAGCAGTTTGTTCACTGGGGAATCCTGCTCCGGGCGGGGTGGGCATAAGTGGGGAGGTGCCCCCTCCTGGGCCCACGCCCCGTGGGGGCCAGCCCCACCCAGGGCTCAGTGCAAAGCCCCTGTGGCTACCCTCTCCCCAGGCCTTCTCTCCTCGGCCCTCACCCGGCCCACTTTATGCTCCGAGACTGTGCAGGAGTCCATGAAGGTCTGGGCGATGACGGCGAGGACTGCGTCCACGTTGTCTGACACCCGCACGTCAAAGATGAGCTGCGGGTTCTTCAAGGTGTTCACCCAGAACCGCAGCAACAGGCTGGAGACACAGGCCAGCCGTGGAGTGAGTCCCGGCCAGTCCAGCTCAGCTCCTCCACCTGGACCCCCATGGCCCTGAGCTGCCTGGGGAGCTGGTCATACCAGGGGGGGAGGGGGGCGGGGAGCGACTGGTCACCCAAGGTGATGGCCCCCAGGCCTGGGTTCCTGTCCTGGCCATGCTGGCAGTGTCCTGGTCTCTCTGGGACTCCTCTGCCCGGGGCCAGGCTGGCAGGTGACACACCTGTTCGTTTTCCAGATGTGCAAGGTCTCCGGGTCCTCAATGCTGTGCTTCTCCGCCAGCTCATCCAGGAAGTCAAACAAGTACTTGACGGCGATGGGCACGGGCCGGTTCACGCTGAGGATGGCTTGGAAGGCGTCATCCACAAACTTCTGCAGCGTGCCCTAGAAGGCAGGGGATGGGGCAGTTTTTGGGGGGGTCAAGGTGGGGGGGCCCTTTGAGCTGCGGCCAGCTCCATCGTCCCACAGCATCTCCCCAGGTCTGTCCAGGTGCCCTTGCTGAGCCTCCCCGGGAGCCCCACCTTCATGGACAGCAGGCGGGTGAGGTAGATCTCTGGGATGGCCTTGGCCCGTGCCCGCTCCCGGTCCCGGTCCCTCAGGCTGCTCCGCCGCGCCTTGGCTGCCTCAGGCTCCTCGGGGGCTTTCACCAGGTGCCACAGATGGACCCCACCCTCCTCGCTATCCTCCAGCATGGGGGTGTCTGAGGGTGCAGAAGCTGGGCCTCAGTCCTTGGTCCCCCTGCACCCATGCCACCAGCCGGGGAGCTCCAGCTCACACCCAGGAGCTCCCTGAAGGTGACATGCCGCCACCTTTGTCCACCCACGGGCCTGGGCCCAGTAGGGAGTCTTGGCTTCCCCACTGATGAGGTGTTGGGAGACCCAGGTAGGGCCGATGGCATGGCCTCGAGCTCCTGGGGGCCTGTGATCCCAGTGGGACCACACTCACTCTCCCCCGATGGGCAGCTGGGGGCCAGGCTCTGGGAGATGATGCCTCCTCCGTTGTGCAGCTGGGGGATGAGCCTCACCGTGGCTCCGTCTGGGACCTGGTGGGGAGGGGGGCAAAGGCTGGGCTCCTTCCCTTGCCAAGCCCGAGGCAGGGGGCCTGCCCCCCCAGACCCCACCTGCCAGGCACCTTGTAGTGTTGCAGGGTGTTGAGTCTCTTCCAGCGGTTCTGAGTCACCGATGTCACGTCCTCATCTGACAGGGTGAGGTGACCCGCCAGGCCTGAGCGCCACTCTGGGGGTGCGGGGAGGGGACCCGGGGGAGCCAGTGAGCCCACAGCCCATTCCTGTTGGACAGAGCCGAGCTGCCAGGGGCGAGGAGAGCCTGGGGCGGGCACTCACCAAGATCCAGGGTGTGCGCCGAGGGCCTCTGGGAGAACGGGGTGCCCTTGTAGATCTGATCCAACACCTTCTCCTTGACCTGAGTGATTGTGTCTGTGTCGAGCACCCGGGTGGGGATGTGCAGTGCTGTGTTGCTCCTTAATGGCCCGCCTGGCCCCGGGCTGGCCAGCACCATCAGCGTCAGGGCCCGGAATTCCACATCCTCCCGCAGCAGGCGGCTGTCGTTCAGGGTCCGTTTTGCCTTGCCTGTCACTGCGTCCACGGGGCCCTTGTCCACCTGGTACTGGATGGCCCGGAGGAGCATGTATATTGGTTCACCAGCCACTTCCTACAAGCATCAATCCGGGGATCAGCCGGCTGCGTGAGCTCACAGGGGCAGCTGGCTGCGCGGAGCCAGGGCAGAGGGCGGCCCATGCCAGCAGGCTCGGCTTTGCACGCGGCCAGGGCAAAGGTTCACCACCTATCCCTTACCGACACCCTGCCCTTGTGCCCGACACCCCCTTGGAGGGATCGGGCCACAGGTCAGGTAGGCCCGAGGCAGCAGCCCTGGCATGGGGTGAGGGGAGAGGGGCCCTCACCCTCAGGAAGGCGTAGAGGCATATGGACACCCAGTTGGTGAGCAGCTTCTCTGCCATGGTCTCTGTCCTGCATGGAGCGGGCCCCAGGTCAGAGGGGCTGTGCAGGGGCCATCTTGTCCCCCACCCAAGGCCAGTGGCAGAGAACAGGCAGGGCTGACTTGCCCTACCAGTGGCTCGGGACCCAGCTGGCCGCCTGGGGCTCCCCAGGCCCACCCTGCCCAGAGCCATCCAGGGCCAACCTGCGCAGCATGAGCTTGGGGTTCTTGCGCACGTAATGGGAAGCTAGGTCACTGAGCAGCGTCCTCATGATCTCGGTCAGGTACTCGAGCTTGCTGTGCAGTGCCAGGGACAGCAGCGAGGCCACGTGGCAGCGGTCCCGCTGCGAGAAGCTGGGTTGCCCCTCCAGGGTGTGGATGAGCTAAGTGGGAGTGGCGGGGCACCAGCACTCATTCTGGGGAGCCCGGCAGCCCACATGGCCTCCCACCATGCAGCCCGTGTCTGCCGACCACCCAGCCTCCCTCTTCGCCCCAGGCCCCCCTCCAGCCTGCCCGCATGGCCCTCACGGTCAGGAGGAAGAGCTTGCTGTTGAGCAGGTTGGAGAGCTGCATGAGGCCCTGGTGCACGGGTGCGCGGTGACCCTCTTCACCCAGCCCCTCGACGGCCGGCTGCAGGGTGCCACCACTGCGCCCGGGGAAGAGGACCCGCTCGGTGTAGGTGCGGTAGTCCACAAAGGGGATCCCGCTGGCCTCCAGGTCGCTGCTGAGGTCAGTCATCTCTGTCATCAGGTCTGCAGGCCAGGAGCCACCGGGGTCTGAGCTCGGGAGTGGCTCTGCCCGCGTCCCGCTCCCCC
The DNA here is from genome assembly GCF_029378745.1 of Bos indicus. Classification (NCBI taxonomy): domain Eukaryota; kingdom Metazoa; phylum Chordata; class Mammalia; order Artiodactyla; family Bovidae; genus Bos; species Bos indicus. Next base: position 39,034,415 of record NC_091789.1, on the reverse strand, counting down.
CGCCTGCCCACCCACCCCCGCCCCACCTGTGAACTCCTTGCGGCACTGGTCACCCACGCCGATCTCCAGGTTCTCCAGCTGCACCAGAACCTTCTGGTAGTCCCGCAGGGCTTGCTTGCTCTTGTGCCTGCCGCCGGGGGACCGAGCGTCAGCCACACAAGCCGGCCTGCCTGGGCCGAGACCCCCAAGCCCAGATGGCCGACTGTGGGGCACCCTTGCCATAAGTGAAGAGGGGACTGGACTGGACACTGGCGTGTATGTGATCCTCACCTGTACATGAGGGTCAGGAGGAGCACGGCAGTGATAAGCAGGGCTGCGCCCACGCCCAGGCCCACCTGGGCCTCCACGGGGAAGGCAGACAGCACGGGTTCCACCTCATACTGGACCGGGCCCAGCGCCAGGCGCACGTTGCCCATTTGCACCTGGGGGTGGTGGGAGGCACAGGATTCCTGAGCACTGGCTCTGATGGCTCCGGCCGCCCACCCCTGTGCCTGGGGTCCTAGCCTCACCACGAACTGCAGCAGGGTGCCTGAGCCATTGCTGGGCTGTGGGACCCGCGGGGGCGGCTCACAGTACAGGTGGGTGAGTGTCAGCGTCTTCACCAGGCACTCGCCGTCGCCAATGTGCACGTGGACTTCCTCCTTGCTGATGGCCAGGTTGAGGCCCTCGCCCTGGGAAGCCAATCACGGGCCTGAGTGGAGTCACTCAGCCTGTGTCTGCAGGTCCCCCCAGCCCCCCAGGACTGCTGGCTGAAACCCTGACCTCCACATCCAGGATGTGGCCTGGCTTGAGGCGGTAGGGGCGGGTGGGCCCCCCCTCATGATGGAGGGGGGCCAGCCGAGGGTTGGGCTGGTACAGGAAGTCCTGGCCCCCACTGGCACTGGCAAAGTCCACATGCACGTTATCCAGGCTGAAGAAGACCCGCCGGGGGCTCGCCGTGTCAGGCACCGCGGGGCTCCGGCAGAGGAGGAGGGTGGATGAGTTGATGGAGCACACGCTGGAGCACTGGGAGGGGGCAGGCCGAGGTGGGATGAGCTGGGGGCTCCCGGCCTGCCCCGATCCCTTGCTGAGCACAGGCTCACCTGCAGCCAGCCCCGCTCCAGCTGGGTACAGGCCTGGGGGGCCGCAGCCGGAACCTCACAGCCGCTCCTAGGGGTCAGGTCCTGGGACTGCAGCTTCACAGCGGTCCCCTCCGAGGTCTCCAGCCACACCGACAGCAGGGGCTGCTGTACAACGTCCAGGCCCGTGCCCCTAACTCGGATCAGCCGCCCGCCCCTGTGCCGGGATGGGACTCAGCACGGCCCGGGCAGCCCGGCCCCATCCTGCCACCCCACCCTGCTGGCAGGGTGCAAGTGCACCAGGTCCTCACCCCCGGAAGCTGACACTGGGCTCGGCTGCGACGAGCTGGGGGTTGGCAGTGTAGTGGAAGGGGCTGGTGAGCAGCAAGCGCTGGGCCTGGCCGAAGACCACTCGGACCACTGCATCTCCTGGGCTAGCCTGGGGCATGGTGTGGCACACGATGGCCTCAGGACACACCGGCTCTTGGCTGCAGGGTGGGGAGTGGTCTGGCACCTTGGGTTTGAGCCTCAGCCTGGCCAGCCCGCCAGAGACCCACTTTGCCTCCCCCACCAAGGGCAGAGACCCCCCACCACCACTGTACGCCAGGGGACTCGGGCCCGTTGGGAGCACCCCCAGCTGGTAGCAACCAGCTGGAAGCAGGAGCCACTTACATAGGGCAGGGCTGGCTGCCCACAAAGGCGCTGATGTTGCCTCCTGTCTGGAGGCGCTGTCCGTGGATGGTGAGCTGGGTTCCCCCTGCCTGGGGGCCCCTCTGGGGACTCAGGCTCAGCAGGACAGGGTCCTGGGAGACAGGGCAAGCTAGGGCAGGCATAGCCATCTGGCCTGGCATTTCCTCACCTTGGTTCCAGTCCCTAAAGCCCTGTGCCCCACTGCCATGCCCCACCAGGGGGTGCTCTGGTCCCCTCCCTGTGTCGTCTTCTCCTCAGCCCCAGCTCTAAGCCCTAAGATGCCGTCACCTCCTCGGGGACCTCCTCATCACCTCCTCGGGGGTGCTGTCTGTGCCAAGGGCTTCCTGGCTCCAGAAAGGGCCCCGGACAGGAGGACAGGAGGGCTCAGGCTGGCACCTGGAGGCATCTCTGCTCTCCTGCATCCCTGTGCCCTCCTCACTCTCCCACCTTGGCCCCCAGCCCACCCCACACTCAGTGGCCAGAATGACCCCTCAGATCACATGGCTTCCTTCCTGGACAAGAGGCAACTCTTCCTGCTCCCCTCAGGTCAAGTTGGAAGTGCTCATCCAGACGTCACTAGCCTTCTGCCCCTTCTTGCTACAATCCCCTGGTATGGGCACACACCCTGGGCAGGCACTGACCTGGTAGGTGAAGTACTGGGTTGAGATGCCTGGGGGCCGCCCTTTGATGGCCACTTGGATCGGCCCCATGGTGCGGTTGGGGGCAGGCGATGTGACACACACGATCCTGGTGATGGAAAGCCCATGGCTGCTCAGGGGCTCTTGCCTGGCGGGAGCCATGGGGCATTTGCCAGCCGCTGCCCAAGGCCCAGCCCCCCTCTCTCTGGCTTATCATCCTTTGGTGCATCTGACCCCGGGCCCACGTGTCTTGGCTCCAAGCCTCCCTTCTTTCTGGGTGGCCAGTCTCTGCGGGTCTCCCTGGGATGGCATCCCTCTGCCCCTGGCTACCAGTATGCCTCACCGGGTTGAGATGCGGTAGAGAGATGGCTCAGGCCTGCAGGGCCAGCCAGCCACGCTCACAGCGTCCTGCACGTCGGCGAAGTCCCGGCCCAGGTTAGAGCCCTGGATGGTGAGAACCAATCCGCCCTCAGGGGGACCAGTCAGGGGCTCAACCTGTAACCGAGAAGGATGGTGAGGGAATGCCCTTGACCCACACCCACTGAGGGGGGGGGGTGGGCAGGGCTGCTAGGACCAAGAAAGTGGGGGCTAGGAGTTGAGGGGAGGAGGCGGGTGGCTAGGCCGTGGGAGGGGGCGGTGGGTGCAGGTTCAGGGGCTCACAGTCTCAATCCTGGGTGTGGGACACAGCGTCTCCACGGCTCCAGGTGGGCATAGCGGCCCATAGCGACAGGCAGGCTGGCCGTGGCTGCACCACAGGCAGCCCAGACTCCCATTGGCTGCCTGGCAGTGGCTGCAGTCGGGGTGGCCCACAGCGCAGTCGTACAGGGTCACTGGTGGGGGGGTTTAGGAGGCATGGTGAGGCGCCCCCGCCGGCTACATGCCCTGCCCTGCCCGCCCCACCGCCCCCGAGCTGACCATGAAGACTGTGGGCATTGTCCAGCCGCTGGCCCTCGCCCCGGGTGACGTAGATGGGCACCGGGAGCTCCCGCTGGACCATGGAGGGCTGGAACTGGGAATGGAAGGGAGGGTCAGGCCCAACGCAACTCAGAACCTCCCAGGACCCCCGTCCGCCTCCTCCGGGAAGCTCTTCCCCACATGGATGCCCCCTCACCCCCGCCTGGTGCAGGGCACATCTCCCAGCCGTGGCCTGCCCAGAGCAGGCCTCATGGGTGTCAGTGGGTTAAAGCGGGCAAGCGAGCCCCCGAGGGCCTGGGACAAGCCCAGGCGGCAGAAGGTGTCCAGCGGCAAGTGAGACTGGGGGTTGGGCACCTGCCCACCTGCTGGGCCTGGCAGTGAATGAGGCCCGAGTCCCCAGCCACCTCCTCCAGGGATGCTGGCAGCCTCTGCAGTTGTCCGGGCAGCTCCAGCCAGCAGTGGTAGGAGGCAGGCAAGCCCTAGGGGATGTATGCCATCAGCAGCCTGAACGCCATCATCTGCCCCCGGCCCCCACCTGCTGGAATGCTCACCTGGAAATGCTGAAGGTTCTGCACACGGAGGGCCAAACGGCTCTCCCAGCCCACTGGCACCAGGAGGGGGCCCACCAAGCCCTCGACCCGAGGACAAGCCCCCGGGCCACGCACCTGGATGTCCGCCTGGCCAGAGGAGACCGCTTAGTGCTTTGGAAGGCAAGGGGCCTGGGGGCAGGGGGTTGTGGGGCAGGGTGGATCCACTCACCTCTTGGGTGCTGTAGATGGTCCTCTCGCCCTCTGGACAGCGTTCTCCATACACACAGTGGCTGCTCTGGGGGCACCAGTGGCAGCGCCAGAGGCTGCCCACACAAGCACGGCACCTGGGAGGGCAGGGGGCTGCTGAGATGGGGCACTATCTAGGGTCCCCACCCCTACCCCGCAGCCAGGCTGGGCACTCACGGGGCAGCTGCCTCCAGGGCTGTGACTGCGCTGCAGTCATAGAAGGAGAAGTTGGTGGCAGCCACGGTCACGTCCTCGAACATCAGGGCCAGGGGCAAGGTGATGTGGTCTGGGAGGGGGATGGCAGCGGCAGGGCAGGTCAGGTGGCTCCTGCCTCTTCCAGTTCCTGCCCTCACCCCTCACCCCAGGGGCCCCTCACCTGTGCCTGGAGGGTTCAGTGGCAGCTGGTCCTGGGGAGGGGTGACGCAGGCCACCTGGGGCCCTTCCACATGAGCCAAGCTGTCATAGTTGCCAAAGGCGCAATGGAAGTATTCGTCCGTGGCCAGGGTGGGCAGCCGGGGTACCGACAAGGTGACCTAGGGCACATGCAAGGAAACCCAGCAGGTGGGGGCCTTTGGAGGGGGCCACGGGACTGAGGCAGAGGGGTCCAGGCAGGGAAGGTGTGGGCAGAGGCAGAAGGAGAGAAGGAAAATGGGGCTCACCTGGCCCTGCTCCTGGCGGGGGTGGTGGGCCGGTAGCACGCTCTCAATGTGCAGACAGAGGCCGTCCGCGTACGTCCACAGCCACTGGTTGGGCTGGGTTGCCCGCCTGCATTGGCTCTTGCGGGTACACCTGGGGGGCAGAGGCCTGATGGGGCCTTGCGTGGGACTCAGGCTCCCTGGGTGATGGGCAGTGAGGGGCATGATATGGTCCAGGTGGAGCGCAGCAAGCGGGGGGCAGGGAAAGGGACTCCGCTCAGACAGGAAGGGGTTGACCCCTCAGTGCCTGGGGGCTGACACACGGCCTTTGGCCGTGACTGTGAGTCGAGGGCTGCTGCTGCGGTGGAGACGAGCACACGGACCTGAGTGAGGGGCGCCATCAGGGACTGATTCCTTGGGCTGCCAGGTGGAGGGGAGCTGGAGTGGGCCAGGGGGCACCCGAGAGAGGCTGACAGAGGCCTTGCCCAGCCTGAGGCAGTGTTGACAAAGGGACACCAACCAGGCTGGGGGAGGTGGACTGACCTCCAGGCCCACCTAGAAGCACTGCAGACACAGTGTCCTGCCTCACCTGCCCTGCAGGACGCACCAGCCGCACAGAGGGTCCTGGGCCTGGAGGCAGCTGCTGCAGTCTGGGAGCTGTGGGCAGGCTGCCACGGGTACCCGGGCCACCTGGACAGGAGGCAGAGGGCAGAGGTGGTGGGTGCAGGGCCTCGGGCTTCGTGTGCCTGGGCCCCTGGGACAGCCCTCACCTGCTGGGACGTCAGCACGTAGAGGTGGCTGCCACTGCTGTCCACGAGCAGGTCGGGGCTGATGGCTGAGCCCGGGGTCCCCACTTGCTGTGAGTGGTACACCTGGCCTTGAGTGCCATTGAGAAAGACCTGGGGGAGTGGGGGACAAGGCCCGCTCTCAAGATGGCCACAAGCCAACCATTCGGGGCAGGTACTGTCATGGCTGGGGTTCTAGGGGAACCTCCTGGCCCACAGAGCCGGTTCCCATTCCCCCCAAGACAGGGCAGCTGGGCCAGGCCATTGCGGGTGAGGCAGGCCCCCGGGCATCCAGTGTGCCCAAGTAGCCTACTTGATTGAGCCTTACCCAGCTAAGGGAGACATGCAGACCATGAAGAAGCAAGAGTCCCCTGTTACCAGCTGCAGCTGCCGCGGGACATCCCTAAGCTACACATCCAGAGGTGGAAGGAGACGGATGCTTCTGTGAGCCGTCCCAGGGTAGGAGGGCATCCAGTAGGGCCACTGAGGCCAGTCCCGGCCTGGCAGCATAGAGGCTGGGCACTGGGGGGTCTGGCTGAGGGCCGCCTTGCCTTCCTCAGGCCCTTACCTTGTGCAGCTGGCCCCGGACATCCCCGAGGAAGGCGATCGTGTGTCCGTCCGCCTGGAGGGCCGCGACAGCACTGATGGAGTGTTTTAGCTGCAGCAGAGGCCCTGCCTCCACAGGCTGGCGGCCTGCGATGGGGCTGGGCGTGTGTTCATCGCCACAGGGGTATGACTCTGGGGAGTCCTGCAGAAATGAGGACGAGCGGGGAAGGAATTAGTGCCCAGAAGAGGGAGGCCGGAGGTGCCTTCCCTGGGCCCTGGTCTGCAGTCCGTGGAAGAGGGCAAGGCAGCTGGTAGGACGTGCCCAAAGTCGCACCTAAGAGGGAGAGATGATGAGCCCGGAGACTTAGCCTAAGCTGGCCCTCCGTGTCATCCTCTAAAGCAGAGGTCACTGGTAATGGGGAAAGCATCCAGCCACCCTTGGCCAGACAGTGGCTGGATGGCTCAGAGAGTCCCTGGTGGCTCAGATAGTGAAAGTGTCTGCCTACAGTGCGGGAAACCTGGTTTGATCCCTGGGTTGGGAAGATTCCCTGGAGAAGGAAATGGCAATCCACTCCAGTATTCTTGCCTGGAAAAATCCCATGGACGGAGGAACTTGGTGTGCTACAGTCCATTGGGTCGCAAAGAGTCGGACACGACTGAGCGACTTCACTTTACCCTTGGCCAGGACCTGTGACAGCCGCAGCTCTGGGCTGGGAGATGATTCAGGTCCACAGAGGGCCAGGGCCAAGGAGGCAGGCTGGGATAAGATAAGGTTGCCAGATGCCAGCGTGCAGAGTCCCAGGGGACAAGTCAGGGGTGAGGCCTGGGCCCAGTCACTCACGGGCGGCAGGGTGACACAGCGCGACGTGACGCCATATTCCACGGTGGCTTCCTCGGTGCCGCTGGGGCCCCTGCCGCCTGCCGTGTAGCAGAGGCGCCGGGCTCGCTCCATGCTGGCATCCAGCTCGGCCAGGGGAAAGGCGCACAGGGCCGCCTGCACGCCCCTCAGGCCGGCGGCAAAGGCCCCCAGTAAGGCTCCTGGGGCAAGGGCAGCGGCCTGTACGAGCCCGTGGCCCCGGCAGCTGAGGGGCACTTCTACGTAGGAGTAGAGGTTGGCATCCCTCAGGCAGACCCGGGCCACATACGAGCGATACTCGGCCTGCGCCCGGTCCCCGCGGCGCCGAAAGACAAAGTAGGCCGACTGGGCGTCGGCGAGGGCTGCCACATAGCTGTTGTTGTAGTCGGAGAGGTCACCCACCACCAGGCGGCCCAGGCCCTCGCTGGAGAAGGGCTGTGGCCCAGCCAGCTGGCGCACCGTCAGGGGTGGCACCCCTGCCGACAGCTTGCCTGCCAGGCCCCGGGCCACCAGCAGGAGGTCCCGGTCGGGTCCAGACACCACCAGGCCCACCGTGGGCACCCCCAGGGTGTTGGCGGCCACGAACTGCCCGTCGCCTGGGTCCTCAGCCCGGTAGAGGAGTTCTGCCACATCCTCCAGCCGGCGCTTCTCGCACACACCCTGCCGCACCTGCCCACAGGCCACCAGCTCCCGGGCCCGCCCGCTGACCAGCAGCAGCTGGTTGGTGTTGTCGGTGAGCCGGGCCTGCGGGCACTCGGCTGGGTCCCGGAAGGGCACGCAGTCAGGGCTGTCGAGGACGGGACCCGTGATGGCCACTGACTCCAGCTGCAGCTCGGGGCTAAGTTGGAAGAGGCGATTCACCGCACCCACGTAGAGCGCCCCCTGGCCCGGTGCCAGCGCCAAGTGGTGGAGGGTGGTGTTGGGTGCTGAGAAGTGGTGCGCCCCAGTTGGGGTGGGTGGCAGGCACAGCAGTGGCAGCATGAGCAGCAGGCGGGCACCCAGCAGATGCCGGGGTGCCATCTCGGGGCCCTGGGGGAGGCCAGGCAGGAGGGCGTAAGTCAGGGTGACCATGGGAACTGAGTGCTGGGGGGCAGGAGGGACAGGCAGACAGAAAGGGAGGGAGAGAAAGGCGGAGAGACAGAAGCAGAAAGCTGGGGCAGACAGAAGCAAAGGGAGAGGAGAGAGAAAAAGTCCAAGCGACTGGGGGACCAAGAGAGGGATGGAGAGTCCCCAGGGATGACAGTGGGGTGCCCATGCATGTGTAAGGGAAGAACTTTCTTCATCTTCCACTTTATATGCAGATCCTACAAGGCCAAGAGAAGACCTGCAGAAGGACTGGGTCACCGAGAGAGGAGAGACCCCTGAAAGACCCTATAGACAGCAGGGGCCAGTGGCCAGGGCCAAGGCAGAGAACAGAGGGCTTGGGGGATAGAGGCGGGTGTGGCCCAGACTGAGCTGGGGGTGCTCAGTGCCGAGGCAGGGGAGGTGCAAGGGACCGAGAGACCACCCAGGGTTCAGGGATCAGGGGAGGCCAGTCCTTTGCTCCATGGCTCCAGCAGCCAGGGGTCCACCAGGGTCTGGCATGGAGAGTGTTGATGGGGATGGGGTATGAGAAGACAGGGCAGAGACTTCCTTGGTGGTCTGGTGGCTAAGACTCCATGCTCCCAATGTAGGGGCCCTGGGTTTGATCCCTGGTCAGGGAAATTGATTGCACATGCCACACGTAAGACCCAGCACAGCCAAATAATTAAATAGAAACTTAAAAAAGACAGGGCAGAGAGAAGACAGGCAGAAAGAGTGGGCCCAGGGGAGTGAGAGGAGCGCTTGAAGGAAAGCTCGAGCCAGGAGTCAGGCATCCCCACACCCCAGCCTGCAGCCATTTAGGGTCCAGACCGGAGGGACCCCCCCGCAAGCCCCCACCCTGCCCCGGCCCTGTAGGGGCCCAAGGTCAAGCCCGAAGCAGAAGGCTCTGAGTGGGGTCCCTGCTGTGCCTTCCAGCTCACCTCCTGGCCAGGGGCAATTAGCAGCCTTGCATGGTGCCCAGGTGGCAAGGTGACACATCACGAGCCCCTGGGCCCATGACCTCCTGAGCCTCCCTCCTCCTGAGCCCGGAGGCAGAGCCCCAGAGACGGGGCAGAAAGCAGGTCCTGAGTTGTTGACTGAGGGTCCCACACTGTTGGGGGTGCGGGCAGGCACCAGCCAGGAGGGCACCCGCGGGCATTCCATAGCCAGCAGCTCCAGCTCCCATGGGTGTGCCAGCTGCCGGGAGAGCCCCCGAGGAAGGCCCCTGCGCCCTTATCTCAGGGGCACAGACAGGAAGGTCAGGCCTGCCTCAGGGACTGGGCCATTTCCTCTGGAGCCCGGTATCAGCGGCCGTGTCTGGGGTGGGTCTGAGGCTAGAGGGCCTGCAGCTGGAGGTGCTGGGCAGGGGACCCCTGGGCTCCAGGCTTTTCTGTGCTCGAGGGACTCGGGTACTTACCCTGGCGGACAGCAGCAGCAGAGGCATCTCCTGGGTGGCGTGGCAGACACCTCCTGGGTTCAACTGCCCCGGGGCAGTGGTGACGGACACAGGATGCCTGTAGGGGGCATTGTCCTGAGTGGGAGGGAGACAGTCGAGGCTTGGCCCCATTCACATTCACCCCGCAGGAGGAGGGGGCCAGGGCCTGGCAGGCGGGCTCCCCCACAGCTGGCAGCTTTGTCTCTGCCCCAACAATGTCCCTTCTGTCTGGAGGCCCAGGCCAGGGACCCACTCTCTGGTGTTCCTAGTCCCACATCCAAGCTGCCCTGACCCGGGGGCTCCCTGTCGCTTCCCACCCCCAGGGAGACACCCTCCTGGGGATCTGGAGACAAAGGGGGCAGAGTGCCTTCAGCCAGAAAAAATGAAACCCACACAGCCAGTTCTCCCATGCCCACCCGGTGCCAGCCACCAGGCTCCTCTCCTTGTGCCCCCAGGGGTCCCTGTGAAAGGCCTGGAGGAGGTCACGGAGTGCTGGCCCCCCCGAGGGTCAGCCCCTGCATGGGCAGTCTCACCCTCTGCAGCCTTGGCGCCTGGCTGGAGGCAAGCCTTGGCCCTCAATGCCTGCCTTTGTTGCAGCCGGAGGCAGGGGAGAGGCCGGCCAAGGCAGCACCCCCTGCCGGGAGACCTCTTCCTATGCCCCCAACTCCCCACCCCCAGGGACTGGCAAAGTCGTGCCAGGTACAATCTGGTGCCAGTGGAGGGGGCCGTAGCCAAAAGGATGCACAGGAGCAGATGGGCACCCAGCCTTCAGCCTCGGGTGGGGACAAGACTACCAGCAGGTGGCCAGCTTCCCATACCAGGCTCACATGGCCCCGTCTGCACACCGAGCCGACAGTGCTCAGGCCGTGGCTGTGGGGCGGGAACCAGTCAGGGTCCCCCTCTTGCCCACGGTGTGCAACCGCAGCAAGCTCCAGGGCCCAGTGGCAGTGGCAAGGCTGGCAGCCACCTGGCTGGGCCGGTTGGGTAGCTGTGGGGGTGGGCAGCAAGGTGGGCTGCTTCCCTACCACCCGTGCCCTGCCCCGTGGCCAGAGGCACCAAATCTCCCATTTGGGGCCATAATGGGAGTCTTACCACCCAGCTTTGGGGCCACCCCCCTGGCTGGGGTGGGGAGATCCATGCCCCCCACTCCCCCACCCTTGACCTGGAGGCCCCTGAACCCTGTGCCTGGCCAGCCCCGGCTCCTGCCTACCTGGGTGGGGCTCCTGGCCGGGGCCGAGAAGCAGCTGGCAGTGCCAGGAATGAGTCCCGGCCTCCCTCCCCACAATGCAATTGCGCCCAACCCGCCTCATCCCGGTGGCCCAGCCTGGGCAGTCCAGCCCCTCCGTGCCCGCCCCTTTGCCCAATGGCTCAGGGCAGGGCACTGCTGCCCTCTGCTGGCTTTGGTGGGCAGAGGTGCAGGGGCCGGCTGCTCACTTGCCCAGAGGAGATGGTGCCCTCCCATGGCGGGACTGGCAGGCATGCAGTCCATAGCCTGCCATGAAGTGCCTACTGAGTGCCAGATGTGACCCTGGCACTGGCACCGTTCAGAGACAAAGCCCACTGCCATCTGTCTCAAGACATTCCTGGATCTAAGAGGCATAACTACCTACCAGCGGATGAGACCTCAGCTCATCTGTGGACGGCACTGTGGATCACCAAGGACGGGGACTCAAGTCTACGGGTGCTCAGATCCTCTAGATGTACAAACTGGGTTTAGAAAAGGCAGAGGAACCAGAGATCAAATTGCCAACATTCATTGGATCACGGAGAGAGCAAGGAAATTCCAGAGAAGCATCTACTTCTGCTGCATTGACTACCTGAAAGCCTTTGACTGTGTGAATCACAACAAACTGTGGAAAATTCTTTAAGAGATGGGAATACCAGACCACCTTACCTGACTCCTGAGAAATCTGTATGCAGGTCAAGAAACAGCAGTTACAACCAGACATGGAACAACAGACTGGTTCCAAATTGGGAAAGGAGTACGTCAAGGCTGTATATTGTCACCCTGCTTATTTAATGTATATGCAGAAAGCATCATGCAGAATGCTGGGCTGGATGAAGCACAAGCTGGAATCAAGATTGCTGGGAGAAATATCAATAACCTCAGATACACAGATGACACCACCCTTATGGAAGAAAGTGGAGAGGAACTAAAGAGCTGCTTGATGAGACTGAAAGAGCAGAGTGAAAGCTGGCCTAAAACTCTACATTCAAAAAACTAAAGATCATGGCATCTGGTCCCATCACTTCATGGCAAATAGATGGGGAAACAATGGAAACAGTGACAGACTTTATTTTTGGGGGGCTCCAAAATCACTGCAGATGGTGACTGCAGCCATGAAATTAAAAGACACTTGCTCCTTGGAAGAAAAGCTATGAGAAACCTAGACAGCATATTAAAAAGCAGAGACATCACTTTGCCGACATACGTGCACATAGTCAAAGTTATGGCTTTTCCAGTAGTCATGTACGGATGTGAGTGTGGCTGTGGCTTAGTTGCACAGTCATGCCTGACTCTTTGCGACCCCGTGGACTATAGCCTGCCAGGCTCCTCTGTCCACAGGGATTCTCCAGGCAAGAATACTGGAGTGGGTTTCCATACCTTACTCCGGGGGATCTTCCCGACCCAGGGATTGAACCTAGGTCTCCTGCATTCAGGCGGATTCTTTACCGTCTGAGCCAGTTGGACCTTGGAAGGCTGAGCACCGAAAAATTGGTGGTTTCAAACTGTGTTGCTGGAAAAGACTCTTGAGAGTTCCCTGGACAGCAAGGAGATCAAACCAGTCAATCCTAAAGGAAATCAACCTTGAATATTCATTGGAAGGACTGATACTGAAGCTGAAGCTCCAATACTTTGGCCACATGATGCAAAGACCTGACTCCCTGGAAAAGACCCTGCTGCTGGGAAAGATTGAAGGCAGGAGGAGAAGGGGACAACAGAGTATGAGATGGTTGGATGGCATCACCGACTCGATGGACATGAGTTTGAGCCAGCTCCAGGAGTTGGTGATGGACAGGGAGGCCTGGCGTGCTGCAGTCCATGGGGTTGCAAAGAGTTGGACACGACTGAGTGACTGAACAATAGCAACAAGTGCATCATGGAGAGCTTCACAGAGGAAGTGAGGTTTCAGCTGACTTTGAACCACATGGTCTTACGCCTACTGTTGTCCTCCAGTGAACAAGGGCTAGTCTTAGTGTTTGCTGTATGTGAATTCATTCAGTCCTTCCAATGAGCCTGGAGGGGGTTGCAGTTACTTCCCCTGGTTCACAGGTGGGGAAACTGAGGCAGGCGAGGTTAGGGAACTTGCACCAAGTCACATGGCTTGTAAGTGGCCAGGCCAAGAGTCAACCATGGGCCGCTGCCTTTAACTATCAGGCCCTGAGGCCCTGAAGCAGGAAGCAGGCATTGGGTGGGAGGGGAGAGGGGATCTGCCTGAGGCCAAGCCTGCAGTTGACATACCCACAGAGCATTTCCTCCAACCTTGAAATCAAGTTGGTTGAGGTGGTGAAGGCAGGAAAACCCAGGAGATCCCTAGAGAACAGGACTGCCAGTGGAGGGGAGGATGGGGTGGGGGGTCCACAAGGCAGAAGGAGGTGGCCAGTGGAGCCGGTGAGGTCTTAGCCTGAGAAGCTTGGCTTGGGGTGATGAACTCTGGGGGTGAGTGATGGTCACAAGAGGGAACTTGGGAGACCAGGGTGTCAGGGGAGGTGAGCCACCCAGAACCTGAAGGTCCAGCAGATTCAGAGCATGGGTGCTCAATGAGTTGTCTTCGTCTACACCTTTCATCTCCAAGGCGGAAGGCCAAATGCCCAAGAAGGGGCCTAGAATGGAAGGGCCTAGAAGGGTGGGATCTAGAATCTCTGGGCGGGGCAGGCTGCTGGCAGAGTGATGGGGCAAGGGTCTCTGGACACTAAGACTGGAAGCAGAGACAAAAAAAAATGCAGATGTCTCTGCGTTTCAAGACTGGAAGGACCGTCCTTCCCCCTGCCCATAGAAAGTTTTAGAATTTTCAAATCAGCTTGTCAAGTTCCAGAAAAAAAACGTTGGTACTTTTTTGAGCAGGTAAATGGAGATTTTGTTGAATTTTGAATCCCTTTCTAGACTAATCATCTCTAAAATATCGTTTCTCCATCTCTAAGCATGGCACCTCTCTCTACTTATTCATATCATTTGAGTACATTTTCCCCTAAGGACTTGCACATCTCATGTTAGATTTATTTATTATTTGATGCCATTAGAAATGGTATCTTTTTTTTAAAAAATCACTTTCTGATTGTGTTGCTGGTACATAGAAGCACAACTGGTTTTTAAAAAATTGAAGTTAGCTGATTTACAATATTGTGTTAGTTTCAGGTGTACAACAAAGGAAACACAGTGGACTTCGGTGTATGGATTTTGGTGGGTTTTTTGGCCACACAGTGTGTCACGTGTGATCTTAGTTTCCTGACCAGGGATCGAACCCGGCACTGAAAGAGTGGAGTCTCAACCACTGGACCACCAGGGAAGTGGTTGTCTACTTCCGGTGTATGGATTTTGTATCAAGTAACTTCATAAATGCTTGCGTGAAGTCTAATAATTCTTTCTGGATTCTTTTTTTGTGGACTCTTCTTGGTTTTCTACTTACACAGTCATACCTTCCACCAGGAATGAGTGTTTTGTTTTTTCTTTTTCAGTCTTTTTAAGTACAATTTCTTTTTCTCACTGTATTTCCCTAGACAGTACAAGGTTGAATGGAAGCAAAGAGAATATTATTAAGATTTTATCATTAATTATGATGCTTGCAGGGGGTGTTTATAGACACCTTTATGAGATTAAGGAAGTTCCCTTCCCATCCTAGTTTGCCATATGATGAATGTTATCAAATATTTTTCCTGAATGGACTGAGTCGATGGATGATAGAATTTTCCTCCTTGCATCAGTTAATATGGTAAATTATGTTAATTGATTTTGTAATTTTAAACCCCTCTTTCAAAGAAATGCTTACTCTTGTGCTTCTCAGACTAAACTCAAGTTTGTCATGGTATATTGGTGGATTGGTTTTGTTGCTGTTTTTGGAGAATTTCCTCTTTTTCTGTTCCCTGGAACAAATTATCTAATTACAAGGGTTATCAGTTCCTTGAAGGCTTGATAGAATTCATCTATAAAATGATCTAGGCCTTCCTTGTTTTTGCAGCCACCAGCCCCTCTATCCATACATTTTAAATTACCAATGTCTTTAATAACTGTGGGACTGTTCAGGTTTTCTGTTTCTTTTTGAGTCAATTTTTTGTATTGTGGTAAAAGAATGCATAGTATAAAGTTTACCATCTTAACCATTTTTGTTTACATATCAGTAGTGTTAAGTATACTCACATTGTTATGAAACAGATTTCCAGAACTTTTTCATCTTGCAAAACTGAAATACTATATCCATTAAACACATCTCCTTTTCCCCAGCCCCTGGCACCCACCATTATACTTTCTGTGTCTATGAATCTGACTACTCTAGGTACCTCACATAGGTGCATATGTGCTAAGTTACTTCAGTCATGTCCGATTCTTTGCAACCCCAAGGACTATAGTCCACCAGGCTCCTCTGTCCATGGGACTCTCCAGGCAATAATACTGGAATGGGTTGCCATTTCCTTCTCCAAGGGATCTTCCCGACCCAGGGATCAAACCTATGTTTCCTGTGGCTCCTGTATTGCAGGCAGATTCTTTACCTATGAACTACTGAGGAAGCCCTCACATAGATGGAATCGTGTGACTCTTTTGTGACTGGCTTATTTCACATAACATAATGTCATCAAGGTCTACCCATGTTATAGCATCTGGTTGGATTCCCTTCCATTTTGTGTATAGACCGCATTTTGTTCATCTATTCATCTGTCAGTGGACATTCAGCTTGCTTCTGCCTCTTGGCTATTGTGAATAGCACATGGATATGTATATGGGTCTACTTTCAGTTCTTTTGGATATATACTCAGAAGTGGGAATGCTGATGGTAGTTCTGTTTGCTTTTTTGGAGAACTTCCAGACCATTTTTTTTTTATGGCAGCTAGCACCACTTTACAATCCCACCAACAGTGTGCAAGGCTTCTAATTTTTCTACGTTCTTGCCACTATTTCATGTTTTCTGTGTTTTTTAAAGTAGTAACCATTCTAATGGGTGTGAAGTATTTTATTGTGGTTTTGACTTACATTTTTTGATGATTAGTGATGTTGAGTATGTTTTAATAGGCTTGTTGGCCATTTGTGTATCATCTCTGGAGAAATGTCTATTCAAGTCCTTTGCACATTTTTTAATCAGGTAATTTGATCTGTTGTTGAGTTGTCAGAGTTCTTTGTGTATTCTAAATATTAACCCTTTATCAGCTATATGACATAAATATTTTCTCTCATTTTGTAGGAGGCCATTTTATTCAGTTCATTGTATCTTGTTACTACACATATGTCCCCAGTGTCAACTGGAGGGCAACATTACCAATGACTCTGAAGCCCTCGTATACCCTCCTCCTCCCTTGACAGAGGCAAGCACTATCCTTACTTTTCTTTGTACTTGGCACAAATATGGATAATCCTTAAACAATATACATAGTTTGGTTTTATACTTTTGGAATTTATATAAATGGAGTCATACTGGATGTATTTTTCTGTAACTTGTTGCTTTAGTTCCATATTACATTAGTGACATGAATCTAAGTTTGAAACATATAGCTGGAGTTTATTCATTTTTATTGCTGAATAGTTTTCCATCATATGACTGTAACATTGTTCTCCTGTTAATGGACACCTGCTTTTTTTTTTTTTCTTGGCTTTTGCCTATTATAAATAAGGCAGCTATGAATGACCTGTACACATAATCTGGTGTATTTGCAAAAGACCTTCTATAGGATACACTCAGGAGTGACACTGTCAGGTTGTAAATATGTACATCTTCGATTCCACTGGGGTTTAGTTGCTAAGTCGTGTCCAACCCTTGCAACCCCATGGACTGTAGCCCGCCAGGCTCCTCTGTCCATGAGATTTTCCAGGCAATTCTACTAGATAATGCCAAATTGTTTTCCAGAGTGATTGTACTAGTTTATATCTCCCCCACAGTGTATGAGTTCTTGCTACTCCAGATCACTGCTAACACATGGCATTGTCTGACTTTTTGTTGTTGTTCAGTTGCTAAGTCTTGATTCTTTGTGACCCCATGGACTGCAGCACGCCAGGCTTCCCTGTCCTTCACTATCTTCCTGAGTGTGCTCAAACTCATGTCCAGTGAGTCAGTGATGCTATCCAACCATCTCATCCTCTGTCACCCCCTTCTCTTTTGTCTTTTTCATTTCTATCAATCAGTGCATGGGACTAAAATGATATCTCACTGTGGCTTTTTTTTTTTTTTTTGACCGTGCTTTATGGCATATGGGATCTTACTTCCCCGAGCAGGGACTAAACCCACACTGCCTGCATTGGAAGTGTAGTCTTAACCACTGGGCCCCTAAGGAAGTCTTCACTGTGACTTTATTTTTTTTTAATATAAATTTATTTATTTTAATTGGAGGTTAATTACTTTACAATATTGTATTGGTTTTGCCATACATCAACATGAATCTGCCACGGGTGTACATGTGTTCCCCATCCTGTACCCCTCTCCCACCTCCCTCCCCATACCATCCCTCTGGGTCATCCCAGTGCACCAGCCCCAAGCATCCTGTATCCTGCATTGAACCTGGACTGGTGATTCGTTTCACATATGATATTATACATGTTTCAATGCCATTCTCCCAAATCATCCCACCCTTGCCCTCTCCCACAGAGTCCAAAAGACTGTTCTATACATCTGTGTCTCGCATACAGGGTTATCGTTACCATCTCTCTAATTCCATATATCACTGTGACTTTAATTTGCATTTCCACAGACCTTCTTTTCTAACTCACGAGAGAGTAAAGTCAGCTCTTCTGCATGAGGTGGGACAAAGATGTGAGAATCTAGCAGCTTTATATATACATATACGTGTATATATATATATATGTATATATATAATTTATGTATATAATTGAAATACATGTGATCTAGTAGCCTCTTACACAGACTCTCAATAGATCCTCCTGTTCCCCACCCCAGCACACATACACACACACACACGCACGCACACACACACACACGCACACACACACAGTATTTCTTCTGAGTTATCTGGTGCTTCCAATTCTTGTGGAAACCAGCCTTTGCTGCCGGCTGCCTCTCAATGCTGTTTTCAACAAAACCAGAGGTTGGTACTTTGAAATTAGTTCTGCTTTCTCAAAACACTGCAGAAGTGATGGTAAGGGGATGACAAGTGAAAAAAGGAATAAATGTACCACAGAAAAGGAGTACCTTTCAGGGGCTACACAGGTGTCCACGCTTCCATGCTTTATCCAGAGCCTCTCATTACATTGGCAAGGGATGTGGCAGCTGTGATTCTACCTCTTTTCCCTCCTGACATCATTTATTTGGATACCCTGTCCTTTCATTCTTGCCAGTGAAAGTGAAACTCACTCAGTTGTGTCTGACTCTTTGCGACCCCATGGACTATACAGTCCATGGAATTCTCCAGGCCAGAATACTGGAGTGGATAGCCTTTCCCTTCTCCAGGGGATCTTCTCAACCCAGGGATCAGACCCAGGTCTCCCACATTGCAGGCGGATTCTTTACCAGCTGAGCCACCAGGGAAGCCCGTCTTTCTTGACAGAGCCTTATTTATGTTACTAATTTCAGAGAAATTTTAGTTTTATCTTTGTTTTTTCTCAATTTCATCAACTTCTACTGTCTTTGTGAGTTCCTTCTTTCAGCTTTCTTTGAGTTTATTCTACTGCGGTTTTTCTGACTTCCTGTGTCGGGGTTCAGCTCCCTCAACTTAAAGCTGGACGTTTTCTCATAAGTCCTACTTGAGCTACATGCCGCACGTCTTCATTGTCGTTCAGTTCTAATGTCTTTTAGATTTTCATTATCATTCTTCTGGACCAATTAATTATTCAGAAGTGTATTTGTAAATATAACTATGTAAATTTAAAATTTCAAATGTGGGAGGACTTCATTTTAGCTTTATCATCCATTTATGGGTTTATTCTATTGCAGTTTGAACATGCTCTGTGTGATACTCATTCTAGTATTTGTTGAGATTTGTTTTGTGGCTGAGAACACGGTGGGTTTTAGTAAGTGTTCAAGGTGAACTTGAAGTGTGTACTCCCTAGTTTTCGTATATCTGTTAATCAAGCTTGTTCAATTGGTGCTACATTCTTCCCCCTTTTGTCTGCTTGAGCTACCAATTGGAGTGAGGGGTAGTGTGACTTATTGTGGTGAATTTACTAATTTATTAATTTTTCCTTTTCCTACTAATTTTTGTTTGATGTACATTTGAGGCTCTGTCTTTAGGTAGCTACACACACACCTTCAGAATGGTTCAGTTCAGTTCAATCGCTCAGTCGTGTCCGACTCTTTGCAACCCCATGAATCGCAGCACGCCAGGCCTTCCCTGTCCATCACAAACTCCGCTTCTCAATGGATTACTTCTTTAATCATTGGGCAGCAACCTCTTGTATTTCTAGTAATGATTTGTGCCCTGAGGTCTACTTTGTCTAAACTTAACTTCTGTCCATTAACTTCCTTTTGAGTGATATTCACTGGGTATGTCTCTTTCTATCGATATCAATTAGGGTTTGGTGGCAGACCACAGAACCATTCTAGCTTTGTAAGTTGAAAAAAAAAAAAAAAAGGATTTATTATCAAGTAGGGACAACTTGCATAATCTTTGCAAGAGACGGGAATGACTCCTAAACCTCTGAATTGCTAGTTCTCCCAGGATCAGGAACAACTCCTAACCTCAAATCTCAGATAAAATGCAATCTGCCTCCTGTTTCCCAGATAAGAGACCAAGGCACCTCCTGACCACGCTGCTTCTCTGCTGGCCAACGCCCCTGCAGAGGACCTCCAGCCTGGAGCTCTCAGCCAGCTGCACCCTCCTAGTGCCAACTGCCTGCTCATCACTTCCACTCGTGCCTTCTGCTGGGGCTGCAGGCCCAGGGCCAGCAAGCAGTCATTGGGCAGAGTACCTTCTCTTTGACCTGTCCTTTCTTCAACAGGTGCCACCACCCACCCGGCCACCCAACCATCACCTTGAGTCTCACCCCACCCCTTTCCTGCCCTGGAGTTTGAGCTGTGCCCCCAACCATCTGTTTCTTTCTTTTTGGCTGCCCTGCATGGCATGCACATGCGAGATCTTAAGTTCTCCCAAGCAGGAATTGAACCCGGGCCCTCTGCTGTGGAAGTGCAGAGCCTTCACCACCGGACTGCCAGGGAAGTCCCCCTGTTGACTTCTAATTACTCTCTAATCCATCTGGGGTTTCAGGCCTCAGCACATCCGGCCCGGGTTGTCAAGCCGTATGCTCCTTGTCTATGTCTCTCTGTATCACTTCACCTATTATCCATCCATCCACCCATCATCATCATCAATCTATCATCTCTATTATTTATCGGTCATCCATCACTTCTACCTCTTTAGGATCAGTGTCTCTATCATCTATTTTTCGAGGTACAATTCACATAAAGGCATACCTTTTAAAGTGCACACTTTGTTGGCATTTAGCAGATGGACAGTATTTACAACCATGGCCTCTACAGATCTAGAACATTCTTATTACCCCCAAAAAGGAAAACTGAGCCCATTCAGCAGTCACGCCCCAGCTCCTGGCAGCCATCGGTCTACTTGGTAAGTGGAATAATACTCTATTGTATGCAGAGACCACATTTTGCTTGTGCATTCATCTGTTGATAGACATTCCAGTTGTTTCCACTTTGGATTACCATCAACAGTACTGTGAAGAATATTCATGTGTAAAGGTTTATGACTGAACATCTATTTTCCATTCTCTGGGTCTAAACCTCCGAGTGGAAGTGCTGGGTCACGTGGGAACTCCGTGCCCAGCTTTCCCAGACCCACCACCCTCTTGCCCACCATGGCTGCCCCGTTTCCGGTCCCACCAGCAAGGGATAAGGGCCAGGTGTGGTGTTCTTGCCTCCCTCCGCTCAGCCTTCTTGAAGCAGAGCTCCCATGTTATCTCCATCCTGCTTCCGGAGTAAGTCCAAGCTCTTTAGACAAGGCTCTGGCCCCTCTCTTCCCCTTGCGCTTGGCATGTGGCACAAGCGTCTCCCACTCCTACAAGGTCTAGAAGCCTTGTGTCCCACTGCCCTTGGCCTAATTGGCTAGGGACTCTTGTTCCTCTGTGTCCCCCACCAGTCCGCTGCTTGGTATCTCTCTCGAAGCTTCTCATGTATGGACCAGGCATCAGCCCCTTCCTCTTCCCTGGCACAGGGTCCAGGGTCCTCTTTGGGCTTAAACATCATTTTGGGGAGATACTGCAGATGCCTCCTTGCCATGGCCGGGTCCAGAGGATGTGCAGGCCAGCATCTTTGGCTGCAGGTGGGCCACTGAGGTTGCCCCTCATCCAGGCCCACGGCTGCTCCTCCTGCCTCTCCCCCAACCAAGCCCCCATGTGGAGACAGAGGCTGGGAGGCAAGAGTGCACTTTCCATGGCAGGTCTTTACTGAGGAACTCAGGGAGGCTCCCTGACCCCAGGGCTGAGGGCCTGAAAGGCACATGGCGGCATGGTGGCGGTGGGGGTCTCCCTCTCAGGTCGAGGCTGCCTTTGCGGACACAGCTTCCCCACTGACCCCTCTTTGGCACTGGACTGGGCACCACGGTGCCCTCATGCCTGATGGCCCCAGGGTCCGTCACCCCTGGGGCCGGCCCGCCCCCACCCACCCTCTGGTGGTCGGCAGTGTAGGCTGGTGGGGTGGTGGGTGGGCCAGGGGCTGGCTGACTGGGTGCTCCCGCTGGCAATGGAGATGTCTACAAACAGGAATCCAATAAATTAGCTTGGAGAAGGGGGGAGGGATGGGGCTACATTCTTATCATGGCTCGGTAGGAAAAGCTGTGCAATTCTTTTCCTTGTGGATTCTACAGAATGACGGGTGGCGGGGGGGGCCATGAATGAGGGGCTGTGTCTCATTCTGAGGGTCTCACTTGGCCGTTTTTATGGCA
This sequence comes from Bos indicus, assembly GCF_029378745.1. NCBI lineage: Eukaryota > Metazoa > Chordata > Mammalia > Artiodactyla > Bovidae > Bos > Bos indicus. The sequence goes on along the minus strand of NC_091789.1, from coordinate 39,012,968 downwards.
AAAACGGTATCCCAGGGGATGGGAGCCTTGCTGGGTCCCTGGGATGATGGCAATAGAGGCATGGACCATGATGTCTCTGAGGGACTGCAAACCCAAGAGTGATGAGCTGCAGCCTTGGGAGGTGCTGCCTGGCAAACCCCAGGGCTCCAAGGCCCAGGCTGCTGCTGGCAGCTGGTTGCGCCTCTGGCTGCTCTCCCTTCCCCTCGCTCAGGTCCCTGGGAAGGGGGCACGGGTTTTGTGGGTGGTCCCCTGGGAGGCCCGGGAGGATGGTGAAGCATGTGGTGGGGGGCGGGGGGGCGTGGGGCCGGGTTGCACAGGCGCTCTCTCTCCTTCACGTGATCCGAGGGTTGGGGTGGGGGCGGAGGGGGGCCAAGGGCCAAGTAAGAGAGAGCCAGGGCCCTCGGTCAAGTGGCAGTGCCCTGGTTGGCCCCGGGGCCCTGGCCCAGGATCTGGCAGAGCTCCTGGAGGCGCCGCTGCATCTTGGGGATGCCTGCCAGCTGCTGCTCGAGCCGCTGCTTCTCCTCAGTCAGGCTCAGGCGGGCGGCTGAGTCCAGTTTCTCGAACTTCCAGCCACCCTCCCCGTCGAACTGCAGCAAATGGGTGTGGTACTTCCTGCATCAGGAGAGGGACAGGGAGGAGGCACTCAGCGGGCCGCCAGGACCCTATGCCAGAGTCCTTCGGGAAGGGAGGGCACACCTACCACAGGGAGGGTCGGTGGGTGATGGAAAGCAGCGCGATGCCTGCATCCTTGGCCGCCTGGAAGATCTTCCCTTCCACATCGATGCTCACAGCGCTGGTACACTCATCCAGAAGAGCGTACTTGGGCCTTGGGGGTGTGGCCATGTGGGTGAGGCTGTGGGCCTCTGGGGCCAATGCCCCAGGCTGGCCCCAGCCCCTCAGGCAGAGGCAGGGAGCCTGACCCCAGTCCTGCTAGGCCCCCAGGGCTGGGGCCAGGCCTCCAAGCAGTTCTGCCCTCCCCACTTCAGGAGGTCCCAGGGAAAGAGGATCAGGGAACTCCCGGTGCCCGAGGGAGCCCAAGCTCCTGGGACTGGGAGGCTGGCAGCTCACCTGTGGTAGAACATGCGGGCCATGCCGACTCTCTGCTTCTCGCCCCCTGACAGGACATCTTTCCAGTCACACACGGCCTCCCAACCTGGCACAGAACAAGGGTTGATGTTCAGTTCAAGAGGGCTGGGCAGCATCTGCAGAAGAGCCTGGGCATGGTAGGTGTGGTGGGAAGGCTTGGGGTTGCTCAGAGGGCTACAGACATGAGTGAGAGCAGAACATGGCAGGGAAAGGCCAGCCACTGGGGACGTCTGTGGACACTGTATTAGTCCAAAAGGACTTGGTCCAGATTTACACACATTTCCTCCAATAGACACCGGGCAGCCCTCACCCGGAGGCCCTGAGGATGCCACCCACCGCACGTGGACACTGGGTCTTCTCAGGGGTGATCGAGTTAAAGGGAGGTCACGAGGGTGGTCCTAGTCCAATGGGACTGTGTCCTTATAAAAGGGGACACTTGGAGATGCAGACACGCACGGAGGAAAGATGACGTGAAGACACAGGGCGCAGACGGCCTCTCCCATCCCAGGAGAGAGGCCTGGAACACACCCTCCCTCATGGCCAGCAGGAGGAACCAACCTTGCCCACGCCTGGATCGTGGACGTCTGGCCTCCACAACTCAGAGACAATATGTTTCTGTTGTTTGCCCCACCCAGTCTCTGGAGCCAGCAAAATCACACAGGACCTAATGGGGCTAATGAAGTACCAGTGGGCAGCAGACAGTCAAGGCAGAGCCCCAAGAACAGCTCCGGGGGTCTCTCCGGAAACCTTCTCACCCACTGGGACGAGGCCTGTGTGTCCCAGTGTGAAGCATGTCAGCAAGGCTCAGGAGAGTTCCTTGGATGAGGAAGGAAGTGGGTGATTCATGAGAAACGCCTCCTGGCTTGCTCCCTCCACTCTTTCCAGAGAACTAGAACTTTCGGTAGGGCATGTGGCCACCCACCAAAAAAAAAACACTTCAATGCTCAAGTTGCCCCGATGGGAGGTTTAACCACAGAACTGAATCCTGGCCAATGGGGTGTAAGTTTAAGTGTTATACATGTGGCAGCTTCTGGAACTTTCTTTAAAAGACAGCATTCACTCAGTGATTGCCCCCACCTCACCTTCTCTATCCTATGGCCCAGGATATATGATGTGATATGATGCCAAAGCAGCCACCGTGGACTGCGAAGTGACCTTGGGAATGGAGACCACATACAGCAGTGACCCAGGGGCCTTTATGGGGTGGGGCAATCCCCGCCAATTGCGGCCTGACTTCCTCAGGACTTCTATGTCCCAGTAAGATAAACTCGTAAATGATCTGAGCCACTGTTGGTGGGTAGTTCTGTTACTCACAGCTGAACTTCATGCTAACGGGGTGTAACAGCCAGCCTCGGGGACCCCAGGCACTCAGGGGCACGTGTGGAGCCCAGGTGGAGGGGAGTGCTCCCAGGGTGAGCAAAAGGGGTCCCAGCAGGCCAGGAGGAAGTGAAGTGAAGTGAAGTCTCTCAGTCGTGGCCGACTCTTTGAGACCCCATGGACTGGAGCCTACCAGATTCCTCTGTCCATGGGATTTTCCAGGCAAGAATACTGGAGTGGGTGGCCATTTCCTTCTCCAGGAGATCTTCCCGACACAGGGATCAAACCCAGGTCTCCGCATTGCCAGGAGGAAGCTGAGGATAAAGCTTTTCAGGGATCGTGGCAACCAGGGGCCCCAGAGGAGCCGGCCCACTGAATCCACTGTCTGAAGCCCCTTTCTGCATAGGCGATGACACCTGTCGGCCCTGAGCTTGAGACTAGCACCTGCCTCTTCTACAGGTGGAGGGCATGTCCAGAAGTCAGGTTTGGCTCAAAGTTAAGCTGCCCCTCAGTGGCCAAGGCAGGACTCTGACTTCAATCATTCGGCTTTCAGTACAGAAATCCCAAAGCTGGCAGTTGGGCCACCCCACCCTCCTCTTGGTGCCGTGGGCATTTAAAGACCAACCTGAGAGGCCCCCGAGTACTGGCCTGTTCCTCCTTCCTGTGGTCTCTTCCCAGGGGACACAGCCCTAGGCTGGAGGGAGACACATGGGAGGGCAGGCGTCCCCTCCACCTCCACTGTCGCCATGCACATGCCAGGCTGCCCTGCCTACACCTGGGCTCTGTCCTCTCACTCAAATGCCTAACGTACCTGTGCATTCCCTGCCTGGCCCGAGGGGGTCTTGCCTGCCCCTGAGCCCACCGCCTGGAGACAGTGCCCCTCTGGATGCCCCTGCCAGGGTTGGCTCCCTTCCACGCTCAGGCTGTCTGGGGCTGTATGCTTCCTGTGGGTCCCCCACCGGGGTGAGGCTCTCCCGACTCCATTGCGCTTTGGACTCCTGCATGTTGCTTGGGGTCATCTTCACCCGGGGTGGGGGAGGCTAGGAGGGAGGCAGGGGCGGCACTGGTGGGTGGGGATGCCCCTTCCCCTACCTCCCTCCCGCTGCAGGATGTGGTTCAAGTGTACGATGTCCAGGATGCCTTCCAGATGCTCCTCGGAATAGCCCTTCCGGCGCATGTCTTCCACTGAGTCAGGGTAGATCACCTGGTCGCGCAAGGAGCCCACGGACATGTAGGGCCTGCAGTAGAGCCGGGTGGCCATGGAGGCAAGGCTGGCACCTCGGTGGGGGGCACCAATCGGAGGGCGGCACACCCACCCCCTGGCAGGCTCAGACACACTCACATGTGCACACGTGCCCCATGGCGGTGAAGCTTCTGGGCCAGTGGGTTGCGGCGGGGGACTGGCAGGTGGAGGTGCCCAGCCCTTCCGACCCCAGGGGCAACCTATTGCCACCCTCTGCCCCCTCGGATCAAAGGGGGCAGGGGTGCTGCTCACCTCTGGGGGATGTAGAACATGCGCTGGGGTGGGGGCTTGTAGAGCACACCGCCATACGTGGGCCATAGCCCGCCCAGGATCCGGAACAGGGAGCTCTTTCCGCAGCCGTTGGGGCCAGTGATGAGCAGGTGCATGCCTTCTTCCACCTGTGGGGGCGGCAGGCAGCTGTGGGCACTGCCCAGGCCCCCTCCCCTCACCTGTGGCTGACCTGCTGGCCTCAGAGAACACCCTGCACCTGGCCCACGCCCACCTTCCACCTCTGGCTTAGGCACGGCAGGGCCCCTGGGGCAGGCTCCGGGGTTCAGCTGTAGGGCTCTGGCTTGTCCCTGACACACGCCAGAGACCACGGGGACAGCAGGACAGCTTGTCCTGCCGCGGCCCAGTGAACAGTCAGCGGTGCCCCCCAGGACACCTGGAGGCCATGTGGGCAGCAGGTGCTTCAGGCTCCACAAAAAGCCTGACATCTGCTGATCTGGAGACACCTGGGGGGTGCTGCTGTCTGCAGGGTGGGGGATGGCACTGAAGGCACAGCTTCCTGATCGCACCCCCCCCCACCACCACCTTGTGTGATTTCACCGCAACACCCCAGGCCTTCCAGCCAGGGCGGTCCTCTCACCATCCCAGAGCATGTGTCCCAGGCGGTCTCCCTTGCCCCCTTCCCTGAACCTCTGCGACTGCCCTTCTTACCCCATCACCTGGCTGAACAGAGCCGGGTGCGCCCCATCCCTAACCTAACCAGAGCCCAGCTCCACCAGTGGCTCTGGCAGGATGGAGCTCTTTCTCAGCCCCCAGCCCCCACTCCCTTGCCTCACCTCACCTTCTAACTAGCTGCCCACCTGGGCTTCCCCTGGGCCTGCCTGGCAACCATTCAACCTGGATAAACCAGCCATCAGCGGCACCCAACCTCCCAAAGGTGACTACTCCCAGGGGTAATGGCGATCATACCACTGCTCTGTGCCCAGCCTCCAGCTGGCAGCCTGCCCACCCGCCCAGAGGCTCCTGGGTGAAGCTTCATGTGACTTCTACGCCCCCAGAGCTGGTGAGCTGTGATCCTTGCTGAACCTGGAGAGCTATCTGACCCAGGCTCTTTGTAACCCTTAAGGGCTTCCCTGATTTACCTCTGGTTTACAGTGCCCAGCCTGGAGCTCAGGGAACATTAGGTGAACGAATGAATGACTCCCATTCCCCAGGACGCCCCTTCAGTCCATCACTCCGTCCAAAGCCCTAGCTAGGCACATGGGTGACTGATGGCTGTTGGCCCCCAGGGAGTCCTGTCCATAGACAGCCTGCATCGTGGATGAGCGCTCTCCCAAGGAGCCAGGCCATGCCCACCACCTACCTGCCCTGGGGGCCTCTCACAGCATATGGGTGGGACCACCAACCTGGGACCAGAGTTGGACCAGAGTGCCCAAGTCCTGGGCTTCTCAGGGACAGGGCGGGGTGTGGGGTGCTGGCAACAATATGGCCAGGAACCTATGGGTGACTCTTGCCCAGTCCTGGTAATCACAAGGCTCTTTTATCAGCTCTGACTCCATTGCCCCAGAACTAATAGGTAGACACGTTGCTCTTTCACCTTCAGCTTCAGCTGCTGCCACGTAGACCTGGGTTCAATGGCTACTGACAACACAAGGCAGGCTGATCAGGCTGGGTCCTAAGGGCTGAGACTTGCGGGTGGCTTGTGGGTATAGAAGGCCAGGCGTGGGGCCTCAGGGTTGGCTTCAGCCCCGCCCGAGCTTCTGGGCTGGTGCTTGGCTGTGCCTTCTACTTACCCTGATGTTGAGACTGGCCACCACCACCTCCCCAGTGGGTGTGATAATGGGGATGTTCTCACACACGATGCCCTGTTCCACATCCACCACTTGGCCTGGAGAGAGGGCATGAGGCAGAGAGAGGGGGGCGGAATGCTCCCCCACCTTCTGCTGGCTTCCGTGGGCCCCCACCTCCAGGCAGCCCGCCAGTGTGTAGCTTTACCATGCTCCCCTTGCTGTGCTCGGGGCTGGGGAGAGGGATAGTGTCTGCTCCTGCCCCGCAGCACCCCCCAAAGCCAGCTTCAATGCTTAGGGCCTCTTCCACAGTGCGCCCCCTAGCCCCTACTCCACTCAGGGGCTACCCTCCACCTCTTTTACAAAGAGAAATCCTGGCAAGGGCTACTGCTCTGGGAAGTAGGGCAGTGGGGACCACAGCTTTCCCGGGAAGCCCTCCAGGGCACACCAGGCAGTGGTGGGAGGGCCGGGACCCGTGGGACCTTTCTGGGGAGGGCAACCTTACCTCGGATCTGCAGGGGCCCCTCCATGCGGATGCCAGACCTCATGATGGCCCCGGACCCTGTGTGCGCATCCTCTGGCTCCCCGGGCCTCTTAAAACGGCACTGCTGGACATCTTCGAACACCTGGAACATCTCGTAGACCCTGGCTGTGTAGCCAGCCAGCTCTGTGACCTGCAGGGAGGGTGATCCTGGCTTAGCCTCTGCCAGCAGGGGTGGAGGGGAGAGGGCATAAGTGGGGTCGGGGGAGGGCTGGGCCATGGGCTGGACCGGGGGCTACCTCCTTGTAGGATGACATGACCCGCTCGATGGCGTCTGCGGCAGCGGTGAGGAGGTTGCGGGCGATGGTGAAGGCTTCCGTGCGCTCGCTCACCAGTTCCCCCTCCTTCATCGCTTGGGCCGCCTTCTTCACTGTCTCCGAGTCTGCAGAGCATGGTGGGGGTGGGTGGGGTGGGTGAGGAGGGGGCAAGGACAGTGGAAAGTCAAAACTGAACCACTAGGGGAGAGAGGAAGTCCCTCTAGCACATGATGCTTGGACAACTGGGTCTCCACGTGCCAAAGATGAACCTCGACCTCACACAACACACAAAAACGAACTCGAAGTGGAGCCCTGGCCTGCACACAGAGCTGAGACTATGTAACTCTTAGAAGAAAGCACTTCGGCATTAGGTACGGCTCCTTGAATAGGACACCAAAAGCAAAACAGAGAAGGCAGCTTCATCGAACAGAAAAAGTTGGGGGCACCAAAGTAAATCATCCACAAAGTAAAAACACAGCCTATGGACTGGAAGAAAGTATCTGCAAATCATTAATCTGATAAGGGCCTAGGTCCCAGAATACATAAAGAACTTTGTCAATTCAATAGCAAGGAGATAAACAACCCAATTAAACAATGGGCAAAGGATCTAAATAAATGTTTCCATCGTACGATACACAAATGGCCAATAAACATGTGAAAAAATGTTGACTGACCCCGTTTTACCCTTATCTCTCCCCTTGATGCTGTATTCTCTGGCCATCCTCAATGCTACTATTTCTCTAAAGAAGCCCGCTCCTGTCTTGACTTGCTTTTTTCTTTTCTGTCTCAGTTGAGACCTCATGGTTGCCCAGTGCAACTCTCTTTTGTCCATGGCTTTGACTCTCTTGATCCTTGGGTCCCCTAGACGGGCAAGGCTTTTATACAAGGAATGTTCTCTAAATGGTGATGGGAAGCAAAACAGGCTGACTCTGAAGGTTAACTCTATCCACAGGCATGAACGTTTCTGAGCCAGGAGTCAAGGATATGATGGTGGGGGTGGGGTAGGAAGGGGCAGAAAGGTTAGGGCAGGGGCAATAGGGGGTAGACAATGCTGGACCACTGGCCAGAGCACCAGGAATCCAGGGCACTGGGTAGGGGAGGGGACTGGCAATTCTGAGAGTCTAAATCCCAGAACTTCCTTCCAACTGTGGTCCTAGGCAGGGCAGAGGAGGGGGGAACACAAACCATCCTCTCCAGACGTCCTGAGAGCTTGAAAGGGACTGCACACAAAGGGGAAGGGTCTGTGGGGACCCTGGCAACAGCGGGTACCTCCCTGGAGACAGCATAACCCTCTGCTGCTTTCCTCAGTGCCCACAGCTAGACCCTCGACAGCTATTCCTGGCCAGGTGGCCCCTCCCTGGCCTTCTAGCTTGGAGGTGCCGGCAGGCCAGAAGGGCAAAGTTAGCTACATCTGTTTCCCCTGATGATCGCCTGCCTGCTTACCTCGTTCCCAGCGCTCTCCAGTTTGCAGTTACTGGAGACACAGCAGGGACAAAACAGACACACCTCTGACTTCCTTGAGTCTGGCCACAAAGGTGGGCACAGGAGCTGAGGCCTCTGAATCGCCCACAAAGCCCAACACGGCAGAGGCTCCAGAAAGTCCTAGGCCTGCAGAGGAGGGAAGTGGCCGCAGGCACTTCCTCCCAGAAACCGCAGGTTGGTTTCCTCCTGGGTCCCTTCCCATGCTCCTGGCCTAAATCAAGGCCACCCCTTGAATAGGTCCATTGGTGGAAACAACGACCGCCTCCAACTAGATCTTTCCTCTTGGCAGAGAGAGACAGACAGCTGAGGGTACGGAAGCCCCAAAAGAGAGGCACCGATACGGAGAGAGTGAGAGATGCTTCTGGTTCTGGAACGTGCGCGTCAGGCTCACTCTCTTTACATAGTACTGAAAACCCTCTAACTACCCAACTGCACAAGATACAACACCTTTTCCATGGGAGCTGTGCTTGCAGGAAAGCAAGGGAAATTCCCAGGAGCGAGAAGAGAAGCTAGCAGCTAGTGCTCCTGTGACGTCCCTGGAGATGGAGATAGGAGCTGCTGTCACACAGCCAGGTCTCAAGATGCAAGGTCTCCTCTCTGAACTGGTGATTATGTGTCTAGGGCTCAAATTAATATCACCTCCAAATTCAGGAACCCCTCCACCCCAAGTGGAGAAGTTAACAGGAAATGGCCTCCAAACGGTTCATTACCTGGGAGCTCAGCTAAAACCAAAGCCAATGAGTGCTCTGGGGAATCCTACCCTCCAGTGCTTGCTAAGCCCACAAGGACCTTGAGCAAAGAAGACCAGCAGCTGGAAGATGAAATTGGTTTAGACTCTCAAGAATTCAGACAACCAGATGGCTGGATAGATAGTGAAGAGGCTCAGTCGCGTCCGACTCTTTGTGACCCCATGGACTGTAGCCTACCAGGCTCCTCTGTCGGTCCATGGGATTTTTCAGGCGAGAGTACTGGAGTGGGTTGCCATTTCCTTCTCCAGGGGGATCTTCCTGACCCAGGGATTGAACCCAGGTCTCGAATGCCTGGATAGAAACCTTGGAATAAGCATGATTAGTATGGTAGCTAGCAAAAGAGGGGCAGTCAGAGAGATGAGAAAGCAGACACAAACACACCTTGAAATTTCTATTTTCAAATGTCTATTTAAAAGAGAATCAAGTAGAACTTTATAGAAACATCATTGAAAATGAAAATAATTTAAATTAGATGCAGCCAAAGAGAAAACTAGCCAATGAGTGAGCAGGAAAATCGGAAGACCCCTCCCAGAATTTAGCACAGACAATGTGAGGTGGGGAAGGGGGCAGACAGAGGCCAGAAGTAAAGAGCACAAAGAACGAGAGAGGAATTCATTCAATTCATTAATATATTTGAAAAGGGAACAGCTGAGAACTTTCCACGATGGAAGCAATCTGAATGACAGAACAGTCTGGATATTCACAGGACATACAAGAAGTTTCAAGCAGAATAAATGGAAACACACGGGCAAACACCTCCCAGAGAAACTGCAGAGAAAAAGTCTAACCAGGGAGACCATGCAGGCAGCTGAGAGCAGTTAAGCTGATGGCAGGTTTTCCAATAGAGGCAATGGGATGTTGTCAACAGACTAAAGAGAGACCAACGGACCGCCTCAACTTCCTCATCCAACTAAACTTCAGTTGTTGGGGGGAGGGTAAAATAAAGACATTTTCAGGCAACAAAATATTCTCAAAGCTCCCTTGACAAAAGCCTCACGGTATTCTAAAACTAATTAAAAGTCTTTGGGAAAAAAAAAGAACAAAAGAGAACTTCTGAAGGACATCTGTCCAAAGGAGGGTTACCGGCCTGCAGGGAAGGGCTTTCCTAGAGAAAACTGCAGAGAAAGAGAACCAAAAAAAAGCAGAAACTCACGGGCGAATCTGAACATGCAGTGACCCAATAAAGCCATGGCAAACTTGATGGTGGGCTGGTCCTCCAAAGTGTGGTAAGCAAGGGCTGGGATGAGCAGGAGCTATTGATTAACCCAGACTTTTCTCAAGTATGCACATTAACCTTTGAAGGGCAACCACGAAGACTGCAAATAGAATGAATTCCTTGCAAACAGGTAGAGGAACAAACTGGGAATCCTTCACAGTCCCCCAGGCCTCAGGCAAGAGGGCCCTGCCCTTGACAACCTGCAAGAGCGGGCGTGGGAAAGCCCAGGTTTTAGCCAGAAAGGGGCTCCTTGAACGTACTTCCCCATAATCCCACTGCCAAGATGGGTCAAGACAGGGCCAGGTGGGCAACTGTGCAGATGCCTGTTGAAGGGTGTTCCTGAACTGACATCCTTGGGCTTGGCTGAGTGGGACCAAGAAGCGTGAGATACTGTAAGGGGGACCCACATGTAGGGTGGCAGAGAGGAGCTCTGGGAGGGTGTGACTGTGGATGTTTCCCAAGGGTGCCAGCTGGGATCCCCAGCAGTAGAAGAGGCAGGTGGGCCAGCTGGGCACTGGGCCCTCCCAAGCCTAGCCCAGTGGTCCAGAAGGCCGGCCCTCTCTCACCTGACTCTGAGTAGCCAGTGGCAGTGATGATGGGGACAGCCACCATGAGCAAGCCTGAGGCGCTCCACACGTACTTCATAAGGAACTGCTCCAGCATGACATACCACAGGCGTTCCAGCAGAATGAGGTTGATCTGCGAAGCCAGGTCCTGGTAGGAGTGCTGCAGAAGGGCCAGCTCCACCTGTGGGGAAGGGGTGCCAGAGACCCAGAGGCATGGCAGTCAGTCCCCCGGGGCAACAGTGAGCATCCCTGAGTGCCAGGCTACACAGGCCATGCCATTCGAAGGCCATGACACGGCTGAGAGCCGGGGCTTAGGACTGGGCCACGCTTGATGAGTCAAAGCATTGTTTACCAAAATTGGCTTTGCTTAATGGCTCAGCCTACCTGGTCCAAATGCTATACCTCTTGCCATCTCCAGGCTGTGTGAGCTGGAGCAGGTCACTTTCCCTGTCTGGGCTACCATGGACAGGGGGACAGGTCTCAAACTCAGGAGAGGTATGGCATAGACAACGCAGCGCTGGGGTACAACGGCAGTGAAGGGGCTCATCCCCTCATTTCTGAGGCTCCCACCCCCTTTCCACTGTCTCTTCAGTTGGGATGCTCACCATGCCCCCTCTCTGCCCTGGAGAGCTTTTCGACATGGGCTGAGGGCAGCTACCTTGCCCATTTCTTTGAGCAATTGCCGAGGGGTCACCCTGAACGAAGCAGAGGGGAGTGCAGGAAACCCAAAGGCAATAGACGGTTTCGAAGAACGTGCTTCAGTCATCTCTACCTCTGTAGGCCCTGGCCTCCCTTTCCTTGCCCACAGTTCCTCTGGGTGACAAACTTACACTGCGTCCTCCCATCGTGATCGGCAGGGCACACTCCCAAGCAAGCTCGTTCAGGCATCACCCCCAGTGGACAGCCCCATGCCAAAGCAAGCTGAGGATGCCAGCCCACCAGCCAGGCCACGAGGGGGCCTGCCCTGCCTGCTTGTACACTGGCCACCACTTGCCATCTCAGGAGAGAGAGTGGGCGAGAAACAGGCTCTCTGGGACAGCAGCAGTTAGATGGGCTGGAGTGGCCAAGAAGCAGTCACAGCAAGGTGGCCATTGGGTCCTGGATGGCTTGGTAGGGGCACCTGCCCTGATCCTGTCTCCCCACCCAACGAACAAGAGCTGCCCAGCCTGGAATAGTTTCCTTTGCCAATTCACCATGTTATAGCTGACTTTTGACTTGATTCTCACCACGTTCCATTATATGTGTATTCTCCTGTCCGTGGTAGCCCAGACAGGCAAAGTGACCTGCTCCAGCTCACACAGCCTGGAGGTGGCAAGACGTATGGCATTTGGACCAGGTAGGCCGAGCCATTAAACAAAGCCAATTCTTGTGAATGATGCTTTGACTTATTAAGAAAATCTATCCATGCTCAGGCTAATAAGAGGTTGGGTGTGTTGGTATGAGCCTGTTTAATAACCCTTCTGTGGAGAAGGAAATGGCAACCCACTCCAGTATGCTTGCCTGGAAAATCCCATGGATGGAGGAGCCTACCTACAGTCCATGGGGTTGCCAAGAGTTGGACAGGACTGAGCGACTTCACTTTCACTTTTCACTTTCATGCACTGGAGAAGGAAATGGCAACCCACTCCAGTATGCTTGCCTGGAAAATCCCATGGATGCAGGAGCCTACCTACAGTCCATGGGGTCGCCAAGAGTTGGACAGGACTGAGCGACTTCACTTTCACTTTTCACTTTCATGCACTGGAGAAGGAAATGGCAACCCACTCCAGTATTCTTGCCTGGAGAATCCCAGGGACAGAGGAGCCTGGTGGGCTGCCATCTATGGGATTGCACAGAGTTGGACACGACTGAAGCGATGCAGCAGCAGCAGCAGCAATAACCCTTCTCCTTGACATCCCAGGAATAGCAAAATACTCGGCGGTCTGCCCTCCAGTCAGCCAGCTACCTCTGCCCCAGCCTGCTGATCTGAGCCTGGGCCAGTGTCCATGGGGACATCAGCCAATGGGACTGGGCTGAGCCACGTGCCCACACAGTGAGGGCAATCAAGCCACCCATGAAGGCCCATCACATCACAGAGCCCTTTGCCCGAGGCCTCGACAGACAGGTTGGGGACGCACATCAGGCCCCTCCCACCCCAGCCGGTGAATCTGCCCCATGAACATGTTATTTCCTGAAATTAACCCAGAGGAAATCCTTCAAAGAGCTAGCGATTCTCCCTTCTTCCCACCTCCCCTAACCCCAGCCAGGTCTTGGGCATTGCTTTGCCATTCCTGAAGTGAGCACGCCTACTCTGAGCGCCCTGGCGATCCAGGCTCGTGCTGGGAGCTGGCAGGAGTGCCAGCTGGGGCTGACAATGTAGCTGCGGGGAATGTGCCAAGTGCCTCACCCAAGGGCACGGCTGCCTGCCAAGACCCTGCGTCCCTGGAGCACAGGGGAGGAGGATGGGGGATTGTGGCTGCAGATCCGGCCCTTTTTCTCCTTATCTGGAGCCCAGCCGGGAATGCCCCCTATCTGCTCAGGGATAAGTCTTTAAAAAAAAAAATCAGGGACAAGCCTGCCTCCCTGCCTGATAAGATGGGCTGCCAATGAGACAAGGTCGAGGACACAAGGCCATCTGATCTAGGGAGGATCCGTGGGCCTTCAGGAGCTGGATGCCATTGTACCCCTCCCCCAGAAGCACTGGGGAACCGAAACCAGAGTCGCAGAGAACCTAGCCGGAGGCAGCTGCAACCCAGGCAGGAGGAGGGGAGGGGCCGGAGCACTGGCCTGGAGTAACCTCTCCCAGGCCCCGGCTCCTGGCCCTAGCCGGCTGGCCGCTGACCCAGCCTGCTGGGGAGCTGCACGGCTGGGACCTGGGCGGAAGGGCGGCCACACTGGGGGCAAGGTGGCCGCCGGGAGGGCAGGAAGTGCGTCCTGCTGCAGCTGCGGCTTGGGCCCCGGCACCCCCGGCTGGGGCCTCGGGGAGGCAGCCAAGCCTGCAGCCAGGCCAGCCTTTGGGCTCCGGAGGCGGGGAGAAGCTTGATCTGGAGCGCTGAGATCCGATCAACACACCGAGCGCTGCTGCTCGTTAACCTCCGCTTGGGCTGAGTCATGCCCATAATGCCCACTTGCCTGGCCGGACGCCGGTCTTCAAAGGGCCTGGGGGACTAGGAGGGGGCCAGGCAGCAGGCTGCATCCCGTCATCCCTGCCCCCAGATGGCAGGAGCCCCTTCTCTGTTAGCTGCAGGCAGGGGGCAGGCTGGGAGCTCTTGGGTCTCCCATCACTAGGGTCCGCAGCCCTAAGGCCAGGACAAGGGAGGTGGGGAGGAAGCAGAAGTGACCCAGGACAGTCTCCACCCAGCCTTCCTGCTTCTCCATTAATGTACCGACCTGGGCTGCCCGCGGCTCTGGTCGTCCCCAGTCTCCCTCTCCCACGGCCAGCCCACACCTGTGCCATCAGCCGCAGGCAGCCCCCGGCCTTCCTGCCCTGGACTCCCCCAGCCACGCACTTTCCGGCCCCACGAGCGGCCCCACCTCATGGCCCCCGTAGAAGGCAATCTCCTCTGAGTTGGCCACCACTCGGGAGTGCATGTAGCGCAGCTCTCCCTTGCGCCGCGCCTCCTCAGCCACCAGCTCCCCGAACTTGGGCGAGAAGGCTCGCAGCACATTGGCCGTGAGGAAGACCACGAGGCCAGCAATGGCCGAGGGCCAGGCTGTGCCGGCCCCGCGGGAGCGGGCCGCTCGAACCAAGGTGTAGGTGGTCACGGCCACGTCCAGGAGCGGCTTGGTCAGGTTGGAGTAGAGGTGGGCCACGGAGGCAGCGAAGGCCACCACGTCCTCTGTCAGGGACTGGTCCGGGTTGCGAAGCCGCCCGTCCATGTTGCTGACCCGGTAGTAGGTCTGCTGGGAGAAGTAGAGGCTGTAGGCATGGGCCACCAGCCGGCTGCGGAACGCCAGGGCCAGCTGGCCCTCCAGGTAGCGGATGGCACTGTTGATGAAGGTGGCAGGCAGTGCGATGAGCAGCCACTGCACGAGCTGCCAGCTGAAGGCCTGAGGGTCCTTGCGCACGATGCAGCGGGCCAGCCGGCCGTCCAGGCGGGCCACATACACTGACAGGAAAGTCCGGCTCACCAGGGCAGCCGAGTGCAGCGCCAGCAGCCCCGTCTCCCGGCACAGGATCCTGGGGAACAGCAGCCTCAGGAGCCATAGGAGCCGCTGCAAGAACACCTGGTTGACGCCGGCCTTGCCCGCTGAGGCCACGGGGGCACCGGAGACGTCTGGTGTGGGCTCCCCCTCCACCGCGGGCGCTTGAGGGCCCCTGGCCGGAGCCAGGCACTGGCGCACCAGAGGGTAGAGTTTGTGGGCTCCATAGGCCACGAGGGCCAGGACCACGGCAGTACGCTTCAGCGTGGTCACCCGCGAGGCTCGGGGGGTAGAGAGCACCGTCATGTCACCTGGGCTGGACTCACGGGACCGGGACGGGTGCCTGAGGCGGCAGAGGAGGCAGGTGGCTGCAAGGGTGGTGGCTCTGACCCCGGGCTCGTTGTCTAGGCAACTGGAGACCTCGCAGTGGTCCCTGAGACTGTCGCTTTAGGCCACCCGGGTGGTGCTGGGGCCCCTGGCGCGGGTGGGCTCAGGGCCCTCCAGCGTCGCGGCCTCTTCAGGCGGCCGAAGTGGAGGAACTTGTCAGTCCTTGGAACTTGTCAGTCCCTTGGCCCTTGGGGTCAGAGCCTCCAGAGGTCTCCGGCCGAGAGGGCGTCTTTTTCTCTCCACCTCCTACTCCTCCTCCCCTGGTGGCGCCCCTCCCTGGGGTACCGGGCGCGTCCGTCCGCTCCACAGCCCGGCTGAAGCGACTGTGACTCCGCCACCCGCCCAGAATCCCCACCTACCCACCCACCCCTCCCCAGGGGCGAGTCGGGGGAGGGGGAGGAGGCGGAGGAGGGGCGGGAGGCGGAGCTCAGGCACGGGGCGCCCCACCCCGTTCTCGCCCCACGGTGGGGCCCCGCCCCCTCCCCGGACCACAGAGACGCGGGAGGACCGCGCAGGCTAGAGAAGCGGCACCTCGCCTTCCCGCCAAGGCCGGGGACCCGTCGCTCCGCGCGCGCGCGCGAGGCGCGGCTTCTTCCCCAGTCCCAGGCGTCGGGAGCCTCGGCTCGGGGGCGGGGCCTCCGGGGCCTTGTGGCGGTTGGGGGAGGGCCGGGACTAGCCGGGCGCTTCCGGTTCCGGCCGCGGGGAAGGGGCGGGGCCGGGCTCGTGGTGGGAGAGTTTGGCGGCGACGAGGCGTGCGTGGTGACTCTGGAGAACTCGGTGAGCGGATTCGCGCGCCGCGCTGGGCTCCCGGGCTGCCGAGATACCCCGGCTCTTCGACGAGGGGGCGCGGGGAGGCCCAGTGCGCAGGGCCAGGGCCGAGGCTGGAGTGCGGGGGCGGGACCGGGCGGAGGGAAGTCGGGGTGGCGGCGGGTGGAGCCGTCTCCCGGGGTGGGGGGCGACGTCGAAGTCCCTCCGGAGGAGCCGGCGGGGTGGGGCTTGTGAGGGCGTGCCGGGTCGGGGCCTCGTCTAGGGGTCTTCTGGAGCCTGGTAGGCGCCGCGACAGACCTGGGAGGCCGGGAGGGGTTTCTCCAGCTTCGGAGGAGACAGTCTTCTAGAACTTTCTCTGGACGGGGCCGTGAGGTGCTGGGTCGAGACCCGCTCTTACCCTTGGCTCCGACTCTCGTCCTCTAGGAGTCGCTCTCGGGGGCTCTCAGAGGTACCGAAAGCCCGAGCCGAAGGGGCGGTGATTGAGAGGCTTTGGAGTTCCGCTCCTGCCCTGGGAGGAGCTGCTCGCTCCTTCTCTGTCGGCCCGGGTGGAAGGGCCCAGAGGCATCGCAGCTTGGGAGGAAGCGCGAAGGCGTTGCTAGGACCGAGGCTGCGGTGTGGTGGGCGGTAGCCTCTGGCGCCCCTCGGCGGGCGGCGATCTCCGGGCTCCCCGAACTGCCGATTCCCACCCACTGCTGCCAGGGTTCCGCAGGCGGAGTCTCCCAGACTCCACGGGGAAGAATTGTTTGGAAAGGTGTCTCTGGAGGTGTTGGCAGCCAGGCTGCGGGGCTCGAGGGCTGGGAAGGCTCTGAGGTCTAGGGCTGGTGGCTGCCGAGCTGTCACGACGCCTATTCGTTCTGTGCTCCGTCAGGAACAGGCTCACATCTTCTGGTGGAAAGCTGCTAGGAACACGATGAGTCTGCAGTGGACTGCAGTCGCCACCTTCCTCTATGCGGAGGTCTTCGCTGTGCTGCTGCTCTGCATTCCCTTCATTTCTCCCAAAAGGTATGGGCAGGCAAGCCAGGAAGAGTCTCGGTAGCTTGTGCCTGCAGAGTTGGGGGGCCCTGGAATTGAAGCCAGCCGGAAACAGGTAGAACCTGTCTGGGATGGGGGTGGCAAGGACTGTGTTTATTATTGCCAGCTAGGCCCACAGTTGTGCTCAGTCACATCTTGACGAGGTCCTTTCCCCTGCACCCTGCCTTCTGGTCTTCAGAGTGTGCCAGAGGGGAGAAGACCAAGCGACCATTCTGGGAACGATGCCCTCCGGGTGTTTAGGGGATGGCATTGTGAGATCTGCAAGACTTGCCCCTGGGTCATGTTCCCATTGATTTGGTGACTTCTGTCCTCCTAACCAGTCTCGCTGGGGTTGCGTAGTGGCCTCATGAGCATTACTCAGCCTAGGAATGCCGAAGCCATGTTTCTTTTCAGTGAACAGAGGACTTCTGAAAAGTTATTTTGAAATTCATCTTGATTACATATACTGTAGGAACACATCTGGTCTTAAGTTAGAACATTACAAATAAGACTCTTTTCGCAGATGTTTTCATAAAAGCTTCTTTTTAATGAAAAATTATAGGCCACTGTTGTGATAGAAAGTGTATAGCATTGCTTAAATAATGTTCTTGACAAAAGCTAGATCTGAATCACCGTATATATTTCACAGGAAATGCAGGGACAGTGGCCCACTTGGAGCTGCTACATGGAAAGCTTTGCAGGACAAACAGCCTGGTTTCTGCAACAGTGAATTGGGGGAGAAAACAAAAGAGAGCAAGGGAGGGGGGAGTTCGTAGAATAAGAGAGGTTTAAGGTACTTATCAACAGAATGCAGAGTCAGAAGCTTGTCAGGATTCAAATAGACCAGTTGTTAAAAAATAATTGCCTCAATTGGACTTTGGAGTTCTGGCTCTGATGATGAGAGATTTTTCTTGATATTTTTGAGGCCTGGCGGTGGCATTGTGATTGGTAGCCATTTCTGAAGGCTCTTCTCTGATGGAGTTGTATGCTGAAGTATTTATGGAGGAAAAGGAAGGGAGGTCTGGGGTCTGCTTCACGGTAATCGGGTGTGGTGGGAGTCTAGATGAGCCGAGATTGGGCACATGGGAAAACAGTTTAAAGAAATAATGTGGATTTGGCAAGCATTTTGATACTACAGAGGGAACACTAAGTTTTGCATTTCTCTCCCCAGAGCCTACCAGTGTTTAAGACTTTTTTAGAAATTTCTATGCTTGGACAGGTTTTTTTTTTTTTCTTTTTAACACCGTTGAACGGATGTCATAAGTTGGAAAATTGCAAGCAGCTGAGGCTGAATCTGTATGAGATATTCAGCCTTTGAAGAAGAGTGCAAAACTGTATTTCTGTTTTCAGGGCCCTGGATCCCAGGTGTGTGTTCTTACTCTACTGACTTTAACCTTTTTGTCCTCTTCACAGATGGCAGAAGATTTTCAAGTCCCGCCTTGTGGAGTTGGTAGTGACATATGGCAACACCTTCTTTGTGGTTCTCATTGTCATCCTTGTGCTACTGGTCATTGGTGAGTGAGTTGTGGCTGCTGGTAGCTACCTGACTTAGACCTTTTGCTGTGGCCTCTGCTACAAAGCCCTGTGCCATGTGCCATGTTCCATGATTAGAGTACAGCTTTGACTTCTCAGAGACAGACCATTTAGTGCGCCTGTCTTTCTCTTGGGGGAAGAAAAGCTCCCTTCGTCCACAAAGACGTCAGCATCCCTGCTACTGCCTGCTGGCAGGGTCTTTGCTTTGACCAGCAGCCTTTGTGCCCCTGGTGCTGACCACCTCGTGTCTCAGGCAGCTCCTTGGGTCCTTCCAGAGCTGAAACCAAGAGAGGCTAATGGACCTGTGCTGACCTTGGTCCCAGTAGGCTGCAGGGTTTAGGGACTGGGTGTGTGTGCTTTTGCTTTTAGGTGTGGGCTGGGGGTAAGAGTTGGGGTGGGGAGGGACCATGCTGGGGGATGTTCACATAGAGCTTTGCCCTTCTGCACACCAGATTCCACGAACTCTCCTGGTATGGCAGATTGGGTGGGATTGGCCCCTTGCAGAAGGTGGTAGTGGGCAAAAGTGCCGTTTTTCTTTTTGAGGAGTCAGGGAACTGCCTGGATGTTCTAGAGCGACATCCTGCTATGATAACAGGCTGCTTCATATCCTAATGTAATCTATAGAGGCTTGCCTAAATAAGTTGTTCAGTTCAGTCGCTCAGTCGTGTCCGACTCTTTGCAACCCCATGAATCGCAGCACACCAGGCCTCCCTGTCCATCACCAACTCCCGGAGTTTACTCAAACTCACGTCCATCGAGTCGGTGATGCCATCCAGTCATCTCATCCTCTGTTGTCCCCTTCTCCTCCTGCCCCCGATCTCTCCCAGCATCAGTCTTTTCCAATGAGTCAAAAATAAGTTGCTGCTGTTGCTAAGTCGCTTCAGTCGTGTCCGACTCTGTGCGACCCCGTAGACGGCAGCCTACTAGGCTTCCCCATCCCTGGGATTCTCCAGGCAAGAACACTGGAGTGGGTTGTCATTTCCTTCTCCAATGCATGAAAGTGAAAAGTGAAAGTGAAGTCGCTCAGTCGTGTCTGACTCTAGCGACCGCATGGACTGCAGCCTACCAGGCTTCTCCATCCATGGGATTTTCTAGGCAAAAGTACTGGAGTGGGGTGCCGTTGCCTTCTCCGAGCAAATGCTAGGGACATAGCATAACTAGCTAGAAGCTGCAGCCCTGGCTGGCCCCTAGCCGTCCTTGGGAAGGGGTCTAGGGTACATCTCACTGGGGGAGTGGGCCTAAAGAGAGTTCAGGGTCAACTGCCTTGGGCTGGAGGCCTGAGATAGAGAGGGTAGCTCTCTGCTGTATGACTTGAGTTGGTTTGGCCCAATGCCCCCATCCCTGGTTGGCTCTTTGCCATTAGTCAAGGTGGACCTTGAGGTGCTGGGGTCTCTGGATGCAGAAGACAGTGTGGGAAAACATGTTTTTTGTTTAAATCACAAAAATAGCACATCTTTAAAAATTTACAAATTTAACTTACAAAGTTAAAGGTCCCCATAAACCCACGTCTCACAGGTAACTATTTTAACAGTCTGTGTTATGTTTCCACAGTCGTTTTCTGTGTTGCCGTGTCTTCACATGGAGGAAGGGACAAGGGAGCCCTCTGGAGTCTATTTTATAACGGCACTAAACCTACTCATGAGGGCCTTGTGCTCATCTCCCAAGGGCCCTACTTCCTAGTATCATCTGGTTGGGAGTTAAGGTGCCCAAATGGGAATTTTGGGGGTCAGGAACCCACATGTGTGCATGCTGAGTCACTCAGTTGGGTTTGACTCTTTGCAACCCTGTGGACTGTAGTGTGTCAGTCTCCTCTGTCCATGGGATTTTCTAGGCAAGAATACTGGAGTGGGTTGCCATCTCCTCCTCCAGAGGATCTTTGTGACCCAGGGATCGAACACACATTTCTTGTGTCTCCTGCATTGGCAGGCAGATTCCTTACTGTTGAGCCACTTGGGAAGCCCACAGATGTAACACAAAGATACCATTAAGTGGAGGTGTATATTTATGATGTAAAATCAGCCTAAAAAACAAGCAGTCTCATACCATAAATTAAGATCCAGATAGTAGGCTTACATTGCCCCTCTCCCATGGGGATCCATTAAGAGTCTTCTTTAGGTAGATCTTTATGTATTGATTTTTGATGTCTTAGATGTTCATTTCAGCAGCACATATCCTAAAATTGAAATGAGACAGAGATGATTAGCATGTCCCCTGCATAAGGATGACACACAAACTCATGAAGCATTCTATATATTTTTTTAAGCACGTTGTAGGGGATATATACATAGAAGTAAAAAATACTAATGGAACTTATATAATGTTACAAATCAGTGTACCTCAATTGAGAAAAAAGAGATAGCAGGGTTGAGGGAGAAAAGTAGTAGGTATGGGATGGTTCCATTTCTAGCCTGCAAATGCACAGATGTGAATATATGAGTGGCCAGCAGTGGTTTTTTAGAGCAGAGGTTTTTCACTGTTCAGGTGTTTGTGCTCCCCCTGTATGCCTAGAACTCTGTTAGGCCTTAGGGATGTAATAGGAAAGGTTTCTGTTCTTGTGGTGCTGTAGTCTAATTTGGGGGACATGGACATTAATTTTAGGTCTGTGTAATACAAAGAGAATAACACTAACTAGAAGACTCTTGAGAGTCCCTTGGACTGCAAGGAGATCCAACCAGTCCATTCTGAAGGAGATCAGCCCTGGGATTTCTTTGGAAGGAATGATGCTAAGGCTGAAACTCCAGTACTTTGGCCACCTCACACGAAGAGTTGACTCACTGGAAAAGACTCTGATGCTGGGAGGGATTGGGGGCAGGAGGAGAAGGGGACGACAGAGGATAAGATGGCTGGATGGCATCACCGACTCGATGGACGTGAGTTTGAGTAAACCCTGGGAGCTGGTGATGGACAGGGAGGCCTGGTGTGCTGCGATTCATGGGGTTGCAAAGAGTCGGACATGACTGAGCGACTGAACTGAATGGGACTGAAAATGACTGCTTTATTTAAGCTGGCCGCATGTAGTAGGTTCTACTGGAGGTGATTGATTATATTATGGGCTTCTTTCTCCTGCATTGAACATTGATGAGCGTGAATTTCTTTTGTAAGCAGAATACACCAGTTTAACCAGTTATAAAGCTTAGATGCTTAGAAATGAAAACCTTTGAGTCTTTAGCAGGCATGCTCCAGGTCTTGACTCCTAGGCAGCTCATGCCTGCCTCGTGGGCATTTCCATAAACAGGACTCGCCTGGTTTATCAGTTGGGTGGCTGATGGCCAGCCCCATTTGTGATAGAACCAAACAGTGGGGGCACCGTGGGAAAGGGAGTTGCCCCAGTTGCTGGCAACATCTCAGATTCATTGAGTTTCTTGACATGGAGAGCAAGCTTGCAGTCTGGGTAGAATGGGTCCAGAGGGTGACATGAGAAAAGCTGGAGGAGAGAACAGGTCGGAGGGCAGCACTTCTGACAGGGCACCCATCAAAATGTGTGTAGAAGGGGAAGAGCAGGGGAGACAGTTTCGAGGAAAGCAAGGCTGCCCAGACTCACACCTTGCATCTCAGCTGGACTGATCCGGGGCTGAACATCTGTATCTCTGCTCTGCCGCAGATGCTGTTCGTGAGATTCGAAAGTATGATGATGTGACAGAGAAGGTGAACCTCCAGAACAACCCTGGGGCTGTGGAGCACTTCCACATGAAGCTTTTCCGTGCCCAGAGGAACCTCTACATTGCTGGCTTTTCCTTGCTGCTGTCCTTGTGAGTGGGGAGGGGCGAGGGACTGAAGGGACCTATGGGCTAGTCTGTGGCCTTGAATTGGAGGCTCTTTCTACATTCGGGGAACCACACAGTTTCTCTAGAGGCAGCATGGAAGATGGGAGAGGGCTGACTGGTAGGCCAGAAGGCCATGCTGTGGCTCTGCCATAGTTGCAACATGTTCTTTTAGGGCCTGTGTGCTACTATCACCTTGCTCTCTGTACACAGTGGAGTAAGTGACGGGTGCTTTCCCTCCTATGAAGAGGCCCTTTGGAGCCCAGCTTTAAAAGGGAACAACTGAATAGGGCCTTTTTATGTATGGGGTCCAGTCCTGAGAAAAGTGGGCAGAAAGGGCACAAAACGGGGCTGAGACCAACCGTGTCGCCAGGGCCTTCCCTGGTGTAGACCTATCACAGGAGCATGAGACCTATTGGAACTTGAGGGCTGGCATGCTGCCTCCTGTTCACAGGGGTTCTGATGGAGTGAGGGGCTGGCTATTCTCAAGTGTGCTTACTTGGCAGGGAATAAGACATTGTGCTCAGGACAAGGGCTTCCAGGAGTATTGGGAAAAACTTACTGTGAGGTTACTCAGAAGTAGGGTGAGTTTGTGGATTCTTGGGCTGGGCTATCTTAATTCTAATCACCTGGACCTCCTTCTTTACTACACATTGGAATGACTGTCTTGGTTTCCCTTTTTCACACAAAAAAGTCAGTTGCTCAGCTGAGCCTGGTGTCTCTGGGTCAGAGTTGGAAAGTGACAAGAGGTGGAGCTGGCAAGGGCTTTTCAGGGGGATACACCTAATCCCAGGAGTGATCTGCAGGCCTGCCGTGTTCTACCTTCCGAGAGTCAGGAACTGAGAGTGCTGGAAGGAGTTGGACACAGAGGCCAGGGTTTTAGGGTTTCAGGAAGCTCCAAAAAAGTATGATCTTGTGGACTGAAACTGAAAGGGAAGCCGATCCAGAGGACTGAGTCCAACCGCAAGTGAGCCAGAGGGTGGGAAAAGAGAACTGGCTGTGTCTGAAGGACCACAGAGGCTCTTGGGGAGGATTTCATCTGGAAGTTAGAAAGGACAGAAAGAAAACTAAGGATTGGACTGCAAGAGGACAGGGAGCTTTTTTTTTTTTTTTTTTGGGAGCTTTAAGAATAGTATTGAGAAGGCAAAAGTCTGGTGAGCACTGGATCGGGAGCACAGTGAAGCCTGGGAAAAAGACAGTCCCCTCGGTGTTTCTGTGTAAAGTAAGGAAATGGTGGGTAGGGGGTCAGGGCAAAGGAAGCACTGGGATGAGAGAACTGAAATCCTAGATGGGCGAGGCGATACTGGAGCGCCCAGCTTCTCTGACTTAGTTTCCGCTTGGACTAATGAAATGATGTCTAGAGGCTCTGGAGTTCATTTGCAGCTGGAATCGCCAGTCCTTGAGGAATTGCAGGGTAGGAGAGATTCTGCACGACTGCAGACGGGCAAGCATCCCAGTTTCCAAAGGAGGGAGATAGTAGGTGAGGAAACAGACTGGGAGGGTCTGGTCTGACTTTGATGTCAAGCTGTGTTCCAGAAAGAACAGCTTGTATGCCTTTATTTATTTATTTATTTTAAAAATATAAGTTTATTTTAATCGGAGGCTAATTACTTTACAACATTGTATTGGTTTTGGCATACGTCAGCATGAATCCACCATGGGTGTACACGTGTTCCCCATCCTGAACCCCCCTCCCACCTCCCTCCCCATACCATCCCTTTGAAGAGAGAGGGATCACTGGCAACTATTGTGAGTGCTGGGGGGACAGGTTCTGTCAGTCTTATCCCTGCCTTTGCCCATTTGGGGTGTGTGGATTTTCTGCAAAAGGTTTGCCAGTCTCCGATTCAAGAAGATTCTTATGGACCAGGTGCTGAAGTGTGGGCACTGTGCTGGCATAATAGTGTAGTTGGGTGGGGTCCTAAGTCCCAGGAGTGGCTGCTGTATGGGTCACCTCCATCCAAATAGGGGTCTCAGGAGCTTGCACTCCATCGCTGGCCGGCTCAATGCTTCTCTGCTGAGGATATTTGTTATGGCGAGCAGGTGCAGGGAGAAATGGAAGTGGGAGGAGTTGAAAAACAGGTATGTGAGCTACTACTCAGAACCCACGGCCATCTAGACAGGTTTGCTGATGGGGCCAACTCGAATGAGACTTGAGTTTTTAACAGGATTACGTTTGCAAATGTGTGTGTAGGTTCATAAAGGGCAGCGGAGACAAGGCCAAACAGGAACTCAGAAAAACTTGGGCTTGTGCCTTACTGCAGCTTAGTAGGAGTTCGTGGCAGAGCTACTGCAGAAGCTCATGAGCTGTTAGTCCCCTCCAGTGAGGGCTGGAGGCACCAGCCTTGCTTGACTCAGTGTCAGCCAGTGCTGTGTGGAGGGTTGCAGTTGGGGTCCCACCTTTAAAGAGATGCTGGCAAAGCTCAGGTAGTGAATTTAGAAGTAGTCACAGTGCTGTTGGGTGGAATGGTGTTTGTTCCTCACGTACTGTGATTTTGAAGTCTGACTCTCCTGACTGCTCTGCTTTTGTGATCTCTTCCAGAAGAATGCCTCCAGGGCAGGTATTATCTGAGTGGGCCGGGGGACAGTGTAGCCAGGTGTATCAGATGAGTGAGTGTGTGCTCAGCTCAGTCCTCTGCAACACCATGAAGCTAGGCATTCCAGCTTAATTCCTGCAGTTGACTTTAAAAAACTGGCATAAAGCACTAGTCAGCGTCTAGTTCTAGCTTGACCAGTGAAGAGTAGAACACCACCACAGTCAGGGTGCAGAGCAGTTGGCAGTCTCCTTTCGAACCCAGACTGGTGAATTTAAAGAAGAGCAGTCGTCGTTTATATCTCTGTCTTTTCCTAAGCGGGGTGTGGAATCTCTAAGAGGAGAGTGAGATCTGGACCACAGGTCCAATGCGCTCTGTCCTCTCAGCTGCTTCCCCCACTGTGCTGTGACCTCTCAATCTGAGAAACGTGTAAGGAAGGTTTCAGCGAATTCCCTTTAAAATGTGTCAGACAGTAGCTTCTTGGGCCGGGTTGTTCCCGCAGCTCCCCATCTGTTTGTTGTCTGTCTTGGCTGAAAGAGGCTTTGCTGTACCTGCCACACTCTCCTGGATCCCTGTCCAGTAGCTGATCAAAAAAAAGGATGTGAAATTCTCGTGTGACTTTTTAGAAAAGGAAAGTGACCCCGAGGATCGGTGTGGATTCACTAGTTGTCCACAGATGATCTGTTTAGTTTCTAGAATTTTCCAAGATGATACACTCCTCCCTAGTCTAGGGGTCAGACCCTGTATGGTGGCTGTGACCCTTGAGGAACTTCTCTCTTTGCATGACATTAGCCATAGAACTGTTCTTGTCCAAATACACAGCTCATATGCAGCTTGCAGGAAACACTTTAAAAACACAACTATCACCTATGTTATTCTGATTACAGAAGTTATCCCTACTCACTGTAAACATAAACAAAGCCTCCCAAACTTCAAATAGTTGTGTGTGGTGAGAAACTGCAAGTTTTCATCTCCAGAGATAGCTATAGGTAATAAGTGGGATGTTTCTGAAACTTTTAAAAATAATCTTTTACATATATGTTAACTGTTTTCTTATGAGCACTATGGTTTTTTTTTTTTTTTTTTGCTCTGCTTTGACTTGCCCTTTTCACTCAATTATCTTGGCAGTTTTTCTAAATGACTTGCACAGACTTCTCCTGTACTTCATGGCTGTGCAGTGTTCCATGCTGTGAGGGCACCATCGTGTATTAAATCAGTTCCCTGGTCACACATAGGTGAGCTGGTTGGAAATTTTTACCATTAAAAAACCACTTTCCCACATTGATGCTTTCTAATCTGGCACAGGATGCTTCTTTTTTTCCCCTTTTTCTCTGTTTAATTATTGGAAATGGGATCTGTGGGATCCTCGTTCCCTGGCACCTAGCTGCTCTCAACGTGGCCTGTGGCCAGCAGCATTGGCTAGACCTGGGGGCTTGTTGGGAATGGAGACCCTCTGCCCTGCCCCTGGCCTGCTGACAAGGACCTGCATTTTGCTGAGCTCCCAGTGACCCTGGTGTTTAATTGTTAACCATTGAAAAAAATCAAACTATAGTTTATTTACAATGTTGTGTTAATTTCGGGTGTACAGCAAAGTGACTCAGTGGTCAAGTACATTTAAAACACTGGGCATACTCTCTCCCTCTCCTTGTGTACCTGGTTGGTATTTCCAGAAACCATGCTCTTGTCTGTCCTGTAGTTTTGGAAGCGCTTTCTCTTTGAAGACTGCCTTCTCTCCTCTGTCTGCCCTACATGGACTAGTTCGTTTATTGTCCTACATGGCTTTGCTTCCATGTTCCTCTCAACTTTTGTACACTTTTCTTTTGCATAAATGACCCACTAACTCTTGTTAGCCGTGTGCAAGTCTGTGTGAAAGAACAAGAGAGATGTCTCTCTGTCACGGCTGGGTCAAGTTTAGGTGTATTAGATTGTTTTGCAGAGTCCCACTCACGGTCGTAGCTCCATAACCAGAACATCATTGTACAGGAGACAGAGCTGCTGCAGGA
Source organism: Bos indicus (assembly GCF_029378745.1). Lineage (NCBI taxonomy): Eukaryota > Metazoa > Chordata > Mammalia > Artiodactyla > Bovidae > Bos > Bos indicus. The sequence continues at coordinate 38,986,380 of NC_091789.1, read as the reverse complement.
ATACTGAGGGAGAATAGTTGTGTGTGTGAATTGTTTGGGTTCTGGTTCGGCTTGAAATCAGTAAGGACTTCTGTAATAGCTTCATAATTCAGGGGGCCTTTGTGAGTGGAAAAGGGCAGCCCAGGAGAGAGGGAGCACTGGAGAGATGGCCTGAGTTGCACAGGTTCTAAATGGCCAGCCCAAGCCTCTGCCTAGTTCTGATACCAGTTCGGATGCCCGCTTGTTTGTGTTGGTGTGAGCTCTTAGTAACAGATTGTTGGTTTATAGTCTGCCTCTGACTGTAGACTGGATTGTAGGCTGTTTTTTCCCCTGGATTTTGGTAGGAAGGTGCCTGGGTCAAGCACATAATATATGCATCAGCCTTAGCCTAAGTTTTAGGAGTCCAGTGACTTTAATCTCTTAGTCCCTTTTGTACTCTGAAGATTATTTATTTGGCCACATTGGTCTTACTTGCAGCCTGCAGGATCTTTGCTGTGTCATGTGGGATCTTTCTTTGTGGCCTATGGGCTCTCTAATTGTGGCACAGTCTCTGGAGTTCACGGGCTTCAGTAGTTGTTACATGAGGGCTCAGTTGCCCCATGGCATGCGGGATCTTAGTTCCCCACCCAAGGATCGTCACGTGCCTTGCAAGGCGGATTCTTAACCACTGGACCACCACGAAAGTGCCCCTATCTGAAGATTATTAAGCCATCTGAAAGTATATAGCCTTTGGAGGAAGTTGAGGCTTTAAATAAACAAATAAAAGACATCCTCTAAAATGTCAACCAATGTTGCCACATGCCTTTTTTGAATATCTTTCTAGACTGATATCAGTTACCATTTGTTAAGGATTCCATGTGCCAAGCACACGTTAATTTTTACAGTAGTTCTGCAAAGCTGAGGTTCAGAGACCCAAGTTCCCAGAGCTAGTCATCAGCAGAACTGAGAATTCCGATTTAAAGTGATAGGACCTCAGCACCTGGGTTCTTTCCCTACAGCAGCCACACGCGTCTTCACATTGGAACTACCACAGGCGAACTTGGATCTCCCACTGTCCGTCATGAACATTGTTCTACTACAGCCCATCAGTTTCCAGCGTTCTTACGAATCTTCTAGTTCCCCGCTGCTGAACATCAGGCTCATCCCCCCAGTTTTCTCTCATAAACCAGGAAAACCCCTCTCAGTTGCCACTTTGCATGCCTCTCAGCTGGACCTCCTGGTCATAGTGTTTGTGTCTGTCTTCCTGTTTTTCTCCTGCGAATTTGCACATGTCTCACTGGCAGGTACTGGCCCAGTCCCAGAACCCAGTGGGCTGTTAGAGAAGGAGCACGTGGAGCAGGGTAGATGATTCAGGAGTGGCCAGAGACATGGTGGAGGGTTTTTAATGCCAGTTTCAGAGTGTGTACCTGACCTCTGTGTGGTAGAGTGCTGCATTTTTCCAGCAGTGCTGTGCCGTGGTCCAAGTTGCACATTTGTACTTGGCAACAGCACCTGGGGTGGGGTAGTTTTTAGCGCAAGAGCACCTAGAAGCAGGGGGCGCAAAGGGGAGATCACTGAATTGGGAGATGCTGGTGGCCTGAACCAGGTTTCTGAGGTGCTGGCCGGAGAAAGGAGGGGAACTAGTGGGGACCCCAAGCCTTGGAGGCAGAAGCGGTGGTGGTTCTGCTGTGGGTGCCCGCAGAGTGGCAAAACCCAGAGGAAGACTGGTACATGCATGTAGGGGAAGGGAGCTCGAGAGGCCCACTGGAAGGTGCGAGGAAGCAGGGGCTGGGCAGTGGAGGGGGGTGGCTTCACGGAGGGGTCGAAGGATGGCGGATGGGTGAGAGGGCTGGGCGACCACTCCCTGGAAGCCAGGTTAAGGGTAATGAAGGCCGATTCAGGGAGAGACAAGACTAGGGGAGAGAGATAGCAGGTTAGTGGTGAGGGGACCACAGAGGGAGAGAGCAAGGCTAGGAGAAGAGGCTGGGAGTGGCACTGGCTCCTCCTGGGTCTGGGGTTAAGAGCACACAGCGGGGAGAATTCCCTGATGGTGGTCCAGTGGTTAAGAATCCGTGCTCTGACTGCCGAGGGCTTGGGTTCAATCCCTGGTCGGGGAGCATCACATCCTTAAACAGGTGTGTCCTTCCTCACAAAGCTCTCCCCTGCTGCTCCATGGTTGCTCTGATGTGGGGCAGCTTGCTACCTTCCCAGGTCTCAGTGCTTCCTGCTGAGAAAGCCCAGCTGTGGGCTGGGCCACGAAGTTCGAGAACAGCTGTCTCCACACAGAAGGCTGGGGGAGCTCTGCCCATTTTTCTCATCACAGGTGATTCCCCAGCTCCTGTGGTATCTTTTTCATTCGTTTGTTTGTAATTGTCAAACGTACATATAGCATCAAGCAGGCTATCTGAACCACTTTTTCATTCTTCTGTCATATATGAGATTGTCAGACAGGCTTTCTCATATTCGTTGGTTGCTGTTTTGGCCTGGCTGCATGGATCCTAGTTCCCCTACCAGGGCTTGAACCCGGGCCCTTGGCACTAAAGGCACAGAGTCTTAACCACTGGACCACCAGGGAAGTACCTGCCCCTCCAAACCATTTTTAGGTGTGCAGCTCAGGAGTGTAGTTCAGGCAGCCCTCCCAAACTCTTCATCTTCCAAACGGGAACTCTGTCCCCCCTCCACAAACCAGGGAGCTTACCTCCTGAGCTTCTCTTCCTCGGTGTCCAGAAAGCGCTGCGTCATCTCAGTAGGCTTCCTGCCCCACAGTTGCCCTCATAGCCTGTCTGCGCTGCCTGGTCCAGCCAAGCAAGCTTTCTGATGGTATAAAACCGCCCCACCGCCCCTGCTTCCAGTGCCTTCAGAGTGGCTTTGACATCAAGGCCTGACCCTGAGACCTTCGGGATGTGACCCCTTCCTGCAGCCCTCTGAGTCTTTGCTTTGGTCTCTCTGTCATGAACCAGCCACGTGGGGCCCCTTCCCTATTTCCGTGGCCTCAGCCTGGACCCCCCTGACCCCCACCTGCTGGCCTGCCAGTCAGCCTAGAACCCCCGTTTGTGCTTCCTGCCTTTCTCATCCTGTGGTCCAAGGCCTGTGTTGTGCTGACCTCCAAGGCCCTGGTGGCCTGGGACATGGCCACCTAGGGTCACCCCCTCTAGTCTTGCCGGCTCCATGCCAAGGGCCAGGCACATACACAGGGCTGCCTTCCCCTTTGGGCCTGAAGGGAGTGTCTGGGCAGACAGGGCCGGCTTCAGGCCCGTGTCTAGGTTGAACTCCTCGAGCTGCTGTGCCGACTGTTCTAGGTTGGATGCCCAGCTCTTCAGGTCTCCTTAGCACTGAGCAGGAACGCTGGGGTGGGGGGAGTGCGTGCGAAGACACACGTGTTGAGGACATGGATGCTGCTGGTTCTGGCGCCGCGCTGTGGGTCTTTGGTCCCTGAGGGCACGGTGCAGGTCACCATTTAGGATGTACCCGGGCACTGTGCACTGTGTCTCATCTGTTGCCTTCGTGCCTCCTTCCCTGCTCTGAGTGGGGCTGCAACTGGCCGGTGTCCCTCTGCAGTTGTGGATGTGGCTGCCCGGCAGCTCTTGCTGGGCTGAGGTTTGCAGGTTCTAAGAGTCAAGCTCTGTTTTCTTTGCCTTTGAGGAAATGTGAATGGTCAGGACCAAAGCAGTAGTTGCATCCAGGCCCTGTGTGTGAAATTGCTCCATCTCTAACGACCTGAACTTGGTCCGCGGTTCCCTCTTGTTTTCTGCCTACTCCTTTAGGGCTGGGTTCTGTCGCCACAGTCAATACGGATGGGGTGGCCTGGGCTTTCTTGCGAAGTTCCCTTCCCCAGCGGGATGTAATAGCCCACAACGGCCCTGAGAGGCAGGCAGCTGTAGTGAGAGTGGGTGTTGGAATTAGCTGGGTTTGGGCCCTGGGTCTGTTACTGTTGAGCCATGTCACCTCGAGGAAGTCACTCAGTCTCTGGAGCCTTTTCCCTCCCTGGTTAAATGGCTGAGGATGCCTTTTCACAGGCTTGGTGTAAGGATTAAGGTGACCGGGGCTGTGTTCTTGGCATCCTGTCTGGTCTATGGGGATTGCTTCATAAACAGTGACTGTTCCTGGTATCACCCCAAGTAGTGAGAGAGTTTTGTGGGATTTTCCCCACTTGTGTGGTGGGCTGTGCCACAGAGAATGCCAGGCCTGGCCCTCAGGGTCTTAACTTTCCAGGCTGGGCACAGGGTGGGGAGAGTGAGTGCAGGGGGAAGAGTGGAAGGCCAGGAGAGGCCGGCCGAGGAGGGGTTTGGGGGGAAACACCAAGGAAGCCTCAGGGCCCTGGCGTCTGGTTGGATGTTGCTGGGGGTTCTCAGGCCTGGCTGAGCACTGGAGGCAGTAGAGAAGAGCAGCCCCCTGCGGGTGTCACTCAGTTTCAACAGCGAGTGTGTCCTTGGCCAGTCTAGTTTGATCACTCCCGTTATCCTCTGGAGTATTTTGAAGCCAATCCCAAATAGCATGTTTATAGGCAAAATAGGATTTTGGCCTATCACTTTGAAAAGAGAGGGATTTGGTTAAAAAGTTTTAAGCACGCTAGTATTTTGCATATGAGAACCTTAGAGTAACTTCATAGTAACCAACTTAGTGGTGATTGGTCACATTTCCCAGATTACTTTGCAGGTTTTGCTTATACTTTTTTGAAAGTGAACATGAAAGTGAAAGTCGCGCAGTCGTTTCTGACTCTTTGGGACCCAGGCCAGAATTCTGGAGGGGGTAGCCTTTCCTTTCTTCAGGGGAGTTTTCCAACCCAGGGATCAAACCCAGGTCTCCTGCATTGCAGGCGGATTCTTTACCAGCTGAGCCACAAGGGAAACCTAAAAAAGTATATTTTTTTACTCTTGCTGTAATCCACATCTAAATAAAATAACTGAGGGGTTTTTAAAATCTGATGCTCAAGATCATCCCAGAGATAAAGTGATTTAACTGAAGGGCTGACCTTAGAAGGCCAGGTAGAGGGATTTCCTCTTGATCTGTCAATCAGCTGCCATCATTTTCTGAGACTTCAAATACAATAGTGCTTCAGAGCTAAGCACTGAATAACAGACTTTTTGATAAGTCCATTGATTTCTAGTCCCCTCCTCCTCCAGCCAAAGTCGCCCAGCTGCATTAGTGTGCTGGTGTCCTGTGGGTGCTAGGCCCAGCAGGGGCTCTGATAAAGTGGGGACTGCGGTAAAGTGTGGGGAGTTGCCTATGAAGAGATCACGGAAGACCATCTGACATGCATTGAAATGAGCATCAGCTTCTTTTAAAATTGGATTTTTTGCTCAGCTACTTGGTTTTGGCCAAAGAATTCTCTTCCTCATACTCTAAAGGCAAATGGCAAATGAGCAGTTTGGGGGCACGGTGCCAAACAATAGGGGCTCAGTTTTCCTGATTCCAAGGTCATGGGAAGGAAGCCTGATGTTCTAGCAGGGCCCCTTTCTCGGAAGGCAGAGGGCAGGAGGCATGGAGAGCAGGTCTGTAGATGGGAAGGACTGTGAGCTCCTCCAGCCCAGCGCCATCTGACCAGTTGCCTCCAGGCTGGAAACATGCTCGCTGTGAACAAGTGTGGCTGCTGTGACTGAGGAGTTGATTTTTCATTTAATATCATTTCAGTTCAGTCGCTCAGTCGTATCCGACTCTTCGCGACCCCATGGACTGCAGCACGCCAGGCTTCCCTGTCCATCACCATATCCCAGAGCTTGTTCAAACTCATGTCCATCGAATTGGTGATGCCATCCAGCTATTTCATCCTCTGTCATCCCCCTTCTCCTGCCTTCAGTCTTTCCCAGCATCAGGGTCTTTTCCAGTGATTCAGTTCTTTGCATCAGGTGGCCAAAGTATTGGAGCTTTAGCAGCAGTCCTTCCAGTGAATGAATATTCAGGACTGATTTCTTTTAGGATTGACTGGTTTGATCTCCTTCCTATCCACGGGACTCTTAAGAGTCTTCTTCAACACCGCAGTTCAAAAGCATCAGTTTTTCAGGGCTCAGCATTCTTTATAGTCCAACTCTCACGTCCATACATGACCACTGGAAAAACCATAGCTTTGACTAGATGGACCTTTGTTGGCATGCTTTTTAACATGTGTCTAGGTTGGTCATAGTTTTTCTTCCAAGGACCAAGCGTCTTTGAATTTCATGGCTGCAGTCTCCATCTGCAGTGATTTTGGAGCCCAAGGATATAAAGTCTGTCAGTGTTTCCATTGTTTGCCCATCTATTTGCCATAAAGTGATAGGACCAAAATATTAATTTAAAACGGAAAGGCCACCAGTGGCCTCTGCGTTGGATCGAGTAGCTGATACCACCTCTAGTCCTTGGCTTTGTTCCCTGTTTGGGCCAGGCCTCTTTCCTGGGCTCATTGCCTTGCAAGAGACACTTTGCTTTGGATTGGAGTACTGTGTGGGGCTTTCCTTGTAGCTCAGTCGGTAAAGAATCTGCCTGCAGTACAGGAGACCGGGGTTCGAACCCTGGGTTGGGAAGATCCCCTGGAGAAGAAAATGGCGACCTCTCCAGTATCCTTGCCTGGAAAGTCTCATGGACAGAGGAACCTGGTGGGCTGCAGTCCATGGGGTTGCAAAGAGTCGGGCACGACTGAGTGACTAACACTTACTGGCTGTGTGGGGCACATCTTGGGTGACTGCTCCCTCCCTCTGAAAGGTTGCTTCTGCAAGCCGAGCCATGACCTCCAGAGGAGAGGAGTTCGAGCCAGGGTCAGAGACGAGGCTTAACTACTTGGAGCATTTTGTGTAGCGAAGTTTTATTAAAGTATAACAGGTAGGGAAAGCTTCTGGCATAGACATCAGAAGGGGACAGAATATGTCTGTTAGTAAGCTTATTAATCAGATAAGAGAGATACCTCAAGGCTGAGGGGTTTCACCAGTCCCCTTTCCCACAGTGTATGTGCATGTTTGAGATAGGATGGTACGAGGTGTCTCATTCCCCCCGGCCATAAAACAATTGACATGAACACTGGTTTGTTGAACCATTATCAGCCCAAGGTTTGAGAAAAGAAAAAAAGTTAATCTTGAACCACTTTGAAGAAAGGCAGATTCTAAAGCGAATACATAGTTCCATTAAGAAAAACATTTCCATAAGAAAAACACTTGTGTGTGTGTGAAAGTTACTCAGTCCTGTCCGACTCTTTGTGACCCCATGGACTATACAGTCCGTGGAATTCTCCAGGACTTACTGGAGTGAGTAGCCTTTCCCTTCTCCAGGGGATCTTCCCAGCCCAGGTCTCCTGCATTGCAGGTGGATTTTTTACCAGCTGAGCCACAAGGGAAGCCCAAGAATAATGGAGTGGGTAGCCTATCCCTTCTCCAGCAGATCTTCCCGACCCCAGAATCGAACTGGGGTCTTCTGCATTGCAGGTGGATTCCCTGATAGCTCAATTGGTAAAGAACCTCCCTGCAACCGGGGTCTCCTGCATGGCAGGTGGATTCCCTGATAGCTGAGTTCCATGTAGGGTTCTAACTATTGCTTCTTGACCTGCATACAGATTTCTCAGGAGTCAGGTTAGGTGGTCTGGAATTCCCATCTCTTGAAGAATTTTCCACAGTTTGTTGTGATCCACACAGTCAAAGGCTTTGGCGTTAGTAAAGCAGAAGTAGATGTTTTTCTGGAACTCTCTTGCTTTTTTGATGATCCAGCAGATGTTGGCAATTCGATCTCTGGTTCCTCTGCCTTTTCTAAATCTAGCTTGAACATCTGGAAGTTTTCGGTTCATGTACTGTTGAAGCCTCACTTGGAGAATTTTGAGCATTACTTTGCTAACGTGTAAGATGAGCAGTTGTGTGGTAGTTTGAACATTCTTTGACATTGCCTTTCCTTGGGATTGGAATGAAAACTGATCTTTTCCAGTCCTGTGGCCACTGCTGAGTTTTCCAAATTGGCTGGCATATTGAGTGCAGCACTTTAGCAGCGTCATCTTTTAGGACTTGAAATAGCTTAGCTGGAATTCTATCACCTCCACTAGCTGTATTCGTAGTGATGCTTCCTAAGGCCCACTTGACTTCACACTCTAAGATGTCTGGTTTTAGGTGAGTGATCACACCATTATGGTTTTCTAGGTCATTAAGATCTTTTTTGTATAGTTCTTCTGTGTATTCTTGCCACCTTTTCTTAATATCTTCTGCTTCTGTTAGGTTCACACAGTTTCTGTCCTTTATGGTGCTCATCTGTGCATGAAATGTTCCCTTGGTGTATCTAATTTTCTTGAAAAGATTGGTAGTCTTTCCCATTCTACTGTTTTCCTGTCTTTCTTTGCATTGATCACTGACGAAGGCTTTCTTATTTCTCCTTGCTATTCTTTGCAACCCTGCATTCAGATGGGTATCTCCTTTTTTCCTTTGCCTTTAGCTTTTCTTCTTTTCTCAGCTATTTGGAAGGTTGTGGTGGAGAGTTCTGACAAAACATGGTCCACTGGAGAAGGAAATGGCAAACCACTTCAGTATTCTTGCCTTGAGAACCCCATGAACAGCATGAAAAGGAAAAAAGAATGGACACTGAAAGATGAACTCCCCAGGTCGGTAGGTGCCCAATATGCTACTGGAGATAATGGAGAAATAACTCCAGATAGAATGAAGGGATGGAGCCAAAGCAAAAACAATACCCAGCTGTGGATGTGACTGGTGATAGAAGCAAGGTCCAATGCTGTAAAGAGCAATATTGCATAGGAACCTGGAATGTTAGGTGCATGAATCAAGGCAAATTGGAAGTGGTCAAACAGGAAATGGCAAGAGTGAATGTCAACATTTTAGCAATCAGTGGACTGGAATGGGTGAATTTAACTCAGATGACCATTATATCTATTAATGTGGGCAAGAATCCCTTAGAAGAAATGGAGTAGCCATCATAGTCAGCAAGAGTCCAAAATGCAGTACTTGGATGCGATCTCAAAAATGACAGAATGATCTCTGTTCGTTTCCAAGGCAAACCATTCACTATCACGGTAATCCAAGTCTATGCCCTGACCAGTAACGCTGAAGAAGCTGAAGTTGAATGGTTCTGTGAAGACCTACAAGACCTTTTAGAACTAACACACACAAAAAGATGTCCTTTCATTGTAGGGGACTGGAATGCAAAAGTAGGAATTAAGGAGATACCTGGAGTAACAGGCAAGTTTGGCCTTGGGGTACAGAATGAAGCAGGGCAAAGGCTAACAGAGTTTTACCAAGAGAATGCACTGGTCATAGCAAAAACCCTCTTCCAACAACACAAGAGAAGACTCTACACAGGGACATCACCAGATGGTCAATACCGAAATCAGATTGATTATATTTTTGGCAGCCGAAGATGGAGAAGCTCTATACAGTCAGTAAAAACAAGACCGGAAGCTGATTGTGGCTCAGATCATGAACTCCTTATTGCCAAATTCAGACTGAAATTGAAGAAAGTAGGGAAAGCCACTAGGCTATTCAGGTATGACCTAAATCAAATCTCTTAGGTTTATACAGTGGAAATGACAAATAGATTCAAGGGATTAGATCTGATAGACAGAGTGCCAGAAGAACTATGGACAGAGGTTTGTGACATTGTACAGGAGGCAGTGATCAAGACCATCCCCAAGAAAAAGAAATGCAAAAAGGCAAAATGGCTGTCTGAGGAGGCGTTATAAATAGCTGTGAAAAGAAGAGAAGGGAAAGGCAAAGGAGAAAAGGAGAGATACACCCATCTGAATTTTATGTATGTAGAGAAGGCAAAAAACCCTGCAGTTTATTTCCTCCTGCTGCCTGGGGAGCTCTGGCCTCCCTACCTGTTACCCACTCACCTCCCACTCTGTCCAAGTAGCCAGAGTGCCCCCAGTGCATTTCAGCACTGGAGCATCTGCCTGGGGTGTGTGGCCTCTTTTGGTTGCTCTCTGTCCCTGATTTCAAGAAGGCAACGTGACAAGCTCGCTCCTGTTCACGGCTTCTCTTCAGCTCCAGAGGGCCTGCCGCCCCTGCGCTCTGTATCTGGCCTTGCTGTCCCCAGGGTAGACATCAGGGCTTAAGCTTGAGTTGCTGCAGGGCCTTGGCCTTTCCCCGACCCCCTCCTGTTTCTTCTGACTTCAAGGGTGAAGAGGACCTCTGAGGGCTGAAATGTACTCCTGAGATGGATGGATGGGGGCAGCCCTCAGAAAATTTTTCCCTGGACAGTTTCTGAGTCAGCTCTCCTTCCCCTTCTGCCGCCTCCTTATTTCTGTGACTCCAGACTCATTAGGGTGAGAGTTCCCTGGGGCCACTTCAGCCCTACTATTAGACTTTGCCTGTGTCCTTGGCCTCAAGCTTTTGCTGGGGCGGCACCTGGCTTTCGGCTCCTCACCAGGGTGGCCACCTCCCCACGCATCTGCACCGCAGCCTCTGTGTTGCCTTGGCGTCCACCTGCGGCCCAGGGCACCACCTGGGACAGGGTTGTAGTCAGCTTGGAATGTCAACAGGTGGCGCTGTGACCCCAGCTTCCTGCTCGCGCGGTGCAACAGGGTAAGGGAAGGTGCCTGCCCATTTGTCTTGTCCTGTCGTGTCCTGAGGGCCGAGTGACCTGGTAAATGCTCATGGCAGGATTGGCAACAGCCAGGGTGGAGCGGGGTGGCCACAGGCCTAGAATATTCCATTTGGGATGTGCGAAGACACTCCTTCTTGCTCTCTTCTCAATTCCTATGAAGCCAGCCCTCCCCTCCAGTTCACCCAGAGGAGGCAGACAGGATTGGTGGAGAGCACCTGTGAAGCATGTCCCTGCTGCTTGATATGCTTGGCTCTCTCTCTACTGCCGACTCTTGTTTACTCAACCTTTTAGAAAAGCAGGAAAGCCCTCCTCAGTGTCCAGAAACATCTTACTAGGTCTCTGGGGGTGACATTTGTCCGCCAAGGCCACTTTTGGATTCTCTTATGGTTTGGGCCCTGACGTCTCCCTCTGTTACTGAATGTGTTTATAACCCAGACCCTGGGCCCCTCTGCCAGCCCTGTGCCTCTGGGAAATCCCTTTGGCGGTGGCTTCTCACCTGTTGTCCAGAAATGGCTAAGAATAGGTACCTGCAGAACAGGACTTGGGCGGTCGAGCTGAGCGTGATGGAGCGGGGCCAGCAGGCATGGGGAGAGCAGGCCGCCAGCCTTCTCTCTAGGCTGACTGCCATCTCTGCGCTGTTGAGACTTGGAGATTCTGAAGTGGAGCACCTCCCACCGTGTGCCCTGCTCTGTCCTGGGTCTGGGTCCCAGGGGAGACGCAGAGCATTCAGGAGACAGACAGAAAAAGGGTGCACTGATGTGCCTGAGAGGGAGCGGAGGGTTCCAGGAGCTTTGGAGCTGGATCTTGGGTAAATGAAGGGCAGGCCCAGGAGCATGGGGCCTAATGTGTCAGGGGCAGTAAGAAGTTCTAGAATGCCGACTCCTGGGTAGGCATGGGTGGCCATGCTAGGGAGTGCCGCTCTTGGTTTTTCCGGGTAACTGGCAGGGGCACCCTTTGAACTTGGGCCGGGGCACTGGGCTCTGCCCCCAGCTTTGATGATGAATGTTTTCCCAAGTGCCTTCTCAGCTACCATGGCAGTCACAAGCCTAGCTGGCTTATCACCACAGGTCTGACATGGCACCTGCTGTTGCCGTTTGCTGTCACCCTATGGTTCAACTGACGGGCAAGCCCTGCCCGTGTCAGCCTGTGTCCCCCTCGCTGCGGCCGGGCTGAGGAAAGGCTGAGTCTGGGGAGAGCCAGGGCCCTAGACCCACGTTCTGTCCTGGCCAGAGGTGTGATCTCACCGCTGCGGGGGGCGGGAGACGTCATCTGCTGGGCCCCTTCCCAGTGGACCTGGGACAAGAGGGTCGGGAGATTGAGGGTGCTGTCCCGGGCCTGAAGGCATCTGTAGCTGGGCAGCCAGGTGAGGAGCAAGTGACACGGTGATGTGGGGAGATGATCAGGAAGAGCAGGGACTGTGCAATGGGCGGAGGGGACCCTGGGCATTCAGGAGAGGCTTTGAGGGGAGAGCAGGCTGGCTCTTGAGTCATCAGTGAGCGCGCTCCACCAGGAGGGGGACTGGCGAGGGCTGACATGCAGCGGCATGGAGATGAGGCAAGCGAGGACTGGTGTGCTCACGCACAGCCAGCAGTTCGGTGTTACTGGAGCAGAGGGCCATGCAGGTGGGGAGGGGATAAGAGCCAGCTCACCGACGGCTGTGTGCCAGCCAGAGGCAGTAGGCGGGCATCAGGGATCGCAGCAGAGGGGTGACATGGTCAGACTGTCTTGGAGAAGGGTCACTGGCTTTCCTTCGGGTTGTGGTTTGCAAAACTGTATGATCAAGGGTAGGGAGGAGGCCAGTTAGGAGCTGTTACAGTCACCCAGGAGAGAAGCAATGAGGCCTCAGGAGGACTGGGGCTCCGGGTGACATGCAAGTCCGAGAGCTCAGGTAGATCAGCGATGCCATCTACTGCAGGGCTGGTTGGCTTGTCTTGGATGGGCTGAGTCGGCCATGCCTTGGGGGGACACAGGAGCCACCAGAGGGTAGGCTGCCGGATGTCAAGATCTGGCCAGGATCCTGAAGGCAGGCATTTGGGGGTGTTGGAGGGAAGGGCAGGGAAGAATTGCAAGGGGATGACCTGTCAGCCGCCCCAAACGCTACAGACAGGCTGCTCCTGGGATGCAGCGGTTACTGCTGGTGGCGTGGTCAGGGCAAGGCTCAGGTCAGTGTAGGTTGGGGCGTGGAGGGGCCAGGGGATCCGTGAGGGCCTTGGGCTGCTGGGCAGGAGAGCCTGGAGGGATGAGGCTCCTGGCGGAGGGAATTACCCGGAATTGCCAGGGGCTGGGTTGGAGGAACAGGTCTAACAAGAAAGGAGAGGACAAGGATGAAGACGGTTGGTATGAAAGACATGTGGCGGGGGCAGGGCCCTGATCCTGGAGGCTCCTGACCTGAATCGGGGAGGCCCTCACGGTGGGCAGTTCTGGGGCTCGGTACCACGTGTTTGCTCTTGCTGCTCACCCTGGTTCTCCGTAAGTGGGGCTGGGCCCGGAGGGCCCCGAGCAGAGCTGGGCCCGGCCTTCCTGGCTCGGCCGCTGTAGTCACTCACAGCCCTGCCGCAGTCGGCCTGTGGGGGCCGGCAAACAGGGAGTGTCACTTTGGGTTGGCCCGCCCTGTCATTGCCAGCTGGGTCTGCCAGGTGGCACACGTGCCCTCCCCCCCAACCCAGTCTCCAGCTGGGAGGAGCAGCTGGCTCCACCCCACCAGGATCGTCTGGGGGCTGCCTGTGGGCTCGGGGTTGAGTGAGACTTGCCTTTCCTGCAGGGCTCCTCCGGGGACCGCCACTCTGCCTGTGTGCCTCAGGCACATTGCTTCTCTCTCTCTGGCTCCCGGGGCGCTCGAGAGGTCCCTGCATTTCCAGGGTTCCAGCCTGGTGGGGGGCAGGCTGGTGGGCAGTCAGGGCTGAGACAGGGAAACCTGAGCCCCAGGCCACGAGGTCCCGCTCGCTAATTTTAGAGAGCACATGTCACTGGAAACTCTCCCTTCCTGCCAGGAATCAGTCGCCTGGCTCTCCCCGTCCTGACAGGGGCCCCTGGAGCCGCTCTCTGAACCAGGAAGCGTGATGGGTCCCTCACAGCCCCCATGAGTCGCTTCGCCTCGGGCTCATCCCTGGCAGGGGCTCGGCCAGGACGAGCTGGGCGTCTCGGCCCTCCCGTCTCTCCCTGCTCCTCTCAGCCGGTGTGAGTAGCGGGTGTCCACAAGAGCCCTGAAGAGGCCGGAGATGATGCCTCAGAGCAGGCAGCCTCGGTTGCTTTGTCTCCTAAGAGTGAGCACATCGTTGGGGAAATACCCTTGCTGAGTCCTCCCCTTGCCCCTGGGGCCCTGGCTGTCCTGCACCCTCCTCTGGGCAGTGACTGGGCAGGTCCATCCTAGCCTTTGCCCTGCTATATTCTGTACTCCAAGGCCAAACTTGCCTGTTCTTCCAGGTGTTTCTTGACTTCCTACTTTGGCATTCCAGTCCTCTATAATGAAAAGTACATCTTTTTTGGATGTTAGTTCTAAAAGGTCTTCATAGAACCATTCAACTTTAGCTTCTTCAGCATTTTGGGTTGGGGCATTGACTTGGATTACCATGATATTGAACAGTTGGCCTTGGAGACGAATAGAGATCCTTCTGGCTGGCAGCAGCGTGGCTGGTCTGGACCTGAGATGTGTACCTGGGCCCTGATCCCTTATCCTCTGTCCCCCTCACCCTGGGAAACCTAAGGGTGGTGATCCTGTCTAACACATGTGCTCTGGCAGCCGCCTGTGGACTGCCTATGGGAAGGGCCTGAGGAGAGGTGTCTCCATCTTGCAATCGCCCTCGGGTGTGGTTCCCTGGAAACTGAGAACATGGCGTGGTTGCCAGCTCGGGCCTTGGGGTCAGAACGGGCAGGAGTGCACATTCCAGCCACATTGGTTTCTGGCTTGTAAGCGATGGCTTCAGCAGCCTGAGTCTCTGTTTCCCTCTGTAAAATGGGGGCAGTGGTAGTGTCTGCCTCCCCAGGTGGCCTGCACGATTCAGCTGGCCCGTTCGAAGTGCCCCCAGCACGGGCTGCTCCGGGTGATCAGGGCAAGTGCAGCCTTGCAGCAAGGAAAGGGGCATTGGGGCTGCTTTGGCATGTCTGGGCTCCGCCCTGCAGTGCCGGGTTCTGGGCCTCCAGGCTGGACGTAAACCCGGTCCCCCTTGTCCTGTCAGGCCCCTGCTGCCTGTGCCTTCGAGGCTGGAAGAGAGCCTCAGGGCTGCAAGCAGCCTTTTGGGGGCATTAGCAATCATGGTGGCGGAGGACAGCTCCCAGCTCCATCTCCATCTTTGCCCTCATGTTGGCTCTACGTTGCTCTTCTCCAGGCTGGCGATCCAGAAGGACAGGTCTCGGTTGGAGGCAGGTAGAGGGTGGGCGCAACCCAAAGAAGTTCATGCAAGCCATTTTTTTCTCTCCCTTCGTTTTATCAACAATTATAGTCTGCTTAGACGCCTGGTGACTCTCATCTCCCAGCAGGCCACGCTGTTGGCCTCCAACGAAGCCTTTAAAAAGCAGGCAGAGAGCGCCAGTGATGCAGCCAAGAAGTACATGGAGGAGAACGACCTGCTCAAGAAGGTGAGTTGGGTCCACCTGACCCCCTTCCTTCCCCTCACCACGAGACATTCTTCGTGGGCCTCGGAAATATGTGACGCTGCTGTTGTCCGAAAAGTGAAGCAGTCAGGCAGACGGACGAATGGACATTTTTCGCTGTGGAGGGCGGGTGTGTGGGAGGGGTCTGGGGGTCATGGTGGGCAAGGGGGCACCCCGGCTATTCTGTTTGCCTCCCTCTGCTATAGCCAGGTCAGACTCTTCCCTGATAAAACCTACTCCCTAAGGAGCCGAGCCCTGGGCTGCGAGCATGGGGCAAGTTAGCACAGAAACACCCAAGACAAGACGCCCCCCCCCCCACCGCCCTGGTCTTCCTGAGGATGGCTATCAGCTGGGGATGAGGTGGGGCAATCCTCAAAGGCTTGTCTGAGGAGGTGAGGTGTGAGCCAAGCTGGGGAGGAGGAGATGGACGGAGCTGGATTCAGAGGCAGAAGACAGTTGGCACAGCAGCGCTGTGTGGGGGCTTGGCTAGAGTGAAGGGTGGCGCTTGGGGAGAGGGAAATGGGAGGGCCTGGGTCAGTTGGGGGTGACTGGCCACAGTCCCCAAATGACAGCAAGTTGAGTTGTTGGCTAGCCTGGGGGTAAACTCGGAGGAGCTGCTGAGAACGGAGCCAGGGCAGGCAGGGCATGTGGCCTGTGAGCTGTAGCAGGTGGCTGGGAACACACAGTGGCCTGATTCTGTGCTGACATTTCCGAAGGGGCAAGTGCCCAGGGCAGCTTGAGGAATCCCAGCTCAGTGGCGAGGACGGACCAGGCCTCCTCTCCCTCCCTCCCCCGTCCCCTCCTCCACCTGAGTGACCTGGATCCTTGGCGCTCTTCCTAGGAAGCTGGCAGTGTCACCAAGTTGGGTGGCAGGGACAGCGAAGTGAAGGTGCAGGAAGAGAACAGGAGCCTGAAGGCTGATCTCAAGAGGCTGAAGGACGAGCTGGCTGTCAACAAGCAAAGTGAGTGCTACCCTCAGGTCGCCCGTGGCCCCCAGAACTCTGGAGCCTCCGCGGGTGGCTGCCGCACCTTCTGTGCCAAAGGATTCATACCAAACTCGCACGCAGGCTGAAGAGCTGGGCAAAAGTAAACAGTGGCTCCCAGCTCGCCCAGCCGAAACCCAGCTGGGGTTGGCCTCAGCCATCGGGGCTTCGTGGTTTAGCAGTCTGTGTAGAGTCCCAGCAAGGAGGGCCCAGGCACCCCAGAGATGCAGGGGCTACCTCCAGAGCATCTCAGCCAGTGCCAGGCATGGGGAATGGCACTCTGTGTCTTGTCAGCAGGGGCCTGGTGGGTGGGGAAGGCAGGCTAAACCAGAGCTGCTAGAGATGCTCCCATCTGCTTTCTTCGTAAAGCCCTCTCTTGACATGTCTCTTGTTCCCAGCTTCAAGGCTGGGGTCCTGCTGCTCTTGCCCCGAACCTTTTCAGAATGTTTCTCCCAGGCCCCCAGGCCCCGTGAAGTCACTCCTGCTGAGAGCCACACAGGGTATCTCCATGACAGGGTTTGGGGGGAGGGAGCCCTAATGTCTTCCTGTTGCTCCGGGTTTGTTGGCCAGGCCTCTCCCACTTCTGGAGACTCGCCTTCTGGATGCTTCCACAGCACCTGGTGGAGGAGTCTTCTTGAGAGGAGGGGTCTCCCAGACACTCTCACTGGGGACGGACCTGGGGCAGCCACATCTGCTGTCTCCAGTAAACGGCACTTTTCTCCCTCAACCTCATCTTTTCATTTTCCTTCCTTCGCCATTTGTGCTCCCCCCAGAGCTGGAGAAGGCGGAAAATGAAGCTCTGGCCATGCGGAAGCAGTCTAAGGGCCTCACCAAGGAGTACGACCGCCTGTTGGAGGAGCACACGAAGCTGCAGGTCAGCCCCTCAGCCTCCAGGCCGATCTCTGTCCGCTTGGCGAGGCCTTGGCAGCAAGCTGGCTGCAGTCTCTCCCAGTTCCCCTGATTTTCTCTAGTGCTGCTCCAGCCAGTGCCAGTCTGGGCCCCAAAAGCCGGAACCCCTCCTTGGGTAGGAGGGCTGTGGCCTGGTAGATGGCTGTCACTTAGCAAGGTGGCCTTGGTCTCCAGGCCAGCCCTTTGCACTGTGGGCCTTCCCAGCCTCGTGCCCAGCATCAGTGCCCTTGAGAAGAGTGCCTTTCCTGCCGTGTACCCCTGGTGCACAGTTTTGAGCCCCCCTGACTCCTGTTCAGGTTCACTGAAGGGCCCCAGCAAGTACCAGAGAGATTCATGGGAAACTCCCCTCCCTGCCCCAGGCCTTCCCTGCGCTGGGGCAGAGAGCAGGGAGCATCACAGGTCCTAGTCACTTGCCCTGTTTCCACATGCTCTGGGAGACCGGAAACTCGGCATGAGGGCTACGGAAATATCCCTGAACTCTGACAGCTTGACTGAGTGCTTGGGGGCCCAAGTTGGGGTGCCACAGAGGGTGGAAAGGCTGTGCCCAGCCCCCAAAGGAGGACCAAGAGCTGAAGTCGAGGGCAGGCTTGAAGGCAGGACGCGGGAGGGACTTGGAAATGTGGAGGCCACCGTGAGGATGAGGGGGGGTGCAGGTGAGGCCCGGGAGACAGGGCTGCTCAGGGGGGGCTTCCCAGGCTTGTCGGCTGCCTGGCGTGTGGCGAAAGGGGTGCCCAGCCAGGTCTTTGGGGCTGAGGGCACTGGAAGGCAAAGGGGAGGGGTGCACCCTGGCCTTCCCCCCCCACCGCTTTGCAATCTTCTGTCCCCTCTGCAGGCTGCAGTAGATGGCCCCTCGGACAAGAAGGAGGAGTGACGCTCCCCGGCCGCCTGCGGCCGGCTGCCGCTGCAGGGCCCAGCCTCGCTCGGTACCGCCACTCTCTCCTTTGCGCTTCTGTTTCCTCATGCTGCTTGCTGTTCCACGCGCTGCCTGCATTCCTTAGGGGACCCGGGTCCCCCCCCCCCCAGAATGAGCCAGGCTGCAGCGGGGCTTGCTTCTCACTGGGCTAAGCCCCTCGATGTTGCGTGCTGATATTCTGGGCTCCTAAGGCCCCCCTCCTTCGGTCCTGCCGCAAGGCAGGCAGAGCAGGAAGGATAGCTTCTTGGGGGGCAATAAAGTCTGTTGTGTTATGTCTGTGCTGCGTGCGTGTGACTGAGGCCCCCTTGTGATCCCCCCGCCTGGACCAGCTGAGACACTGTCCAAGCAGGCAGCTCGGACAGAGACTCCGGCCCCAGGCTTGGCCCCAGAGGCCTGCAGGACGCTTTTCCCTGCCTTTGTTCTAATTCCCAAAGGCTCCCTCCTCCCAGGCTGGGTGCGGGCTCGAACTTGCCCCGTCTATGCCCTGCCTTGGGCACCCCAGGCCAGGCCCGGCTTGACGGCCACGCAGGGCATATTGGTCCTGTCATCTCCCTGGGCCCAGGGGAGCTCGGGAGACGCAGGGAACCCACTGGGCTTCCGGGTGGCAGCCTCGCCCGCCTCCTCTGGGTCCTGTTCATCACATTGAGGCCAGATAGAGCATGGCAGAGTGCCACCAGTCCCTCCCTGCCCTGCCCCCTCCTGAAGGTTTCCAGGATGACCTCTGACTAATGCCGGCGAGAGCGAAGACGTGCCCTTGGTGGTGACCTACGCCTGGCCCAGGGCAAACAGAGGAAGTGGGCAGAGCCTCCAGGTGGCTCTGGGGTCCCCTCCGCCACCCCATGATCCTGCTCTGGCCTGGACACCCCCTGGGCTGGCTTGGCAGGTGGCCGCCATCAAGGAGGCTCTAGTGTTTTTCTCCTGCTTCTGAGGACTGGGTGAGGGGGGTTGGGGGCAGGTCAGAGGTGTTTTCTGTTGGCATTCGGGGGCCCCTGGAAACGGGTGCAGACAGCCAGCCTTGAGCACCAGCTTCTCCCACCGGGCTCAGTCTGGTGGCTCCCTTAAGCAGTGTTCTTTGCCCATGTTCTTGTGGGGAGTGCCACCCCCGTTTCCGGTGGCCTTCTAGGTGGTGTCTGCCGCGGAGGGAGGCTGCAGATGACACCCTCTGGTTGCTATGCCAAGGCTGAGAGCTTGTCCCACTTTTCCAGGAAGTGTTCCCTGACTACCTCGGCCTTCCTGAGCTTGCCTTGCTCTGAACTCCTGCAGGCCAAAGTCCGCACCATGGGCCCTTAGGCTCTTCCCCGGGCTGGGCGGAGCGGAAGCAGCTAGCTGGGGAGGAGAAGAGAGTGACGGGGATGGCCAACTCTTAAAAGTGGAAAGCATGGTGCCCACCTCACTTAAGACTGGAGGGCCAGCTGTGGGCACTGCCCCCTCCAGCCCATTCTGAAGGCTGCTTTCAGCCGGCAGCCTCTGCTCAGAGTGGGGCTGTAAGCCACTGTACCCAATAGTCTTCCCTGCCTTGCTTGCACCTCTGGTAACCTCGTGGGCACCACAGGGCTGGGCTGATCCATACCCTGACCTCTCTCTCCCACTGCTGGTCCGCATGTTCTCTGTCTGCTGCAGGGACGGGTTCCCTAGTTAACAGGACCCAGCCAAGCAGCATGACCTCTGTCAAGTGCCCCTTACTGCACTGTTGATGTTTTCTGACTCTTTGGTGGCCTGGTGGCAGGTGGCCTGGAGGCCATTTGGCAAGAGGTGACAAGGATGTGAGCCAAGGCACGGCTACAGCTAGAAGAATGGAGATGTGAAGGAGCTGGTGTGACTCAGGGTCAGAAGACCCCCTGGAGGAGGAAACGGCAACCCACTCCAGTATTCTGGCCTGGGAACTCCCCTAGACAGAGGAGCCTGGTGGGAGGCAGACACAACTGAGCACATGCAGGGTGGGGAGTGGCGAGGGTCTGGGGCGGTAGGGACTGTTGAGTTGGAGGGTGCGAGGGCCTTCTTGGGAAAGCCACACTGGTGGTGCTGAGCTGCCAGCGCACAGGCTTCTTGGGGTTGTAGGTGTGGCGAGAGCAGAAGCTTGTAGGATGAGGAGCCTTTCAGAGAAGGGTGGGACAAGGGTTGGGTTGGCAGGCCAGGCGTTGGCACTGCAGCGGCTGGGCCACCATCTCGCCAGGGAGGCATCTCTGCCAGCTGAGGCTCCAGAGGCCCAGGTTGACTTGGGGTGGGGCCTACTCAGCTGATATTCCTCCCCAGGCTCCGGTGACCTGCACCCTGTCCAGGTTCTCCTTGGTGACCACCGGAATGTTTGCTTGTGACTGGCACAAGCCAGAGCCCACCCCTGGCTGTCCAGTTAAGAGCTCAGGCCCTCCCCTCACTAAGGGGTCGCTGCCTGGCTAAACGGGGAATGGCCTGTGAGGGACTGAAGAGGAACCAGTTGTCCGTTTTCTCTGAAGGGCCACCCCATCCCTTCTGCTCAGGCTGGCATTCAGAGCAGGCAGCCGGTGCCCTACCTTGACGCCCACCCCAGGAAGGCCCGCCTCAGCTGATAAGCGGACTGGCCCTGGCCACCTGTATGTCTGTGTCTGACCCCATCCTCCCTCCTGTTATTCTGGATGGATCCTGAATGGGTTTCCTTGGTCTACTTCTTCCCCGCCACACCTCTGAAACCTCGTGCCAAAGCGTGTGTAATCTCAGACTTCCCCCGGAATCATTTTCAGGATGGCAGTTGAATGGCAGTAAGTGCACTTCCGTCGTGTGCAGCCATCCCCATTGCGCATCTCCTGAACTGTTCCCTTATTCCAAACGGACACTGTCCCCATTGAACACTAACTTCCCCCCTCCCCCCCACTTTCTTGGAATTGCACTCCTCAGAGAAGTCAAGTCACACAGGATGTGTCTTCTGGCTGCTTTCTGCCACGTGTCATGTCTCAGAGGTTCATCCATCTTGTTGCAGGTGTCAGAATTTCCCTCATTTTTCAGGATGGAGCTCCTTTTCTTTATTCCTCTTTGCGGAGACGGGTTGCTTCCACCCCTTAATGCCATCCCGATCAGGTTTTTGCCTTTGCCTTCGCCCCAGGTTTCTCATCCTGTGTGATCTTATCACCAAAGCTCCGACAGAGCCCATCACCCCCTCCTCCCTGACACCTGGAGGGGATGGTGGGCCCTCACATGTGTGTTCTGGGTGGTGGAGGGGTGTCCCTCCCAACTTTCCTGACTCTGCAGCCAGCTCCCCCTCTGCTCTGCCACATCCAGAGTGTCCCAGGGCCCCAGGGCTCGGTGCCTGGGCCAAGGCTCCCTCTCCAGCTGCCCAGGGACTCATCCAGGCTCAGGGCCGTCTTTATGTAATGAGAACTTCCAAAGTTCTGTCTACAGTGCAGACTTTCTAGAACTTCAAACTCCTTGTCTATCTGCCGACTAGACATTTCTACTTGGTAGATAACACTGTCCCCTCTGAACCTCGTCTCCCTGGTGCAGAGCCTGGCAACACCACCCAAGAAGGGGTCCCAGCCATCCACAAACCTGTTGGTTGTTCAGTTGCCAAGTTGTGCGCAACTCCTTGCAACCCTACAGACTGCAGCATGTCCACAGGGTCATTGATGTCATTCAACCATATCATCCTCCATCACCCCCCTTCTCCTGCCTTCCATCTTTCTCAGCATCAGGGCATTTTCCAGTTAGTCAGCTCTTCATATCAGGTGCAGGCAGGTCACTAACCTGGTGACTTTGCACCTGCTAGTGCCCTGGTCCTGCCCAGTGACCAACCTTCCCCCGGGCCCTACCTGCTCTCAGAGGAGCACCCTTGAGAAGCTAGAGCCTGGACTTGACACCCACCTTCCCTGCTTAGTGCGTTCCTCTTTAGTGGCCCTTGGTCCCCAAGTATGTCAGCTCCCTGCACTGTTCCTGGAACTGTGCCAGGTGTAGAGACCTCAGAACCAACACTTGCCCAGGGAAGCCACTCAGGGTGGGGAGGGCTCACACCCCATCATCCCCTGACTGCCCCCCCAACACCTGACAAGCAGGAGCCAGCTTTGGAAAATGACGTCTTTATTGCTGTTTGCAGTGGCTTTTAGCACAGTAAGGGCGTCCCCACTGGACCCTGGCCCTCCCCCAGCCCCACCCGTCCAGCCCATGTCAGGGTGTGAGGGAAGCCCCTCAAGGGCCCCCTCAGGACTGGACGTGACACGCAGGGTTCAGTGAACCTGACACATGGAGGATTTGAGACATGGACAGTGTATCAGCCTGAAGCTCTCAGGTGGGAGCCATACCTAGGCTGGTGCCCACCTCGGGTCCCTGCAGTGGTGGTGCCTGTCCCAGGTGGTGCCCATCCCAGAGGGCAGGGTGGGGGCCAGCCTGAGCAGGCCAGGTGGGAAGCCACGGGCCCCCATGGTGATGCATCAGCCGACCTTGCCGACTTGTGGGGACACCCAGGGAGGCTCCCCCCAACCTTGCACTTTTCCACTGGTCTGGGGCTGGGGACTGCACATGCATACCCACACGACGGACTTGCACACTTGATAGCTTGAAGCTTCTGTTTTGCCTATGAAAATTAGATCTAGAAATTCACACTCCTTGGCTGGGGGGCAGAGGTATAAGAGGGGCTGAAAGGGATGGGGCGTAGCAAGGAGAGGGACATTGGGGTGTTTGTCTTAGAAATATACAAGCAGAAATCTCTCAAGTTTTTATAAAATGTGCAAAATACAAGCCTCATTTGCCCACAGGCACAACTTACACCTGGTATTCACCATTGCTGAGAGAGAAGAGATCTATACCCTATGTACTCACACACACGTGCACTCATACACAAGCTCACACAATTGATATTGGTGGCAATTGGCGCAGGAACCGAAGGTCCCGTTGCTGGCTGGCTCTCTAAGCGTCTAGATCGGGGATGGGGAGAGGGGTCTAGCCCAGCTGAAGTATCTGCCTTGGTTCTGTGGCTGTGCGCCCCACCTTCCCCCTCTGCTCTCCAATCCTGGGCCCCACGCTGCTACCTCTGGGGTGGGGGCCACCCAAGGGTATGTTGGGCAGAACCTGGAGAGGCAGGCAGGGAGCAGGGGGCTGAGGTGAGACTGCAGTGGGTACTAGCAGGGGCGGGGGGGGCGGTGCGCTGGGGAGCAGCGTGTGCACCAGCTTGGTTATGGGGGCGGGGAGGCATCTATTTTTGGTGGGTTGTGGTATTTTTTTGGTGTTTTATTAAAAATGGAAAAAAAAGTGAGTTATAAGCACTCTGGTGCTTCCTCCCCTCCCCCCACCCCAGGCAGGCAGACCCCCGTTGAGTGGCAGGGAAAGGCAAGCCCCCCGGGAGGGGTGGGGGGGGCTAAAGCAGGGATGCTATGGCTACAAGAGGGGGAGCTGGTGCCGGGGGCCCGTCACATGACGCTTTCCACCACCACCACCTTGCTGCTCTCAGACACTGGGGTCAGGGTGGTCAGGCCCCTGACATCCGAGTCTTGAGCTCTGTATTCCAGGTGGTGGAGGCCCCAGATGGGCTGCGTCAGGTGCTGCCAGCGCTGTGGGAGAGAGGGGCGTGCCTTGAGTGCCTGGGGAGGGGCCCCTGCTCACTCTGGGCCTCTGGCCACTTCCCGCCACCTGCCACCAACTTGGAGCCCCAGGCCTGGTCACTGGCCAGGCTGTGACGCCTGCAGTAGGGAAACTGGGTTCAGGGGAGGGTCGAGTGAGTGAGTACAGTCACTCAGTTGACTGCGACCCCATGGACTGTCACCCACCAGACTCCTCCGTCCATGGGATTTTTCCAGGCAAGGGTACTGGAGTGGGTGGCCATTTTCTCCAGGGGGATCTTCCCAACCCAGGGATCAAACCTGGGTCTCCCGCATGGCAGGCAGACGCTTTACCATCTGAGCCACCAGGGAAGCCAGTGTAGGGTTGAGTGGCTGTAAAAACAGAGGCTGGGGACAGGTCTACATGACCAGAGTCCCTGGAGGGACCACTTGTTTTCCATCTATACCCCATCGAGGGTGTCCCGGGCACCTGTCCTGGCAGCTGGCAGGATGGGCACCCTGGAGGTCCTGTTTGGACCAAGGGGGGGGGGGCGCGTGGACAAAGGGAGGCATGGGGCACTGACCTCAGCCATGGTCCCCTTGGCCCTGAGGAGGCAGCCCAGGAGGTGGAGGGGCACACATAGCATGGAGGAGAGCGCAAAGGCCCAGCCCACGGCCTCGCCCCACCACGGGTACACGTAGGTATTGTTGTAGACCAGCGGCTCATGGTAGACCACGTTGAAGATGAAGATGCCCTGTGGGTGAGAGAAGCTTGGCACTCATCCCCAGCAGCCATGGCTGGCTGGCCCCTGGGTGCCCTGCACCCTGCCTGGCCTTCTCCCTTACCATGCACACCAGTGGGGTGAAGAAAGACCAGCACCATTTCATCCAGGGGCAAGGTCGGTACCCGATCATGCAGGCCACATCATCCATGAAGCGATCAGCTCCTGCAGAGACGGAGGGCCAGAGCTCAAGACGCCCACCACCGCCCCTGACTGCCCCAGCCTGGCTCGCCTGTTGACCCCAACCTACCGTACACCCAGGCGACCACCACACACTCCCAGAAGGCCTGCCAGAGCAGTGTGGTGCCACTGGCTGAGTAGTAGTCAAACAGCTGGAAGACATACATCCCGCCCTGTGGAGGGGGCCGGGTCAGGGGGGCTGGTAGCTGGCCGCCTGCAAGGCGGGGTAGGGGTGGGCAGCCCACGTCCCACTCACACTCACATCAGTCACCATGGAGAGGTCGATGACAAAGCAGATGGTGCAACAGAGGGCCACGGAGATCTCCCTTTGGAATCGGAAGTAGTAGGAGGCTGGGAGGAGGTCCAGCAAGCCAGTGATGAAGCCTTCGACACCTACAAACTGTAGCCGGGCAACTCAGGCCAGGCCCCTCCCCTGGCCACCCACTGTCTCCTGGCGCCCAGGGTGCCCTAGGCCCACAACCACCCCCCATCACACACCTTGTAGGCCCATAACCCCTTGCAAACCTGGCTGTCCAGACCAAGCAGCAACAGCATGAAGAAGAACAGAGCTGCCCAGAGTGGGGCCACGGGCATCAGCGTGACGGCCCGCGGATAGGCGATGAAAGCCAGGCCAGGCCCTGAGGGAGAAGGTGCGGGGTGTGGACATCCAGAGCCCCCCACCCACATCTTGTCCCCCACCCCACCCTGTCCCCCAGCACCAGGGTAATGAACCAGCAGGGTACCCTGTGGACAGAGGCCTTCCCACTTGTGGCAAAGCATCACCGGGCCTCTCCCAACCCTGTGTGTGCGCCATGCCAGGGACCATGATGGCAGGTTCCCGCAGGCCCTTGGTAGACTGACACCTGTAACAGGGATGTCTGGCTCAGCCTTTGGGGCCTGGGTTCCAGTAGCCATTGCAGTCACAGGTCCCCACGGACCCAGAAAAGGCCACCCTTTCCCTGGGCAACACTCTGGCAAGCAGGACACACCCCGAGGCCCCTGGAGAGAGAGAGATGGGGGCTTGGGGCTCTGGCCCTGAGCTGGAGGCACATCTGTGCCTCCCAGTTGCTCAGCCAGGCCTCCTCCTGGCCCATGCTGATGGGACAAATCAAGTTGGACTTTTCCCCATTTCTCACAATGGCTATTTGCGTGTGTTCATATCCGTGGTACAGCTGCGGCTCCAGAAGCCTGGCTGGGGCTTGGTGGGGCGGGGGGGTCTTTACCTGATTCTGCTACCTTGGAGATGTGCACGCCCTGTTCTGTGGCCATGAAGCCCAGGATGGAGAACACCACGAAGCCTGCAAAGAAGCTGGTCCCGCTGTTGATGAGGGCGAGTATGATGGCATCCCTGTGGACAGGGGAACACTCAGGCTCTTGAGACTGCCTGCCGCCCACAGGTGGGTAGGGCAGGGCAGGGGTGGCCGGCTGCGGTGCCTACTTGTAGCAGTTGTTGTTGAAGCGATTGTAGCTGCCCAGGGCGGTGAGGGCCCCCAAGCCGATGGCGTAAGAGAAGAAGATCTGTGTCCCTGCGTCGATCCATACCTGGAGGTGAGACAGGGAAGAGAAGGTGTGGGGAGCCCTGCTGGGGTGCCTGTCTCGACCCCGTGTCCCCCGCCACCACCGTGTCCCCTCCCTCTGCTCTCCCTCACCTGAGGGGATGCCAGCTTCGACCAGTCAGGCTTGAGATAGTAGATGATGCCATCCAAAGCGCCAGGTAGCAGCACTCCGCGCACCAGCAGCACAACGAGGACCACATAGGGGAATGTAGCGGTGAAATACACGATCTGGGGGGGTCGGGCTGCTTAGAGGGGGGTCCTGCTGGGAAGGCCGCAGTACCCCCCATGCTGGCCACTCAAACCACCGCCCCCTACCCTGCCTTCTAGTCAGAGCCATGGCTGCCAAAGGAGGCTGTGCTCAGCTGGGATACCGGCAGCCCCAAAGCAAGCAAGGTTAGCGGCAGGGAGGGGGCCAGGATCAGGTCCCATGCTTCCTGGGCCCCTGACTCTAGGTCATGTGCTCGCAAGGTCCTTGGGATTAGAACTCAGCCTGCCAGAGACAGGTAAGAGTGAGATAACACTGAAGGCATCTGCCTCCCAAGCAGGTCTGCCTGCTCAGCAGGCTGTCTTATTTTGTGTCTGTTCAGTGGTCCCGCCAGCCGGACAGTGGGCCCCCGAAGGAGCAATGTGTCCAGGCTCCCCGCTGGGGTCCTCTAGGCCACACATCAGGGGATAGAAACAGGCAGTAGACCGGGTCTACCCACACCCTAAAACTGATCAGAACCCTAAACCAGAGCTGGAATCAACAGAAACTGGGAGGGTGGGAAGGTGGGACAGGGATGCCCCACCCCCAGGGAAGGGGCAGCCACTGTGGGGGCCTCTCCCCCTCCACTGGGTGGGGCTCTGGGGCTGGACTGAAGTACAACCCCTGATGCAGTCACCTCCTGTGGCAGCAGTGGTCCCTGGCAACTGCACCCCACGCCCAGGCAGTGGTGCCCAAGCCCCGGGGTCTCCCCCGGCTGTACCTTGCCTGTTGACTTGACCCCCTTCCAGACACAGAAGTAGACCAGCACCCAGCAGGTCAGCAGACACAGGGTCACCTCCCAGTTGAGGGCCCCTGGCACCTCCAGCCCTTCAGAGAGCCGCAAGACTTTGTTCCTGGAGAAGGAAAGCCTGTGAGAGTTGTGCCTGCAGAGGCCAAGAGACTGGGAGAGTCCTGGGTGGCATTGCTCTTCTGGCAGCGCTTGAGTCTAGCTGGTCCTACTGGTGCTTCTGGGAGGCCTGTGTTAAGTCCCCAGCCTGGGGTCCCTGCAGTCTGTGTGCCCGGACCCCCAGGCAGCCCAGCGCCATGCCATCCCCAGTAGGCCCAACAGCAGTTCCCGCTTCCCTCCCCAGGCGGGCAGGCACAGCCTGCTCTGCATCCCTGGTCGCATGCCTCCAGGGCAGGGTCCAGGACACACCCATGTGCATGTACCTGTGCGCGCATGCACATACACACATGCGCATACACAAGCTATGTGCAGGAGGCGAGACAGACTAGGCCTGGCTCCGAGGTGCTTTGACTCACTCCCAGAACTCGATGACCGGGGACCGGCGGTCAGCAAGCTGGTCACATGTGAGGTTGGCCATGGTGGCATTGGCACAGTCTTCGTGGCGGAAGATCTCCACGCAATCGGGAGTGTTCCACGTGTGGCCACACGTGGCCCAGGGCAGCGTGGTGGTGAAGGACTTCACCAGATAATAGAAGCCCCAGGCCAGCACCATGATGTAATAGGTGTTGCAGTAGAAGACGATCACCATGGAGGCGTAGCCCAGGCCTGGGGAGCAGGGAAGAGTCTCTGTCCAGGCTCATCCCTGGCCAGGCCCCATTGCTCCCACGATCTCCTGACCAGGCACTGCCGGTGATCCCTGCTGGGCCCCTAACATCCTGCTCCCCACATCTGCTGACTCTGACCCCCCTCAGTGCAACCAGACCCTTCTGTTGCTGTCCACCCAGACCCCTCCGAGCCCCCAACTTTCCTTGTACAAGTGCCCCATGCCAGGCAGACCTCTCAATCTGTGGCCAAAAATCAGATCCTCCCCCAGCCCCCTGCTTCCTCCCCAGCCCTCGGACAAGCACACATCCCATCATGAGAGGCAAGTCCTGTTTCCCTAGTCTCACACCTGTCATCCCCTGAG
Organism: Bos indicus; assembly: GCF_029378745.1. NCBI lineage: Eukaryota > Metazoa > Chordata > Mammalia > Artiodactyla > Bovidae > Bos > Bos indicus. The sequence goes on along the minus strand of NC_091789.1, from coordinate 38,958,393 downwards.
TCCCACTGCCAGCATGATGAGTGAAGGACGGGCAAGCCTTCACCTGTTTCCCGCCCCTCCCAACAGCAACCTCCCATACTCAGCAGCTGGGGGGTTTTATGGGGACCTGGGGCAGGGTGGGAGACAGTCACCCTCTCAGGGGCAACCTCAGCCAGTCACTTCATGAGTCTGTGCCACAGCCTAGGGTCAGCTCCTTCGGCTTTTTCTGCCATCGTGTCTCACACCAAGCCACCCTCCTTCCAGCCCCAAGGGTGGTGGGCAGGGCTTTCTCGCCCGGCGGGGAGGGGAAGAGGTCCACCACCAAGGTCACCCAGGTAGGTGGTCTTCAAGTCCTCGCAGCTTGAGGGCCACATGCCAAGCCTGGTGCTCAGACAGGATGAGGTTTTCTGTAGTGGGTACCATCTTTGTCCCAGGGGTGGAGAAAGGCAGAGGTCCGCGGGGGTCACACAGGAGCTGCCAGGGCTGCTCACCTTTGAACAGGGGGCAGATATTCCAGACGTTGATGCTGCCGGCCTTCATGAACTGGCCCAGCGAGATCTCCAAGAAGAAGATGGGGATTCCTCCAATCAGGGCGATCAGGATGTAGGGAATAAGGAACACACCTGGGGGGACAAAGCTGGAGGTGGGCACTTGCACAGGGTTGCCCCTTGGCCAGGCAGGGGACTTGACCAGAACTGCGGAAAGACAGTCCAGGGCCTTCCCAAGCCCTGGGGTGTGGGTGGAGCCCCACCTTCAGGCTCCACCCAGGCCATGATAACTTCCCACTGAGTGAATCAGTATAAGGGGTGGCCGCTGACTCAGGAGCCCAAGGTGAACAGTCTTGGCGGGGAGGCGGGGGGGCAGGCACCGAGCAGAACCCCATTTCCTTTTGGTTTCCTGAGAGCCCCTTTCCCCTATAGGGCTTTGGCCCCTACTCACCGAGGGTGAGCTAACTAACGGGCACGGCAGAGACACACACTTGTGGATACAAGCCACCCCTTGAGCTGCAGTTTGCTGGGCGGCAGAGGAAGGAACTGTGAGGGCATGAATGAGTGTGCATGCTCATGCCTGTTGGCTGTGGTTGGCACTCGGGCCCGGGGACCCACTGGGGTTGGGTAAGGGAAGGGAGCCTCTTGCCCGCACATCTGAAGGCCCAGGAAGAAGAGGGTGGGTGGGTGGAGTTGTCTACCAGTGAGCAGAGTGCAGGGTATGTGAAAGGGTTGCTAAGCAAGGACACGAAGTGAGCAAGTTGGGGGAGCCTGGCAGGTACAACAAGACAGGAGCGCCCAGGATGGGGGTGGGGGACCCCTCCCCTCCAGGCCCCTGACCCTTGGCCCAGCTCGCCAGGCAACTACTCAAAAGGCTAAGCTTTGGCTGCCGCTTGGCTGGGCCCGTGGTCTCTGCATCCTCCTGCTGTGACCTTGGGCCAAGGCCTTTGCTCTGAGCCTCAGTTTCCCGCCTGCTGCCTAGTCCCTGCGGCTTTTCCCACCCCACCCCTGGGGCTGCTTTGCAGTCACAGGACACACGCGTGCCCATCGCTGTTGCTAAGCTGGGCTGGGGCGGGCAGGCATGGGGTGTGCATGCAGTGTGTCCAGCAATGGCGCCAGGCGGCCCGGGCTGCCGGCTTCCCAAGCCTGGCTCCGGCACCCAGTGTTCCAGGCCCAGGCTCGAGGGGAGGGGAGGGGAGGGGAGGCAAGAGGAAGAGAGAGAAGGGAAGGGAGGGGAAGTCAGGGGGAGGGACAGAGTGGCCCATTGTGTGTGTGTTCGTGTGTGCACACGTGGGGGGCCCGCACAATGTGCCACTTGTGTGCCTGATCGGAGGGGGCATCCAGGGCTCCTCACCTCTGGAGGCCTCCCCCCAGGCGGGAGGCCTCGCCTGGCCACCTCAGTGGCCAATCACTTGCGGGTGTTGGTGCTGGGGTGGGGGGCCGACACAGCTCGAGGCTTCCTTCGCAGGCCCCCTCCCCCACCACGTTGCCAGGCACATGACCGGCCAGGGGGGTGGCCGCCCGGCTGGGCCACCGAGCGGCGACGGCGGGTGAGGGGCGGCCCCCCGGCCCTCCCCTTCCCTCGCCACCCCGGGGGCCTCCCCACCCTCTGGACTTCGCCCTGCCGCCCCAGTGGGGCTAGGGAGGGGCCCGGTGCTCACCTCCGCCGTTCTTGTAGCACAGGTAGGGGAAGCGCCACACGTTGCCCAGGCCCACGGCAAAGCCCACGCACGACATGATGAAGTCCATCTGGCGCGTCCAGGTCTCGCGCGGCGGAACGGCCAGGAGGCTGCCGGGCGCCCCCAGGGCTGCGGGGCCGTCGCCCTTGGCCGGGGCTCCGTCGGGCCCGGGCGCGATTAGGGGGCCCTTCTTCTCCTCGCCGGACACGCTGTAGATGCCGTTCTCCGTGCTCTTGTTGGCCATGGCCGGGGGCACGGCGGCCCGCGGGGGCGGGCGGGCGGACAGGCGCGGGGTCGCCAGCGGCGCAGGGGGGGATAAAGGCCCCGAAGGCGCGGGCCCGCCGGGGGCCGAGGACGGCCGGACCGGGGGGTCGGGGCGGCGGGCGGGAGGCGGGCGGGGTGCGGGACAGCGGGGGCGGCGCGGTCAGAAGCAGTCCACGAAGCACTTGAAAGTGAGCCTAAAGAATCTCATGTGTGTCGGGGGCCCGGGGGCTCGCGGGCGGCGGCGGGGCCCGATCGGGCGGCGGCGACGGCTCCCGAGGCTCCTGCCCGCAGCTCCCGCGGCGGCGGCGGCGGTGGCTCGCCCGGCCTGAGGCTCAGCCTAGCGGGGGCGCGGGCGGCATCCGCAGCCCCCTGTCTGCAAGCGGCGGCCGGAGCAGGAGCAGGAGCAGGAGCCTGCGGCCCGCACCTCCCGCGCGCTCCCCCCCCCCACCGCCCGCTGCGGCCCGGCCCGGCCCGGCGCGGCTGCCCGACTCGCCTGCGGCTCCCGCGGCGGCGGCGGCCTAGGCGTTCGCCCCTCCTTCCCGGCGGCGGTGGTGGCGGCGGCGGCGGCGGCGGCGGCGGCGGCGGCTTTAGCCGCTCTCCGGGCCGCAGCGAGCTCAGCGACTCACCACCGTGTTCTGATCTCGCCTCTCCTCTCTGGCCGGACTGCTGGCCGCTTATGAACCGTCTCCAAGGTGACGTCACTCTCGCCCCGCCCCCCGAGGACGGGCCTCGCCCCTCCCCCTCCGCGCGCCCTGGTCACCCCGCCCACCTCCTCCCGCCCTTCTCCAGAGCCAGAGACGCTGCTCCCGCGGGAGGCCGCCCGCTACCTGGGGCGCCCGCCAGCGCCTCCTTCCCGGATCCCAGCCGCCCCTGATCCCGGGTTCCTCCAGGCCCGCAGCACCGTCCAGCCACCTCACTTGCCCTTCCCGCTTCGAGGCCAGCCGCTGGCCCGGCTACCTTCTCGGACATCCTGGGGCGCCCCCCGCCCCAACCTCCTTGCAGCCTGGCCCATCTCTGAGTCCCACCCGAGGTTGGGTACCAAGGCCTCCAGCTTCCGGGCCCCGTGACACCACCTCAGGGGTGCAGGCTGCTTCCACCTGCTGAGGCGCTGGGCCCAGCGAGCCCCCTCAGAAAGGCTGCGGTGGCGGTGCGGGGGTCTGTCTCCAGGCGTGCTGAGGGGCTTTGCCGAGACCCTGTCTCCTGCCCTTGGGCCCTCCACATCCCTCAGGGAGACAGCCTTGGTCTGTTAGTGTCCTGGTTGTCAGAGTGACAGCGCTCGCTGACTCTCCTGAACAAGCCGAGGGAAGCCTGACTGGCCGGTGGACAAGGCCGCACTTTTTCACCCAAGTGGACGGTGGGAGGGACTCCTGCGGCCCCTCCGCGTGCCCGACCTGCAGGAGACTGTGGCACTATAGGGTAAGGGTGCCCTCTGGTGCTTGGCAGGTGCACGGACCCTCCCCCCAAAGGCCTCCGCTCCACGCTTTTCTCTCCCCAGGGATCAGCAGGACCCAGGTTGTTCAGCTGCTTCCCCAGCAGCCCTTGAGCCGCCTGTTTGGAATTTTCCAGGACTGAGAGTAGCCCCACGAGGGGGCAGGGAGGGGTTACCATCATGGCTGCAGATGCGCGCTGTGCCCACCCCCAACCCCCTGCCCCCAGTCCCAGGCTCCCCCGAGCGTGCCACCCTGCAGTCCCCAGATGGCTCATCCCGTTAAGCTAAACCCTCAGCCTTCCGGGCGGCTTTAGGAAGAAAAGCAGTTCCGGTCCGAGCCAGCTTGAGCTTGTTAGGTGAGGGAGGGGCAGCGTCGCTCAGGGAGCCTTGACTGGCCGCTGGGGTAGACAGGCAGGGTCTCTGGGCTCAGGTTGGGGGCGGGGCCTGGAGCTCAGGGAACCCCTCTTCCCAAGGTGACGAGGGTCCCCTGACTCCTCAGGAGCCCCGATCTGGAGCTCTGGCCCAGCCTCAGAGTGAAGCAGCTTGGGAGACAGGCAACTGAGGAGTACAGGACCCAAAGATGGCCTGAGGAAGCCAGGGCCCAATCAAGCACAGGCACCCCCAGACACGTTGGAGAGAGCAAAAGAGTATCTAAGCAAAGCAGGCAGAGGGGAAGGGGCAGGATGCCATTTGCAGGCCGGGTGGGGTGATGCCTCTAAGGGGAGGCATCAGCTGTGGCGGGGACCTGGGTGACGTGACTGCTGGGACAAGTTCGGGAATGGTGAGGTCTTGGCTGGGGCAAGGAGCCTCCAGAATGTAACAATTTGCTTGTTCTGAGGAAGTTGGCGGGGAGAGGGATTGCAGGGCGGAGGATGATATGGTGAACTGCTGGCACTTTCTGAGGAGGACACAGGGTGAATGGAGCAGAGCCAAGAGTGGGGGCCTCCTGTGACCTTGCCGGGAGGGCGGGGCACATGTATCAAGGCCAGCAGCAGGACGGGAGGGAGCTGTCACCTGCCTGCCGCGAGATCATGGTGGGGTCAGAGGCTTCTCAGGGAGAGGTGACTGGGTCCTAGAGAACTCTCAAGGGTGAGCTGGCTGCGGAAAATGGCTCCAGCTCCTTCAGGGACCACCTCCAGCCACTTGGAGCTGGGGTGTCCGCATTCAGGGGCTGCAACAGGCTGGTTCCAGTGGTTCCTGACACCACCTCCCGCCTCCCGGGACCCCACGTGACCCCCTCCTGTGACCCACGCTTCTCTCAGCAGCACAAATCTGACCAGGCCCTCCCCACATGTCCTCTCCTGTGGTTTCCTCGCACCGAAGATCCACCTAACATTCGTGGAGCTGGCCCATGGGCCACGACCCGGGGTGACTCTTCCTTGCCTACCACCTTCTGGTCCTGCAGGGTTCAGCTCAGCTGCTCTCTGGTCCAGGAAGCTGGAGAGGAGGCTGAGAGGGGCCTTGACCCAAGCGCATACCCACACAGCCTTCCACGTCCAACCGAGGTGAGCTGGCCTTTGGAGACACATGGAGTTCATGGACTGGTCCTCTGGTGTGTGGACCCCAGCAGCCCGTGGGAGTGCCCCAGCAGACAGGGAGGTCTCCAGTGTTTGAACACAGGCAGAGGGGTTTCCAACCCTCGGTGAGGTCTCAGGGCTTTGTCAGACCTCCCTCTGCTGCAGCAGAACCTCAGCTGAAAGCCAGGAGGCTGTCCTCCACTGGACCCAGGTATTGATGGCCCTTCCAGTCAGTTCAGTCACTCAGTTGTGTCCAACTTTTTGCGACCCCATGGACTGCAGCATGCCAGGCCTCCCTGTCCATCACCAGTTCCTGGAGCCTGCTCAAACTCATGCCCATCAAGTCGGTGATGCCATCCAACCATTTCATCCTCTATCTCGCCCTTCTCCTCCTGCCTTCAATCTTTCCCAGCATCAGGGTCTTTTCCAGTGAGTCAGTTCTTTGCATCAGGTGGCCAAAGTATTGGAGCTTCAGCTTCAGCATCAGTACTTCCAATGAATATTCAGGACTGCTTTCCTTTAAGACTGACTGGTTGGATCTCCTTGCTGTCCAAGGGATTCTCAAGGGTCTTCTCCAACACCACAGTTCAAAAGCTTCAATTTTTCAGCTCTCAGCTTTCTTTATGGTCCAACTCTCACATCCATACATGACTACTGGAAAAACCATAGCTTTGACTAGATGGATCTTTGCTGGCCAAGTAATGTCTCTGCTTTTCAATGTGCTGTCTAGGTTGGTCATAGCTTTTCTTCCAAGGAGCAAGCGTCTTTTCATTTCATGGCTGCAGTTACCATCTGCAGTGATTTTGGAGCTCCCCAAAATAAAGTCTGTCACTGTCTCCATTGTTTCCCCATCCATTTCCCATGAAGTGATGGGACCGGATGCCATGATCTTCGTTTTTTGAATGTTGAGTTTTAAGCCAGGTTTTTCACTCTCCTCTTTCACCTTCATCAAGAGGCTCTTTAGTTCTTCATTGCTTTCTGCCATAAGGTTGGCCCTTCCAGATGGGTTCCCAATCACTCCTCCTCTGTGAGATGCAAAGCATTCCTCAGGAAGAAGCCACAATTAGACTGTGGGTGAGAGGGAGGAGGTGAAGAGGAAGGGGAGGGGAGGAGGGGAGAACTGGAAAGAGGGAAGGCCAGTCCGGGGGGCTCCCATTGTCCAGGGAGGCCTGGGAATTCGGGCTGGGGATTGGACCCAGTGCTGGTTCCTACTGGGGTCTTCGGAGTAGTGGGTTGAGTGGGAGAGCACCCTGCCCTGGGGTGACTGGTTATGCCAAGAGGGTCTCATAGCTGGAGACAGGGTGGGGGCAGGTTGGGGGCTCCCCCTCTTTGGAGGCTGGCAGGCACAGGAAGCTTTGGAGTTAGAATTAGCTGGGAACAAAGGAAAAACTGGCATCTACCTTGAAGGGCTTTGTGCTTCCAGCCACTGGGAAGGGGAAGAAAGGTGCAGGCTGCCCGGTGGGCTGGGGGGAGGGCCACCCGAGAGGCTGGAAGCCTGTGGAGGCTGATGGTGGACAACCTACCACTCCCCAGCCTGCAGAGCACGCTGGTCCAACAGCTGTGCTCATCCACACAGACCTCCCCCAACAGGATTTTTAAAATTGGTTTCTGTGTTGTAAATGAACTGTCTTTTTATCAGAAGAGCTTTAGAGGCACAGACCAACAGCAGAGCTAGTAGTGAGAATTCCCACCCCCACTCCCAGCTTCCCCTGTTACTAACACTCTCCGTTGCGTGCTCCCGTTGTTACAATAATCAACCAATGCTCTACATTGTCACCCACTGAGGTCCAGTTTTCCGCCTTTGTCCTGGTGCCTGAAGCTGCCGGTACCGAAGACATGATGCCAAGGGACCCAGGGCGCTTTCCCTCTGCCTCTGTACGTTATGCAACCCGGGACCACACACCCAATCCCTGCCAAGAAAGGGAGGGTTCCAGTCCACGGTCATATTCGTATTTCCTCATGTCTTTTTTCTGCCCCAGGATCCCACACTGCATTGGTGTCCCATCTTCTTTGGTTCCTCTGGGCTGTGACCGTCCTCGTTTTTGGTGTCTTGGAGGAGGTCCTGGAGGACTCCTTGGAGTTTTTCTGGTTTTCATATCTCGAGATAACAGGGTGATGGTTATTGAAAGGAAGCCCGTGGAAGTAAAGTGTCGTTCTCATCACACCCCAGCAGGACGTCGTGCTTTCCACATGACTCCCACTGTCAGTGTTGACCTTGGTCACCTGGTCGTGGTAGTTCAACGGATGTCCCCGTTTTCATCCTGTCCTCTTGGGAATGAAGTCACTGTGCACGGCCCACCCTTGATGAGTGGTGGTTATGCTCCCGAGATAGGAAGAAAGGGGCCAAGGCACAATCCTTAAAGAATGACACACCCATTGAGAAAAGCAGGATATGACAGAAACTGGTTAAAACTGATTATGTCCAAGATGGCAGAAGATTCTACTTTCAGTAGACCTTGAGCCCCAATGTACTGCATTAACATACTAAGTGACACACCCACAGGTGACAAGACAGTTCACAGGCTGACATAAAAGGCCAAAAAGAAGGCAATGGCCAGTTCTTGTCAGCCTCCACCGCTTCTCCAAAATAGTTGGGATAATCCTCCCCCTAGGTAGCCTATGAAGCTACCCAGCCCCTAAAAACTAAGCACCTATATTTCAGGACCACTGTCACCTCTGAGACACACTGCATTCTGCCTTTCGAGTGTGTTGTTTGCTGCTTAGTCACCAAGTTGTGCCCCAGGCTTTGCAACCCCAAGGACTGTAGCCTGCCAGGCTCCTCTGTCCATGAGATTGTCCAGACAAGAATAGTGGAGTGGGTTGCCATTCCCTCCTCCAGGGGATCTTCCCAATCCAAGGATCAAACCTGAGTTTCCTGCATTGGCATGTGGATTCTTTACCACTGAGCCACCAGGAAAGCTAAGGAGTATGTTTCTCTCTGTAAACCTGCTTTCACTTTATTCTGGCTCACTCTTGGATTCTTTCCTATATAGAGCCAAGGACCCTCACCCGAGACCTGGGCATGACTATGCTCTTATGGCCCGTTTTCCTGCACCATCTTTCCTGATGGTGGGACCTCAAAGGGCATAATCTCAGTCCATCTGTAGGGCTGTGGCTCTCCTCTGTGGAGGGTGGCTGGGCCTCGTCCCAAGCCAGATAGATTCAAGTAGCCTCTCAGGTGGTGGCTGACACCGCCTGTGGAATCCAGCAGAGACCAGTTCTGGCCATGAAGGAGCCCGAGGCTTTTGTCCTTTCATCTTTCTCATTCTCCCCTATTGCTCTGTCTCTTAGGACTTGAGAAGATTCACCAAGAGAACCATGCCGGCATCCTAATTACAGGGGCAAATAAGGGGTAAGCCAAAAAGTTCGTTCATTTTTTTCCCTAAGCTGGTTCGAGTAGCACTTAGTTGTCTTTAACTTCATTCAAAATGATGCTCTTAGATTCTTTGGTGACAGCTGTCATATCAGTGAGCATTTTTAAAAAAGCATCAAAATCAGTAAACGTTTGTGTAACCATTTTAATATTGAAGATGGAAGAAGAACAGCAACATTTTCAGCATATTATGCTGTATTATTTCAACAAAGGTAAAAAGGGAACTGAAATGCAAAAAAAAAAAAAAAAAAAAGATTTGTGCTGTGACTGATTGAATGTGTGGAAAGTGGTTTGTGAAGTTTCATGCTGGAAATTTGTCACTGGACAACACTCCTTGGTTGGGGAGACCAGTTGAAGTTGATAGTGATCAAACTGAGACCTTAACTGAGAACAATTAAATTTACACCACGCACAAGATAGATGACATATTCAAAATATCCAAATCAAGCATCGAAAATCATCTGCACCAACTTGATTATGTTAGTCACTTTGATGTATGGGTTTCACATAAATTAAGGGGGCAGGGGGTTGGGGGGAACCAAATTGGAACACGGAATGGAAAGTGGATACTACACAATATTGTGGAATGGAAGAGATTATGGGCCCCGTGAAATGAACCACCACCAACCACACCAAAAGCTGGTGTTCATCCAAAGAAGATGATGTTGCATATATGGTGGGATTGGAAGGGAGTCCTCTATTATGAACTCCGGAAAACCAAACAATTAATTCCAAGCACTGCTCCCAATTAGACCAACTGAAGTCAACAGCAAACACATAATCTTCCATCAGGAGACTACAAGATCACATGTTTCTTTGATGACCAGGCAAAAACTGTTACAGCCTGGCTGGGAAGTTCTGATTCATCCACTATATTCACCAGACAGCCCACCTTTGGATTTCCATTTATTTCCGTGTTTACAAAATTCTCTTCGTGGAAAATATTTCATTTCCCTGGAAGACTGTAAAAAGAACCAGAAATAGTTCTTTGCTCAAAAAGCCAAACTGTTTTGGCAAGATGGAATTATGAAAGTGCCTGAAAAATGGTGGCTCAGATGGTAAAGCGTCTGTTTACAATGCGGGAGACCCGGGTTCAATCCCTGGGTCAGAAAGATCCACTGGAGAAGGAAATGGTCACCCACTCCAGTCAGTATTCTTGGCTGGAAAATCTCATAGAGGAGCCTGGTAGGCTACAGTTCACAGGGTTGCAAAGAGTCGGACACAACTGATTGGCTTCACTTTTTCTTTCTTTAGTGGGAAAAAATGGTGACTATGTTGTTCAATAAAGTTCATGGTGAAAATGAAAAATATGTCTTTTATTTTGACTTTAAAGCCCAAGGACTTTTTTTGGCCAACCCACTCACTGGTGACTCAGTTCCCCTCTATGGATCCTTAGGCCTGACTCCAGCTCCATACTGGATCACAGTGTCAGTCTGGTTCTGAGACACCAGAACTGTGCTGAAGAACAACTTGGGGGACTCTCTGAAGCTTCCTTGAGGTTTTCAGCTTGGCCCCCCATGAGGGCTGTTGGGACTAAGGCCCTCATAGCACCCCCAAACAGAAGTTGCAGGCGAGCACCTCCTTCTTGAGGGTCACAGTCCCTTCCCACGCTAGGAAGTGCACCTTCCTAGTCCCACTCAGTCTTCTTCTTGATTTCAACCCCCTCATTGATGGTGTCACTGAAATGAGGGCTGTGTTCCCCACTGGCATCTCTTAAGGGAGCCCGGATACCCCTGCGTGGAAGCTGTGAGTGAACGCCTTCTCAGGGCACTTAGTAATCTCTCCTGGGAATGGTCGTGGGTTGGACACCTTCCCTCCTATCTTGGTTATTGCTTATGTCCTCCTTGTCTCCTGACTTCTTGGCCTTTCTCCTGATCCTTGAACCTCTTAGCCAGCTTTCCCAGCAGATGGGTGTTGCCTCTTTTACTTCTGAGGAGAGGGAGGCTCTTCTCCATCTCAAGGTCCATATCCTGAGGGGAATTTCAGCCTTGAGTTGTTATCACTGCCTGGTGGGTACGAACCAGCCCTACCCTTCAACTCTATTTGTTTCTCTTTTGTGGCAGTGATAAAGGTAACCTCTAGTTGACTCAGAGCCTAGGTCTCCTTCCTCCTTCTTGAAGGATTTAGGCCCTGGGACTCTGGTGGGGTTTTTTCCCCCCAACTAATCCAAGGGGCCTCCTCAGGCTAACCAACCTGGCACATTTGGGGTGCTCAACAGGGAACCCACGGTTGCCTTTGGCAAACAGACCCTTTCTCTCATGGCTGGACAGCCACAATCCCAGTTTTCCATGCTTAATTAAACACCTTTTCTGCCAAATCCCCAGAGTCAGGGACTGTCAGGGATCAGGCCAATTATATTGTCTCCTAAATTGCCATCAATGAATAGCAAGGAGATATACGAAGACCTTCTTAAATGAACAGTGCAAAGAAATAGAGGAAAACAACAGGATGGGAAAGACTAGATATCTCTTCAAGAAAGTTCGAGATATCAGGGGAGTATTTCCTGCAAGAGTGGACACAATAAGGACAGAAATGCCAAGGACCTAACAGAAACAGAAGAGATTAAGACAAAAAAAAAAAAAAAAAGATTAAGAAGAGGTGGCAAGAATACACAGAAAAGTGAAAGCGAAGTCGCTCAGTCGTGTCCAACTCCTTGAGACCCCACGGACTGTAGCCCACCAGGATCCTCTGTCCAATGGATTCTGCAGGCAAGAACACTGGAGTGGGTTGCCATTTCCTTCTCTAGGGGATCTTCCTGACCCAGGGATCGAACCCTGATCTCCAGCATTGCAGGTAGACTATTTACCATCTGAGCCGCCAGGGAAGTCCACAGAAGAGCTATACAAAAAAGATCTTAATGACTTAGATAACCACAATGGTGTGGTCACTTACCTAGAGCCAGACATCTTGGAGTGAGAAGTCAAGTGGGCCTTAGGAAGCATTACTACCAACAAAGTTAGTGGAGGTGATGGAATTCCAGCTGAGCTATTTCAAATCCTAAAAGATGATGCTGTTAAAGTGCTGCACTCAATATGCCAGCCAATTTGGAAAACTCAGCAGTGACTACAGGACTGGAAAAGGTCAGCTTTCATTCCAAGCCCAAGGAAGGCAATGTCAAAGATTGTTCAAACTACAGTATGGTTGTGCTCATTTCACATGATAGCAAGGTAATGCTCAAAATCCTTCAAGCTAGGCTTCAACAACACATGAACCAAGAACTTCCAGATGTACAAGCTGGATTTAGAAAAGGCAGAGAAACCACAGGTTAAATTGGCAACATTCATTGGATCATAGAGAAAGCAAAGCGATTCCAGAAAAACATCTGCTTCGTTGACCATGCTAAAGCTTTTGACTGTGTGAGTCACAAGAAATTGTGGAAAATTCTTCAAGAGATGGGAATACCAGACCACTTTACCTGTCTCTTGAGAAATCTGTATGCAGGTCAAGAAGCAACAGTTAGAATTTGACATGGAACAATGGACCTTGGTTCAAAATTGGGAAAGGAGTATGTCAAGGCTGTGTATTGTCACCCTGCTTATTTAACTTATATTCAGAGTACACCACGCGAAATGCTGTGCTGGCTGAAGCACAAGCTAGAATCAAGATTGCCAATAGAAATATCAATAACCTCAGATATGCAGATGACACCACCCTAATGGCAGAAAGTGAAGAAGAACTAAAGAGCTTCTTGATGAAGGTGAAAGAGGAGAGTAAAAAAGCTGGCTTAAAACCCAACTTTCCAGAAACTAAGATCATGGCAGCCAGCCCCATCACCTCAGGGCAAATAGAAGGGAAGAAAGTGGAAGCAATGACAGATTTTATTTTCTCAGTTCAGTTCAGTTCAGTCGCTCAGTCCTGTCCGACTCTTTGTGACCCCATGAACTGCAGCACGCCAGGCTTCTCTGTCTACCACCAACTCCCAGAGCTTGCTCAAAATCATGACCATCAAGTCGGTGATACCATCCAACCATCTCATCTTCTGTCATCCCGTTCTTGGGCTCCAAAAATCACTGCAGACGGTGATTACAGCCATGAAATTAAAAGACCTTTGCTCCTTGGAAGGAAGCTATGACACACCTAGACAGTGTATTTAAAAGCAGAGATATCACTTTGCTGACAAAGGTCTGTCTAGTTAAAGCTATGGTTTTTCCAGTAGTCATGAGATCTGAGAATTGGACCGTAAAGAATGCTGAGTGCCAAAGAATTGATGCTTTCGAACTGTGGTGCTGGAGAAGAGTTTTTAGAGTCCCTTGGACAGCAATGAGATCAAACCGTTCCATCCTAAAGGAAATCAACCCCAAATATTCATTGGAAGGACTGATGCTAAAGCTGAAGCTCCAATACTTGGGCCACCTGATGTGAATAACTGACTCCTTGGAAAGGACCCTGATGCTGGGAAAGATTGAAGGCAGGAGGAGAAGTGTTTGACAGAAGATGAGATGGTTGGATGGCATCAACGACTTGATGGACATGAGTTTGAGCAAACTCTGGGTAGTGGTGAAGGACAGGGAAGCCTGGTGTGCTACATTCCACAGGGTCACAAAGAGTTGGACATGACTTAGTGACTGAACAACAACAAAATTGCCATCAAGACTTATCTCTGAAACACTATCTCGAGTGTTTAACGGGGTCCACCCATTTCACCCATTCAAATCCCTGGCAGCACACTCAGGCTTGTGGGATATCTATCAGGGACACTGGCAAAGTGCCAGGATGAATAATCAGGATCTGGTCAGAATCCATCAGACCCCTGTGTCGTCGTGATACCCTAAACAAAATGGGAGCGACTGTAGACCCCCTGAAAGAGTCTTAGCTAGGATGCATATTAGCTAATTGGGGAAAATTTAGACACTGGTTTAAGAAAAAAATTAATTTTCTTTTGTAATCCTGTATGGCTCCAATACAAACTAGAGGACCAAGAGATCTGGCTAGAAAATTGAGTCGTTGAGTTACAACCCTATCTTGCAGCTGGACTTATTTTGTCAAAGGAAAGGGAAATGGAAGGGAGCCCCGTATGTTCAAAGGTTCCTGTCCTGAATCTAAGATCCAGGTCTAAAGAACTCCTATCAAACGTGGCTGGCTCACAACCCTTCAAAGTGGCTTCTTCCCTGACAGGAGACTGATGTTTTGGAGAGTCCCCTTATGAGTCCAGCTCTGGGAATTCCCATCTCCCCTGATTCTGAGAGGGGACAGTCTTCCAGATCATTCCCCCTGACTCCTCATCTAGACGTCTGGAGACCCCAGGTCCCCTTGAATCAGCTCATGGACTTGGCCTTTGGAGTATTCAGTGATAGCAATAAGGTTGAAGAAGCAAACCAGATTCAGGGACAATAAGGATGAAAAGCACAATTACTGGGGGCAGCCCTGACCCCTGCACCACCTCAGAGTTACCCTCCATTACAAAAGCCCATGGCGTGGGCAGAGTTCAAGAAGCCAGGATCAGAGCCACTGTCTTGCCAAGAAAGTATCGAAGTGTAGCAAAGAGGGCCGTTGCAAGGATAAATGCCCTCTGCATGGGAAAAGCCCACTGGGTCCCTGCCTGATATGAAAATGAGAGGGCCACTGGAAGTGGGACTGGCCAGGACCCTCCCCGGCTCGACAAGGAAACCTGGTCATTTGTCTGGAGGAGCCTCAGGTAACACTTGACGTGGCAGGTAGGACAGTTATTTTCTTATCAGATACAAGGGCCACCTACTCTGTGCTAACTGATTTCCTTGGACCCTGGTCCTTCTGATCATGTGTGATAATGGGGCTCAATGGATGGCCAAAGCTAAGCAATAAGCCCCCTACCACCCTCAGCTGCTTGCTAGGAAGTCGTACCTTCACATGTCAGTTTCTGCTCAGGCCTGAGTGTGCCTTCCCCTTGCTGGGAAGGGACTTGTTCACTAAATTCGAGACAAGAGTCCAATTTGGAGAACCTTACGAGGAAGCCACCCTCCAAGAAAAATGATCGCTCTTGCACATGTGAGCCTGCCTAAGTCTTAAGCCAGAGGGGGTCTCCCCTCCACCCCAGGTTGATTCTCAAGGGAACCCCACTGTGTGTGATGCTGAGATTTTTGGTGGAGCTACTGCTGTTAGGCTACTTTTAGAAACAGGACTACGTGAGGCTGCTGTTGGCCAGTCTCTTCAGATATGAGGCTGAACTGGGGGCCATCATCAGAGAATTTTTTTTAAGCCCACAGAAGATCTTCAAATAGTTTATAGACAAGTTACCAAAATGGGAGGCCACCTGTCTGATTAAACTAACCATGTGTTAGTCGCTCTGTCGTGTCCGACTCTTTGCAACGCCATGGACTGTAGCCCGCTAGGCTCCTCTGTCCATAGGATTTTCCAGGCAAGAATACTGGAGTGAGTTGCCATTTCCTTCTCCAGGGGATCTTCCTGACCCAGAGATTGAATGCAGGTCTCCTGCACTGAGGGCAGGCTCTTTAACATCTGAGCCACCAGGGAAGCCCTGTAATCATAGCTAAGCATAGCTGTTAGAAATCTGGGGGGAGGCTTTCTCCCCTAAGCTAAATGAGGGAAACTGAAACATGCCAACGTATAGGTGAATGGGTGTGTCAGTCCTTTAATGTCCTTGAGGTGGCCACCCAATTGTTTGATGTAAAAAACAAAACAAAACAATGATCTTCTTGTTTTGTAAATCTAGTCTTTACAGGACCGGAGGTGTGGCTCCAGAAATAATCAAATGCAGGGGACATTTGTGAGCCAGTGTGAGTTGGCTCCCTGGTCTGGGAAGATCCCACATGCTGTGGAACAACTAAGCCCATGTGCCACAACCACTGAGCCTGTGATCGCAGAACCTGTGAGCTGCAATTACCGAGCCTACGCCCCCTAGAGCCCGTGCTCAGCAACAAGAGAAGCCACCGCAATGAGAAGCCTGCACACCGCAACTAGAGAGTAGCCTCCGTTTACTGCAACTACAGGAAAGCCCACACAGTAATGAAGACCCCCGCACAGCCAAATAATAATAATAACAATAACATAAAACTGAAAAAAAAAATGCACATCTTGCAAAAGAGGGTAGGTAACTTGGACCTTAACTGGTCAAGGACAAATAGAAATTCTAAGTGGATCCTTCTAGCACCTGCCCTTGCTCGTGTGTGTCTTCCCACTGGCTCCCAGCATTTGCCTTCCATGTATTTAATTGACTAATTCCAGCAGGCAGGTAGAGAGTGCTCAGAATTATTAACCCTTACCTTCAGGAGGAGCAATGTTGGTAACTACAGCCAACGGCTTATATGTCGCCCCTTCTGCTTTTGCTTTTGACAGATGCCATTCATTTCCAAAGTGACGTAGATCAGCTCCTTTCCATCCCACCCCCTATTCAGTGACGTGGTTTTGTACATTTCTAATACGTGTCGATTCTTTTTGTCACAGTCTGCATTCCTTCTGAGGCTGAATCGAGTCTCAGAGACAGAGTTTCATGTAAAGTAGAAAGAAAGAAAGAAAGAAAAGTGAAGTCACTCAGTCGTATCTGACTCTTTGTGACCCCATGGATTGTAGCCCACCAGGCTCCTCCATCCATGGAATTTTCTAGGCAAGAGTACTGGAGTGGGTTGCCATTTCCTTCTCCAGGGGATCTTCCCGACCCAGGGATCAAACCTGGCATTGCGGGCAAATGCTTTACCCTCTGAGCCACCAGGGAATCCCAAAGTACAAAAGTAGAAAAGGATAGCTTTATTGCTTTGCCTGGCAAAGGGGGACACAGCAGGCTACTGCCCTCAAAACTGTGTGTCCCAGCTTGGAGAAGACAGTGAGGAATTTTATAGTAATTGTTCAAAGAGAGCAGGATCAGCTTGTGGACCTTCTTCTGATGGTGGTGAGGTAAGTAAGCATCAAGATTATCAACCTTCGGGTCCAATTGATCTGGGGTCTACATTTTTTGTGGGCAGTGTACCAGAGGTCATTTCCAGAATCTGCAGGACAGCTCAAATATGTTGTTCTGTATAGATAGGGAAACAGGACCTTGCCCCAAGCCTGCTCTGCACAGTTTATTTTTCCCTGGTGTGACATCCCCTCCCTCTCCTAAAGAACAACTGCTTGAATCTGCGCACTGGAACTCAGGGAAGGTCATGGAGGCTGAATGAATGCTGTTTCCTGTAATCAAAGACACAGGCGCACAGAAAGTGTTTGGGCCCCAGAGGATCACTTCCTGGGATCTCCCAACCTCCTCCCTCTTTCTGCTGTACATTTCTCTACAGGGTGTCATGTATCCACCGTGACAGCATCATCACGCAGAGTATTTTCATGGCCCTAAACACACCCTGGGCTTCCCCTAGTCAAACCCTACCCCTCTTCTCAAACCCCTAGCAATCCCTGATCTATTACCGCCTGTAGCTTTGCTTTTTCTGAAATATCATATAAAAGTAATCATACAGTATGTAGCCTTTCCCAAACTGGCTTGTTTTGCTTATCAATGTGCATTTAATATCTGTGCATTTTTTTTTCATGGCTGCATAGCTCTTTCTTCTTTATCACTGAATCATATTTCATTGACTGGATGGGCCACAGTGCGTTGATCCATTCACCTAAGAAAGTACATCTTGGCTGCTTCCAGTTTTTGCTGATTGTGAATACAGCTGATGTGAACATTTGTGTGCTGGTTTTTCTGTGCCTGGTTTGTCTCTACTCCTTTGGGTAAAATACAAAGTGGTGTGGTTACAGGATTGTATGGTACATTTAGTTTGGTAAGACACCACCAAGCTGTCCTCCAAAGTGGCTGCACCATTTTGCAATCCCTCCAGATTGCAAACTCCAGGAATCAGAGTTCCTGTTGCTCTACAGCCTCTACATGCCACTATGGGTGTTATCCATGGTCTGGATTTTGGCCGTTATCATCGGTATGTAGTGGTGTCTTATTGTTTGAATTTGCAATGCATGAATGACCTATGGTGTGAAACATCTTTTCATATGCTTATTTGCCCTCTGTATTTTTTCCTGGATTAGGTATCTTTGGCCTATCTTTAAATTGGGTTGCTTGTGTTCTGTTCAATTCTCAGAGTTCCTTATCTATTTTGGTCCTTTCATGGATCACAACCTTGAGATGGCGAAGGGGCTTGCATAACTCAATGAGAAAGCAAAGGAATTCCAGAAAAACATCTACTTCTGCTTCACTGACTACAGGGAAGCCTTTGACTGTGTGGATCACAACAAACTGTGGAAAATTTTTCCAGAGATGGGAAAACCAGACCACCTAACCTGTCTCTTGAGAAACCTGTATGCAAGTCAAGAAGCAATAGTTAGAACCTTACATGGAACAACAGACTGGTTCCAAATCGAGAAAGGAATATGTCAAGGCTGTATATTGTCACTCTGCTTATTTAGCTTATATGCAGAGTACATCATGTGAAATGCCTGACTGGATGAAGCACCAGCTGGAATCAAGATTGCTGGGAGAAATATCAACAGCCTCAGATATGCAGATGACACCACCCTTATGGCAGAAAGTGAAGAGGAACTAAAGAGCCTCTTGATGAAAGTGAAAGAGGAGAGTGAAAAAGCTGGCTTAAAGCTCAACATTCAAAAACGAAGATCAGGGCATCTGGTCCCATCACTTCCTGGCAAATAGATGGGGAAACAACGGAAACAGTGACAGACTTTATTTTTATTTTCTTGGGCTCCAAAATAACTGCAGATGGTGACGGCAGCCATGAAATTAAGAGACGCTCGCTCCTTGGAAGAAAAGCTACGACAAACCTAGACAGCGTATTAAAAAGCAGAGACATTACTTTGCCAACAAAGGTCCATCTAGTCAAAGCTATAGTTTTTACACTAGTCACGTATGGATGTGAGAGTTGGACTATAAGGAAAGCTGAGCGCCAAAGAATGGATGCTTTTGAACTTTGGTGTTGGAGAAGACTTTTGAGAGTCCCTTGGACTGACTGCAAGGAGATCAAACTAGTCAATCTTAAAGGAAATCAGTCCTAAATATTCATTGGAAAGACTGATGCTGAAGCTGAAACTCCAATACTTTGGCCACCTGATGCGAAGAACTGACTCATTGGAAAAGACCCTGATGCTGGGAAAGCTTCAAGGCAGGAGGAGAAGGGGACGACAGAGGATGAGAGGATGGCATCACTGACTCAATGGACATGAGTTTGAGAAAACTCCAGGAGATAGAGAAGGGTAAGGAAGCCTGATGTGCTGCAACCCACGGGGACCCAAAGAGTTGGACATGACTTAGTGACTGAACAGCAACATCTATTCTGGATACCAGTCCTATATCAGATATACCTTTTGCAAAGATTTGCCCCAGGCTGTGGCTTGTCTTCTCCCCCCTCTGTCTTTTTTTTTCTCATTGTCTTAACAGTGTTGTCTACAGAGCAAACATGTCACATTTTGATACAGTGCAATGCATCATTTTTTCTTTCATGGACCATGCTTTCCATATTGTATCCCCAAACTCATCATCAAATCCGAGGTAAGACAGATTTTTCTCCTATGTTTTCTTCTAGATGTTTGCCATTTTACATTTAGGTCTGTAATCCACTTTGAGTTCATTTTACTGTAAGGGGTCCCCTGAAAAGATTTTGAAAAGCTCTTTACTCACCACCATATAACACACACACATGTATTGTGAAGTTGACATCTACAGTATTTCAATGGATGTTTCAACAGTCATGAAGGGTATAATTTCCAGTGTATTGTAAATAGTAGATTTCAAACAAAAACTGTGAGATCACTTTTTTCCATTTCCACAGGTGATTTTCATGCCACAGGCTCTTTGGAGGTGGTTCTTTTTCTTCCTGCCTCCCCTTTCCATCCGCTGCCCCTCCTTTGCGGTCCTTCTTCACACGGGCCACCTTTTATTATTCACACACCCTCGTACTTCTCCAAAACACCAATTACATTTCTTGTTAGGACCTGTGACCATGGGGGCAGTGGATTAGACATGTGGATGTGTAATTATGAAACAAGCAAGTAAGACGTGGTTTCTGTGTCAATTAGTCCAAGTGTCCAAGAACAAATAGTACTTTCTGCCAGTATGAGATGGGGTTCACTGTTGGCTCCATTCCTCATTTTTTGCTCTTTTAGGTGGAGACTCTAGGAAACCCTGTGCACAGATCAGAGCAGTTGGGAGGGGGGACCAGGCTGCCAAGTGCTGAGGCCCCTGGAGCCTTCTCAAGGGAACTGAGAGAGGCGGTTGAGAAAGTGAAACTGAGGGGGCATTCTCCAACTACCAGTTTTTAAAATGTAGTTTGAATTGGAGGATAATTGCTTTACCATGTTGTGTGGGCTTCTGCCATACATCAACATGAATCAGCCATAGATATACATATGTCCCCCTCCCTCTTGAACCTCCCTCCCACCTCCCATCCCAGCTTACCCCCTCGGTTGTCACAGAGCACCGAGACCCCACTATTTCAAACAAAGGATGTGCAAGTGTTGAGGTACACAGAGATGATTTTGATTTTTTAATTTTATCTTTTGGCCCACATGGCGTGTGGGATCTTTGTCCCCTGACCAGGGATTGAATCCATGCCCCTGCACTGGAAGAGCAGAGTCTTAACCACTGGACTGCCAGGGGTCTTGAGAGAGAGTTTTAAAAACCTTTGCCTGCTCCGTGGACTTTCTTGAACACTTTGTGTCAGACTAGGGGCCTACAGACCCCCTAGAGGACAGATTCAGTGGGATACTCACAGACCCTGAGATTCCTTGAAGACCCTGCAACACTGGCCTGTGTGGGTGCCCTCCTGTCAACAGCCAGGACACATGTCATCCCCATCCTTGGTGGGACCTGGACCCCCTGGGAGGAGTACCAGAACTGAGATGAGACTGGATGGGCCGAATCTACTTATTGTCAGACGAAGGATTGAATTCAGTCACCCAGCACTTAACTTCCTAAGCGATTCTCCTGGGCCAGGTCGGCAGAGACACTCTCTGGGAATGGGTGCTTTGCTGAGACATATGTTCTTCAGACAAGGCAGGCAAGGTGACGTTCTATAGAACGTGTTGGAGGGGGACAGCTGAGGCCTGTCAGAGGAGGCAACATTCTAGTTGAGACCTGATGGAATGAGGTAGCCAGCCAAGCAGATACCTGAGTGAAGAGTATTCCAGGCACGAGGCTGGCAAGGGCCAGTGCAGAAGCCCTAGGGCATGTGCCTGGGTGGCATGTTTGAGCACCAGTTAAGAAGCTGGTGTGGCTGAAGCTGGCTGCAGCTGCTAGAGCAAGGGGCAGAGTGTGTAGAGCATGGCCAGAGCATTGATGGGGGAGAGGGACCCATCCTGCAAAACCCTGGGGCCCCTAAGGATTCCTGCTTTGGTTTGCAGTGACACAGAGTGCCACGGCAGGGTTTGGAATTCAGGGTTGGCCAGATCTCAAGGAAAGGCATGCTCCAGAGGCTCGGGGTGGAGGGGAAGAAGGGGCCAGTCGGAGAGGGTAAGGGTGTAATCAGAGGGCAGGGGAGCCCAGCAAGGAGGCTGGGGCTGTCCCCACCTGAATGCCCAGGTGGGCTCAGGCCAGGGCTGCCAGAGGCGGCAGTAGCAAGGCTGGGGCGAGAGCGGGAAGCTGTTTTTGGCCAAGCGGCCTGGACGGCCTGTCGGCGGAGAGGACGGTAGAGCGGGAGACCTGAAGGCAGGCGGAGAGCCAAAGGCAACATGTGGGTGAAGAAACTTCTGCATGGCTGCCGCCGGTGGTGGTGCAAAGGCCCTGGGGTCGACCCCGTCTGGTTGCCGGCGGGGGTGGTGGGGTGGTGGTTGCTGGAGCCTGCAGGAACCCGCACAAATGACCAAGGAAGGAGGCGGGGGCGGCCAGCGCGGGCCGATTGCCTTACAAGGCGCCCTGCAGGGCCGCGGCCTCATGCTCCGCCGCCAGCGGGCCGCAGGGCCAGGCTTGGAGGGGGCGGGACTGCCGGGGCGCGGGCGCGGGGCTCGGCGCGGCGGCCACTGCCCAGGGGCGACTCTGCGGCTTCGCTGGGGCTCCAGGTCCGCAATGGGCACGCGCGCAGGCGGGGTCGCGCTCAGGCGAGGTGGCGCGCGCAGGCAGGGCGCGCGCAGGGGATCGGGCCGTGTCCGGCGCCGCGCACACCTGTCACGCCCAGCGCGCCCCCGGCCGGCACGCGCGCGGCCCACGCAGCTCCGGACTTGGGAGGCCCGGGCTGCCGAGTCCCTCCCGCCACGAGGCGCCACGGGGCTGGGCTGCGCTGGGCGGCCGCGTGGGTGGCCGTGGCGGGCCGCTGTGCGCGGGGGTCGCAGGTGCATCTCCGGCAGGTCGGAGCCCTCGCGGGGGAGGGGGGCCATGGGTGGCAGGTCTAGGCCTGGGGGTGAGCGGGAACGGTGGTGGGGCGGGCGGCCCAGGGGAGGGGGGGAAGGGGCACGGAGCCTTCTGGAAGGCGGCAGATCGCGGCTGACTAGGGGGTGCGGGGGCGGAGAGGGGGCGTCTGGGTGCTGATCGCTGTCGGGGGCTGGCCCTGCGCGGAAGCGGGGAGGAGGGTGGGCGTCCACCTGGGAGTGTGGACCCGGACTGTGGGGGAGGGGCGGGCCGGGTCGGGCTGGGCTGGGGGAGGGTGTGCGGGACCGGGGTTCCGGACTGAGGCTGTCTCTGAGGGCGCCCTGGGGGCACCGCTGAGTCTGGGCTTGAGGGCCGGGGCTGCCCCTCGCCCCTGGGAGCCTCTCCCCACCTCGCCCTGCACCCCCAGACATGCTGCTGCTCAAGAAACAGACGGAGGATATCAGCAGCGTCTATGAGATCCGCGAGAAGCTCGGCTCGTGAGTGTGTGTGTGTGTCTAGGAATTTGTGTGTCTTCGTGGGGGTGGGGGCAGGGGTGCTATGGGACCTAGAGGGCCTCTCCATCTCCTTCAGCTCAGGGGTCCTTTCCTGTCCTGTCCCTCCCTGCCTGCCTGCCTCTCTGCTGCAGGGGCGCTTTCTCTGAAGTGGTCCTGGCCCAGGAGCGTGGCTCCTCACACCTTGTTGCTCTCAAGTGCATCCCCAAGAAGGCTCTTCGAGGCAAGGAGGCCTTGGTGGAAAATGAGATCGCGGTGCTCCGCAGGTGTGTGCCCCACCAGGGCTGGGGAGTATTCTGGGCTGGAGCACCATCCCCCCACCCCCCACCCCACCTGCCCTGGTGGCCCCAAGAAAGGCCTGGCCTGGTCTCTGCCTGGCTGGACTGGGCCAGGCTGGGAGGAAGTAAAGAGGTTGCTGGGCTTCCCAGTGGTGGCCCACAGGGGACGTCTTTGTGCCGTTGCAGGGTCAGCCACCCCAACATTGTGGCTCTGGAAGATGTCCACGAGAGCCCTTCACACCTCTATCTGGCCATGGAGCTGTGAGGACCGCAGGGTCAGGCGGGGTGGGGTGGGGGGCGCTGGGTTTGCGTGGTAAGCTGGGGCCGGTGGGGCCTGGGTCCGCTGAGTCACTGCTCTCCTCAGGGTGACAGGGGGTGAGCTGTTCGATCGAATCATGGAGCGCGGCTCCTACACAGAGAAGGATGCTAGCCACCTGGTGGCCCAGGTCCTTGGCGCTGTCTCCTACCTGCACAGCCTGGGCATCGTGCACCGAGACCTCAAGGTGCCTGCCCACCTGGGGCTTGCCCGGTGTCCCTGTGCCAGGGATCTTGGGAACCTGAGGGCACCCAGCTCCCAGAGCCACACTGGGGCTGACCTGCCGTTCTTTCTGCCATCTGTGCGTCACAGCCTGAAAACCTCCTCTACGCCACCCCCTTCGAGGACTCCAAGATCATGGTCTCTGACTTCGGTCTCTCCAAAATCCAGGCGGGCAACATGCTAGGCACCGCCTGTGGGACCCCAGGCTATGTGGGTGAGTGAGGGGGTGCCCCCAGGCTCCACGGGGAGCCGGGGGAGGGGGCAGGGGGTGCTGTGGGTGCTGTGGTGCCAGGGGCAGGGCAGGCGGTGGGTCCACTAGGCCGCACTGAAGGCACAATGTGTGTGTGCACGGGTGTGTGTCTGTCTGTCTCTGGCCTCCAGCCCCGGAGCTCTTGGAGCAGAAACCCTACGGGAAGGCCGTAGATGTGTGGGCCCTGGGTGTCATCTCCTACATCCTGTGAGTGACCACTGGGAAGGTTCTTCTTCTGCCTGCCTGCCCCCGGCTGGGTTGGGGAGGTTTGGACAGCTGGCTGATTCATCTGTGGGCGCCAGGCTGTGTGGGTACCCCCCCTTCTACGACGAGAGCGACCCTGAACTCTTCAGCCAGATCCTGAGGGCCAACTACGAGTTTGACTCTCCCTTTTGGGATGACATCTCAGAATCAGGTGAACTTGAGGCTGATCCAGAGCTCAGGGAGGTGGGTAGGGATGAGGGCCCATGGGGACATGGGGGGCTGACCCCGGTCTGACCTGGCTTCCCGGCTTCAGCCAAAGACTTCATCCGGCACCTTCTTGAGCGAGACCCTCAGAAGAGATTCACCTGCCAGCAGGCCTTACAGCATCTTTGGTGAGTGGGACCTCTGCTGAACTGTCCAGGGGGAACCTTCAGAACCCCCACTGCCACTGACCTCCGGCCACCCTCTAGGATCTCCGGAGATACAGCTTTTGACAAGGACATCCTGGGCTCCGTCAGTGAGCAGATCCAGAAGAATTTTGCTCGAAATCACTGGAAGGTCAGTGTGGACAGGGACCTGGGGGAATCAGCTCAAGGCTGGCTGCTCCTCCCGTCAGCCTCAGGAGGATGGTCTGGGTGGCCAGTGACCTTTGTGGGCCTCCAAGTCTTGGGCCCAAGATGTGGTGGCCTGACACCCCTCTCTCCTGGCAGCGCGCATTCAATGCTACCTCCTTCCTCCGCCACATCCGCAAGCTGGGGCAGAGCCTGGAGAATGAGGAGGCCTCTGGACGGAGGGTGATGAGCCGCAGCCACCCGGGCCTTCCGACCAGCCAGCCCCCCGAGTGGTGACAGCCAGGTGCATGCTGGGAGATGGCTCCTTGGCGAACTCCAGAAGTGGCAGGCCCCGGGTGACCTAGAGCTCAGTGGGCTGAGGGTGGAGAGCACAGACAGGGGTAGCGGGGGAGCCGGGGTCCCCCAAGAAGGGGATGAGAGAGAGGTGCGGGGGGCAGGCCATGCTGCTGGCCTGGATTCTTGAGGGGCCCAGTGCCAGGCCCCAGTGGGCACCTCTGCTGAGAGCCTGGGCTGGGGGCCGGGGGCACAGGGCAGGCCATGGTGGGGGGGGGCTCCTGAGTGTCCGTTTTCCTGTGCTTCTCTCTTTCCCTCTCCTCCAGGCAGATGCCCAGGCTGAGCGCATGGACCCTCAGAGCCCCCAGCTCCACACACCCCACCCCGCCAGCCCAGGGTGGGTCGCTGTGGGGAGAGTTCGAGTCCTGTTGGGTGGGGTGCATGGCGCTGGGGTGGGGCATTTGCAGACTTTCCCTCCCCTGTTGCCACCACACCCTGGCTACGAGCCAACAGGCCCCAGGGATGTCTGGCCCGTGCCTGTTGTGTGCTTTGCTGTGGGTGGTCCTGCTTATGTCGTGGCCCTCCAGATCCCCCCACCCACCCCAGTCTCCCCCAAATCAATAAAGACAGACAGAACAGTGGGCAGTGGTGAGCTGGAAGGAGGGATGAGGGGTGGCAGGGCGAGGGTGGAAGGGGCTGGGTGTCTTCCACGGGAAGGAAATCAAGGAGGCAGGTCCACGGCCGTGAGACTTGGTCCATCATTGCCCGAACTTCCGCACACAAGCACCCGGTGGGCCAAGGACTTCCTGTCCTCACTCTCCAAAGTGCCAGCAAGAGTCAGCCCAGCAGGCCAGCAGGGCCACCACTTGGGGTCGGCCTGCATGTGGCTCTGGGGCCCTGGGAGAGAATGGGCGCATCTCCTGCTGGCAGCGGGGGTGGGAGGCGGCGAGGGCTGTCTCCAGGCCTCCAGGGCTGGGCTGGGCTGTGCTCAGGGGCAACTAGAGTCTTGGGCCGTTTTTTGCCCTCTCCGTTCCTTCCCTTGCTTCCTGGGGCCCTGGACGGACAGTGCACGCCCTGTGTTTGCAGGCAAAGGCTCTCCAGCCTCGGTATCCAAGGCTGAGGGAGGAGCTCCTGGCCAGTAGGGGGCGCCACTGGGGCCCGCACCGTGTGCTGGGTCGTGGCTTCGGTGCACCTGGGCTCCAGGCTCCACAGGGCCTTTGCCCTGTTTGTGCTCCTCACGGGAAGACTCTGAGGACCTTGGCCCCATCCGGGCCAGAGGGAGCACCCTGAGTTCTGGGCCAGCAGGCCACCCCTTCGCCCTACCGGCCCGTGCCAGCCTGAGTCGCCCTGAGCAGCACTAGGAAAGGCTCTGGACCTATCAAGGCCGGGCTCTGGAGCTCCGCCCCGTCCAGCCACTGCAGAACCTGATGAAGACACTTCTCCGTGTTGACATTTGGGCCCTGAACGGAGGCAGCGAGAAACCCCAGAGCAGGGCTGGCCTGGTGCTCAGGGGTGGGGCTGGAACAGGGCATGCCTGCCTGCTGCTTCCCAAACCCCAAGTGCCTTCTCTGGCTTTCTCCTCCCCCCACTCACTACCTTCCATATACATCTACCTATGGGCCCCTGAGCCCTGGGGCAAGTCCTGTGGGGGAAGGCAGCTTCATCCTCTGTCACCACGGGCACTTTTAGGCTGTCGTTTGCTCAAGGCCTCAGGGTCAAACAGTCAAACAGTGAGGTCCCACCACACCAGCTGCCAGCAGTCCAAGGGACTGTGGCCAGGTCTCCAGAGCTTGGCCTCTTAACCTCCAGCAACCTGGCCTGCCTGCCACTTGGGGCCTTGTCAAGAACTGTCCTGCCCCCTCAGACGTCCACTTCACTGGCTCTCCTTCCCTCATTTCGGTTGTTCATACTGTCTCCCCAGTACACCCACACTGTCTCATTCTGCCGTCCAAATTGATGGGGCCTTTAGTGTGCGCCAAGCGCTGGGCCCGCGGGTCAAGGGTGCCCACTCTTACACAGAAGGCCCTGCAGCGGAGGGGCTGGGCTTCCTCAGACGCAGGAGAGAGTAGCCGCTGGCTGCTCCTGGAGGCTTGAGCCGGCACACCAGAGCCAGCCTTCCAGAAGGAATGGCACTCCTTCAGAGACACCCAGCCCAGGTTGCCCCCTGGTCCTCACTGAAGAGTCAGCCCTGGCTCTGGCCGCAGGGAAGTGAAGTCACTCAGTCATGTCCGACTCTTTGTGACCCCATGGACTATAGCTTACCAGGCTCCTCTGTCCATGGGATTTTCGAGGCAAGAATACTGGAGTGGGTTGCCATTTCCTTCTCCAGGAGATCTTCCCGATCCAGGGATTGAACCCGGGTCTCCCGGATTGTAGGCAGATGCTTTACCATCTGAGCCACCAGGAAGTCAGGCCGCAGGGAGATACAGTGCAATTTGACTTCCGGCCAGTAGGTGGCGCCAAGGTCACGTGTTCCCCAAGAGCCCACCCCCTCCCCCTACCCCCGTTGATCCTTCAGCACCTGGGGCAGCTGCTCAGAACCACGTCTCCCCCAAATCCTGCCTTCTTCCGAGTCAGGCAGAGGTGGCATCCTTCCCTTCATCCCTCCAAGCCCTTCCCATCTGAGGGGCAGTTTGTGAAAAGAAAGCTTTGGGTCACCCAGGCCATGGGAGCATTTCCAGGCTCAGGGAACAGCAGGTGCTCAGGCACTGGGGCTGCTACTGGAGGGACCTGTCAGACTGGAGCCAGGCTGGGGAAGCCTCTGGCCAGTGATGAGCCAGCGTTGGGGTGGGAGCCAGACAGCGCCATTGTCCACGCTGGGCAGGTGCTGAGCTTCTGTGAGTTGGGAGTCGGGATCAAAGGACTGGCCAGTCCATCCTAAAGGAAATCAGTCCTGAATATTCACTGGAAAGACTGATGCTGAAGCTAACACTGCAATACTTTGGCACTTGATGATCAAATTTGGCATTTGACTCATTGGAAAAGACCCTGATGCTGGGAAAGATTGAAGGCAGGAGGAGAAGGGGACGACACAGGACGAGATGCTTGGATGGCATCACTGACTCGATGGATGTGAGTTTGAGCAAGCCCTTGGAGTTGGTGATGGACAGGGGAGCCCCTGTGGGTGAGATGAGACGAAGCTGTCTCCCTCGTTCTGGGCCACTCAGGGTGGGTCTCATGCTCTGTCCTGGAGCAAACCCCTGGGTGTCAGGAGTTTCAGGGATGCTCAACCTAGGGGCCCTCCCTGGGTATCTGGAGACTAGGGCGGTGGTCCTGGGAGCTCTTTAGAAGTCAGTGATGGGTTGAGGGTGGGGAATGAAGGAGAGGAGGTCTGTGGTGGCCCATGGAACCATT
This sequence comes from Bos indicus, assembly GCF_029378745.1. Classification (NCBI taxonomy): domain Eukaryota; kingdom Metazoa; phylum Chordata; class Mammalia; order Artiodactyla; family Bovidae; genus Bos; species Bos indicus. The sequence goes on along the minus strand of NC_091789.1, from coordinate 38,930,470 downwards.
CACCAAGAGGGGTTCAGCTGGGGTGGGTTTGGGGGAGAGACAGCGAGATTGGCTTTGAACATGGTGGTTTGGCACTGCCTGAAGGGATATAGAATTAGAACATAAGAGACACATTCCTCACCCTTCTCTAATCAGAAGAGTTAGCTCAGTGGCGAGTCTTTATTGAGCACTTACTGTGTGCCAGGCACCTGGATTAACTCCAGCCTCGACTATGAGGTAGTCATTCTCATGAGTCATCCCCTACTTTGAATACAGGTGGACCAACGCATCAGTTCAGTTCAGTCACTCAATCATGTCCGACTCTTTTCGACCCCATGGACTGCAGCACGCCAGGCCTCCCTGTCTATCAACAACTCCTGGAGCTTGCTCAAACCCATGTCCATCGAGTCAGTGATGCCATCCAACAATCTTATCCTCTGTTGTCCCCTTCTCCTCCTGCCTTCAATCTTTCCCAGCATCAGGGTCTTTTCCAGTCAGTTCTTTGCATCAGGTGGCCAAAGTATTGGAGTGTCAGCTTAAGCATCAGTCCTTCCAATGAATATTCAGGGTTGATTTCCTCTAGGATGGACTGATTTGATCTCCTTTCAGTCCAAAGGGCTCTCAAAAGCCTTCTCCAACATCACAGTTTAAAAGGATCAGTTTTTCGGTGCTCAGTCTTCTTTATGGTCCAACTCTCATATCCGTACATGGCTACTGGAAAAACCATAGCTTTGACTAGACGGACCTTTGTTGGCGAAGTTATGTCTCTGCTTTTTAATACACTATCTAGGTTGGTCATAGCTTTTCTTCCAAGGAGCAAGCATCTTTTCATTTCATGGCTGCAGTCACCATCTGCAGTGATTTTGGAGCCCCCAAAATAAAGTCTCTCACTATTTCTATTGTTTTTCATCTATTTGCCATGAAGTGATGGGACCGGATGCCATGATTATCGTTTTTTGAATGTTGAGTTTTAAGCCAAAATTTTCACTCTCTTCTTTCACTCTCATCAAGAGGCTCTTTAGCTCTTTTTCGCTTTCTGCCATAAGGGTGGTGTCATCTGTGTATCTGAGGTTATTGATATTTCTACCGGCAATCTTGATTCCATCTTGTGCTTCATCCAGCCTGGCATTTCACATGATATACTCTGTATATAAGTTAAATAAGTAGGGTGACAATATACAGCCTTGACGTACTCCTCTCCCAATTTGGACCCAGTCTGTTGTTCCATGTCCATTTCTAACTATTGCTTCTCGACTGAGGCATAGAGGCCATAAAAGTGAGCTAAGGTCACACAACCTTGTGCTTGACCTCTTGCTGGCCTCTGGGCAAGGAGGATGGCTCCCTGGGAATAGGAAGGCCATATGGGGACTGAGAAGAAGATGGTGGAGCTCTTCTCTACCTTTCCTTTGGTGAGCGCAAACTGTTGGTGTGAGGACAGAGGAAGAACACTGGGCCGGGGGGCACCCTGGATTGGAGTCTCAGCCTTGCAAGTGGTTCTCTTGCCTTTAACATCCTCTGTGCCTCTATTTCACTGAGTTAATTCCTTGTGAAATAGGAACCTGGGTAGTGGGGTCAACCCCTGGGGTTCACTGTGAGGGGCTACTAGGAAGTGGGGCAGGGCTGACACTTCTGGGGGACCGTGTCAGGCGGCAAGGCAAGAAATGGAGGGAGCCTGTGTCAAGGCAATTGAAGAAGGACAGGAAAGATGGAGGTTGGCAGTGGTGGACGGAACAGGGCTCTGTGAGGGAGACTAGGAGAGAAGCAGACCAGTTGAGGAGGTGAAGGGGGCAAGCCAGGCCCTCTGTCAGGACTCGAAGCCTAGCTCTTTCCTGCCAGCCACTGGGTGGGCCCATGGCAGCCATGTTCTCTACCCAACCCCAGCTCTGCCCAGGTATCCTTGTCTCCATCCCTGTCTCCTCAGGTGGGCAAGACATGGAGTATGGAGTGTTTCAGGAAGAAGCAAATAACCCGATTTGATTTCTTGAAGGTGGTTGTGAAAAGTGGTTCAGAGATTGGCCAGAAAAAGTGAACTTGCTCAAGAGGGCACTGTGGAGCCACTGGAGGGCTGTAGGTAGGATAGTGACAAGATTAGATTTTTGCTTGAAGAGAGTTTTCCAGTATTTTTCGACCCTATCTGATCTCTCTTGATAAATATAAAAATCTCATCTCTAGATTCCACCCCCCGACCCAGGCCCCACTGAGAGTTCTATAGTTCCCCTCATGCCAGGGAGCCAAGCCTGCCTCATGTGATGTTCCGAGTAGAGGCCCAGTTGCTTTTTCCTCAGTTGAGGCTTGTTGTTCAGTCGCTCAGTCGTGTCCAACTCTGTGACCCCATGGACTGTAGTACTGCTGTTTTCCCTATCCTTCACCATCTCCTGGAACTTGCTCGAACTCATATCCATCGAGTCAGTGATGCCATCCAACCCTCTCATCCTCTGTCGTCCCCGTCTCCTCCTGCTTTCAATCTTTCCCAGGATCAGAGTCTTTTCAAATGAGTCAGTTCTTCGCATCAGGTGGCCAAAGTATTGGAGTTTCAGCTTCAGTATCAGTTCTTCCAATGAATATTCAGGGTTGATTCCTTTAAGATTGACTGGTTGGATCTCCTTTCAGTCCAAGGGACTCTCAAGAGTCTTCTCCAACACCACAGCTCAAAAGCATTAATTCTTCAGCATTCAGCCTTCTTTATGGTCCAGCTCTCACATCCGTACAGAACTACTGGAAAAACCATAGCTTTGACTACACAGGCCTTTCTCGGCAAAGTAACATCTCTGCTTTTTAGTATGCTGTCTAGGTTGGTCATAGCTTTTCTTCCAAAGAGCAAGCGTCTTTTAATTTCGTGGATGCAGTCACCATCTGCAGTGATTTTGGAGCCCAGAAAAATAAAGTCTGTCGCTGTTTCCATTGTTTCTCCATCTATTTGCCATGAAGTGATGGGACCGGATGCCATGATCTTTGTTTTTTGAATGTTGAGTTTTAAGCCAGCTTTTTCACTCTCCTCTTTCACTTTTATCAAGAGGTTCTTTAGTTCCTCTTTGCTTTCAGACATACGGGTTGTGTCATCTGCATATCTGAGGTTATTGATATTTCTCCTGGCAATCTTGATTTCAGCTTGTGCTTCTTCCAGTCCAGCGTTTCTCATGATGTACTCTGCATATAAGTTAAATAAGCAGGGTGACAATATGCAGCCTTGACGTACTCCTTTCCCAATTTGGAACCAGTCCATTGTTCCATGTCTGATTCTAACTGTTGCTTCCTGACCTGCATACAGTTTTCTCAAGAGGCAGGTAAGGTGGTCTGGTATTCCCATCTCTTGAAGAATTTTCCACAGTTTGTTGTGATTCACACAGTCAAAGGCTTTAATGTAGTCAGTGAAGCAGAAGTAGATATTTTTCTGGAATTCTCTTGCTTTTTCTATGATCCAGTGGATGTTGGCAATTTAACCTCTGGTTCTTCTGCCTTTTCTAAATCCAGCTTGAACATCTGGAAATTCTCATTTCATGTACTGTTGAAGCCTTGCTTGGAGAATTTTGAGCATTACTTTGCTAGCGTGTGAGATGAGTTCAACTGTGAAGTAGTTTGAACATTCTTTGGCATTGCCTTTCTTTGGGATTGGACTGAAAACTGACCTTTTCCAGTCCTGTGGCCCCTGATGAGTTTCCCATATTTGCTGGCATATTGAGTGCAGCACTTTAGCAGCAGCATCTTTTAGGATTTGAAAGAGCTCAGCTGGAGGTCTATCACCTCCACTAGCTGTGTTCGTAGTGATGCTTCCTAAGGCCCACTTGACTTCACACTCCAGGATGTCTGGTTCTAGGTGAGTGATCACACCATCAGGGTTATCTGGGTCATTAAGACCTTTTTTGTACAGTTCTGTGTGTTCTTGCCACCTCTTCTTAATATTGTCTGCTTCTGTTAGGCCTATACTTTTTCTGTCCTTTATTGTGCTCATCTTTACATGAAATGTTTCCTTGGTATCTCTAATTTTCTTGGAGAGATCTCTAGTCTTTCCCATTCTATTGTTTTCCTCTATTTCTCTGCATTGTTCACTTACACATGAACAGGTATACGTATACATATAGCCACTCATTTTTAGATTTCCCTCCTGTTTAGGTCACCACAGAGCACTGAGTAGAATTCCCCGTGCTATAGCAGTCGGTTCTCATCAGTCACCTATTTTATACACAGTAGTGTATCTATGTCAACCCCAGTCTCCCGATTCATCCCGCCTACGCCTTCCCCCCTTGGTGTCCATATGCTTGTTCTCTCCATCTGTGTGCTTGTGCTTTATAGTCGACTTATACAGTGATAGTAACATAGCAACTGTATCTTTCTTTTGGTGAATACTTGTCTGGCATATCTTGTTAAGTTCTTTTTCTTTCAAACTTAATTTTTTTTACTGAGATATAATTCACATACCATAAAATCCACCCTTTAAAATGTACAATTTATTGTTTTTTTTTAGTATACAGATGGTCCCTGACTTAAAATGGTTTGACTTAACGATTTTTTGACTTCTACGCTGGTGCGAAAGCAATACACATTTAGTAGAAACCATGCTTTGAATTTTCAATTTTGATGTTTTTCCAGGCTAGCAATATGTGGTGCAATCCCCTCTCATGATGCTGGGCCATGGCAGTAATCTGAAGCTCCCACTCAGCTACTTGATCATGAGGGTAAACAACTGGCAACACTCATCAAAATTCCGTACCCAGATAGCCATTCTGTTTTTCACTTTCAGTTCAGTATTCACTTATATGAGATATTCAACACTTTATTATAAAATGAGCTTTGTGTTAGATGGTTTTGTCAAATTGTAGGCTAATATTAGTGTTCTGAGCACGTCGAAGCTAAGCTATGATGGTAGGTTAGGTGTATTAAGTGCATTTTTGACTTAGGATATTTTCAGCTTATGATGAGTTTATTGGGATGTAACCCCATCGGAAATTGACGAGATCTGTATTTACAGTTTACATCATCACAATCTAATTCCAGAACATTTTCATCACCCCAGAGGAAAATGCTGTACCCGTTAGTGGTAACTCTCCACTTCCCCTTCTCCAGCCCCTGGCAAAGACTGATTTACTTTCTGTCTCTGTGGATTTGACTTTTCAGATATTTTACATAAATGGAATCCTAACATGTGGCTCTTTGTGTCTGCCTTATTTCACTAAGCATAATGATTTCAAAGTTCATCCACGTTGCAACGTGTATCAGTACTTCATTTATTTTTATAGCTGAACATGTTCCATTGTATGGATAGATCATGTTCTATTTATCCACGGATTCACTGATGGACATTTAAGTTGTTTACACCTTTTAGCTATTGTGAATAATGCTGCTATGATCATTTCTGTGCAAGCTTTTGTGTGGACATACATTTTCAGTTGCCTTATTTGATAGAATTCACCAGTGAAGATTTCTGGAGTTGGATTTTCTTTGTGGGAAGACTTTCAATTACTATTTCAACTTATTTGCTTGTTATAAGCCTATTGAGATTTTCCATTTCATTTAAAGTCAGTTTTGATCATTTGTGTCTTTGTCCGTTTCACCCGAATTGTCTTAATTTGTTGGCATAACGTTTGCCTTATAATCGTTAACATTTTTTAGTTCAGTAGTAATGTTCCTCTTTTCATTCTAGACCTTGGTAACCTATTTTTTTTTTGCTCATTGCGTAGTCTAGGTTCCCCAACCAGGGACTGAACCTGAGCCTATGGCAGTGAAAGCACTGAGTCCGAGGTAGTCTTTTTTTTTGATCAGTCTAGGTAAGATCAACTGTGTTGGTCTTTTCAAAAAACCAACTTTTGTTTTCACTGATTTTCTGTAGTTTTCCTATTTTCTAATTCATTTCTGCACTTATCTTACCTCTGCTTGTTTCAGATTTAGTTTGCTTTTCTTTTTCTTGTTTATTAAGATTTATCATTTGGCCATTGATTTGAGACTTTTTTGTTGTTGTTGTTGGTATAGGCATTTAAAGCTCTAAATTCCTCTTGTAAACAATATATATTCAATAGTTGAATCTTGTTTTCTTGACTCTCTGATTTTTGATTGGGATGTTTAGACCATGAATATTTAATGTAGTGATTGATATGGCCGAATTTACATTCGCCATTTTGCTATTGGTTTCTCTGTATCTTCTGTCTTTTTGTTGCTCTCTTCCTCCTAGACTGCCTTCTTTTGTGTTAAATGTTTTTTAGTGTACCTTTTTTTCTTCTGTTGATTTTTAACTATATGCTTTTGAATTGAAGTTGCAGTACAATATATATCTTTTTTTTTTTTTTACAATATATATCTTAAGTAATTATAATCTACTTCATATTAACACTCATTTAATTTGGGTAAAATGTAGAGACTTTTCTCTAACATAGCTCCATTCCTGCCTTCCTCTTTTGTGTTATTAATGTCATATATATATTACATCTATATAGATTATCATAGGAACTTAACATGACAGTGTTATAGCTATTGCTTTATATCAATACAATCTTACTTTTTTTTGAAGAAGTTAGGAGAAGAAAGTTAGGAGAGACATTTGTATTAACCCAGATTTTAATCATTTTGGCTCCTCTTCATTTCTTCTTATGAATTCAACTTACTAACTGGTGTCAGCCTGAAGGACTTTTTTTTAGTATTTCTTGTAAAGAAGTATGCTGCTAAGTCGCTTCAGTCATGTCTGACTCTGTGCGATCCCAGAGACGGCAGCCCACCAGGCTCTCCTGTCCCTGGGATTCTCCAGGCAAGAACACTGGAGTGGGTTGCCATTTCCTTCTCCAATGCATGAAAGTGAAAAGTGAAAGTGAAGTCACTCAGTTGTGTCCGACTCCTAGGGACCCCATGGACTGCAGCCTACCAGGCTCCTCTGTCCATGGGATTTTCCAGGCAAGAGTACTGGAGTGGGGTGCCATTGCCTTCTCCAAAAGAAGTATAGTAGCAATGAATTCTCCCAGTCTTTGTTTACCAGGAAATGTCTTTTTTTAACCTTCAATTTTTTGAGGTATAGTTTTGCTAGATACAGAATTTTTGATGGATACTCTTCTTTTCTTTCAGCTCTTTGATTATGTCACTTCACTGTCTTTTGGCCTCCATTATTTCTGATGAGTAGTTAACTGTTAATTTTATTATGGTTTTCTTCTACATGGGTCATTTTTCTCCTATTCCTTTCAAAATTGTCTATCTTTGGCTTTCAACAGTTTGACTGCAAAGTGTCTATGACTATCTCTTTATCTTATTTGGGGTTCATTGAACTTCTTGGATCTGATTAATGTTTCTCATAAAATATTGGAAGTTTTGGTCTTGTTTCTTCAAATACTTATTCTGACCTTGTTCTTCAAAACCCCCCAATACACATATTTTAGAATGTTTCATATTGTTCCAGAGGTGTCTGAAGTGCTATCATTTTTCTCTCCATTCTCCAGATTGTATAGTGTATATTAATATTGTTGATCTATTTTCAAGGTCAGTAGTAATTTCTTATGACATCTTGAACCTACTCTTGAATACTTCTAAAGAAGTTGTCATTTCAATTATTGCACTATTTAAAGCTATTTTCATTTAGTTATCATTTCTTAATTTGTGTATCCATATTGAGACTCTCTATTTGTTGATTTGTTGTTGTCATCATACTTTCCTTTAACTCTTTAAACATGGCTTCCTTTAGTACTTTGAACCTATTTATAATATGTGCTTTGAAGTTATCATCTGCCAATTCTAGCATTTGGAAACACTCAGAGACAGTTTCTGCTGACTTCTTTCCCTAATGTGGATCATACTTTATTGTTTCTTTGCATGTTATACAATTCTTTTGTTGAAAATTGAACTTTTAAACAAATATTTATTTCTTTGGCTGTGCTGGGTCTTAATTGTGGCATGTGGGATCTATAGTTGTGGCACGTGTGATCTAATTCTCTGACTAGGGATGGAGCCTGAGACCCCAGCATTGGGAGTGTGGAGACTTAGCCACTGGACAACAAGGAGGTCCCCCCAAATTGAACATTTTAGACAATCAGATCAGATCGGATCAGATCAGTCGCTCAGTCATGTCCGACTCTTTGCAACCCCATGAATTGCAGCACACCAGGCCTCCCTGTCCATCACCAACTCCTGGAGTTCACTGAGACTCACGTCCATCGAGTCAGTGATGCCATCCAGCCATCTCATCCTCTGTCGTCCCCTTCTCCTCCTGCCCCCAATCCCTCCCAGCATCAGAGTCTTTTCCAATGAGTCAACTCTTCACATGAGGTGGCCAAAGTACTGGAGTTTCAGCTTTAGCTTCATTCCTTCCAAAGAAATCCCAGGGCTGATCTTCTTCAGAATGGACTGGTTGGATCTCCTTGCAGTCCAAGGGACTCTCAAGAGTCTTCTCCAACACCACAGTTCAAAAGCATCAATTCTTTGGTGCTCAGCCTTCTTCACAGACCAACTCTCACATCCATACATGACCACAGGAAAAACACAGCCTTGAATAGACGAATCTTTATTGGCAAAGTAATGTCTCTGCTTTTGAAAATGCTATCTAGGTTGGTCATAACTTTCCTTCCAAGGAGTAAATGTCTTTTAATTTCATGGCTGCAGTTACCATCTGCAGTGATTTTGGAGCCCCCCAAAATAAAGTCTGACACTGTTTCCACTGTTTCCCCATCTATTTCCCATGAAGTGGTGGGACCGGATGCCATGATCTTTATTTTCTGAATGTTGAGCTTTAAGCCAACTTTTTCACTCTCCACTTTCACCTTCATCAAGAGGCTTTTTAGTTCCTCTTCACTTTCTGCCATAAGGGTGGTGTCATCTGCATATCTGAGGTTATTGATATTTCTCCCGGCAATCTTGATTCCACTTTGTGTTTCTTCCAGTCCAGCTTTTCTCATGATGTACTCTGCATATAAGTTAAATAAACAGGGTGACAATATACAGCCTTGACGAACTCCTTTTCCTATTTGGAACCAGTATGTTGTTCCATGTCCAGTTCTAACTGTTGCTTCCTGACCTGCATACAGATTTCTCAAGAGGCAGATCAGGTGGTCTGGTATTCCCATCTCTTTCACAATTTTCCACAGTTTATTGTGATCCACACAGTCAAAGGCTTTGGCATAGTCAATAAAGCAGAAATAGATGTTTTTCTGGAACTCTCTTGCTTTTTTCATGATCCAGCAGATGTTGGCAATTTGATTTCTGGTTCCTCTGCCTTTTCTAAAACCAGCTTGAACATCTGGAAGTTCACAGTTCACATATTGCTGAAGCCTGGCTTGGAGAATTTTGAGCATTACTTTACTAGCGTGTGAGATGAGTGCAACTGTGCGGTAGTTTGAGCATTCTTTGGCATTGCCTTTCTTTGGGATTGGAATGAAAACTGACCTTTTCCAGTCCTGTGGCCACTGCAGAGTTTTCCAAATTTGCTGGCATATTGAGTGCAGTACTTTCACAGCATCATCTTTCAGGATTTGGAATATAGTTTCTATCAACTCTGGATTATGATATTCCCTTTACCCCTAGAAGTAGTTTTCAGTGTGTGTGTGTGTGTGTGTACTTGTTTCTTTGTTGTGTAACTTTTTTGCACTAAGTCTGTGAAACTGTACTGTCTCCCACCCCCAGCTGCAGTCAGTGGTGTCTCTGTTGAATTAAAAAAAAAACAGTTTAAAATGTAAGCCTGGTTTCCTAGGGGCTGCCGCATATCTGTCCAGCTTAGTGGCCAGTCAATGATTAGTCAGAAACTATGTTGAAAGATCTCAGGCCACTAAGGCTTGTGTGCTCTGATGTATCTGTGTGTGGGCAGGGGAGTTCTTTCAACGTTCAGGTTATTTTCAGGCCTTCCCAGGGTTTTCTTTCCCCTGACGCCTTTGAATCTCCTACATACATGTGTATAGCCTCAGTGTAGTCAGGAAACATGATTAGATTGGGACCTCTCCATTCTCCAACTAGTCAGGAACACGCTTGCCCCAACCACATTCACAACCTGTCTAGTAGAGCTGAGTTGTTGGCCCTTCCCTGTTGGTCTTCCCCCGAGAAGTTTATTTCCATTGACAATGTCCCTGGGTGTGGATATTCCCCACCAAATTGACTTAGCCCCCTTCAAACCTAGGCAGAGAAGCTGCTGGTTTTCTTGAGCTGCCTTGTACTGGTAGAACCTCCATGACAAACTGAGCTGGGAAGGATGGGAGCAACTCTAGGCCAGAATGCCACAGATTCCCACAGTTCAACTTCTCATTTTATTATATACCTTTGGTTAAGTTCTAGATCATAAAGGTATTTGTCAGCTTTGTCCAGCTTTATTTTTTTTTTTTTTGAGGTTATTTGTTGATATCCTCATTTGGCCATAGCTAGAAGTCCTGACTTTTCAATATTTTCCTTTTCTGTCCTATCATTTAGATGTACCAGTCTTTTAATTTTTATTTTTGTGTATTCTTCTTCTTCTTATTTTTTTTTTTTGGCTGGGCTGCGTGGCATGGGGGATCTTAGTCCCCCATCCAGGAATTGAGCCCATTCCCCCTGCAGTGGAAGTATGGAGTCTCCACCACTGCACCACCATGGAAGTCTCTAGATGTCCCTCCTACAAACTGCTTATGGGTGGATTTTTAAAAATCTTGTCTTCAATTGAAGAATTTAGTCGATTTTGTTTAGTGATGTTTGGCCTAATTTCTAAAATTTTATTTTATGCTTTCTACTTATTCCAATGTTTCTATTTCTTTATTTTCCTCTTTTGACTTTTGAATTGAGATTTTTTTCCTTGTTATTATATGATATTTTCCTCTACTAGTTTGAAAGTAGTATACTCTATTTATATTCTTTTAGCAATTACTCTAGAAAACCTAGCATGCATTTTTGTCTTAACAAAGCTTAAAGTTAATACTGATATGGCCATGAAGGAATAACATGGTCCAGAATTTCCCTCTCTCCATACATGATTGGAAAACTTGGCAGATATATGAATCAACCGTTTTAAGGTGGTGAAGACCTGGTGGTACCAGAGAGAAAGGAAACAAAAGAGGTGAACTCCACCACCAAGACTTTCTGACTGAGAGAGAAGAAGCATAAAAATGTAATCTGTAATGATAAAGAATCAGCCAATCAAAACAGACCCAGGGAATTTCCAGTCTATTATCTGGCACGTGAGGAGCCTGGGAGTCATCACTTGATGCCAACAACAAGAAAATGTTGAACAAACTGAAAAACCAACAACTGTTTTTAGATCCATTAGAGAACAGAGGTCAAATGGCAAAGTATTGCTCACAAAACTGAAGAAACAGACAGGTGGATACAGAAAACCACAGTTTACCAGAGCAGAAACTTGTGAGTGGGTACAGTGTTGGGGTAGGAAAACCTGAGCTTTAACTAATGATTTGCTGGAGGCTAGTGTGGAGAAGTATGAGAGTTAAAAACTGCAAGGAGCCTAATCTTAGGGAGGTTCTCACCTCCTACACTTCTGTGAGTTTTACCTCTAGGAGCCCCATCAGATTCTCAGAGTGAATACTGGAGAACAATCTCCTCATGTTTCCAGTTGGGGGAGAGGGGAAAGTTGATACTTTGAAATACACCAGAGCATTCTGTTCTTAACAAAGCCTGCTCTGAAGACAAACCATTATACCAGAGTCTGACCTATTGGGGTTTTATTAGAGTCTAAGGGACTTGGGGGAAGGGAAATATCCAACTTCAGCCCCCTGTAGCCATCCTAGCCCACCTTGGAGAGGGGGCACTGATAAGCACTTGCGAAGATCACAACCCAGAAGCACAGGCTCACCAAAACACTGAGAGCTAACCATTGGACTGCAGAACACTTCCCCTTCCACCACTAGTAAGTAAAGACCTCCTTCCTGCAGCTCCTTTATCCAGGACATCGTGCCTGACTTTCAACCAAAAAATTGCAAGGCACACTAACGGGCAAAACCCTCCACAGTTTGAAGAGACAGAGCAAGCATCAGAACCAGACTCAGCTATGGCAGGGATGTTGGAATTACCAGACCAGTCATTTCAAATACTGTGATAAATACGCTAAGGGTTCTGATGGAGAAGCAGATATCATGGAAGAACTTGGCCATAATTAGCTACAAGGCAGGATGGGAAATCAAGTTTCTGGTTGGGAACCAAGATTCCCCATGAACCTTTGGAGATTTTACTTCTAAAAGGGTCAGAAATCCAACACAGATTTAATTGAGCTAAAATTGAGGTGTGGGCAGGGCTGCATTCCTTGAAGAGTCTCAAGGAAAGAATCAGTTGTCTTGCCTTTTCCACCTTCTAGAGAGCACCCACATTCCTTGGCTGGGTCCCCTTCATCTTTCTTCAAAGCCAGCAGTGTTGTATCTTGGAATCTCTCTGACTCTGACCTCTTTTCTATCATTGCATCTCATCTCACTCTCCTGTGGCCCTCTTTCCCTTATAAAGATGCATTTAGGGCCCACCTGGGTAACCCAGGACAATCTCCCCATCTCAAGATCCGTGACTTAATCACATCTGCAGAGTCCCTTTTTGCCATATGCACAGGATTCCAGGATTCCCATGAGGCCATCTTGGGGTGGGGGGCAGGATACTGTGCTGAAGACACCTGTTGAGAGCACAGCACCACCCTTCAAAAGTCCTGGCTTTATGTGTGGGCCCAGGCGGTATCTCCCATCCCATGATTGGTGTCTGGAAAGCCATGGAAAGCTGTCTCAGGAGAAAGGATGGGCTCTGGCTCCTGGGTGTAGATGCCCCTGGGTCAGGTGCTGGCCCCAGAGCTGACTTACTTCTCTGGACTCAAGTATCATTCCTGATCTTGGAGGCTTTCACTTGTTTCCCTACCAGCTCAGCCATTCATGCAAACAGGTTTTTAGGTTCATTCTCCATTTTAAAGGTTCTGGACCAGGAGGGTGGCTCTAGACATGTGGGCCACATTGCCCATAAAGTCTCCAGTGACTTCTCACACCGTGCTTGTTTCTGCCCACCCTCCAGCTCCCTTCCACTTCCAGCTGTGTCTCTGTCAACGGGAATTGTGACTTTAGAATGGCTGCTCCAGCTCCAGTGTGCAGAAGGCCCTGGAGGAGGCCAGAGAGGAACAAGGCCCTGCTGTCGCTTCAGGTGACCCAGTGGCCTCCGCATGCTCCCCCAGCCCCCAGCCCCAGCCTCTGGAGTCCCAACTCCACCCTGTGTCAGCCAGAGGGCCGCACGCTGGGACGAGCAGTCTTCCCACATCCCTCACCAGCTTGGGTCTTCCTGTGGCTCCATCTCCTTGTCCTGGGGCTTGGGTTTGGCTCCGCACTGAGTCTCGGGGCTCAAGTGCCCACCCCTCACGGTCACACCCGAGCCCTTGCTCCCCTCGTCTGTTTGCCACCCTGGGGACCTGACGTCATTTGCTGCATCACCAGATCTCAGTGCCTCCCTCCCACTCTGGGAAGCTGACCATGAGCAGGAGGCCTCTGACTTGCAGCTGCATGCTAGTCTGCAGCCTGCGCCCTAGTCCCAAGCCATGGGGCACGGAGTTGGAGTTCAGTGGCTTGTGAGTACAGGAGGGGTTCAGCCAGAGGCTGGGCAGTGTGGATGCTGGATGGCACATGACAGTGGTGACAGGGTGTGGTGTGCGAATCCCCCATGCACCCCCTTCCCCAGGCCTCCCTCCCCACCTTCCCCTCCAGACTCTCCAAGGTGCTCAGGATCTCAACAGAAACCATTTATTGAGGAACAATTAAAGAAAGCAACCACGCTGTGGATTCCCCAGGGTGAGATGGCCTGGCCACAGGGACTGCTGGTCCCAGGCTGGGTTCGTAAACCAAGAGGGTGTGTGTGTGCAAGTGCTGATACGTGGACACACAGACATACATGCACACAGGCTGCTCATCAGGGAGATGTACTGCAGTGAATGACCGTGTGTGTGTGTGTGTGTGACGCTTGGCCCTTTCCCCACCCCCCAATCCAACCAGGGCTGCGTGGGACCCACAGCAGCAAATTCCAGGCTGTCTTCTCCCCCTCCCCACCCAGCTCTTGCTTAGACCCCCATCTCCTCCGGCGGCAGTCTGACCACCCTCAGTCACAAAGAGCCCCAGTGATCCTGTCAAGACATCTGGGGGAAGAGGAAAAAAAAAAAAGCATCTTTTCAAATGTCAAGTGGATAAACAGTCAGGGCGCCAGATGTGAGGCCAGGAACCTGCCCAGCGGCTCCTGGTGAAGAGCGCACCCAGACACGGATGGTCCCTGTGGCTGCGGGGTGGCTGCTGAGTCTCCAGGTCATGTCCCCTGGGAGTCCCCCCCCCCCCCCATCCCAGGAGACCTCAGGCCCCTGTGGAGGAGCAGCAGGTGACTATGCTGGTGGTGGTGGTGGTCTAGCCATGGGGCAACAGGAGTGGGGCTGGGAGCAGGTCCCTGTGGCCATAAGAGGCCCATGTGCTTCCTGAATGGGAGACCCCGGGGAGGCTCGGGAGTTGGCCAAGCACACATCTCCTGGGCCCTGGGAACCGGCAGCCACCTGGAATCGTCCCTCGGAATGGGAATCCACCCCCCACCTCCAACCACCCCCCACAAAAGAAAAGTAACAGTCGTAGAACAGGCAGGTTCTGGAGCGGGGTTCCGCCCCAAAGTGGCGCGGGTCAGGCCGGTGGCCCCAGGCCTGGCCCGTAGGCACGTTTAATAGGATTCCCCGTGGATGTTTCCAGTGGGTAGGACAGGGCTGTCCCCACCGCCACCCTGGAGGGGGTCCCCAGCCTCTGCCTCATCCCACAGCCCCGAATGAGGTATTGTGCTTTCCCCCCACCTCCCCCCACCCCGCCCCCGCTTAGGCCAAGCCCCCTCTGGCCTCCTCCCCAGCACGTGGGTGGCTGGGCTGGGCACACCCGCTGGAGGGTGCCCTGGGGCCCTATGTGGCATCCAGCTCAAAGACACCATCGCTGGTTGGGGTGGTGAAGAAAGAGGGGGGATCAGAGGCGGCTGACTCCTGCCCCCCGCTGCCCCTCTCCCGGGCACGGCGCTCTTCCAGCTGCAGGCTGCGCTCGAAGTCCAGCAGCTGCCCCATGAAGCTGAAGTTGGGCGAGATGTTGGACTTCTTCCTCTTGACCAGATCGTAGGCATCGTTGAGCGAGAGGTGCAGCTTCTGCATGAGGTAGGCCACGGTGACAGTGACGGACCGGCTGACACCCGCCAGACAGTGAACGAGCACCCCGCAGTTCTGCGACAAGGCCTCGTCTAGTGGGGGCAGATGGGGGCCCTGTGTGAGATGGCCCATCACGGGGATCACATCCTAGGAGTTGCCTGGCCCCAGCAGGGCCATCCTGGGCTGGGCCCAGGGGGAAGGCAGGCCTGGGGGGGCTGGGGAAGGAGTGGGGAGGGCGGAGTGGACTCACCAATGAACGCGATGGCCTCCGGAAAGAACTGGGACAAGTTCTGGCTCCAGTGGTCCGAGATGGGGATCTGCTTGTAGTGAAAGTCGCCATTCTTCTCGAAGAGGTTGGGGAGGTTGGGGGTGACATTGAGGATGTAGCGGATGCCCAGCTTGGCCAAGCTCTCCACGTTGGCTGAATCACGGGCACTGCCCAGGTACAGGTTGGGCAAGATCTGGACAGGGAAGGACGGCAGCAGCCCCGCTGGGGGGGGTGTGGCGCCCTCAGAATCCAGGCCGCAGCTCATGGCATCACGGTCAGGCTCGGAATCCACATCAGAGCAGTCGGAGCCCAGGCACAGGCCCCCCAGCCCCACCACTGGGCTGGGCAGTGGGGCCATGCTCGGGCCCCCCTGGCGGTCGAGGCTGGTCTCACAGAGGTGAGGGCACTCGGCCTGGAATCTGCTGAAGCCACCTGGGAGAGGGGATGAAACGAGGGGCCCATTGAGGTAGCCTCCCGGGCAGCTAAGTGCCCTGGCTGGGGTTAGGGATGCAATCCTAGATCCTTCTGATGCCTGAAGAGGTGGGTGGGCAGATGTACCCAAGGGGCACTCAGGAGTGAGCAGCCTTGACCTACGTGGTGTCCCAAGTGGTGTCTCTGGAGCCGGTCCTCTGGACGGCAAACCAAAGAGGATCTCACATCCCTGGGGCCAAGCCAAGGCGGGCGTGAGGGCTCAACACGTAGTGCCAGCCTTGGGAAGGACAGCAGGCATCAGTTAAAGACGAGGAAAGGTTCAGATGTGAGTTGTCTGCCTGAGTGATTCCGGAGATCAGGGGCCAGGGCACAGCCACGTCTGCGTGCTCTTCAGAGAGCCTGGGAGAGTGTATAGCGTGCCACCTGGATGTTCCCAAGGTGCTCAGAAGGGAACATCTCCATCTCCAAATAACTACTATTTTCCTCGGACTTGGGGGGGTGGGCGGCGCTAGAAATCCAACAGGTTCTATATTTCTATATCTCTGCACATTCAGAATTGAGCAAGGGAGGACAGTACAATGACCCTCCTCAATGGGGAGAGGGGTCTAGGTTCCTGGAAATCCTGTCTCTATCCTGGATCTCTGAGGCAGAGGGTGTGTTTGGCTTGGCAAGGAGCCAACACGTCTGTGTCTGTCCATCGCCTCCCCCAGCCCTGCGCTGACCATGGCAGGGGGAGGGGAAGCGGGGAAGGTCTCTGCCGTTGCAGCTTCTCTCCCTGTCGTCCACCCCCCCGCCCCCGCCCCGCCAGCCCCCGTCTTCCCCTCCCCCTTCCAGACCCTTCGGTGAGCAGGGGAGATTTGTCCTGGGGCTCCAGCCTCCTTCACCCATGGCTGAGCAGCTGGGGGAGGGGGGCGATAGGGACCCGCTGGGGTTCCCGGAGCCAGGTCAGATCAGATTCTCCCATTTTCCAGGCTCAGAAACTGGGGCTCCCAAGAGTGAAGGGCTTCCCCAAGGTCACGCTCAGAGGAGGACAGACTCTCATCTCCACTTTGGACCACAGGAGGTCGGGCTCGCCCATGATCAGATGGATTCGGATGGCCCTCCGAAGGTGGGGTCCTGTGCTCCCCGGGCAGGGGTCCTCCCCAGACGGGTGCCCACCCGCCGCCCACCACCGGTACCTACCCTGTAGGTAGTAGGCCAGGTAGCCTTCCTCCCGAAGCTTCTGCAGCAGAGTGCCCAGCACCGAGTCGGCCTCCCACTCCTCGGCCTCGGCCTCGGTGCGCCGGTGCCGGCCCCCGCCCTGGTCGTACAGGAGCACCGGGGCGGGGGGCGGTGGCTGCAGCGGCGGCCCCGGTAGTAGCGCTCGCACCGACAGGCTCCCTCGCCGCAGGCGGCGCAGCAGCAGCGCGGGCAGGGCCACGCTCAGCGCCCCACCGATGCGCGCCGACTCGTAGAGCTCACGGCTGCGGCAGTCAAGCAGCAACAGCCGCGGGCGCGGGGGCGACAGCTCCCGGCGCAGCCACAGGCACGAGCGGCCCAGACCCTCCATGGCTTCGCGGCTCCCGGCACGTCGGGCTTCCGGAGCTGCGGAGAGAGGGAAGGCACGAGACGTGAGCCCGCGATCTGCGCGCCCAGAAACAGGGCGCCTGGGGTCTCGCGGGGGAGTCCCTCTATCGCCGGATCTTCTCCTGCCTCTCCCACGGCATGCCCAAAGGCACCCCCGTGCGCCCCAAGAAAAATGCCCCAGGCAGCCACTCGAGTGCCCCACCGGAGAAGGGAAATGCGAGAGGTGCCCCAGCCGAGCAAGGCTGAGCGTCCGACGGCCCCCTTTGAGAGCCGCTAGGGTCCCTCCTGGCCCTTCGGAGGAGTTCAGACCCCTTCCTGCGTCTCTCACGCCCCCGATCACCCCCCGCTTTTCAGCTTCCGACTGGGGGGGACCGCGTGCGCTGAGGGGCGGCGGGGAGAGGGGCTCTAGGCCGAGATTGTCCCCACGGCCCGCCGGGGCCGGGGAGATAAAGGCGGTGCCCAGGCGCTGGCCCTCGGCAGGCGGGACCTCTCGGGGCTGCCCGACTCCACCCGGAGAAAACAAAAGGAGAGACCTGGAGCGTGATCCCGCGGCGAGCGATCGCTCGCGGATGTCCTGGACACAGCCACCGCGGCTCGAGGGGCGTCGTTCCCGGGCTGGGTTGCCCCGGCCCCGGCCACTGGGAAGAGGGAAGGATGGCAGAAAGAGCGCGCCGCACGTGGAGACAAGTCCACCGCCGCCTGCGCGCACCGGCAGCTTCCTGGCACTGCGACCCAGCTTCCCACCTTGGAAGCCAGTTGCCTTTGGACGTGGAGTTGCCTTTGGAGGGGCGGGGCGGCGGGGGCGGGCTCAGGGGGGCCAGCGAGCCAACGGGTGCCCTTGAAAGCTGGTGAGTGGGCCCCGCAAGTGGCCCGCTGGGCCGGGGCTTCCACCCAAGCGGGACAGGGCCAGGGGCAGAGGCCAAGGGCAGGTCAGGGGCCCAGCAGGGGACCAACTGCAGCTCCCCTGGCCGGCGCCAGCCAGGCCCCTGGAGGCAGGGGGAGGGGTGTGGACAAGAGCCCTGTGCCCCAGCCCCAGAGGCTACCTCCAGCCAGGCTCACTTGGGGTGCCCCTGGACCATCTGGTCCTGGGACTGGACTTCAGTGGCTTCATCCATATAACAGGCTCATCACCACGGCTGCCAGGGAAATGGTGGAGGGGAAAAGAAAGCGGAACCACAAATCTACTGCTGCCTTCTGGCCAGAACTCGGCCCAGGGCTAGCTGGAAGGCTAGGCAGGCAAAGGGCAGCTTTGGGGCACCCCAGTAGCTTCACTGGCATGAGCCAGGCCAAAGACTCCAAGAGCCTGCCCTACTGATCCTGGAAGTCAGCCTGGCTTCTCGGGTTGCCGCCTCCCTAGTCAAGAGTCAAGGCGTTTCTACTGAAATGTCTCTCACTTCTGTACTGTCCCCTCTGCCCCTGTGCTGGCCCAGGTCGCCATCAGGGCTTTCAAAGCCCTCTCCCCATCTCCAGGCCTGTTTGCCTCAACTCCCCTCAGCCCTGCCCTGCAGCAAAGGCTCCACAGTGGCCTCCAGAACCTTCTGTGGACATAGGACGATGAACCGGCAGGGCACACTTGGGCCCTTGCTTGCAAGGCACTCCCAGGCCAGCAGGACAGGTCAGTAATAAACCGAGGGATGGAATGAGAGAATACCAGGTGTGATAAATTCTGAGACAATGAAATGAGGTGGCGGAGCTTCTGAAAAGTCTGGTCTATGTCCCCCCCTTTTTTTTCTTAAAGCCCTAAAGCAAATAGGCCAGTTGAAGGAAAGTGTACAGCAGATAAAAGAAAGCTCATACAAATGAATCAAAAAGTTGAGACTCTTATAGGTACATGGGCAAGGAACCAGAAAAGACTGCATGAAGGAGCACATGCAACTGGTGCAAGGCATTTGGAGAAAGGTACAACTTCAGGCATGGGAAGGAAAACAAATTTAAAAGCCCAGCTAACAATGACAGAAAACAAGGTAACACTTCCAATGTTCTCAGACTGAGAATACCCATGTGAGATGGGCATGCTACTCTGTTGCTGATTGCTAGAGGTATGCTGGTGTGACTCTTTTGGAAATTAACTTGGTAATATACATCCAGAGCTGGGAAGAACCCCACACTGGGAATGTACCCCAAGGAACTAAGTAAACAAAGGTAAAGCTATGCACACAGGATGGGTACCATAAGAGAGGTAACTAAGGAGTGAAAGGTGCAAAACTGCTGGAAGGTCACTGATCAGAACATAAAGTAGGATAGGAAAAGGCAGGAGGTATTGCTGGGGAGAGGGCAGGTCACAGAGAGCCAGGTTGCCTCAAAGGGGCCTCCGGTTGCCCCTTCCTACCCTGCCTCCCTTCCCAGCCCAGTGGGCCACTAGTCCCATCACCTGGCTCCAGGGGCCCTGGGCAGCTAGGCTGGGTCCCCTCGCCCCTAGCCTGGGCTGCCTCCTCTGCAGCCTGTCCTGATTCTATTCCTTCTTCACTCCCCCTCCCCCAGGTTTCTGTCTCCCTCCTCTGTGCTCCAGACCTCAGTTCCCTGAGGTTACCAGCTAGGCTGGAGCCGAGTTGGGGGGGTTGTGTGTGTGCATTTCGTTTCTCTCACATCCCAGTTCCCACAGGCAGAGGTGGGAAGCCACCAGGCCCGGGGCGGGGGTGGGGGGGGGTGGGGGGGGGTGGTCCCTCCAGGCCTGCTGCAGCTGTGGGCAGGACCCCGGAGTGGGCTGGGGTTGAAGGCACCCAGGGGTTCCAGGATGTGCCAGCCTGGTGTGTCTGGCTTGGCCAAGTCGCCAGAGTTGGGGTGGCCGCCCTGCACGGGGAGGTAGAGGGAGAGACACACCCCCGCTCCTGCCTGGTGCTGTGGTCTCAGGGGGTTGGAGAGAGGGTCACCCTGCGGTGCCAAGGCCTGCTTTCTGGAGACGGCTCCCTGCGGGAGGGGACCAGCATCAGGCCAGGGAGGCAAATTCTGCCCCTGGGCGGGGGTCGTGCGGGTCTGCCCCTTGCCCAGATCTCTGCTGGTCAGCCGCGCGAGAGTGAGCCTTCAAGGGGAGGCGGGGGGCGTTCAATCACCAAAGTGCTCGCTGCCCAGCGCCAACAGCGCCCGCTGCGCCAGCAGCAGGAAGACATCCTGGAACCTGTTGCCACCTCCGCAGTGCAGGGCTGAGCGCCGCCAAGCCCCCCTCCCCCGACCCTCGCCGGCCCCCCCGCAGCGCCGGCTGGGGTAGGGGCGCCGACCCTGGGCCCCGCACCCACTCCCCAAGCGCGCGCGCGCTCCGGGCGCGCAGTGGCCTCCCCAGGCCCCCTCAAGCGGGCGGAGCTCGGCTGCGCGCTTCCTGTAGGATGGGCGCTGCGCCCGCTGCCCGCCCTCCTCTCCTGCAGGGCGCCCCTGGCCTCCGCCCAGCCCAAGCAGTGCCCCTCGGAGGCCGCGGAAACGCCGCTGCCCGTAGGCCTCTAGCGCGCTGCCCATGCGCCCCCGGGGCCCGGGAGCCTCCTGAGAGCGGCGCCCCGCCTGCCCCCCCACGCCCGCCCCCACCCCCAAACACTTGGGTCCCGCCGGCCCAGTGGCGGCAATTGGGCCGTCCAGCCCGGTTAGAACTCCCAGCCACAGCGCTCCGGGCAAATCCAGTGTCTTTTCCTCCACATCCACTTTCCGCGGTGATGGCTCTCTGCTTTGCCGGGTCGGCCTCCTGGCGGGACTGGGAGTTCCTCCAAGGCAGGAGCGGGTGTGTGCCCGGCCCCGAGCTGGCCCCAGCCCCCCAGGGAAGGGCCTGGCATGCGGTGCTCACGGAAGAAATGCTCGTGAACAAAGAAGGCATGAATGAATGAAATCAATTGTTGCACCAGGGAGCCCAGGGGGGTGGCTTTCTCCCTCAGCGGGTCACTCACCCAGACACACAGAAGCACACGTGCGCACGCGGTTCCTCCCCCCGCCGCCCCCCCACCGCACAGGCAGGTGGACACACACACACACACACACACACACACGGACGGGCACACACACGGGCACTCCGACTCCTGCCTCCAGGAAATCCACCTACTACGTGCGTGCCAACACCTGGGGCCCCTTTGGCCGCAGCTGGGTGGCCTCCATCTCAATTGCCTGCCTCTCCCTTGCCCTCCCCCATCTAAGTACGGTACCTTGCACCCCAGTGCCTTCCTTATCTTTTAGGGACCAGGCCAAGTCAGTCGCTGGGGAGACTCGGGGCCTGTTTAGGGAGCCACCTGGGGGGGCCTCAGGGTGGTGAACCGCTGCTGCAAAGGCAAGCCAGTGGCGCCTGGCAGAGATGCCACCAAATGCTGCAGCCTCCAGAACCGGTGTGCCAGGTGTTGGAGGGAGGGACTGAAATGTGTTAGAGGACGTGCAGGGCTATGTGCCATGGGGGCAGGCCAGGGTGCCCAAGAGCCAGAATCCCGCAGGTGTGCACATATTGGGGGTGTACGAGGTGCAGGCCTGGGGAGCCAGCTGGGCTTCAGGAGTGCGGCGACGGCCTCTGGGCGGGGGTTCCTGTTGGGGCTTCGTCCAGGGGTGGGTAGATGTCAGCATCTCTGGACTGGGAACGTGGGTGGGGTGTCTGTGATGAGCATATGGGGAGTTGGAGATGGTGCGGGCCGGCGAGGGGAGCTGTGTTAGTGCAGATATCCCAAGGATGTGTTGGGTATCTATGTGTGTGTGTGCGTATGTGTGTGTGTGTGTGTGTGTGTGTGGTGTGAACGCGCGCGCACGCTCACGCGCGCCTGGGTGTGTACTGAGGCGTGGCAGCGTCTGGGATGGGTGCTGGCCTGAGTTGGGGACAGTAGTCGATGGTGACTTAGCGGCTGCCGGGGCGTGCACTGCAGGGCCCTGGGTCCGCGGTGCACTGTTTGTGCACGCGCGTGTGTCAGGGGGTGTGCGTGGCCATCGACACGGGAGGTGCACGGGCGGGCGCACTGAGTGGGTCTCCCAGGGGCGCGTGCGTCGGCCTGACGGGGTGCGCGCTGGAGAGACTTTGGGGGCGCAGGGCGGAGGCGCACACACGTCGGGGGGGCGGCCAGGCTGGGTGGGGGTGGGGTGGGTGCCCGGGCGCCGCGTGCCCAGCTCACCTCCGTTCCGCTCGGCTT
The DNA here is from genome assembly GCF_029378745.1 of Bos indicus. Taxonomy (NCBI): domain Eukaryota; kingdom Metazoa; phylum Chordata; class Mammalia; order Artiodactyla; family Bovidae; genus Bos; species Bos indicus. The sequence goes on along the minus strand of NC_091789.1, from coordinate 38,908,104 downwards.
CCTGCGCCGGCTCCGCGCGTCGCGGCCGGGAAGTTTCCAAAAGCCGGGCCGGCGGGAAGCGCTACCGCCGCGGCCGCCGCGCGCCACCGGAGCCTCGGGCGGCGGCCTCGCCTGGAGCCGAGGGGCTGCTGCCGCCGCCGCCGCCGCCGCTGCGGAGGGAAACTCCAAATCCCGCCTCCGCCGCCGCCGCCTCCTCCCCTCCTGCCGCCGTCTTCTCCGCCCCCTGCCCAGGAGGGGCAATGTCGCCGGCGGAGGCGCGCGAGGAGGGAGCGGGGAGGGGCCGCGGCCTGCCCGGCGTCTGCTCCCACCTCCCCCGCCCGCCTGCCTCCCACCTGCCGCCGCCGCCCGCTCTGCCCCCGGCGGCCCCTCTCGGCGGGGGCGGGGGGATGCCCCAGCAGCCCCGGCTCCCAGCCGCCTCGCCGCGGGGTCTCTGAGCCTGGGCCACCGGAGTTGGGTGGGAGGCCCTGACCTCAGTTGGGCCTGGGCTGGGCTGCCTGGAACAGTCCGCCCTGGCACTCCTGCGGCCATCGAGGACCAGACACAGCTCGGCCCCAGGGGCCACCTCCTGATGTCCCAGGGGCTAAGGTGTAAGGTCCGGGTGAGAGCATCCGAAGCGCCCAACCCGCGGTCCCCTGACTCCTGTCTTCTGCCATCCTCCCGTATCAGATTCTGGCTCCTAGAGCTTTGGGGCCTGAGTGCCTGGAAGGGGTGCGGCCAGGACGGTGGGGGTGGGTCAGGGAGGAGGTGCTGTCTGCAGGCCTGGGGTGCTTTCCTCTGGCCCTCGGGCCAGGGCCCCCCACCATCACGGGCCTCCTTTGGTTTTTACACCCATCTGGCAGTTGGAGGAGACGGGTCCCCTGCTATAGCTAGGGAAACTGAAGCAGTGGTTTCCCGGGGGTCACGCCGCTGTGTGGTGACAGGGCCAGAGTGGAGGGGGATGCAGGGAGGGCTGGGATGCCAGCGGTAGCCTAAATCCCCCTGAGTCATCACCCCTGGGAAAGAGAGGACAGAGGCTGCGTGTTTGGGGATGGAGCAGACCTCACCATCTCCAAGGGCCCTCACCAGCTTTGCAGCAGTCTCTCTCCAAGGTGTGGGAGCTGGGGCAGGGTCCAGATGCCACCAGCCTGGCAGGCCCAGCCTGCCCTTTGGCCTCCTTCAGCCCTCATCACGTGCCTGCCCTTGCCACCCTCCCCTCTCCAGCGCCTGGGCCTTTCGGGGCTACCGTCACTGGCAGGTGCATCTGTGGGCCGGGCTGATCGTTCACCTCCCATTCAGCAGCAAGGCCCCAGGGGCTGGCGTGGAATCAAACTGCCAAGACGATGGCATGCAGGTGGGCAAACGAAACCCATGGTGGTTTGGGTGGATCCTGCCACTCTACCCTGTGCTTCTGTGCCGTCCACGCTGCCAACTGTCCTGGAGTCAGAGGGCCCTTTGCTAAGATAGCAACCTGTGCTTAAAGGCATGCCGTTCAGCAATAGGACCATTTTGATCTGTCAAAGGGGCAAAATACATGGTAACCAGAAAAGATGGGGGCCAGCTCCCCTGGGGACCCTCCCATTTGGGGAAGACACATGGCAGCCATGCCCCTGGCTCTGGGCACTCGGCCCCCTGCAAAAGCTTAGGGAGCTGACTCACAGAGGAGTTTCTTGAAAGGTTGGAGAACTACCCCCACCCCCCGCCCAATTCTGTGCTTTAGTGACTCAGGGCTGAACGGCTGGAGGAGGAACATTTGGACTGGATGATGCCACCCTCACCCCTGCAGAGCTGCTATCCCAGCCCTCCCACAGGGCCTCTGCACTCCAGGCAACAAGACCCACCCAGCACTGGACGCGAAGAAAGCTAACCTGAACCACCGGGCCAGTCCCGGGAGCTCCGAGGACACAGACCTGGTCCGCCTGGGAAAATGGGGGCCACCTGCCTCATTCTCAGGGGCTTGGCTAGCCAGGCCTAGCCTGTGATCCTGTTGAGGGATGAGCTGGAGAACCTTCTCGAAGAGGACTTGAGTGAGAGGCCAGCCATGTCAGAACTGAGGCTGTTTTGAAGGCATAGCTGGGCCTGCCTCTGAAGCAGCCAAGCCTGCATGCTCAGGTCCTAACAGAAACCTCATGGTGGGTTCTCCTCTGTGGCCTCCCTGATTCTTCCACTGGGAACCCCCCCAAGCCCCCCACCCGCCCCAGACACGCAGCAGAAATTGCCTGTGCAGGGTGGAGGAGCAGAAAACTGGGCAGTGGCCGGGATGCGCCCCCGTGCACCGTGGCTGAAGGTGGCCGTACCTGTGAATATGCAGCTTTTCCAGGTCCTGATTCTGGGTCACTTTTCAGACAATTGAAGCTTTGAAGAAAGGCCCGTCTCACTGGGTCCTTGCATGGAGGCCCTGGCGTCCCCAGAGCACTGGCGTTTGGGTGCACGTACACGTGAGCCTTTATTTCTGGGCAACCATTGGGTCCCACCGAGCGCAATATCCTCCGCTGAAGCCATTTGCTCACATGACAACCGCCCCCCAGGCCGCCGCCGCCCCTCCACCGCTGGGGAACTGGCTTCACTGCCCCTCCCCCCTCAGAGGCGCGTTAGCCAGCATCTTCTGGATGCATCTCGCGCTACCAGTTGCCATGCCTCCGGGAGCACATCCTAGGCCCTGTTCCGGGGCACCCCACTTGCCCACCGCAGCCCCCCTGGCAGGACCACCTGCGGGCATTGGAAACCAAATAACCCAGTGATGGCTCTCAGATTGGCGCTTGAAGCCCAGGTGAAAGGGACAGAGAAGACAGGAGGGAGGCAGTGTGTGCAGCGCAGCAGCGATTGATTTCTGAGGGGCCAGGACCTCAGGAGCCATTAACATCCCCATTCTGGGAGGCCTCCCGTTCAGGTTCGATAACCTGGTTATCAACCCCCTCTGGCCAGCCGCGCGGGCTCCCGGTACTTGTCTTCCCAAGAAGCCATGCAGCACGCGTGTCGGGATGTACGTTTCAGATGATATAATTCTTTTACTGGGAGATAGCCAGACTCCCATGCCCATTGGCTGGACCGGCAAAGGGAGGCGGGAGGGAACTGGGGGCCAGTGGTGGGAGGGGATGAGACAGAGGGCTGAATAGGGCCAGGAGAGGGGAACCAGAAAGGTGGAAGGGACAGGCCAGGAGATACGGCCCCTTTCAGCCCTGTCTCTCATCCCCTGCTGCGGGACCTGTCACCAATCGCTCTGATGATGGCCTCTGTGAGTGAGGCCATCACTGGGGTCTCTGGTCACATCTCCCTGTCCTCCCTCCAGGAACATGGCTCTTGACAGAGGCCATCACCTCACAGGAAGGAATGTGTTAAACAGAACAGTGGGTTCAGGCCCCTGGCTCTGGCTCAGTTCTTTGGGGGGCCGGGAGGGGCTTCTGGGGACACTGTGGGTTTTTCTCATGTCCTCATCCTCAGGGGTCTGATTCCCTGTATCACAGATCGACCACCTTGCTTCCCAATACGGCAAGGCCAGCCTGGGTCCCGGGAGCTCCTTGCACCCAGACCAAGGCCTGCTAGCAGGATGGCTAGGTCACTGCTGTCCTGGGGTCAGGGGTGCTGAGCACAGCTCTGCACACGTCTCTTCCCGTCATGGGAGCTTTCCACCCTAGTCTGGTCTGGGAACACCTCAGCAGTGACTGGAATCAATTAAGTCAGGAGGGGGCCAGGGCCCAGGTCAGGGACCTGCCCCTTGGCTATGGCATCAATGCTTAAGCTGCCAGAGTCAAGGGGAGGGTGTTGCACAGGGCGAGCCTGGAGCCATTTCGCCCCTGGAAGGGGGACTCGGGTGGGCTTTTGCCACGTCAAGTCACACTTGCTGCCCTTTGAAGCCTTGCTGTCACCAAGTTTCGAGCCAGCCTTCCTTGCTGGCCCAGAAGGCCCCCTCGTGGGACCCTTAAATAATGAGAACAGTGGCTTTTTCTGGTCACCGTGCCAGGAACAAGGGCCACAAAGCTTCCATATGAGGAAACCAAGGCCCTGAGAGATGAGGCTGAGGATCCCAGCCTCTGATGTTGGGGCTCAGGTCCAAGCCCATCTTTCTCACAGATTTCAAGATTTCGCGATGTCAGGAGGGGACCCAGTGACACAGCCCCAGCGAGGAAGGACGGAGCTCCAGGTCACAGAGAAACCGTGGTGAGTGGTCCACACAGTCCCAAATGGCAGCACACGGCCTGTGGAGAGGCCCTGGCCTGCCTGTGAGTTCAGGCCCACCCTGGCCCAGATGAGGACTTCTGTCATTGTCCCTCTCCCTGTCCCCAAGCACCCCTCCCCACCAACCCCGCTGCCGCCCCCTCCCTACTTTCGTACTCGAGAGGCTTGCCACAAGGAAGGCCCAGGGTATCTCTACCAACTCTGTGGGGATTTTTCCCATCTAAATTTAGAGAGTGCCTATTATCTTGCCGTATCCGCTTCTCACAAAGAGGAGAGACAGAAGAAGAGCGAGGGGAAGGCCAAGGCCTGATGGCGGCAGAGCCGGGGGAGGGTCACTCTCTCCCTGCAGATGCCTCCTCAGGCCCTTGAAGCTGGCCCTCTTGGCAAGAGGCTGTGAGGAGTCGGGGGTTCCTCACAGGGGTCCTCAGAGCTGTCTCCCTCCAACACGGTGTGTTCACCCCTCCTCAGTACCTGCCACCTGCCCCCTGCCGCCCACCACCCCCACCACCATTTCACTATCACAGAGAGAAAAGCCAAGGCCTGAGATTGGTTTCCTAGCCATGGTGGCCTCTCTTCACTGCACCTCCATTTTAGGGACCCATGTTGGGGCTGGCGTGGGCAGGACCATGAGTGTAACCTAGAGCCCAATGTGTCAACCTGCAGGACTTGGCTCTTGGGACCTGTCCGGAGCCACAGGGACTGTGACTGGGACTTTGACCTCCCTATGGCATCCTTGGCCTGAGCTGCCTGTTCTCTGTGGCCCCAGAAGAGAAGAGGGAATCAACGATGGAGTCCCCACGTCTATAAACCTGAGAGGACTCTTCCTAGTCAACAGAACGAAGTCCCCGAGGTCTTGTGCTCTTGCTCTCAGTGACAGCTTGGGATGCTGTCTCTGTCTTAGCCAAGCCTTCCCTCCCCATCTCTGTGTCTTCTCCCCTCACTGCTGGCCCTGTCCTTCCAGCACCAGCCTTGCCTCCACCCAAGTCTCTAAATTGCTCTCAAAGGTCTTTCCATGATACTTAGTAATAACGTATCAGGGAAAACAATCTGAAAAAGAGTATATGTATATATATGCATATATGTGTATATATATGTATCTGAATCACTGGGTTATATACTGAAGCTAACATAACATTGTAAATCAACTATATTTCAATAAAATAAGGAAATACCTTATGAAATTTTTTAAAAAGCTATGGCAAATAACATAAAATGTCTAAAGAAAAGCACTCCTGCATGTTCTTGCTCACTGCACTTCCCAGAGCCCAAGGCTGGTTGGCATCATCACCTTGCCTCTCAAGGTGATGGCTTCTAGATGTGACGTGTCCATCTTCCCATTGAATGCCAGGACCTTTGAAGCTCTTCTCAATCAACCCACCTCTCACTCCCTGGTTTTGGATTCACCGCTGGGGCCTTGGGTCTGGGCTCCCACCTCTGTCCTGTCCTGTCCATTTGAACCCCTGCATCTCCAGGCTTCTCCCGTAACCCTAGTCCCCTCTCCACTTGGTACCCTGTGGATCCCCTACTTGTCCCTGGCCACTTTCCTTTCCCACCATCCTCAGTGGCCAATCCAAAGCTCCATCAGTCTTCTGGAGCCCAGCTGAGGCCTGACCCTTCCAGTGGGTACCTTTGCCACCCATATGACCTGGCATCTTCAGGCCAATCAGGTGAGAGCTCCCTGGACTTCCTGCCCTTGCTGAGTCAAAGCCAGCAGCAGTTGTAGTCCCAGTCCCCTGGCATCCAGGCTCAGAAGAGCTGGGGTCCGCTGTCCCATCCCCTCAGCTACTGTCCCAGATGTCACCTTCAGAAGTGCCTTCCTATGTCCCTCCCACCCTTCTCTGCCCTCCAGGTTTGCTTCCCACCACTCTCGCCATTTCTGTCAAGTTTGTCTCAGGCTCTGAGTCCTCTTCTCCCCCTGAGTGTACCCCTGGGATGGCCTCCACTACTGTTCTGGGTGGGCTTCCCTGGTGGCTCAGACAGTAACGAATCCGCCTGCAATGCAGGAGACCCAGGTTCAATCCCTGGGTCGGGAAGATCCCCTGGAGGAGGACATGGCAACCCACTCCAGTATTCTTGCCTGGAGAATCCCATGGACAAAGGAGCCTGGTGGGCTACAGTCCATGGAGTTGCAAACAGTCGGACATGACTGAGCGACTGACACTTTCACTTCAACGTGTTCACCTTTCCTGGGTGATGACTGTGTCATCATAGTCTCCATGGCTCCCTGGATGACCCATGGCCCTTCAGATGTGTTCTTTGCCACAGGGAACTCACTGTCTCCCCTCAGTTGCCCAGATCCCAGCCTCAGGGCCATCATTCAGTTCCCTTTTCTCGCCACCCCTCCCACCTCGAGTTGCCACCTCCTGCTGGGTTCTCACCTAAAGAGTGGGCACGTGCTGCCCTCCTGTCCCTGGCCAGACCCTTCCTCAGTCCTGCCCTTATCTCCACAGGGTGGACATGGTGACTCTCGTAAAGCAGAGGCTCTTACCACCTCACCCCCCAGCATTGTTCAATGTCCCTGAGTGGCCTTGTGGACTTGGGGACAAAGTCCAAGCACTTCAGCCGGCTCACATGGTCCTGTGTGACCTCTTACCTTCCAGCTCCCCTCTCTCAGGAATCTTCTGCAACCCCACTGCAGTTCCGGTGCTTGCCAGAATGTACCAGCTGTCTCGTGTCCATTGGCCTTATTCAAGATAAGCTGACGCTCTGAGGCTCCAGGCACACACGTGTTCTGTAAGGCCACTCTTCAGCCCACTACAGCCAGCCCGCTGCCCCCAGTGCATGTCAGCCCACGTGCAAAATACATTCCCCCCACCCTGTTATCTCCTAAAGACTTCACCTGCCATACCACCACCACTTAGTGTCGCAGCTCCTTATCAGCCTGGTAAGGGCACATTGTCTTTCTTTCCTTCACTGGTACAGAACAGTTGGGGACAGAGGCCACATCGTGGTGGTGTCCCTCTCCAGCATGGAGCGCCCAGCCTGGCTCTGGGATGGGGCTCCTGTAGTGTGTGTGTACCCCAGGAATGAATGGATTCAAGAACCTGGCTATGATTGCTAGACAACTGAACCGGGTCACCAGACTCTGCTGATTAAGAAGCAGGAAGACAAAGCCGGCTACGAAGGAAGGGGCTGGGAGACACGGGCGTCACTACCAGCCACCTCCATCCCGGCCACAGGGGACCTCAGAGCATGGGGCTCTGGTCCTCCTGGCTCCCTTTGGAGTTGCAGGTCTGAGTCCAGGCCGGCCCTGAATGCAGGACACCACCCAGCCACTGTGGGCCCTTCTTCCTGACAGGCCTGGGCACGTCCTCTGGCCCTGGACCATGGGGCACTGGGCATCCCAGCACAGCTACATGCTGACATCCACCCTGGACCTACCAGGGTCGAGGCCAGTGGTGGTGGGCTCTGGGCCGAGCCTCTGTGAGACGACCGCTGGGCAGCTCGTGGTGGTGGGACCAGCCTGACCGTGAATGTTCAGTGCCCTCTGCAAGGACTGGCTGGGGGCTGCTGCCTGGGACCCCAGCCCTGGAGGCCTCCAGTCATGGCTGCGACTCTGGGTGGGAAGGGGGCGGTTTGGCCAGGGCCCCTGGCCTCCCTCTTCTGAGCAGGAGGCAGCACTGTCATCTCATTGCAGGGGGTGCCAGGCCTGTCCTCCCAACTCATCCCCCACCATCCACCAGCCCCTTCCTGGCTCTCGGCCTTAGTGGGCATCTGGCCAGGAGCAGGCCAGGAGGGAGCTCAGGGCACCAGGAAGGAGGAGATTTGGAACCCAGGGAAAGGCTGGTCTGTGTCCCTGATGGACTGTGTTGCAGGGCTTCCCTGTCTGTCATCTGCTCCTCTGCCCAGGCAGCTGGTGAGCCCAGCGCCCCCATTGCAGGTGCCTCTGGGCTCCACCTCACCTGGCATCGGGCCTGGGCACCACAGGCCCTCCACAGATGTCTCCTGAGTGAATGATGTATAACCCCACATGGACCTTCCCAGCACCCCAAACCCTGGCCCACAGCTGTCTGACTATGGGGCTGGCTCCTGCAGCTGTGGCCACTTTCCAGGGCCCCTCCCTGTCCTGGGTTGTCCTCCTCCTCCAGGTGAGGACTGTGAATTCCTGGGGTTGAGCTCCGATGACTGTCTTGGCTCCCTCCTCTGTGCCCGGCTGTACCCACAGCCCGCAGGCTTGGTCACGGAGTCTGGACACTCCTGCTGGCCCAGGTGCCCCCACACTGCCAGCCATCTCTCCCAGAACCCTCCAACTGCCCACACATCCCTTTTCCAGTCCAGGCAGCTGGCCGGGGCCCCGGGGTGGCTCCTACCCACACCTGAGGGCCGAGCGTGTGGTTGCTGAGGATGGGGCCATTCACCCCCAACCTGCCTGAAGGCGCTTGCTGGGCATATAATGCAGAGGAAAGGTGGGCAGGGGCTGGAGGGAGGATGAGTTGCCATGCCATCCTGTCTGTATCCCTGGGACACCTCTGCTGCAGGTTCTGTGACCAGTCACCAGCCTTGGTTACTGCGGAAACCAGAGCCTCGTGTGAGTGCTTGTCAGCTGTGTGGAAGCGGACAGGCAGAGAGCACATCTCTCCAAGAGATGAGGGCCAGGGTGCCCACAAGACTGCATGGAACCCCACCGGGTGTCCACCAAGACCCTGGCTGGCTTTCAGGCTGACAGGGGCCCCGGAGTGGGCTAAGGGAGAAGGTTAGGGGCACCCGAGGCTTCCAGTGTCGGCGCTAAAACTTGCTCCATCAGTGGTGCTACGGTAGCACAAACCCAGAATCAGGACAGTCACGTGGTGTCCACACATGAATGTGCACAAGCCTTCACAGGGCATACATTCACCTCCCCAGGGAGCTTGCCAAGGTTGAGACACATGCACACACTTGTATATATCCAATTAAGATTTAATTGGACCACATAAGGTGTAGCCAACAAAAGGGACAGTGATGCAAAAGACCAAAATGTTCTAATAGGACATTAGTGTAGGGCTTGTTATGGGTTGAATGGTCCCCCTCCCACCACTCATATGTTGAGTCTTAACCTCCTTGTGCCTGTGAATATGACCGTCTTTGGAAACAGGGCCATCATCTATGTAATTAACATGAGGTCATACCAGAGTGGGGTGAGCCTCTAATTAAATATCAGGGGACCCCAGCCCCTAGGCCATAAACCAGGCCACACAGGAAGGAGTGATTGTCTTCCACAAAACCGGTCTCTGGTGCCAAAAAGGTCGGGGACAGCTGCACTATGACTGATATCCTTATGAAAGGGGGATATTGATTTATCTGTTGCTGCAGCATGTGGGATCTTAGTTCCTCAACCAGGGATGGAACCCATTCTCCTTGCACTGGAAGCATGGAGTCTTAACCACTGGACAGCTAGGGAAGTCCCAATAGGGGACATTTAGACACAAACACTCCCAGGGAAAATGCCATGTGGAGCTGTAAAACCTAGGGGCATCAAAGCCTGCCAGCACACCAGCAGGAGCCAGGGGCGGCCCCTGGGGCAGACCCTTCCCTACTGCCTTCAGAAGGAGCAGAACCCTACACACAACTCGATCTGAGACCTTTGGCCTCCAGAGCTGTGACACAATAAGTATCTTATTATTTTAAGCCATCTAGTTTGTGGTGCTTTGTTATGACAGGTGTAGCAGACGTGGAGAACCTTAGAGTTCTTGAAAGGCTTTCTCATCTATTGCATCATTTAAAGCTAAAAGATACCCTGTGAGGTGAGAAAGTGTTAGTCACTCAGTTGTGTCCGACTCTTTGTGATCCCATGGACTGCAGCACACCACACTTCCCTGTCCTTCACCATCTCCCGGAGTTTGCTCAAATTCATGTCCATTGAGTCGGTGATGCTAGACAGTCTGAATACATGCTAGTTGGTGATGAGGCAAATAGCCTTAGCATTTCTCAGATGAAGAGTTCAAGATTCAGCACACTTGAATGGCTTTCTCAGAGTAATTCAGTTGGAAGCAGACCTGGGGCTCAGTGCAACTCTTCTGGTTTAAAATCTAGATCCAGTGATATGTAAAAGCGCTAAAGTCTCCAAGCTTCCTGATATAGACAGATTTTAATTATTGTAAACGATTAATTTGTGAAGGTTTCGGCCTGACAGATACTGTTGATTGAATGAATCAAGGCAAATTGTCTATCCTTACTCTGTGCACTGTCCTACCTCTGATAAATTGATTCCTTTTAAGGGAGAGAAAGAATCTTTCTTCTTCTTCTTCTTCTTCTTTTTTTGCTATAAATATCCCTCCTTAGCACTGCTTTAGCTGCCTCTCACAGAATTTGCTATATTGGAATTTTATTTTCTTTCATTTCAGTGTATTTAAATTTTTTTCTTTAGACTTCATCTTTGCCCCACATGGATTATTTAGATGTGTGTTTAGTTTCTTAGTGTCTGGAGATCCTTTTTTGTTATCTTTCTGTTACTGATTTCTAGTTTGATTCTATCGTGATTGGGGAATAAACTCTGCATGATCCACTTCTTTTCAGTTTGTTGGGTTGTTCTATGGCCTGGGATATGGTCTGTCTTGGTACATATTTCATGGTGTTTGTAAGGAATGGGGATCTGCTATTATTGGGTAGTGGTGGTGTGGTGGTGGTTTAGTCTCTAAGATGTGTCTGACTCTTGCGACCCTATGGACAGAGGAGCCTGGTGGGCTACAGTCCATGGGATTTTCTAGGCAAGAATACTGGACTGGATTGCCATTTTCTTCTCCAGGGGATCTTCCTGACCCAGGAATCGAACCCAGGTCTCCCGCACTGCAGGCAGTTTCTTTACCGACTGAACTATTATTGGGTAGAGTGCTCCATAAATGTCTATTACATAGGGTTTATTGGTGGTGGTGTTGAGTTCTTCTACATCCTTGTTGATTTTATCTCGTTCTTTTGCCAGTTTTTGAGAGACGAGTGTTCACCTCTCCAACTGTAACTGTGGACTTCTCTGTTCCTTTTTTTGGTTCTAACAACTTTTGCCTCACGTATTTTGCAACTCTGTGGTTTGGTGCATGCACATGTAGGAATGCTGTGTCTTCTTGGTGGACTGGTCTTTTATCATGATAAGTTTTTATTGTTGTTGAGATGAATTTGTTTATTTTTATGCAGATGATTTTTTTTTTTTTTACCAGTTACAGTTTTCATGATTTAGGGGATGCAGCAGAATTAGAGGGTCTTGGAAAGCAAGGGAACTCATCTCAGAGGAGGTAGTTTTACTTTGTTTGGCCATTCTAGACTGAAATTACAGAAAAGAAAAGAAAGTCTGCACTCTTTTCTGCCCCTCTCCATGGAAAAGGGAGGTAGCCATGAGTGGACATTGTCACCTGCTTGGGAATTCCAGCATAGCAGAGGTATGGATGGGGCTGGGCAATCTGATCAGAAATCACAAAGAGGTGTTTCCTTATCTTACCTCTGAGACAGACCCAGCTTTAACAAGCAGCAGCAATCTTAGTTTACATTGAAACAAGGTTCTTAACTTATTCTTTTTTTTTTAAACTGTGTCCTGTAGCATGCAGGATCTTAGTTCCCCAACCAAGGATCGAACTTCTGCCCTCTGCTGTGGAAGTACAGACTCTTAATCACTGGCAGGGATGTCTTTTTAGCTTATTCTTAATTAATTGTATTCCTTTAAACCTTGCTCTAAATTATAACTTTTCCCAAATATGCATCCCAACCTAGTAATTGATAATTAGTTATGTTAGCTAAGAGCTTATCTTTAAGGAGAAAGCATAATTTAGTTGACATCTAACAAATGCCTGTGGAATACATGAATGAGCTGATTCGATTGGTTTCCAGGGATAATCTAGGTCTGGGAATAGTTACTGACACGGCAGCAGATAAACCAGGAGGAAGTGGACTGCCTTCAACAAGTGGTCAACAAAATCCGCAGGCTGGGAAAGAACAGGGAAAGCTCTGTAGAAGGTGGGCCCCAGACCCTAGTCTTGCGGTAGGAGTCCGCCGGGTGGAGCAGGGAAGAAAGTGGTACCAGGCTGGAACAGCATGGGCAAGAGCAGGGAGGGAGGAAAATGCTGAACCTCTTCAAGGACTCAGAAAGACTCCCTGTGGCACGTATGTGTGTGTGTCTACTTGGGGTAAAGATGAAGCTGGAGGCATAGAAAAACCAAATGTGCAGAGCCACACAGCTGCCACATCAGAGAAGGGGACTCTGGGGAAGGCGATGCCCAAGACTGCCCCCTCTCCTTTGTTCAAGATCCCAAGGCTGCTTCCCAGATGCCAGCTTGCCTCCTAGAGTCTCTGGGACACACACACACACACACACACACACACATTTTTGGGCCTTGATCACTCCCATCCCTCCCACACACTTCTGCCTGAAATCACGGTACATGCACCCACACGTTCACAGTGTGAGTGCGAGCTCCTGGATACTGCCTCACCTGCCCTGTACAGCTGCCTGCATGCACACGTGCATGTGTGTACACACACACACACACATAGAACTCTTTGCTTCTGCTGAGCAAAAAGCAGACAGACATGCCAGTCCTTGGGGCTGGACACTTTAGCTAGTGGCCTCTCGCCGAGCCTTCCCTTTGCCCCCTCTTATGCCAGCTTCTGGTTCTCTAGACCCTTCCAGAGGTGGGCAAGGGGAGCCGGGCACCATGCAGCGTGACAGATCCCTACAAGGGAGGCAAGGTGTCTTCGCATCCCCGTGAGATGGTGGGCGGGCGATTCGGTCCACGGATCAGCGGCTTGGCTGCCAGACTGGGCCAGGGACAGTGGGTCGCGGACAGGGGTGGGGAGAGCCCTGGGTGAGCCCGGCTCTCCTGTCTGACCCACCCCTGAGGCTCAAGCTCCAGTCACACCTGACCTTTGTGCTGAGTTGACGCACATTCTCTCTCTTCTGGTGATTCTGCCTCCTTGTGATGCAAAACCCCAGGGCGATGGTCAGCTAGGCTGGCTCCCACCCCAGGACCCTGCTTTCCCCACGTGGCCCTGGCAGCCACCTCGTGCCCTCACCAGCTCTGAGCTGGTCCCCTGGGGGACAAGGTGTTGATCTGTGAACTCAAGGCTCCTGAGTCGCCACCCAGCCCAGCTGAGGACACCCCAGTGGGCTGCCTGCAGCCCCTAGCCCCAGCCACAATAAGGGCAGGACACCCCTGGCTGGTGCTGGCTGGTGCATCAGCAGAACCTCCACCCTCCTTTTTGCCACCAGCTAACATGGCACCAACATCCACTTCCTGCTCCCAGCAAAATTGGCCCATGGCCTCCTTGGGCCTGGCCTCCATGGCCGGCCCATGCTCTCCTTCTTAAGGGGCTCGCCCACTTCCCACCAATGTCTTAGCTTCACCCTGGACCCTTTCTCTAGGTTCCTTCCCCTGTGGCGTCCCAAGAACCTGCTGCTGAGCTCAGTCAGTTCCCCCATTGCTCCCTCCCCGGGGCCTCAGCAACCTTGACTGGCCATCCTGGGCTAGTCTCAGATAAGGGGAGACAGGATGGAGAGAGGGAGGCCCGGGGCAACCTCCCTCTGCCCCTCCCCTACAGCTCCTCTTCACCCCTGCTCTTTCCTGTCCCTCTGGACCACCAGCCTGTAATGGTCTTGGCCCTTTGGCCTGTGGCCTCCATGCGTCAGTTCAGTTCAGTTGCTCAGTCATGTCCAACTCTTTGCGACCCCATGGACTGAAGCATGCCAGGTCTCCCTGTCCATCACCAACTCCCAGAGTTTACTCAAACTCATGTCCATCGAGTTGGTGATGCCATCCAACCATCTCATCCTCTATCGCCCCCTTCTCCTGCCTTCAATATTCCCCAGCATCAGGGTCTTTTCCAGTGACTCAGTTCTTCACATCAGGTGGCCAAAGTATTGGAGCTTCAGCTTCAGCATCAGTCCTTCCAATGAACATTCAGGATTGATTTCCTTTAGGAGGGACTGGTTGGATCTCCTTGCAGTCCAAAGAACTCTCGAGTCTTCTCCAACATCGCAGTTCAAAAGTATCAATTTTTTGGCACTCAGCTCTCTTTAGGGTCCAGCTCTCACATCCATACATGACTACTGGAGAAACCATAGCCTTGACTAGCCAGGCCTCCATGTCTGGTGAGCATTAACTCAGAGGCTGGTGGCCCCAGGCAGGTGGTTCGAGATTTGACTGTGGGGAGGAGACCTGGATCCACAGATGGACAGCAAGGACCCGGAAGAGGGCTTTGGTGATATGTACCCAGGGGCCAGGCTTCGTGGTTTTGAACACCCTCTCCTTCCTGCTCTTGTAGGGTGTGATGGGCCTCTTCATTCATTCATTCATTCAAAAAATAGTGAAGTACCTCTGGCATGTCACATACTGTGCTAGGAGCTGATAGAACAGGCAACAAAGCCAAGCAACTATTGTCGAGGTGCTGATATTCAAGCAGGGCAGGCAGATGGTGACTTAGATGAAAGGCAAGTTTCCCAAAGCTCAGGGGAAACCTGAGCCCAGGCACCCTCCCAGAGCCCCTTGGAGCCAGCATGGCTGTGCCAGGTCCCCTCTAGTGACGGCTGGGCCCTGGGTGGCAGTGGCCTAGCAGCTTTGAGGCTGGGTTCAGCCTAGCACACTGTCCCTTGCAGCCCCCATCCCCATGGGGGAGCCCCTGGGGCCATCCCTTCCTTGTGTATCCAGTGTCTCTCTTGACTACATCCTTCACTCTTGCCCACAGTACCGTTTCTGCACTGTTCTCATCTTGGCATGTAAACCCAAGGAGGCCTCAGAGAACCAGCCTGCTTGGCTGCCCTGGGTCTCCACCACTCCCCTGCCCCTCATCAAGGCCAGGGAACATGGAGCTGAGGCTGCAGAGAGACAGGCAGACAGGTTGATGGGCCATCAGGCCTGTAGGGAGGAGGGTCATTGTTGAAAGAAAGGAAAGGGCAGAAGTCACCAGCTTTGGTGACATGGAGGGCCTTGGCCAGAACAGTGTCAGTAGACACTGGGTGAGTGGCCATCAAATGGGCGGAAGGCTTGGGGCTGGGGGGTGATGGCTGGAGGGGTTCCCATGTGCTGAGTCCCAGTTGCCCAACCTTCATGGTCGGGGGAATGACCTGGGCACCTTGCTGGGTCCAGCATGCTCACCAAGTGATGGCCGCCAGCCGTTGCCCATGGTCAGGAGCATCAGCCATCACTCTCCTGGTGCTTAGAGGGGCTCTTTCCCACATCCGCATCTCCCCCGGAGGAGTGTCCTGGGGCTGCCCTCAGGGTCCCACGAAGGGGTAACGACCTTCCAGAATGTTCTCATCTCCAGAGCCTAATCTCATCACATCTTTGTCCAATCGGGCCACATTCATAGGGCCAGGATGTGGACCTGTCTCTCAGAGTTGTGGGGGGGTGCACCATTCACCCCATCAGACCCACAGTGTGTTACCCTCTCCGCTTCCGAAGGCAGTGACTTGCTGGAGGGTTCCTGGGTCCTCCCAGCCAGGGTGGAGGATGGGGCCTCCCGGCAGCTCTGTGGGGGGGTGGCCACCCTAGCCGCTGTCCAGCACGTAGCCAGATGGGAGTTTCGTCCCCAGAGGGGCTGCTGTGTTTGCAGCTGGGCACGTGCTCAGTGCGTGACAGAGAGCAGGCCAGCGGGGAGGGGCCCAGGGCCCCTGTGGAGGGTCTGGCCTCACAGGGGAGCAAGGACAGGCCATCTGGAGGGCTGGGGGGTGGGGAGTGAAGGGCTATGTGGGTCACGGGGATGGCCAGGGTGGGGGGAAGGAAGAAGCATTTGGGAAGCGGGCCCAACTGTACCTTGAGAACCTTCTTGAAGGCCTCCCTCCATCCTGCCCCCAAACCTTGGCTCACGAGGATCCCCTGACCCCTGCCCTTGCAGCCCCTCACCCCTCTATCCCGTGCTTCCAAGCTTCTCTGTAGGACAAGGGTTCAGCTCTCCACCCCCCACTCCGATCCCCCCAGCCTTGAAAATTATGCAGCCACGTAAATGCCATTCACCGTTAAGCCAAGCAAGCCATGGTTACTTTTCTCCTCTGCACAGCATTTTGTTTTCCCAGGAGTTAATAATTGTCCTCTGGCTGACTGTTTGCTTAGCTTCCCATGCACTTATCACTAATTCAACCCAAGACTCGTCCCGGTGTGTAAATGTTCTCTCAAGACGTTCAAACACACCAGGCATTCAAGTGATTTCATCTTGAAGAAAACCTCTCATGGCAGAGTCCTCTGACTGGCCATCTGGCTGCCTGTGGCCCTGTCCCTGAGCACAGTGGGCACTCTGGGTCTCTCTTTGCCATCTCCCAGGGAAGCCCCCCTGCTGCAGCCCTCAGTTTATGGTCAATTTCCCCCTCTTTTTTTTAAAAAAAAACAAAACAAAACAACAAGCATGTGCTTACATACTGCTTATGTAAAGTTTAAAAAAAATATATTTTAAGAGAATGTTATTGGAGATCAGAAGGACTGTGATTCCATGTGGCCTTGAGAAGGCCTCCCTGGCTCTTGCTTCCATGATCTATAGAACTGCAGGTTTTGACTGTGGTTATTCATTAATCCTTCATGTATTCATTCAACAGACATTGGTTTAGCAGTGACTCTTAAGAAAACTGTTTATTGCGGAAAATATCAGCCATTAAGCAAAGGTGGAGAGAATCGTTAATGAGGCCCTGGGGACTGACCAGCCAGTGTCAACAGTTATCAACAACTGGCTTGGGTTTTTCCTTTTGACCCTTATTTTTCTTTTCCTGAGGTATTTTTTTGGAATTTATTATTTTAAAATAATTAGATTCACAGGAAGTTGCAAAAAAACAGGCAGGAGGCCAAGGCCCCCCTCTCCCAAGTTCTGTGTTAATTTCTGCTGTAGAGCAAACTGACTCAGTTATAAACACACACACATATATTCTTTTTCATGCTCTTTTCCATTCTGGTTTATCACAGGATGCTGAATATAGTTCCCTGGGCTGTACAGTAGAAACTTGTTGTTTATCCACCTTAGGTGTACTAGTTTGCATCTGGTAATCCAGTACCCCATTTCATTCCTTCCCTGTTGCTCTCCTCCTTGGCAACCAAAAGTCTGTCTCTATGTCTGTGACTCTGTTTCTGTTTCATAGATAAGGTCATTTCTGTCATATTGTAGATTCCACACATAAGTGTTATCATATGGGATTTGTCTTTGTCTTTCTGACTTACTTGGTATGATCATCTCTAGTTGCATCTGTCTTACTGCAAACGACATTATTTCTTTCTTTTTTATGGCTCAGTAATGTTGCATTGGATACATGTGCCACGTCTTCCTTATGCATTCATCTGTTGATGGATATTTAGGTTGCTTTCATGTCTTGGCTATTGTGAATAGTGGTGCTATGAACATAGGGGTACATATATATTTTTGAATTATAATTTTCTCTGGATATATGTGCAGGGGTGAGATTGCTGGATCATACAGCAGCTCTATTTTTAGTTTTTCAAGGAATCTCCCTACTGTTTTACATAGGGGCTACACCAACTTACATTTCTACCTACAGTGTAGGAGGGTCCTCACAAAGTGAGCTTTTGATTGTGGAATAATTTTGTGGTTGTTTAGTTGCCAAGTTGAGTCCAACTCTCTTGCAACTCCATGGACTGTAGCCCACCAATCTCCTCTGTCCATGGAATTTTCCAGGCAAGAATACTGGAGTGGGTTGCCATTTCCTTCTCCAGGGGATCTTCCAGACCCAGGGATCGAATCTGCATCTCCTGCTTGGCAGGCGGATTCTTTACCACTTAACCACCTGGGAAGCCCTGGGATAAAGATAGTACAGAAGCTCCTGGGTTCCCCTCACCTACCTAGCTTCCCCTATTGTTAACCCCTGGCCTTCCCAAGATGTTTGTCAAAACCGAGAAATGAACATTGGTACAATACCAGTAACTAAGCTCCAGACTTCATGTAGATTTCACCAGTTTTTCTACTCATGTTCTTTTCTGTTCCAAGATCTCACACGTTTCTAGTTTGGATCATTTGAAAATAAATGGTAGACTTCACATCATTTCACACATAAAGACATATCTATGGATTTCTAACAGATCCTGGCTTCTAAAAACAGATACTGGCTTCTAAAAACAACCCCACATTCATGTTGATGTATGGCAAAACCAATACAATATTGTAAAGTAATTAGCCTCCAATTAAAATAAATAAATTTAAATTTAATAAATAAATAAATAAATAAAAATAAAAACAACCCCACAAATCATGATCACACCTAATGATCGATGTTAGAAATAGTCCTTAATGTCACTTAATATACACTTTCTTTGTCTGAAAGATGGCTTCTTATAACTGGTTTGTTTAGATATGAGCACCAGCAAGGTGATCACCTAGCAGAGAGTTGATTTGCCTCTCATGTCTTATAAGATCTTGAAAAACCAAGTCCATCCTGGCTGATGATGGCATCCTTGTGGTGTCTACTGTGTCGTTCGTCACCTGTATTTCCTATAAACTGGTAAGTAGAGCAAGACGTGTGATCAAATTCAGGTTAAATTTTGTTGGTAAGGTGACACGTCAGGTGGGGCTGAGCACTTCACATCTTACACCAGGAGACACACCTCATCTAGCTGCCCACTTTCAAAGTCAAGATGGACTGGTAGGTGCAGGTGGGGTCAACCTGATACAGCAAATGTCCACCCAGCAGTTTCAGCAGGCATTGATGATCTCCATCTAGGGCCATTATTTTGAGTTATGAATGGTGATTTCTTGATTCTATAATTCTTCTTGCACCTCCTAGTTGGCTTTTTGGATGTAGCAATTACGGTAGAGACTGCTGGTTGCTTCTGTGGTGACCGATCTTTAGCTGGGCCCATGACTGTCTGAGGATAAGCCTACACTTCTGAGCCTCTTTTACAATTGAGTGTGGCCACATGACCAGTTCTTGGCAATGAGATTAATTAACTAATTAGCTTTGCTTCTGGGAAATTCTTTTCAGAGGTGCTGGTATTCTCCTTGTTCACCCTTTTCTCTATTTTCTTCCTTATCTCTGTCTGGTGCTATGGCTGGCACTCTGGCTGCCATTTTGGATCAAGTCAATGAAGGCCACACTTCAGGGGGTTGGAATGATCTGGAAGGATTCTTGATTGCTAGTGATTTTGTGAAATATCCATACTAGTCATGAGTGTTTTACCTCTGGACTTCATTAATGCACAAAACAAATAAATGTCTTCCTTGGTTAAGCCACAAGTAGGTTTTTTCTTGTATGTGTAACTGAACCTAAATGCTAACTGATGTGGTCTCTGTTATTACCTAGTGTGGAGACAGCCATTTTATGACATTCTTATTATCATTATTATTATTATTGCAGAACTATCTATTAAAGAAAAACACAAGGCTATCCCTTAAGTATTCTTGCCTGGAGAATCCCATGGACAGAGGAGCCTGGCGGGCTACTGTCCATGGGGTCGCAAGAGCTGGACATGACTTAGTGACTAAACTACTACTACTACCCCTTAACAAAAAAACAAGAATGAGAGAAAGAGAAATTTATCTTAGATGAATTTATCCAGATTTTTGCAATCAGAATACCAAGAAGGAAGCCATTTTTATGACAGAGTACATGCAAGGTTTGTGATTTTTAGAAAGGTGTAAGTTGATTTCTGTTTTTTTTTTTCAGCATTATAAACTAGATGTTCTGTGTGACCTTTCTGATGAAAATAACTAAAGTCACTGAATAAAAGATCTAAAAAATCATCCTTTTAAATGAACCAGTTAGATGGTAAAAGAGTAAGGAATCCCAGAGTCCAAAAATTCAATCAAGACAGAAACTCAGAGAGGGAAACAGAATGCTGAGGCCAGTCTTGAGAATATTTGTGGATCCTGGTGACCTTGAACTTCAGTTTTCATGGCGTCATGGATTGTGACTCCAGATATTTGAATGATCAAATATAAACTTGAAAATAGCTAAGCATACACTGTTCAAAGATATAATTGACAATATTGACAATTATGGCAAGGAACTGGAGCTATAAAAAGAGCTACTTAAAAATTCTAGAACTAAAAATGACAGTAACCAAAAGTAATAAACAAATGGATGGGCATAAGAGCAGACTATGTACAGCTAAAGAGAGTATCAGTGGACTGGAAGGTAAGTCAGAAGGAACTATGCAGAATAAACTAGGGAGAGACAAAGAGATGGAAACTAAAAAAAGAGGGAAAGAGAGACAGGATACAGAGCTAAACAAATGGATGATTAGAAGAGGAGAGAAGGAAGGGGACATGACCAGCATTAAAAGACCTAATGGCTGAGAACTTTCCCAAAACTGGTGGGGGGTACCTCAAACCACAAATTAAAGAGGGCTTAGAAACTACTTGCAGAATAAATGAAGAGAAATATGCACCTAGATATATCTGGGTAAAACAGCTAAAAACCAAATTACTGAAATGTGAAATGTTGAAAGCATTACATTTGAGGTCAGATACAAGATAACGCTACTGGCTAATTCCATTTGACATGGTACTTGAGTTCCTGGCCAGTGCCGTAGGGCAATCCAAATTAAAAAAGAAGATTTAGAAATTCTTTGCAGATGCTATGATAGTTTGTGTAAAAAGCTTGAAGATTCTGCAGATAAATTATTCAAATTAATAAGAAAATTTAGCACAGTTTCTGGATATAAATCAGTAAAAATAAGCAGGGACAGAATTTATAAATAAAAGAAAGATAATGTTTACAATAGCATAAAATATCTATGTAGGAGTAAATACAAAAAATGACATGTAAGACCATTATTTAGAAATTTACAATCATTTGAGAAGACATTGAAGGAAAGATAAAAGTAACAATAGAAATATATGCTATGTTCATGGACTGGAACACATACATATTTTTTTGCTTTAACTTTTTTAAACATAATTTCAAATATGTGAAAGATTACAAGAATAGTAGAAATAAACGGTGGAGGGGGGAACATCTTCAATGTGAAATAGGGCATGTAGGAAAAAACACAGCTAACATCATACTTTGGCATAGTCAATAAAGCAGAAATAGATGTTTTTCTGGAAACTCTCTTGCTTTTTCCATGATCCAGTGGATGTTGGCAATTTGATCTCTGGTTCCTCTGCCTGTTCTAAAACCAGTTGGAACATCTGGAAGTTCACGGTTCACGTATTGCTGAAGCCTGGCTTGGAGAATTTTGAGCATTACTTTACTAGCCTGTGAGATGAGTGCAATTGTGCAGTAGTTTGAGCATTCTTTGGCATTGCCTTTCTTTGGGATTGGAATGAAAATGGACCTTTTCCAGTCCTGTGGCCACTGCTGAGTTTTCCAAATTTGCTGGCATATTGAGTGCAGCACTTTCACAGTATCATCTTTCACGATTTGAAATAGCTCAACTGGAATTCCATCACCTCCACTAGCTTTGTTCGTAGTGATGCTTTCTAAGGCCCACTTGACTTCACATTCCAGGATGTCTGGCTCTAGGTGAGTGATCACACCATTGTGATTATCTGGGTCATGAAGATCTTTTTTGTACAGCCTTTGACTGTGTGGATCACAATAAACTGTGGAAAATTCTGAAAGAGATGGGAATACCAGACCACCTGACCTGCCTCTTGAGAAACCTATATGCAGGTCAGGAAGCAACAGTTAGAACTGGACATGAAACAACAGACTGGT
This sequence comes from Bos indicus, assembly GCF_029378745.1. NCBI lineage: Eukaryota > Metazoa > Chordata > Mammalia > Artiodactyla > Bovidae > Bos > Bos indicus. The sequence continues at coordinate 38,886,407 of NC_091789.1, read as the reverse complement.
TCCAAATAGGAAAAGGAGTACGTCAAGGCTGTATATTGTCACCCTGTTTATTTAACTTCTATGCAGAGTACATCATGAGAAACGCTGGGCTGGAAGAAGCACAAGCTGGGGTCAAGATTGCCAGGAGAAATATCAATAACCTCAGATATGCAGATGACACCACGCTTATGGCAGAAAGTGAAGAGGAACTAAAGAGCCTCTTGATGAAAGTGAAAGAGGAGAGTGAAAAAGTTGGCTTAAAGCTCAACATTCAGAAAACCATCAGATCATGGCATCTGGTCCCATCACTTCATGGCAAATAGATGGGGAAACAGTGGAAACAGTGTCAGGCTCTATTTTTTTGGGGCTCCAAAATCACTGCAGATGGTGATTGCAGCCATGAAATTAAAAGACGCTTACTCCTTGGAAGGAAAGTTATGACCAACCTAGATAGCATATTCAAAAGCAGAGACATTATTTTACCAACAAAGGTCCATCTAGTGAAGGCTATGGTTTTTCCAGTGGTCATGTATGGATGTGAAAGTTGGACTGTGAAGAAAGCTGAGTGCCAAAGAATTGATGCTTTTGAACTGTGGCACTTGAGAAGACTCTTGAGAGTCCCTTGGACTGCAAGGAGATCCAACCAGTCCATTCTAAAGGAGATCAGTCCTGGGTGTTCATTGGAAGGACTGATGCTAAAGCTGAAACTCCAATACTTTGGCCACCTCATGCGAAGAGTTGACTCATTGGAAAAGACTCTGATGCTGGGAGGGATTGGGGGCAGGTGGAGAAGGGGACGACAGAGGATGAGATGGATGGGTGGCATCACCGACTCGATGGACAAGAGTTTGGGTGAACTCCAGAAGTTGATGATGGACAGGGAGGCCTGGCGTGCTGCAATTCATGGGGTTGCAAAGAGTCGGACACGACTGAGTAACTAAACTGAACTGAACTGAACATTATACTTTATGGTGAAAGACTGAAAACTTTCCCCCTAAGATCAGGAACAAGACAAAGTTGTTGGCTCTTGTCACTTTCAGGTAACATTGTGCTGGAGCTTCTAGCCAGGGCAATAGGCAAGAAAAAGAAATGCAAGGCATCCAGATTAGAAAGGAATAAGTAAAACTATCTCTAGTCACAGATGACATGATTTTGTATCCTAAGGAATCCACTAAAAAGCTATTTGAATGAATAAATGAGCTCAGCGAGTTGTAGGATACAAGATCAAGGTACTAAAATCAATTGTTTCAATATACAGCAACAAACAATCCAAATGAAATTAAGAAAACAGTTTATTTATAAATCACAAAAAGAATAAAATGCTTAGAAATAAATTTAACAAAAGAAGGGCAAGTCTTGTACAACAGTATGTTGTTAAAGGACAATAAAGAAGATCTAAATAAGTAGAAAGACATCCTATGTTCACAGATCAAAGAACTGATATTAAAGTGGTAGTACTGTGGGCTTCCCCGGTGGCTCAGAGTTTAAAGCATCTGCCTGCAGTGTGGGAGACCTGGGTTTGATCCCTGGGTCAGGAAGATCCCTTGGAGAAGGAAATGGCACCCACTCCAGTATTCTTGCCTGGAGAATTCCATGGACAGAGGAGCCTGGTGGGCCACAGTCCACGGGGTCGCAAAGAGTCGGACACGACTGAGCAACTTCACTTTCACTTTTCGCTTTCACTGTCCAAACTGATCTATGGATTCAATACAATTCTTATCAAAATTCTAGCTGGTGTTTTTGCAGAAATGGACAAGCCAATTCTAAAATTCACATGGAAATGGAAGGGATTAAGAGCAGGCAAAATAATCTTAAAAAAGAAGAAAGAAGACTCACACTTCCTTATTTCAAAACTTCTAACAAAGCTTCAGGAATCAAGACTATATGGTATTGGCATAAGGATAGACTTATAAATTAATGTAGTAGAATTGAGGTCCAGAAATAAGCCCTTACATTTATGGTGAATTAAATTTTTTGAAAAGGAAGCCAAGACAATTCAATGGAAGAAAAAATGATCTTACAACAAATGGTGCTGGGACAACTGGATATGCACCTGCCAAAAAATAAAGTTGGATTCCTACCTCACACCATGCACAAAAAGTAACTCAAAATGGATCAGAGACCTGATTATGAGAGCCAAGACTATAAATCTCCTAGAAGAAAACATAGGTGTAAATCTTCATGACCTTGTATCAGGCAATGATTTCTTATATATGATACCAAAAGCAGGAGTGACCAAAGATAAAAATAGATAAATTGCACTTCATTTAAATAGTTTTATGCCGCAAATGATACTACCAAGAAGGTGAAAGCACAACCCACAGAATGAGGGGAAATGTTTACAAATCATATATTGCATTAAAGGGGATATAGATCAGGGGCATATATTGGACAGAGGGCTTGTATCTACAGTATAAAAAGAAACCTTACAACTTCATGATAAAAAGACAAAAGATTCAAATCTAATAATGGCAAAGCATTTAAATAGATATTTCTCCAGAGATGATGTACAAGTGGCCAATGAGCACATGAAAGATGCCCAACACCATTAATTGTCAGGAAGATGCAATTTCAAAACATCATGAGATACTACTCCATACCCACTAGCATGCTTGGAATCAAAAAGATGAACGGGGACTTCCTTGGAGGTTCAGTGGTTAAGACTCCATGCTTCCACTGCAGGGGACATGGGTGTAATTGCTGGTTGGGAAACTAAGATCCCAAATGCCATTCAGTGTGGCAAAAAAGAACAAAACATGTTGATGAGAAAGTGGAGAAATTGAAACCCTCATACATCACTGATAAAAAGGTAAAGCGGTACAGCTGGTTTAGAAGTTTGATAGTTTCTCAAAATGTTGAACATAGAGTTGCCATATGATCCAGAAATTCCACTCCTAAGCATAGTCCCAATAGGTAAATTGCATGGCATATGATTTATATCTCACTATAGTTGTTAAAAAGAATAGTAGATAGATTTTTTCTATACCTTTCATAAAGACTTCCCAAATGTTGACATTTTACTCTGTTTGCTTTATTCTTGTCACTTTTATCTATATATATACACACACACACACTCATAACACATTTTCTGAATCTTTTAAATCAATTAAGACACGATGCTACTTTATCTGTAAATATTTCAGAGCGTATTTCCTAAAAACAAGAAACTTTCTCCAATCTCAGCACAGTTCAGTTCAGTTCAGTTCAGTCGCTCAGTCGTGTCCGACTCTTTGCAACCCCACAGACTGCAGCACGCAAGGCCTCCCTGTCTATCACCAACTCCTGGAATTTACTCAAATTCATGTCCATCGAGTCTGTGATGATATCCAACCATCTCATTCTCTGTCGTCCCTTTCTCCAGCTGCCTTCAATCTTTCCCAGCATCAGGGTCTTTTCCAAGTAGTCAGTTCTTCACGTCAGGTGGCCAAAGTATTGGAGCTTCAGCTTCAGCATCAGTCCTTCCAACAATTATTCAGGACTGATTTCCTTTAAGATTGACTGGTTTGATCTTGCTGTTCAAGGGACTCTCAAGAGTCTTCTCCAGCACCACAGTTCAAAAGTATTAAGTCTTTGGTGCTCAGCTTTCATTATGGTCCAACTCTCGCAACTGTACATGATGACTGGAAAAACCATAGCTTTGAGTATACAGACCTTTGTCAGTAAAGTAATGTTTCTGCTTTTTAATATGCCATCTAGGTTGATCATAGCTTTTATTCCAAGGAGCAAGTGTCTTTTACTTTCATGGCTGCAGTCACCATCTGCAGTGATTTTGGAGTCCAAGAAAATAAAGTCTGTCACTGTTTCTATTGTTTCCCCATCTATTTGGATGATGTGATGGGATCAGATGCCATGATCTTTGTATTTTGAATGCTGAGTTTTAAGCCAGTTTTTTCACTCTCCTCTTTCACTTTCATCAAGAGGCTCTTTAGTTCCTCCTCACTTTCAGACATAAGGGTGGTGTCATCTGCATATCTGAGGCTGTTGATATTATCCCGGCAATCTTGATTCCAGCTTGTGCTTCATCCAGTCTGGCATTTCGCATGATGTACTCTGCATATAAATTAAATAAGCAGGGTGACAATATACAGCCTTGATGTACTCTGTTCCCAATTTTGAACCAGTCCATTGTTCCATGTATGGCTCTAACTGTTTATTCTTGACTTGCACACAGATTTCTAAGGAGGCAGGTAAGGTGGTCTGGTTTTCCCATCACTTGAATAATTTTCCACAATTTGTTGTGATTCACACAGTCAAAGGCTTTAGTATAGCCAATGAAGCAGAAGTAGATGTTTTTCTGGAATTCTCTTGCTTTTTATATTACCCAAAAGATTTTGGCAATTTGATCTCTGGTTCATCTGCCTTTTCTAAATCCAGCTTGGACATTTGGAAGTTCTCAGTTCATGTACTGTTGAAGCCTGGCTTGGAGAATTTTGAGCATTACTTTGCTAGTGTGTGAGATGAGTGCAATTGTGTGGTAGTCTGAACTTTCTTTGGCATTGCTTTTCTGTGGGATTGGAATGAAAACTAACCTTTTCCAGTCCTGTGGCCACTGCCAAGGGTTCCAAATTTGCTGGCATATTGAGTGCAGCACTTTAACAGCATCATCTTTTAGGATTGGAAATAAGTCAGCTGGAATTCCATCACCTCCACTAGCTTTGTTGGTAGTAATGCTTCCTCAGGCCCACTTGACTTAGCACTCTAGGATGTCTGGATCTAGGTGAGTGATCACACTTTTGTGGTTATCCGGGTCATTAAGATCTTTTTTGTATAGTTCTTCTGTGTGCTTTTGCTACCTCTTCTTAATATCTTCTGCTTCTGTTAGGTCCATACCGTTTCTCTCTTTTATTGTGCCCATCTTTGCATGAAATGTTCCCTTGGTCTCTCCAATGCTAGGTCCATGAATCAAGGTAAATTGGAATTGGTCAAATAGGAGATAGCAAGAGTGAATATTGACATTTTAGGAATCAGTGAACTAAAATGGACCACAACAGGTGAGTTTAATTCAGATGACTATTCTATCTACTACTGTGGACAAGAATCCCTTAGAAGAAATGGAATAGCCCTCATAGTCAACAAAAGAGTCTGAAATGCAGTACTTAGGTGTAATCTCAAAAATGACAGAATGATCTCTGTTCATTTCCAAGGCAAACCATTCAGTATCACAGTAATCCAAGTCTATTCCCCAACCACTAATGCCGAAGAAGCTGAAGTTGAATGGTTCTATGAAGACCTACAAGACCTTCTAGAACTAACACCAAAAAAAGATGTCCTTTTCATTATATGGTACTGGAATGCAAAAGTAGGAAGTTGAGAGATACCTGGAGTAACAGGCAAGTTTGGCGTTGGAGTACAAAATGAAGCAGGGCAAAGGCTAACTTAGTTTTGCCAAGAGAATGCACTGGTCATAGCAAACACCCTCTTCCAAAAACACAAGAGATGACTCTACACATGAACATCACCAGATGGTCAATACTGAAATCAGATTGATTATATTCTTTGAAGCCAAAGATGGAGAAGCTCTATACAGTCAGCAAAAACAAGACTGGGAGCTGACTGTGGCTCAGACCATGCCAAATTCAGGCTTAAGTTGAAGAAGGTAGGGAAAACCCCTAGACCACTCAGGTATGACCTAAATCAAATCCCTTATGATTATACAGTGGAAGTGACAGATAGACAGAAGGGATCATATCTGATAGACAGAGTGCCTGAAGAACTATGGACAGAGGTCCATGACATTGTACAGGAGTCAGTGATCCAAACCATCCCAAGAAGAAATGCAGAAAGGCAAAATGGTTGTCTGAGGAAGCCTTACAAATAGCTGAGAAAAGAAGAGAAGCAAAAGGCAAAGGAGAAAAGGAAAGATATACCCATCTGAATGCAGAGTTCCAAAGAACAGCAAGGGGAGATAAGAAAGCCTTCCTCAGTGATCAGTACAGTACAGTTATGAAAATCACGAAAATAACACTGAAACAATATTGTGATCTTACCCTTGATCAGAGTTTGCCAATTGTCCCAATAATGCCTTTTCTAGAAAAGGAACACATTTTATCATGAATTACATTCAGTTGCCATGTCTCTTTAGTCTCGTTTAATCTGGAGCAGTTCTTGGGTCTTTGTGGTTTACAGCATTGACATTTTTCAAAGGCGTAGGCCGATTATTTGAAAGAGTATCCTTTGTTTTGGTTGGTCTGACATTTTCTCACCATTAGATTCAGGTTTTACACTTTTGGTAGACGTTTCAGAGAAGCGACGTGGTGGCACATGAGACATGGAGGCACGTAATGGCTGTTTGTCCATTACTGGTGAAGATGTAACTTTGATGGCTTAGTTAATGGGATGTCTGCCAGGTTTCTCACCTGTTGAGTTGCTATTATTTTCCATTTGTGTGTGTGGGCCACATTTTGAGACTATTTAAACGTTCAGTTCTTCGTCAAACTTTCACCCAGCAGTTTTTTCAGTCACTGATCATTTTTACTTGAGTCAGTCATTCGTATGATGGTTGCCAAATGGTGCCTTTACAGTTCTATCATTCATTCCACACTTATTCTTTGGTTTTACTGTGAAGAAGAACTTCCCTTCACCTCTCCCCATTTACCTGTTTATTTATACCAACACAGAGTCATGGATTCCTTACCTTCTTGAGGAACAGGATGTTCTAAGATTCCTCCAGACCTTCCCTGGCCCCTACTCCTAGGATCTGCCATTTATCCTAGGATCCTTAGTTCATTTTGAGTGGATAATTGTTGTAATTAGAAACCTATTGGGAAATTACACACACACCACACACATTTATGTATAACACATTCATGCATACATGTAGATGTATGTGCTTAGTCTCTCAGTCATGTCCAACTCTGTGTGAACCCATGGACTGTAGCCCACCAGGCTCTTCTGTCCATGGAATTCTCCAGGCAAGAATACTGGAGTGTGTTGCCACACCCTTCTCCAGGGGATCTTCCCAACCCAGGGATTGAACCCAGGTCTCCCACATAGCAGGCAGATTCTTTACTCTCTGAGCCACCAGAGAAGCCCATGTAGATGTATATCTTTGGATATATATGTACACTTTCACACATCTGTATTATCAATCAGTATTTAATGTCTATCTATTTCTCTATCAATGATCTATCTCTCTGTCTCTTTCTCCACGAGTTCATACTGACATCTCTGATTCCAGGTTCACTCTAGCATTCTTCCCACTTGCTTACTTGTAATTTCCTTCTCTCATTGAGAAAGCTGGCTCACATCACCCTCAATTCATGTGTGTATTTGCTCAACCCCAGAACACTCTGAAAGCAGTTTCAGAATTGTCAACTCATATCTCTGCAAATAAGAAAGCTACTCTCTGGAGTTCAATATTTGTTTGTAGTTCTTTGTCTTTAACTTAAGGGCAGCAAGGCCAAGGACTGTGTTCAAAGGTTACCTGGCTTGGTTCTTTTCTTCCCCTTTGGGGTGGTTATACATTGATATATGTGTTGCTTCATTTGTTTTTGTTTGTATTTCATTTTTTAAGAGATTTCCCCCTGTCCTTGTGATTTTATTTATTTTAGGTAATTCAAAATTTGGATGCTGTCTGTCTTCTGGTTATGCTGAGGGGCATGGGTTTTGTGTGGTCATATTTGTTCTTGTTTTTCTTAACTGATTTTTGGTTTGGAAGCTGTGTTGAGAGTTTCAGATATATGGACCTTGCCACCATTATCTTGGCTACCCAGAAGTCTCCAAAAAATCAAAGTTTTGAGCATGTTTTGAACATTTCCATTTGATTTATTGATTGACTACAGTAGCAACCTAAATGCCATTTTAAAAATGGAGCTTGACAAGGTAGTTCTTAAATGTATATGGAAGAGCAAGCAAATGGTCAGGTGGATGGAGCTGCCTTAGCAGATTCTGAGGTGGATTCTAAAGGGACAACATTTAAGCAGCTGCAGTTTAGCAAAAGGAGGGACAAACAGACCAAGGTGGCAGAATAGAGACAGTGGAAGCAGATGAGCCGTGTGGAGAAATTCAATGCATGACGAAGTTGGCACTGCAGGTCAGTGGAGACAGATGTTTTTCAATGAAAAATCCTGGGACAGTTGGTAATCTGCATGGAGGATAAAGTCTGACAATATCAGGCTCTCTGGGCAAACCACGAGAAAACTCAGAGGCTGCAGGCCCACAAGCCGTGGGAAAGTGATTCATCCATCCTTAACAGAGTGGAGGGCTCATGTGATATGTGGCCCAGGGGCCTCCCCCTGCCTGTGATCATTACAGAAACTCACCCTGAACATCAGGACACCTGTCCACGAGTGTGTCAAGCCACCCTGTTTGTAACAGTACAAAAGATAGACTCGGGCCCACTGTCCATCAAGATGACCATGGGACTCAGCGTCAGCTCTTAAGGGGGAGCATGGGTGAGTCTCAAGATTCCCATGTTCAATGAGAAAGCAGGTTCGAGAAGAATATACACAGCATGATTCCATTTATGTACACTTGGAATCTGGCGAAAGGAAATGTGTTGTTGGGGGATGGACGCATACAAAGGTGGCGAGACTATAAGGAAAAATTCAAGAAAGAGGTCCCGTCTGAAGCAGGGGGAAGTGGGGTGGGGTGGACAAGAAGGGACACCCAAGGTCCTTAAAGGCAATGTCACCTTTCTTTTTTCCAAGCTGAGCAGTGACTAAGCAGGGCCTACTGGCATTGACCTTCCTACCCACGTACATTTTGTTGGTACTCTTTTTTTTTTTTTTTCAATTTTTACTTTGAAGTCTTCATTGTTTCCTAAAGTGTTAAACATTTTAAAAGGAAAAGCAAGCTTTCAAAATTTCAGGCCCTTCATTTAAGCACCTCCGCCAAGTCCAAAAATCTTCTTTACCACCCTAGAAGCAAGACATTCTCCAAGAACCATGTTGGTACTCTTTTGTGCCTTCTCTTTATCTAGTGGGCTTTCCTGGTGGCTTAGAGGGTAAAGCGCCTGTCTGCAATATGGGAGACCTGAGTTCGATCCCTGGGTGGGGAAGATCCCCTGGAGAAGGAAATGGCAACCCACTCCAGTATTCTTGCCTGGAGAATCCCATGGACAGAGGGGCCTGGTAGGCTACAGTCCACAGGGTTGCAAAGAGTCGACTGAGAGACTTCACTTCCTTTCTTTTTTCTTTATCTAGTAGAAACAATTTTAGAGACTAAGACTTCTGCGGAATTATCTCTGGTGAGGCGCTGGGATCCTGTCCTGGCTGGAAACTTCATAAGCCGGGCTCTGGCGCCTTCCCAGGGAGGACGGCCCAGTTTTCTGGGCCCATAGTCCTAATCACAGCAGCTGGAACCCCAGGCAGGGCGGTACCACAGTTAAAATGCTACAGGACTTCTGCACACATCAGTAAATTGCAGCTCAGATGCTCCTGGTCTGCTGTTCCCCTGCCCCCATCCTGATCCTCTAATGAGGGTTCTGTGGGGCCCATGAGAGGCCCCCTAAGACCTTCTCTTTTGCCCCCACCCCAGGCCTGGGCCCCCGGGGTTGGCAGCATGGGACATTGGAGCCACACCTCCTGGGGCCTCTGGTCTGGGAGGAGGGAAGAGTCAAGGTTATGTTCGCTCACTGGGTCCCTTCGCCTTCCCGTCCTTAACCAGTTTGCCTAACCACCAGGTCACCTCCAAGCCTGCATTTGGAATTCAAATGAAGGAGTTTATTTCCACCTTTTATTCCAACAGCGGCTCCAGCTTAATCAGTTTTCTAATGATCAATTTGCCTAATTAAAAAAATGAAGCATTTGGAAACCAATTCACTGATGGCCCTTCTGTCTCTGCAGTGTGTTTCCAAGCCTTGCTTTGTGCTGGGCTAGGGGTGACGGCTCTCCTGGGGGATCTTTTGCTTCTTCTTGCAAAAGTAGCCATGTCTAGCTGTAAAGCATCTCCTAGAGCAGCCCGCCTGGATCTACACAGAGAAGGAGCAAGTGGGGCGATGAAGTACTGCCCTCGGTACCTTCCTGTCACATCCAATCCACACAGGAAAACAGGGCTGGGAGACACAAAGCGGTGTACAAAACCCCTGAATACTTATTCCCCGAGCAAAACAACTGTAGGGGAAGATCTTTATATCAACACACACACACACACACACAAAAGAAAGTCCTTCAAGCACTCCAGAGATGAGCAAAGGGAAGAAAGGCTGGTTTGGACCCAACAGCTCTGCTGTCCCTGGCCGTTGACCCTGGGCAGGTCACACCAGCCTCCTCCTTTATAAAATGGGGCAAAATGGTGTGTCCTTCACATAGGTGAGGATTTAATTGGGTTAATCCATCTACTGTTTACCGTGAAGCTGGCCTGGAGATCCATTTCAATGGCTGTAGAAACACAGAATAATGCGTGCTGCCCTTAGTTAGAGGAATGCTTTTTTTTTACATCTTAAAATGCTGACAACTTGGGAGAAAAAAATCAGGCCCCATAGCTGCAGCCCCAGCCTCACAGTACTTTCTGAAAGGACCCTCACCACCTCCCTGGGATTGTTTCTGCCTTTCCCTTTGCCTGGAGAGCTCCATGCAGGTCTCTCCATTAGCATCCTCCTGGGAAGCCTTCCCTGAGTCTCCTACCCAAGCAACCAAGCAACCAAGAGCCTTCACCATCTTTAGGGGGCAAAGCCTGTTACCCTTCTTTCTGCCCCCTTCCCTCGCTCAGAAGCTGTTAATGGTGGTAGGGGGTCACCTCCCACCATCAGGCTAGTCACCCCTAGCCCGATGGAGGGGTGACTCAGAGAGTGTCACTCCCCACTCTTCCAGCTGCCTTCTGAGCCTGGAGTGAGGTGTGGGGAGAGCTGGCTCTGTGGCCTTGGGAATGAGGGTACCCACGTCTCCCCACTGGGGTCTCAGGAGGCTTACTGGAGTGCCCCTCTCGATTGGCCAGGGGGTACTGAGAATGCATGTTGAGAAGGAAAGCTTGGGACCCCTGCTCGCCTCTGCCTTGGGGGGCAGGAATCGTGGGTGGCCAGAGGGCCAGTGTCGGGAAGGGGGCACCCATCTGGAGAGGAGGCTGGGCTGTGGACATGGCAGGGGGCAAGAAGACAGGGCTGGCCAGCCACCTGAGTCCTTGGTGAGGAGGGGCTGAGCCCACCCTGGGAAAGGGGTAACCTTTCAGCAGGAGTTACAGTCAGGGATGGAACAGCCCCTCCATCCCCTGCCACCTCGACCTTGGGCTGGTGGCACCAGACAAGGCTGGCCGGCCCCAGCCTTAGGAGCGGGGCAGCGGGGTATTGGGAGGGGAAAGGAGGTCAGAGCTACTTGTCTCCATTCCGGTGCATTCCAGTCCTGGGGAGGCAGATGGGATGCTTCAAATGAGATGTGAATCTGGGCTGAATTTTAATCGCCCCCAGGGACTAGAAAAATGAATGAGTCAGGGGTGAGGGGGTAGGGACCTGGGGGGGGGGCGGAGCTGGTGAGCGGCATAAACAAAGCCTTTTGAGTGAGTTCCACCGGTGGGGAAAGTTCGGGAATGACCAGTAGAGACCCAGGAAGTGCCAGGGCGGCTGCAAGTCAGGTCCGGGTGTGATTCCTGTTCCAGGCTCTGAGTGCTCAGTCCCCCTGCCAGGCCTTGGGGCAGCCTCATCACCCCAGCACCCCATGGTGCCCTCCCTGTCCCAGGAGACCTTTCCCAGAACTAAGGCTGTGGGGACAAGGTGAGGCCCCTGAGTTGTCTTGGAAAACTGAGTATAGAGAGGGTCCCCGAGTTGGCACAGTGGCTGCCTGCAGGTTTGGAGACTGGAGGGACTCTGATTCTTGCCTACTCTCCTGGGAGGGTGGCAGGCCACCTACAGGGCATCCTTGGGCCCGTGGAGAACAGACCGGGTCCCAAAGGGAAGCTGCAGCCCCAGGGGCCCCCAGCTCAGAGCTACCAGAAATTCCTAGGTTCCAAATGGCAGGATGCATAAGGGTGAGACCCCAGAGTCTGTTGTGCTTGCAGGCTGTGGACACCCAAGACATTCCTCCCACTCACCGTGTTCTGGCCAAAAGAGAAATGGGCTCCTCTGTGCCAAGAACTCATGCCCAGGGTCCAAACCAGCGGTGCCTTCTGCCCAAGCACGTGTTGGCTCTAGCATTTGGAATTTTTTTCTGTGTAGTCTTTTTTACAAGGCCTCTTGATCTGTGTGCTCAAGGAGTGTATAATGCCTTGATGTTTACTCTCTGGCCCTGGGGAGAGATCTCTGGGACTAGGTTCCCCCCCCCCCCGCCATCTCGCTTGCTTTTGGCCACCGCAGCTGCACATCCAGCCAGCACCAGCATCCCGTTGCGGGAAATGGCTTCCACCGCGCCTGCTGCTTGGTAGCAGAGTGGAAACCATGGCAACAGGAAGCAGGGAGGATCTTCCCGTCACCCTGTAGAAAGGGCAGCCTATTTCTGGGACCTGAGCCCAGTTATTCACTAGTTCTGCATTTTGATGTGAATTTCAGTTGTTGAGATCTGGCTTGGAGGGTGGTGGACCTGAGTTTGTGAGGGCTGGTTAAGTGGCCTGCTCCCTTCTCTCTCTGAAGGAGACCCAACTCCTGGCCCCAAAGAGGGCTGTTTGTGCTGCCACAAGACTCAGTCTGTAGCACCCAGTCGGATCCCTTCTTTTGCCTGAACCGGGGAGATGGGTGCTTTGGGTGTTGACTAGGGTAACAACCGGATTGCATGAGCTCTTCCTGTTCTGAGAGCCTGTGTCCAGCAGAGAGGAGCCTTTCAGCCACCGTGGCAGCACAGAGGAGGCTCTGACATGGTTGGTGAAGAGACTCAACCCAGCAATGAGCGTGCCCCCAACACGCCTGTACACACACTTAGACACACACTGCTGCACTCTCCAGCTGTGTGGCCTTTGATGTAGTCGACTCTGCCCCCTGGTGGTAGGCTGTGGCCAGCACACCGGGCTCAGGGCAGCAGGCTAGCCCCCCAACTCACTGGGATTCCTTCTAGCCTTGACCTTTGGAGATCAAGGAGATAGGAGACTGGTCTTCGGATGCTACATCCAAGGAGAAAACTGCAGGCTAAGGTTGGGGTGGGAAAACTTCTGAGAGCATCCGCAGCTGGCCTCCCCCAGGCCATTCTTTCCACCCACCACCTGCCCCCACCCTCCTTGGCTGACCTGCCCCCTCTCCTTGGGTGACCGCAGCCCCCCTCATGGCTGTTGAGGCTTTTCCAAACTGGGGACAACTCTTTGATGGCTTCCCTCCTCCTCTCTAATACCTAATGCCTAACCCTCACCCTCCTGGGGGTTTACATCCCAGATAGATTTTAAATAACCCACTGTGATAGCCAGAATTTTGACTCTCACGTCCTTGGTCCTCTGATGTCATACTCATGAATATGTTATGCTGCACAGCTGAGGTGACTTTGTAGATGTAATTAACGCTATTAACCAATTGACCTGAACATGGGGAAATTAGCCTTGATTATTGGCTAGGCAGTGTCATCACAGGAGCCCTTAACAAGCAGAGCTTTGTTGGCTGAGGCCGCAGGGGAGTCAGAAAGATTAAAAGATATTGAGAAGGACTCCACTCGCCAGCTTGAAGATGAAGGGACCACAAGTCAAGGAAGCAGGGAACTTGGTTCTTCTGCCTCAAGGAAATGAATTCTGCCAACAACCTGAATGAAGTTGGACACAGAGCCTTGAGTTAACAGCCCAGCCCCATAAGACATCTTTTGGTTTTATTTTGAAATTGTTATAGATTCACAGGAAGTTCCAAAGACAGTACAGGGGAGTCTTGCGTGCCTTTCTTCCAGCTTCCTCCATGGTGACGTCTTACGTAACCACAGCACAGGAGTCAATTGTTTCTGAGATGAGGGTTTGGGGTCTTCACTTTCCCTTCCAGACAGAGCTGCCCCAGGGCAGAAACAATTTAAGGGTTCCCTTCTGGCTTTCATTTTTAAAAAATAGAGCTTTACTGAAATATCACTTCCATACTAATTCACTCATTTAAAGTGTACAGTTCAATGCTTTTAGAATCTTCACCACCATCACCACGTGGTTGCGCAAACATCACCACTCTCTTAGGCCAGAACATTTTCATTACTTGCAAAAGGAAGCCCATACTCACTGAGTGGTCATTCCCCAGTACCCCTCCCTCCAGCCCCTGGCAGCCATGAATCTTTTTTTTCCTCAGCACTGGGTGGCCAGTCGGAGCTCCCTGCCATGCTGCCCTGCTCAGAATTGTTTACTTTTGATGAAGTACAATGTGTCTGTGATTTTGGAGCTCCAAAATCTGCAGATGGTGACTACAGTCATGAAATTAAAAGATGCTTGATCCTTGGAAGGAAAGCTATGACCAACCTAGACAGCATATTAAAAGCAGAGACATTACTTTACCAACAAAGGTCTGTCTAGGTCCGTCTAATCAAAGCTATGGTTTTTCCAGTAGTCATGTGAGAGTTGGACCATAAAGAAAGCTGAGTGCTGAAGAATTGATGCTTTTGAACTGTGGCGTTGGAGAAGACTTTTGAGAGTCCCTTGGACTGAAAGGAGATCAAACCAGTCCATCCTATAGGAAATCAGTCCTGAATATTCATTGGAAGGACTGATGCTGAAGCTGAAACTCCAATATTTTGGCCACCTGATGTGAAGAGCTGACTCACTGGAAAAGATTCTGATGCTGGGAAAGATTGAAGGCAGGTGGAGAAGGGGACGACAGAGGATGAGATGGTTGGATGGCATCACCGACTCGATGGACATGAGTTTGAGAAAGCTCCAGGAGTTGGTGATGGACAGGGAGGCCTGGAGTACTGCAGTGCATGGGGTTGTAAACAGTCAGAGAGACTGAACTGAACTGAACTGATGATGTATCTACTTGTTATTTATTGGTATCATATCTAGGAAACCATGAACTTATCCAAGTCCCCAAATATTTATGTCTATTTTTTATAAAAGAGTTTTATAGTTTCAGCTGTTACAATACATTTAGATTTACGATCCATTTTGAGTTGATTTTTCTATATGGTGTGGGGAAGGGGTCTAACTTCATTCTTTTGCATGTGGCTACTATCCTGTTGTCCCAGCACCATTTGTTGAAGACACTATTCTTTCCTCATTGAATGTGTCACCCTTGTTGACAATCAGCTAACCAAAGCAGTATGGGTTTCTATTTTGTGGATCTGTATCTCCACCTTTGTGTCAGTACTACATAGTCTTGATTCCTGTAGCTTTGTGGTAAGTTTTAAAATCAGGAAGTGTGAGTCCTTCAACTTTGTTCTTTTTCAAGATTATGTTGGCTAGTCTGGGTCCTTTGCATTTCGGTGTGAATTTTAAGATGGGCTTGTCAATTTCTGCCAAAAAGCCAACTGGAATTTAGATAGCGATTGCATTGAATTTGTAGACCAATTTGAAGAATATTACTATTTAAACAATTAAAATCTTTTAATATATGAACAGAAGATGTCTTTCTACTTAGATCTTCTTTAATATCTTTCAGTAGTATGTTGTTGTACAAGTTTTGCCCTCCTTCTGTTATATTTATTGCTGGGTATTTTATTCAATTGATGCTCTTATGAACAGAACTCTTAATTTCATTTTTGATTGTTCATAGGTATTGTGTAGAAATACAAGAGCAGTATACAAATCTACCTAGAGCTAATAAATAGTCCATCCAAGATGTAGAATATTTATTAGCTCTAGGTAGTTTGTGTGTGTGTGTGTTCCTTAGGATTTTTTTATATAAGATTGTGTTATCTGTGCATAGAGGTAGTTTTATTTTTCCCTTTCCAGTCTAGATACACTTTGTCACTATTTCAATGGCCTGCCTTCAACGTAATACTGTAACTCTTCGGATACTTGCCTGTGCATCACCAGACAACTGGCTTTTTCCCCACCTATTTCTTCATCTAGCAATTTAGACCATCTCTACTGACTGCCTGCCAAGAGAGTTGAGGGCTTTATTTCCTTGCTCAGTGAACAAATAGCAAAGACAATATCTCTGGCTGACCACTGAAAAGGGTGGGTGATGACGCCCTTTTCTCTGAGTCCCTTTCTGGGTGTATGGGGGTGGTGCACAAAGTGTAATACCTGAGGTCGTGGGCTCAGATGCGCTGAGACTGACCCTGCCAAATGGGTGTCCTTGGGCTCCTGGGTTGGCATGCTGGTCACTGCCGACCTCCCACACAGCTTACCTAGGAATGTGTACAGACACTGAGCCCCACCACCCCGCCCTGCTGCTGATTTGACAAAAGGTGGCTTCCTGTTTCAGAGGGCTATGTGTTCATAACAAAGATTCATCCCATCAGATTCTCCCTGGGGATTTAGACCTTTAGAGACAGACTTGGTCAAGTGATGGTGGGCATGCACATGAGGAAAATCTGGGATGCATTACTGCCCTGTCCCGGCAGAGGGCAGAGACAGCAATAGGTGTGTCCTTGAGCCTTGGCAATCGCAAACACAGGAAGGGCATTGACATTGACAGGGTCTGGTAGAAAGATTGAGATGGCTGGGGCTAGAGAGGCATACAGGAGAGTGGCACCTGGCAAGGATGACCAAACTGTTGAGAAGTTCCCTTTCTAAGCTCCTGGAGCTAACAGCCCTGACCCATTTGGGCTGGCATCCACATGCTGGGAGGCTTTGAGAAGCCGCCTGACCTTCTTGGATCTGACTGCTTCATCTGCAGTCTTTCTATCTCTTTTGTTTTCCAGTGCTCTGGGGTAAAGATTATGCCCTTCTCAGGCCTTCTTCCCTCCACTGGCAGAACTTGTGAGGGGCCCACGCAACCATCAGAAGCCACATCCATCTTCTCTGCTGTCTCTGTAGCAGATGGCAAGGTGGGGCTTAATTACTCCCTCCCACACCCCTTTGTGTGAGTTTCCTTGGGCTGTGGCAACACAGGACTGCAAACTGGATCAACAGAAATGGATTCCCTCCCATCTGAAGGCTCTAGGGAAGGACCCTTCCGCATCTCTCCCTTCTGTATCTCTTCCAGCTTCCAGTTGTTGCAGGCATTCCTTGGCTTGTGGCCACATCACTCTTAAGCCCTGCCTCTATTGTCACACGGCCTGTGGGTTAAAGTCACTGGTGAGAGGCACTCGGGTCAAGCCCCCACTCAGGTCGGTGGATCCTGGATGTGTGGAAGTGTCAGGCCTGGGTGTTCCCCCATCTCCAACAAGCCACTCAACTCCCCTCCCCAAGGGGGAGCAAAGTACCGTGTGCCATTATCTGCCCTATTTCAGGACTTTGAGGGTGGGTCTGTCAGTTCACCAAAGAAGAAAATGGTAACCCACTCCAGTATTTTTGCCTGGAGAATCCCAAGGCCAGAGGAACCTGGTGGGCTGCCATCTATGGGGTCGCACAGAGTTGGTTATGACTGAAGCAACTTAGCAGCAGTAGCAGTAGCTGTCAGTTCACTTGTCTCTGAAGAGCACAGGACCTTTAAAAATTAACAGCTATGGAGATATGTCAGATACTATAACATTCACTCATCTAGGCTGCACAGTTCAACATGTTATTTTTTTTAACATATTTACTGAGTTATGCACTCATCACCATAATCTAATTCCAGAACATTTCCATCACGCCTTCAAAGAACCCCTGTGCCAGTTACCAGTCCCTCCTGTGGCTTGTTGGTCCCTTACCCCCACTGATCCACTTTCTGTCTCTGGATCCGTGGCAGCTTTTTGTGCACGTCTGTGGCTGAATTGCATCTTCTGACCCTCATGCTGACTCTCAGCCCTTCTCCTCAGGCCCAACTTGGCCTCATAGGAGATCTCATAGGTGCTCAGAGCTCACTCCACTGTTCTCCGTATTGAGTTTGTCTTCACTTGAAACTCATGTAGTCCAAAGGAAATAATCCAAGGCAGTAGATAAACCAAAAACTGTAATCTCATCAGTGTTTGTGCCTGGGAGGACACTTGCCGGGTAAATAGAGCTGTCTTCTGGCAGCCGGTATGGCTCTTGTGGGGGCTTGGAGAGGGAAGGGCACTGATCGGACTTCGTTTTTACAAACGTTGTTGTGTCTGGAGCCAGGGCAAGGCTACCGAAGGCAGACACTGTCTGCTTTGTCCCAGCACCAGGCCTGAGCCCGACTCACCGGGCACTCAGCTGATCCGGGAGGGAGGAGACAAGCCAAGAGAACAGGCCCGGAACCCAGGAATCCCCGAAGGGAAAGCATTTGGGGCAGGAGGGCGTGTGTTGTGGTCACTGTGTGCAAGTGAGACGGACACCCCCACCCTGAATGTGATTTGGATGTGGAGATTGATGGCCCCACACCCACTAAGAGGTTATGAAAAAAAATCCCTGGCTTGAGTCTGAGGCCCCCCAGGGTGCTGGGAAAACAGCTCAAGTGCATGATAGATTCTTTGCTCTGGCTGGGGCTGGGGGGAGGATATCCTGATCAGCTTGCCCAGACGTGGGGGGACAGGGAGCACAAGGCTTCAAAGCTTTCCCAGATGTGGGGGGTGGTGCCTGAGGGGACACAGAGTACAAATCTTCAAAGCCGTCCAGGTATAGAGCCAGACCATGTACCAAGCAGTCAACTGCAACGGGTGGCCACAGGTGGGAGACAGCTCAGACGTGACCCTTGACCTTGGCGAGGGCTATGGTCCGAATAGGCCCTCTCCCAGACTGATCTGGTGAAGTCAGAAGGCCCAAGGTGATGGTGGTACCCGGAGGTGGACTTTTGGGAAATGATGTAGCAGAGCCCTTGTGGAATTAGTCCCCTTCCAAAAGCATCTCAGGAGCTCCCTTGCCTTGTCTCTCCTGTGAGGCCAGAGTGAGAAGCTGGCTGGCTTGCAACCCAGAAGGGGGGGTCCTCCCTAGAACCCAACCCTGCTGGCATCCTGGACTTCCAGCCTCCCAGAACTGCAAGAAATCCATGTCTCTGGTGGTTTTGTTCCAGCAGCCTGAATGGACCAAGAGGATGGAGTGGGGCAGGGTGGGGGACCAAGGGCACAGCGTGGAATCCAGGGACACAAGTAGCTTCAAGGATGCGGTGTTGAGAAGGGTGGGTGGGTGGAAGGCAGTGGGGGGTGGGCAGGGAAAGGGACCCACAGGGAGGCCTGAGCAGCTGCCTTCACTGGCCCAGAAGGTGTCAACGAGGCAGGGGGCAGGGGAGGCAGGGAAGAAACGGTGATAGTGTGATAGTGGAGTGAGAAGTTTCCAAGGAAAAGTGGCAGGGCTTCCACTGATTGGTTCTTGGGTGGAGGCCCCTGGGGAGCAGGTGTGCAGGGCAGGCACTTTGGAGGTGAGCCCTGACTTTGAAGAGCATGTGGGCTTTCCCGACATCCCGCCCGGGCACAGCTTTCCTCTGTGCCCCAAACGCCTCTGCCCTCCTCTGCCTCATCTTTTGAGCTTCAGTGTGACACCCTCACTCGCTCATTAGTGGACAGCCCCCTTGTGAGGAGGCTGCGGCTCCCTTGGGGTCACGGAGCATGGTCAGGGGTAGATAAGGAGTCTTGGCAAATATCACAGAGTCCTCTTCTGAGATGATGTCTACCCTGCCTTTATTGACCATCTTCTCTCTGCGGGGCCTGGAGGTGATCCCCAGGTGAGGTCGGGGGGCAGAATGAGGGGGGACAAGGCAGGGAGTGCCTCGATAGCGGATGTGGCTTGCTGTGAGAGAAGAAATGCTACCCCGAGGTTGGCTGGCTCCAATTGGTGGCTTGTGAATGATTCACTTAGCAACCGCTGCACCTAGGCGGCCTGCCAGGAGGGTGCCCTGTGACCCAGCGCTTTCAAAATTAATGTGTTCATTGAGTCATTCCCTTGAGTCACATTCGCAGGCACCTATTACTCGCTGAGCCTAGACTCCTCAGACCACAAAAGGCCCAGGGGAGAAGGAGGAATCCTAGGGGCACTGTTTAAGCAGCAAGCCCAATGGGCAAGGAGGTGACAGGCAGGCCGCTGGGCTGCGGGCCAGAGGGAAGAGTGATACAGTTTGGGTGTGTGCACGTGCACACCCCAGTGGACAAGGAGGGAGTGTCTGACTCGTGCGTGCGTCTGTGTGTGCATGCGTTTCAGGGAGGGGGCATGTGCGTCCTACACAGATGTGGGGAACTGGGAAGGGTCAGGGGTACTGCTCTAGTCCCAGGGACAGACAGCAGTGACGGAGTGATCAAGGCATGACTTGATCACCTAGATTTCTGGTCATTTGTTATACCAGGCCAGGAGGCTGGGGGCCCCAAGCCCTTTCACAAGCATGCACACACACGCACACTCAGAGGTAATCAGCCCAGAGGGCCTGCCCCTTGCCTTGGACAGAGGGAGCCAGGGAGAAAATGTGGGGAGCAGTTCCTTCACTTGGCAGAGAGACCATAACCTTCAGGGAGCTGCCCAAGGCCTTTGCCACGAGTCACCAGTTAGCAGGGTGACTTCTCCAGGACTAGAAGGTCAGGCAAGGTCTTGGGCTTTCTCCTGAGGTGAAGGGGCCCTGGAGGCTGTTAAGCCAGGCAGGGTCCCCTTAGTCTTGACCTGCAAAAAACTCACTTTGGTGGCTGCTGTCATGGGCAATGGTAGCCACCCCACTCCCACCAGAGATGTGTCCGTGTTCTCATCCCTGGAACCGTGTGCATGTGGTCTTATTTGGCAAAAGGATCTATGCTGATGTGCAGATGTGATTAAGGACTGCAAGTTGCTACCATCCTGGATTAGTCCATAAATGCAGTGACAAATAGGGCAGAAAAAAGAGACAGACACAAGGGAAGAGGCCATGTGACAACAGAGGCAGACACTGGAATGATGCGGCTACAAGCCAAGGAACATCTGGGGCCACCGGAAGCTGGGAGACAAGGAAGGATGCTGCTACAGAGCCTCTGGAGGGAGTATGGCCCTGTTGACACCTTGATTTAAAGTTCTAATGTTTTAAGTCACCTACTTTTCTGGTCATTTATTATAGCAGTGCCAGGAAACCAAGCCAGCTGGTGTAGAGAGGACCAGGTCGGGAAAACTGACTAGGGAGGGGCTAAAGAAGATAAAGGTTGGCCTTAAGGTGGCTTTTTCCTCTCAACCTTCCAAACTCTCTCAAATGATAGGAACTGTCTGGCTGTATCAGAATGACCAGAGTGCACTGTCTATCAGTAGCTTGGGGGTCCCTTTGGGGTTGTACATCCCTAATGCCTGATGCAGAATTTCCTACTTGTGGAAGACACGAAGTATGGGATTGCACTAGGAACTGGATATTCAATTAACACTCATTGAGCAAACATTTAATCTCCTCCCTTGCTGCCAGGCTGGAAATGAGAGCCACAAGCAGGTCCCCCAGGGATGCTGGGCCCCTGGAAAAGCCTGACACAAACAGCCCTACTAACTGTCCTCATTTTGTGCACAGCGCTTCCTTCGGGGGTCATCTGTAGGTCTGGGAAACTCTGGCAAAGCCGGATTTGGGTTTTAGGAACACTGAGATTGAACCCCACGTCTTGTCCAGGTGGGAGACACTGTTGTGAGCTCTGGTAAGCGCCGCCTCGGCCCCACACTGGGCCATCAGCCCGGAGCGACACCGTAGGAACTTGTCGCTCAGGCGTTAGGGCAGTTGTTTTTGCACCCTGGCCCTAGGACTGTAGTAACCTCCCTGCGCATTGGAGGAATAGCCTCCCGGGTTCCCCGAGGCCGCCGGTGGGCTCCCAGGGGCGGAGTGTGAGTCTCCGGGGGCGGGGCCTACGCCTCCTGAGGCGGCGCGGGATGACGTCCGGAGTCCAGGCTGAGGGGCGGGGAGCGCGACAGTCGCCTGACAGACGCCTGACAGGGTGGGCCTGTGCGCTTGCGCTTGATCTGGCGCCTGCGCAGTCGGCCGGGCTCGCCTTCAGCGCCCTCACCCGGGGGGGTGGGGAGGGTCGACCCAGGCAGGGCGGGGCGGCACCTCGGCTCCCGCGGCGAAGACACCCCGGGAGCCAGGCGCCACGCGTCTGGGCGCCTCTCCTTCCGGTGAGGGGCTCTGGGTCTGTGGGGCGGGGCCTCATGGAGGCCGGCGGCCCCGGGACCTGCGGAGGAGGGGCTGAGACCCGGGGCTCGGAGGGGCGGCTGGCACCTGAATCGAGGGTACACTTCCGAGTGACAAGGTTCATCATGGAGGCAGGTAACCGCGCCAGGAAGAGGGCGGGACGTGGTGGCCGGAGCCGCAGTGCTGCCCTTGCGTCCAGCCGGCCCCCAGCCTGTCACGGGAGCCGCGAGCAGGCGGGCAGGGGCTACTGGAGTAGGGGACCCGCTTCCCGGAGGAGGGGGACCTGCCAGACGCGGAGCTGGCGTGGCTGAATGGAAGGCAGAGACCCGGCCTACCCTGCCCTAGCGGAGGCTAGGCCTGTGGGTTCTGGCCTCAGCCTTGACGCCACGCCCTGCCTCCTGGGCTTTTGGCCGTTTCACGACTGGCACCTAGGCCCCAGGGAGGATGTGGCAAGGGACTGGCCCTAGCTTAGGAGGTGCCTTCCGACACACCTGTCTCCCAGCATAAGGGTACGCGGGCACTTGGTCACATGAAACCTTCTGGAACATGCCATTGGTGGCGCTCCTGACAGGTCCCGTCACAGCGAGGACCCAAGGCACACCCTCCGTTCTGAACCCTGACACGGTGTCCCCTGTCTTGTTGGGCACCCCTGCTCCCAAGACTGAGGCTAGGAAGCCAGTTGTATTTCCGTGCAAAAATTGTTTCTCTGTCAAAAATGCTAGGCTGTTTCCGATCTTGGTTACTTTGTGTACACCCTGTGGAAGAGGGGTTTAAGTGTTTCCAACTGGCAACCCACTCCAGTATTCTTGCCTGGAGAATCCCAGGGATGGGGGGAGCCTGGTGGGCTGCCGTCTATGGGGTCGCACAGAGTCGGACGCGACTGAAGCGACTTAGCAGCAGCAGCAGCAGCAACCCTGACTCGGCGTCCACTGTCGTGTTGAGCGCCGCTATTCCCAACAGGGGAGGAAGCCAGTTACATTTCCATAGAAACATTGTTTCTCTGTCAAAAGTGCTACATAGTTTCCAATCTTTGTTACTTTATGTACACTCTGGGGAAGAGCGGTTTGAGTGAGTCTACTTTCAAGTCAACATAAGTGGACTCTGGAGAAATAGTTTAGGACCATTAATCCCAGTGGTGTGTAATTTAATTTTCAAAACGTTTTGAAAAGTGCATAAAGAAGGATGGCAGTGGCCCCTCATATATGCCACATATATGCTTGGAAGGTCTGTGTAAACCAGGAAAACATGCTACCCTTGGAGGCTCACATGTAGCAATACCACCTCATCTGACATCTCTGAGAATGATGGGTCCCATGTAGGAACTGTCTGCATAGAACTTCACTGTCTAAAGTCAAGTTTAAACCTTGACATGCTTAGGTTTTACTAAGTGCTAAATGCTGAAAGCTAATGCTAAAATGTTTGCATATGTCCTTCTTCTCATGTTTTGCACATGCCCTTGCTCTCTCTGTGTGAGGCTGAATACTGGTCCACAGATTGCCCCATCCTAATCCCCAGAACCTGGGACCGTTAACCTCATGCAGCGAAAGAGATTTTGCAGGTGGGATTAAGCATCTTGATGTCAGGGAACTGTTTTAGATGATCTGCTGCACCTGATATAATCAAACCCATCCTTAGATATAGAGGCAGGAGAAGTAGACGGCAGAGGAAAAGGCCATGTGATGATGGAAGCACAGTTAGAAGATGCTGCACTGCTGGCTTTGAAGCTGGAGGAAGAGGCCACGAGCCAAAGGTTGCAGGCACCTCTAGAAACTGGAAAGGGCAAGGAAATGGATTCTCCCCTGGAACCTCCAGAAGGAACCGGCCCTGTAAGAGAAAAAACGTGTTGTTTTTAGCCAATTTGTTTATGGTAATTTGTTCCAGCAGCTCAAGGGAACTAATACATCTTTTTAGGTAGAGGATGTTGAACACAATTTTAATGATCATTGGTGATTCTCCACCTTCCCTCAGTCTGTGGGGTGTCAAGTTAACCTTCCCCTGGTCATTGTGAATTTGTTTTAGTTCTGTGACCCAGTGCAGTGATTTCATTAGTAGCTTTCTGAGGGATTTAGGGCTTTTAAGGCCTAAATCAAACTATCATGCTCCAGTTTTTGAGTTCTTTCTGTTCCCTTTTCAGTATCTTGCTCTTCTTTCCTCAAGCCTGGCTGTGGCCATTGATGTTGCTTTTCTCCTGCTCGGCCTGTGGTTGCCTTTAGCAGTCACCCTGCTTCCTTTGCTTACCTTTTCTGACCCTGTGGACTAGTACCCTAGTGCATCAGAATCTGTGGCATCTGTGTGGCACTCAGAGACCTTTTTTCCTCTTGTCACCTTGGCAGGGTTTTGGTTACGAGCTGCAGAGGTGGGAGTGACCTCTAGTTAAATGCTTCCTCACATGGAAACAGACACACAGCTGATGCTTTCAAGATGTGCAGAAAGGGATATGCCAGGAACAGATCGGGGAGAAGTTTGAAACCTTGGGGGCTTGGGAGACATGAGGAACCTGCAGAGCTATGAAGGGAAGGCTGCACTTGAGTGTGACCTCCAGGGGCTCATTAGCCTGTCAGAGTCTGACAAGCCTGCCTCTAAATTCCTCAGGTCAAGGACCCCGTGGAAGGATCGGCATCCCCTGTCAGCTGGGCCCTGGGCTCTCGGTGGTGTCTGAGCAGGCGTGTGTACCCTCAGTGCCCAACTCAGTGGCACACCTCACACTTCACAGGGGGTGAGCTCTGGATGAAGCTCTCCCCTGCGTGTTTTCTCTTGGTAGGTGTCAAGCTAGGGATGCGGTCCATCCCCATCGCCACCGCCTGTACCATTTACCATAAATTCTTCTGCGAGATCAACCTGGATGCCTACGATCCCTACTTGGTGGCCATGTCTTCCCTTTACTTGGCCGGCAAAGTGGAGGAACAACATCTGCGCACGCGTGACATCATCAATGTTTCCAACAGGTAGCGGCTTCCAGTGTCTCCCAGGTGCCAGCAGTCAAATTCAGAAGGAGGCACCTGGGTGGCCTTGAACTGGGGCCAGGAGCTCCAGCAGCAGAGGCAGAAGTCAGTGCAGTGTCAGAAGTCTAGGGGAACCTGTGCAGCAGCAACTGGGGCCAGATTTGGGGGAAACCTCAGAGGCCTGATGGTGTACAGAGAGGGGTGGAAAGAGGCTGTCACAGGCTAGAGCAGAGGAAGCTTGCAGAGGGGCACCAAAGAAGATTCTCAAGGTGTCTTGGACAGGACAGATCAAAGCAATTGGGTTCTGGGGCCGTTGTCCTATTTAGATGGTCAGAGTCGCCCAAGAGTGTCTCTCACAGCCCTGGGCCTGAGTAGCCATGTTCCTGTTAGGGAAGAACGTGGGGGTCCAGCCAGCTGGATGGGCTGCGCCAAGGCCCAGTGGGTCTGGGAGAAAGCAGTTTCTGGAAAGTTACTGACTAGCAGTGCATCATAGCCCTTCTAGGAACTCTGTAATCGTTAAGGAAGAAAGCTATTTTGTGCTGCTTCTCTTTTAATAAACAGTTAATGGAAAAGCACTCCCCACCCCATAAACATGACAGGTTCACGATGTACTGAGAATGACTAGGAGAAAAAAACAGAGAGAGCACTGCAGGGGGGGCAGCTGGAGTCCACTTGTAATTGCCAGGGCCCAGTAGGGAGGCCGGGTGGGCACGAGGGGAAGTTGTAGGGCTCACTAATTGGATGTGGGCACCCAGGTGGGTTCTGTGGGGAGCTCAGAAGACGAGAGGGGAGCTGGGAATGATGACTCAGTGGCTGAGAGTTCTGATCACTCGAGTGTAAATCCTGTTCCCGTACATCTTAGTGATCTTGCGTAGGTGGGAGTCTTGTAGACAAATAAGGTGTACACAAGGACAGAAAGATCTGGAATGAAAGAAAGACAATCTGGGAAATAGCTGAAATACTTTTATGTTTCTGAGTGTGTATCATCCCTGTGTTTAAGTACCTTCCCTGAGCCCAGACTGAGTGCCATGGGCATTGCCACCCCCGGTGCAAAGAGCCCATGTCTTGCTGAGTGCCATGGCACAGCCACTGGGGCTGACACTGGAGGCAGCTTCTTTCCTCCCTGGTTCCTGTTTTTATCCCCTATGCAGACATGTAGGTGGACCCTATGCTCGTCGATGGCAGAAGAGCTCTGGTGTGTGTATCTGGATGCCCCATGATGGGGCTCCTGGGGGCACCCCCTTCTATTGCCAGCCATGTTGTTTCTCTGTTCAGGTACTTCCACCCGGGCAGTGACCCCTTGGAGCTGGACTCGCGCTTCTGGGAGATCCGGGACAGCATCGTACAGTGCGAACTGCTCGTGCTGCGGGTCCTGCGTTTCCAGGTCTCCTTCCAGCACCCACACAAGGTACGTGTGGCGGGGGTTGGTAGAAGGGCAGCAGTCACTTATGGTTCCCAGCGGCATGAAAGTCTTTGCTCTTTATCCGGAAAGTGCAGTCACCTGAGCCTGGAGCCACATGGGGCCCCGAGGAGGCACAGTGACGCTCGGGTGGCCTGTCTCATCCCCACTCCCAGGGTTCTCAGGCAGCTCTGATTTCAGCTTCTGCCTTTCTGCCCACTCGGCTGTGGCTGAAAGCTGGGATCCATGTGCCCTCTGAAGCCTGTGTCTGTCCCCAGACCCATATAAGTTGTGTGTTCACTGACCCACAAAAGCGGAGGCAAGGCTGGTTTCATGACCTGCTGGAGTGTCTGTTCCTGGGAGTTGCTACTCCGCCTCACAGCTCACACGCAGCTCATCTGTGCAGAAAAACCCTGAGAAAAGCCATGTCACTGACTTCACTGCTAGGAACACATTCCTCCCAACAGCAGAGCTATCACAGAAAGTAGCCCTGCAGCAGACTCCTTTGAGGGCCTGAGGCCTCATGTGGGTAATTTGTGGGTGGACTGCAGAGAGAAGGGGGATGCACTGTGATGTGGGCCTCTGCACTGTGATTTTGTCTGTTTCCCATTGGAATTTTTGTCAAGTGAGTTGTAGATTTAGAAGGAGTCAGAGGAAATAGCCCAGCCTCCCCAAATGGCATTTTGCAAAACTCGAATAAATACAAGATAACAGTCAGGGTGTGGGCACTGATACAGCACCCCTGCCCAAGTTCCGGGTGTTGCTTGCTTGTCACATGTACTGGTGGCCACTGCCTTGGTTAACATATGAAACAACAACTTGGTCACCATGGAGGCCTTCCTATTGCCCCTGTTACCATGTCTTCCACGCACCACCTCCCTAATCCCAGAACCCATGGTGGAGATGCTCAGCAGTCGTGGTTTGTGTCAGTGCACAGTGCAGGGCTCCCCTCCCCGTGGGCTCAAGGAGAGCATGTGTTCAAGCAGAATAGGAGCTGACAGTCAAGCTGGAGGATGTTCAGAGACTTGAGCTCCCCTGATGTCCTGTCTCTGGCTGGCCCGTGGGGGCTGTGGTCTGTTCTGCAGATCAGGCTGCTGTTTCTGAAGCTTTATGTTTGGGCTGGGCCAAGGGGAGGAGCAGAATAATTGCTGATGGTGTCCAGAGCAGGGCCATGTTGATAGAAAGGCCCAGGCAGGTTTCAGGAGCTGGGTTCAGAGGACAAGAGAGGGCGAACCCGTGGGGACCTGGGGCGAGGGTTGGTGGAGGTGGACCTGGTGGCAGGGAGACGACATCTGATCTGTGATGTATACACACCGTGGCAATTTAGGAGAGAGAGGCCAGCAGGGGGAGGGCCTGCAGACTCCCAGTTAAGGAAGCAGGTGATGGTGGGGGGCAGCTGACTGGCGTGTCTTTACAGTACCTGCTCCACTACCTGGTCTCGCTCAAGAACTGGCTGAACCGTTACAGCTGGCAGCGGACCCCAGTCTCCATCACCGCCTGGGCCTTGCTACAGGACAGCTACCACGGGGGGCTGTGCCTCCGCTTCCGGGCTCAGCACATAGCCGTGGCAGTAATCCACCTGGCCCTACAAGCCTATGGGGTCGAAGTGCCTGCTGAGGCCGAGGCTGAGAAGCCATGGTGGCAGGTGAGGTGACTGCATTGGCGTGTGTCCCCCCCCCCCCCCCCCGCCCCCGCCTTTTCCCTCCCTGAGGACCTTCAGCAGTCCCCACACCAGGTGTCAAATGTCTTTGTAGTAATTACCTACAAAGAAAGATACAGGCTACTGGGGAACCCTGAAGCTTGAAAATATCCTGTTGCCATAGCCAAAGCTGGGCTCTTCCCCCTTGATATTGTGGATGTTTGAGGGGTTCACACTGGGCATTGTTGGGTGCAGGGTGGCATCACTAGCCTCCACCCACTGGATGCTGAGACAACACAAGCGGTGTCCAGACATTGCCAAGTGTCTTGGGGTGGGGAGGGGATCACCCCTGGTTGAGAACTACTGAGCTCAAGCAAGCACTTTTATTGCATTGAGTGAGAGCTTGCTGTAGATGAGACATCACTAAGTCTGGCATCACATTCAAAGTATCAGGGGTGCCCTAAAACGACAGTAGGTTTTACTACCTAGGCTGGTAGGTAGGTTTTACTACCTAGGCTGGTAGGTAGGTAGATAGGCGATAGATACAGAGATGGATCAGTGATGAGTGGATGGCCGGATGGATAGATGTTACAACGGGAATGTCGACGGATGATGGATGGGTGGGTGGATGAATGGATAAATAGAGGAGATAGATGACAGCCCTCCTCCTCAAGACCAGCTGGACCCAGGCAGCAGTTTATTGAGAGCTGGGTCAGCTGTGTCTGCCAGAAAGGCTGCATGCAGTCCTAGCAGGTTTCCCTCAGTAGTCCCACCATTGCTTAAAATGGGATTTTGAGATCATTCTTTGTTTTTCCTTTCCCATGCTTGAAATCTGCTGTTCCTTTCTTCATGAAACGAAGCTCATTGTCCCTCCTCGTCCTGGAATGAGATTCCATGTGAGCAGACTTTGAATTGCTGGAAGACTCCCCCTCTTTGTGCACTACCCCTCCCCTGCAAACCTACAGTGGCTGCCTCCCCCTTCCTGAGCACCCCCCGCCCCCCGCCTCCGCCAGGCTGCCCTTCTTCAGAGATAGCAGCTTCTCTCTGTGCTTCATTGTCCTTTCCTGCCTGTCTGTCCTTCCCCCTCTCCTGAAGCCAGGGATCTTGTCTGCTTCATCAGCGGCCCCAAGCCCAGTGCCTGGGCCTGGCGGGTAGTAGGTGTGCAAGTGTTGTCGAACAAAGGCATCTGTGGCCCCAACCTCAGGCTGGATGTAGCCTGATGGCAGCTTGGAGGGGGAAGCGGGAAGGGTGGCTGTGTGGACAAAAGCATTGCTCTGTGCTGGACTTCTTGGGGACTTCCAGATCGTGTGACCCCCTGCGTCCCCCCTCTGTTGAATCAGGTAGTGGGCCTCTTTTCTGGGTGACACACTTCCCCTGGATGAGCCTACTTCTCTGGGCAGCATAGCCGCACTTCCCTTGTTCTTTGCTCTCTCTGGGTGGCTCTGGGCTCCGTGCACTGGAGCTCTTGGGCCCCCTCTGGGCATGTGAAGGCTACCTGCTGATGAGAGACACCTGCTCACGTGCTCCCAGCTGCCACCTCTGTGATGCCACTTGTCTGCTCTGGGTGGGCTTCCCACGCTGCTCGAGAGGCTTGACATCCCCCCGAAGCCTGTCTGCCCTTGGGTGTGGTGGTGGCAGTGGGGCAGCCCTTGGCATCCAACTGCGTTGGTCCTCTTGGTGGATGACGCTCCAGCTCTAAAGCAGTAGTGAGTTGTAGCAGGACTCAGAATTTCCATCCTTTTTAAGGCTGAGTGCCGTTCCATGGTATAGCTGGTCTGCATCATGTTAGTCCATCCTCTGTGGATGGACTCTTGGGTTGCTTCCAGATTTTGGCCCTGGGCTACTTTTTAATGGTCATTTCTTGGCTTGGGGTCTCCAGAAGCATTCAGGTAGTGGATCCTGACAAGCAAGCCCGTGTTTCTGAGATATTCATTTTCCACCCAGAGTGCGGGAGTAGGGGGGGTGGGAGGGGAATGGCTGGATCTTCCTGAGCTGGATGGGGAGGGCGGGGTTTTTTCCAGGTCACTGTCTCCCACCTGAGATGACAGCCCATGATGGGTTCAAGCTTCCTTGGGTGTCCATGCAGCAGGGGGGACTCAGGTCCAGCTTTTGCCCCGGGTCAGCCCCAGACCTGGAGCCCAGGCAGCAACCCCCAGGCCTGGGGGCCACAGCATCCAACCAGGGACTCCTTGTTTTGCCTTTTACTTCTGGTGTCATCAGGGGTCCCCAGAAGCACCCTTAAGCTCCATGTGTCACTGGGAGGATTCCCAGAGTTCAGAAAAGCCATTATACTCATGGTTATGGGTGTCAGGGTTAGTTCCTGGGGAAGGATGCAGGTTGAAATTAGCCAAGATAAGAGGAATGGAGGTATGGCCCAGGAGAGAGTAGGTCCAAGCTCCCAGGTCCCCCTCTCATCAGGCAGGGCTTAG
This sequence comes from Bos indicus, assembly GCF_029378745.1. Taxonomy (NCBI): domain Eukaryota; kingdom Metazoa; phylum Chordata; class Mammalia; order Artiodactyla; family Bovidae; genus Bos; species Bos indicus. The sequence goes on along the minus strand of NC_091789.1, from coordinate 38,856,175 downwards.
CAGTCCCTTCCCAGGAGCAGGGCCAGGGCCAGATCTTACTTGGAAACAGGCAGGGTTACCCCTTTCATTTGGGCCCCTGGGGACTCACCTTGCAATTTTATAAGCTCTGTGGCACAGTCAAGGGGCAGTCTGAGCAATTTCCTGGTGGTCCAGTGGTTAGGACTCTTGCACTCTCACTGCTGGGACCTGGATTCAGTCCCTAGTCGGGAATTAAGATCCCTCAAGCTAAGTGTTGCCACCAAGAAGAAAACAAAAAAAGGTGGTCTGGTCCAGGCTAGAGAGCAGGTCCATGTGTTCCTCGCGGGCTGGCCTAGGGTGGGGTGTGTCCAGTCTACTTCTGGAAATGGACCCCCCAGAAACCATGGAGCTGAGAGCCTATGGGTAGGAGCCTGTGATCTGGGCCCAGCTCTGTCACCAGCTCCCCATGTACCCAGGACAAGTCTCCTCTTCTGTGTGAGCTGGATGATCACGAAAGCCTCTTCTGTCTGGAATGGTCTCCAATAGCAGAGTCCCCATGCCATCTCCACTCCTGTGTACTGTGGTTCTGTGCTTAGTGGCAGGTACCTTGTTTAACCCAGAGGGAGTCTAACCAGAGCCTGTTTTCCTTCTCCTCCTTTTTAGGTGTTTAGTGAAGACCTTACCAAGCCAACCATTGATAACATTGTGTCTGATCTCATTCAGATTTATACCATGGACACAGAGATCCCCTAAAGCCCTGGTCCAGGCCTCCCCAAAGAGAAGCCCGGGACGCTTGGCAGCCTGGGGACAGCACTGCCAAAGGGCCGTGAAGGCCAGCCCCCAGAGGACCAGCTGGGAGGGCTGGTGAAGGCGATGACTGTCCCCAGCAGCCGTGGTCGGGACAATGACGAGAGTCACGCCTTCAGCGGGCAGGCTGAGAGTGTACCGTGTGGGGCGGCTCAAGGCCAGTCGCCGCATCAACATTTGTGCTTTGAGAGGACCTGACTGCCGTTGAAGAGTGATGTTATCAGCAGGAAAATCTAAGAAGCTATGGGACTGCACCCCTGGGGATTTTTTAAAAGCCAAATTTATAGAAAGTATGAATGAATGTTCAACATAGATGGAATTTTATTTTGTGTAATAAAAGATGATAGAAATCAACTGAGATGCCCAGTGTTTGCTCTGTAGCTCGTGCTGCCCTAGTGGTCTGTGGGTACCATCCAGACTCGATTTCTCCTCAGAGGCTCTCCAGGTAGAATTGCCCTTCCTACAACCTGAGGTGCCAAGGGCAGACCCTCCACCACTTCTGGAAGGGCAGGATGACACAACTTGTGCACATGTCACAATGGCACCCCCTAGAGGAGCCCACGTGACCTTCTTCCTCTGCTGGGATACTTGGAGGGCTTGGCAGTAATTCTGCTTGGTGAATGAACTTAGGTTAAGGACTATCATTTGAGATCAAGAAATCTAGATCTGACCAAAATGTATCTAGAAAGTTACAGATTTTTTTTAAAGTGCCGAGATAGTGAGACTAGATGCAGAGTCTAGTTAATCTCCAGCCCAAATGTCCTTCTTCCTGGGAGAAAGGATCCAGGCTCCACGCGTGCTGGTGGGACTGTCCTTCACCATGATAGTGTGGGGCCTGGGGGACTGTCCCAGGCACTTCACTGCATTTCCGAGCTTGTCACCCAGGGAACGTGGGCTCTGGACACTGGCCACCATGCCCTCTGGCACCCACAGGTGTGGGAGCTGGTTGGCATACTTGGGGTCCACTCGGTCAGGGGCATAAGGAGGAGTCATACCTGGGTGCTAAGTCAGGCAGTAGGGCTCCCTTGAGTTATGAAGTGACTGTGTTATTTGGCTTCAAGGTGAAGGATATGAGCCAAGGTCCCCTTTTCCACTTTGTTCTTCCCTTTGAGGACAGAATTGGTGCCCAAGCTCTGGGCCTGGGCTCTGAGTGTGGATGGTGGAGGGTGAGGGCCTGGCTGGGCTCTGAGTGTGGATGGTGGAGGGTGAGGGCCTGGCTGGGCTCTGAAGGCGGCTTTGGCTTTCTTGCCAGTCCTTTCCACTTTGTGCTTTCTAAAAACCACCTTGCTTCCATCACCCCCTTTCTCCCCACAGGCTGGGTGTAGCCCCCCACCCTGGGACTTGCCTGGCCTGCATTGACTAGCTCTGTCCTTGGTGTCCCCACCCCAGCTGAGAGCCACAGAGCTGAACTGGGTGAGCTCTGGGCTGCGGGGCTAACAGCAGCCTCTCTGGAGGTTTTGTGGCCCTAAGTTTCCTCTCAACGATTATCAGGTATCAGGCAAGTTCCTTTGTCTCAATGGGACTCAGTTTCCCACTGTGTAAATCAAGCAGGTTAGACCAAAACATTTCAGAGTGTGATAGCTATTTTAACTCCCTCAACCCACGTGTGTTATCTGTCACACTGCCCTGGGGACTTAGGAGATCACTGAGGGGTTGTCTGTGTGTGTTGTCATTGGAACAGAGGTAAGGAATGGTATTGGGACATATGTGACACTTTTGGGGAATATGTGACATGGCCAGCTCTGCTTTGTAAGGACAGTTTGGTCACACAATATGAATTAAAATCTGGTTCAGAGTGGTTTTCTTTTATTTGCTTTGGCTTCCTATTACTGAGGCTTTGTAAAAGATAATAGGGATTAAAGAGATACGATCTTCTGCCTTTTTTATTTTAGGTTCAAAAAGGTCAATAATGAGAGATGAAGATTTTCTAGAACCCCAGGCCTCCGGGAACTTTTTAGTCCAGAGCGCATCTTAATTAAAGCGATAAATACTTCCTTGGCCTGTCAAGCCAGAGAAAGGAGAGGGCAAGCCAGGTCCTCGGAGGGGCTCAGTCCATCTCTCCATCTCTTCTTTTGTAGCTGGGATGGAGAGTCTGTTGTCCCCCAAAGACATGGTCACGTCCTAAGCCCCAGAACCTGTGGAGATGGGACCTTATTTGCAAATAGAGCCTTTGTAGTGTCATCAAGGTAAGATGCAATCTTACAGGAGTAGGGTGGCCCTCGTGCAATATGCCTGGTGTCCTTTATAAGAAGAGAGAGAGACAGACGCATTCCAGGTGGAGACACAAGCTCAAAGGGACAAGGCCCCATGATGATGCAGGCAGAAACTAGACTTATTTGTCTATAAGCCAAGGACTGCCAGTGATGCCAGAAATGGGAAAACTAGAATATGCCTTCTGGCCTCCAGAACCAGGAGAGAAGAAAGGCCTGCAGCTTAGGTCCCCTGAGTTCATGGCACCACCTGTGCTCCCAGGCTGCCTGCTGATAAAAATGGCTCCCAGCTTTGTGAAGGGATGGGTGTTGTAGTATTTTCCCTGCCTCAGGGCATTGGTGAATGACCAGTTGTTTTTTTTTTTCCCCTTGGCAACCTGAGTCCTATTTGCTCATGGAAGTCCACGGAAAACAGAAATCAGATATAGATGAGTAATATCTCCCCAGAAGGCACAGCTATCTTGATATGGTGTTTGGCCCAACCCCCACTGACTTCACCTTCTTATTTGAGAGGACCTCATGTATCATTGAAGCCAGAACTTCTTGCTATTCGTTTCTCTGCTGTTTGCTGCCATTTGCCTTTGACCTTTTCTGAAAGTATGGCCTCAGGTGGTTGGGAGGGAGCTTAGGAGCCATTTTACTTGTTTCTTGGCAGTTTCCCTGGAAAATGCTCCCTCTGGCACTGCCAAGTCTACCAGGGTGATGTGCACGGTGGAGGAATAGAAATACGAGGAAACAGGATGCAGGGACTTTGGGCCCTGTTTCCACAGGAGTCATTTGCAAATCATGAGCCAGGGTTACCCTCGTGGCTCTGCTGGTGGGGCAGAGGGGCTGGGCCATGCAGCTTGGCTGTCCCCAGGACAAATTGTTTGCACAGATGGCCCCAGCACAGATGTTCAAAGACACCTGATGTGTGAAGGCATGAATGGTGCAGTGACCCTCGGAGCCAGTGAATGAGGGCAATAACGGGCTTTCTTTCCATGGCTTTGGTTTAAAGAGGAAATCTGTGATGGCAACCCTTGTACACTGCTGGGGGGAATGGAAAAGGGTGCCATGGAAAATGGTCTGGCTGTTCCTTCAAAAAGTAAATACAAGATTACCATAGGTGGAGAACAGTGTGAGATTCCTTAAAAAACTGGAAATAGAACTGCCATACCACCCAGCAATCCCACTGCTGGGCATACACACCAAGGAAACCAGAATTGAAAGAGACACGTGTACCCCAATGTTCATTGTAGCATTATTTACAATAGCTAGGACATGGAAGCAACCTAGATGTCCATTGGCAGATGCATAGATAAGAAAGTTGTGGTACATATACACAAGAGTATTACTCAGCCATTAAAAAGAATGCATTTGAATCAGTTCTAATGAAGTGGATGAAACTGGAGCCTATTATACAGAGTGAATTAAGTAAGTCAGAAAGAAAAACACCAATACAGTATATTAACACATATATATATATGGAATTTAGAAAGATGGTAATGATGACCCTATATGTGAGACAGCAAAAGAGACACAGATGTAAAGAACAGACTTTTGGACTCTGTGGGAGAAGGTGAGGATGGGATGATTTGAGAGAATAGCATTGAAACATGTATATTACCATATGTGAAATAGGTTGCCAGTCCAGGCTTGATGCATGAGACAGGGTGCTCAGGGCTGGTGCACTGGGATGACCCTGAGAGATGGGATGGGGAGGGAGGTGGGAGGAGGGTTTAGGATGGGGGATACATGTACACCCATGGCTGATTCATGTCAATGTATGGCAAAACCCACTACAGTATTGTAAAGTAATTAGCCTCCAATTAAAATAAATAAATAAATTTAAAAAAAAAGATTACCATAGGATCCAGCAATTCCACTTCCAGGTATCTACTGAAAAGCAGTGAAGACACAGGCCCAAACACATATACGTACGCCCGTGTTCACAGGTGCGCAGTTCACAGAAGTCAAAAGGTAGAAGGAACCCGCATCCATCGATGCATGCCTGGATGAAGAGAACATGGCCCAGCCCCACAATGGAGTGTTTCAGCCTTAAAAAGACAGCCACTACAACACGGCTGGACCGATAAGGCATGATGGTCAGTGAGAGAAGCCAGACACAAGGACAGACCCCATATGACTCCACTGGTATGAGGTGTCTAGAGTCGTCAGACCCTAGACAGAGAGTAGGATGGGGGGCACGGGCTGGGGGAGGAGATGTTGGTGTCTAATGGGGCAGAGTTTCCATTGGGGAAGATGGGCAGTTCTGGGGATGGCCACACACCACGTGAACATACTTAATGCTGCCAACCTGGACACTTAAAAATGGTCAAGATGCTAAATGTGATGTTATCTGTACTTTGCAGCAGTGAAAATAAAAAGACACCATCTGCATGTGTGCCAGGGTTCTGTCATTTGGGTGGTGTTCCCCACCCCACCCACCTCTGAGGATGCTAGTCTGGACATTCAGGTGAGGCCCTTCCAGGTCAAGACCATTCAAGCCTGACCACACAGAGCAGGTGAGCTGAGCACTCTCCTTCTTCCATTAGGATCAGCAAGGTGGCTGCACCCCCAGGAACCCCGCTGTTCCTGGGGCTCACCCCAGCTTGATGAAGGGGAGAACACCACCTCTCTAGCTTCAGAGGAGAATTCACCAAATAATAAATCACACACATTACCCAGAGTGAGATTGTAGGAGCGTTGCATTTTTTTTTTTTTAATATACAGAAATTTTGGTCTAGTCTTAAAATTAGGAAATTCAACTACAGACTTTAAATTATGATGCATCTGTGGTCTTCTTCATTAAGTTATTTTTGTTCATCTTTTTTAACAGGCAGATAAAAATGTAAAACAGATTTAATAACTGAACACAGTTGACCAAGCCATTCCGTATAAGATAATGCTTTAGAGAGAGGGCCTTCCCAGTGAGACAGGGCCCCCTGGTCTGAAGACGCACAGAAACGAGAGCAGCGGTCTGCACCCCACACCCCGTGGAAAGGCACCCGGGGACTAAACGGTCGCCAAGCACAGGAGGCGACTGGATAGCAGCAGTGAGGCTTGCGCTATATGTCAACCATGTGTCCTACCAGTGTGTCTACAACAGAGGATGAAAAGAAGCCCGTGAGCATAGTGTTCCGTGTGCATCTTCTTCCATTTCAACATTTACAATTTGAATTCTTGTTTAAGAACACACAGACCTGCGACAAATTGAGTTGCCCTGTTTGTTGTTGTTTAAACAAGGACATTGGAGAACAATTTACAAATGGGTAACATTCTCAATGTGCCCTTTGGAAAAAAGGGATGGCTTTAAGTTATCTGTAGCTGGCATTGTAAGTGGGATTTGCCTTTCTAACCGAAATTCCTTGGCCCAAGATATGACTACTCCTGCTCAGGGGTGACATGGTGTTATGTTAACAGTGGGGACTTGGGCGCGCTTGGGACACCACCCATCCAGACGTGCACAGACACAGGTCGAGGTCAGACCAGCCCTGGCGAGGGGCTGTGGGATGGGCCCGGGATGGGCGAACCAGCCTTGCCAGTGGTCTAGCTAATGCCTCTCCGCCCCTCAGCTCCCAGCTGTCCCCCAGCGGCTCAGCTCCCAGGCCCCAGCCACAGGCTGTGGTTGGACCCCAACCTCTTCTGTGCAAAATGGGAGACAGAAAAAGAATTCTGAAGGTAAAAGAACCACTGCTTTTTTCTGCATTTCCCTCCTGGGATATCATAAATTCGAGGAAAACGGAGGGCATGCTGGGTGCCCACACTGCCAGGAGAGGCCCCCAAGGGAACTGTCTGGGGAACCCAGGCCCAGCCCTCCACTTGAGCTCAGCCAACCACATGGCAGAGCTGACCTCCTCAGCTTCCCACCTTCTCAATTACAGCCACAGAGACGAGGTACCATCACCCCCAGGGGCTTGGCATCCCCAAGGTCACTGTAGGTGGCTGCAGACCCAAATCCATGCTCTCATGCGTCATAGTTATCTTTGAGTGAGAAGACCAGGGTCAGGAGAGTGCTTTGGCGAGGGGTGACTGAGAACTGATCCAAGTCTCTTTAGAGGCAGCTCAGAGACTTCTTGGCATTCTCCAAACCAGAGTGGGAGTCCAGCTGGAGGTGCCAATGGGGGCTGAGGTCTGCGCTGTGGCCAAGTCAGCTCCTCCTGGGTTTGGTCCCTCTCTGCTTTCTTTCTGACTCTGCATTCTGCATCAGCGGCACCTGCAGACCTGGCTCTCCTGGATTGTCCCCATGAGGTCAGGCATGTCCAGGGCCGGGCTTCGTGCTCTTGAAGTTGGAGATGCAGACAAAGAAAACCCACCCACTGGGCAGAATTCAGGACTTAGAGAATCGGAGTTGGAGCCAAAGGAAACCAAAAGCAAAACTCCCCCTTCTACCTACTGGAGGGGATCATTCTCAATAATACTTTGGTATTTTCCTTTGAAAGAACAATTTTGACTTTTTTTTTCCTCTATAGGCAGGGGTCTCAAAGTGCAAATGTTCCCAGTGTTCTGATTTGCACCTGCCTTCCTTGACCTTCCTGCTCCCAGGAACTGTGCTGGGAGGATGAGGGATGGAGGGGACTTTCGGGGGAGGAGCAGTGAAGTGGGCCCCAAGCAACCAAAAGGATATTCTTGCAGTCTAGTTCCCTGAAAAAAAAAAAAAATGACCCTGGCACAATAAATAATGAAATTTCAAAATGAAAATACTGGATAAGAGGAATGGAAATATCATGCCAATAAGTAGTTCCTTATTCTTGAGATATGCATCTGGTCCTCTGTGTGCACGCACATGTATATACGTGCACACGGGGCTAGGCACACACGCACACACAGACCAACTGCACCCATCCTGGGGAGGGGGTGCTAGGCTGGTGGGCCACCTGGGTGAGAGCATCCTTCCTGCAGAGTGGCGCTCCCCTGTTGAAACTGTTGATCCAATTGCTCTGCAGTGAGTGCTCCCCCCAAAAAATGACAAGGAGACCTCTGTCCCACCGCACGCCCCGAACAGTGAACATCTGGTGGAATGACAGTGTTCATTTAAAAAAGCTTCCATAGAAAAAGGGGGGTGTGACACACAACTCTTCTCACTCTCTGATCGCTCCTTTGTCCTCCTCCCCCTCCTAGAATGGATTGGCTTCGGGCAAGGGTGGTCAGGCATCTTCAACAGTCCTCACTGCCCGTGACCCCGCCCGTCCAAGTGTGCGTGTGTGCATGGTGCGTGTGCCCAGAGCAGTCCTGCTTAGAGGGACGTCTCCACGCTGTGGAGCGGGCTCCCGGGTCTGGAAGAAAACAGTGAAGAGGTAGCTGACTTGGTGCCGTGCGTGGTCAGGTAGACGCCGCTGTCTATGGCATTGTTATTCTGGTTGGGGGAGGGCGGCGGTGGGGCTCGCAGGCGTTCCTCGTTCTCATCCACGTCCGTGTCGTCAATCAGCGGGATGTTGTGGGTGTAGTCATTGATCAGAAACTCGGGCGTCGCCATGAAGTTATGGATGGAGGTCTTGGATTCTGGTTTCTCCAGGCCTTCGTAGAGGGAGCTACGGAACGCTTTCACCACCCGAATCTGGAGGGGGATGGGGGAGGGAAGGGAGGAGAGGGGGAGGAAGGAAGAAGGAAGGAGACCATGAGCAGCCAGCTGGCGCTGCCAGTCATGCCCACATCCATGGCAGGGGGCACTGCATGACAAACATTGGTCTTTTGGAAGAGAACGGTCGGAGCCCTCTGCCTGGGTGCGGTTACCTCCCATCATCTGACATGCATGCAGGACAAATGGTAGATATTCTGGAACTCAAGAGCAACAGATGCAGTGGACTGCTGGCTACAACGGGGGTGGGGGGGTTGGCAGGGGGATTCCAACATGGGAGCTGAGAAAGTTGACTGGGAAAAGGGAATGTGATGGGCCCTGGGCTCTCTACTTTCTCTTTCCGAATAATCTGGAACTTTCTGGCATGAGAAAAGTCCCCAGCCTCTGGGCACACGGCAGGCCTTTCTTGAGTGGGTCCCCCTCCAACTTCTCTAGGTCCTCTCTTCTGACCCCAGCTACCATGCCTCAGCAACTGCCCCTCTTTCTGGAAACTTCCATGACACTGCCCCTTTCTGGCCCTCCTACCTCACCAGTTTCTCTGTCTCCCTCTTCTCCACTCTTCCTTACTCTGTCCCAGGGTGCCTAGAGCACTGGCCTGTCCCTGTCCCTCCTCTTCCCTGTCCACACTGCCAGGCCAACCTCTTGGCCCTGGCCACAGCCCAGGGCTCATCTGGCTGAAACCAGGGGACTGCGGCTCAGGCCCCTGCCAGTCCCCCATCTGGAGGCACCCAAGATGGAAAATGGCTCCACTTTTGATTTCTACCCACCAAGCCTGTCCTTCTCGGATGCCCAGCATTTGACCAAGTCATCACTTCCTTTCACAGACCCTTTGGAGTGTGCACCTAACCCGCCCCTCTAGCCTTTCTCACCCTCCCCCTTTTCAGTCTCCAAGACACACAACTTCTTTCAGTCCCTGGAATCTGCCATATTTGCCCCATTCTCAGGTTCTCTGGCCACCCCACTGGCATCTGCAGGCCTCAGATCAGCACAAAGGTCCCCAGGAAAGAGCTTCCCACAATGCCTTGCTCCCCTGCTACCACAGCTCCAGCTGCACTCAGGCAGCCCTGAGCCTCACACCTCCTGCAGGCTTAGCCCTTCAGCTTCTTCTGACGGCCCTGCCTTCACTTCCATGCATGCTCAAGTCTCGTCGGGTCTACAAGCTGCAGAGCTGCTGCCTCTCTCTGCTCCTTCCTTAGGCCCCCAGCCTGGCCACTCTCATGCTTCTAGAAGGCAGAATGGATGGGAAACCCTAAGCTGGCCCCATGCTAACCAGCTGGCCCTGTGCTGAGATTCAGAGGCCAGACCCTCCCTATGTGAGTGAATGGACACATGTCAGTTCTAAAGCTACTTCCAAGTTCAAGGTGCTAGGGTTGGATTTTCTTGGTTTAGAGAAGGTATTGGCAACTGTGGCTCAAGAGCTAACTCTGGCCCTCAATATGGTTTTGTTAACGAAGTCTTAGTGGGGCCACGGCTACACCCATCCCTATGAGCATTTTGTCTGGCTGTGTTGGAGGGCGGAGCCGTGTAGTTTCCACAGTGACTTGGACCACAACCTAAAAGTACTTGCTCCCTGGCCCTTCATAGGACAACTTCACTGCCCCTTGGTTTTGACCATGAATCCCACTGTTAACAATGAGTCCTTTGCTACCCTCTAGTGTCTGGACCGGAGAAGGCAGTGGCACCCCACTCCAGTACTTTTGCCTAGAAAATCCCATGGACAGAGGAGCCTGGTAGGCTGCAGTCCATGAGGTCGCTAGAGTCGGACATGACTGAGCGACTTCACTTTCACTTTTCACTTTCATGCACTGGAGAAGGAAATGGCAACCCACTCCAGTGTTCTTGCCTGGAGAATCCCAGGGACGGGGAAGCCTGGTGGGCTGCCGTCTATGGGGTCGCACAGAGTCAGACACGACTGAAGCGACTTAGCAGCAGCAGCAGTGTCTGGACACCAGGGTTGGCATTGCTCAACCAGGCTCAGTGCTCCGTGATCAGTTTAAACCAGGAGAACCTCACAGTCAAGTGCCAAAAAATGAGCCACACTGCACCATCAAATTGGAATTTTCTAATTGCATATCTTAAATCCTGTGAGGATTTGCTTGGAATTTGGTGAAGACCCATCTTCTGGCTGCTAGATGGCCATCATTTGTTGTCAGCCCCTTCATTCCCCAGACTGGTTTCTGAGATGGGGCTGACACCAAAATTGAGTGTCATTTTGACCTTTTAAATGAAAAGGAACAGTTCACTTTTTGTAGCCATGGCAGATGTGGCCTCATTATTTGGGGCTTTTCTGGTGCCAGGACTGTGGGGGAACCATGGGCAGCTTCTTGGCTGCATGGTCATGCTGGAGGACTTGGTTTGGCTCTCAGCCACACCCTACAAGCCACAGAAGTGGGAGCCAGTGGCATCCTGCCACCCTCAACCCTGGTGGCCCTCGTGGTAAGTTTACTAGCAGTCATCTGGTGCCCTGGCCACCTCCTTTGCCCTCCCTTGGGCCTGGGTCATGTGATCAGGCCAGGCCTCTGCTCACTCTCACCCTCAGCTCTCCCAGACCACCCTTGCCATGGCCGTCCTCCAGGCTGTACTCAAAGACTCACTTGAATGCCTGTCAGTAGCCTTCTTTGCTGCCTGGTGCCAAAGCTTGGCACAGAGCAGCTGCTCAGTCACCAACATGAAATGCCAGGGCTGCCCGCTCAAACATGTGCCTCTGGCTCAAGTCAACCTGAGTGTGTTTACAGCTGACCGTGAGTCAGCTTCCCTCCAGCTTCTGTTTCCCTGTATCCCAATCTTGGGCTCTTAACAAATGGCTCAAGATGGGTCTTACGATGGGGTGTTTTCAGGCCACCTCCAACCAAAGGGCACAGCCAACCTCTGGGACGTGGGTTTGGTGGGAACTGGGAAGACAGAACCACCCTGGAGGCCTGGGCTCACACCCGGGGGCCTGAGGATGTCCCCATGGTGAAGTTGATGCCTCCCTGTGAAAGCCTGGTCACAGCCAAGTGGGTCCAGCACCCTGCCCTAGCTCCTCTCCTGGCCTGGGACTGTCCCAGAGGCCAGGGCAAGGCCCTCAGGTCACTTCTCCATCTCTAGAACCCCAAAGGGATGTCACTGCGCTCAAGGCTGCCAGTGTTGCCCACAGCTTACAGCCCAAGTCGATGCCATCAACACCCCCTGTACCACGACCACCTGCAGCCAGGACCCACCCTTCCTGGCACCTGCTGCCCCTGCAGCTCCTGTGGATGGCTAATAGGGCCTCTTGAACTGAAGGAGGTCCTGGAGGGACCCCCAGCTTTGCCTCTGCCGACCCTGCCCGTTGCCTTGTCTTCCCATCCAGGGGGCAGGGCTCTGGCTGAACCTTGGAGGCACCCAGCACTGCAACCCCAGAGCTGAACATCAGCATGTCTTGCGGCCCCTAGTTCTCAAACCTCTCCCCATTGAAGCCCTTCCCACCTCCATGACTGCAGCTGTGTTTCCCGGGGACCACAATCCCCAAGCCCAGAGATGCTGGGGGCCGGGCCCCTGGATCTTCCCTGGGTCCCTGGGGGTCTTCCCTGTCCCCATCCCTTTTGTCTGACACTGAGTCGGGCCCTGCCCTTGTGTCTAGCAGGTGAGGACTCCAAACATCCCAGCAGCTGCTGAGGCAGCTCTGGGTCCTACCATGGTGGCACTCACACCAGTCTGTGCAGTGTGGGACACCCCCCGCCCAAGTCCAGGTGACTGTAAGATAATTTAAAGGTGAAAGAAAGACATGAAAAGCACCAGCCAGCGAAGAGGACTCCTAGGTTAGGGCAGGTCTGGCTGGGGCTGGACGCCGTGCTGTAGTTTCTTGCCCCATCTCTCCTGAGACCCGTCACAACCCCCACCTCCTGGCATCTGAGAACTGCCATTTTTTCTCCTTCACTGCTTGGGCGTGCCGCCCGGCCATCTCCCTATCCCTCATCTAGGTTACTCTTTGCCCCTCTCTTGGTGCTTCGGTCCTTCCAGCTGTGGCTACGGAGGACCCCAGCTTCATTTGGCTCTGTTCTCTTCCGCCCCTTGCTCTCCACGCCAACCCCTGTTTCCAGGCTGGACACCGGGTCATCCAGGCCTTTTCTCCACCCACGTCCATGCATCTCCTGGGTGCTTCTAGCCATCTGTCTGGTAAGGAGACCCCATCTCTATGTCCATACTCAGGGCTCTGCCTGCTTCCTCAATTTTACCTCCCACTCCCATGTCTCCTCCCTTGTTGCCGCTCTTGACCTCCACTCTCTCTTGGCATGGAAGCCTGAGCCATGTTTTCAAACAAACACAAGTCAGACCGAGTCACACCCTCCAGTGCTCCAAACCCTTCAGTAGCCCTGTGTCCCTCAAAGGAAAAGTACTGCCAAGGCCTGCCTTGGGCCATTGTCTTCCTCTTCCTCCTTTACTTTCTGCAGCCCCCTGGCTCCTCCTCAAGTGGGACACTCTTGCCTCAGGGCCTTTGCGCTGGCTGTTCCCTGTGTCAGGAAGGCTCTTCCCCAGGGAGCCTCATGGCTCCCTTTCACCTCTTTCCATGTGTAGCTGCAATCCACCTATCTCCCTCAGCAGCCCGGTACCTCTTCTGCCTCCTTTTCTCCCCAGCACAGTTCACCTTCAAACACCTCACACATCCTATTTATTCTCTGTTTCCTGTCACTGGAACATAAGACCCCTGAGAGCAGGGGGCCCACATGGACTGGCACATGTCTCCCATCATAGCTCCCCCAACCAGCACTCTCTACCCGTGTTGCTCAGAACAGTTAGCCTGAGTGTCCCACAGGGCCATCACACCTGCCCCCTTCCCCCGCCTAGACTTTTCTTCCACCAGATCATCTCGTCAGCCTTGTGTCCTCATTTGGAACTCAGCTCACAGTCCACCCTCTAAGAGGCTGTCTCAGACAACCTTTATCCCAAACAGCGCCTGGCTGGCGGGGAAGGTGGCTCGGGGGGGCCCCGCCGTCCCTAACGTTTCTCTTGTTCTTCCTTTTGTTCTGAGGCTGGTGAGCATCTGCACTGAGTGCAAGCTTACTTCTTTATTGTCTGCCGCCCAGGGCCTACCTTCTTCTCACCCTGAGATCCTGACCCGCAGGACCACTGGGGCCACACGGAGGAGGGGTGCTTGTGTCAGACTGTGCCATGGGGGCATGCTACTGATGAATAGTTGGGGCCTGAGGAGGCAGGGTTGTGAAGGTCATGGCTGAAATTGGATGGACTGTGCTTTGGTTTTGAATTTTAATCGCTGGAGTTTGCAATGGAGGTGCTGGTGGAGGCGGGGAAGGGCCATGAAAGCAGACAGGATGGTGAAGGACTGAGGGAACACCTACCCTATTAAAAGAGAAGAAAAGGAGAGAAGAGAAAACTAAAAGCAATAACAACAGTCACAATAGAAACTGGGCCTGATGCCTTCTGTCCTGTGGGATGAACAGGCCCTGGGGGGTTGACATCCTCTCTACCCTCTGCTCCTGTCTCAGCATGAGGCTCACAGAACTCAGAATTCTTCCGGCCAACTCCTGCCCTGTCTTGCTCTACTCCCTGAAAGCCTGTGCATGATTGATGGACATGCCTGGCTCTGGACCAACTACTAATCCAGAACTTTCTGTAGGAGGAAGGAAGCTGGCAGCTTCCCTGGCATTGGGGCTTTGGACTTAGAGCAAATTCCGAGCACAGCAGCCGGGGAGAGCCATGAGGCCTCCATGAATTTCAGGTTCTCAATTCCCAAACCCTCCCCATAGGCATGAAGGTGAATCATGACTTGAAAGCAACACAAAGACATGTAAGGTAATGGAACCACAGTTGAGGGGACAGCAAGGGGAAGGTTCCCTTTCCTCAACCATGGAATTAGGAGATGTGAAAATGCAAACTCCAGAGTTGGCCCTTTCACTGAGGTACTGAATCCCAAACAAAAGACATGGATTTGCGGGTGTTGGCCAACCGAAAATGCTGGTGGCTGATGAGGTTGTAAAGATTACCCCCCATTCTGTGGGCATGTGTGTGTGCCCAGGACTGGGATAGTCCAGCCTCAGTGGCTGGCATCAGCACAACATTGCACTCAGTTGACCCAGGCATGGAGAGTCCTGGGCTTTTTGGGAGCTTGGCCTTGCCTCTCACCCCAGCCATCTCCAGCTTCAGGATCTCAACTAAGTCTCTTGAGCTGTCTCAGCCCTGGCTCCCAGCCCCTGCAGTTGGCCTGGAAGTGCCTACTGGGAAGGGCTCCAGAGCAGGGCTTCCAGGGTCGGCCTGAGGCTTTTGGCTGGTGTGTGCTTTTGGAATTGTCTGCAAGGTCCTTCCACATGGTAGGGCCCCTACCTGCATGAAGGCTTGGGCAGGGTTGATACTGTTCCTAGTGTGGAGACAGTGTGCACACTGTCAAAGAGACAACTGCAAATGCCAATACACTCTTCCCAGAAACCCACACGGGCAGAGTTGGCTCGAAACCAATGGATTTCCTGAGAAGGAAGCAAACTCCAGCAAATGAGACAGCTTTCACTTGCAAGACTCTTTCCTCCATCCTCCATGGGGCTGCCTTAACTACTGCTCTGTGAGTGTGTGAGGAGCACACTCCCTGCTCTCCAGAAGGGCATGTCCATGGAAGACCCAAGGCCCCACCTAGCTGGGCTTTGCCAAGTTGGATGGAATGTTTTCATGTTGCAAAAGCCAATCAAAACAAAACAACTGCCATGATATGTTTCTGGCACAGTTGATCAGAACAAAACCACCCTGAGGGAGTTCTTCTGGCCACATCTGACCAAAATCACAAGCTGCCCCTGCGGCAGTAAACATTGGAGTATAGACGGCTGGGCTGATGTGAACGGGCTTTGGATGTGTGGCTGGGGAGGGCCTGGGGTGTGTCTGTGTGTCCCCCCTCACACCTGGGGGCAACCACCTGGCACCCTGGGCTTGCTGCTTATAAGTAAACCTGAGTGAACAGACACTCCCTGTCTGGCTCCACCTTGGGCATCCTGACAGCCAGCATTATTGTGTGAGAGTGTAATCAGGGCAGGAATGGGGGTGACTGACACACTAACAGAGGATAGGATTTCACACCCCTTTCATTTCCAAAAGACTGAAGGTGGTTAGTAAAGGATGAATTTCCCTAAGCCACTCATATGGGAGGCCTCAAGGCCAAGCATGGCTGAGGTCCTGTGAAATGAGGTGGCAGGCCAAGAATGAAATGGCTGTGGTGGGGCAGCCACTGAGCCAGGCAGGAGAAATGGCTGAGTGAGCAAGGAGGAGGCAGCTAAGGCCATTGTGGAGCTGGGAGGTCATTGCCTGTTGACCAGGGATGTGGGGACCGAGTTAGGACTCCTGAATTCAGGAGCAGCAAAGACCCGCAAGCACATATGGGCATGGGAAGCCCAGCTCAGGGGGATGTCAGAGGTTGACTAGGAAGTGTGGGTGGCTGTGAATGTGGGCACGTTGAGCCCCAAGGATCACTGCATCTCTAGCCTCCCCCCAAACATCTTTTGGAAGGATTCTCCTCCCCTTCAGATTCTGAGGACATTCTCTGGCCACTTCTTCCATTGATGTTACATGCTGGGACCTGCGTTGGGTAATCTGTGTCAAGTTTCATTCTGGCCTTCAGAATCCTCGTCCACACCCTGGACTGGGCCTTCCACCTAGACAGCCCGAGGTTCTCCATAGAAGTGACACTGGGCTGAGACTGGCTGTGGTGCTCAGGACGAGGCGCGGCCTGGCCAAGTGGTGGGCAAGGAGGACAGGAGCCTTCCTGAAAGAGCCAGGTTTTCCCGAGGAAACCTTGTGCCCCGTGACCACTGGTAAGTTCTGAGAGAGAGACTGAAGGCCTGGGGCTGTCCTCTGCTCCACCAGGCCTTCCCCTGATTTGCATGATGTGGGTGCCAGGCTTGGTGATTTCTCAGGGTCTTTGAAGCTCAGACTGGGAACCAGTTTAGAGTTCCAAGCCAACCTGCCACGCGGTGATGGTGGGAGGAAGCAGTTTTGGTGGGCAGTATCTGGAATCTGGAATGTCCCCTGGTGTCACCTGGTCCTCCATCCAGCATCTTCCTCTGCAGAGGGGTCCTTTCCGAGGTGCTGTGCCTTTGAGGCCGCCCCTTGTGAATCAGAACATCAGAGCCCTCCGCAGGCCGAAGGCACTCATCTCCCAGTGGCACAAGGTGTGGAAGGGACAGCAAACCTTCTTCTGGCCAGGAGCTACTTGGGTCCCTGTAGAGTGGCTCCTACTCTACACTGCTGGGCTCCCGGCAGTGGGAAGGGGGCTGTGGCACATGGTCGCAGAAAGAAGGAAGGCACTAGGAGCCAAGGAAGACACAGGAGAGACACTGCCCCAAGGGAGGAAGCTGGAGGCACCCAGACAGACAGGCAGATGGACAGACAGACAGACAGAAAGCACAGAGAGAGATGGCAAAGGAACACGTGGAGGAAGTGGGGCAGGGGGAGGGCAGCAGCTGCCCAGTGGGCCCTGGCCAAGCCTCCTGTAAGTCTCTCTGGGTGGAGTGGTGGCAACTCCCCTGTGTGATGAGGCTGGAGCTTTCCAGCTCACCCATGATGGCCAACAGCCAGTACTTGTGGCTCAGGTGGGTGTCTCAGTGAGCATTCAAGGTAGCCGGATGTGTAGCCTGTGGGATGGAGAATGCATTTGTGTGTGTGTGTGCGTTCACATGTGTGACATTTCCAAAGGGGACAAGGTGAACCCCAGTGGGGACCAGTGCAACCCACATCCCTTCCTTAAAGGGCAGAGTGGCCTGAAACAATAGCTTAAGCAAGAGGAGGGACGCCCTCCACTCGGGACCTCTCACCAGTTCCTAAAAAAAAAAAAAAAAAGAAGAAGAAGAAGAAGAAGAAAACAAACAAACAAACAAACCAAAAAACCATAAAAAAACTACAAGACAAAGGAAAAAAAGGAAAAGAGAAGAAATCAAGGTAAAAGAAAATCCCAGAGTCTGGTGGGAAAAGCATAGTTAACGACTCCTGTCTGTGGGGAGTGGTGTGTTCTCAGAGTGAGAGCTGCCAGGTCCCACTGGAAGGAAAGGAAAGAGGCTCATATCTGAAGGTTCACTGTTTTGTTTTTGAAAACATCAAGTTTGTTATGAGAAGTAGGTGACCCTGGGTGGCGGGGGGTGCACATGGTTCCTTGCATTGTCATTCGGGGGACCATGGGGTAGTGGATTCAATGGTCCAATGGCTTTCCTTTTGTCTTTGTAAAGAAATGTGAGCAAATGTGGAAGTTTCTACCTCTTTAGGACCGCCCCTGGGTTCCTTTCTAAATGTGATGACATGGCGGGAAGTTTTCAGTGGAACGTATAGCAAGGAATCAATGTCTCCCAACTTCTCGAAGGAAGGAGGACAGAGAGTATGGACCAGATCAGGTTAAGACCTTCCAATCCTGAAGCCTGCTTGGAAAGAGCAAAGATGCATTGGGGACAAATGGAAATGTGGCCGAGGGTGGATTTGGGGCATGAGGAGGGCTCCTGGGGACACCTCTAATGCCTGGTGGCTCAGGTCTACTGCCTTGGGAAACCACCTCAAGGAGAGTTCTGGAAGCTGTTTCTTTAGTCCCCAGTTGGTGGGCTGAGTTCTTCCACTGCGAAAGATGCTGCAAAGGCTTCTCCTTCGAGTCCCGGAGATGGCCCTGAGCCCACACGCCAACCTTGTTCTGCCCCGCAGAACACTGACCAAGTGCCCACCAAGTCCCCAACGCCACTAGAATACGGCCCAAGTTCGTGAAGAACCATCAGCAAAGGCAGACCAGTTCAAGAAAAGAAAACCAATGACAGAAGGAGCACTAAACAAAAATAAAATAAAATAAACCAAACAGAGAAAAGAACGAAGGTCCAGCAGTGCCATGGATTCAGTACATTTCATAAGAGGCTATGGCTTTGGAGCGACACACCATCTGGTGGGAAGGACTGAACGGGGCAATAAAGAAAGAACGGAAAAGCCACGGTGCGCGGAGGATGCAAGACTGGAAAAAAAAGAGAAGGAAGAGTTGGAGGCTTTTTCCTCCCCAGAGATGCCATTTATGAGAGAAAAGGGGACTCAAGACTCACTCCCAGCGGCACTGGTGGGATTGGCAGCAGAGAGAATTACGTGAGTAGGGGTAGAAAGATTGGTTACGTCATGGAGCTGGCTGAGGACCGAGGACCGCCGGCGCACAGCACCCTGAAATGAACCGCTTCTCTTGAAGGTACTCACTACCTCCATCTGTGGGAGAGAAAATGAGATAAAGGTTGGCTTGCACTGTGGTCCTGGGGACCGCACGGGGGTGGGGCTAGGTGGGGACGGGGACCATGCTGGGCGCATATCGTGACAGCAAAGCCTCATGGGGGTCGCCGCGGTGCTTCCGATGGGACCGTGGCCAAGGCCCTCGGCCTCTGCGTCATCCATCAAGAGACGGTTTGCTGAGCGAATGATTTGGGCTCAGAAGACTTGGGGCGCTCGGGGATTAGTGATGGATCGGGTGCACCACAAATGATTTTAGGGAGAGCCATTTGCATTCACGATATGCTCATTGCAAGCCACTCGTCAATAAATACCTGTGTCTGGCAATACTTTGTTATCCTAGGTCAGTAGTGCTCAACTTTTTTGCTGCCCCAACACACCTGAGGGATGTGACATGCTCCCATTAGGAACAAGGTCGTGAATGGTGGGGACAGCTGCCCTTCCCCACCCGTTCTTGCTTACATGGCTCTAACCTGGCATCACTCTGCTCCTGTGGCTCGTCCAAGTGACTGAGGGGTATTCAGAGGGAAATCTCAATGGAAGAATGGATTTTACAAGAGGGGGAGGGGTTTTCTCAAAGCCCCCGCTTTGTCTTATCAGAATGCTTACCCACAGAGCCACAGGAAGGGCGGGAGGAAAATGGAGAGCTAGGTCTGGGGAGCAAAGATGGCTTTGGCTTTGGCCCTCACCCTTTAAGCTTCCAGGGAGCCTTTGGGAAAGAAGTGCCATGGGGGTGAACTTGCCAGAGACACAGTGTCTTCAGATTTCCCGACCCTGCCTTTGGCTGGCGGTGGGGTAGGGGGTGGGGGTGGGTGGGGGGGGCTGGGGGGTGGAGCAAAGCCAGGCATGGGTTTCCAGGTAACTGTGGGTGGGTGGGCACTATGAATGTCCTGCCATCAGAAATCTGTGTGTATAAATTCTGGGACGCCAGCCTGCTGTGACACACTTGGAGTGCTTCTTAGGGAATGACCTCTTGGGTGGGCTATGTGTGTCTGTGTGTGTGTGTGTGTGTGTGTTTACGGAATTTTTTGGAGTTAGAAGGTAGGTCCAATTTCTAGAAAGTGCCTATCTAGAACTATTTCTAGAGAGTTCACTGGATGATGTGAGCAGTATGCATTTTTGGAGCCCAGAGCACACTGGCTGCCTGCTCTGGGCCCGAGGTCATGGCCCCTGCTCCCAAGCTCCCAGGTGGCTACGTGGTAGCCACCAGGGTCCGTGGTGTGTCTGACACACGTCCAGCCTCTAGGAAGAAGGCAGCTTGAGTGCTCGGACTCCCTCCATCCCAACCACAATGAAGACGTCCATCATTTCAACCCTTGGATGCACTGTGAGACAGACTTATTGTTGTGTGCCCACTGCTGAGTGCCCATAGGGCTGGCACAGTGCTGAGCTCCTCAACACACTGAAGGAAGATGACCCATGCCATGATGTTGCCATCTCTTTCTATTTCTTCCCTAGGTTGAGATGTTTCTAAGGCTACAGAGATAAGTCTGTCTCAAGAGGGGACTCTTACTGTGGAAAAGGCAACAAAGGAAGGAAAAAATGCCTTTCCTGTCTCGGATTGGGCCTCTCCAGGTGGTGTCCCGATGGGATGATGGTATCAGTCAAAATACCACATCATTTCCCCTCGCCCCCACCCCATCCCAGAAGCCCCCACACTGGGCCAGGAACAAGGCACAGTCACTGCTGAAGCTTCTCTTTGCTTTATAATGGAATGCAAAATAGACCATGTCGTGAGTGCTTTGAAAAGCTCCAAGTCCTTAGATTTGAGGACTCATTCTGGAATGAGGGCTTCCCTGGTAGCTCAGCTGGTAAAGAATCCACCAGCAATGTAGGAGACCCCAGTTCAATTCCTGGGTCAGGAAGATGCCCTGGAGAAGGGGTAGGCTACCCACTCCAGTATTCTTGGGCTTCCCTGGTGGCTCAAATGGTAAAGAATCTGCCTGAGATATGGGAGACCTGGGTTTGATTCCTGGATCAGGAAGATCCCCTGGAGAAGGGAATGGCTACCCACTCCAGTATTCTTGCCTAGAGGATTCCATGGTCAGAGGAGCCTGGTGGGTTACAGTCCATAGGGTCGCAAAGAGTCAGACATGACTGAGTGACTAAGCACAGCGCTGCACATTCTCAAATGATGTCCTGCCTGGCTGGTGCGCTGTCATGATGGGTGGGCAGCAGGTTAGGAAAGGCCTCCATTTAGCAACATAAAAAGTTGTGGTGGCCTCTGAAATCTTGGGAGCAATTCTGTATTTTGCAAAAGTCATAAATCTAAGGCTGGTTCCCTAGACAATGGTTCTCTTGGCTTGGGGTGTATACAACCTAAGGGACTTTAATTTTCCTGGGCTTTATTTTCTCGGTTCAAGTAGGTATTTTGAGTAAAAAAGAACTTTTAAAAAGTGAGCTACAGTAACGTTGGTTCAGCATTCTCGAGAAGCATGGAGGATTCAATGTGACCAAGTCCAGGGGAGGGAGACTTGAGTGACCTTAGGTAGGTCCCTTCTCTCTGGGCCCCATTTCCTTGTGTGGAAAGCAGGGGTCAGAAGTGTCAGACTCTGTCTGAGGGGACACAGCTAGCTGGGGCACCAGGGACCTCCACCCAGACACCTCAGATGGGGGCAGGGCTGCTGTCTTCAGCTCACTGATGGGATTAAATAGGCTCTGCTGCACAACCTGCCTGGCATGACACCCCAGAGCCAGTCGGAGCCGGGACAGGGTGGGTAGAGGCTCACAGATGAGCAGCAGGAGGCCACAGAGGAGAGCTAGACAGCTGGCATCAGAGGCTCTTCCCATTCTACTGGGCACTCTCTGTTCTGGCTGGGCCGAAGACATCCTTCTCTGGCCATGCTGGTGCTTGGGATGCCAGGAGGCATGAGCCAGAGGCTGGGAGAAGCCCCTTGGGACCCCAGGGAGCTCCTTCACATGGTGCTCTTTGGTGCCCCCTCACCCAGCCCTATAGGATCCCAGGCTCTGGGTGACCCGGGATCCTGCAGCTTTGGAAAGTCCCCCGGGGCATCCTGCCCACCTCTGATGCCAAGTGTAGGCACAGCTGCCCTGAGTGTGTATGCCCTGGTGGCAGCAGGGAGTGGACTCTGAGAAGGCTTCATGGGATGAGGAGCTAAGGGGGCCTGGGACCCAGACAGCAGCCAGCATGGAGGCATAGTAGCATGGGGGAGCAGAGAGGGAAGTCTGGAAAGGCAGCAGGGGTTCTCGGGGCACAGGGCGCATGGGTTAGGAGAGAGCCTGAGAGCTTCTGGCCGGTGCTCGGGGAGGAGAGAGGGGCGCCTGGAGGCTAGGACCCCAAGGTCTGTGCGGGAGCAGCCAGTGAGCTGTGCACACCAGGAGGGCACTTTGGGATGAATCCATGGTGATGGGTGAGATGCTGCAGGCAGATGCCAGTGAGAGCCGTGGGCTGAGGTCCCCACCCAGGCCAAGGGGCCCACGGCGGGAAGTTGCCTAAACGGGGGCTGGGCAGTGTTCTTCCCTCCCGTGGGTCTCTAGGGGAAGAAGCAGTTGGAGCTGGCTCAGGGCAGTTGGGGCTGGGGGTCCGGTACAGAGCGTGGAGAAACGCACAGGAGAAGCAGGGAGTAGTAAGTGTCACAGACTGGCTAGGTTGACAAAGAGCTTCAGGGGTCCAGGGTGGACACAGGAAACCGAAATCCAGGCAGAGACACGGGTGATTAGGCCCGGAGGAGGCAGGTGGTGGCTGGTCTGTGGATGCAATGGCCATGCACCCAAGTGTTCAGGGACACAGGAAAAGGGCTGGGGGCAGCTCCAGGTTCTTGGCTTGTGCAGAAGTGATGCAGCCATCCATCAGCGGCTGGGGGGCTGTGAGGAGGTGGGCTCGGGGTGGTGGGGCCTGTGGTCTGGGCTGAGCAGAGCCCCAGCCCAGGGCTGCTGGGTATCTGGCCAGAAAGAGGAGGAGGTGGTTGCCATCTGGAGGCTGCGCAAGGAGGGCCAGGCTGTGGGGAATGGGCGCCTCCCCGCTCCACCCCGCCCCAGGGCCTGTGGGATTTCCAGCAGCTGGGGTCACAGCCAAGAGGCGGGGGCAGACCAAGATCTCAACAGTGGGTGGGAGTGACAGGCAAGGAAGAGGGAGAGGGGACAGGAAGTTGCCAGGAGAGCAGGGCGGACTGCACTTCCGGAAAGGCGCTGGGAGGCAGCAGGAGGAATGGAGGGATGGCCCAGCTCGGGAGCCAGGAGGACGTCTCGCAGACCTTGGTGAGGACTGATGTCAGGCCATGATGAAATCACCAGGGAGTGCCAGGGAAGGACCCGGAGACACAGCAAGTATGGAACATTCTGGCAAGAAGGCTGGCCGGGAAGAGGTGGGGGCAGGAAGTGAGGGTGGCTCTGTCAGGCGGGCTCTCATGAAGCCTTCGCAAGTGCCCCCAGCAGGGTGCTCATCACGACTGTCTGACTTTCTAGAGGACAGCCGCTGATGGCCTAGACCTTGACCAGCACTGACATTTGGAGATTGGGATGAACAGAATGGATCACCTTGGTGGCCAGAGTGTGCATCCCAATGAAGTCTTTCCCTAGAATTCACAATATAACCCAATAAATGGCGAGTTCATCAAAGGCTATTTGAAGTGGGTGTCTGCCTCGGCCTCAGAAGGTCCCTTTCCCGTTACCTGGGACCACCCCCAGGAAATAAAACAAGTCCCAGTAGCTATTCGAATAGCAGGTGACCTGTGCCTTCACCTCTCCAAGACACAGCTCTTGGTCACAGCAAACAGTCTTAGCTGCCACCTGCACCCACTCTGGGGAGGCCACCTGGGCTCTGAGGGGGTGTCAGGGAGAGGCCTTCTCACTGACATTCCGTCGCTGGGCACTCCAAGAAACTGCCCTTGTGCTCATGGCGACCAGACCCCAGGGCCGCCCTATTGGTCTCAGGCTCATCTCACCCGTTCTCTACCTCTGGCTTGCTGGCCCCTGTCTCGAGGCGTGAGAGCCGGACTGGCCAAGCCTCCCAGTGGCTTACCTGTGTCTGGATCCGGTTGAGGCCCCGGAACCAGAGGATCTGGCCTCTGCGGAGCTCCCTCTCGGCGTGGTCAATCTCTTCTTCTCCTTCAGCCAGCTCCTCGTCAGTCATCTCATCCTTCCCGGGCCCATGTCCTGCTTCCTTCAGGCACTTAAGCTGGCTGGTGGGGATGGTTGCGATGACCTGGATTGCCGGAGGTGAGGGACAGCAGGCAGAAGTGACTGTCAGAAGTGGGAGGGCCGCTGGGTCCGGAAAGGAACCCACACTGGCCCTCCCTCAGACCCAGGCCAAGGCCGCTCCCCCCGCCTGCTCTGCACCATTCTTGGCTACTTTCTCAAGGCTTCCTCCCAGTGAGGGGGCAGTGTGTGCCCAGAGGAGCAATGCATGTCACCTTTCCACACAGTATGTGACATAAGGGACTCACCTTACCAGACCAAGGTCTGGCTCTGGCCTGGCTCCTAGGAGGAGACCTTTAGGGCCCTGCCTGATGAGTGGGTCTTGGTTTGCCAGCGGCTGAGGGCCGGTGGTCTATGCCACTGGAAATCTTGAGGCCGGTGGTCTATGCCACTGGAAATCATGGAAATGCTGGAAATCACGGCAGTGTGATTTCTGGCAGGGGCCTGGACCTCATATACCAGCTTGACCTCTGGGGCCCAGAGATCAAGAAAATGAGGTGAGCCACATGGGTGCTCCAGGCCTCCAGGAGTGACTCCCCCTCAAGTCCCCAGACGGCACTGCTCAGGGGAACTTCCCTGGTGATGGTATCCTTGCATATTGTCACATGTGGCTCTTAGGAGAAATCGTGCTGCTGACAGTCCTGTGGTGGGGACCTAGAAGCCTATTCCCGCTCCCTCCTGGATCTGCCCTATGTAAGCTTGATCTTGAATGTCCAACCTCCAGACAGTAACATCTGACGTTGAAGCTGCTCGGTCTATGATACTTTGATGTGGTGGCCTGAGGTGGCCTGAGACACAGGATAAAGTACATACTGGACTCAGCCTCCTACACCAATGTTCTAGAACTCTGGAGAAATATCCTTAGGGTCCTCTTGTGTTCCCAGGGCCTGATCTGGCCCCTCCTGGCCTCTGCCCAGCCCCAGTACCCAAGCCCTTTCTTCCTAATGTAACCTTTGGCACTAGGAACTAGCTTTAGCTGCAGCCACAGAGCCAGAAGTGTGAGACTTGCCCGCTGTCAGCTCAGAGGATTTCCTCATTTCCCTTGAGATGTTCTCTTGTCCTCTTGAAGGTTCACAGAGGTATTGTGTAGCTTCAAATATGTGAGCATCTTCCAAGTTACCCAATTCTAAAGCACAATTTTCAACTCCTACTGTGGAAAAGGGAGTGGCAGGTGGTTTTACCAGGGTCTGTCACATCCCGGCCATGCTCGTTTGCATGCTCTCCACTGATACTGTCACTTGTGGCTTTGCACCTAGGTCATGGCCTGTCCCAGAGGCAAGACAGGAGCCCCTGGGCTGTCTGCACTTACTCAGACAATTGGGAAGGGAGCACAGGGCTGGAAAAGTGGCAGAGGCAGATGCTTACCTGTCCCCAGACCAGTTCCCCAACACCGACAAACAGGCACCAGAGCCACTGCTCCGTGGACAGTGGGGAACAGCTGAAGGGCTTTCCACCGAACTGGACGATGACAATCTGTGGGAGAGGGGTGGGCAAGAGGTGGGTCCAGCCAGCACCTCTAGCCCTCGGGTCACCCCTGCCTGTGGGCCCAGCTCAGGGAGTCAGAGGGCCTCCTGATTCACCCAGATAGACAGGCCATTCATGGGAGAATTCCTTTCTCCAGGCTCCTTCCCTTCATCTCCCCCTCAGCCAGTGCTTAAAAAAAAGCTTCCCAGACCAGCTGACCACAGGCTGTGGGTGTCGTGCCAGTTGGGCTCAGGGCCTTGCTTATTGCCAGGAGCCTGCTGACCCTGGTGCCCTGGACCATCCTCTTTCCAGCATGCAGGTGTGGCTTGGCTGTGCTAGCCAAGTCCCCAGCTTCTGTGGACATGGTGTCTGAATGTGCTAGGTGCTGGACACTCCAATGGGCCTCCTTCAGCCTCATCACTGCTCCATGGGAGGTGGCCTCTTCCCAAGGGCGAGCTTTCCAACTCCAGACCAACTGGTCCTGAGCTTGCACTCCAACTCCCTCTGTACCTGGACTCTCACCCTCCAGGCCAGTGTCCTCCTGCTTTAACTACCCAGGGCCAGGTCTTAGACCATGAGGTAGACAGCCATACACCCCAGAGCCCAGAAATTATTCATACCATCAGACCCTCAGCCTGCTCCCCCAACGTCATAGGTCCTGCCTCCGTTCCCCACTCTCCCTCTGCCTCCCGAGAAGCCTGGGTGCTTCCCCAGGTGTTCCCATGGTGTGGCAGGCCTTCCTCTGAAAACTGCAAGAAAAAAAAAACTGGCCTATTGGCCTCACTCTGCCTCACATTTTCTATCAGTATGCCCTGATTTTGAATGCTCAGCACCTCCTGGAGAGCTGAGTGACCAGCCTGGCACAGGGAGAATCACCACAGGAAACTTCTGGAGCTAGGGTGGCCTCTTGCCAAGGAATCGAGTGCTAGATATGGGAGTGGCAAACCTGTGAGAAAACCTGTGAGGTCAGCTCTGTGGAAGATCCACTGAAACCCTCTGGAACTAAACAGGTGAGCCTGGGGCCTGGCCAGGGCTTTTGAAGATGAAGATGCTCAGAGGGCTGGGCATTGGGGAATGTGGGCAGGAGGGGAAGAGAAGCCAAGGCTGGTGTGGAGAGTGGGGTGATGGTCCCCTCTCCCCCACCTTTTCCAACAGTGGAGCCGCCCATCCTACCTGGATAGCAAAGGTTCCTAGCACGATGGTGCAGAAGATGGGGTTGCTGAAGATGCCATGGAACACATTGCGCTCGCCATGGATCTTGCGGGCATTGATCTCGTTGAAGAGCTGCATCATGACGAAGGTGTTGAAGATGATGGTGTAGTGCTCAGAGGGTGGCGAGTGCAGGGGAGCGTTCCGTCCACTGTCAATGTCAAAGAAGAGCTCCCCTGCAAGCCCAGGGCCACATGAGGAGAGCTGGACCCAGGTGGGTGATACCTCCCACCGGGTGATACAGGGGAAGTCATGAGTCCCCTAGCACCCCTGGGCTAATCCACATTAGGTCACAGCAAAGGCCGGATCCTGACCACGGGGGCTGTCACCCAGGATAGGAGTGTCCCCAGGACATGAGTGAAGACAATGAAACCCATTTGCACATTGACTTGAGCTAGGGAAGGAATGGGAACTGAAGTCTCAGGGCAGGCCTGACCCTCCTCTGCCCTGCCTGTCCTGTCACAAGGACCAACCTTGGCTTAGTCATGAACAGCTTTTGCTCCCAAGATTGCACAGAAAGGTTCCATGAGAGTATCCCCAGAGGCTGTCTTTTGGTGCCCCCAAAAGACGTTTTGCGTGAGTATTACCCTCGGCCAGCACCATCACCACACTGAGCTTCAAGTCTGCTCCCAGGAATGTGTGCTGAAAGCCAAGCCACCAAGGGTCACCTGACCCCTGATGTCAGGCAGAGAGGCCACAAACAGAGGAAGTGACGATCCCACTCCATGTAAATAAAAGAATCGCATAAAAGTTGCTGATGCCAGACACAGAAGAAAACTCCCAGGACAGCAGTGAAGTGAAGACTGAGAGGTCCTCACTGGAAATCAGATTCCCAAGTACCTGTCCCTTCCACTGCTACACAGGGCCAGAACTTATGTGGCTCTGGATCAACCTACCGACAAAGAGCAGGGTGAAGATGATGGTGAGCTGGTAGACGGCATGGCCCAGGATGTTCTTCATCATGGTCCGTGAGATCAGGGGCTTGTCCCGGCCGTATGGCTTCCGCAGCAGCAGCGACTCAGTGGGTGGCTCTGTTGCCAGAGCCAGAGAGGCGAATGTGTCCATGATCAAATTCACCCACAACATCTGCACGGCTTTGAGAGGAGAGTCCTGTGGAGAGCAGCCAGTCACCCCAACATGGGCCTGGAACCCTCACTGGCCCCCCCACACCCTGGGAAGAAACTCAGGCAGGAGTCAATGTCACTGGCCCTGGGAAGAAACTCAGCTAGGGGTCAATGTCACTGGAATTTAATTCAAGTGAAATTGCAACAAATCCAGCCTTCCCGTAACATTCTGACATTTCTATCCCTATGTTTCCTTAAGGTGAGCAGAGAGTTTTCACTGGCTCTCAGATTGCTGCTCTTAAAATGTTGTTAGTCTCACTTCTCTCACCTGCTGGCATTGATGTAGAAGATGTGGTCCCAATTGTTAGCAGGAGGTTGCCACCCCCTTGTCAGTTGTCCCAGACCATAAAAGAGCATGATGGATGGGTGCTCTCCTGTGCTCCCATGCCCATGGGCCAGGAAGAGGTAGAAACTGCACTGGGCCTTCCTCCTCATCACTTCTGACTTCTTGGTTAAAAATGAGCCTCACAGAAGATAGACACCAAGGACATCCTGTAGGAGTCCATTCCTATGAAACTTCCAGAACCGACAGATCCATGGAAACAGAAAGCAAATGGGTGGGTGCCAGGGGTGGGGGGAGAGGAGAGTGGAGTGTGGCTGTTTAGTGGGCACAGGTAGAGGTAACGGTTGCATAAGATGGAGACAGCATCAAAAACCACTGAGTTGTACACTTTGGTTCAAACGGCTATTATGGTACAGAGGGTGTCATGAGGATTTTATCTCAATTAAAAAATACCTTTGAAAGAGAGACAAATTCTGAATACTCACTAATGGGGAGAATTGGATGACAGAAAAAGGGGAAGAGGCTCCTGCAGAGGTTAACCACAGAGTTCCCAGCAGACACAGGACAAGACTTGCACACACAAGTCTACAGTGGCCACAGGTGTAAACAACCCAAATGCCCACTGATGAAGGGATGCAGAAAAGCTAGGTGGTCTATCCATACAATGGAACATCGTCCGCCATCCATAGGAATAAAGTACCTACTACAACATGAATGGACCTTAAGAACATTGTGCTAAGTGAAGAAGCCAGACACAAATGACCACCTATGATTTGCTTCCATGGAGTTGAAATGCCCAGAAGTGGTGGAAGGCGAGTGGGGAGTGACTGCTGATGAGGATGGCACTTCCTTCGGGGTGATGAAAACACGATGCAACTAGACAGAGGTGATGATGGCACAGTGCTGTGAATGTACTTAAAAGTCATTGAACGGTGAATTTTTGTTAGGTGAATTCTATCTAAAAGGAAAAAAAGTCAGCAGCAAAGAAAAACCTGGCTTCCACCACTGGGCCCTGAGGCCCAGGCACACCAGGTGGGAGAGCTGTGGTCATGGAAGGGAAAGCCCCAGCACCCACCTGAGTGATGCAGGCGCCCGTGAAGGCCACAATCACGGCCACCACGTTGACCGTCAGCTGGAACTGCAGGAACTTGGAGATGCTGTCGTAGACATTGCGGCCCCACATGACAGCCTTGACGATGCTGGTGAAGTTGTCGTCCGTCAGGATGATGTCTGAGGCCTCCTTGGCCACATCTGTCCCTGCGATGCCCTGGGGGGCACACACATACCATGTCCACAGGCCCCTTCCCCAGCCCTCCTTGCTCACTCCAAACGTGTCCTCGTACTACAGAAGTTTTGCTCACAAATGAAGAAGACACCACACCTGCAGTGGCCTCCCCCTGGTCTTCTGTCGGGTCCCTGTGTAAGGGGCCCCTGGGAATCCCAGAGAGAGAACATGGCTTCCCAGCCCACACAGGTCACCATGGTGCTGCCCAGCTGGGTTCCCTCAGTGCCCGGAGCTGGGGCTGGGCCCCCTCTGGATATGGCCCTGGGAAGGACTGCTCTGTGCCCCCGGTGCCTGCACTCCAAGGGCTGCGCCCCTCCTTTGAGGTGGGCTGGGAGAGGCCTTGCTTGGTTTCTGCCTTTGGCAGCCAAACATAGCCCGTTTTGTGCCAAGGCCACCCTGCTCAGCTGTTTTTACAGAAAGAACCAGCTTTATTTCAGCCACGAGAGAGATGCACAGAGGAAAAGCTCATGTGGGGACTCGGCTCATCATACTTGGGGCTGAGGTTCACTCGGACTGGACCTGGAGATGGTGAGGCAAATGCTCAGCAGGCAAGTCCCCATGACCCCCTAGCAATGCAGCCAGTCCCTCGTCACCGTGGGTACCATCACACCAAATACCTTGGCACAAATCACTGGCAGAGGACTAGGTGATCAGAACGTGAGAGAAAGAAATGTATGGCACTTGGAAACTTGCCTCAATGCTAGCTCCCACATTCCTGCCCAAAGCTTATGCATCCTCTGTCACAGGGCACCACCTGGCACGGTGACCCAGACTGGCACAGCAGGTGGCTTACCATGGCGAAGCCCACATCTGCCTTCTTGAGGGCTGGCCCGTCATTGGTGCCATCTCCTGTCACGGCCACCACCTGCCGTTGCTCACCCGTGTTGCTGTCGATGATCCCTGGAACATAGGTAGGGGCAGGGCACGGCTCCCGCCATCTGCAGCCCCGGGTGACCAGCCCCGGGCTGTGGGAGGCCAGTTGGCTCTGGAAAGCCCTTGAGATTGCCACCAAGCCCGCTGCCTCCAACTCTCCATACACTCCATCACCTTTGGGACCAAGTCTTGTGCCTTGATTGGCAGCTGCATCCTGCTTCTCCCACCCAGGTCCCTCACCCAATGAGACAATACAGGGCAGTGGGATTTGGTACAAGGCAGGGGCCTGGCACTGGGTGACTTGGAAAAATGTCTCCTTCTCCTGGGCCCCAGTTTGCCCATCTGCTCTGATGAGAGGCTGGCCCCTACTGGCATCTTCCATTCATACTGTGAGTGCAAGGGAGTGGAGGGGCGAGCTCTGGCCACTCAGCCCTTGGAGGGAGTCTCCATTATTATCCCCATTTTCCCAATGAGGAAACTGAGGTTTGGGGAGGACATAGTGATTTCCTCTGAGACAAAATCTCCAGGGGCCACGTGTCTAGAGCTGAGTAGCCTGCTTCTTAGGCAGGGCCCAGACACCCGCTTGGAAGCTCAGCACTGGGCATCTGGGAGCAGACGACCCACAATCGAGGTGACAGCCACACCCCCCCGTGTCATGCCACCTGGGCCAGGGGGAAGGCAGGGTGATGAGCGAGCCCACTCCATTACCTTTAACCAGAGTATGTTTGTCGGTGGGAGATGATCGCGCCAGGACCCTCAGCTTAGGCCACACCTTGTCCAGACGCTCCTGTTCTATCTGGGAGGGGAAAGCACGTAGATGCTGCAGAGTCTTGAAGGGGCTGAACCAAGGGGCAGGGTGAAGAAAGTGCCAGAACCCTGGACCCGCCAGGGCACTAATGGGCGGAGAACTACCTCGCCTTTCTCGTTTCGGATCCGCCGGTTGAACTCTTTCCCCTCCAGGCACAGGAAGTCCTCCCCGGGCTGGATGATGCCACACTTGGCTGCAATGGCGCGAGCTGTGTTGATGTTGTCCCCTGTCACCATGCGGACTGTGATGCCAGCCCTCTGACATTTGCGGATAGCTTCAGGGACCTGCAAGGAATAAGATGGGTGGGTGCAGCTGTCCAGGCCAGATGCACCAGTGTCTGAGATCTAGCCTTTCCTCCGTCCAGATTTGTGGTGCCCCTTGTCTCACCATGGGGCCTGGAGGTGGTGAGGGAAGTGGCCTGACCTGCAGGGAGCAGGGTCCCCCATCCCCTACCAGGTGCCTTCTTCCCTGTGCCAGTCCCAGGGAGCAGCAACAACTCAGACCCAGGCCCTGACCCCAGGCACAAGGCCAAGAGAAGCCACGGGAACGCTGTTGAGCAGCACCACTGGGCCCGTGTCCAGCAAGGTGACTGTAGAAATCACCCAGTTTCCACCAGGGAAGTGGAGACCCACAGCAGCTGAGCCAGGTCCAGTCCCATTAGCAGGCTAGCTGGTGGGGTACCGTATCTGTGAGGTCCAGAAGGATGAGAAAAGAACTTCTGGTCCCAGTTGCCCCATCAATCGGATGGCAGGAGCCATCATGGGCCTCCCCTCCCAGGCCTTGATTGACTTGTCTCTGCATCTCTTATTTTATTTTTTAAATAATATAAAACCTAAGACTTTAACAGCTTCCCTTGTGGCTCAGATGTTAAAGAATCTGCCTGCAATGAAGGAGACCTGGGTTTGATCCCTGGGTTGGCAAGGTCCCCTGGAGAAGGGAAAGGCTACCCACTCCAGTATTCTGGCCTGGAGAATTCCATGGACTGTATAGTCCATGGGGTCGCAAAGAGTTGGACATGACTGAGTGACTGTTACTTTCACATATATATATATATATATATTCACACACACACGTACACACACATACACGCACAGATGGGCTTCCATGTGGCTCAGTGGTAAAGAATCTGCTTGCCAATGCAGGAGATGTAAGAGACGCAGGTTTGATCCCTAAGTCAGGAAGATCCCCTGAAGGAAAAAATGGCAACCCACTCCAGTATTCTTGCCTAGAGAATCCTATGGGCAGAGGAGCCTGGGGGGCTATAGTTCATGGGGTCACAGAGTCAGTCACTCCTGAGCGACTAACACAAGACTAACTTTGGTAAAGAATCTTTCTGCAAGGCAGGAGATGCGGCTTTGATCCCTGGGTGGGGAAGATTCCCTGGAGAAGGAAATGGCCACCCACTCCAGTATGCTTGCCTGGAGAATCCCATCGACAGAGGAGCCTGGTGGGTTAGTCTAGAGGGTCTCAAAGAGTCAGAGACAGCTAAGTAATGAACATTTTCACTTTCAAGACTTTTAGAGCCATAGGGTTGACATGATTAGGTGTTCTCAGGCAGAAATGGGCCATCGCTATGGTTCCTCACATCTCCATTTTCCTGATGTAAGAGTAGATTCCAGAAAAGACAGAACAAGAGATCCCTCTGGTGCTGAGGGGAAAATGGGCTGTAGGGAGTGAAGACCAACTAGGAGGTGGTGCTCCTGTCCCAGAGAGTGGAGACACTCTTGTTTTTTCGATGAGGATGGGCTGGTGAGCCTTGAGATGGCAGTGTGGAGGGGAGCCAGGGCGACAGTGCCTGAGGGCCAGGAGGGGACAGGAGGCTCAGAGCTCAGGGAACTGGATTAGGAGGTGAGACCTAGGCCTGTGACATGCCCAGATGGGGCCCTGGCATGGGGTGCAGCCTGGGGAGACCCTTGTGTCCGCTGGCCCCAGCACAACCCTCTGTGAGCTCCCAGTGGGCACTGCTGGAAGCCCAGGGGACAATGTGAGCCTGGGGACAATGTGAGCCTGGGGACAGAGAGTGAGAGAGCCCGCCATGTCCCAGGTGTGGCCTGGCGACCGGGCCTGGGCACTGGGGACAGAGGGGTGATCCGGAACACACATGTGTGGTGGCCGGGGAAGCATGGGCCAAGGGTGGGGGGCAGAGCATCCATGAGACCTCAGGGCAGGTGGCCGGTAGGCTGGGCCAGGTGGGCTGTGGGGGAGCCCTGGCCTGGCACATCGGGGCACTTGGGAGGCTGAGGGCCTCCCAAACCAGGGGGTAGTGGCTGTGATTTCTCCCATGGAGAGAGTAGGGAGAGGATGGGTATCCAGGACTGGGACAGAGTGACCTTACACATCCTGCCAAGTGGCCTAGAAGCCCCAGCCCCGGGAAGGGGCATTGCATCCCGCCCCCTCCATAATGTGTGTGTCTCCTTGCTTAGCCTCGATCCAGGACCGTTTCTGCTTTTTGGGGATCCTTGGGAGTTGCCTGGAGACACCCTCCCAGCAAGTTCCCTCCTGGCTCTGAAGCGTCTGGTAGCTGGCTCTCTGCTGTCACCCAGTGGTCATGACGTGCCTGAGCACGTGGATCTTCGATCTAGCCTCTGCTTGTCTCCACGTGGCTGTGGCCCCGCTGGCTCCCTGTCTGGTCTGAAAGACCCTTGGCCTCCCAGGCAGGTAGCAGGAAGCTCCCCTCCGTCTGTAGGTGCCCTCTCCCTCATCGGGTGACTGTCCTTCCTCACCTGCCTCCCTGCTGTCCCAATGGACACAGCCCTGGTCCACTGATGCCTGGTGGCTTCATGTCTGCATGAGCCCCCGCACCCCTCTGGCATAAATACAGCATGCCTACAGGGGCCAAGTGATCCCCCAGGGGCAGAGACATGCCACTGCCAGGCCACCTTTGGGTTGCAGCTGTCCCAGGCCCACAGACATCCTGGCAAGTCTAACAGTGCCATCAGTCTTACTGCCTGCCATTGGGACACAGGGTGTCCTCCTTGGCCACCGCCTGCTGGCTGGTCCCCATGGTCGCTGGGGAGGGCGTCCTGCCTGGCTTCCCCGTCCTGGCTGTGTTGGTGCCACCTGCTGCCCAGCCTCTCATGTAGCCATTCTCTAGCCAGAGATGAGCCATCTTGCCCCCAGGGCCCCTTTACCAAGGCGATTTCTGGTTCTTAAACAAGCACCCCATTACTTTGCCTCGAAGGCGCTCTCCCCCTCTGATTCAGCCCACTGGGGCAGCCACTGAGGCTGAGCCTTCGTGGTGACCTTCTTGGAAATTTTATCCAGGTTTTTTCTAAGATGAAGACTTATTATTATTTTTTTTAATGTATCTCTGAGAAGAGCACCAACAGGGAAAGGTCTAGGCCTTGCCCCACCCACATGCTTGCCTTCTGGACTGTTCCATCTAGCCCCCACCCCAGTCCCCAGTCTCAAGCCACCTTGGACCTGCCTCTGCGGTTCTGTCTTAGGATGTATGCATACATCTCAGGCCTCCAACTTTGTATTGATGACCAGAGCTTCAGTTTGCAATGAATATTTATGGGGGAAATGAGGGGAAACTGGAAGGGCTCCTTGGCCCAGGGGGCTGAGGTGGAAGGGCCGGATGGCCTGGTTATGATGCTGTGGACATGGCCTTGGCCATGGCCCTGGGAATCTGGGAACCTCATCTTCCTCTGTCTGTGATAGCTGGGTAGAAAAGTGTAGAGCTGTTGCCGTTGACACTGGGGACAGCAGTGGTGAATGGCTCTGTTCAGAGGGGGAGGCCGTCAGTCTAGGCAAGGGCCACATGGCCTTAGGACTCAGCTTGCTGTCTGGACACAGCCCTCCTCTTTGCCTCAAAGTTTCTCCTTGGTCTGGTGAGGGGAAAGGCTTGTTCTCTGGGTCCCTTGGGGTGGCCCTACCACCCTCAATGGCACCCTCTCATCCTGCTCTCCTGGGAAGCTCCACCCACTGCCCACCTTCTCTGGGCCCACTCCAGGGCCAGTCTAGTAGGCTCTCTTCCTCCAAGATGGGGTTTCACATCTTGAAGGACATGCACCTCTCCCCATTGCTCTTCCTCTCTAGGCCCTGATTAGCTTCTACCCTGTTGGTGTGTTTCCTGTTCAAGAAAGCTCTGAGTGAAGTCATCTCCAAGCACTGGCTCCCTGTGCCATCCCACAGGACCTGCTTAGCTCAGGGTGGGGTGGGCCACCCGCCCTCTTGCTCCAGCCAACACGTTTCCCATGGTTTCACCTCCCTGCCTGGCCCTTTCCTTTGCAGGCTTCTCCCACCGTCTGCTCGGCTACCCTCATGATCCTAAGTCATGTAAAGTCACTTCCGGACAATGTCCCTCTGGCCAGGACCTTTGCTCTGAGCTTTCCACCTAACCATGTGACCTCTCCATAGGGATGTCCGGAACCCCACTCAGCCCCAATCAAAGCTTCAGCTGAGAACTGTCCTCCTCTCTCCCAGCGCTCCCCAAGTACCATGTACCCAGTTCTCTGAACCAGAGCCCAGTCAGCTGTCCCTGGCTCCTCCCTCCCCTCCTCATCATCCCCTCTGGTCCATCACTTCTGCTAGCCTTGGCAGCCATCAGGGTTCTACCTGCTGCCCTCTCTCCCCTGGGAGAGCAGAACCTGAGCCAGGCATGGATGCCAAGCCAGAGGGGACCTTCCAGAGGGCAGTACAGAGCCTCCTGAAGGGCGCCAGCACCAGAGGACAAGGGGGCTCCAGCACGCCTGGGAGGTCTGAACTGGGCCATGGCTGCCATGCCCCTGAGGCTCTGCCATCGTCCACCTTCCTCACCTGGTCCAACTCTGGCTGGCTGGCTGCCGTGTGTTCTACCTAGAAAGCCTGGCAGGGAAGGTCGTGATGGCCAGGAGGACAGGAGGAAGGCACAGTCCCCTCCTTGCATTTGTGTCTCAAGGCCGAGGCCCCATGCAGACAAGAACGGCTCCCTCAGCCATCCTGACAAGCTACCTCGGGCCGCACAGGGTCCTCGATGCCCACGACGGCTATGCAGGTGAGGTCGCCCACCACCTCGTTCTCATTGTCCCAGTCGGGCTCCTGGGCGGCG
Organism: Bos indicus; assembly: GCF_029378745.1. NCBI lineage: Eukaryota > Metazoa > Chordata > Mammalia > Artiodactyla > Bovidae > Bos > Bos indicus. The sequence goes on along the minus strand of NC_091789.1, from coordinate 38,820,217 downwards.
GTGAAGTCCCGGTAGGCGATGCAAATGGTGCGGAGCCCATCGCAGGCCATCGGCTCGATGATCTTCTTCACCATGTCATCCCGGTCCCGAGGGCGAAAGCTGCGGAGTTCCCCATTGCTGTTCAAGATGTTGGTGCACCTGGGGCGGATGGAGCGGGAGGAGCTGGTGTGAGGCAGGGTAAAGGGTTTCTCCGAGGGGGGTGGTGCTCTGCTGCTGCTGGGGCTTAGGAGACCCCCCACCTTGTTCTCACCAGAACCTCAGAATGTGACCTTATTTGGAAAGAGGCTTGTTGCCAAGTTAAGATGAGGTCATCCTGGATGAGTGTGGGCCTTCAATCCAATTCCTGCTGTCCTTATAAAGAGGAGTGAACACATAGAGACACAGACACAGGGACAAGGCTGTGTGATGATGGAAGCAGAGACTAGAGAGATGCAGCTACAAGCCAAAGAAGACCAAGGAGACACGCCAGGGAGCATCCTACCCTGGAGGTCTTCCAGGAAGGGTGACCCCGCCCACACCTTGACTGAGGACTTCTGGTTCTGGCACCAGGTTGATGGTACTCTGTTTCCCCGGGAGCCAGGAGCTCAGACACTTGTGCAGCACATCTTTGCACATTCAATGGGACCTGGCGGGTGTGTGTGTGTGTGTTGCGTTTTCCCTGTTGAGCTTTGGGGCAAGAGGGGGGATGTTAGCAAAAACCCAAGGCTCCAGAAAGGCTGGGACGGGGAGGGCTGACAGGATTTGGGCACAGAAAAGGAAGGAGCAAAGGAAACCTGATCCCCGGGGGCCGGCATGGCCATTGGACAAGTGGAGGCCCCAAGAAGACTGGTGAGGAAGGAAAAAATGTTGGTTGTGGAGATTCTGCTCAGGCCTTTGTCCTGAAGGCTCCAGAAGGAGGCGGGGTGGGGGGAGGGGTGAGCACTGAGGTACAATTAGGTCAAGTCTTAGAAGGCAGCTCCTCTGGAGAAGGCAGCTCCTCTGGAGAAGGCAGCTGAGGAGCCAGGTGGGCGGGGGAGGGTGCTTGAGGGCTGCAGAGGTCAAGGCCAAGGGAAGGTGTGAATGCTGAGGGGTAGGGGCAGGCAGGGCACTTGGCAGGGCACTGCCTCAGTCTTCCTAACAGCTCCGTTGAGATCTAATTCACACAGCACATGATTCACCCGTGCAATTCCTCCTAGTATATTCATAGTTGTGCTGCTATTACTGCTATCACCTTGAGAACATCACTAACCTCTACAAGGAACCCGGCAGAAGCAACAAAAGAGAAGAGATAAATTGGACTTCCCAATTGAAAGACATTTGTGCACCCAAGGACAAATCAAGATAGGGAACAAGAAATCTATCAAGGGAGTGAAAAGACAGCAGCCCACAGAATGGGAGGAAATGCTTTGAAATCAGATATGTGTTAAGAATCTAATATTCAGAATGTACAGAAAACTCTCACTGCTCAACAATAAAATGACAAAGAATTCAGATCCAAGATGGGTAAGGGCTGGAATAGACATTCCTCCAAAGGAGCTAAACAAATGACCAATAAGCGCATGAAAAGGCACCAATATCCCTAGTCATCAGCAAAATGCAGGTCAAAACTGCCATGCGATCCCAACGGCTCTAACAACAGCAGCAACAATAATCAGGTAATAACTCAGTGAGGATGAGAAGCTAGAACCCTTAGGCACTGATAATGGGAAGGTAAAGTGGGACAGCTGCTGAGGAAAACCGTTTGGCATTCATCAAAAGATGAAACATGGAGTTACCAGTTTTGCTCCCAGGAATATACCCAAGAGAGCTGAAAATACGTGTTTAAGCAGAAACTCTACGCAAGCCTTCAAAGTGGCACAACTCACGGTAGCGAAAAGGTGGAAACAACTCAACGGTCTGCCAACAGGACAACTGGATAAGTAGAGGGTGGTCTGCCCATGCAATGGAATGTTATTCCGTTGCAGAAAGGGATGAGGCACTGATAAGGGCTGCAATTCAGATGAACCTTGCAAACCACGCTCCGTGAAAGAAGCCAGATACAAAGTGACACATCCTGTATGATCCCTTCATATGAAATGTCTGTAATAGGTAAATTCACAAACAAAAAAGCAGATGTTGTTGGTTATTTGTTTGGTTGTTTAGTCACCAAGTCGTGTCCGACTCTTGTGACCCCATGGACTGTAGCCCACCAGGCTCCTCTGTCCATGGGATTTTCCAGGCAAGAATACTGGAGTAGATCCATTTCCTTCTCCAGGGGATCTTCCCGACCCAGGAATTGAACCCGAGTCTCCTGCAAGAACTGGGGTGATGGGGATAGGCACGGGGTTTCCTTTGGGGTTATCAACTTGTTCTGGGACTGAATGCACTTTAAAGTGATTAAAAGGGCCAGTTTCAGGCTACTGTCTATTGCAATAGGAAAACCAGAAACGCCATAGCCTTTGGCTAGCCCGTCTCATCCACTCACTTTTTCAGCAGGATCTCTGAGGCGCCCTTGCTGAAGAGGCGGAAGCCACCATCAGGCGTGCGGATGACCGTGCTCATGGACTTGCGGACCGAGTTGAAGGTGTACACTTTATAAAGCTTATCTTCGGGAATCTGCTCCCGCACCGGCTGGAAGTCCCGCTTGAGGTCCAGGACAAAGCCAAGCAGAGCACACTCCGTCTTGTTGCCCACTTGGCGTGGGAGGGCGCCTTCCTTCTCTGGAGGCTGTGAGGTGAGGAGAACCAACATGGCCCTGGGGGCCCCAAGTCCACCCACCTTACTGTCCTTGGACCCCAGGCCAGCCTTGGCCTCCAGCATGGACTAGATGGGCAGCTTTCCCTCCATTCACTGGGCTGTGAAGGGCTTCCAGAACCTACAGGCCCTGCCCAGGGTCCACAGATGAGGAGGGAGCCCAGAACCCCAGAAATGATTGTGGCCCTGCTCAAAAATGTCCTTAAGAGAACCTAGCCAGCCCCTGGCGACAGCCCACCCAGCAGCCATGCTTTGCCGCCCCTGCCTGGGCCCGCCCACCGCTGGCTCCCAGCTCACTAGTATTTTGGTGGTGTAGGCACTGTTGATGGAGATGGCATGGACCAGGATGTCGAGGATCTTGGGGGTCAGGGCACTGGGGGCTGGAACCTCTTTGTAGTGGGTGTCCCCAAGGTAGGACTGCACCACGGTCATGCGGTTGGTGGTGAGTGTGCCCGTCTTGTCAGAACAGATGGCTGTGGCATTGCCCATGGTCTCGCAGGCATCCAGGTGGCGGACCAGGTTGTTGTCCCTCATCATTTTCTGTAAAGGGCACAGATGGAGGCTTGGGTAGCTAGCTGTCCTGGGGGAGGGGATTGGCCCAGGGGGTGAGGGAGCAAGAAGCACAGCTCAGATGGGCCAGGATGATGCCCCTGCCCGGTGCCCCCTCTCAGGCAGGCCCTTTGGGTTCCCCACCCACCATGATCTTTGCCTTCCCCCCCTGTGTCCTAGGGGTCGTCCTTCATCTTTTCCCCCATCTCAACTCCCTGCCCCCCTGGGACCCTGCCCTCATCCGGCAGATGCTGGCTCGTGGTGCCCCCATGTCCAGGAGGCCGGGTTGGGCAAGGATGTCCAAACCCAGCTCTGCATCCCTGCTCGCCACCCCGCCCCCCCATTCTGCCCCTGAGCGATCCCAAACTTTATCTGGTCCTTGCTTGTTCAAGCTGCTTAAGGGCTTTGTGCCTCGAGTCCTGGTTCTGTATCCTGGTACCATGGGATTCGTATCCATGGTGTGTTGATTTTATTACCTTGACAGAGTAAGCTAAGGAGATGGTGACAGCGAGAGGCAGGCCCTCTGGGACAGCCACAACCAGCACAGTGACACCGATGATGAAGAACTTGACGAAGTACTGCACGTAGACAGGCGTGCACTCCGCCAGCCACATCCGGCCGTCTATGACGAAGGTCTCGATCACAAAGTAGAGGACCAGGATGATAACAGTGATGGCGGACATCACCAGCCCTGCCACAGGCAGTAGAGGCAGGAAGGGAGAGCAAGACGGAAGAGATAAGGGATGCTGCAGCCTGTCCCTGGATTCTTGGAGGGTCACAGTCCATCCTCACCAGAAGAGGCGGAAGCGGGCCCTGAAGGCTGTCATGTGTCCCTGGCCGGTCCCCTGGCTGATTGGCCCATGGTCCCCATCCCTTTTCACTTGCCCACTTGTTCTCTTTGGCCCAGCCTCAAGCCCAGGAACCCAGCATCCTCCCTGCCCACCAGGTGGCCCCCCGGCTACCCCATCGACGGCCCCCACCTGCTTTCCCAATCTGCACGGCCAGTTTGGTGAGCTTTCCCTGAAGGACTGATTTCTCCTTCTTGGGCACATTGGCTTTCTTCTTCTCCCGCTCCTCCATCTCCCCGCCCTCTGCGCTCTTTAGGGGCTGCATTTCCATGGCAACAGCCCCATCCTGTTTCTTTGCTGTACAAAGGAGAAGCCCGAAGCCAAGGTTAGGACCTGCTTGCTGGGGTGACGGCTACAAGGGGGGCTTTCACAGGGCAAGCAATGGCACGCCAGCCCTCCTCTCTCATCAGCCCAGGCCCTCCTGAAGTGGGCACTGTCCAGGGCAGGACCGAGATGCTCCTCTCGGGGCCTCGCAGGGGGAGAGAAGACAGACAGAAGCACTGCTAACTGGGGCATGCACACAGAGTGGCCGGTCCTGTGATGCCCCAAGCCTCAATACCCAAGAGCGGAGACCTGGGGTCCATGGAATGTTCCAGAACCCAGAGCTGACTCTGGCACACTGGCGTCGAAGCCATGTCCCCACTCCCCTCAGGGAGGCCCAAGAATCCCCGTGCTGTCCTCCCCTGCTCTTGGCTCAGGCCTTTGCTCCTCTCTACTTGCTGTCTGTCCACCTCCTCTCTGGAACTAGCAGTCCCGTCACAGCTCCCCTGGTGCACACTAACTTAGTGGTGCTGTGTTCCTCACCACCCCTTATGGTCCCTCCACCACCCAGAGGGGGCACCCAACGCTGCCACTCATCCTTGTCTCCACTCAACGGGCTCTCAGTGACTCTGCACGCCTCTTGCCACCTTGTGGGGTCAGCCAATCCCTGTGGCCCCATCTCCTAGCCCTTTAGCTGCAGCCTCAGTGACACTCAACATCCCACCTAGCTGGACCATTCTAGCCTCTGCCCCCAATGCAGTCTGCCACTCCCTGTCCCAGCCTGAGACCTGGCCATTGGACTAACCTCCAGTCCCAAGCGCCCGTCCAACCACCAGCAGCCTCTGAACTCTTTGTCTGCCTCATCCAAGAGGGCAGCAGGCCTCAAAGCCTCAGCAGAAAGGCCAATGAGCCGGGAACCCATTGGCCCCACAAGGTCTTGGGTGAGTCTTCTGGAGCGTCAGATCCCTCACCAGGATGCGAGCTCATGGGCCATCTTTGTGCACTCCTGGCGGGGTCTGCTGACTGGCTGCCCACCCCACTCACCTGGCCTCCAGGTCCTGCCCCTGCAGCGGAGGTGGGCGCCCCCCCCCCACCCACCCTGCCTGGCACCCTCTGCCACCCATCCTGAGTGCAGAGCGCCCATTACCTTTGGTCTGGCTACTCTCCATCGCCCCATCCTGCTGCTTGCCTACAACGGAGAGGAACGACAGACACGGAGACTTGAGAACACCACGTGGCCCTGGTAACACACACGCACATGGGACAGCGGGGCACAAGACACTGCAGCCAGTGTGTGCGGGAGGAGGGGTGGGCGGTGAACCCATGGGCCAGAACCAGCACAAAGGGTTTGCCTAGATCGGTGGTCCCCAACCTTCCTAGCCCCAGAGACCGCTTTCATGGAAGACAACGGCTCATGTCCTGCTGTGCAGCCCAGGTCCTACATGGAGCGGTATCTATCCAGGGCTCGGAGGGTTGCGGTTCCCTGGCCTAGATGGTTCCTAAGCCCAGTGGCCTAGAGATCAGCTTTCTACACAGCACAGCTGTGGAGGGAGAGGAGTTGGCCAGGTTCAGGACACCCACAGCACTGGAGGGAGCATCAGGGCTGGACCCCAGGTGGATCTGTGCGGGGATCCTTTGCTGATGTGCTTTGCCACCATAAAGCCTGAAGCTGCCTGCTAGGAATGGTGGCAGTGACTGGCTTCCCCGTGTCAATGTAAACGGTGCCAGCCGTGCCTCTGGTTTGCAAGGTTGGCAAGGACTGTCCCACTGGGAGGGCTCAGGAGAGCCAGCAGGTGAGGGGCTTCAGGCTTGGGGGTTCGGGTTCTGTACCCCAGCTCCTCTTGCTTCACCTACACCCAGGAGAGCTCTCCAGAAGCCATACACAGACAGCCCTACATCCAAAGACCACTGATCCCAGGCAGGAAGGGCTTGCGTGGGCTGCTTCGTCAGCCCCCACAGAATAGCTCATGATCACTGGAGATCCTGTGTAGTCTGGGGGGTTCCAGGCAATCAAGAGAGGCTCCTTCCCCACCCTCATGGGGGGTTGGTTGGGCACGTTCAGAGGCGAAGGGGTGGGTGACAATCCAGCACGAGGAAGGTGTATTGCTCTGTGATGGGGGGAGCCTTCTGGAGGAGGGAGGGAGGTTTGAGATGAGCCCAGCCAGAAGATGACGGCTGGACCTGGCCTGCAGAGGGGTCAGAAGCCAAGGGAGGGGAGGAGGAGGAAAGACAAGTCAGCCCAAAGAGGACCACGAGGAGTCAGGCCAGAAGGCAAGAAACAGGCTTTGGTGGTCAGGGAGCGCTAAGCCCGCAGGCAGGATGGATCACAGCGGAGGTGGGGAGAGAGTGAGACCCCACCTTCCAATCTCCAGTGCGCAGTAGTGGGTACAACGCCCCCTCCCAGAGCCTGGCCAGGTCAGCTTCCCCTCGGGGCTCCCTTCCTCTAGGAAGCCAGGTGCTAGAGATACGTTCTACCTGACATAGCAAGCGGGGGACAGGAGCCGGGGCTGCGGGGACCCAGGGAGCTGGAGGTCAAAGATAAGGGGCCTAGGACCAAGGCCTTCAGGCCTCTGACATTGAAGGGACCTAGTGGGAGGGGAGGAGCCCGGGAAGGAACGTGGAGGGGGGCGACCTGCCAAGCAGCCATCAGGATGTCACTGGAGGGTCACTGGGGACTCCAGTCCAGCCTAGGGGAGGCCCGGGGCCTGCCTACCCACCCACTGGTAGTCCTGGGGGCCCCAGGGTGCTGCCTGTGCAGAGACACTGGGCTGAGCCCTGCAGGGAGGGGAACCCACGAAGGGAACCCAGGCCCAGGCTGCCAGGACCTGGGGCCCTGGGAAGCCTCTAGGCAATAGCAGCTCACCATCTCCTCCAAGGAACACAGTGGCCCAGGAAGGGGGACATGAGGAAGTCTTTCCTTACGTTGACCTGTCCCCGTGTTCCTGGGCTGGCAGACTGAGCCCACCTGCGCTCAAGGCCCAGTGGCCTTGATTGACTGGGGTGGAGCTGGTGACTGGTGACCCACTGCCTATGTCTGCAGGACCCTGGCTACAGGCATCTGGCACATGGTCCCTCTGTACCAGTGTGTGTCTTTGTACTTCTAGTGGGCTCAGGGGGCTTCACTCAGAGGTGGGATGCACATGGAGCAAACGCCATTCCTTACCTGCTTTGTCACAGGAGTGGCCTAAGGGGAGATCCAGGTCAGTGCAAGGTGAATTGTAAGCAGATGTTGTGAGGATTGAGGGGGTCACCTGCCATGTATGGGGCTCAGGATGGTGGCAAGGGGAGGCAGCTGGGTAGCCATGTGCCAGTTTGGATACAGAGCTGGGATCTCTGAAGACATCTGTCCCTCGACAGTGCTTTCCCTTGGGGTGAGGACCCCAGCCCCCTCTCAGCTTCCTCTGCCGTGATGGCCCTTAGGGTGCCCAGGCCCTCCTACTTGGGAGCCCTCCACCTCAGCTGTGACACCTAGCTGTCATGGTGGCCTGGAACCCTCAGCACCTCACCATGGGGGCTGAACACCCCCCCCCTCAAGGATGGCCCTGAAGCACTCTCCCAAGCCAGGGTGGCTGGTCTCTGCCCTCCAACTCCCTTCCTGCTCAAGCAGGGCTGTCCCCACACCCCGGTACACCTGCGCCCGCGCACATATTCCCGAAAGCCTTCAGGGCACAGCCACCCAAAGGAAATTGTCTCACACAAGACTGGGGGCCCCAACGTGCTGGCTTTGGGGAAAAGACCTCAGAAGAGGGGCCTCCAAAAGGAATTCCAGGAGAGAGGGTATGGGCTCCCACCCGCCGAGGGCTGGTTCTCGTCAGTGCCACAGCAGGGACGGGTTGAGCGAGGGACCACCAGAAGGCAGGCTCAGAAGAGACAGCAGGCTTCATACAACGGTTAGTGCTGCCTTACCTTTCTTATCCTTCTTCTCTTCCTCCTCTCCACCAGCTCCAAGCAAGGTAAAGATGATGCCCGTCTGGGAATTCACACCCACAGCCGTCACCACCATTCTTCCAGAACCTTCCATGACATGAGTGCCTAGCACAGCAACACAGAGGCTGAGACAGACATCTGTACCATGGGCTGGGAGGCACGCTCAGCACCTCCAGGTCTTGTCCCAGGCCTCCCAGGACCAGGAGCCCTGCTTCCCCTGGGGCTCACCTGACAGCAGCATGGGGTCCTTGTCTGTCGACTTGCGCACATGGTCCGACTCGCCCGTCAGGGAGCTCTCATCGATCTTGAGGTCGTTGCCCTGGATGAGCACGCCATCGGCAGGCAGCAGGTCTCCTAAGGTCGGCCAGGCAGCCAGAACCACAGACCGTCTGTGCGTCTGAGCAGCCTTCCTCCCCACTGCCTCCCACCACTCCCAGAGGATGTCCCCTTGGGCCTGGGTAGCCACCCATCCCCAGTCCTGTCGTCCAGCTGCCAGGGAACCAGGCCCACAGAAGCACCCAGCTGGGTGTGCTGGAGGTGCTGCCCTGGGTGCACTCACCATACTTGACCTGGGCGATGTCTCCCACCACGAGCGTGGCCACGGGCACCTGGAGGAGCTGCCCATTCCGGATGACGGTGAACTTCTGCTCCTGCTCTATGCGACTCTGCAGGCCTCGGAACTGCTTCTCTTTGCTCCAGTCGTTGAAGGCCGTGACCAGGACCACGCAGATGACAGACAGCAGGATGGCGGCCCCCTCGATCCAGCCCGCCTCGGCTTCCCCTTCGTCTTCGGCCCCAGCCGACACATTCCCACAGGCTGCGCCCGCCCAAGGACAGAAGGGAAGGACGGAGGCGACAGATGAATTCCTTCACTGGCTCCTTGGTACCTCCTAGGACCCTCCCCTCCTCCGGCCCCTCGGTGGTGCAGCCCTCGGCCCCGCGGTGTGCCTCCACGCCCCGCCCCTCCGAGTCCGCCCCTCCCCATGCTCCGCCCCCTCAACACCCCGCCCCCGGCGCCCCTCCCCTCCACGCCCCACCCCTCACCTTCGCTCTCCTCCCCGGGCGGTGCATAGAATGAGAGGCCCAGGGACACGATGGCAGCCACCTCCAGGATGATGAGGGTCACATCCTGCAGGGCCTCCCACACCAGCTGTAGAAAGGTCTTGGGCTGCTTGGGGGGGATGAAGTTCTGCCCGTAGATCTGCCTGCGCTTCTCCAGGTCGTTGGCATTGTCAGCCAGGCCTGTGTAGTGCGGGGATGCAGAGCAGAGGCACAGACGGAGACGATGGCAAAGACCAGCCCCGCACCGCCCCCCCCGCCCCCCCCCGCCCCCCCCGCCCCCCGCCCCGCTCCCTTCTCCACATCCGCCCATCTCCCCTTCTAGACTGAAAGCTCCCAGGAAGCAGAACCGCACTGGCCCAGCGCCTGGAGCCCTTCTGCAAAGCCTGGGGGGCACATAGGGGGCGCAGGCAGCATCTCCAGCTGTCTGGATGGCACAGGTGTGCGAGCACGTGATAGCGCAGAGATCCTAGCATGAGGAAGGGCTGGACCACCCTCCCATACGTCTGGGTGGGGCCAGGGGCTCACACCCCCCTCTGCATCCTCACAAGCTGCTGTGTGTGGGGTGGCAGGGAGGGAATGCAGGGTGCAAAATCCACACCCACAAAGGGGTGGCCCCAGGCACTCATTTCAGAATCTGTGGCCTGACTTCTCATTCTTGGGACAACCCACTTCCTACCCAGGTCAGCATCAAGGCCTTTGGATCTCTGCTTTCACAGGGTGAGTCTCCTCAGGCTCATTCCTGAAGGCAGCGAAAGCTTCCACATGGGACTGGCATTCAGGCCACTGCCTCCCAAGGCCAAACATACGCTTGGCCATCTACCCCAGGGGCAGACACAGTGCCCTGGTCCCACCTCGGCTCTTGGGCTTCGGCTTCCTTCCAGGCCGTTCCACAGGACCCCTCCGCCCCAAAGCTTTCTGGCTTTTCGGCGCCCCCAAGTGCCTGGCCCCACACTGACACCTCATGGACTCCGTGGCTTGCAGTTGCCAGCCCTAAGGAGCTACAACTCCCATGGCCTCCAGTGCGGAGGGGTGGCAGTTGGGGTGGGGCAACCAGAAGGGCTGGGATCCCAGCCCGTGGGGTGCTCCTTGTTGGCTTGAAAAGCCACACAAGACATGGTTCCAGATGACTTGAGAAGATGAACGTGCTGAGGGTGGTATAGAGGAGTCTGAAAGAAGGAGGGTGGGCATGTGCTGGGTAGGGAAAGCTGGTTTCCGGGAAGGGGATGATGGAGCCCGTCGGGGTGGAAGGGCCGACAGGAACACGCCCTCTGAGCTAGGCTGAGGCCACACACTGTCTCCCCCCAGCAGCAGCCACAGCTGCCTCTGCCCTCCTCCGCTGGCCTCACTGTGCTTGGACCTGGCCGCGGGTCAAGTTTTTGGAGGCTGTGGTCTCCCACTAGGAGAAACTGAGAACCTCAGCTCCTAAGGGCCCGGGGACCCAGCTGAGGGCTTGTGTCCCACTCCCCTGACCTACAGAAGATATGAAAAGTGGGCTTACTACTCAGAAGGTTCTTGGACTCTGAATCTCCCAGACACCCAGGGTCTCCACTACCCCCACTCTGGGAAAGGGCACTGACTTGGAGCCACCAAGAACCACAGAGGCCCCACCCACTGTCTAGAGAGCCCCTGGGCCCCTGTCACGCCTCAAGAATCTGCATGCTACCTGCCCAGCCCCATCTGACCAGCCGGGCACTCAGGGCCCCTTCCCCAGGAGTTTCCTCTTTCCCTCCCTTGGCCTGTCCCTTGGCCTTGGTTTGCCCTTGATGCTGCCACAATGCCTCTCTCTCCCTTGCCCTAGAGCAGCCCGAGGCCTTGGCCTTCCTGTTGGCGCCGGGGTCCGGAGAAGTGCTCACGGGGGCAACCCAAGACAGCCAGCAGCAGCCCCTCCAGTTCCGAGCACACACTGGTCCTGCCCTGGTCTAGGCTGCAGGGGCAGCAGCCGGCGGTTGGCATGGACACAGATGGGCACCCTGCCCGGACCAGAGGCCAGATGCCATCAGAATTGGATTAGGACCACATCGCGCGGCTCTCCGCTCATCTGCCTCTCCTTTCCATGAGTGTCAGTGGAGGCCAGCGAGGGGAAGGGCCGCTCACCCTAGCCTGGCCTAGGCTCCCAGCTTCTGGAATTTTCTTGGATGCACTTACTGCTGGGAGGAAACCCAAAGTCCCCTCCTCCAATATAGCATGCACCTGCTTGGCCTGTTGCCTCCTCCCAACCTTGCCAGGGGGTGTGTGGGGGCCCTGAGGCTCAGCTAAGCTGCTCTCCAACCGCCCCCCCCCCACCCCGCTCAAATCCTTGAGCTCAGGTCACTGTGTCTGAATGACAGTGGGAGCATCTAGGTGGGCCGGGACCTGAGCCTTCTTCTGGATGCAGAGCGGGCCGGCTGGCTCCCTCTGCCATGGCTGGGCCACCCACCTGGGCACCTGCTCTTCTCTAGGTCTGCTCCTCCACCGGGTGAGCGCCAGAGCCGCTGTGGCAGAATCGGGCATGTTCCCAGGGGCCTTGACATTTTAAATATTTAACAAGGCCTGACAGGCAGAGGAAGGAGCTGCCAGCTGAAGCCCATCTGCTTCCTTTTATCTGGGAGAGGCCAGAGCCCTGGTGGCTAAATGGCCCTCTACCCTGGGCCTCCCTCCACCCAGCCCCAAGTTGGGGGTGGGGGGACAGGCTAGGAGGAGGGGAGGATAGAGATCCTCTGGCCCCGAGCCAAGCCATCTGCCCCTGATTGATCGCACACTTGCACCAGGCTGGGGCCCTTGAGAGCACAAAGCAGGAGGGACGCAGGCAAGTCCTCGGTACTCCTGACCTGGCCAGGTGGGTGTGCTCTCACCCAGCCTCAGGCCCACCTCCTCTGCGGGGAGCAGGGGCGCATCTTTACCCCCTGTTGCAGCCCTGGTGTCATCTGCACACAGATGGAGCCAGGGAGCAGGAGACAAGGGCGGCAGCCAGGGCACTGGTGGACAAAGGTGTGCCAGCTGAGACAGGGCCGACAGGATCCATCTGCGCTGGCTGGGGATCATCCTGGCACCGGCCTGGGGTAGCCCTAGTAGCCCTGCCAGGGAGGTGGCAGCTAGGCCAGAAATGCTCCAGCTGGTGAAATCCGGGGCCAAGGCTGGCTGCCCCCAGGGGGTCCTGGCCTCCCAGCAGACCCATAAGGCCTCCACGCCCAGAACCTTCTGGAGGACACAGAAGGGGGACAGCACGTGGGGAACACTTGGTCAAGGGCCACTGCCCCTGAAACCTTGCTGAGGTTTCAGTTTAGGGCCCATCCTGCCAGCATGTGCCATTCGGTGCCAGCTTCCTCCCTTACTCAGCTTGGGTACTTCATTGCTATTTCATCCAGAGAAGAGATGCGAGTGGGAACCACTGGTGATGGAGGCAGGGGGCAGCGGGGCAGATTGCCCCATGCAGAGCATCTCCCACTCTAGGGGAAAATGGTTGCCCAGGGAGGGCACAAGGACACAATAGTGGTCATGGTTTAGTGAAGAGTGCCTCTGGGAAGCGACTGCAAGCCCTGTCTGCCCTGGGGCTATGGAGCCTCTTCAGGGAGGAGTGTGGGGAGGTAATGGCTCTGCACCGCTGGCATACCCGCCCTGCTGGCAGACTTACCCTCGGTGGGTGAGGTCTTCAGCCTCCTGCAAAGCCCGCTCACGTCCCCATAGGCCTCCTGGACTTTCTGCAGTGCCTCGGCCCCCCGGAGCTCCATGAGGGAGCGCAGCTCGGCCAGCGTGCACCCGAAGCCACCTGCATGTGGGGCCTCCCGCTGCTGCTGGGGTTTGGGGTGGAACTCGATGGAACTGTTGGCCACGTCGCCCATCCTGCCTGTGGCACGGGGGCGGGGGTGTTCTCGCAGGTGCAGCCTCCGCCGGGGGCAGGCGGCCCCCCGAGGTCCCAGCACCGGGGTGAGGTGTAGCCAGGGGGGCCAAGTGCAGACACCTGGGGAGGAGGTGAGAAGCACAATTGAGACGAAACCAAGGTCCCCTCTCTGGAACGTTCTCTGCAAATGTGCACTCAGGTCGAGCCACGACTCACTGGGTGCAAAATTCCCCCGCCCCCCCCACCACCCCCAGGCCAGGCCAGGCCCTCATGCCTACCAGGCCTGCCTGCCAGGTTACCCCTCAGTCCTGCCCACCACAAGCACACAAGCTGGCAGGGCTTGCCACTGGGGGCAGGAGGAAGAATGAGAGCCTCCCAGTGGGGACCTGCAGCTGCCAGCACTAGGCAACCTGGGACATGGGGGCTCTCGCTGTCCCCCAAGTTCACCTGGGCCCCCACACTGGAGCAGGCGTGACATGTTGGGATGGAACGAACAGTGGGTGGTCCTGCCCCGGCATAGACGCTCCATCATACTCCCTCGCTTGCCTGATTTAAGACTCCTCCCTGACGGCAGTGGTCTTCGGGCGGGGCCCCTGCGGCTCAAGGTTTCAGGCCCGCGGGGGTCCAGGGAACAGGGCAAGCCATGGACAGAGCCAGCTGGGCGCTAGGTCAGGGCTTAGTGCACAGGGTGTTTCTGCTGCCCTGGGGGCACCTGGGGTCCAGGGCTAGGAAGGGAGAGGGTGGGTTGGGCAGGGGAAAAGGAGGGGAGAGGGCCAGAGGGAAGGGGAAGGAGGCAGGGAGGGAGGGAGTGGAAGGGGAGAGCGGAGGAGAAAGCGGAAAACAGCCACAGGTCACGGGTGACTTCCCTGTCGCCCTGCCCCACAACACAGTGCCACCCCGTCTCCCGCACCCTCTGGCCCTCCAGATGGCAAAGTGAGGAGCTGGGGTCTCCCCGAAATTAACAACAGCGGGCTAAGTCCCAGGCCATCCACCTTCCTCCTCCACGGAGCATCCTGAAACTTGCCCAAGGAACTCCGGTACCCCTGGCTGCCCCGTCCGCAGCCCTCACTGGGTCTGGTGGTGTGGGCCACAGGGGCCGCTGGGCTGTCTGGTCCTGGGTCTCGAGCTTCTCTAGCTAGTCTCTCCCCTCCTCTCATCCCAGCTGGTGGCCTGCGCGGAGTGGCAGCATCGCCAAGGCCACGCACTAAGCTCCCAGGACTGAACGAGTCTCAGCGCATGTGGCCTTGGCCTTCACACCAGCGCAGATGCCTCCTGGCAACGTCGCTCAGTTGGGCTGGATCCCTCACCTTTGGGGAAGCTCCCGGCTCACAAGGATCCTCTTGGAAGCAGCTCTTGGCTACCCACCCAGGTTTCTGATCTAGATCTGCCCATGGAAACACAATGGCCGAGAGGTGTGTGGCCTCTGATCTCAGGAGAGCCGTGGCTGCTCTCAGAGGCCGGCCAATGCCAGGAGCAGGGATGTGCCCCAGTACTCAGGGGCTGAGACCAAGGTCTCTGGGAAACAAGGTTCATTTCCTTCATTGCTCACTGGCCCAAGGGGGCTCAGAACACAGAGGGGCTCTCAGTTCCTCTGAACACTGAGGCGGTCCCTGCCTCGGAGGTGTAGTCTGAAAGGCATCTCAGCCAATGGCCATCTAAAGTGAGCCAGGTTGTCAAAGTTTGGGCACTTAAGTGTTAACACTCTAGACAGTTTCTGCATGAAGCAGCCTTCCTTGCCAGAAGACGTGGGAACAAGATGGCAGACTCGCAAATGCATGGTCCTCTCCGGCTCCCACGCATCTCCCCACTGCCTGTCCCTCCTGTTCGCCATCTG
This sequence comes from Bos indicus, assembly GCF_029378745.1. Taxonomy (NCBI): domain Eukaryota; kingdom Metazoa; phylum Chordata; class Mammalia; order Artiodactyla; family Bovidae; genus Bos; species Bos indicus. The sequence continues at coordinate 38,805,207 of NC_091789.1, read as the reverse complement.
ACCGATCTTTCCTGAGCACCTACTCTGTGTCCGTGCTGGCCATCCCTGCTGGCTACGGAGGGGTGGGCAGGACTGAACAGGTCCTTGCACTCTCTGGCCAGGAGGTGGGTACCTAGAGGGTCCTGCTGCTGAGACACATGGCCATAACAGCTTCAGAGTGCTGGGGTGGGGGCACAGTTTCAGCTGGGGGCTGGGATGGAGGAGTGAGCCATTCTTTCTGGAGGGAAGAGTGTTCTGAGACCAGGAAGGAGGCAGGTAACAGGACAGGGTCCCAGACAGGAAACCGGGCTTGCTGATCCCATGCCACCGAGAGTGGCAGAGGCCACCACCAAGCAGAGGGCTGCTGACTGATGACGGACAATAGGGGAGGGAGGCAGGAGATGAGGGCTGGGGCTGCAGGAGAAGGGGGAGTGGGGACCCCAGGGTGCGCCTGGAGCTCAGGGGACTTGAAGTAAGCGAGGATTCCAGGCATTAGTCTGAGGCCAGGTGGGCTCTTTCTGGGATGCTCTGTGAAGGCGCCACCCACCCAGGCAGGCACGGCAGGAATCCCCCTCCTATTTGTCACTTGGCCAGGTGAAGGGGCAGAGACACAGGGACATCTGGGTCTCCTGCTTCTGACTGCAGGCTCTTTATGGAAGCGCCAGAGGCCGAAATGGCAGCTTCTGACTGTCAGTCACACTCCTGAGTCCTCTGCAGATGCCCCGAACTGTCACCCCACCCCCCCAGCTTCCTTCTCCACCTTTGCTTAGGTGCTGCCTGTGCTGGGATACCTGTTCACCCTGCTTTCTCTGCCTTGAGCTCTGTGCCCCTGCCTCGACACTCCCAGTAGGGAGCACCCTGGATGAAACTGGCCAGGTTGGGCTCAGTCACCCCAGCCCCTTTGACTGTTGGTTGCTGGAGGGGAGAGGGGGGTCTTGTCCATCTATGGAGGCCCTGGCTTCGGCTTTGATCAGCCCTGGGCCCATGGACAGGGCACCGACACCCTCAGGAGTCTGATCCCAGGGCTCAGACAGGCAGCTTGATCAACCTGGGGGTACTATGAGTTCGGGAGGCTGGGGGGCATCTGGCAAATATGTGAGTCACTTGTCCCTGAGCAGAGTCCCCAGCTCCGGCCGGCACTCACCCTGGGCTGTGATGCCCTTGGCAGGCAGGCCACTGGCCTGCATTCCAAGATCTTGTGAGTTCGACCCCGGGGTCCCAAGGACAAGCTGGGTGCCTTTGTGGCTCCCCACTGAGCCACCTCCCCAGTGCTTTGTTCTAAAAGGGAAGCCAGGTGAACAATCTGTTCCTTTTATCCTTTTGGCCTCTACACTCACTCAGACAAGACTCAGTTGGAAGGCACCCAGGCCCACCCACATGAGTCAGGTGGGCTCATCCAGGCGAAGGTTGCACCCTTCTAGGGCACAGCACCCTCCCTCCTGGCCCTGACAACCAGGGCTCACCCAAGGGTGCCTTCATCCTCCTCCATTAAGCAACAGCGGTTGCCCAGATCCAGCCACACCGGGGCTCTGAGCTGCTCCTTACATTGCTGTGGCCTTACTGGCTCCAAAGTGACTCCTGGTAAGGGGAACAGGCCGAGAGTTGAGGCCTGGCCTTCTTTGAGGGCACAGAGCTCTCCTAGCCCCTCGCTGCGGTCCCTTGGCTGGATTTGCCATTGCTCCACGCTGCGGCCTGGCCTCCTGCCTGCAGCTGTGGCCCACTCCTTGGCCCTCAGCGCCTGCCAGGCAGGCCCCAGGGATCTCCCTGTCTACCACCCTATAGGTCTCCCTCCAGCTGGGTGACTGGTCACTACATGGCCTGGTTCAGGAGTTGTCAGTCTGTGCCTCCAAGCTGCACTGCCCAGAAAGCATGCCCCAGCATCAGTCCTCCTAGCCCTCCCTTTTGCACATTTCTTTAAAGGCCCCCTCAGCTCCTGTCCTGTGCTGGTTGGTCAGCTCCATCCCGTAGCCCGGTCAGCACATGGTCCTGTCCCCCTCTCCCCCGATGGCCTCTGATAAACCTGAGTGGCAATTCACATGGATGGTTCTCCACACAGTCCCGCCCAAACCAACTGCCACTGAGTTTAGAATCCCACGGCCAAATCTTTATTTCACTCTGTTTGCCAGGGCGCCGACCTGAGTGGGTCTGTCCTATGCTTGGGTCATCATCTCTTTGAGACACGTGGTTATTGAGTGGGTGGGGAGCCCACTTTGTGGTGGGCTGTGGCTGGGGACAGGGACCTAGACGAGTGAGTGAGTGGAGGCCTGGGTGGTCTGAGAGAAGCCAGGGGCCTCGAGAGGTGGGATGCAGGGATGATAAGTTGACCCTCCCACGTTGGAGAGTGTGCTCTTAAGAACGTTCCTCTTCATCAACTCCACAGGCTACCAGGTATAGGAGTCATCAGTAAGATCAATACCAAACAGCATATCCTTTGGTTTCCCTATAAGCCTGGGAGATGGCCTCCCTCCGCCTGAAAAAAAGGACAGCAGTCATCCCGAAATGGCCAAGAGCAGAAGTGATCAGGCCTATCAGGGCTGCAGGCCTGACAGAGACTTCCTGGCCTGGGCTGGCTGCCTAGAACGGTTTGTAGGCACTGAAAGGGCAGGGAACATACCATTTCTGTACACTTCCATCTCTCAAACTTTAATTGGCTTAGTTGAATTGTAAACCTCCATGGAGAGGGGACTCAGACCTTCTGGCCTTTGCTCCATCCTGGCCCAAACTGGCTGGCACTGGTGGGGTGGCAGGAGCCGACCTGCTGGGGGCTTCCTGACCTACCTCCCTTGGTTGTGTGACTTTCAACAGGCTGCTACCTGGGGGGGTGGGGGGGTCGCGTGGGGCACAGCTGGAGATTGCTCAAGTTCACTCTTGGATTTTCCGATGTCTCTTGCCCCTGGGCCCTGTGACTCATGCCCACTCAACCAGAAACCCAGGAGTCTTCTCCGCCTTGTGCTGGCCCTCCCTGGCCACCACTGACTGGCTTTGGGAGCTGTCCCAGCACCTCTGACTTAATCTGCCTGGGTCCCCCACTTTGCCTCCTGTGAACCCCCTCCCCCTGGGGCCCTGGGCAGCTAGGAGCTTTCTGAATGAGATGGGGGCGCTGCCGTTCCCAAGCCCCGGCTCCAGAGGCTTCCCTCACTGCCTCCTCACAGACACCCCAGGAGGGCAAAGAGACGCCTTCACTCCATTTTGGAGAAGGCAAAACTGAGGCTCAGACCTCCAGGCCTTGCCTTCCATGTCCCCAGAGGGAGGGTCAGACCACCCCAGGCTGCCAGGAGAGATAGCCCTTCCGATTCCCCAACGTCTTCGTGGAGGAGACAAGGGGTGGGGGACATCTGCGCCCACAGGGCTGACTGGGCATCTGTGACTGGCACTGCCACCTCCCTGGGGTGGACTGATCGTGGCTGGTGGCACCAGCTAGAAGTCCCTGGGCCCTCCTGGCAGTAAGCTGGGGCTGAGAACACCCCCGCCAGGGAGCAGAACCCCCACGGTAGAGTCCCCAGTCCCATCTGAGTCCCATCCGAGGCAGAGTCCCAGGGCACCAGATGCCACCTGACACCCACCCTGCACGTGCCTTTCTGGCTGACCCAGCTGTGTGGTGACCAGGGGGCTGAGCACACAGACTCGCCATGGGGATTTCTTGAAATAACAGTCCCCTCCTCTCCATACGTCCAGGCACCTGGAACCTGCAGATGAGCTTGGGGCCAGGAGCCCTTGGAGACTCAGGGGAGTGGGTGTCCTCCCCTTGTCCTGCCCAGGAGATCCCCGTGATCCCAGGTAGGTGGGCCGGGGGTCCCAGCACCCCCTCCCTCTTGACTTCACCCAAGCCACCCCCGCCCAGGCCCTCGCCTTCCTGCTGGCCCCACCCCCTCCCTTCTGCCCAACGCACCTTGGCGACCACGACCACCAGGGCAGGGGAAAGGAGGGATCCAAGGACCAGGCCTGGTTTCAGCCAGGGAGGGAGGGAGGGAGGCTGGGGGGGGAAGGCGCTGAGGCAGAGAACAGCCTCATTAATATTTCAGAGGCGCCATCACTGCAGCTCCTGGGCCCTCACAGCTCCAACACTTTGCTAGTGGAGGGAGGAGGATGGGATAAAAGAAGGAACTAAAACAGAGAAAACAGATTTAAAGGGACAGCCCAGCTCCCCTCCCCCACCTCCATGCCTTCCCTCCCCCTTGTTCCTGGTACAATCTGTGCACCCGCCAAGTGGCTTTCCCAGGGAACAGCTTTGGGCAAAAACAATAACAGCAGAAAAGGGTCAATACTCTCCCTAAACTCATGCGCAGCACCCGCTCCTGTCTCCGCCTACGTGGGGCTGCCCCTTTCGTGCTGTGACCAGGACACCCAGGCTGCCCCAGGGACAGACTCAAAGGACCACGTGAGGTCAACCGAATCACAGATGCATGGACTCTGGACATTGGAGGTCCCTACTGAGCACAGTCCACTCCAGAAGGATTCTAGAATCCAGAGAAACACAAGTCTGGATTCCTAGAGGTGGCAGGGACTGGGCTCTCCCTGATTCAGCTCTTGCCCTCGGGTGGGTCTCAAAACTGTAGACGTACAATTACCACAGGATCCAGCAATCCTACTAGAAGGAAATCTCCCCAACAGAAGGGAAAGCAGGGCCTTGAAGTGATATTCGTCGCCCGTGTTCACAGCAGCCTTATTCGCAATAACTATAACATTTAAAACCACCCAAGACTCCATCAATGCATGCCTGGATATACAGAACGTGGCCCAGCCCCACAATGGAGTGTGATTCAGCCTTTAAGAGACACCTGCTACAACACGGCTGAACCGACAAGGCGTGATGGTCAGTGAGAGAAGCCAGACACAAGGACAGACCTCGTATGACTCCACTGGTATGAGGTGCCTAGAATCGTCAGACCCTAGACTGAGAGGAAGATGGGGAGGGGGCATAGGCTGGGGGAGGGGGAGTTAGAGTCTAATGGGGCAGATTTTCCACTGGGGAAGATGGACCGTTCTGGGGATGGTTGCACACCCACGTGAATGTACTTAATGCCGCCAACCTGGACACTTAAAAATGGTCAAGATGCTATATTGGAAGTTCTGTGTGCTTTCCCACAATTAAGAAACCTAAGAGGCCACGTGGCCCCTTTGCTCTGTATCCAGATTAGTTTCCTGTGGTGCCCCAGGTCATACAGTCATCACAGAATTTCCACTGCCTTGACCGGCAGATCAGCTGACCACTTGGCCCATGTGAACGTTAACTTCCTGGAGCAGCACCTGCCTGCATAGAGACCTAAGCAGACCTTCCCGCACCCGAACTCTGCGGCCTTGGGGGCTTTCAGCACCACCCACAGCCTGCCTCAGCTGTGTGGCTGCCTCAATACATGGCAGAGAAACAGATGAGCTGAGAGGCCAGACTTGCTGGCAGCCACTGCTACCACTCTTGTCCCCTTCTGGAAAGCCGTGTGGCCCCCAGGGCCTCCGTGGGTGCCCCCTCTCTCTTTGCTGCGCATGTGCACTTCCTCAGAGGTGCTGACCCCACCCTGTTCTCCAAAGGAACCAGAAGGTGGTGTGGCCAGAGCAGACAATCCAGCCTTAGGAGCTGCTCACGAATCCCCAAGAGCTCGTGGCAGAGACTTGCTAGACTTTCCCTGATTTCTATTCCCGTCTTCCCACGTCGTATTTTAATCTTTAGCTAGGAGTCTAGTCATCCAGCTAACAACTATCCTCCCCCAACTCCAGTGTGGCTACGGAGGACCATGTGACTAGATCCTGGCCAATGCGAGCAAAAGGGACATGGAACTGCATTACTCTCAGGCAGCACTAAGGGTTCTCAGCACATGGGACAGAGCCAACTTCAGGGTTGTGTCCTTAAAGAGAAGGATGTGTTCTCCCCTGCCCCTCTCCTTCCTGCCGGCTGGAATGCTGATGTGAAGACTGGAGCAGAGGCAGTTTTCTTGCTCCATCTGGCATGTGGAATCCATATGTCACGGATGGCAATGCCATGCAAAGAAGCCAGTTCCCTGATGGCCAAGTAGCCCAAGGTTGCCTCCCTAGACTTTTACGCACAGAAGAAATCCTCTCTCCCTTTCACTTTTATGTTCATTAAGCTAGGTCTCTGTTACAGAGCTTAAGTCTCTCTCCTGGGTAATTCAGGTATATAGGGAGGAACTCAGCCAGCAGGTAAGATGCCTGCCTTACCTCCCTGACCAAAGTCAGCTCTGGTTCTCGGAGAGCCAGGAGGCCTCCCTGAAGTTTCCATGACCTGCTAATCTGTGACATTTCCATGGGTTCCCTGGAACATGGGGTGGTTCTGAACTGGGCTCCCTCTCATCTGTGTCATTTGATGTTGTCCTAGAAGTTCTAGGCAAAGGAGAAGACAGAACCAGCAGAGTACTGGAGAGAGAGACACAGACAAGCCATCGGGTCACAGGCAATACCGAGCACCTTTCTGTGTCATGGTGGAATTCCACATTCCCTCTGTGCCCCAAGCCTCGAAGGCGGGAGGAGTCATTATCCCCAAATCAGGACTAAGCTGCTGAGGCACAGAGGTTAAAGAACTCACTCAAGATCAAAAAGCCAGGGACTTCCCCTGGTGCTCCAGTGACTGGGACTCTGCACTCTCAAGGCAGGGGGCCCGGGTTTGGTCCCCAGTTGGGGAACTGGGAGGTCACATGCCGAAACTGCAGCTCCTGCATGTCTCAGTGAGGATCAAGGACCCTGCAGGCTGCAACGAAAGTCTTCTGCAGTCAATAAATCATTCTTAAAACAGAAAAGGATCACACCGCCAGCAATGAGCAGTGGCCGATGTGGACTCAAGTAGTCTGATTGCGGAGAACTCTACATTGCTCATCTGCCAAGTGATGGGCCAGAGAGGCCCAGAAAAGTGATGAACATGTGGTTCAAACCAATTCAAAGAGTTCACCAAAGTGACCAGACAGGAAATCTGTTTCCATATACCTCAGAGATTGGGGGTGTTGGGGTTAGAGTGAGGCCAGGCACAAATCTCTCAACCTCTCTTGGTCTCCACTTCGGAATCAGGGAAAGGTGCCTTGTTCCTCCTGGTGCCATTGCTGTGAACTTGCTACCACCACACACTGCCCACATAGGAAGGGCCCCAGGGGCCCGTTTCCCTGGAGGGTTTTCTCAAGCCCAGCAGCCACACCTGTAGACCAGAATTCACGGGTTGGGACCAGGCTCCACCAGGGAGGGCAGACCATTCTGCTTGGCCAGGGGCTGACCCCTGGGGGGGCCTTTCACATGCTTCCCCATTTCTGGGGCCATCCTCAAGCCGACCCAGGCCCCAAATCCCTCCTGAGGACCACGAGGCCTGGGTGGGGGGCCTGGAGAGGAGCTGAGTCCCTAGGATGCTTCTGGGGGGAAGTCCACACTCCTACATGGGTGGCCTCACATTGCCGGGTACCCCTCCATCCCTGAGGGAAGTGGGAAGCCCTTTTACTTGCTGGGGCCTTGCAGCGTTATGGGGGTCATGACTCTACCCTGGAGGTGGGGGGAGCAGTCATTTGTTTCCTGCCAGGGAAGGCGACAGCAAGAGCGAGCAGGAGTGGAGAAGCCCACAGGCAGGAAGCATAGTGACACTAATTATCCAATTACGGCCGCCGTGCCAGGAGAGCGCTGCATTGCAGCAGGGAGCCCGGGCCAGCCACCCTGCCCCCACATGCCAGGCTGCCACACTCTGCCCTCCTGCTTTACCCTGAAAGCAGGTGGTAGCCACTTAGGTCCTGGGCCTGTTCTGCAGAACAGGGCCTGGCTGGCGGGCTCAGGAATGGTGGGCTTGTGGGGGAGACCCAGAAGCACTCGGGCCTGGCCCCTGGGGCATGCCTCTGGCCCCCCAAGGAGCAGAGAACACACACGTGGGGCTTGCGGAGGCCTGACCTCCAGGCTTTCATCGCCAAGAACATGTGGATAGAATGAGGGGCTCTCAATCCTGATCCCCCCACCAAAAAAAAAAAGAAAAAAAAAAAAAAATAATCTCTCTGGCTCTGTCCATGGTACCACAGTGCCCACCCCGCCAGCTTCCACTCCCTAGAACCAGCTCCAAGCCACCGGAAGCAGCCAAGTCCTAAGCAGGTAATTAAGGAAATTACAGACAGCTGGAGGCCATGGGATGCTGCAGGCCCAGGGGGACTAGATAAGGAGACTGTCAGGACACACGCTTCCTCCTAGGGATGGAGGGGGGCCCCATTATGGGTCCTCGTGGGGAAGGGTCTGCTTTCTGTCTCCCCTTGGGAAGGCAGGCTTGGAAGGACTCTTCGAGTCAAGGTCAGGGGCTGGAGGACCGTCAGGGAGGAACCCCTATTTCCCCTTGGCCAACAGAAGAGTCCAGAAGGCTGGGCTGCAGATGGGGGGCCAGAGATGTGTGGGCTAACTTGGGCCCCACCTAGGGGGTCTCTGAGTGATGGCAAAGCAGGTCTCTTTGGGTCCCTCATAGGACCCAGCTTGCCCGGAGGTTGGAGGTAGGTGTAATGGCCAGGAGAAAGGAGTGATGAGGATCATTACCATACAGCGACCCTGGGCACAGGCCACACCAAGTATGTAGCAAAGACTTTGGTCATGGGCACCCCACTGGGACAGGTGAACGGCAAGGATGCTAGGTGGGGCAGAGGAGACACGTTCAGACTGAATGTTGCAGTCCAGTCCAGCTGACCTTCTGTGACCCACACACGAAAGGCTAGCACACCGGAGTGTTCGGACCATGTTTCCAGGCTGACCTGCTGCCGAGCATGGACAGAGGAGGAGAGAGTGGATGGTAGTGCCACCATGGAGGACAGCTTGGAAGCTGCAGCCCAGGGAGGGGCATCTGCATGACTCCCAGGCTCTGCTCCAGCATCCTTACCAACCCCAGCTGGCAGCCATGGCAGGATTTGAAGGTCACCAGGGCACCAGATGGCAGGGGCCTGGCTGCCATCTGAATCATGGACCCTGTGTGCTCCTGGGTCCTGAAAGCTATCTCTGATGGAGGACCCCACACACAAATGCAGAAGCCTCTCCAGTGAAGCCCTGCAGCCCCAGGCGGGTGCTCGGGAGGGAGTGGGGGGTCACGCAGAGCCAGGAGGGCCCCCATCACAATAATACAGGGTCTGAGTGCCCCCCACTGGGCTGATCATGGCCCACTAAGGCTGAGAGCCAGGAAGGGACTGGTGGATGCTGGCAGATGAATTGGGGGGACAGGTCTGGCACCCCCTGCAATCAGATGACAGTGCTGTCTCCTCGTCAGAAGATGGAGGCCGGGGGCCCTGACCAAACCGCCCCCTTCCCACCCAGAGCTGCAGCTGCATGGGCCTCTCCAGGGGCCGCCAGGGCCGGGGTCCCAGGCAGCAGCCCCCAGCCAGTCCTTGGCCTCTGGCCCTGTGGGTGGATGGGGATGCTGGGAGCACCCTCGCTCTGCTGTGCTCCCCAGGACAGAGGAGAGGAGCACACTCAGGCACCTCCCACCGGGCCCTGGGAGGAAGGGCCCAGTCAGCAGCCCAGGAGGGAGGGATCAGGTAGGATGGGGGGCCCCCAGTACAGCCAGAACCCCAGCACCAAGGGGCCTAGACCCTCGGCCCTGGCTCACGAGCCTCCCTCCCAGGCCCCTGGCTCCAAACTAACACAGAACACTTCGCAGGAATGGAGCTGAGGCCCAGGGCTGGGGAGCGGGTGTCAGGGAAGGTCCCTCTGGGCCCACCTGGCAGCTGGACACCCGGACGAGGCAGGGAAGCGGGTGCCCCAACTGAGGGCACCAAGCATTCACGGTCGGACTGGTCCCACCACCATGAGCTGCGCAGCGGTCGTCTCACAGAGGCTTGGCCCCGAGCCCACCGCCACCGGCCTCACCACTGAGGGGTCCAGGGTGGGTGTCAGCACGCGGCTGTGCTGGGATGCCCAGCGCACTGTGGTCTGGGGCTGGAGGACGTGCCCAGGCCCATCGGGAAGAAGGGTCCACGGCGGCTGGGTGGCATCCACCTGTGTTCAGGGCCGGCCTGGATTCAGACCTGTGACTCCAAAGGGCGCCAGGAGGACCAGAGCCTCATGCTCTGAGGTCCCCTGTGGCCAGGATGGACGTGGCCGGCAGCGACGCCCGCGTTTCCCAGCCCCTGGCTTGGTGGCCAGCTTTGTCTTCCTGCTTCTTAATCAGCCGGGTCTGGTGACCCTGGGCCGTCTGGCCATCCTCACTGTAGGCCTTTGCTTCTGATCACGCTCTCCCACCCACCCCTGCTTCCCCTGTGTCCCTCTGTGAGGAAAATCCAGTGTCTGCGGAGAGCCAGACTCCAGCCAAGTCTGCAGGGAAGCATCCTTGCTCCAGAGGCTGAAGAGACCCAGACAACAAGAGCTTGATTCGAGGGACTGGACAAGCAGCTCTAAAGGTCAGGGGACAAAGAGGCAAGCAAGAACAGCAAAGGAGTTTTGCTTTCAGATAACTCATGTGGGACCTGCAGGTGAGGTATCAAAGGATACAGGGTGTGGGCAGACGACCCAGGGACAGGCCCTACCAGACATCAAGATCACACATTAGCCAGGGAACAAATGGTTCAATAAAAGAAATGCAGATGATGGCTTACCACTCGGGAGCCTCACCTCGTACTATTCCCCAACATGCTTTTTTATTTTTGGATTAAACTGGATTTGGCAAATTCTGGCCTCAAAGCCAAATCTGGCTGTGAACTGTTTTTGTGAATAAAGTTTTATTGGTACACAGCCACAATCAGGACAGAGATCTTGTAACTTGCCAGGTGGAAAATATTTACTCTCTGACTCTTCAAAGAAAAAGTTTGCCCACCCCTGGATGAAAGAGTTAGACATCTTAAAAATGCAGCTACACATATGCTCACTCACACACACGCAATGTATGTGTGTGTGTTAGTCACTCAGTCATGTCCAACTCTTTGCGACCCCATGGACTATAGCCCATCAGGCTCCTCTGTCCATGGAATTCTCCAGGCAAGGATACTGGAGGGGTTTGACATTTCCTCCTCCACACACACACACAGACATAGGGCCAACCCAGATAGCTCTGGACAGTTCTCAGGTTTCTGTAAGGGATTCTGTAAGCCTAGAAGCAATAGAAGGAATCACACACACAAAATTGTAAGACAGAAATCATTAACCTTTTGCATGAAAACATGAAAAGGCAAAGAACAAAGGGGATTTAAAACTATTTGCAACCAGGATGCTAAACTGTCAGTATCTTTCACGGATCAAGTTTACCCAGAACCGCAAGAAGAAACACTTGGTCCTTCATAAATAAAGGTGAGGAAGAAACAAATCACTCAACAAGAAGAGAGACAATCAATAAACGTGGAAAAATGCTCACCCTCGGGAATAAGACATAGAAACTGAAGTAGATATTTATGCCAGGTTGTTTGATTATAAAGCTTAACGCTGGCAAGTCTGCAGTGAGCCAGCCGTTCAGACGCCCAGAAAAGCCCTTTGGAGCAGAATTTGGCAGAATGAACTTCCGTCTGGGCACTCTGTCCTTGGGACAGAGGGAGTTACCCGCCTAGATGCTCAACAGAGCCTCACGGAGGAGAGTGAAATGAATCCGACTGCCTGAATCTCCACAAATAGCCAAATAATTAAGCGAATTACAGTCTCCTTAGAGAATATTATTCAGCCATTAAAAATTGTAATTACAGCCCTGAGGAGCGCCCTGATACATCCTGGGTGCTTGAGAAATTGCTCTCGAATGAGTGAACCATCATGTGTCGTTCCTTCTTTGCCTCATTCAAGTACTTTATTTGTGCGATAAGTACTGACTGCTTTCATAATCTTAAAAAAATTAAACCATATCCATTTTGAAAAAAAATCATTTAGAAAGGAATTACAATAAAGAAAATGCTCATGTGAAGTAAAAAATAGATTTGACAATGGTACCCACGGTATAATTATAATAATGGGAAAATAAATAGCCCATGCAAAGAAAACGGAGCAGAAATGAGTCCAATGAAATGGGAAACACTGGCTGGCATTTTGGTGATAGGATGGGGAGGGCTGTTTCTACATCTTCTAATTCTCAACATTGCATGAATTTTCTGTTAAAAGCATGCATGTTAAGAGCATTATTTTAAAATGAAAGACATAAGCATTATTAAAAAAAAAAAAACCCACCCAAGAGCCTCCCCCATCTGCAGAGCTGCCCAGGTGCCTCCAGCATGCCCAGTGAGAGATCCCAAGCCTAGGGCAGGAGACAGATCCAGTTTGCCCAGTTCTGTGGGCGCATCTGGTCTGGCCCTTGGTAAGTGTGGGAATAGACTCAGGGTCCCCATGAGGATCGGTCTGCATTGGCTTTAAGGTGGCATGGGGTGACACAACGTCCTGGACTGATGGAAATGTTCTCTGCGTGACTTCTGAGCACTTGAAGCATGGTGTGTGGCCAAGGCCTGGAATTTTCAACTGCAATTTTCATCCACTCACATTTGTGGCTGGTGGCTACCACACTGAACCTTGGCCGCTATAGGAAGCGCATTTCTCATCTGAAGACAATGGTTCCCCTTTACTGAGGAGCCACCTACACAACACTGAGTCAGGCTCAGGACCGCATTATGTAAGGCGATCCCCAAGGACACTGACCACAGCAGCACACACTTCACACGACTCTGATGTGGACCCAAGTTGCCTTGGACTTGGGACTCAGTAGAAACCTCCCGCTCTGCCCCGCCAGCCATACCAGTCCTCCTTGCCCTGTGGTTCTGGGTGTTGGTTCTGCCACCTCCTAGCCACGTAACCTTGGCCTCATCCCCTTCCCAAGCTTGGGCAGTCTGATGACACCCAGCCCCAACTCCTCTGGTGGGGAGCCTCTTTCCTCTGTCCTGGGGATGTTTGGGCTCAGATCCTGCTCTCCAAGCGGCACTCCCAGGCCCACTTCCAGCACCTCCCACCCAACAGAAGGTGCACAGGCAGGGGAGGGCTTTGCAACCAGGCACCATTTGGCCTGTCTTCTGCCAGCTTAACCAGGGCAGGGCAGGGCAGGGAGAAACAGCCAGCAGTTGGGGTACCAGCTAAAGAACTGGCCTTCTGGGGAAGCATAGCGTGTGAGGCAGCATCTGTGCGGTGCAAGGGTCTGCCTGCTGTTCCCAGTAAAGTCATCGCCGAGCCCGGCCCCCTGAGCCCATCTCACAGGCAGCACACCCTGGGTCAGACCGAACCGTCTGCCTTCGCTGCTACAGCCCAGGTCTGCATGTATCAGCAGACACCTACCAACTTTTGTAGAGGTGCCCTAGAGGGGTCCCAGGGAAGAATACTGAAGGGCATACAGTGCCCCCAACTTGTTCTGGACTCATATAACCCCACATTTGGTCTGTTTCCCTCAGGGGGTAGCTGGGGGCCCAGCTACTGGGTCATTCTGCAGACTCAGTGAGGTGTGAGGTGTAGGGTCTTCCCAGGACTGGAAGCGCCCTTGACCCGAATAGGCTCATGCATCCAACGCTCTGTTCTGCTGAGTTCCACCCAGACTCCCAGAGGCAACAGAACCAGTGGCGACACTCACAAACCAGACTCGGGAGTCTAACTGGCCTGCCTTCCAATTCGGCTTTGAGCACCTCCTCCTGGCTGTGTGACCTTGGGCAACTTGCTAAGCACTCTGGGCCTCACTGGCCTCATCTGCAAAACGGGGACAGCAACAGTTGCTGCTTCATTTGGTTGTTTCACTGAAGTGAGAGAATGTCTGGGAAGCCCTGACCACCATGTCTGGCACAAATTATCACTGTCAGGGCTGACAGTAGTTGACATGTTGGTGACCTCTGACAGAGACAGCAGGCATCAGTTAAATACACACAGCCTCAGTTTACAAACCGAAGGGAGTGCAGCAGGCAAAGTCCACATGTATGCTGACAACTCTGTAAGGTGGTAGGAGGAAGCCGGGCCTGGCTTTGCCCAGCTGGGAGAGTCCCAGCTGGAGTTGAGCTCTCATAGTACCCAGGGGCCCAGGACCCTCTGATCTTGCCCACCAAGGAGACAAGGGTCTCTCTCTAAAAGCCACGCTGGAGGAGGGGCAGAGAGGCTGTTGCTGACCCCAGCACCCTTCGCTGCCTCCTCGCGTACCGGGAGAGGCTGCTCTGGACTGGATGGAGAGCGCACACTGAGTCACGGCTGGCCTCCCTGCGCTCCCAAATGATTCAGCCTCTGAAGCTCCAGCTCTGAAGCCTCAAATGTCAGCGGAGTTCACCAAGACCCACCCCTGGGCTCCCCGGGCCTGCAGCGGGAAGAGACTTAGCCAAGGTCACAAAGACCAGCAGGCCCAGAGCTGGCACCAAAATGGGGCACTTCTGGCCATCTTCTTTGTCCCCTTGGGGCCTGCTGCAAAGTCCCTGCCTGCCAGCCACCAGAGCTCTTAACCTCTGGGGCTTCCTTCCCCGGAGGACTGGCTTCCCTTCTGGCTCTACACAAAGCCCCCTCCCACGCCACCCTGGTTCCATCTGCCTGCGTTACTCCCCCAGCCCCCAACTTCTATGCCAGAGATGCCTGCCCCTTCACTCAGACCACCTGGTGGCGCTAGGCATGGACCAGGTTGGTGTGATCCAGACTGCCTGTGTCCTTGGCCCTCCTCCTTGAGGCTAGCAGTGGGGACAATCCATGCCCTCAGATCACAGCTGCCCAGCCCCCTCCGAACAACTTGCTCTCCAGGGACTGGCTCCACCCTCAGACCCTCTGCTGAGCCTCAACTGAGACCCTCAGAGGCCTGGGCAGCAACCTCCAACCCTTCCCTCCATGGGCCAGAGCAGGCCGGATGTTCCCACCGCCCAGGTCTGCACCCCAGTTCCCCTCTCAGGAGCCACGTGGCCTTGGCCTCCCCCACTGGGAAAGGGGGTGATGGCAACAGTGGCGATGTTTGTTGAGATGCAGCCGGAGAGTCTAGATACCCTATGAGAACTGTGCCAGGACCTCTGGAGCTGCTCCTCCAGCAGCCACCTGCCCATCCAGGCAAATGCAAGCCCAAGTCCCTTCCCCTCTTGGGGCCTCGATTATCCCGTCCGGAAAATGGGGACAAGAATGCGGGCCTGGCCTCCCTCCCTGGGTGATTCTGCAGATTCCGTGAGGTCAAGGTCGCAAATGTGCCATGCAGAAACCCATGCCCACTCTGAGTCAGGCCTCCTGTACTGGGCACCCGAGCACCCCGTGTAGATGACTACCCAGTCCCTGCCTATAGACGCTCACCGATAGGTGAGGGGTGACGCCAGTGGGTTGGGAGGGGACAGAGCTGGGAGGCAAAGGAGGGGGCTGCCTCCCAGGCTGGCACTCAGCTCCTTGGGGCAGCCAAGGGAAATTGGAATGGTTGGGGTCAGGCTAGACCTGACCCCGTGGCTGGCAGAGATGCACCTGAGGTTTGGGTCTCAACAGGCTCAGCTTTGATCCACCAAGTGGCCCCACTCCCCTGCCTCAGACCCGAGGAGTGTCAAGTGCTGGGTTCCGGGGCCCCGGCCCTGCCCTGTACTTTCACGGAACATCACCACTGTCTCTCCCAGCCCCTCACCAGACCCCCGTCCTGAGCTCCCCAAGGCTGACTCTGGTTCTCCCAGCCCCATGCCAGGCCCCCACCCATCCACAGCTGATCAGGCCGCTAAGCCCTAAAGGGGCCAGTGGCAGGAAGGAGACCAAGTCTGCCAGAGAGCAAAGAGGAGACCCAGGGCTCCCAGCCTCGGGGGGACGTGCCACACCAGTGCTCCAAATGCCAGAATCCGAAACCTCAGAGAACGCGGCAGGACCCGGCAGGGAGAAGCCATCTGGCCAAGGTCACCCAGGTGAGGAGGGGGAGGACGGCGGCGCACAGAGTGATGGAGGAGTTAGCCAAGTGTGGCCGGGGCTGCTTGCCCGTCGTCATTGCCCGGGCCGGCGGCGGGGTCGGCCCAGTAGCTGTGTGGGTGTGCGGGGGGAGACAGTGTGGAAGCGTGTGAGGGTTTCTCAGTCTGTGGGTCTGGGAAGGATGATACAGTGTGAGGGCGTGGGATGCGGGGGTGTGGGGGAGGGGGTGCCTAGAGGCTCCGAGAAGGTGCGTGTGCAAGCCGCGGCTCCAGCCCAGGCCCGGCGCCCCACCTCGGGCTGTGCGCCCCCCTTCCTTTTCCTGGATCCGCCCGCAGCCCCCGGCGGTCTTTCTCCCCAGACGCAGATGCGCGTGCGCGCAGGATGCGGGGCTCCGGACGCAGGTTGCGGGGCGCTGCCCGCCCGCCCGGCCACCCAGGGCCCCCGGGAGTGACGCGCGGCCGCGGTGCCACAAGGACACGCAGGCCAGACGCGGAGCGCAGGTGGCTCCGAGCGGGGATCTGGGTCCCTCCACCTGCAGGTCGGGCCACCTGCCGGGCCGCCCGCTCCGCCCGCGCCCGCGCCCACCCCGGCGGCGGCCGCGCGTCTAGGGCACCACTTACCCGGTCATGGGCACGGCCGCTCCCGCGGCCTCGGTTCAGGCGGGCGCTGTCTCTGGTCTCTGCGGGCAGGCGGCCCGGCGGCCCGGCGGCCCGGCGGGCCACGATCGGCTCCGGGGACCGCAAGGCCCGGGCACGGGGCGGCCTGGCCGGCAGCGCCTGCACGACCCTCCGCGGCGGCCGAAGGCTGCGGCTGAGTGCTCCCCACGCTCTGCACCGGCAGCGGCAGCGGCAGGCGACGCGGCGCGCTTGGCTCCAGCCGCAGCTCTGAGCCCGGAGGGAGGGAGGAGGGAGGGAGCGGGAGGGAGGAGGAGAACGGAGGGAGGAGGGAGCCGGCGCGGGGGGCGGCGCGCGGCTCGGGGGCCGCGGGGCGCAAGCCACGGGACTCCGGAGCTCCGCGTCCAGTGTGCGCCCAGGACGCGCGGGGGTGCCTGCCCTTCTCGGTTTGGCACTGACCCCCGGAGGGCGGCTGCCAAGGATGGGGGTGGGCTCAGGCTGGGTACTGGGGGACCCTGGCACCCGGGAGAAAGGGCGCCGAGAGTGGCAGGCTGCCTGTCCCTCTCCAGGGCACCGCCCGGAGTCTGTCTCCTTGACAGTCGAATGGGGTTTGAAGCTGAGTTGCTAACTTGTAATTGGGGGTCTTTGCTCTTTTCTGGCTCCCGACCCCCATCCCGTAGCTTCAGAGGTGTTGGTTATTCTCAGGAAACTACCTGCTAACGGTTGGAAGTTAAGACATCTAAACAGTTTTCCGGGAGCGTGGCCAGAGCTTGGGACAGGGTCTCAATGTCGATGACCCCAAAGGTTATCACACAAACATCATCATACAGGACCCAGGGCGATCCTGCACACAGGTGAACACCCAGAGGCAGACACACAAGAGCACACCTTCACGGACACGTGGAAACAGACACACAGACCAAACTCTAGTGTGGAGAAGACCCCCTCCTCCCCATCGCCACCGTATGGCCAAACGCGTAGCGACATCCGCAGACAGACTCAAGTGTGTGCCCATGGCCACCCAGTGGCCAGGTGGGAGCTGGCCAGCCCTGCCCCTGGTCCTTAAAGCCCCAAGCTGCCCAACCCCAGGGGCAGTCAGTGCCTGCATACCCCGATTGGGCCTTTGCCACCATCTGTGAGCAGTGAGCAGAGTGCCACAGGGTGGGGGTGGCACAGGACGGGGGCTGAGTGTGTGGAACACAAGGGCCAGGCCCCAGTGAGCATCATCACCCTCGAGCAGGCAGGGAGACAAGGCCCAGGCACAGCCACTAATTCTTTCTTGCCTCAGACAAACAGGGTCCCAGGGTATCCTGAGTGCCAGGCCTGGGCTGGGTGCTGGGGGTGTGGTTGGGACCCTGACACAGGGAGCTGGTGGGCAGAGCTTGAACTCAAGACATGGAACTTGGGGTAAAGGCCGCAGGAGACGTAAGATGGTGCTGGGAGCTCGGGGAGGAGGTGCCAGGATGGCAGGACCTAAAGGCCACAAAGGCACTGCAGGAGGTCTTCCCCAGGTCAGGGGACAGTCCCACCTTGTCACAGTCTGTCCCTCCTGCAAGAAGTTCTGGACAGCCCTTGAGATCTGGTTCATTTCAGACGTTCCACGTGGGTGCACGCGCGCGCGCACACACACACCCACTCTGACACATGCTGACATACATCCTCCTGCATGCGGACACATTCTTACACGATGACATTGTCACACACGCTGACACACACATGGTGACACACACACGCTCACACATGCTGCCACTCACATATGCTGACGCACTCACAGTGACACACATGCTCCCGCATACTGATGTTCCTACATGCTCACTCAGAACACATGCACACTTATGCATGCACGTTCACACCAAAGCTCACCCATGGTCACAGCCTCACACGTGCACACTTACAAGTGCTCAGCCACAATTCCTCATAGCCATACTTACTGCCTCACAGGGCTCACTCATACTCACTCACCCACATGCACACATGCTGTTATTCTCACAACTTTACCCTCTCATCTCCAGTTATTCACACACAGTCGCATACTCGTGCACAATTGTATGCACTCAGTTATTCACACACACACACACACACACACACTCATACTCAGAGCACTCGGGGCTCTTCTTCCCTGGTGTGGATGGCTGGGTCAGGCTTGCACCCCATCACCCATCTCAATGAAAACCCAGCTTGACCACCAGCTCCAGGTACGAGCAGGTGCCCCCCAGGGCCCAGACGCAGGGGTGGCCAGGACAACCAGGCAGAGAAGACCCCAGGCTGCAGGGGCCATACCATCTCGAGCTGTGGGCCCTACCTGTTGTGATAAGTGTCCTTTTAAGAGGGAGGCAGGAGTGAGTTTTTGCAGCCCTCCTAATACCCTGATTTTGGACTCCTGTGTTCAGGAACGAGAGACTTGATCTGTGTTTGAAGCCCCTGTGTGGTCTTTTGTCATGCTGGTGGCCCCGGGCAGCTCATACCAGCCCTGACCTGGCAGTCCATGCTGGGTCCCTTCAGTGCTAGAGCTACCCAGGCCCTCTGGGGTGACAGGGGCCCTGTGTCACCCCTGGCAATGACACTCTGCCCCAGGGGTCTGGCGTGGAACTGCCATCGCCTCTTCCTGAAAACCCTGCCCTCCTGAGACTGGAGCCCACGGAGGTGGGGCAAGCGATGGATGAATACCCCCCTCCCAGGTTCTCAGATTGGGGCCCCTCCACCCCTTGGGCCCTTCAGGAGGGGCTGTCCCTTTCGGTGCCCTGGCCCCCACCCTCAGACACCTGGCTGATTGCCCCTCGGACAAGCCCCAACTTGTCTAAACCCCAGCGGTGGATTGAGATTAGGCTCCAGCAGGGCCCGGCCACATCCAGAAGGCACCTGACCTGCCAGGAGGACTGGGAAATGTCCCCCACCCCAGCCCTGGGTCACTCAGGCAGCCCCTGGTGGCCTCTCTGTTCACGGGACTGCCCGCCCCCAGCGAGCTGCTGCCATGACTTTCATTGCCCTGTGTGTGCATGTGTGTGTGTGTGTGTGTGTGTGTGTGTGTGTGTGTGCTGGCCCCAGCTCACTCTCAGGGTCAGATCCCTCCTGCAAGTCACACCTGCATGCCCAGAGCTCCCCAGGGGGCCCCACACCGCCCCCTGCCCCCTCTCCAGCTCTCACCTCATGTCCAAGCTGTACCCAAGGACAGGCTGGACCCGGTCCAACTCAAGGTTGGCTGGACCCAGTCCCTCCCCCCTCTTTCCCTGGAGGTTACTGTGGCTTTGGAACTGGACTTCCCTCCACCCATCACTCCCCACCCCAGCTCACAGCCCAGTATCACAGCCCTCTGTACCTGGCAGGCTGTGGGCTGCCAGAGATGTGGCCTTAGGCTGTTTTCAAAGGCCAGTCACTCTCCACTTTCGCATTCTTCTTGCTGTCATCTCGGACCTTGCCATTCCCCCCATAGCCGACTGACGCTAAGAGGACTGTTGGTCTTGGACCTGGGACTCTGGCTACGGAGACCTCCCTTCCAACCGGTTTCCAAACCTGCAGTGGGGAGGTGGGATGGTGGGGTGGCCTGGGTGGTCCCCTGGGTCCCTGAGAGCCGCACTCTGGTCCTGCCTGTGGGGTATTGGCACCTCTTGTGCAGGGTGACACACCGGGTCCATGGGCCATGTTCCCAGGGGCCCTACCCCAGGGGTCGGCTCTGCGCCTCCCAGCATTATGATATGGGTCCCACTGGCTTGTCAAGGCACCCATGTCCCCGAGGGAGATGGAGGTGGGGAGGGAAGGAAGGGCAGGGCGGCCGGGAGAGAAGACAGAATGCATGATTCCCAGCGGGGGCGGGGGCGGGGCTGAGTTGAACCCGTGCCCCAGGATCTGGTGCCCTAAGCTCCCGCCAGCGAGGGGACTTGATCGAGGCCCTGACTCCTGGCCCCCCACCAGTGCCCTTGCCCCAAGCCTGCCCAGCTCAGCAGAGATCACCGGGGCCATAGAACACATGGCCCAGAATAGTGCTATGATGCCGACGAGTGGCATTCTATCATGGGGCCAACCACACTGAACAGCACCTCCTGTCCCCCAAAGGAAAAACCTGCCTCCTGAAGGGCCCAAAGGGTGGAAGGGCCCCAATCCGAGAACCTGGGAAGGGCGGTGTTCATCCATTGCTGGCCCCCACCTCCGTCAGCTCCAGTCTCAGGAGGGCAGGAATTTCAGGAAGAGGC
The DNA here is from genome assembly GCF_029378745.1 of Bos indicus. Taxonomy (NCBI): domain Eukaryota; kingdom Metazoa; phylum Chordata; class Mammalia; order Artiodactyla; family Bovidae; genus Bos; species Bos indicus. The sequence continues at coordinate 38,784,719 of NC_091789.1, read as the reverse complement.
GATAGCAGTTCCACGCCAGACCCCTGGGGCAGAGCGTCATTGCCAGGGGTGACACAGGGCCCCTGTCACCCCAGAGGGCCTGGGCAGCTCTAGCACTGAAGGGACCCAGCATGGACTGCCAGGTCAGGGCTGGTATGAGCTGCCCGGGGCCACCAGCATGACAAAAGACCACACAGGGGCTTCAAACACAGATCCAGGCTCTCGTGTTCTGTCAGTGGCCCATGGCTGCTCAGGGAAGCCCTGGCTCCCATTGCCCAGTGCCCAGGACCCTGGTGCAGGACGAGGGCAGAGACGTCAGGTTGGAGGTAGCCTGCCTCCTGCTTAGCCCAATGGGCTTGCCACCCAAGGGGCATTTCTCTGAGGACTGTCCTCCCTTCGTCCTCTCTAGGGCAGATCTGTGTCCCCCGACTTCACCGGCTGTGTCCCCGGTCCTTCCTAGTAGCCTGAGCTTGCATGCTACGATCTGGGCATGGCTCTGCAGGCATACAAGGGGACCTACTGGGTGGACACGCCGCTGGGAGCCTAGGCCAAGCCAGAACAGGTGGATGTACATGGCACTGGATCCTGTCCACATGAGGCCTGAACCTCCTAGGAGTGCGCCCCCTGGTGCTCACATGGGTGTGGCACATGGCTCTGCCCACAGCCGACATCCCATACCGTTCTGAGCCCCCAGATTCCAAGACCAGCTCCCTCTGGTGGTCTGCAGCCAGCTCTGCTTCAGGGATAGACCGGGCAACAGAGGGGACTAGAAGCGAGGGAAAGGGGGCAGCCTGGGGCCTTCTGCCTGGTTGCCCGGGTCCTCTAGGTCTAGCCTCCAACCTGAGGGTGCTCAGGACCCTTCCTCGAAGGCAGGGAAAGCAGCGAGTAGGCAACCCAAGGCTGGGTGTGGGCACACAGAGGCAGAACCTGGGAGCCAGTCACAGTAGTCCAGTGTGGCTCCCCATTCTGCTGGGTCCCCAGACGCCCTGAGAGGTGGCACACACACAGCCGTATTGCACAGTGTTTCTTTAATTGAAAGACAACAACCGACCTCAGAAGCAGCCCCTCCTCAAGCTGGGTGTGATGGTTTGAAACCCCCACCAGACCAGAGGCCGGATGGCAAAGGGAGGGGAGACTGAGCCATCATGGGGGGAAGGGGGACAGTGAGAAGCATGATGGGAACTCCAGTGGGACAGACCCTCAGGGTCTGGCTGAGCCCAGGGCTCCTCTCTTGGCTGTGGAAGAGGGGGTGCAGCACCTCCCTATCCGCTGGCCTCTGGAAGGGTCACCCAGGCTTCGGGTGAGCCTGGGCAGAGTAGGAGGGCAGCTGTGCCCCACACTCCACCTGCCTGGGTAATGGCTGGGCAGAGCCCAGAGAAACAGAAAGCAGACCTAGTCCAAGGATGTCAGAAACGAGAGGGAGGGACAGACAGAGAGAGCTGAACAAGACTGGACCAGGGGCCAGGAGACTCAGGAGGCTTCCCTGGGGGGCCATGAACTCGCAGAAGGATGGCGGGGGGCTGAGGAGCACAAAGGTAGCTGGCTGGGCTGAGGAGGGATGTGTGTCTGGCAGGTGGGGTGGGCTTAGTGGGGTCTCCATCCTTGAGCCCCCCAGACCCAGGGACTGTTTACCTTGGACTGGAGCCTCAGATCATTTGCTTTTGGGGTGAATGGGAAGAAAGCTTGGTTGGGGGGGGGCGCCTCTGAATGGGTATGATGTGGGTGGGCAGGGGCAGCTCTGAATCCAAGGGGCATGTGATGGGGGCCAGGCATCACGCCCCACCTGCACACTTGGGAGCCAGGGTGGGGGTGTCAAGGGGCCGTGAGTGGAGGGTGGGGGTCAAAGGCGGGGCTTGGCTCCCTTGCTTTGCTGCCCCTTCAGGACACACGCCGTGCACCCCAAGAGACCCTTCCCAAGCCACCACCGCAGCAGCTGCCACAGCCTCTACTTTTTATAGTTGCCAAACTGGATGGCCAGGCGGTCAGTGACGCAGCGAAAGGTGGCCGGCTGCACCTCCCAGTAGGGAACGGGGTTGTTGAAGAGGCTGATGCCGTTGTAGTAGGCCCTCTTGACCCCGAAGCCCACTGGGCAGAAGTCGTTGACGCCCACCTTGGTGATGTTGTTGGTGTGCAGATAGACCACCTGGGGACAGAGAGGTGTGGCTCAAGGCAGCAGGCCCCGTTGCCCGCCCCCAACCCCGCCCCTGAGTCAGCCCCACTTGGGGAGCCCAAGCAACGGGCAGAACCCGCAAGGCTGGTGCCCTCCGTGCCAGCCGAGTCCTGCCTGGCCGCCTCAGGGGTTCGTGTGCTGCATCCATACAACCCTTTGAGGGCCTGGAGGTGATTCTTCCATTGTCTGGGAGTATAACCGGCTTACGTATGGTTGTTGGGCGGCTGTTGAACAGTGTTCAGGCACTGGTGTGTGACCAGGTGCTGGGATGGGGGGGTTAATGGGGTGGGTGTGAATGGGGCTGTTGATGTGGGAAGGATGCCACCCTGGGTTCACACAGTCCTTGGCCCTTCCTCTGGGTTCCCTGGACTGAGGTTCTCCTCCTCTTCCTAGTACTCAGAAGCACTTACCCCCCCACCCCCCCAACTCCCCGAAGCCTCTGTCTATGGGAATGTAGGGTGGGGGGCGTGAGGACTGTCTGATGAGGTGTGGCAGAGGGATGCATCCTGGAGGGCTGCAACAGTGCCTTCTAGAGGTGGTGGGATATGGCCACTAGAGGGCACTGCCGCTGTAGATTGGCAATCCCCTTGCAGGGCTAGGTGATGGATTCGCCCCAGCTGGACAGCCTGCAAGAATGGCCAGTCTCCTGGTATGTAGGCAGAGACTGAGGTCCAGAGCAAGGCCAAAGAAGACCTTGAGAGGACCCCTTGATCCCCTCATCAAGCCACTTCCTGCCCAGACTGTTCCCAAGCCCCTGGGCCTGTGGCACCTCTGTGGGGTCCCACCTACCCAAGAAACTCCAATATGTTGGCCACCTGACGCGAAAAGCTGACTCATTTGAAAAGACCCTGATGCTGGGAAAGATTGAAGGAGGAGGAGGGGACGACAGAGGATGAGATGGTTGGATGGTATCACCCACTCAATGGACATGAGTTTGAGTAAACTCTGGGAGTTGATCAAGGACAGGGAAGCCTGGTGTGTCGTGGTCCATGGGGTCGCAAAGAGTCAGACATGACTGAGTGACTGAACTGAACTGAACTGAACCCACCCGAGAGACCTTGAGCTCAAGTATCTACCAGGCTGGCTCTGGAGCATCCTGCCACTTCGCCACCCCTGTACCCAGCCTCCTCGCTGTCCACAATGGGGTCCCTAACTCTCCCCTTTCGCTTTCTCAGTGCCTTTCCAGATGAGGAGCGGGAGTCACCGGCCAGAGCACACATCTGACCAGCTGCACAGTGAACTCTGGTTCTGCTTCGTGGTGGGTCCGAGCACTGACAGCTAGGGTCTCAGCAGCTGCCCTGGGGACATCGACTGCCCCCTCCCTTCGCCGCATGTTAGAAACACCTGGCTCTCACCTGGAGGAGCTTGAGGTCTGGAAGACCAGCTGGCACCCTAGACAGCTTGTTGTTGTCCAAGTGCAGCTCCCGCAGCGTGGGCAGAAAACTCAGGCTCCCGTTCTCAATCATGCGGATCTGGTTGTGGCCCAGGCCCAGCCTGGGAAGGGATAGATGAATAAATGATGATGTGATGGGGTCCATGGGCTACAGTGCACTGGGCGGACTCAGGGCCCCCTGAGACCCCACCTCCACAGCCTACCTGTACAACTTGGAGTAGCGGAGCAGATCCTCTAGCTCGATTGCCTGGATTTTGTTGTGGTCCAGGTGGAGTTCATTGAGGGTCTCAGGGAGGTCTGCCAGGAAAAAAGGATGCTCTGAGCTGAATCCAGGAGACTGTGGGGTGGGGGAGGGCTGGTTCTGTGTGTGTGTGTGTGTGTGCGCGCGTGTCTGCACGATTTCACTCTTGGTGGAGCAGAGAGCCGAGCTCTGCCCCAGGTGGGGAGAGGGGCGACCAAAGCCCTCCCTGAGTACACTGGGTGGCTCCAGATGGCTCTGGGCTCCCTACCTGTGCTGTCCCCCAAAACGTGGGAAAGAAGGGCTGCCTCCCTACCTTTGGGGATGCCAGTGAGCTTGGCCTCGGAGATGCGAAGGTAGTTGAGCTTCAGGCCATCAAATGCTCCAGGTTCAAAGCCGCTGTTCTCCAGGGGGTTCCCACCCATCTCTAGGAGAGAGGCTCTCTCAGCCCTGAAGCCAAAGCTAAGCATCTGTCCCCACACCCTCGGGGCCTGTCGCTTCCTAAGGGGCCCCCACTAAGCACCCGCTCCATCTCCCCCTGAAAGCAGTGCCACTAATTTACTGGACGAGCTGTAAACTCCTTGCTGTTGAACACCACGAACTACCAAGGGTCTTTGGCCTGGCATGGGCCCTTGGGGACAAGGGGAGCCCACCCAGCTTCTCCCACCTGGCCCCTGGCTGGTAAGCTGTGCCAGCTCTATACTTGCCCTTTCTTTATGGGCCTGGGTTTCTCTTCACCTGGCCTTGGCATCTCTGGGGTGTGACCCTAGGCAAGCCTCCAGAACGTTCTGTGAGGCCAGCCGGCTTGTCCGTGGCACCTGGCTGCTCTGGTGGGCAGAGCCCCCCTCCTTGACCCTCCCCCTTCCCTGTCCACCCTCGCCACCATGGGGGAGGGGTGAGGACCACCACAGGGCGGGCCTGGCTCACCAATGCAGTTCATGTTGCGAAGCCCACTGAACACGCCCTTGGGCACCTTGCGGATGCGGTTGTCATGGATGCGGAGCTCCACCAGGGAGCTGGGCAGGTTGGGAGGGATCTCCACCAGGTGGTTCTTGGAGATGTAGAGCTTCTGCAGCTTCCGCAGGGGGCTGAAGGCCTTCTCGTGGATCTTGGAGATCTTGTTGTTCACGAGGACCAAGGCCTGAGGTGGCACAGAAGTCCTCAGTTCCCCACCTGCTTGCCTTCTCCTCTCCCCTCTTCCCTGCCCCTGAGCTAGTGATTCATGTTGTCGGGGCTTCACAGATGCTGGAGTCCCAGCTCAGCCTCCAGGAGATCTACCTCTGCTCGTGGGCAGAGTGCAGAGTGGAAGCTGGCACTCAGGTCCAGCAAGGCCGCTGCAGCTCATGCCCTGGTTACCCTACTTGCACCCTGGTTGCGATGCAACCTTTCCTTACTGTGTTGCTGGGAGGAGCCAATAAGATGCAAAGGTAACAGTCAATAGAGAGAATTGGGCTGGGTGATCCTGTCCTTCCCTGGTAGCTCAGAGAGGAAAGCATCTGCTTGCAATGTGGGGAGACCTGGGTTCGATCCCTGGGTGTGGAAGATCCGCTGGAGAAGGAAAAGGCCACCCACTCCAGTGCCCTTGCCTGGAAAATCCCATGGATGGAGGAGCCTGGTAGGCTACAGGCCATGGGGTCCCAAAGAGTTGGGACAGGATAAAAGGAAAGCGAAGTAGCTTAGTGACTTCACTTTACTTTTATCCTGTCCTGACATTGCACATGTGCCCATGACCCTGAGTGCTCCTGCTGCAGCCGCCTCCTAACCTCCCTCAGGACTCCCTGAGTCCCTGGTCCTCTCTCACATTGCACAAGTGCATGCCCACACCCATCGGGACCCCACCCCTCCACACACCCGCTGGGCTGCAGGCCTGCTGCCTCTTCCCAGCCCCTTGGAAGAGTCAGGGTGGGCTTACGTAGAGGTGCTGGAGGCCTTTGAAGTCATCTTTTCGGAGCTCAGAGATGTCATTATTCTGCAGGTCCAGCAGGGTGGTGTCAGGCGAGATCTCCTTGGGCACAGCCTTCAGACCTGGGGGCCGGTGCTGCAGTCAGCAGTGTAAACCACAGCCATGGCCACGGCCACAGCCCCAGAGGGGTGCACATGCAGACCCGCACATGGGGACTCCATGGCTGCAAGTGAGTGTAGCTCCAAGGCCAGGGCTGGACACTCTTCTCCCTCCCCACGTGCTTTCAAGCAGACCCAGGGACACCCTCCCACAGTGAAATCAGGATCCCTGAGCCAGCTCCAGGTCACTCCCTGCCCACCCTCAGCCTTCCATGTCCGTCCCCCCAGACTGACCCAGGTCGGAGCACTGAACAACCCTCAGATGGCAGTGGCAGCCAAAAGGGCACATGGCGCTGTAGGTGGGTGGGAGGGAGTCCAGGTCTGGGATGCCCGAGGTTGTTTCTGCACCCGAAGCTTCCTCATCGTTCAGCATGGGCAGCCCATCATCCAGGGTGAAGTCCCAGAAGGCTTTTTGCTCAAAGGGCAGGGCCTGGCTCAGGGCCAGCAGGGCTGCAAGAGGCCACAGGGGCCACATGGTGGGCGTGCCTGCAAAGCCAGAGTGAGGAGGGGCCATCAGGGGAGCCCAGCTGATGCCCACGCCCGGGGGGCTGGGGTTCTGTGTGTGTGCTGGCCTCATGTCTGTCACACCTCCCCAGGGCAGCCAGACCAGGGCTGGAGTGGCCAGGAGGGAGGTGTGGGTGGGCAGAAGGTCCTGGGCAGGATAGGGGCGTGGCTGGCTGTCCTTCTGCCCTGCTCCGTTTTCAGGCAGGACTTGGCCACCGTGGGCTATGCTGTGTCTTTCCAGTTAGCGAGTCTGCACCCCTCCAATGCATGAGCACACACACACATGCATCACCCCCTCCCCACACAGGACACTGAGTCAGCCTCAGCCTGTGTGTGTGGGGATCGGGGAGGCTAGTGGAGGTGGCGGAGAGGGAAACCCAACCCTCTGCCCCCACAGACCTTGAAGAATTAAGATTGAAAGATAACCATGGGGGCTGGGGCCAATCCTTTCCTGCCTGAGTCCCCTTTGCAGTGCACCCACGTTTTTCTAAGAAAGTCAAGAGGCCAAGGCACTAGGGTGGGCATGCTGGGCAGAGCTGGGCTAGCCCTGGAGCAAAGCGGAGGAGGGGGCATCCTCCCAGCCCATGTGTGGAATGCCAAAGATGGAGGGGGAACCCTGGCATCCCCCTCCATCCTTGCTGCTCCCGGGGGGCCTTGGCTTCCTCATCTGGCCCACAAACCTTCCCCTGACCTCTGTCCACGGCCCAGCCCCCTGGAAAGGCCACAGGAAGGGAACAGGCTACTGCCAGGGTGGTGGGCAGGGTCAGGCTTGTCTGGAGGCCCCCAGGCCGGGAAGCAGGCTGGGGGTGGGAGTTGGGGGAAAGCGGCCCTGCCCGAGCCTGCCCCTGGTGCCCACATCTGCCTGCCTTCTCCTCCAGCAGAGGCTTCCCCCATCCAGATGGGCTCCTCTAGCAGGAAACCTTGTCCACGAAGAGGCTGCCCCCTTATCTAGATTTCCTGGGCAAGCCCCAGCCTCATTTTCCCAAGTGTGACACAGGGATACACATGCCCGCCTTGCTTATTACCCAAGCACAGGGTGTCTGGGGTTGCCCCGCATGCGGACCTCAACCCTACCCCACAGAGGCCCTCACTTGGGGCCCATCTTGGCCAGGGGAGGGGCTCTTTGGGGCTTCAGCAGGGTTGGGGTGAGCCCCCCGAGCCTGATAGCTGGTTGCAAAGTGGGGAGAGGCCCTGGGCAGGCCCAGTGGATGTGGGGCTGGGCTGGTGGCCTGGGGGGCTACTGCCTTGGAGCCCTGCCACCCTCAGGCAGTGGGAGGGCCTGTGGCCATGTGCAGACCTGTGGGTACAACAGCTCTGCCCCTGGTGTTCCCACTGATCGCTATCTGGCCGCCCTCTCTCGCACCCCTCCCGCCCCTCAGAGCTGGTCATGTGACCTGTCCTGGTTCCCACCTTTGCAGCAGCTGGGGTGGACAGTGTGCTTGGTGAGCAGATGCTGGAGGTAGGGGGTGGGGTGCCCAGGCCGGGGTTCAGCGGCCTCAGCCTCAGAGCCAGCCCCAAAGTGCCCCCAGCAGGCCGGCAACCCTCTTGAGCATGCAGCCCCCACTGATAGACTCAGAAAAGCCACCTTGCCTCCCAGGTCACACAGCAAAACGAGGGTCCCTCCTGGCTGGGGGAGCCCCTGGCCTTCCTGGCTCCTTTGGGCCTTGAGTGCCAGTGGTCACACTCAATGTCCCACCAGCCCTATGCTGGTCCCATAGGACTGGGGGAGTTCCCACCCCACCCCACCCCCAGCCCCAAGGGTCTCGGCACAGAGTAGGGAGAAGACCCTAGGTTTGCCTACCTGTACCACAAGTCCCTTTTCCTTCCCACAGGTTCTCAAAGCACAGGTCACGGTAGGGTGGGCCCAGACTTCCCAGGCACGGCTGGACACCCAGGGCTGAGACGAGGGAGTGAAGGGGAGGGTGAAGGTAGAAGGGCGAGACGGAGCAGGAGGCAGAGGAGGCTGCTCCCCCCTCGCCTGGCACCCCTGCCAAAGCCACTACCTCACAGGGGGAATGAGTCAGGGCTAGAACACCCCGCTGAAGCCTTGGGAGGCTCTGAGATCCACCGTCCACCTGGACGGTTGGGGTGGGGTGGTCCGGCCAGGCCTGGGGGATCGGGAAGGCCTGGGGCCCTCCACATGGAGCGCCCTGGCAGGACTAGCCACCGAGGCCCTGCGTGGGCTCATGGGACCCTCCCTGGGGGCGACAGGAGGCTTCAGAGGAGTCGAACCAGGTTCCAAGGTGCATCTGGGGTCCCCGCAAAGAGGCTGAGGGAGGGTGTGGGGTGGGGAAAGGCAGGCTCCTTTGGAAGCTCACTCTGAGGGAGAGGGAGGCTGAGGTCTTGAAGGCCCCCAGAGCCCTCAGGGCAGAAGACAAGGTTTGGCTGGTTCTCCCCGGCTCCTGGCCGGGCCCAGGCAGTGGGCAGGCTGGCGGGCTTTCCGCCACAGCCCTCCTTTCCCCACAGAGAACTGGCAAGAGACTAAGCAGCCAGAACTGTGCAGGGGGGAGGGGGGCTGGCTGGACACCAAGACTGCCAGAGACCGCAAAAGACACCCCCGGCCCTCAGGGCCAGAAGGAGCCAGGGAGGGGCCTGGAGGAGGTGCCCAGGACCAAAGTTCCATTTGACGGAAGAGAAAATGGAGACCTAGAGAAAAGAACCCACCTCAGGCAATGCCAGGCCCCCAGGTTTTCACTATGGACACAGAGGGTGAGAACCATAGTCGGTACCCCCAGCCTAGCCAGGTCTCCGGGCCTCAGTTTCCCTTCATTGGCCTCCCTGGGCATGTCCCTGATGACTTCAGGCAGGCTCGGGCCCCATCAGGGGGTTCTCTGAGCTCAACGAGCTCCACATTCTCAGAGCAACGGAAAGAAGTGGTGATGGCGTGAGGCCTCAGGCCGGGCGCCCACACGTGGGAGTGAGGACCGCCCCCCCCCCCCCCCGCCACTCAATAGGGCTCTCCTTGTCTGGCCCTCTGAAAGGTTGCGCAGTCCTCTGACTGGGATATCTCCAGGTCCCAGCCAAACAAGACACACTGGCAACCACTGAGAACCCGGAGGGGCCATGCCAGGCATTCACGTCAGGCCAAGGGTGGCAGGAGCGGGCCCTGAGGTCTGGCAGGCCCTGGGAACTTGCTTAAAGATATGTGGCCCACAGCTGCCAAGTCAGAGATGCTGGACTCCTAAGCCCAGTGTCTGGCCCCACCAAGCAACCCGACCTGAACTCAGACACGTGTGCCATCTTCCACTCAGCCCTGCTGGTGCCCACTTTTCTGCTCCCTTCCCTCTCAGACTCCAACCCATCGTCCCCTGCACCCTCCAGCTCTAGTCTGCCCTTAGGTGGCACCCAGACAGAGGGCACGGGTGCCATCCCTGGGTCTTCCTGAAGCTGACGTGTGTGTGCGCATGTGGGGATGACTGCGTGAGGGGCTGGTGGCTGCAGTGGGGATTAGGGTGAGCCCTGCCTTGCTTGTGTCTACACCCCAGCCACCCCTGAACCCATCACCATGGCCTCAGCATGCCTTCCAGCTATGAGGGGAGCAGGCATCCAAGCGTGGCTGGCCAGGGCGGCTCCTTCCTGCTGGGTCCTGTGCCCCTGCAGCCTTCAGGCACAGACTTGACCTGGATGTGGGCGTCAGAGACCCACAGGGAGCCAGCCCATCTGCTGCAAGGAGCTGGCCCCAGGCCAGTGGCTGGTGCTACCCAGGCCAGACCTTTCTCCCCAAAGCCCTGAAGACACCCATCACACCCCCATCCTGCTGGGAAACCTCTGGAAGGCTGGAAGGTCTAAGGGCTGGCCTTCCACCGTGCCAGGAATCAGGGAGGAGATGAGCCAGGTCACCTGGTCTTTCTGCCCCAGAGCTTTCCTTCTCCCGCTCACTGAAGAAAGCCCGAGGGAGAGTGAGGGTGCTGTCACTTCCCAGGGGTGCTACAGGAGGTCCCAAGTGATTTCCTAACTCAGCCTTCCCCAGGGACAGCAGGAAGTGCTGTTTCTCCCATCGCCTCTCCCTGACTCAGGCTGGAGGTGACGCTGATGGAAAGCAAGGCTCTGTCCTGTGGGTCTGGAGCCCCCAGGCTTGCATCACGCAGTTTCTGGAAACACGGCATCTCTCAGGCCACCACCATCAATAGCTCCCCTCGGCCCGCAGGGACAGATGGCCCTGTCCCACCTGCAGCTGTAGGGAAGTGGCCTGGGAAAGCCATCACGCCACCCTGGCCCAGAGGGTCCCCCAAGCTTTTAGCTCACAGCAGGCGACAGACCCCACAGGGAGATGTTCTCAGCCCAGCTCCCAGAACCTGAGGCCCTTGGCTGCCTTGCTCCCTCATGGGGCTGGGGGCTCAGCTTGGGGTGGAGCTTGCCCTCTGCAGCCAGCCTAGGAGGTCTTGCTGGACCTGTGACCTTCAGCTCCTCCCAGGGCTCCCCCTCTGTGTGGTGGGGTGGCCTGTAAATCCCTAGGACCGCCATCGAGGCCAAGCTGGAACTGAGACTGAGAGCATGGAGGTGGCACCCAGCTCCCCAGCTGCCCCTGTCTCTGGAGAAAGGGCTCCCAGAGCCAGTCTCCCTCTGCCCTCTGTCTGGCTCCTTCAGGTCCCAGTTTTGTTGCCCAAATCTGTGATCCCTTGGACATTTGGACATCTGACCGCTGTGTCCCTTTTGGGCCATTTGATTCTTCTAGAGGCTGCTGGTGGGTGAGAAGCGGGGGCAGGTTCGCTGTTGCATGGAGCCTGGGACCTCTCCCAGCCTGCTGCCCCATGTCCTGCAGCTCTGCCCCATGCTGCAGTTTCTGCTGATTTGGGACTTTACACCATGGACCAGGAGAGCTGGGTGTGAGCTAGCCAGGTAGAGCCCCAGGACCCTAAACCCTGAGATTGGATGTGTTACCTAGGGAGAGGCAGGGGGGAGTCCTCAGACTCCCTGGCACCTTCGGTAGGCTTGGGATGTCAGACATCCCAGCCCACCAAGAAGCACAAACTGGGCTGCTGAGAAGGTGGGGGACAAGCCAAAGAGGGCTGAACTGTGGCTGGCACTCCAAGAGCCTGGGGTGGGGGCGGCCCCAGAGCGGGTGAAGGAAGTCCTGGGGGACCCTGGGGCTGACCCTGGACCCTGGGGCTCCAGGTGCGGGAGGGCTTTCACCCCAGGACTTCTTATCTAGAAGGTTCATCTTATCTAGATGAACCACAGCCCCAGTGAGCAAGACTAAGCAGACCCCATCCCCATTTCCCCCCAGGCTGTCTCCCACTGGCTTCCTTGAAGATGGGATTCACCAAAAAGATTTTGTGCGTGATTGAAGTGTGAGTGGGCCCAGTACGTGAGCAGAGAGGACAGAGGGGATGGGAGAGCACTGTCTGGCCTGGGAACCAGCCAAAAGGAGGAGTGTGGAGCTGGCAGGATCCTGTGTGCCCGCTTTCAGGAGCCCACGGCTATCCCCCCTCCCCCTACTGTGGCTCATAGCAGCGGGCCCCAGGAGGGTCACTGTCACCCTCTAGCCCCTCGAGTAGAGCTAAATCCTTGGGCTGGTGTGTCCCATCCCACCAGCAGGGTGGAGAGGCTCAGGGAGGGGTGCTCAGCTCAAGGCAGGGACCGAGATCTCCCACCCTGGGGTAACCAGTGAGGACGATTGGGAGGCTGTCATGGTGGGTGTGGGAAGACCTTTTCTAACAATCCAGGGTGTTGGCACATAGGCAAGGAAGAGGGGGCAGACATGCTGGCCAAAGGACCAATGGCTCAGTGGCCTAGCAAGTAGAGCTTTGGAGACCCTAGAGCTGGGGCTGGGGTCCTGCCTGGGGGCAGGGGGCACGCGCCAGACAGTGCCTGGCCCTACGGGCACTTTGGGCGTTGGGCTGTGCCTGCTGTTCATGTGCTCCTGGGTGGCCCTGGGGGCCAGCCACTGTCCCAGGCCATGTCCCAGGCAACCAAGGACAAGTGACAGCTAGGACGGGTCTGTCTCCTTGGGGCTTCTCCAGGGAGCAGGGGAGGGCTGGCAGTGGGTGGCTCTGGGAAGCAGGCTCATGACTGATTCCTCCTCTGGGACTTAACGCCGATGCTGGAAGGGACCCTCTGCGGTCCTGAGTGACTATAGAATATCGCTAAAGAGAGGAGATGCTTTCTTGTCTTTTGAATACCCCTTCTGCTCCAGTCCTTCCCCGTTCACCCTTCTGTCATGAGCCAGGGCCACTGATGGGATTGGGGAGAAATTCAGGCCAAGGCTTGTATGTCATCCTGCGCAATGGTGAGAGGGCTAGCACCCTACGTTTCTGGGCCCCTAAAATCAGCTGGCAAAGAACTGCCACCAGACCTGTAGTTGAAGGGACTGAGCCTCGGACTCCCCATCAACACAGTGAGGCCCCTGCTCCAGGGCAGGGCGTTACAAGCAATAGGCTGGTTAATGTGTTCTGTGACCTGGGTCCTTGGGACCTGAAGGTGGGCCAGTGGGTGAGCCAGCTAGGGTTGCGGGGCGGCCACTCAGCTGCTGGCTACATGGCAACGGGAGCCCTCCCTGGTGCCAGTCTCTTTCCATGGCCTGGCCCCTGTGGCTGAGAGACAGCCATGTGCCTTCCTTTCGATGAGCCTATGGCAGCTGGTCATAGGGCATTCTGCACAAAAGTGCCTCTGCCCAACCACCAGGGTGTGGATTGCATAGGTGGTTGCAGGGGGCCAGGAGGCGCTCACCTGTGTGCACACAGGGGCGGCCACGTGTTATCCCTCCTTATGAACCCGAGAGCCTGGATGCACATTCCAGAGCATCTCCAGCTTCTCTCAATTCCAACCAGTCCCCACAGGTTGGCCGGCCAGGGAGGGGCGTGGACACAGAAGCAGGAGACCCCAGGGCACGGGACTGGCCACATCGGGGACCTGAGCGGCCCTTAAGAAGACTTCAACTGTGAGAGCAATCTCCCAGGCCTGAGCAAGGTCTGCTCCGTGCCCCCCACCAGCACTCTGCCTCAGAGGACCCTGGGCCTTCTGCTCCACTGAGCAGAGCCAACTCAGGAAGCTCTTGCCAACCCGTGCCTAGGCCCCAGACCCATCCACAGAGTGGTGAGGTGGGGCTCCCACCCCTGAGTCTTTCAGGGCACTCTGCTGGGTTCCTCAGCAGGTCCCTTGGCATGCCAGACATCTTGGGAGCTTGCTAGGACAGGGGCCTGGGGCCCGGCCGCCTCCCACACCAAACCGCACACCCTACAGTTGACCATAAGCTATCACGATCAACACTCGAGTGCCTCTAATGGCTCCCTGGATGCTATGGGATCAGTAGCCAGGGTTTGTCGGTCCTGCCCCTCTGTGGGCCTCTGTTGCCCCCTCTGTGCAATGGATGGGGTAGGGGGTCCCATGAGACCAGCTCTGGAGGGCAACCTTGTTAGCGCTGTTTGGTTTCAGATCTGGGATGCTCTTTCCATTCTAGAGGTGTCCCCAGGTACCCGCGGGGTGCGTCCTTTGGGGAACAGAGCACCTAGCCTGGGATGTCTTGAGCTCCACCCCTCCCTAAAAGTGCCCATCCTGGAATGATGATGTCCTTGAATTGACCCACAGAGCCCTTTGGGGCCCCAGGCCAAGCCGGCCTGGCTAACACAGCACAGTGGCCTGGGTTTCCTTCTGCACCCCTCTTTGGAGCCTCAATTCAAAGAGGTTCTGGGGACAGAGAGGCCTGAGCCACTCAGGCAGCCCCACTCAGGCCCCCCACCCCCAGCCATGGCTCTGTAGACCCACGCCTCACCCAGGAGGAGGTGAATGCAGAACACTCGCCTGCGAGTAAGCAAGGAATATCTGGGCAGGGTGCCTGGGGCGTGCCTGGGAAACCAAGTCGCGGAGCCCATGCCGTGGTCTAGCCCCAGGCCCTGGGAATTGCTCCCCAGCACTGAGTTCAGGCCGAAGCCTGGAGGTCTATCCTAACCAGGGGCCAGAGTCAGGCCAGCGAGGGGGTGCAGGGCGCACCTGGGATTTGATGATGTTCTGGGGTGGCCGCCAAGGGGCAGAAGCCCAGGGGGATGTGGAGTGTGAAGCAGGGCTGAGCAAGGGGAGACGGAAGGGGATGGAGAAGGTGCCTGGAGGACCCAGGGGGGAAAAGAGGCTGAGATGGGACTGGGACCAAGGAGGGCCCGCAGGGTGGCCACGAAGGGGCATGCTGGGATCCTGCAGCAGGGGGCCGTGGGAATCTGCAAGCAGCCTCCGGGGGCGGGGGGGGGGGGGCGGCGGGAGATGGTGGTGAGGGGGCCGCAGGGGCAGGGGTAGGGACGAGGAGGGTGAGTTTGGGGGGGCACAGGGTTGGGGCATCTGGAGGATGAGACAGCGAGGGCGAGGGCGGTTCCAGGCCAGCTGTAGGAATGGTGGGGGACAGGATGGAGCTTGTGGGGGTGGGGGCCTTACCTGAGGAGGGCAAGCGGTGGGCACGCGCTGGCTGGTGGGCAGCCTGAGGCGTCAGCCAGTCCCTGTGTCTGTGTGTTGTGTCGTCTGAGAGCAGCTGCTCACTCCTGGGCAGTTCGGGGAGAGAGGGAGAGGGAGGCGGCGGGAGGGAGGGTAAAGGCTGGGCGGGCGGGCAGGCCGACGGGGAGGGGACGGCGGGGAGGGGGCGGGGATGGGGGGAGGGGGCGGGGAGGGAGGGAGAGAGGGAGGGAGGAAGGGAAGGAGGGGGCAGGCTTCCCGGCCCCCCTGGCAGCTTCAAAGGGAGTAATTTTCTTGTAGACGGCTGGGCTAGCTGTGCCCCTCCCCCTTACGCCCCCCATCCCGAGGACGACCCCCCCCACTCCAAGGCCACGACCCCCTGCCCCCCACCCCGGGGAGGCACACTCTCTCACTCAGACAAGGCCCCTTGGCGTCTCCAGGCCGACGACGCAGCCTCAGAGATTCAAACTTTCCACCATCCGGATGGGGACACTGAGGCCCAACAAGGGGGGCGGGAGCCGGCTCGCTGGCCGGTGCTTGGCCTGGAAGAGGAAGGCGAGAGGGCAGAAATGGAAAGGGGACAAGGGGGTGGTGGCCTCCAAGTGCTAGTCCGGCGAGGGGCCCCTGGTATCCTGTCCTGAGCCTTCCCAGAACGAACGTGTGGCAGCCGCAGCCTGGGGAGGAGGTGGTTGTCTGGGATCAGGAAGGGAGCTGTGGTGGATTGCTGAAAGGGCTGGATCCACTTCCTGGCCCACTCCAGCCTTTTTGTCCCTGTGACCTCAGAATGGGGTTCAGCTGGGAACTGGCAGGGGGCAGCACAGATTCTGGGGGTCCTCCTCCCCGGCTTGCCTGCCCCGAGCTGAGGCTCGCAGAAGCTGATTCAGAGAGGCGGAGCCAGCCAGTCATTCTTCTGCTCCATCCGAGCAGGTCCCCCAGGGTGAAGGAACCGCGATGAGGGTGGCCACTTCCTCAGCGCTGAGGCTGGTGCTGGCCACTTCTTGGGGTAACCGGGTCAGCCCACCAAGTGTCCCAGAAAGAGGCTGTCAGCAGCCATGACACCCACGCCATCCCTGGTAGCTCAGCCACTTCCTGAGAGACAAGCCCACCCCTCCTCCCTGTCCCATGGGGTCCCAATTCTTCCCCACCACCCTGGCCCTTTTTGCCCAGTCTTGGCCCAGGGAGCCTCCTGCAAGAGCAGCTTTGGGGAGACAGAGGTGAGGGTTTAGATGGGACGAGAAACTGAGGCAAGGAGCCCCACTGAGATCTGCAAAGGAGAATGGGGAAAGAAATGAAGGCCAGACAGAACTCCACTGAGCCCAAAGGAGGAAAAAAAAAAGAAAAAACTCAACATGGCAGGGGTAGGGGGCAGGTCAGGGAGAGGCAGAGCTAGTGAAAGGAGAACAGGGGTGAGGCCTCAGGGTCCCGCCTACCTAGCCAGCAGGTAGGTTCTAGAAAGTTCTACCAGGGCAGCGGTTGGGCCCAAATCCCTTTTCTGTGTGGAAGCATCCATTCAGGCATGGCCGGTTGGACCTGGGACACAGCCTTGACAAAGCTGTGGTGGCTCCCTCTTGTTCCCGCGGGTGAGGTAGTGACACATGGTTGGAAGCACGTGCCCTTCCAGACACAGGGGTTGGTTTCACTTATTTGTTTGTGTGCTTTTTTTTTTTCCTGTTTATTGGTGACATATTCAAATATCTCTGGCAGTAGAAGGACTCATACCATGAAGCCCGGGTCACCCCACAGAGCAGCAACTCTCGTTCACAGCTGGGAAGGAGGAGAAAGAGGGTCCAAAACACATATAAGACCTTGTGCTCACATTGCGTGAGCCTGCAGGAAATGTCTAGAATCGGCACATGGACAGGGACAAAAAGTAGATTCCTGGTTTCTTAGGGGGGTGTGGCAGATAGAGTGGTGACAGCCAAAGGTATGAATTTTCTTTAGGACTTGATGAAAATGTTCTAAAATTGACTATGATGATTTTGGACCCTCTGTGAAGATACTAAACAAAAACCATTGTACACATTAAATAGGTGAATTAATTGTATGCTATAGAACCTTTCCAAAACATACTATGGAAAAATCTGGACAAGCTTTTTGGTCAATGCAACATAGCTCCATAAAGTTATTGAAACCTTTTTTTAAATAAAAAAAAAAAAAGCAAACAAAAAGGGCACAAGGCATGCCTACCACCCAAGGAGCCAAGTTGCTTACTGAGTAAGGTCCCACCTGGCCTGGTGCCCCCAGCCACCCTCTGTGGAGCCTTGCACTGCTCTGGGGACTCTGCGGCCGGGCTCTGAGCTCTGCAGGGAGGCGACTGGAGCAGGACATGGCCACACACAGTGCCAGAGGCACTCAGGAAGGCTTCCTGGAGGAGAGGACTTAAAGCAGACAACTAGAGAAGAGGGACATTGTTGGCAGAAGGAAGACCATAGGGGAGCAGGAAGGCAGTTAGGTGGGAAAGCTTAGTGGTGGGCCAGGCAGGCTCCTGGAGGGAACTTGGGGCAGCAGTGAGGCTACACCCTGCACCTTGGAGCTCTTCCCCGCAGCTGGAGGTGCATCTGGGGCAATATGTCCGTAAATACGGTTCTTGCGCCTGGAAGGCTTTTCTGTCTGTGGTTTGCAGTCTGCAATAAGCCATAACTGCACGCCCGGCCCAAGGCCCACTGAGTCACTGGGCCTGGCCCTCTAATTTGGGGGCCACTCCCAGACCAGCCAGGCTGCACCTCAGTCCTGGGCCTCCCCCGCCCCCTCCCTCTTCTCTGCAGCCGAGGAACAACTGGGACCCCAGTTGAAGCAGCCGCTGAGTACAGCATGTCCTGCTGGCCAGCGGAGCCACGGCCTCCTGGCCTCTGGCCTCCCGGGGCTGGGAGGAGGCAGCAGGAGGCAGGGGAGGGCAGGCATGGGGTCAAGGCAGGAAGGAAGAGCAGGCATTTCCTGAGGCCCCCGGGCCCTCAGAGGAGGCTGATGCACAGCTGTCTTAGCTCCACAAGAACCAGCACAGACAGGGCTGGCTGAGGGACTGGAGGTGGGGGCGGGTGGGCCGGAAGGCAGAGGCCAGCCTCTGCCAGCAGGAGCCCAGGGGTGACTAACGCCCTTTCCCAGCATTCTCTGTACCTCTGGGACATCACTGCACAGGCCCCCAAAGCCCCAGTCTGGACACTAGTCCCAAGGGACTAAAGAGGACTAGGTGATCCTGCCAGCAGCCCCCTGCCCCTCAGCCAGGATACCCTAGCAGCCTCCACTTGTTAGAAGGCCCTTGTGCCAGGAGTCAAGAACACAGCCCGCTCAAGCTGCCTTTGCTGCGCATCCCTCAAGGGCAGAGTCTGGTAGCCTAGGAGGTGGCCCAGTGGGCCGGGCTCCCAGAGGCTCAGAGAGCGCCTGCCCCAGCCTGAGCGCCAGCCCACCCAGATGCTCGCCGCCATCCTGTGTGCTTCTAGGGTCTAGAGAGATTATCCTGGCCCTGACTTTCAGGGGCCCTCAGCCAGCCCCCTTTCAGGGCCTTCCTGGCCTCCCTGCCCTGCTGTGTCTGGCTGGTGCTCCCCTCTGCCTCTGCTAATCACTCCCCTTCTTTGTTTTTCTGGGCTCCCCAGTCCTTTTTCAGGTCTCTCTTCTGCATCTCTGTCACTTCCCTGGGCACTGAGTTAGTCAGCCTCAACTTCCACTGGTCCCCCTCACCTGCCTGGAGCTCACTGGATGGGGCACAGGGAGGACTTATGGGAGGAGGAAGAGGAGGCTCCCAGTGGTGTCCCGGGGCTGCTTTCCAGCCCCTCCTTGGAGTGCTCCCAAGGGTTCTTGCACAGCCAGCCCAGTAGGAGGAATCACCCACAGAAGCCCCATTGCCAGGCAGGGACCTGTCACACACATACATTAGGGTTACTTCCTTAACACGCCACCCTGCCTAGAACTCAGCCAAGATCTTGGAGAGGGCCCTCGAGGCTCCTAGGCACTGCAGCCCCTGCACCCAAGCCAACACCCCCAAGTTCACAGCCTTGCCTGCCGTCACTCTCAGCCTGCTGGTTTTATCCACTGCCCTCGTCCACACTGCCCAAATCTCTGCACCCTCATGGGCTGGGCAGGGCCAGGGCCGGGGACCAGTCCCACTCCTTAGAGTGGGCCGAATCTCCGCTTTCTGGAAGGTTCCCAGCACTGATGGCTGAGGCGTGGTCGGTGAAAGTTGGCACTCTCTATGCCAGAGCTTTTTTTGACCTTCCCTTGAGGACATAATCACACAGCGGCTCTGTGTCCCAGGCTGCCAGGGTTGTAATTTCAGGGCTCAAAGGGGGCTCCGTGGGGGCCTGGCCCACGTCTAGCTATCTTTAGAGAGGCACGCTCTGGGTGTGGCTAGAGGAGGCAGCTGGACAGGGGACTGTGCCACAGGGCTGCATCTGTGGCCGCTTGCAAAGCCATGGAGACCCCAGAAGGCCATGAAACAGGGAAGGGTCCTCCCTTGGAGGACGCCAGCCCCCAGGAGTGGGCCCTGGATCTGCCTGCTGCCCTGGGCCCAGCAGGCTCTGGTGGGTGCTGTAGCCGAGAGCAGGTGCAGGGTTGGGGGCCAGGCAGCCAGCCTTGCTGGACTGGCCCTGCGTGCCCGCCATGGTGCCACTGCTCACAGGTCGGGGTCAGGGGAGGCACAGGCCTGGGGGAAGCAGCATGCCTGTCACATCCTTTGTCCTCCTCACTCTCTAACGCCCCTTCCTCAGCCTGTCTTTCTTAAAGACCATGAGGCAGGAGGAAGGCTTGGAACCAGCTGGGGGAAGCCCCTCGAAGGACTGGGTGGCAGGCCCTCGGGTTGGAGCCCGGGGGAAGAGGAAGAGGTGGCCGGAAGAACGTTGGTGGGCAGAACTGTGGGATTGTGCATGGGGTGGGGCCCTCGAGGTTCCTGGAAGGAGTTCCCCCTGACTCCCTGTCCCCCTTCTCTGCTCCCAGTGGCCATTAGCCTCTGTGACTCGCTCCTGGTTCCTGCTGTCCCCACTGGTCTCATCCTCAGTCGTACCCCTGCTGTCGGAAGACCTCTGCCGCCTTGGTCCAGGGACTGATGAATGCATTGCTTTTCACCACCTGAATATAGTCACCCCTAACCTGTCATCACCACCATCACCGTGATGACCATGAGGAACCCTCTGATGCCCAGTGTTTCTGGGTTACCACTGGGCACCACCACCAGCAGGCACCAATTAGCAGAGGGTACAGGGTGGGCTTGGTCCTGCCTCCAGGTCTTGGCCACACTGTGCTTGCTCCCCTGGCTCGGGGTCTGTCTGGGGTTGTCACCCTCCTCGGGGTCATGCCGCCACAGGCACCACCCGGATAGGACTGAAAGCCCTGACATCCCGGCCCTCTTGGGGAGTTGCCTGAGCTGAACAGAGGGTCTTTGCCCCAGTCACCCCCTCCTTTGCTGGGAAGGCCTACCTAATGATGACAGGGGGTATAAAAGTCCTGTGCCCTGTTCCAGCTCCTGACCAGCTGGGGTCCAGGGCACCTGTAGGCCTTGGCTTGTCTTGCATTGTTGGTCACATGCCAGCTTCTCCCTGGGCCTACTCTTATCCTCCCCTCCCCTCAAGAGCCTCCGAGGAGACTTCCTCATGCCTCTCCTTGCCTCTGAGTCAGCTTCCGGGGAGCTCAATGGTGGATACCCGCTCGGGGCTGAGGAGGGTCATGGAAGGATTGCCCAGCCCCTGCTGGGTTCAGTCCACCTGACAGAAGCCCCAAGGGCCAAGCGCTCTCTGTGTGAAGTGGAATTAGCCCAGAGGGTCTGCTCAGTAGGGAGGTAAGAGCAGTTGGGAGTGGGGGTTGCCCAGCCTGAATTTCCTGTGCCTGCCAGGGGGCCAGAACTCTGAGTCCGGGGAGGGGACTGGGGGCTGACTGACCTGGAGCTGGAAGGGCTGGTGGGGCAGGCAGCCAGACTGGGGAGGAGGGTTTGTGAGAGCTGGGAAAGCAAGGGGGGGCCTCCCCACAGGGCCAGTGCCTCAAGGGCTGCTGACCTCTGACCCAGTCCAAACAGGAAGTGCCATATCTGTGGGCCCAGGCCCAAGAGGAAAAGGAATGCAAGGATGAGTCCAAAGCAAACACTCCGCCAGCTTCCCAGGCCTCTCCCCGCCCTCTGCCAGAGTCTGGCCTTTTCTCTGCTCAGAACTCAGGGCTGAGGCGTGTGGGGGCTGACTTCAGAATAGGACTGACGCAGGACTCCCAGCTCCCAGGCCCAGACCCCAGGCCGAGGCACTGGCAGGGCAAGGTCTTGACAGTGGGCACTTTTTCCTTCACATCCAGCAGCTGCGCTGCATCCTCAGTGCCTGTCATGTGCTCTCTCTCTGGCCGCCATATTGCCATGAGCTCCCCACGCCCCGGGGCAGGGGCTGTGAACTGTTCCAATGACCTCCAATGGGCTCTCAGCACAGTTGAAGGGCCTGGTGGGGCTGAGCGCTCATAGCTAGCTGCTGTCTCCCCCACCAGGAGGACAGTCAGCACCTCTTGTGTGTGTCCACTCCCGGGACAGAGATGCTTCCTGGACAAGAGGGTAGTGATGCTTCCCTGAACAGTGGAGGTGAGCCGGGCCTCTAGATGAATTTGGGCCAAGGTGCAAGGGGACTTCAGGACCCTGGCCAGGGTGGGTGGGGGTGGGGAGACTCTTGGAGAAGATTCTAGAATCAGGCCCTCTTAACCTCCTGCTGATGAATCCATGTCCAGGATGTGGGCTCTGAGGGCTCCATGCACCCTGGAGTGCCAACATGTACAGGCAGCTGAGATCCAGGAGGGAGGGAGGGAGGGAGGCCGGTGGAGGCAAGTGGGCTTGAATGAGATTTATTTATTATGTTCAAGTCCAAACCAGCACTGTACCAGGCTGGGCCATCTACTGAGTGAAGGGGCCTTGGCAGTCAATGGGACGTGGGCACATCTGAAGCAGCAGGGTCTTCTAGAACTTTCTTCCAGTGGTGCATCAATCCATCAGAGCTGGGCCTAGGCACCTGCCACCTCCAGTCCCCCAAGAGAAGGGGGCGGGGAAGGCTGGCCGTGGGGCTAGGCAGACTCCCCCTCCCCCTGCTGGGGCTCGAGGACCACGCTATGGTAGGCTCGGATGCAGGAGAAGGCAGTGGGTGGGATGCGGCGCCGGTCAATAAGGTTGTTCTCCAGGTGAGTGGAGATGAGGTTGGAGTCCTGGGCCACACGTGTGTCACAGATGGAATTCAGGGGCACGTGTCTGTGGAGGAAGGGTTGCAGGAGGAGCCGAGACCCAAGAAAGGAGAGTCAGGCATCAGGCGAGAGGAAAGAAAGCGTGGCTCCACAGTGGATGGTGGGGACACCAAGGCACAGACACCAGGCCCAGGGTGGAGGGTCACCTGGCCACTCAGGGCTCCCAACTTCTCCCACCCTCCCCCGGCCCAGATTCTTCTACCAGCCACTGGGCACGGCCACCAATCACAGCAATCAAGATGGGCCCATGGAGGCAGGGAAGGATGACCCCACAGTCTTGCTGCCGGCCTCTGGGGCCCCTGGGTGACGAGTCCACGGGCCAGAACATCTGGCCAGCCTGCCAGGCAGGGTCTCTGGGTCTCAGCGGAGCTGCCTTCCCCCCTGGACTGGAGGTGGGGACAGGCCAGGATGGGGTGGGGTGAGGGAACAGCAGGATGCAGCCCTACCTGATCTTGTTGTGGCTCAGACGCAGCACCTGCAGTGCCCGGAGGCCCAGGAGACCCCTTGGGACGGCCTGCAGCTGGTTGTGGTCTAGGAGCAGCTCAGCCAGGGAGGCCTGCAGGCCCAGGAAGGACACGCCGTGGATGCCGTCCTCACGCAGGCTGTTGTGGGCCAGGTGCAGGGTCTCCAGGCCGGGCTTCATGTGCGCGAACACATAGCCGGGGATGCGCTCGATGCGGTTGTGGTGCAGCGTCAGGTGGCGAAGGCCCCGGGGCAGGAAGGAGGGCACGTGCACCAGCTGGTTGTAGGACAGGTCGAGGGCCTCCAGCTTCCTGGGGTGCGGTAGGGGAGCTATAGTCGGGGGCCCTTGGTCCACACCCCAGAGGAGGGTGGGGACTTGCTTCAAGATGGCAGCCACCATCAAGTCTCCCAACGGCTGGGGAGGGTCAGGCCCTGTCTGGCTTATGTGCCCTCTGTCCATGGAGGCTGGGAAAAGGTCTACAGGGTCCTCCCTTGCTCACTGCAGAGCTAGTGAGGCTGGCCCTCGGGGCGGAGATGGAAGACCCGCTCCCTTTCCTTTCCCTCCCTCCTAAGCCTGAGCGGAGGGGCCAGTGGTCTGGGCCAAGAGCTATCTCCCTGGTGGTCCTCATGCCGCACTTTTTCGACCTCTTGACCCTACCCAGGCTGAAGGCAAGCTGAAGACTGATGGGGAGGGAAACCAGGAGCACAGGGTAGTGATGCTTCTAGAACAGATCAGGGCAAGGCAAGTGGCTTCTCTCACTGATATCCCCCCTCCCCCAGCCCCTGTGGGTGGGGTCAGGTCTTTGGCCTTGCTGTGGATGCCATCCTCTGTCCAAAGCAGGTGGGTCTCTGGTGCCTCCCAAGCCTGCCGAGCCAGTAGCCCCCTCTCTGTCTACCAGCCGGAGAAAAACTGGCCGGCGCCGGCCTAGGCTTGACTGGCCGCCAGCCCCCTGCCCAGGCCCCGTGGCAGGAGTGGAGCACGGCTGGGCGGCCCCTCCCTAGGCTGCTGTCTGCTTTCCTTTGCCCCCTTGGCAAGAGGGGGAGAGGAAAAAGGAATAATTAAACCCAAACGTCCTGGTAACTTTTTCCTGGAACACGAGGGCGCAGGGCGGGAGGCTCTGGTCCCTGGAATGGCGGTCCGGACTCTCAACCCCTCCCTCACCCTACCCCTGCCCTGCCTCAGTTGTCTTCAGACCCCAAGGATTGTCCCTCCCCAGCCCTTTGGCCAGTCCTGGGGTCACATCCTGACTCCTTAAGCAGTGCCTGTAAAGGCGCTATCTGCTCCCCATCCCCTCCTGACCTGACTCAGCCATCCAAATGAGATCATGGGGACTCATCCTGGACCCTTCTTTCTATAGTGGGGTTACTAGTGCCCCCCAAAGATATGGCTGCCCAGAACCCATGTATGTGACCTGATTTGGCAAAAAAGGTCTTTGTAGATGTGAGTGAGTGAAGGATCTTAGGATGACATCATCCTGCTTTAGGATGAGCAGGGAGGTTGTCTTACAAGACAGAAGAGGAGAGACACAGACACAGAGGGGAAGCCAGGTGAAAAATGCAGAGACTGCAGTGATGTGGCCACAAGCCAAGCAGCACCTGGAGACCCCAGAAACAGGAAGAGGCAGAAGAGATCCTACCCTGGAGGGAACACGGCCCTGCCACACCTTGATTTTGGATCTCTGACCTCCAGAACTATGAAAACAGAGTGCTGTGTTGTTTTAAGCTGCCCTCTTTGTGGTACTTAGTTATGGCTGCCCCAGGAAGGTCACAGGCCTTTTTCCTGGGGCTGCCATCTCTTCCATGCCCCTTCCTGCTCCCGTTGCTTCCTAGCTAAACCCAGCATGGGGACAGCTTGCAGCACCTAGACTGCCCTCCCTCTGGGCAAGGGCAGAGGAGGGATATTGTGGCCTTGGGAGTTCTGTCAGGTGGGAGGGCCAGAGGGAAATCTTGGAGAAGCAGGTGGTGACTGAGGGCCCAGGCCACCCTGAACCCTGGGCAGGGACCCAGGTGACCCACCAGGCCCTGTGAAGTCTCTCTGCCTTCCCTCATAACTCTCTGCTTCCTTTGTGAGCATCCTCTATCTCTGTGCCCATGGGGCAGAGCTTGGCCAGTGCCAGGGGGACCACAGTACTCACGGAAGATCGATCCAAGCACGGGGTGCCAGTCGGTCCTCCTGGAGCCGGTTGTTGCTGAGAACCAGCACGCTGAGGCTGCGGCTGTGGTTCAGTGTGCCCTCTCTCACCTCCTCAATGATGTTTGTGCCCAAGTGCAGCTCCTAGGGCCAGGGTTCAGGGTAAGCGGTCCAGCCACCACTCAGTGGTGGCCTAGCCCAGCTCCTTGCCCCCTTCCACTAGGTGCCATTGTCTCTGCCCTTCTCAGGGCTGTGGCCAGCTGTGCAAAAGATCCCAGTTGACACCTGCAAGCTGTACCACGACTCTTCAGAGTCCCACAAGACAGGCTCAGAGAGCATTGCCAAGCACTGGGGATCATGCAGCTCAGAGAGGGCATGACCCTTGTTCAGGGACACCTGGCAGGTCCACGATGGTCCTCGAGGCTCAATTTTGGGCTCTAGGAAGGTTTAATCAGGCGGAGGAAAGGCCCTTTGGTGCTGAGGCCTTGTGGGTTTAGCATCAAAGCAGCTGGCCCAGCTGTTGTGGGCAGACACTCCAGTGTTTTGGCCACAGCTTTATCCTTGTGGCTCAGTTGGTAAAGAATCAACTTGCAATGTGGGAGACCTGGGTTCAATCCCTGGGTTGGGAAGATCCCCTGGAGAAGAAAAAGGCTACCCACTCCAGTATTCTGGCCTGGAAAAGTCCATGGACTGTATAGTCCATGGGGTTGCAAAGAGTTGGACACGACTGAGTGACTCTCACTTCCAGGGATTCCCTGGTGGCTCAGACAGTAAGGTGTCTTCCTGCAATGCAGGAGACCCAGGTTCGATCCCTGGGTTGGGAAGATCCCCTGGAGAAGGAAATGGCAACCCACTCCAGTACTCTTTACCTAGAAAATTCCATGGATGGAGGAGCCTGGTGGGCTACAGTCCCTGGGGTTGCAAAGAGTCGGACACAACTGAGTGACTTCACTTCCCTTTGCCTCTTGTGGCCTTGGGGCTTGTAGTTACCTGCAGGGAGGCTGGCAGGCCGGGTGGGATGGTCCGAAGCTGGTTCCGGTCCAGCCTCAGGTACAGCAGGCTGCGCAGGGGCTGGAAGGCCAGGGGGGAGATGTTTCCGTCATGTAGCCGGTTCCCTTCTACCTCCAGCGTCAGCAGCTGGCTGAGACCTGTGGCAGCAGGCCGAGGGGGCAGGTGAACTGACTGCCGAGCCCAGAAGGCTGGCTGGGAGCTGCCCACCTTAGCTCCAGAGACACCCGCCCCGGCCCTGGAGGCCAGGGCCACCTTTCTGGGTTGGTGCTCCCTGTCTGTCCCCCAGGAGGCTGCCTTGGGTGGAGCCTCCTCTTGGCCCCTCCCCCTGGGGCCTATTTGCACCTTGGAAGCTGCTGTGCTCCAGGCCCTGAAGAAGGTTGTCATTGAGTTTGAGCTCCTGCAGGGAGGCGGGCAAGGCTGGCACTGTGGACAGCAAGTTCCCATCCAAGTTCAGCCGCTTCAGCCGTGTCAGATTCTAGGAGGTTGGAGGAGAAGACCAAGCTAGAGACTGGGGTGCCGCTGGCTGGGGCTGGGCCTTCCGGGTGTGGCCTTGAGCTCGTCCTTCCCATAGACACCCTGGTTGGGTTGAATCACAGCTTCCTGGTTCTCTCTTGGACCAGGCTTGTCTGGCGATTTCTAAAACTCTACTCCGGTTCTCCCAAGAGTGCTGGTCCCTTGGGGGACCTCAGGATCTGTGTTGGCCTCCATGCTCCCAGCTATGGACCATGTCACCCTATATCACTGATGCCCCTGGCACTTGTCCCCGCAGGAGACCAAGATGAGGGGATGCTGTGTACCTTGAAGGCATGGGGGTGCAGGCCGAAGACATCCAGCTTATTCTTGCTCAAGTCGAGCCACTCCAGGTTGGGTAGTCCCAGGAACGTGTGGGCTGGGATCTTGGCAATTTCATTCTCTGTGCACACACAAGGCAGCCATTTTCCCGGCCCCTCTGTCTCCCTCCCCTCTGCCACTCCGTGCCTCCTCCACACAGGCCAGAGGCCACAGTGACAGACTCCTTGAAGGAGCTGATTCTTCTGATTGACACGGTCAGAGCCTCTCAGGTCAGAGGGGTTGTAAGTCGTCCCCAGGCGTGGTGGGGCAGCAGTCATGGGGACCAAAGACCAGCTGCGGCAGACACCCAGGTGTGTGTCCTTCTACCCCTGCCGTGGGAGTAGGTGTGGGAAAGCGGGGCCACCCACCTGCCAAGTAAAGCGTGGTCAGGCCAGGGTCGGACAGGGCAGGGACATGTTTCATCTTGACGTTACCGCAGGCGATGGCCGCCTGGGCCAGGAGGCAGGAGGCTGGCAGGGAGGGCATGATCCACTGCACAGTGCCTGGGCCTATAGGCCCAAGGCTCTGCCCTCGCCTGCTTCCAGCTCTTTTCTGCCCACGACCTGTGGTCTTGGAGGTGTTTCTGCCCCCTTCGCCTCGGCTATGATCCTTCTTCTCACACCATCCTGCTGGCCTGGGTTGCTGGGGGGCCCCTGGAGGATGAGAGATGAGGCCTCAGCCTGCTCACATAGCAACAGGGGCCCGCTGAGGAGCAAGGTCTTTCCTGGGGCTCCCCAGACCTGCTGGTGACTCAGCCAGCTGTACCAGAAAACAAGCCACTGGGCCTCCTGACCTCGGCACCAAGGGAAAAGGCCCAAATTGGGGCCCTGAGGCTAGGGGTAGAAGATCTGCCTTGGAAGGGTTGCCCTCCTGCCTTGCAGATGGGGTCACTCAGCTTGGGCACTCTGACAGCGGGTGGGGGTCTCAGTGGGTGGGGGTGTCAATGTGATTGGGCTATGTGTCCAAAGCCAGTCCTCACCTTTGGGGGACCTCTGGGTCTTTGGGCCCCTTTTCTTGGCTTCCTGGCCTCCAACTTGCCTACCCTGGCCCTTCTTGGCAGCCATGGCACCCTCTTGGGCTTGGGGGGTTCTTGCCACCCCAGGCCTGGCTGTATCTGTGGCATGGGGGTGGACCTGCACGGTGCCTGCCCCATGGTTGCGGCCCTGTTTGTGCTCCCAGGCTGCTGGCTGTGTCGACTTCCTCTGGGTCAGCCCGGGTCTGGCGAGGAGCTTCCAGCGAGGGGCTGTGGGCTGGGTGGGGGCTCCGGGGGCCCCCTCCTTGGAGGTGGGCCGCAGCAGTGGCCTGTCCAGCTGCCCATTGTCAGTCCTGTCCGGGCTCCTGTTCGTGAGCATGGGTCGCACTTGACCTGCAGAAGGAGCCAGTGTGGGCTGGGGTGGCTGGGACCCCTGTGTGCCTGGGAGGCAGCACCTCCTTCTCGAGGAGGGAGATCAGCCATTGGTCTGCCTGCCTCTCTCCTGTATTTGCCCAGGCTTCACTTCCACCTTTTTCCTCCTCTCCTCAGGAGCTCTCGGCCTTCTGTCACCAACCCAAAGTCACCAAGTGTCAGAGATTCCCTGATCTCCAACCCGCATTTTCACGGTGCCAGAGTGGGGGGCCCTGATTAGGAGAGAGCTTTTCAATGTGATAAGCAGGCTGCATCACCCTGCCTGCTTCTCAGAACTCCCAGGGATCCTTCAGGGACAAGGCACCAGCAAGTCCTTGGCTCATGACTGTGGGCCCAGGATACCTTCAGTTGCCCTATTCAGAGAGGTGGGGCCTGCTCCTGTGTCTCCAGTTCCCTGTGGCTTCTTCCTGAGCAAGGAAGGCTAGGGATCCCCTCTGGGAAGATGAAGGGTCGGTGCCACATGGCACAGTTTGCTCCTGGAGGTGGAGGCTCCACTGCCTACTGGGAGAGGAGGTGTTGAGGGTGAGGAGAGCCTACAGGCCACTCTGAGGGGCTATCAGCCATTGCAAAATGGGGATAATTGTCTCCCACCCCAGGCCTCCCCTCCACTGCATGGTGCATGCTGAGTCACTCAGTCGTGTCCAACTCTGTGTGACCCCCTGCACCCTAGTCCGCCGGGCTCCTCTGTCAATAGAATTCTCCAGGCAAGAATACTGGAGTGGGTTGCCATGCCCTTCTCCAGGGGGATCTTCCCCACCCAGGGATCAAACCCAGGTCTCCTGCATTGCAGGTGAATTCTTTACTGCTGAGCCACCTGGGGAAGCCCCTCATGGCATGGTAGCCCCTCCTCAACCAGCACTGACCATGATCCTGTCCTGCAAGTCCTGCTGTCTGCAGTGGGTAGGGGACTGGGTCCCCTCACGGGCCCCTCCCATCCCACCCCTGGGCCTGGGCGGGGCCTCCGCTTCCAGCCTCCCACGCTTCTCCTGGTTCCCTTGGTAGGCATTAGGGCAGCCAACTGTACTCTCCAACCAGCAAACCTGGGTCCATTCTTCCAGATCCAGCTGCAGCAGCCTCTCTTGGCAAGGGGGTGTCTTCTCTCCCCTGTCCCCACCATGGGCAATCAGCACAAGGGCCTCTCAGAGTCCACCATGCCCCCTTGCCCTCCAGGAATGGGTTCCCTGAGGCTCATGGATCCCTTGTGGCCCTGAATGGAACACTCATGGGGGGTCATGAGGTGGGCAGCCTCAGGGTGAATCCGCTTGCTCTCCCTCTGCGCCAGCCCTGGAGGTGGGGGGGTCCCGGTAGTGGGGGAGAGTGCCATCCTGCCAGCCTCCCTGCTAGTGCCACTTACTCACCGTCTGGGGGCCCAGATGCGCTGGGTAGTGGTGGCTGCAGGGTGGGCAGCCCTGTGGGGGTTGGCTGAACCCCGGGCCCTCTCGGGCCAAGGACTTGCTTGGCCAAGGCCCCTCCAGGGCAGCACCCCACCCAGAGAGCCAGGATGGGGAGCAGCACCCTCTTCATGGCCGCCGGAGCTGGCAAAAGAGATGAAAGGCTGGGAAGGATGGAACACCAGTGGGGCAGCAGGCGACAGTCTGGCTCCCAGAGCTACAGTGCTTCGAGCCTCCCCTACCCGGCCCAGCCCTCCTCCAGGAAGGCTGCCCCCCAATAAACGCCTCCCCAGGCCTGGCCCCCCGCTTCCCACAAAGTCCACTGCTCTCATCTGAGGAGAAAGAGAGATTGATTTTTTTTTTCTTGGACCTGAGCACTCTCTCTCCTTTTCTGAGAAGCCTGTGTTCATTCTCCGCTGGCCCTGACCCAGTGGCCCCCGTGAATGGGGCTTCTGTCTCTGTACACAGGGGGACCTGTGAGGCCCACCACAGACGGGGCTGCCCACCTCGGGCTTCCAGGTCCTACTTCAGTGACTGGGTAAAGAGAGAGTTCGGGCCTTGAGAGCCAACAACACACCTCAGGGCCTCCAAGGTCCTTGGGAGCCAGGGCAGGTTCCCAGGCCACTCAAACCATGGTGGCCCCAGCCACTCTGTCGCAGTTGCCGATGCTGAAGCCTCCCAATTCCAGGGGAGACAGAACCCGTGGGCAGAGCTGGGATGGGGCCCCAGTGCTCCCCACCTCTGGGCAGCTCCCTTTCCTCCAGGCTTCCACCTCCTCCTCTGTAAAATGGAGAGTGGGTATACATACACCCTGCAGGCTCCCCCCATGCCCTTACCCCCACATGGGCGTGTGTGTGGACCAGGGCAGCCGGGTTCTTCTGTAACCCTTTGCCTGGGGTGACCTGGCAGCCGCCTGGGTGAGGCCATCTCACAGGTCCTCACAGACTTCTTGGCTAACAGTTTCCAGGTCCCACTGGAACTGCTGACATCAGGCAGATGGGTCCCTCTGGGTCGGGATGGGGTTTGAGAGCAGGGGCAAAGAAGGGGTGTCTTGATCACAGGCTCCCTGGCCCGCCCTCAGAGGGCCCCAGCTCTAGGCCCAGCTGTGGTAGCGGGCGGGGGCTGGCAAAGCGGCCTGGTCTCACCACATGGCTCTTTGGGGCCAGCCTTGAGGAAGCTTTTCCTACAGCTCTGTCCAGCATTGACTTATGTTTGGAAGCGATCTTAAAAAATGAGTTAATTGTGGGCAAGGCTTGGGTGGAGGGGAGAGGGGGAGGGGGTGAGGAACAGGGCCAGGAAGGCTTGTGGAGGAGTGTCCTGTAGCCATCTGGGGCTCAAGGTATCTGTCCGGGGCCAGGGAGGAATGTGTGAGACCTAGGATGGGTCAGGGGGCACAGATTTCCCCCCATAAGTGAGTCTTCCTTTGTGCCTGGGGAGCAGCCTGAGTCCCGAGTGCCAGATGTGGTGAGGACACAGCAGTCACTGCCTTCCCAGAGCCCTTGGGACACCTAACAGTCCCACGTGAGCCACACAGGGTCCACTGTCCTATCTGAGGCTCTGGGTTAAGAACTGAATTTGGGACCATGAGACAGAGACAGTCTGGGGATTGTGATCAAGCGCCCTGGGAGCCAAGGATGAAGCCATCATCTGCTTGTGTGCTCATAGGTGACACAGGATATCCTGGGCTAATGTTTTGCTAAAGCTGGGGGAGGGGGAGAACGTAGGCACAGGAGGCCAGGGTTTGCCCAGGGATCCTGGACCACTGAGCCCAATCCCTCCCCACTCAGTACAGAGAAGGAACTGAGAGGGGGTAGGGTTGGCCCAAGTCTGATGCCAGAGACCGGGTCTCCTGCCTCCTGATCTGGGCATTGCTTGAGGACGTGGTAGGACCCAGACGGGCCCCTGGAGATGGATGGACTGGTGGGAGCCCCGGCTCTGACCCTCCCCCTGCCTGGGGATGGATTCTGGAATCCTGGCCCCCAACCTATTTCCCCTGTTCGCGCCGCTCCCCAGGCGCTGACTAAACATCCTGCCATCTGGTTCCCATTAGCTGGGCTGGAGGTGGGGGAAGCCTGTTCCCAGGTTTCTCTGGCACAGTGGCCTGGAGGAGGGAGGCCTAAGCTCCTACCCACCTAGGCAGGAAGGGGCGAGGCCTGGAGCACTCTCAGCCCCCCAGTCCCATGAAGTCCTGTCCTTGCTTCCCTTCTCCCACCGGGGGCTCCTTGGCCACCTGGCCATCTACTCTGTCCAGTATCGGGGCACCTGGCCATCGTGGGGACCTTGCAGCCACCCTCACAGAGCACAGCCTGCACACAGAGCTTGCTCGTGGACTGGGCTGAGACAGGCAGGGCCCCAGGCCAACACTAACCCTGAGCCTGGTGTCTGGATTTTCCAGGAACCAGAGATGTAGCCTGAGGGTTGTTGGAAGGGTTTTGGTCTCCCAGCTCTGCCTGGACGGCTCAGCCATGTGATGTCAGGAGGAAGCCTCCCTGCTCAGGGCCTCAGTCTCCCCATTTTGTTGTGGTGGATATGATCTCTTTAGAAAGTTCTAGAATCTGAGAACTGGAAGGGACGTATAGAAACTGGATGAGATGATCACAGTTGCTTCTGGCTGCACAATCTCAAGTTTCTGAGGGCTAGGAAGGGAGTCTTGCTTCTTCTCCTCTGGTTCTTCCCTTCCACATGGCTCACTGTATACATGCAATTGCCCCCCAAGAACACACATACCCTCATGAGTCAGGACTCACTCAAATTGGCAATCTAGAGGATGACAAAGCAATGCCCTTTCGTCCCTCAAGCCTCCTTAGAACTGCATAGCGGAAAGCTCCTGTCCTGTCAAGGGAGGATTGGAGAATAGATCTTTGCTCACAGAACATTCCTGAGCCCCTGTGGTGGGCCAGACACCATGCCAGGCATGGTGTGTGGTACAGTGGTGAACTACATGGCCAGCTTTCCTGTGCTCACAGAGTGTGCTGTCTACTGAGGTGCATGAGGACCCCATCAGAAGGAAAGGGGCTGGCCATGCTGACTGTAGGAAGAAACACTTTCGGCAGGGTGAGGACTGTGAGAAACTGACGTCTGGGCTGAGATGTGAGCAAAAAGGAGATATCCGTGCAAAATGGACTCCAGTAAGGAACCCCCCGAGGAGGATGGACAGCAGTGTGAAGGCCCTGAGGCAGGAAAGGCTTTGGCCCACTTTGAGAACCAGCAAGGAGACCAGTGTGGTGGAGCAGGCTGAGTGAGGGGTGAGGCTGGGGAACGGTTGCAGGGCTAGCTTGATAGTGCATCAAAGTGTGGCCAGTGGACTTTGCCTTTGACCTTGAAGGAAGCAGGGAACTGCTGTGGATTTCTGAGCAGAGGAGCTACACGTGATCTGACTTTAAAAAAAAAAAATTTATTGAAGTATAGTTGATTTACAATGTTGTGTTAATGTCTGCTGTACAGAAAAATGTACAGTTATACACACACACACACACATATATATAGTTTTTCTTTTTCATATTCTTTCCCATTATGGTCTATCACAGGATATTGAATATAGTTCCCTGTACTACATAGTACAGAGAAGGAAATGGCAACCCACTCCTGTATTCTTGCCTAGAGAATCCCAGGGACACAGGAGCCTGGTGGGCTGCCGTCTATGGGGTTGCACAGAGTTGGACACGACTGAGCGACTTAGTAGCAGCAGCAGCTATATAGTACCATCTTGTTCATCCATCCTATATATAATAGTTTGCAGCTACTAATCCCAAACTCCCAATCCTTCCCTCTCCCTCCCTCCTCCCCCTTGGGCAACCACAAGTCTGTTCTCTATGTCTGTGAGTCTGTTTATGTTTCAGAGATAGGTTCATTTGTTTCGTATTTTAGATTCCGCATATAAGTGATATCATATAGTATTTGTCTTTCTCTTTCTGACTTAGTATGAAAATCTCTAGGGCCATGCATGTTTTCAAATCCATGTTGCTGCAAAGAATTTCATTCTTTTTAATGGCTGAGTTTTATATATATATATATATATATATATATATATATATATATATATCCTTTATTCATTCATCTGTTGATGGACATTTAGGTTGTTTCCATGTCTTGGCTATTGTGAATAGTGCTGCTATGAATATAGGGGTATGTATATCTTTTTGAATTAGAGTTTTATCTGGGTATATGCCCAGGAGTGGGATTGCTGGATCATATGGCAACTCTGTTTTTAGTTTTTTTTTGAGGAGCTTCTATACTGTTTTTCATAGTGGTTGCACCAATTTTCCTTCCCACCAACAGCAGTGGGGGGGGTCCCTTTTCTCCACACTCTCTCCAACATTTATTATTTGTAGACGTCTTAACAATGGCCATTCTGACTGGTGTGAGTTGGTACCTCATTGTAGTTTGGATTTGCATTTGTCTAATAATTGTCTAATGGAGCATCTTTCCATGTGCCTATTGCCCATCTGTATGTCTTCTTTGGAGATTTCTCGATTTAAGGCTTCTGCCAAGTTTTTGATTGTGTTGTTTATATTTTTGTTATTGAATTATATGAGCTTCTGTATATTTTGGAAAGTAAGCCATTGGGCACATCATTTGCAAATATTTTCTCCCATTTCATAGGTTGTGATCTGACTTATATTGTAAAAGGATCCTTTGGACTGCAGGGTGGAACACAGACTTGTTGAGGGCACAAGGGCAGAAGGAGGGAGCCAGTGTGGAGGCAGCTGCACCCTCCACCGGAGAGGTCTTTGAGTCTGGCCCAGGGTGGAGGGGGCTAGTGGGAGAAGTCAGTGGAGCCAGAACAATGAAGGCTGAGTGAGCCTGGGGCAGAAACTTGGGGCAGAAACTTGGGACGCCAGCTCCCGACCTGTCGAGTGTAAAGTGGGTGATCAGACAGCCAAGTGGTCAAATCTGTAAGGCAGTTCTGTGTATGCATCTTGGCAAGCTCAGGGCCAAGGTCTGGGCTACCAGTCCTGCCCTCCCGCTGCCTGTCATTAGATAAGTTCATTGAGCCCCTACTATGTACTAGGCCTTCTGCCTAGGACCCTGCCTAGGACCCAAGGAAGAATAGTGGCTCTGCAGCTGAAGATAGACTCCTGGAGTGACACCCAGAGCAAGGAGACAGGCCTGCTCTTGTGCACAATGTGTCCCAGTAACATCAAAGCTTGTCTGCGCATGTGCGCGCGCATGCGTGTGTGGGCATCTATCATATATAAACAAAGGTACAGTGGCCTTTTTCCTCTTCAAACTTTGAGAAGAAAAAAGACAAACTTTCCATGCCCTCTTCCTGTTGCCAGCCGTTTCTTCCCTAGAGAAAACCCATCTTGTTTTAACGCCATGAAAACCCCAGAGGATCTGGTCCCAATTAAACAACTTTTCTTGCAGATGCTTTTGTGAGAACTGAATACATCAGGCGGTCCAGATTCCTGCATCGTGCTTCCTTCCTTGAGACCTGGTGTTCCTGAGTGAGCAAGCCATGGAGGGAGAGTGAGAGAGAGAGAAGAGAGGCACATAGACTGACAGACTAAAGGAAAGACAGAAGAGAGGGAAAGGGAACACAGAATCCGGATGATAGCTAGGGATGCAGTGATGGGTAGTAAGAAGCACTGGCGGTCAGGGGAGAGGACTCTGGGCATCCTCTGGACTGTGGGCATCCCTGGGGAAGGTGCCAGTGGAAGGTGGGCTGGAGGAGGGTGGAAAGCAGCAAGCGTGGCTTGGGGACAAAAAGGTCCCAGGTGGCTGATGTGGCTGAGTCGAGGGAGCAAGGTTAGTGGCAGGTGGGGGCCACTCTCCCAGCCTCCTTCCCTTCTGAAATTCCAGATGGTTCTTGCCAATAATGTGGGCCCTGCTTGACTTCCCGTGGAAGCTGCCCCTGCCCCTCCAGGTGGGCATTGAGGGGCCCCACACGTGGGGCAGAGGCTAGTGTGGGCCTGGAGGCGAGTGAGCGGGAACACGAGGTTGAGCCTCCCCCCCCAGCCCCCGCCTCCCCGGCCCTCCGGAGTGGGCACGTTCACGTTCCAGTCCTGGCGCCTGCGTCTCCAGCTCCAGACGCATGTGACTCAGCCCCGCTGGCCTTGCCAAGCTGTCTAGACCCAAGTGTCTCCCCGTGGAGGGGGCCGTCCCGCCGGCCACTTCCTCTGACACCGCCCCGGGGTGGGGGTGGGGGGGCGCTGTGGCGCCCCAGCGCACGTGCAAGTGCGCGTCCCCGCCTCGCCCGAGCCTCGTGCACGCGCCCCTGCCCCATCAGCCTTCGGGGTGCGCCAGGCGCTTGCGCGGAACCCCGAGCGATCCGCCCCCACCCCCGAGCGAGAGAGCGCGAGCGCTGGGTGCCCCAATGCCCGCGGAGGCGCGGCTCACCCCCTCGGAGCCCACCCCCCTCCCCGCGTGGCTCCCCCAGGCTCCCTTGGAGGAGGGCCTGGGAGCGCACTTGTGGGGACAGCCCCGCCCATACACCGTGGCTTCCTCCCGCACCCCCACAAGCATCTCGGGCCTCCAAGCGGACCCGGACCCGCAGGCCCTCACAGGCCTTGGGGGTGGGGCCCTAAAGCAGGAGG
The DNA here is from genome assembly GCF_029378745.1 of Bos indicus. Lineage (NCBI taxonomy): Eukaryota > Metazoa > Chordata > Mammalia > Artiodactyla > Bovidae > Bos > Bos indicus. The sequence continues at coordinate 38,749,046 of NC_091789.1, read as the reverse complement.
TTCGCGGCCTTGCTTGGGTGTCCCAGGAGCAGAGAGCCAAGGGCTCTCTCAAGCCCCTCTCAAGGGCTGGCTCTCCAGCTGCCCCCGCCTGTCTCCCCTCCCCGGTCCCTGTCCCAGCATAGGGATCAGAAGGGACAGAAAGAGGAGGCCAAGGTCCTAGGGAAACTGTTTCATCCTCTTGCGCCAGCAGACACACTCAATGTGGACACAGGCCGAGAATGAGAACGTTCCTGATGGTTTTCATCAGGCAGCTCCTAGGCTGACATTCTTAGCCAGCCAGGGCTAGAACCAGAGACCCCAAGACTTCCCCAAGCCTCCTCTCCAGGCAGACCCATGTCTGTCAGGCCCATAGACACAGCTCTGGGGTCCTCCAGACTTATGCCACCCCAGGGCGTGGCCAGAGCCTCTGGGTGGGTGAGTGGCAGCCCCCCAAAGGAAAGCTAGTGTCATTCTTGTTCCCAGAACCCTTCTGGTCTGTTGCTCATGACAAAGTTTGGGGTCCCTGCATCCTTGAGGCTCTTCCCAATCTCATTGGTAAGGGTCCCTCGTGTTCATGTCCTCTACCCTTTCTCCCATCCATGTGAAGATGGTTTATTTTGGAGTGGGCTTCTGGCTGGCACAGATGGTGTGGGCTGGCTGCAAGCCCTAGGCACCTGGGTGGATGGGTGACCAACAGTCCAGCCTGCTGGCTCAGTCTGGAGCAGATAAGAGAGGTCCAGGAAGAGGGTGGGCAGGGAAGACAGAGAGGGGGAGACAGCCCTCTCACTTTGCCTCTCCTGGAGAACCTTGAACTCAGACCTTCCTCAGCCTGGCCTCATCACCCTGTGCCATTTCTCCCCCAGATCCAATGCCAGGCCCAGCCACTTACTTCTACAGAGCGCCTCAACCCATAACTAATGGAATTCTTCCCCTGAAATCTCTCTCTCTCTCTCTCTCTCTCTCTCACACACACACAGACATGTGCCCTTTTCTCAGGAGCCTGCATTTGGTGCTCACCAGAGGATGAGATGAGGAGTCCTTTGATCTCATTTTCTTACTGGGGAATCTCAGGGGTATGGGGAGTGGGCACTGGAGGGATCCTCCATCTCTCCAAAGCTCCCCTTTCTTGGAACAAGGCCTTCAGTCTGTCTCAGAGGCAGCCGAAGCAAATCTGCCTTCTCTTCCTTGTCTGTGTGTGTTAGTCTGTGTCCAAGTCTTTGTGACAACTCTTTGTGACCCCATGGACCGTAGCTCGCCAGGCTTCTCTGTCCATGGAATTCTCCAGGCAAGGATACTGGAGTGGATTGCTGTTACCTTCTCCAGAGGAGATTTCCCTGGTGGCTCAGTTGGTAAAGTGTCTGTCTAGAATGTGGGAGACCTGGGTTCGATCCTTGGGTCGGGAAGATCCCCTGGAGAAGGCAATGGCAACCGACTCCAGTTCTCTTGCCTGGAAAATCCCATGGATGGAGGAGCCTGGTAGGCTACAGTCCATGGGGTCGCAAAGAGTCAGAGATGACTGAGCAACTTCACTCATTCACTCTCCAGAGGAACTTCCCAACCCAGGGATTGAACCCTCAAAGGCAGATTCTTTACCATTTGAGCTACAGGGAAGTCTCTTCCTTACTGGAGAGGTAAACCTTGAACTTCCACTTTCTTTGATTGGCTGTTGAGGGGGGGACCTGGTTCAGATTCCCCCAGAACCCTGGGGTCTGCTGCTAATGGCAGCTGCAACTTTGGGGCCAAGATGCTCTCGAGGCCCTTCCTCTCACCCAATGCCCTGTACAGCTCCTGCCAGCGCCCCACTGCTCCAGGGCAGGGAGGCCATGGGGCGAAGCCACCTGGTTGACTATACATTTCTGTGCCCAAGGCACAAGGCAAGGTGCGTCACGTGGCTGGCTGCCTCAGCCACCACCGCTCGCTGCCAGCCCATCCCTGACACAGTGAGGCCAGTACCTGTCAACTGGTCTCATTTTCCAGCCTCTTTTCCAAGCACTGACACATGGCCAAGTTTCCCCCATGATCAGGAGTTTGGTTCAGTTCTCAGGTCTGCACAGGGTCCTGCAGTCTCTGCTGACATCCATGCCCCCCACACCCAGCCCCATCCCCTCTCAGGCGGACATTATCCTTCAGCTTTTGACCTGCCCAGGCCTCTTGCACAGAAGCCAGGAGCTCTGGGCAGGCATACCCCCTAACAGAGTTGTCCACATCCCTCCCTGCCTCCCTGAGCTTGCATACCTCCAAGACAGAGAGCTCCCTCCCTTTTCCCAGGCAGCCAAGCTAGTGTTTTTGACAGTGCCCTCTGAGAGAAGTGCTTCCTTGTATTGAGTTTGAGTCCACATTTCCAGAGGCGTATACCACTCTGCAGGCCTTTCTACCCCACCCAGAGAGGCCCAGTAGTCTCTGTTCCCATCCCAGTCTCCAGTCTTTCCGGTGGATGAGGCTTGGGAGGCACCATGATTTGGGGGTGGTGTGGGAGGGGAAGCTGAGACCTACTGCTGCTATTTCTATGAGCTGAGGGCTGGCCAGTGGGCTCTCCATGCAGGGGATGGACCTGAGTGACCCTTTGAGATGGTCTTCTCCCATCAAGGCCCTGACAATCCCACCACATCCCATCCTGTGCCATGGACAGAGCTGCTGAGTCGGGGAAGGGCTGTTTAGACTACTGGCTCCATAGAGCTGGGTGGAGAAGGGGAATTTTCTTCCAGAATACACAGGGGCTGGTTTCTTCCTGATCTTCAGGAGCAGAGGATATGGGGAGGGTGGGGAGGCCACCACACTGCCATAGTTTCTCCCGCCAAATTCCCTAGTCCTAGGAAAGATCCACAGAAAAACCCACAAGAATTTGAATGTCTGAGCTGGGGCTGTGATGGAAATGAAATTTTTTAAAAAGAAAGAAAAACAAAAACAGAAAAAGAGGGGAAAAAAAGATTGAAAAAAACAAAAAACAAAAAATCCAAAAGCCCCCTACAGCCTTCAGTGGTGAGAAGAGCAAGTCAGCAGCCACATTGGAGGGGAAGGGACCTTACAGTGCTTTTGCAAATCTCTGAGTCCCTGGGTCCCTAAGCTGGGGCATCCTTCAGCTCAAGTTTAGAGGCTCTGTTTTCTCAGAATAGCTTGGAATTCCAAACCATTCACTAGGGAATCAGGCCCTGCTCCACAAGGCCAGGCTGGGGTCCCTTCCTCTTAGCCCAGACTCCTGCCCATCCCTTTCTTCCAGAACATGGCTGAGTCCTCTCCTGTCTCTCAGAGGACTGAAGTCGCCTCCTGCCAGGTCCCTAGGTCTCCTGGCCTCTAGCCCTGCTCCCTGATGCCATCCTCCAGGAGATGGAAGGATGGGGCACTGAGCAGGGACAGACTCTGGAGAGAATCAAGGAGGGCTGGCAGCAGCTCCTTGCTGCTGGTTTCCCACTCCCTGAGCATCAGCCACCCTCCATCTCCTCCCTACCTCATCTGATCAGCAGGTCCCTGGGATGCGGGCGTTCACTGAGCTGGGGGTTTTGGAGGTGTGGCAGAGGACAGGCTGACAAATGTCATTTCAGACTCACTGAGTTTGAGGGGCCTGAGAGGTGCAAAGACATTTGTAAGTGGGCAGGGCACGAAGGAGACACAGAACCTTCCAGAAGGTCAAAGAGACTGGAGGAGGGGAAGGTGAAAGGAGCATAATAATAGTAAACATGTACATAGTGCTTTTCACATGCCAGGTATTTCCCTGGGTATTTTATAGAAATTATTACCTCATTCCACCCTCATAGCAACCCAATGAGGTAAGTGCTCTCAGTATCCACATTAGGTGCGTGCAAGGAAGCACAAAGAGGTTAGGTAACCTGCCCAAAGACACACAGCTTGGGCCAGATTCGAATCCACAAAACCTCTTTCTAACTACAGCCGTGAGTGTGGGCAAACGGAAACAGAGACTCGCGCTGGGACGTGGGACGCTGAAGTCCCAGTTCTGTCCCGTCACCCAGGTTCCCCCTTCGTCTAACCGCGGGAAGAGGGCAGGAACGCCCTCTCCTGGACGATGCTCTTCCTGCCGCCTCCTCCGCCCCGGGCCGGCTGGCTGGAGCCTAGCGCGTGAGGCTGGGACCGAGCGCCAGCTCCGGCTACTCCCCATTTCTTCGAGGTCAGCCTCCTGAGCGCAGACGCTGCCCAATGGGAAGGCATGGTGGAGGAGGGGGCGGGATGCGTCTCTGCGCAATGCCCCGGCTACAGCGCAGGCGGGTAGGCGGGAGGGACACTAGGCTCGCGATTGATTGGTAGCTGGGCCGGCCAGTCAGCCGGGGGCGTGGGCAGGGTGCGGCCCTGAGCGGGAAACATGGCCGAGTTGGGTCCTGTCGGTGGCGGCGGCAGCGGAGGCGGCTACGAGGGTGAGAGTGACGACAGCTCGTTCCAGGCGGCCGTAGAGGTCTTCGCGAAGCTGAAGGTGCCGCGAGGCTCTGGGAGCTGCCCCAGGCGGCGGGGTCTGGGTGGCGGGGCTGCAGAAGTCGGAGGCGCCTCTGCCGGGGGGAGGTTCGTAGGACGTCCGTCTCCGCTCCCTGGGCGGCCCCAGGCTTTCACTTTGCTGTCTCCGTGGCCCGTGCCTGGGAGTTCGGAAGCCTGAACTTTTGTCCCGCGGATGCTTTAAGGCCTGGCGTGCGGAAGGAGCGCAGGGGCGGGTGGCGGGGGTATGGGGCCACAAATCCTGGCTTCTAGGAGGAGGTCGCAGGGTCTGGGGGAGACAGATGGGTGGAGTGCATGCCTCCGGCTTTGAGTTTTCTGCAGCAAATGCCGTGACAGCGGTGGTGAAGACGCCCTCCCCGCGGGGCTGCGACCCGCTCTCCCCTCATCCCTTCTCCTTTCCCCTCCGCAACACCTCTCCCCTCGCCCGCCCCCTCCCCCCCGTCCATGATCGGCCCCGTGGGCCCTCTCCCGGTTCCCTTTGCTCCATGGCCGATATTGGAATCTCGCCGTAACCCATAGTTGCTACCAAGTCAAACTACCGCTTCTGCCTCGAGAGGGGCTTGGAAAAGGACGCGAAGTGGTGGGCACCTGGAGCTGCAGATGACGGGGACTGAACTCTGGGCGTGATCAAGACCGCTACCCGTGGTCCGGGGCCGGGGGTCCGTGTCACCTGCCTGGTGGCTGCTCAGCGGCCGGGAACGTGTGTGAAGGGAGGTGCACTGAGAGTGTGATTACTGCTCTGCGTTTCAACCTTTTGCTGATGTTGCCTTTCTAAAACTTCCTGGCTTTCCCTTTCCTTGTTTAGGACCTCAACTGCCCCTTCCTTGACGGTCTTTATATCACAGAACCAAAGACCATTCAGGAACTGCTGTGTAGCCCCTCGAAGTACCGCTTGGAAATCTTGGAGTGGATGTGCACACGGTAACAACCTGCCTTCTTCCTCCCCCACCCTTGGGGTACACAGATACCACTCAACCCACAGGGGAAGATGGGATTTCTTCTTTATATGAGAAGGTGCCCACCGACTTTAGTCACCTGCTTAGATAAAAAGTGAAGCCGTGCTTAGATCTGGGGAGAAAGTGCCCTGGAGAGTGCTTCAGCTTGTCTCTTCATAGCCGTGCTGTAGCTGAGCTTGGCTTCTGAGCATTTTTCTGGCTGTAACTACTACTTTCAGAGCTGGCAGGGATCTGGGAAATGATGTACTTCAGACCTTTCATTTTCAGACTGAGAAGCTGATGTTCAGAGTGGAGTCAAGAACTGTCTGGGGTCTTACTACCGAGGAGTGGCAAGCCAGGGCCAAGACCCCATTTACCAGTCCTTTGGGTCATGGTACCATTCCTCAGACACTGATGGATGTCCCCAAGGAACTGGGGGTGCAGAAGGCTCAGGCACCAATCCCAGTGCCTTCCCACCAGCAGCTCCAAGTGCTCTGGAGAGCCAGACAGCACAACAGGCCAAGACAGAGCCAACAGGCTGAGGGCTCTGGCAGGGGTGTGCTCAAGAGGCTATGAGCGTCCAGGGTAAAGATGGACACGTTTTGCCCTGGGACTTTTGAAGGCTGTATGCTGCTGCTGCTGCTAAGTCGCTTCAGTCGTGTCCAACTCTGTGCGACCTCATAGATGGCAGCCCACCAGGCCCCACTGTCCCTGGGATTCTCTAGGCAAGAACACTGGAGTGGGTTGCCATTTCCTCCTCCAATGCATGAAAGTGAAAAGTGAAAGTGAAGTCGCTCAGTCATGTCCGACTCTTAGCGACCCCATGGACTGCAGCCTACCAGGCTCCTCCATCCATGGGGTTTTCCAGGCAAGAGTACTTGAGGCTGTGTAGGATCCTGTATGTGTGCCACGTAGGGACCTGAGCAGACTTGGCTTCCCTCACATGGTGCCAGGCACACACAGACACACACACAGCTGCACCATGTGTCCAGTCACTAGCCCCAGGTCGCAGTATGGTGTTGCACATACTTGAGATGTGCTCTAGGGTCTGAGGTGACAAGTGGGCACACAGACACATGCTCACTGGGGTACCATTCCTCAGACACTGATGGGTGTCTCAAAGGAACTGGGGGTGCAGAAGGCTCACGCACCAATCCCAGTGTTGGGCACACCTCTGTTGTCTGAGTGCTGGGATGTTGGCATGGAGGAGGTCGCATTTGATCTGGGAAGGAACAGGTCATGGCGGACACTGGTTTCCATAGGAGTGGGGAGTCAAGGTGTGGGAGAGAGAATCAGGCAGCAGTGGCTTGAATGGCAGAAAGAACCTGGGACCAGGGGAGTGACATGTGAAATTGGCATTTTTGGCAGGGTGACTTGGGAGTTCTGTGGCAGTTGGGTTTGGAGGGGAGAGGCTAGAGGCAGGTAAAAGACTGGAGCCTGGCTTGGAATGGCAGTGGCTCACGTGACAAGCACTGTTGGTCCCGGAAGGACTAGTGCCTGGTCCAGGAACCAGGGATAGAAGTGAGGATGGCCTGGGCTAGTTTGGAGATCTTGAACACAGGAGGGGGGCCAAAGTCAGGCCTTAGAGAGGCTCTTGTGGGAGGCAGCCCAAAGTTGCATAGCCCAGGTGGAAACTGGGGACCAGGTCCCTCTGCTGGCCAGGGGGGCAATGGATGAGAGTCTGGCTGCGTCCCTCAGATGCTTTTAGTGCTTTTTTAAATACAAGAAATAATCCTTTTAAGAAACAACCAGGGAATGTCCAATTGATTTTTATGATCCCAAGCTGGCAGAAGTGCTGTAGGCCTCTTGATGGCCAAAGAGGATTTCACAGAGTCCAGTTTCTCCCAATTTCCTCTTGGCTTGTTTGCATATGGCTTCACCATTTCAGCCTCGTTTAGGTCCACCTGTTCACCTTCTTCCGGGTAGAACCTGGGAACTGCATGCAGCATTGACTGGGGGTGGGGTTGGGCATGGTAGTCTTGGTGGCTTGTATGCCAAGCTGGCCCTCAGCATGGGCAAGGCAGAGCCACAGGGCCCCTGGATCGCTGAGCAACTCTCTTGGGTTTCCTTGGCGCCCAAGGAGCTTTACTTGCTTTCGAGGCCTTGAGCACCGTTAGTTTCTGCCCTGCTCCCTGCTGCTTCAGGAAAAGCAACTTTAATGAAAGTCCTTTCCGAGTGAGGTCACTTAGGCTTTCGGGGATTTATTCTTGAGTGTGTTGAAGTGGTTTGCTGTGGTCCAGCCTAATGGATCAGTGAGGGCTCTTGGCTCTCTGGCGCTTTGTGAGTGGGAATGTTGCCTGGCAACCAGGCCCAGGGCCAGCTTCCCAGCTTTTCACATGGTGGCACTTCCCTCTCCTGCCCCTTCTGGCCCAGCCCTCTTTGACAGAAGGAATGGGTGCCTTAATGAGTAATTTAAGACAGGTAGCACAGGTGAGGCTGTTGTCCTGCCCACCTCTTCCCTGCAGTCCTGCGGTGGAGGGGTCAGGGTGGCCCCCACTAGCTCCCAGGCCCCCCCCCCCCCAGCCTTGTTGGGGCAGGTATGGCCACAGGGAAAGAACAGTGAGCCTTTTCCACCAAACACCTGCACCGTCGTCTCCCACCATGATGATGAGACAGTCAGCAGGTCCGCAGAGTGAGGCCTGGGCCCCAACCCTGCTAGAGCTGGGCGGGTTCCTGGCCCAGTTATCCTGGGGCTCCCTGGCCAGGAGCTGGAGTGCCCTTCACATGGCCTGACTGCTGTGCCAGGCCTGGACCTCATGGCTGGGGTTGCCATGTTCAGACTGGGCCCCCTCACAGAGGAGGCCCAGTGGGAGACTTGGGCTGTGTGTCGCTTGTGACGCCTGCCGGTGTATTGCATGTGGTCTGTGTCTGGAAATGGTTCTGCCCATCAGTTTGGCATCTTCTTTTTAAAAATTAATTTACTTATTTTAATTGGAGGTTAAGTGCTTTACAATATTGGAGTGGTTTTTGCCATGCATTGACATGAATCAGCCGTGGTTGTACATCCTGAACCCCCATCCTGAACCCCCGCCACCTCCCTCCCCATCCCATCCCTCAGGGTCATTGCAGTACACCAGCTTTGAGTGCCCTGTCTCATGCATTGAACTTGGACTGGCGATCTATTTCACATATAGTAATAGACATGTTTCAGTGATATTCTCTCAAATTATCCCACCCTTCATCTTGGCATCTTAAGGCAAGATGCTTACCAGTGGCTACTCTCCTGTTTATCTGTGTGGTATTGTCAAGGCTGGGGCTCCACCAGGCCAAGGGGACAGGTGGAATGGCTGTCTCCCCACCTGGGAGGCTGGGACTGTGATCCCAGAGCCCCCCATGCTAGGAGCCCTCAAATGGCTCAGAGCTGTGACCTTGGATAGCATCATTGCCTGTTGACTTATATTAGTTTAAGAACAGAAAACGCCCCTCTGTTGAAAGAGATAGGCATGGGCCTTTACTCATGGATTAGTCTGTGACAAGAGGCTGTGGTCATTCATTTGTTAATGCTTACCAGCCGCCTTTTCAGTGCTGGCTGCTGTGTTTGTTAGGGCCTAGAAGTACACAGCAGAAAGTTGGCTCCTGGCCTCGGTGAGCCCAGAGTCTGGGAGGTGAGAGCCCAGCAGAAGGACTGCGTCTAGGACCTGCAGTGATGGAGGGATGCCAATGTGGCTGCAGGTGGGTCCAGCCTTCCCACGGCTTCCCTGGGGCGGCGAATGTTAGCCAGCTGTGGGCTTCGCCGGATCAGCTGGAGCCAACTCGGTGTGCTTGGCTTGGGTGGGAAGAAAGCCCTGCAGGTGGAGAAGGGCAGTCAGCCACATGCAAGGAGGGGCCCAGGCCCGGCCTGCAAGGATGCCAGACCAGGGAGGTCCTTTTCGCACATTCTCCAAACAGATCTGCACCGTGATTGCAAGCAAAGCCAGCCCCTGGGTTCCTCCTGGAAAGGTGTCAGAGCTCTGAGGAATTCAGTTTTCTTTCCTCTTGGGCAGTCCTTTCATGTTTTTATTGTGAGAATTTTAATGTTAGTACTCAAATTTACATTTCTGAGGTGAATTTTCAGAAATAGTTTGGTTTTGTGTTTCGCTGATAGATTTATGGAGTTGAAATCACATAAGATTATCCATTTTAAAGTGAGTTTTCCAGTGCTGTTTAGCACCTGGATATGAAGATTCCCTTTTTAGAGCATCTGTAAGGAGAGGTGTGAGGGCCCCCTGCAGCCCACTCAGGCCTGACTGCTTTTGCTCTTTGCCTGCAGGGTCTGTCCCTCCTGGCTCGACAGGTTCAGCTCGCTGAAGGGGGTGTCAGCTGAAGTGAAAATCCAAGGTGGGTCTCCTCTGTTATAGGAATTTCGTGTTGAATGGTGGATTCTGGCCATTCTGACCTGGTGCATGGCCTCCTTAGCAGATTGGTGGCTTGCAAGTGGACTGGTGTTTTCAGTGGATGTCCCCAGAGCCTGCTGGGATCTGCCCTCCCTTGTACCTGTGAAGGAGACCCCGCCAGCCCATCCACTAGGGTGCTTGGGGGCAGAGACAGCCATTTTTGCTGATGCCACCAGTGATCGGGCCACGTTGTGCTTGGGTGTGTGTGCGTGCCTATGACATGAGGCATTCCTGGGCAGGTCTCCGTTGGGGCTTATCTCGGAACTGCTTCTTTTCAATCCATTTTTGGCAGAAACTGTCCTTAAGCCAGCAATGAGCATTAGGTAAAGGGGAGCAAATTGCAGTTCTGAAGGCGCTGGCTAGCTCTTCACCCACACAGCAGTGTTTCTGAAGGTCCATCCTTCTGCGAGTCTGTGTTTGCCCCACCCCTGCCCCAGGGTGGGTGAGCTGGACACCAGATTCCTGATCCGTGCCCCTGCTAGCCCTGCCACATTAGTTATCTGGGGCCTGTCCCGAGGCTGACATGGGTTGTGTCTCGGAGCCTGTGGAGGCTGGGCCAGCCTGGTCGGCGGGTCACAAGTGAATCCTTGAACACGCACGCACAGGCACCTACCATGGTGTTACCATTCCTAGCCTCAGTTTCCTCTTCGGTAATGTGTGGGTCAGCAGCTCAGCTTGGCCCACCCTGTGGGGGGGCCCTGGGTGGCAGAGCAGGTGGTAGATATGAGTGCTTGAGTAAGAGTGTAATTGGGAGAAACTGTGACATGCGGAAGGGGGATTAGAAGTCACCCGTTCACATTTAAGGAGCACTCGCTCTGCACCCAGCACTGCTCTCGCGGAGCTTGCTTGCTAGCTAGGAGACAGGTGATAACACAGTAGGTGGTGACATTTCTCAGCGTGTCAGATGCTGAGAAGCACCATAAACAAAGGTAGGTGAAGGCACGGTGGTGCTTGGGTGGGCTGGGAGAAGGGTGGCACTGTTGACATAAGATGGCTGGGGAAGGCCTCTCTTTTAAATAACAAGAGTCGCGTGGGAATGAAGGAAGTGAGGCAGGCAGATCTCAGGAAGAATAGTGTTTGGGGCGAGAGAAAAACAAGCACCCAGGCAGGAGGTAGGAACAGCCAGGAAGCCAGGGTGGCTGTGGTAGAGGGCAGAGCAAAGGGCCAGGGCTGGGGTGAGATCTGAGGGGCGACAGGGCCAGACCAGGCCAGGCCTGGTGGACTGCAGAAGGACGCAAGCCTGTATTCCAAGGAGGGCCGTATAATCCTGAATGTGGGCTTAACAGGGTCCCTGGCCTGCTGTGCTGAGATGGGTGTGGGGTGCTGGAGGAGGGGAATGCTGCCCAGATCCTGAATTTCTAGTGAAGGGACCATTTGCTGGACTTGATGAGACTCAGATGTAGGCATTTGCAGGGATTTGGGGTCAGGGGCTGCAGCACTGGGTGGGATGTAGGGCTTGTACTGGCCCCTGGCTTTGTGGCTCCAAGTCATAGCCTACCAGCTGGTTCCTCAGAAAATGCCCAGGGTTCCCTGGAAGACGTGGCCAAGGAGTCCTTGCACTACACAGGGCCTCAGTTTCCTAATCTGTGAAATGGAAGAGTAGCCACCTGCTAGGGTTGCCTGCAAGAGGAAGGGGTGTGATGGTGTGAAGGGCCTGTATGAAACTGGCAAATGTGAGATGGTTCCTTGTGCTGTGGCTTGCCAAGGTGTCTGAAAGGGTGGCATGTGGCATCTTTGGAAGATGCCCTGGCCTCTGTGGGCTCCTCAGGCAGCTGGCGGGCTTCTGCTGGAAGCCAGCGTTCCCTGTATGGAAGAGCATTGAATGCAACCTCTCATCTCAGGGAGGAATCTAGCCCCCAGAGAAGGGCAGTGACCAGGTGTAGGTCACACAGCAGGAGGCTATGCTGGCAACCTAGGGTGTCCGCCACCTGCCTCCTTGTTGACGTCCTTTAGCAGGGAGGCACTTGGCCAGGGTGCCTGGCCTCCCCCTGTTTGGGTGGCTGTCTGTGGTAACTGGACCCTTGTGTTCCAGCAGAGATGGTGAAACTGGGCCATGAACTGATGTTGTGTGGGCTGGATGACCAGGAGCTCCTGAAGGTAAGAGAGAGCCCCCTGTCCCTCTGGGCAGGGGGCCTCCATGATGCTGGGGTGATTGTGGGAAGGCTCCTTCCCTAGGAGCAAGCATCCTTAGCCCCTGGGGCAGGAACCCATAGGATTCCTTTGGGTGGACCCCTGCCATTCCTAGGACAAGGTGAGGGGCTGGTTGAGGAGGTCGAGGAGGCTTTCTGGCTTACGTGCCAGTAACTGTCATGCCCTTCCTCCCCCAGACAGCAGGTCCTTGTCATATGTCATCTCCCTGGGAAGGTGACAAACAGCTCTCTCAAGGTTACTCTGTAACACAGCCTGACCTCTTGAACCTAACATTCTGGCTTCTGAGCCCATGTACTTTCCTCCACGTGTTGCCTACCATGGGTTTCCATACAAAGGCAGCTATCCTTAAACCTACTCTGAAACCCTGCCACCTCCTCTTAAAATTTAAGAAGCATATTTGAAATAATTATTTCCATGTTTTGGCTCTTAAAAATAATGATGCTCCGGCTGTGCCTTATACATTTTTGACAGAAGACATGTTTCCAGTTCTCTTCAGTATATATAATAGCTAGGAGTGGAATTACCTAACTTTCAGAATTCTTTGAATATGTTAAACTTTTCGAGGAACCCCAAAGTGTTTTCCAAAGTGGTTGTACCATTTCGCATTCTCACCAGCATTGTGTGAGGGTTCCAGTTTCTCACATCATCACCAACACTTGTTATTTTTCATCTTTTTATACGAGTCATCCTGGTGGGTGTGAAGGGCTATCTCATTGTGGTTTTGATTTGCATTTCTCTGATGACTAATGGTATTGAACATCTTTTCACGTGCCTATTAGTCATTTGTGTATCTTCTTTGGAGTAATGTCTCTATTCAGTTCTTTTGCCCACTTTTTAATTGGGTTGTCTTTTTATTTTTGAGATGTAAGAATTCTTTATATATTCTGGATACAAGTCACATCAGATATTTGATTTATAAATATGTTCTCCCATTCTGTGGATTGTCTTTTCACTTTCTAGATGTGTCCTTTGGAGTTCAAAAGTTTTGAGTTTTGTTGAGAAAGAGTTTTGTATTTTTAGCTCTTATATTTAGATCTTTGACCCATTTTGAGTTAGTTTTATGTATGGGTGTAAGGTGTGTATCCAACTTCATTCTTTTGTATGTGGCTGTCTGGTTTTTCCAGTTAATCAACCATTTAGTGAAAAGACCATTCTTTCCTCATTAGACTGTTTGGGCATCTTTGTTAAAAATTGATGAATGTAAAAGTGAGGGTTTATTTGTGGATTCTCCATTCTATTCCATTGATCTGTATGCCTGTCCTTATGCCAGTAGCAGAATGCCTTGATGACTGTAGCTTTGCAGTAAATTGTGAACATGACAGTCCTCCAACTTGACTTTTAGGGGTACCTTGAATTTCCATATGAATTTTAGAATCAGTTTGTCAATTTGTGCAAAACTGAGCTTTTACTGGAGATTGTGTTGAATCTGTAGATCACTTTGGCGAGTATTACCATCACCCCTAATAAGTCTTTCTATCCTTGAACGTGGGCTGTTGTTCCATGTAGTTTGGTTTTCTTCAGTTTCTCTTGGAGACGTTTTGTAGCTTTCAGTGTATAGGTTGTGAGGGGCGGCTTACCCTTTCCTAGGCTGGTGGGGCTCTTGTAGCCCGTGTGTTGCAGAGGGGCTGGCGTGCAGCCCAGGCCACCGGTCAAGGCTTTGTGAAATCCTGAGTGACACTTGGTCTCATGTTTCTGCCCAGGCTTTCCTCCGTCTAGACCGTGTCCCACTCCTCATCTCCTTCCCTCAGGGTGCCCTTTGGGTGTATCATTCTGGCTCGGTGTTGTTTGGGGCCAGTTGGGACAAGGAGGCAACACGAGGTAGTGATGCCCCCAGTGGCAGGCCAGGGGGCATGGAGGCGGAGATGCCAGGATCTTGCAGAGGCACCGGCCCTGTCCCTGTGGCTACGAAGGTGGGAGCCAGGCTCGCAGGGAGTGCTAGGCATCTGCAACCATGATGGCTTGTGGACGGGAACTGAGCTACAAACAAGACAGCAGAATGTGACCCTGTCCCCCAGTCTACTGCCTCCCCGGGGCTGCCTGGGCCCCCTCGGCCCTCCCCTTCTCAGCCCACCCTAAAAGCGGCTGCTCACAGAGCTCTCAGAGCAGGCTGTGTTTACAGCCCGTATTCACACAGGCTCTCCAAGATTGAATTTGCATCATGGGGCTTGGTCTCGGGCCTCTTCCCCTTTCTGGAAGGAGTTGAGCTCTAAATCGGACTGCTCCTGGCTGAGTGTCCCAGCCACTTTTGGGGTGGGGGACTGACTCAACTGCTGCTCAGGGACTCTGGCTGTAAGGCTTGGCTATGTGTGGCCTATGGGGGAACGAGTCCCCGTTGGCCACGAATTAGCAGATGTGACGTGGCCACATCCACCACCTGTCTTGTTGTGCCAGGGGCCCTGAGCCTGTCCACAAGCCTGCCAGGTGGAAGCCTGGAGGGCTGCTGGCCTGTTGGGGCAGCAGGGGGCCCCTGGCACATCGGGCTACTGAGTACATGTGCCCTTCCCTGCCCAGGGCCGGGCCTGTGCCCAGAAGCAGCTGCACTTCATGGACCAGCTGCTGGACGTGGTCCACAGCCTGAGTGTCGGCGACTCCAGCTGCCCCAGGTAAAGGTTGGCACAGGCCCTGCCCGAATCGGCCACTGGGCGCCCTTGCTCCTCCAAGCCCCCTGGGCAGTCTTCCCAACAGGAACCCCCCCATGCTCCATCCCAGGGGAACGCAGGCTCACCCCACCGAGGATGGATACCTGAGTTGTCCCTGCAGGTGGGTGGGCTCTCAGACTGGAGGAGATGCCTTTTCCTGGCCCCTTCGCTAGTCTCGGCTGGTCTCTGGCATTGACAGTGTGGCCCTGGGGCTGCCTTTACAGTGCAGAGGAGTGCTTCGAGGACACCAGGGAGAAGACCGAGGGGCTGCTGGGGGAGCTCTTCTCCAGCCCTTGCCTGCAGACGCTCCTGAGACCCAAGTGTGAATCATGGCCTGTGGACATGCAGCCTCTTCTTGACAAGCAGAGTGACGACAGGCAGGGGTAGGTTGCCTGTTGGCTGGGACGGAGCCTCCTGTGTGTGGTCCACAGGTGCCCCGATGCCCGTGATGGCACCAGGCAGAAGTGACCCCTTGTCTCCCTGCAGGGCCAGCCCCTTGGTCAAGTTGGAGGAGGAGAAGGTGGCAAAACTGGCCCGGCAGCTGCAGGAGAGCGCCTCAAAGCTTCAGGCACTCCAGGTGGAGGTGAGGTGCTGGCTGCAGGGGTGCTGCATGGGGCCCCCACCCGATGTCCTGAAGCCTCAGACAGCCCTGTCTCTCGGACGAGCGTGTCGGGAGGCCTGAGTGAGGTGGCGCACATGCCAAACAGCCCAGCTTCTAGAATGTGATGGCTGGAGAGGGGAGGCTTTTCCAGGAGTGGAAAAGACCAGCTTTGGGGGGGAGCCCTGTGCCAGTCCTGGCACCCTGGGCTTTTCTTGGACTTTCTCCCGCTACCCTCCCTGCAGCCCCAGACCTTTCCTCATTGCCGCTAAGGTCCTCAGGAGGACGTTGAGGTCCCTGCAGGCCTCCGGTCTTCCGTTCATCTCCCGCTTTCTGGAAGCATGGAGTGGCCAGCAGACCCCCACTTCTCCAAAGGGTTTAGGGCTCTGCCTGGTGCCCCATGGCAGGTGGGACAGCCTCCACCCCTGACTTTGCAGTGCTTTGCACAGCAAGGAGCCACTGTGGGCAGCGCCCACGCCAGCACCCTGGACCAGAAGCTGCGCCTGGTCATCTCTGACTTCCATCAGCTCGTCATGGCTTTCCTGCAAGTCTACGACGGTGAGCTGGGCGAGTACTGCCAGCGCCCAGGCCCCTACCTCCACCCATGCGGCCCCATCATCCAGGCCGTGTACCAGACCCTGACGTCGTGCAGCCAAGTAAGCGTTGCCCTTTCCCCAGCCCCTCCCAGGGGCCACTGTACCCCCAGTGAGGCACCCGAGGGCGGGGACTGGCTGAGCTCTGGGCTCCAGGCCTCAGGCTGAAACTTAAAGGCAGATTGGGGCTATAGAGGGGAGGAGGGGTGCTGGGAATGTCCCACTTGGGTCCCCCTGCCCTTCAGGAGGGTGCCCACCAAGCTATAACCGCAGGCGCAGAAGAAGTGTGTGTGCTGTCTGTGCTGGGGACTCATCCCAGCCTACAGCTTCTGTCCTGGTGTTGGCCTCAGCCTGTCTGCACAAAAGGCTCAAGCGTTTCACAGTGTGTTTGTCCTCGCATGGCCCAGAGCAGTGCCAGACAGACAGATGGATGCTTGCCCGTCTGGGCCCTCGACCCATTTCGGACACACACAAAAAGGCAGCCTCACACAGCTGAGCTGATGGCCTCAGCATTGACTCCGATCCTCGGAGCCCAGACTGCTAGCTTTGGTTATGATTATGTGCACACTTGCCACACATGACACTCTACCATTGACTCAGGGCTCCCATGGCGCTGGCCTTGGTGTTCTCACAAGAAAGCTCCCAGACTTCTGAACCTCTGACAAGCTTGTCCTTTGCTATTCTACTAGCAGGCTGAGTTAGGGCACAGTCCTCGCCCATCAGAAAGGCCCTTTGACCTTGGGACATTGACTTTTACACTGTCCATCTGTGCAAAATGGACAGTGCAATGCCCTCTACCCCGGCTTTGTGTGGCCCCAGTGTGGGGTGGGATCCGAGATAGTGTGGCGTCCCCGCAGGGCCAGGAGGAAGGGAGTTACGCTGGGGAGCTCTGGTGGGTGACTGTCCTTGCAGCTGGAGGCAGGTGTTCAGTGTCCACCAGGGCGGGGAGCAGGAGACGCCTCCTGTGGGTCAGACCGCTGGCATTCAAGTCTACACGTCCCCACCCTCTGTTCCTCCGTTGAAGCTGTTGAAGGCGGCCGTGGAAGTCACTAGCACCTCAGTGAAAGCCGTGCACATGGCGAACCAGCAGCATGACGAGCAGATATGCTGGGGCAACAACAGCTCTGTCATGAGTCTAGGTATGTGGTCACCCCTTGCTGTGTCCGTGGCCACCCGATTGGTGGTCAGGGCCATCTTAGGGCACCTCAGCCTGCATTTGGGGACTGGTCCATTCCTGTTCTCTTCTTTTTATGATGCTTAAGGTTTTCCTTCCCTTAAAAAATGCTTTTGACAGATCTGAAAAGAAAACCATGAATGGTAGAAAATGGGGATTCTCTAAAGCTGTGCAGAGGGAAATTTAAAGCACTGCATAGCGCAGTGGCCCAGAGGCGGTCAGTGTTCATGTTTTGGTCTGTTTCCCTCTATTCTGTTTCCTTTCATCATTTTTTAAAATTAATTAATTAATTTTAATTGGAGGCTAATTACTTTACAGTATTGTGGTGGTTTTTGCCGTACATTGACATGAATCAGCCATGGGTGTACAGCTGTCATCGTTTTTTCTTTCTTTGTATAAGTTGAATCTACTCACATCATGCTACAGTATTATATTCTTTCCCTTGGACCTCATTTTAAGCATTGACCCAGGTTTTCAAAGTCTTATTTCCAATCGTCAGACACTTCCTTTCAGACATTAGCTAAAATTTGCTTAACGTTTTCTATTACTGAGCCTGTAGGTCACTTTCGATTATTTATTGTTATACTGTTTCAGAATTTACAATACTGACAAATGGGAATAATTCAAGGTTTTATTCTTGGATAATGCTTGGGTAGATACTGATTATATGTATATTGTGGGACAGTATTTGTTGTTTCAAAACTTGGTTACAGTGACATGAGGAAATGCATACTGTATAATGTTAAAAGGAAAATGCAGGTTGAAAATGAAATACACAGTATGATCTTACTTTTCTAAAGGGAAAAAATGCAGAGGAATCCATTGTGGGAGTTGAGCTACCACATGGATGTTAATTTTCTCTGTGTGAGTCAGAGGTGGATTTAGATCGTTTGTTATTCAGTCGCTAAGCTGTGTCAACCCCATGGACTGCAGCATGCTAGGCTTCTGTATCTTTCACCATCTCCCAGAGCTTGCTCAAACTCTTACCCATTGAGTCGATGATGCCATCCAAGCATCTGATCGTCTGTAACCCCCTTCTCCTCCTGTCTTCAATCTTTCCTAGCATCAGGGTTTTTTCTAATGAGTTGGCTCTTTGCATCAGGTAGCAAAAGTATGGGAGCTTCAGCGTCAGTCCTTCCAATGAGTATTTCCTTTAGGATGGACTGGTTGGATCCCCTTGCAGTCCAAGGGATTCTCAAGAGTCTTCTCCAACATCATGGTTCAAAAGCAGCAATTCTTCAGCACTCAGCTTTCTCTATAGTCCAACTCTCACATCCATACATGACTACTGGAAAAACCATAGCCTTGACTAGACGGACCTTTGTCGGCAAAGTAATGTCTCTGCTTTTTAATATGCTGTCTAGGTTGGTCATAGGTTTTCTTCCAAGGAGCAAGCATTTTTAATTTCTTGGCTGCAGTCACCATCTGCAGTGATTTTGGAGACCAAGTATAAACTTGTCAAGAAAGTAAATTCTATCACAGTTTCCATTGTTTCCCCATCTATTTGCCATGAAGTGATGGGACCAGATGCCATGATCTTAGTTTTTTGAATGTTGAGCTCTAAGACAACTTTTTCACTCTCCTCTTTCACTTTCATCAAGAGGCTCTTTAGTTCTTCTTCACTTTCTGCCATAAGGGTGGTGTCATCTGCATATCTGAGGTTATTGATATTTCTCCCAACAGTCTTGATTCTAGCGTGTGCTTCATCCAGCCCTGCATTTCGCATGATGTACTCTGCCTATAAGTTAAATAAGTGGGGTGACAATATGCAATCTTGATGTACTCCTTTCCCAATTTGGAACCAGTCTGTTGTCCCATGTCCGGTTCTAACTGTTGCTTCTTCACCTGCGTGCAGATTTCTCAGGAGGCAGGTATGGTGGTCTAGTATTCTCGTCTCTTGAAGAATTTTACAGTTTGTTGTGATCGTTTAGTTCATTTCCTGTTTCTTTATCCTGTTCTGCAGCCTTCACATATTCTACAGTGAACATGTATCACTCAGGGAATTTCCCTCTGATTGTCAACCTTTAAGAAAGGTCGCAGTGAACTTGTTTCAACAGTTGAGGTTCTATGTGGAGGTGAGGTTCTGCCGTCGTGGCAATGAGGCCAGTTCCTCCCATTTGTGGGGCTAGCTTTGCTGTTTCCCACCTTCCTGCTATTGGGTAAGGTCAAAATTGTGTCTGCATTTAATTTTAAACTTTGTTTCTGAGTAAGTTTATTCTTCTTATGCAAAATATACTCACTCAGAGAAGGTTTTTCATTGTTGTTGTGTTTTGTTATAAGAAAAAAGCAGCCTTTAGGGAGGAGTCTTAACTCAGGGTTAGACAAGTGAAAAGTTGCCTCTGTCCCCTGGGCTGTGGCAAACCCCCTTCAGTCCATTGCCACTGACTTTAAAGCAGATAGTTGTGTGACCACAGACCAGGCTAAGAGATGGAACATGCCTCGCACACTAGCGACTCCATCAGCCACTTCCTGCCTGCAGCTGAGCACTGGCCCGGCTTGGTGAGGATTCTGTCCTAGTGCCTGCACCTCCCAAGTGAGGGTCTGTGATCGCTCACATTCATTGACATATAATGGAGGCCCTGGCGTAGTCTCTTCCATCTTCCATTCTCAGATCTGTCTTGCCCTTTGGCTCTTTTGACAGTCTTGGTGTGGGGTCACTTTTGAGTTTCTCCCATTTGGAGTTGTGTGAGCTACTTGGGTGTATAGCTTTATGGTTTTCCTCCACACTCAGCCACATGGCTGACGTTTCCTTCCTCTGCACCTCTGTTGGTTCTGCCTTAAGGTCAAGTAGTCATGGGCTCAGGGCCTTTGCAGGTCTCTTCCAGATGCCCGCACAGCCCCAGGCACGTGTGTGGACTTCCATATTCCCAGGACTCTTGCAGCTCTTCAGAGCCCTCGTGGGCCTCTCCTGCCCTATTGTCTCCTTCTGCACTTGCTGCTTTGTCCGTGTTTGCCCCAACCCTTTTCCACCGCCAGAGGCAGTGGTCATTCAGAGAAGAGAACTTTCCAACCAACTTGAATGAACATACTCAGCATCTTGTTCACACATACTGAGGAAACTGGGAAGAACCAGCAAGGAGAAAATGCAAGCAGACACTCTTAGGCGTTAAATATGGTTGTCAAAGTGTTCAGAACAATCCATGGAGAGAGTTAGGCAGATCTTGAGTAGAAAACATCTTGAGACTCAGGAGACAAGGGGCAGATAAACAAGGGCAAAGAAAAACAGCACAGAGATGGGCTGAGATCTCTGACACTGAGAAAGGAAGGCAGGAGGAGGGAGGCAGTTGCAGAGTTGAGGGCTGAGTCCAGACCAGAGGGAGCCCCAGGACGCACTCCAGACCTAGCCTCCCATAATCCACAGTAGCAGGGATGCAGCGTCAGGGGCCCAGGCTTCCAGAGACAGCACAGCTTGGCCAAACCCTGAGTCAAGAGAAGGCCATGTAGCACTGAGGGCCTGGGACAGAGGGGCGACATGTGAGCTGAGGATATGCCCAGATCTCTGGGAGCCCAGGAGCAGGGCTGGAGCATCTGGAAATTGGGAGAATCTGAGGACTTAGTAAAGGGAAACGACACCCCTGAATCCTATCTATATGTAAGAGAAATGTGAGCGCCCTCGGAGGGAGCAGCGATGGTGAGTGGGAAGGCTCGTTGGGGCCAGGCCTGTTTCCTCTCTGTGAGACGCCCACCCAGCCATCACCCCCAGGCTCACCCCATGATGCCCAAGCTTCGCACTCACCCTTGGGATGGGCAGGACCGAACACCACTTGCCAACCTTGTGGGAGGGCAGAGGACGGGCTGGGGAGGCGAGCTCCTGGAGGATGGACTCGGACAAGCTAAAGGAAGGGCTGATCAAAATCCATACAGCATCCAAATCATGAACCTCCCTGACTCCTGGGCTCTGCAGAGAGGGGTGGGGAGGGACCCAGCCAAGCCAGTGAATCCCAGCCTGGGGACTCTGCCTGGGGCCCCCAGGGGCTTCCATCGGAGTTCACCAGGCCCTGGCCCCCTCAAGGGCTCCTGGCTCAGCCCATTGCTGGGTGCCCTGGGCCCGAGGACAGCTGGACTGACTGACCTTGCTATTTGCCATTCTCTTTCATTGGCAGCCACCAAAATGGAAGAGCTAACCCAGCAATATAAGACCTTCAGCAACTGTCTGCACAAAGGCCCACAGTAGCCTGTGAGCAGTGAGCTCCGCCCTGAAGAGCCAGGCAGCAGCAGTCAGTTCCCTTGCCGTGTAGACATGGCCTCTAGCTGCTCAGCACCTTCAGCTCTTTGGCAAGGGGTCTGGGGGTGGGGGGTGTGAGGGGAGGGTAACATGGGGATGGTGGGGGGTGGAGGTGGGGTGGGGTGGGGTGGGTTTGGGTGGTGTGAGCTGGGGAGAAAAGAAAGCCAAGGTTTTAAGAAGTTGCCTCCAGCCTACTTTTTTGCTTCTGTGGCTCTGCCTGACTGCCTCCCTGCCCATCCTGCCCGCCCCACATTCCAGCGCCCATTAAGCTTGGCTGTGTCTTGTCACGACTCCTGGCTGAATGCGACCACGGCCTCCCCCAGGCCCTGATCTGCTGCTTCCTCCCCCCGACCCTGGGCTGGCCTTGGGGGTGCTGGCACTCACTGCATCTGGTGTGTGGCCGGTGGGGGCGTGTGCTTCCTTCTGCCTCCCCAAGCCACCCAGAACCGACCTGGGGAATTCTTGCTGGTGGCCTGACTGGTTGGCCAGAAAGCAGCTCTCGGGGCTTTCCAGGGCCACCCAGTATCTGCCTGAGCTGTGTCACAGCCATCTCCCTCCTTGCAAGCCCAGGGACAGGCACACCCGGTGGAGTCCCCTGCCCCCCCCTCAGCTCAGCATCAGGCTGAAGGGCACTGGAGGAGGCCCCCCCTGCCCCCTCCCCCCCCGTCTAAGCATTTGGTTGCCAGTCTCACTTGCACCTTCATTTCCCTGATTCCCCTGTGGCTGTTCCAGACCAGGAGGCTCCAGGGAGCTCGTCCCCTGCCATCGGTGGAAGTGGGAGCACAGGTAGACCCCTGGGCACTGTGGTCCAGGTTCCCTGAAAGCTTTACAGCCCAGGAGACTGGAGGGCCCGCTGTGGGCAGGCTTCCCCCGGCATCTCGGCTGCCTCCCTGTGCCCCAGTGGGAGACCGGGCTTATGAGCACCTGCTGCCGGAGGCTGGCATGGCTTGCCCGGGGATGAGGTCCTAGGGATGGTGCCATCTGCTCTCCTGGGGCAGGGAGGGCCTTTTCTCTTACCTCCTACACTGACTGTGCCCTTCACCCTGGCCCAAGCCACTTGGGCTGGGCAGGACCTGGAGCCTCTGGCTCTCATGGCACTCGGTGGAGGGCTGTTCCCACCTACCACACCTCCCTTGCTTCTTCCCTGGCAGCCTCTGTTTCAGGCCCCTGAGATACTCTAGAGGAAGAGGAGCCCCCCAAAGTTGGGGGGCCGCTGCCCTGATGCACCCCAGCTGCTGTCAGTGGGGCCACACTGTGGCCTGTCCTCCTAGCTCACTTTGGTTGACCCTGGTGACGGAGCTGTGCCCTGGAGATGCCCCTTTGGGAGGGCGCCAGCCTGGGGCTGGGTGTTGAACCCAAGGCAGCAGGCCCGGCTGCTGCTGCCAGACCTAATCAGTCGTGGAGGCAGGGCAGAGGGCTTGGGTTTCCTCTTAATGCCTGTGAGACACCTGTGACGACACGTTTTTCCAGCCCAGGCTGTGCTCTGCCTGTGGGGAGCCCGCCTGCGGCCCAGGAGCCAGCTTTTCAGCCTGTAAAAACATGGGGTGTGTGTCCCAGCAGCTGTGAGCAAGCGAGGGGGTGGCAAGCTGGCTGCACAGGTCCTGTGGCCTCGGATCTTCTCCCTACCCAATGGTTGGCTGGGGGCAGGCCACAGCCACAGATTAAAGGCTGCCCAGAGCAGCCTGTGTGAGACAGGTGTCTAGTAGCCCAAGAACCCAGCCAGCAGATGCTGCAGGTAAGCCAGTGTGGCCAGCTGCCAGGGCCCAGAGGCAGAACAGGGGCCGGATCGGGTCAGATCCAAATTGGATCCACCTGTGTGCCAGGAGGAGGCCAAGCCAGGGAGACTGGGAATTCCCAGGAGAGTTGTCTTGGGTGCTTGCTTGTCTGCTTCCCAGCAGCTGATCCCAGGGGCATGTTTGTCGGGTGCTGGGCCTGAGGCTGCTGGCCACAGTGTGCTGGTGATGGTGCCATCCTGGGCTGCAGTCCCTGGTGACATGGGCCTGGTACACTGCCTGTCTATGTCCTTGGGGTCCAGAAGGCAGAGGCCCCAGGCCAGGGTCTGGGCATATCAGGCCTGCCTTTTGCTGTTTACTAGATGGTAGCAGTGGGGATGGTCAGGGAGGGACTGAGGGACACCATGAAGGCAGGTGACAAGACCCTAGGAGGCCTCATCCTGGACAGAAGTAACAGATCCCTGTTGCTGGATCCCAGTTCAGAAGGCCCCATAGCAGTCTTTCTGGATCTGGGTCTTAGAAATGGCTCCTAGAGCCGAAAGGCCCATGAGGTAGCCAGAAGGGAAGCCAGAAGGGTCAGGACCTTGGCCACGGGCAAAGCTGTGGCCAGCTGAGGCCAGGCATCCCCATCTCTTTGGCCCCTGTGTCTTCTGCCTCTTATTTTGGCAGCTATAGGCTTCCCTGTCTCTGTGAAAACCATCACCGTGTCCAAGCGACCACGGGCCGAGACGTTTGTCTTTCTGGACCTGGAAGCCATTGGGCTCCCCAGCGTGGACCCTGAGAACGCCGAGCTCTCCCTGTTCGCAGTCCACCAGTCCTCCCTGGAGGACCTCAAGTGCGATGAGTCTGGGGCCCCCCTGCCACCCTGGGTCATGGACAAGCTCACACTGTGCATGAGCCCAGAGCGCCCCTTCACTGCCAAGGCCAGTGAGATTACCGGCCTGAGCCGCGAGGGCCTGGGCAGGTGCGGGAAGGCTGGCTTTGATGGCACTGTGGTACAGATGCTGCAGGCCTTCCTGAGCCGCCAGGAGGGCCCTGTGTGCCTGGTGGCCCACAATGGCTTCGATTACGACTTCCCCCTGCTCTGCACAGAGCTGCGGCACCTGGGGGCCCACCTGCCCCAGGACACTGTCTGCCTGGACACGCTTGCGGCACTGCAGGGCCTGGACAGTGCCCACAGCACCAAAGGATGAGGTAGGGTAGGGGCGGGACATCCAGGAGACAGAGCAGGTGAGAAGGGGCGGGAAGGTGGGGCGACCATGCCCAGGAGTGACTCCCGTGAGCCACACTTCGAGCCTTGAGCCAGCTGGGCCATCCCGAAACATGAAAATAGGTCACAGTGGCTGGGGCCACGGCGGTGGGCAGGGTGGCAGACGGAAGAGGCCAGGACCCAGGCAGTGGCTGCCTCAGGCCAGCCTCATTCCCCAGCTAGGGTCCGGACGGACCCTGACAACACCGGGGAGCCACACAGTGCTGTAAGCAGGGGAGAGGAAAAGTCGACTTCTGTTTTTACAACATCTCTCAGGCTGCACTGTGGGAAAGACCTGAGGGGAACAGTCTGGGAGGGTGGTCCACGCCCTGCCACCTGCCCCGGGGAGAACACCCACCTGGGAGAGGCCCAGAGCGGGGCCCTGGTCCAGGAGCTGGTGACAGGCAGAGCTGAGAGTCGGGGGTGCCCAGGGCCCCCCAGATCCCTGATGTCTGGGCACAGCTGGGTCCCTTTATCTCATTAGCCAGGCTCTGGGCCACCAACTCACCAACTCATTGAGTGGGTGAGGCCAACAGGGCCCCCTCCAGGCCACAGTGGGTGGATCAATGGCCTTTTGTGAGCCTGAGTGCTTCTCCCTACCCAGTGCCAGCTTGCTGGGCCTTACAGTAGCTGGGGCACAGGCGCCCTCCCTGAGCCCATGCTCAAACTGGCCAGGTGATGTGTACCTGCTGCATGGAGCAGACAGGCTGGGGCGTGTGTCTGCAAGCTGTGATGTGCTGATCCACGGTGACAAGTAAATGTAAGCCTATGTGTGTGTGTGTGCACCTCTGTGTTGGGGGAGTGTATATATTTCTTTATGTCTGTCTGTATATGTACACAGACACACACAGACATGTAAGTTTATTATACATTTTACTGTTATAAAAGATGTAAACAATGTACAAATAAATCTACAATATATATACAATAAAACACATGATACACTATTTCTCAATTCCATATGATCCATTGATTCTCACCAAAACCTCTTCAGTTGACTTGCCAAACTTTTGGATTGGTACCTGACCCACGGTTGCAACTGAGGGCTGACTGTGGTTCCCACATAAACGTTGGTTGATATTTCCACTGATCTTACCAAGACAAAAGTGAAACAGCAAAGGTGTGTGTTGGAACCTCATATGTTCATTGGTGACATGAACAAAATCTCTGCTGAATTGGATAGTAGTTTTTGATACTGGAAGTTATTTCTTTTTCTTTTTGTTATTCAAAATGTAATTACTACAGACTCAAGTCTATGCATGGAGAAGGCACTGGCGACCCACTCCAGTACTCTTGCCTGGAAAATCCCATGGATGGAGGAGCCTGGTTAGGCTGCAGTCCATGGGGTTGCTAGAGTCGGACACGACTGAGCGACTTCACTTTTACTTTTCACTTTCATGCATTGGAGAAGGAAATGGCAACCCACTCCAGTGTTCTTGCCTGGAGAATCCCAGGGATGGGGGAGCCTGGTGGGCTGCCGTCTATGGGGTCTCACAGAGTCAGACACGACTGACGTGACCTAGCAGCAGCAAGTCTACACAATCAACTGAATAATAATCAGTCTAGCCCCAGCTTGCAGGCAGTGCTGATTCCTGTGGGGTAAATACTCCCACCAGGCCAAACTGTTGTAAAAACATGGCTACCCACATAATGTCATTGAATGTGTGGTTCAGAAGAGATCCTGGGTGGTGCACTGTGCCAAAGTACTGGGGTGAAATAAGACATGATGCGTTTTGAGTATCTCCTTTGTTTCTTTAATACAATTTAAGTGGAAGTTTATACAGTTGAATTTTTTAAATAATGGCATTTGACAATCAACTCTCAAAATTCCTGAACTTTAAAAAATGTGTTTATGTCTTTATTTGGCTGTGCCGGGTCTTTGTTGCGGCATGTGGGATTTGTAGTTGTGGCATGTGGGATCTAGTTTCCTAGCCAGGGATTGAACCTGGGCCTCCTGCATTGGGAGCGAGGAGTCCTTAGCCCCTGGACCACCATGGAAGTACCCTGAACTTTTAACATCCACTAGAATGGCTACAACACAAAAGACCGACGATCCTGAGTGTTGACAAAGACGGGGAAGAACTGGGAGGCTCAGGCACCACTGGTCGGGGTGGGAGATGGGACAGAAACTTTGGAAAGCAGTTTGGCCTCATGTTAAGATATTAAACACTCACCTACCATAATGACCTGATGA
This sequence comes from Bos indicus, assembly GCF_029378745.1. Classification (NCBI taxonomy): domain Eukaryota; kingdom Metazoa; phylum Chordata; class Mammalia; order Artiodactyla; family Bovidae; genus Bos; species Bos indicus. Next base: position 38,722,766 of record NC_091789.1, on the reverse strand, counting down.
TTCCACTCCTGAGTATCTATTTACCCAAGAGAAATGAATGCGTGTGCACACACAAAGACTCGCACACCTCTGCTCGTGGCAGCTCTAGTCATTACTGCCCCAGGTTCCTGGGCTGGTGAGTGGTTGCAGACTGTGTGCATCCACAGGGCTGAACTCGGGACTCACAGCAACCATGCTAAGCAGCAGGGCCAGACCTGAAGAACCGACTCCGCTGCCCCAACTCACCCTAGCCGGCCACCTGCCCCTCGTCAAAAAGTGTTGGTTGCTCCCAAGCCACGTCCATGTCTGCCAGTGCTGATGCAGCTGTGATCAGGAGCATACCTGGTTGAAAACAGAACTATCCATGCAGCGGGACGAGGAGATGAGGACAGAAGACTGGAGCAGTGGGCTGGAGATGTCTTTCCGTGGAGAGTCCACAGGCTATGGGGCACCATGTGCATAGGACTTCAGCTTATATCTTTACGAATCCCATCTGTCTATCTTCTTTTGGCTCAGTTTTTGTTCTCCCCTCCCCTCCTAGTTTCTCAAGAGGAATACTAACCTCCTTTGTCAGCTTCCATCTTGAATCAGTAAGGCACTCAAAGTGTGCAATTTTGCCCTGAATGAGATTTTCCTTTGTCTTGTACATTTGTCACTAAACATTGCTCTTTGCTTTGCATTGGGAGACGCTTTCAAATTTCACTTTTCATTTCCTCACCTGTCTACTTCTTGCATAGTAGAGTTTGTCTTGGTTTCCAAGTTGTTGAGACTGTGGTAATCTTTTATATGTGTATTTCGAATTGTACTGGATAATGGTCTGAAGATATATTGCTTAAGATTTTGGGGTGGGGCTGTATTAGCTTTCTAGGGCAGTTTTAACAAAGTACTACAAATTGTAATGTCCCCTTTTTATAAAGGCCCAGTCCTGTTGGAGTAGGACACACCCTACTGACCTCATCTGTACTTGAACATCTCTGTGAATCCTGGTCTCCAAAGGTCATGTGCTAAAGTTCTGGGGGTTAGGACTCTTAACAGAATTCAACCAATGCTGCTGCTGCTGCTGCTAAGTCGCTTCAGTCGTGTCTGACTCTGTGCGACCCCATAGACGGCAGCTCATCAGGCTCCCCCGTCCCTGGGATTCTCCAGGCAAGAACACTGGAGTGGGTTGCCATTTCCTTCTCCAATGCATGAAAGTGAAAAGTGAAAGTGAAGTCGCTCAGTCGTGTCCGACTCTAGCAACCCCATGGACTGCAGCCAACCAGGCTCCTCTGTCCATGGGATTTTCTAGGCAAAAGTACTGGAGTGGGGTGGCATTGCCCTCTCCGAATTCAACCAATAATAGAGGTCAAATGCATGAAACATTTAAAATGCCCAACAGACTGAAAAAAATTAATGTCCTCTGAGATGTGTGCTTTTCACTATTTCTCTAGAATCTAGTTTGATAATTGCACTATTGAATTTCTCCTTTTTTTTTGTCCACTAGATCAGCCCAACCCTGTGATACAGTATTAAAATACTCCATTATCATTGTATTTTACTGACATCATCCCACCTGTCTAGTAGTTTTTCTCTGAGCACTTAGTTGCCATGTATTCGTATGGCTTTATGACTGTAGCAGTCAGGGTGCTTCTGAGAAACAGGACAAGTTGGAGAGCTCTAGATATGTGTACATATGGAATCGGCTTATATATATCTGGGGGCTGGCAACTCTGAAGTCTGCAGAATGAGCCATCGGGCCAGAGACTCAGGGAGGAGTAGCAGATTGGTCCAAAGGCCATTTGGAGGCAGAATCCCTTCCTCTTCGGATGACCTCGGTGTTTTTGTCATCAGGCTTTCAGCTGATTGTATGCAGCCCACCCACATTATGTAGACTGACCTGCTTTCTCAGTTGCTAACTATGTTTCCCTGTTATGCTAAGTCACTTCAGTCATGTCCGACTCTGTGTGACCCCATAGACGGGAGCCCACCAGGCTCCCCCGTCCCTGGGATTCTCCAGGCAAGAACACTGGAGTGGGTTGCCATTTCCTTCTCCAATGCATGAAAGTGAAAAGTAAAAGTGAAGTCGTGTCTGACTCATAGCGACCCCATGGGCTGAAGCCTACCAGGCTCCTCCGTCCAAGGGATTTTCCAGGCAGGAGTACTGGAGTGGGGTGCCATTGCCTTCTCTGATGTTTCCCTGTTAATCTCATCTCAAAAATCCCTTCACAGTGACATCTAGAGGGATGCCTTGACTGAACACTGGGAACCCTAGCCTAGCCAACTTGACACAGAAACCTGCCGGCACAATGACTGCTCCACAGCCTTGTTCTATGTGCTTTACCTTGTCTGTGGAGATGGACCCACATGGTTTGCAAAGTCACCACCCACCACTGATTCCTTCATCTCCTCTTCTTTCCTGAGGCTTCTGCCCTGTGTGCTGTGTAGACAGTTTCTTCCCTTGCTGGGTGAGTGGCTGTGGCTGGGACAGGAACCCCTGGCCTGCATGTGGCCCCAGATTCCAGCTTCCAGAGTTGCCTGCCATCTCAGTAAACAAGAAGTTATGCCAGTGATCAAGCCATCAGCCACTGCAGCTGCCCCAGTACTGTGTATCCTGAGAGGAATTCAGGATGGAGAAAAATAGGATACTGATCCTAGATAGTTAATGTGTGTATCAAGGGAATGATATCAATGAGCCCAGACCCTTGAATCTCTCCCCCACATAGAAAAGCATGAAATTCATTAACTTGCAGTGTCTGTTTTTGGTGATTAGCAGCAATTTTTTGGTGTTTGACTACAATTTTGTTGTTTTGAAGCAAAATCTGGCTCCTCCTTGACCTCTCTGTAACAGTTTCTCAGAGCTCTCTGAAAGGCTTTCTCCTGGACTATAATCCTCAGTAATGGCCCCAAATACAACATAATTCTCAACTTTTAGGTTTTGCTTTTTTTTTTCAGTCAACAATCCATTTCTATTGTCACTGGTTCCTTATATTCTGAAGCTTCTAAGAGGTTTTTCTGGGATTTCAGGAATGTTCAATAGGCAATGCCCTGGTTTGTGGTAATCAATCTGGTTTCAAACTTGGGGAGCCCACCCACTGTGTAGACAAATCATCACAGTCCCAGAGAGTCCAGTAGGGGAGGGTGGGCCCCAGACCTCAGATCCACGTCCTCCCACTTTAGGCTCCCTGCTCCTGGATCCTGCCCACCCACAGTCCTCTCCACAAAAGTAGAAATGAAAGCAAACAACTTCACTCCTCAGTTCAGTTCAGTTACTCAGTTGTGTCCGACTCTTTGTGACTCTATGGACTGCAGCATGCCAGGCTTCCCTGTCTATCACCAACTCCTGGAGCTTGCTCAAACTCATGTCCATCATGTCAGTGATGCCATCCAACTATCTCATCCTCTGTTTTCCCCTTCTCTTGCCTTCAATCTTTCCTAGCATCAGGGTCTTTACCAATGAATCAGTTCTTCACATCAGGTGGCCAAAGTATTGGAGTTTTACCTTCAGCATCAGCCCTTCCAATGTATATTCAGGACTGGTTTCCTTTAGGATGGACTGGTTGGATCTCCTTGCAGTCCAAGGGACTCTCAAGAGTCTTCTCCAACACCACAGTTCAAAAGCATCCATTCTTCAGCACTCAACTTTCTTTATAGTCCAACTCTCACATCCATACATGACTGCTGGAAAAACCATAGCTTTGACTAGATGGACAAAGTAATGTCTGCTCTTCAATATGCTGTCTAGGTTGGTTATAGGTTTTCTTCCAAGGAGCAAGCGTCTTTTCATTTCATGGCTGTAATCACCATCTGCAGTGATTTTGGAGCCCCCCAAAATAAACCCTGTCACTGTTTTCATTGTTTTCCCATCACAAAGCCAGAAGGAATCCTCAGTCTTTTAAGTCAGGCAGTCCTTCCCAAGACTCCTGGTGATCTGAGTGGCCCTCTGTGCTGGGAACTGCCTTTATCCTCAGGACCAGAAAGCTTTCTCTCTGCCTGAAGATTTGCATTTCAAAGAGGTGACTCCAGGGCCCTTAAGAAGAGCCTTCCTGAACTGTAAGGCTGGCAGGAGGCGGGCCAGCTCCAGGGTTCACAAAGGGGAGGTGGATCTCCGTAATGGTCTAAAGAAAGGGAGGGCAGAAAGGTTTCCTTCCAGCAGCTTGGCTGAGGCTTTCCCACAGTCTTTCCACCGCAAATCTCAGCTTGCAGGCCTCCCACAGCCCTGCCTGCTGCCCTCGGGCTGCCTTGTGGCTTCCCAGCTACTGCCCCACACGACTCGCCTCTCTGGGGACACTTGGGTGTCTGATGAGTTGTGTGGACTCTGCTCATGCGGCTGCTCTCTGCTGAATGAAGCACATGACCTCCCAAAGGCCCACCCACAGGGGATTGTCCCTTCTCTGGCCGGCTTCCCTGCCATTTCTCCGCCTTGGCCACCAATCTGGGCATAACCGGGGCTCGGGGGGAAAGGGAGTGCTCTGGACAATGCCAGCTGGTAGGCCTTCCCAAGGCGAGATGGTGCATCTTTAGAAAGGCCTAGCTCAGGTTGTTACCCATAGTGGTCAGTGGACCCCATCAGTGTTGGCAGAAGCCTGGGGTGGGGTTGGGGGCCTGGCCCGTAACCAGGTGAGGAAAAGCCTGTGGGGAGGGTGGGCACGAGGAGTGGGCAGCCCCGCAGAAGGCTGGCCAGTGACCGTGGCATGTGAGAGGCTACACGGGGTCAGGGAAGCTGTATAACCTTCCATTTAATTTGGATTAAAAAAAAACAAAAGTGAAACTGAAGTTGCTCAGTTGTGTTTGACTCTTTGCGACACCATGGACTGTAGCATACAAGGCTCCTCCATCCATGGAATTTTCCAGGAGTACTGGAGTGGGTTACCATTTCCTTCTCCAACAAACAAAGGAGATACTGAAAACTCATCCCCTGACCGCATGGAGCCTCTCACCTGCCTGCCAGGGGGCATCTGGTTGAGAAGCTGGAAATCCTGCTCGTGGAGAAAGAGTGAGCAATGAATTGTTGACCTTTCCTCTACATGTGCTTACCCTGGAGGTGGTGAGAGGTACCCAGCAGTTGGGACAGAGCCTTGACTCTTGGTGATGTGTGGGGACTTTGCCAAGGGGAAGAGCCTGGGTGCTGGGCCCTGCCCCTACCCACCCTGTTCCCCAACTCTGTGACCAGCAGACAGGACTTCACAGGGTGGCCTCAGTTTCTCCCTCTGTAAAATGGACACAGAACAGTTGTGCCAGGAGGATGGATTGAACCCAGGGCAGGGCACACATCAGCTGAGTGGTGAGCGTCAGTGACAATCCAGCTCCTGCTCCTTGGAACCCTGGCCTAGAGGCTTGGCATGTTTGAGATTCTCATTATGACCTCTGAGCCCTACCTGCTGCCCCCTGCCCACTGCCCTCATCCCTCCACCAGCTCCCTGGGTTCCACTATGTTCTTGTCTGGGCTCTACGGGGACCTCGATATGCCAATTCTTAGACTTGGTGGATGTGACCTTATTTGGAGAAAGGGTCTCTGCAGATATAATTATATGACAAATCTTGAGATGAGGTCATCCTGGATTAGCCAGGTGGGTCTCAAATCCAATGACAGGTGTCTAGCAGATGGATCTGAAAAAAACTAGATATCTATATAGAAAAAATGAATTGTGAATTGACCCACACCATACACAAAGTTAATGAAATGGATTATGGACCTAAATGTAAAAACTAAGACTATGCAACTTCTATAACAAAAGTGCGTCAAGGCTGTATATTGTCACCCTGCTTATTTAACATATATGCAGAGTACATCATGTGAAATGCCAGGCTGGATGAAGCACAAGCTGGTATCAAGATTGCCGGGAGAAATATCAATAACCTCAGATATGCATATGTCACCACCCTAACGGCAGAAAGCAAAAAGAAACTAAAGAAAGAGCCTCTTGAGGAAAGTGAAAGAAGAGAGTGAAAAAGCTGACTTAAAACTCAATATTCAAAAAACTAAGATCATGGCATCTGGTCCCAACACTTCATGGCAAATAGATGGGGAAACAATGGAAATAGTGACAGGCTTTATTTTCTTGGGCTCCAAGATCGCTTCGGACGGTGACTGCAGCCATGAAATTAAAAGACACTTACTCCTTGGAAGAAAAGCTATGACAAACTTAGGCAGTGTATTAAAAAGCAGAGACATTACTTTGCTGACAAAGGTTCATATAATCAAAGCTATGGTTTTTCCAGTAGTCATGTATGTATGGATGTCAGAGTTGGACCATAAGCGCTGAGTGCCAAAGAATTGATGCTTTTAAACTGTGGTGTTAGAGAAGACTCTTGAGAGTCCCTTGTACAGCAAGGAGATCAAACCAGTCAATCCTAAAGGAAATCAACACTGAATATTCATAGGAAGGACTGAAGCTGAAGCTCCAATACTTTGGCCACCTGATGCGAAGAGCTGACTCATTTGAAAAGACCCTGATGCTGGGAAAGACTGTGGGCAGGAGGAGAAGGGGACAACGGAGGACGAAATGGTTGGATGGCATCACTGACTCGGTGGACTTAAGATTGAGCAAGCTCTGGGAGATGGTGAAGGACAGGGAGGTGTGGTGTGCTGCAGTCCATGGGGTTGCAGAGTCGGACATAACTGAGCGACTGAACAACAAAACTATACAACTTGTTTAAGAACATTGGGAAAAAAAAAGAAAAAGAAAATTGAGGATCAAATCTTAGTGGCTCAAGTTTTGAAAAGATTTCTTAACTGTGATATGAAGAGTGCAAGCTATAAAATTTAAAAATTCATAAATTTGACTTCATCAAGATAAAACCATTCCTTCTCATCAAGAAACAGCTATGAAAATGAAAAGGGAAAAAGAAAAAAAAAAAGAAAAGGGAAGCCACAGTCTGGGAGGAATATCTTCAATACAAGTATCTGACAAAGGACTTGTATCTAGAACTCTTACATTAAATAACAAGACAGCCCAAGTTAAAAAAAAATGGGGAATTCCCTGGTGGTCCAGCAGTTAGGACTCAGCGCTTTCACTGTGGAAGGCCTGGGTTCAATCCCTGGTCAGGAATCTGAGATTCTGTAAGCTCCATAGTGCAGCCAAAAAAAAGTAAAAAAATATAAACACACACATTGCCCAGTTAAGATATATGACTGGCTGATGAGGTTGTAAAAAGTTGCTCAACATCATTAATCATCAGGAAAATGCAAATCAGAACTACAACATGATCCCACTTCAACCCACCAGGATGTCTGGAATCACAAAGATGGACAAAAACAAGTATTGGGATGATGTGCAAAGTTGGACCCCTCATACATTTCTGGTGGGAAGGTAGCATGGTGCAACTGCTTTGGAAAACACTTTGGCAGTTCCTCAAACAGTTAAACATAGACTTACTATGTGACCCAGCAATTCCACTCCTAGCTATATATGCGGGAGAAAGGAAAACATCTGTCCACACAAAAAATTGCACACAAAACTTCACAGCAGGTTTATTTGTATAGGCCAAAGCTTGGAAAACCCAAGAATGTACCAAAATCATTTTGATCCATTCAGACAATAAGACTAGTACTTAGTGATTAAAAAATGAAGAACTTACACAACAACCTGGATGAACTTCAAAGTCATTATGCTGAGAGTCAGGCAAGATTTCAATTACACAGAATTCTAGAAAAGGCAAACCAATGTGGAGTGACAGGAAGAACAATCGCTGTGAGAAGCGGGGGTGGCAAGAAGGGGTAGGAAGGAGTGAGCACTGGGGCATACAAGGTAACTTTTTGGGGTGATGGACATACATTCACCATCTTCACTGCTGTGGTTTTACAGGTGGATATGTATCAAAACTCATCCAATTGTACACTCTGAATATGTGCAGGTTTTGAAAGATGAACCAGCAACCTTCAAATCCTAGAGGACCCTTGTGTTGTGATGTCATGGACACACTGTGGCTAGCACAAGAGGAAACCATCTAAGTACAGGTACAAGTGGGAACTGACTTGAGGGAATAAATGGCAGCAAGCCACGACCCAGGGTGCTTTGCAAATTTGGCCACTCCTGTCTGCCCTTCCCCGCCCCTCCAGTACTCTGTCCTTTTGTCCACTTTCTGCATGGAAAATTCTTCAGAACTGTCTAGATGACTCCAGTGTACACTTAGTGGTCTTCAATGTGTAAATTCACAAACTCTAGCAGTTATCATCTGCAACTTTTTTCTTCCTTGATCTTAGAATAATTCTCTCATGTTACAAAAAACTGCTCTTCTTCAGGAGCCAGCTATAGACCACGCTTCTTCGTCTGACACTCCTAGCTGTTTGTGCACTGGTTCTAATGACTCTTTACCCCATGTCTGCCCTACAGAAAGCCCTCCATCCTCCCAGAAATCCCATGATCTCTACTCGTCTTCAAAGTTCACCTGGTACTAAGTTCTACCCTGACCTCCACACAGCACTTTGCTACCTAACCAGGGAAAGACTCAGCATCCTGAACTGAAAGCTGCCGTGTCCCCCTACCGAGGCAGGAATGGCAAAAGCAGGGTCCTGGCCCCTCTGGAACTGTTCACAGGGAGTTGCCTCCAGCCTGGGCATCCTGCTTCCCCTAGGCTGCCACAGCATGGGCCAGAACCAGCCCCAAGAGTGAGGGGGAAGCCATCCAGTAAAGAGTTAGAAACTAAGGACATTCAACAACAATGGCAACAGAATCCTGAGCCCCCTTCTCAGGCACCAGGCAGCTTCACAAAGGGGAACAAGCCTTGCAGGCAATGTAAGCAAAAGGTCTAAGACACCAGGTCACTGATGGGGTGCTCTGCCTTCCTGTTCTAGGAGTCCCAGTGGCCTTGGGTGGCTGCCCTTGGTCTCTATGCAGCTCCGCTTGGAGGGGTCCTGGCTTCCCTTCACGCCCAGACACACTGTCTTGGCTCCCCCTCCCCCAGTCTAGGTCAGCACCCTTTCCTGAGACCTTTCACCAAACTGCTGTTACTTCAAACCAACACCCAGACCTTCCTTATTTGTTTACACCCAAAGTCAAATAATTCCGTTGGGACAGTTGACCAGTTATGAGAAGATACTGCCGCAGCACTTAAACAGCTCTTAAAAAGTGTCCCAAATTTGGAAGAGCAAATCATGTGCTACAGGCTGATCCAGCATCCGACAGGGTCATCTTCGGAGCTGAAGCCCAGTCCAGAAGTGTGGAGTGTGAATTTTGTTGGGGGGCAGGTGGTGAAAAGCAGGCAAGACATTCCCCAACAGTCTCAGCTTTTACACTCCAGTCGTCATCAGAAAGCAAGTGCGGGCCACAATTGCAGTTCCCCACCTAGCGAGAGGGGAGCCCGATTTCAAAGCATGGTAGAAGGCAAATAGCAAGCATCCTCTCTGGACACTCTGGATGATTCCATGTGATACCCGTTTAGTTCCTGATGAATACCCGATTGATTACCACCACATGTGCTAATGAAGAGGCGTGAAAATCTAATGAAGAGGAGTGAGATGAAATGGAGAAATGCCAAACCAAAGATGCATCACTTATACATGTCATATATCTGGGTAAGCACTTAGAAACCCTGGAGCCTTTCAGGGCACTGAGACCAGAGCACACGTTCCTGGCATCTCTGCTTGCATCTCTCCAGGCAAGTCCACTTTCTGTTGAAAAATCAGACATCACCACCTGTACCCCCAGTATCTAGTCATCTCTAGGTGGGTACCAAGGTAAAAAAAGGTGCTCACGTTCAAAATTTAGTCAGCTTATCCAGTGGAACCAATGGGATGATGCTGTACTGGGGAGATACACCTTTTCTTTATTAAAAGTTGGTTACTGACCCATAGGAGTGAAGCCATTCACTTTCTAGAGCGATGGAAATGGATAGCATTGTGCATGGATTTACGCTCCTTCCGGGTCCGTCATGAAGCAATTGTTGCCCCTATCCTGGGTCCTCAGCTGAACAAAAAGGGGACCAGAGCCCAAGCACATGGCCTCAGGCCCCTATCCCCTGCCCTTTGTGGGGATGGGCTTCCTGAAGCCCTGCTGCCTTAAGACAGATTGTCTGGCACCTCAGACGAACAACACACTTCCCAGTGACCTCACCACAGAGTCCAAAGACAACACTCCTTTAAAATGTCTTTTTCTAGTGGAAAATCCAAAGCTGCAAATACTTTCCACTGCCAAAAGGTAAGGTTGGAGCCAACTGTGGTCTAAAACCTGAGGTCAATGTGCTAAGGGGACAAGATTCATTTCACAAATATTTACTAAATGCTGGGCTCAAAGACAACGTGACACACAGAGCAAAAAGAGGCTGAAATAAAAGCAAGTTACAACAACTAAAGAACTTTTCCTAAGTCACAAATGTGTACAAGTGATGGTCATATAACTGTATGAAATGACTCGATCTCTATCTCCTTCTCTCCCTCTCACTTTCAGAGTCGTTCAAGCAGTGGGCGCTCCAAGCAGCATGTGCAGGAGCCCTACATTTCCAAGCCCAGTTTCTGGCAGGGGAAGTACGTGCTTCTCAGAGGCCCAGAGGGGGAAATCTCCAGCACACCCACCACCTGCCTGCCCTCTGGCAGCCCGTGTGACTGAGCCAAAGACCCTGGCGGGTGATGAAGGGGGCTGGCAGGTGGCGATCCAACTGGGATGCAGGGCTGAGAAGGGCAAGGGGCAGAATTCCTGGTCCCAGCTCTGGGGACAGTGTGGGCAGAACAATCCAGACCTGCCAGCAACTTCCCCCCAGGCAGCACAAACTCTCCCCTGCAGAGTCTCTGTGGGTAGGGTGGGCAGAGGGTGGCTTGCAGTAAAGTGCCATTTGAAGGCTTCACCCTGTCTCTGCAGGGATAGGGGAGGGGGTGAGAAGACGAGCCAGGCTTGCCAGCAAGCTAATTGACCGTCAGGCCTGAGGTAGGCCCCTTTCTCCTTCCTGAGGTCTTCTGAGAGGGTTGGAAGGATTCTTATTTAAGGGGCGATTCCCTGACACTCCCCTATAGCAAAAATTTCTACTATGACTTACATTACACCTGAATGCAGAAACATCGAAAGCAACTGAACCTCTAATATTGTAACAAACATCATGTGAAAGCAAGAGCCATTACTGGGCTTGCTCTGTGCAAATTCCTAACCTGGCCTGCTTTCCTCCTGATCAGCACTAGGCATGAGGGGCTGCTGTTTCAGGGGGAGAAGCAACTTAAGTTGGGCGCTTTAGGCACTGAGGGTGGGGAGGAGGAGCAGACAGACCAGCCCGGCCCTTGCAGGCTGAATCTGGAGGCAGTGGGTGGGGTGAGCCAGGGTGCGGGTAGGAGATGAAAGGCAGCAGGGCAGCTGGTGGCAGTTGGGAGGGACCTGAGCCCAAGGGCTCCTCTCTCTGAGAGGGGAAGCCGAGAGTCCCCAGGCCTCATCCTCTTTGAAGGGCCCAGGGAAGCTGTCCTCCCAAATCCCCCGAGCTCCAAAAAGATGGGTCCTGGGTGCTGCTTCTCCTGGAAGCAGCTGGCGGTGCCCGTGGGAGGCTGCGGCTTTCAGGCACAAAGTCAAATGGCCTGGAAAAAGTATGGGCCACTGCTCAGCACAAAAGCAGGGTGTCCTGTGAATTACCCCCTGGGGAGATGCCACTCTCCGTGGGCTGACGTGTGGGCACACAAAGAGGGCACGAGCAGTTTACCATCGCAGTCTCTGAGTCCTTTCTCAGACCATTTCTGATGAATTTTAGGTGATGTCACAGTCCAGCCACAGCCTCGATGTGGAGCCCACAATTTTGAGTGCTGCCAAGTCCCTTCCACTACTAAGCTTTTAAAGGATTAAAGTGCTCTTTGTGTCTTCTACCTGAAAACACTAACAACTCTTGGGATGAAGTGAAGGCCCCCTATGAGATGATATGGGTCACTACTTAACTCAAAGCACTCGCTCCCTCCCACCCACAGCACGCAGGCCCCAGGCACAAGGGGCAAGGGCATTTTCAGCTGCTCCAGTGAGGAATACAAATGTGATAAGGGGCCAGTCTTCGGTGCAGTCTCTGGGGTACAACTGCATCATCAACGAGGGAAGGGAGGGGGACTAGGAGGGCTCATCTTAAAGTCAGCCTTCCTGCAGAGCACCCAGTCAGATGGCAGTGCTGGGGCAGTGGCACAGCTGGAGTCTTGAAGGTGATTCTCATTCTCTGGGCGGGACTCTGCAGTGGCTCTTTGGAGGTCCTGGCAGGCCAGGTCCATCTCTTGAGTTGTTCCCTTCCAAGAGGTTCTGGTGAATTCTCGGCTGCTGGTCAGGCTGTGGTTTCTCCTTGGAGGCCTGGTTGCAGTCATCACAGTGGCCGCAGGCACAGGGCTGTGGGCGGCTGTGGGTGCGCCAGTGCTTCAGGAAGGCAGAACTGTGGTGGAACGCCTTTCCGCACTCTTGACACACGTAAGGTCTCTTCTCAATGTGCACTATCTGGTGGTTGAGGAGGTTGAATCGCCGGCTGAAGGTCTTCCCACACTCACTGCACTCATAGGGCTTCTCACCGGTGTGCACCGGGCGGTGCTGGCTGAGGCCTGAATGCCCCCGGAAGGCCTTTCCGCACTCCTTGCACATGAATGGCTTCTCTTCCTTGTGGACACGCTGGTGGTGAATGAGCTGGGAGATGCCCTTGAAGGCTTTTGGGCACTGGCTGCATGTGTAGGGCTTCTCACTGCTGTGCGTGCGTTGGTGCTCAATTAAGTTGGAGCTCCTGGTGAAGGCCTTGCCACACACATCACAGGAGTAGGGCCGCTCACCGCTGTGGATGCGCTGGTGCTCCGTGAGTGTGAATTTGCGCCCAAAGCGTTTCCCACATTCATCACACCCATAGGGCTTCTCGCCAGTGTGGATAATCTGGTGTTTCATGAGGCTGGAGCCACGTGTGAAAGTCTTTCCACACTCACCACATGTATAGTGCTTCTCACCGCTGTGGGTGCGCTGGTGCTCCGTGAGTGAGAACTTGTGCTGAAAATGTCTCCCACACTCACCACACTTAAAGGGCTTCACGCCACTATGGATGACTTGGTGCTTGACAAGGCTGGAGTTCCGGGTAAAGGATTTCCCACACTGCTGACACAAGAACCGCCTCTCCGTGTCTTTGAAACTCGGCTGCCTTACAACCAAATCCTGCTTACCTCCGCAGCTGCTTCCCTGCATCTCTCTTCCCTCACCTGGGGAGCTGCCTTGGCCTTTCTCCTCAGGAGGGTCACCCCTGCTGGAACTTGTCTGTGGACAACAGGCATTTTTCTGTCTGTGCTCAAGTGTTTCCTCCGACTGCCCGGTTACCTGGCCCATGTTGCCAACCTGAAGATTGGCCCCTGGGAGTTCTTCTGGACAATTTTTCTCCTTTGAAATTGGCAGCTTGCTATTCATCCTGTCACCTGGAAAGACATAGAGAGCACCAAGTGTCACTACCTTCCTGGGTCTCAATTTAGGTTTGTTCTTTAACCCTCACCCTCACTCCAAGGCTGAGAAGAGCTGTCCAGATAAGGCCCCAATCAGAGCTGCTAACAAAATTCAATGCATAACACTTTCCAAAGCTGAGCTTCTGTCCCGTCTCCTCAGGAGACAAGGATTCCATCTCTCCTCATGCTGGACCCGCCTAGCCAGGCTGCCAGACTGTTAAGGGAGTGTCTTTCTTCTTTCCTTTTCTCACTTCCTTCCTCTCTCAGCCCTCCTACCACATGACTAGCCCCTCAATCCTGACTTTCAAGCTATCCCTGGAAGCCCCACTGCCACTCCCTTGCCCCTGAGGTCAGAGTTCTTTACATATACATACATATGTATATATATACAATTTTATTTATTTATTTTTGGCTCCTCTGGGTCTTTGCTGCTGCATGGGCTTTTTTCTAGTTGCAACCCCATGGACTGTAACCCACCAGGCTCCTCTGTCCATAGAATCCTCTAGGCAATAATACTGGAGTGGGTTGCCATTCCCTTCTCCAGGGGATCTTCCTGACCCAGGGATCGAACCCAGGTCTCCTGCATTGCAAGCAGATTCTTTACTGTCTGAGCCACTAGGAAGCCTATACATATATTACATATATATATATATATATATATATATATATATGTATATATATGATTTTATTTATTTTTGGCTGTACTGGGTCTCTGTTGCAGCATGGGCTTTTCTCTATTTGCAGAGAGTGGGAACTACTCTCCAGCTGTGGTGCACGGGCTTCTCACTGAAGTGGCTTCTCTTCAGTAGTTGCAGCATGTGGCCTCAGTAGTTGCAGCTCCTGGCCTCTAGAGCACAGGCTCAGTAGTTGTGGTGCATGGACTCAGTTGCTCTGCAGTATGCGGGTTCTTTCCATCCCAGGGATTGAACCCGTGTGTCCTGCATTGGCAGGCACATTCTTTACCACTGAGCCACCAGGGAAGCCCTGCAGAAGGAGATCGAGCTCAGGGGTCTTAAAGAAAAACTTCAAATACACGTCACTTTCACTTGTAAACAGACTTGCTCTCAGAGAAAGAGAAAGACAAAGCTGGTGGAATGCATGATGGAGGCTCCCCCGCTCCAATGCTGGGAGAGAGGGTGCTTTCTGAGAGCACAGGCTGAGAGCTGTGGACTGGGGGTGAGCAAAGAGAGTAGCAGGCAAAGGGCATGGCCCATACCCAGCCCAAAGATGGGCCCCAGCTGGGCCGTTGGGGGAAGAGTGGGTGTCACAGCCTGTTTGAGCCCTGAGAAAGGGCAAGGGGACAGGGTCCCTCGAACAATTTAAATTGCCCCAAATTTACTTATCACCCACAATGAGCTGTCAGTTAACAATGTGCTGTGCTTAGTCGCTTAGTTGTGTCCCCCTCTCTGTGACCCCCATGGACTGTAGCCTGCCAGGCTCCTCCATCCATGGGGACTCTCCACACAAGAATACTGGAGTGAGTTGCCATGCCCTCCTCCAGGGGATCTTCCCAACCTAGGGATTGAACCCGGGTCTTCCGCATTGCTGGCAGATTCTTTACGGTCTGAGCCACCAGGGAAGCAGAAGTAGTAGAATGATGGGGGAAAAATATCTTAACACATGACAAAAGAATTCAACTTGAAATGTCCTTGCACCAATTAAAGGAGTACATTTTTATTTTAAAGAAACACCATCAACTGTCAGTGACTAGAGCAAAATTAATACTAAATCACTTGCAAGTAGCTATGAAACTAACCTCCAAGTTGGGACAAAAAGCTTATAACAAACCAATAATTCTTCCCCAAATTGGCAAAGCCAGATGAATACAAAATCATTTCTTAGAAAGCACCTAAGAGTTGCCCAAGCAGTGAGAACAAGAGGGACTAAAGTTCAGGAGATAACCATGGATAATTAATTTAATGTTCTTTTCTTGGACAACTCAAGGCACAGGGAACAGGCTGAGAAATACAGTTTGTCCTGAGCAGAAGTTTAAAGCAGTCTGAGAAGGCTGTAGTAACAAAATCAGAGACATGAGACATCTTAAGCATATGGTTATCTTTTCCTCTCATGGTGTATATGAACTTCTGAAGCTAAAAAGGCCCAAAAGCTAAACTGAAAGTCTGAAAAGCAGAGCTCAGGGAACTGATGATACAAAACTTAAGAGTTAAGGAACCTTTAAGGGAAGAAGTCTGGTGAACAAACTAGGTTTTCAGATGAAAGCCCAGAAATAATCAAAGGCAGCTGATACCTTACTAAAACAAAACCCAACCTGCATTCCATTCAGTACCTGCCTGAATTAAGGGGGCTAACTTCCACTTTATCAACCTAGTGAAGAAAGGGTGAAACTTTTCCAGGAGAAGATATAATCTTCAGGAGTATCTATAATTTTAAAGATTCTAAAATATGAATTAAATTAACATTTAATTGTAAATACTGCAGGATTATTTATATTTCTAGCATTTAACTAAAAATAACTACATTACCAAGAAATAGGACCATAAGAACAAACCTCAAAAAGAAGAAACACAACACAAAACAGAACCAAATAAGCAATCTACATATTTGAGTTAACAAACTAAGACATTAAAATATAATTAATATGTTAAAGAAAATAGTGAAAGAGATGGAAGAAATACATGAAAAGATGGCAATTTCCCTAGACAATATCTGTATCAGAAAAGAATCGAAAGGATACTCTTTAACTGAAACGTCTAAAGTGAGCTCAGTAAATGGTATTAATAGGAGATAAGGCTTCCCTCATAGCACAGTTGATAAAGAATCTGCCTGCAATGCAGACCAGGGTTCGATTTCTGGGTCGGGAAGATCCCCTGGAGAAGGGAATGGCAACCCACTCCAGTATTCTTGCCTGGAGAATCCCATGGACAGAGGAGCATGGCAGGCTACAGACCATGGGGTCACAAAGAGTCGGACATGACTTAGCAACTAAACCACCACCAACAGGAGAGTAACACAAAAGTCAGAATTTTGAATTGGATGACATGTCGATACAAAATACCATAAATAAAAGCCAAGACATTAAAAAACAAAAAAGTGGAAAATATAGAAAAGACCAATAAGAGACATATGAAACACTATAACTGAAGATCTATGAAGAAAACAGATCTGAACAAATGTTTACAAGATTTTCTAAATATAAGAGGAAGGTATTAACCAACAGATTTAAGAAGCTCTAAGAATATCAAGCAAGAGAAATTAAAAAAAAGAAAAATTATACAAAGGCACAACATAGTTCCACTGATGAAAACCAAAGAAAAAGAGAAAACTTTACAACCAGCATGGGGGAGAAAGAGTAAGGAGAAGACATAGTACCTTCAAAGGAGCAGTAAGAAGAGTTAGAACTAGAGCTAACTTCAAGGAAAAAAATGGCAGAAATTGGAAAAATAGGATAAAAATCTTAGGCACCACAATTACCATTTGCGTGAGTTATTTTACGACAGGAGGTCCTGGTAAGGAACACATAACCAACAAGCCACCACCAACCAGAAGAGTTCGGAAAAGGCCAAAAGGAGATGTCACATGTCCCAGGATCCTCTTTGCAGGAATCCATTTTGGCTAAGCAATGCATGTGCCACCAGGAAGGGCCCTGAGTCAGAATGACTTGCCAAAGATAACCCAGAAGCTAATCCCACCCATAAAACCCGAGACTGCAGGCCACGTGGCCGAGCAGTTCTCCTGGGTTCCCTTACCCTACTGTTCTCTGCCTGGGTGTCCCTTCTCAGTAAAATCTCTTGTAAAGTCTCAGTAAAGTCTCAGGATGTGTGCCTCCTTGGACAATTCATTTCCGAGTGTCAGACAAGAGCCCACTCTTGGGCTCTGGAAGGGGTCCCCCTTCCTGCAAAACCATGAGGTGAAATGCTGAGGGCTGCTGGCCACATGATGTCATAATGTCTTCCCTATTTACTGCTGGTAACAAGAGATGAAGTGAACCTAAGGGTGGGACAGAGCTGGGATGTCCCCCAGAGGTGGGATGTCCATTCCCTTGGTGGAAGTGCTCAGTAGGGCTCCTGCCAAAGCTTGACCTGATTCTATGCTGCCTTGTGACTCAGCCTCTGGTTTACAGAGGACCTTGGGACAGAGGGATCGGTTAAAGGCACCAAAATGGAGCAGCCAGCACTGATCCAGAAGGTGGGCTGTTTCCTGGTTTCCTCTGCAAATCAGTGTCACAGGGGAAAGAGGAGGCTGGGGAGGGAGATTGTTCTGGATGAAAAAAGAGTTAAGTGGCCAACAGCCAAGTGCAGTGGAAGTCCCTGATGACATGCTAGCATGAACAAAAGAGGAATCAAAGTGGGAGTGGAGGGTGAGGGTGGGGTGACTGCTGCCCACATGGTGAGTGAATCGTGGCCCCCGGGTCAGGGAAGAAAATGTCTTTCTCAAGAGATGCACAGTGAACCATTTGGGGAGAACAGGGCTTGTGAAGTGACTTTCAAGTATTTTAATGAAAACAAAAGAAAGAGAGATGGAAAGAGGGGGAGGGAGGAAGAGAGAGTGAGGGAGGGAAACAAGCACATAAGGCAAGCTGGAGGCCACTGCTAACCCTGGGAGGTGGGTACTGGGCTTGGTTAGACCACTCTACTTGTCCATTTGCTTGACAATGTTCAAAGTTAAAAGGGAAAACAGTCTGGTAGTTCCTTAGTAAGTAAACATAGTTATCATCAGGCCCAGTAGTTCCACTCCTGAGTATATGCTCAAAAGAAATGAAAACATGTTTTCACAAAAACTTGTCCACTTAAAAAAAAAAAAAAGAGAAAGAAACCTGTCCACCAAAAGAAAAAAAACTTGTCCACCCATGTGAATTAAGTGCAGAACAACTCATAATCTCCAAAAGGTGGAAACAACCCAAGTGTCTATCAACAGAAGAGTGGAAAACCAACCATGATCTAGACAAAGATGGAACATTATTTGGCCGCAAAGGGGAATGAAATACTGACCCATGCTACCATGTGGGTGAACCTGGTGTCATGATGCTAAGTGAAAAAACCAGACACAGACACAAAAGGCCACATTCTGCATGATCAACCCTGAATATTCACTGGAAGGACTGATGCTGAAGCCGAAGCTCCAATATTTTGGCCACCTGATGCAAAGAGCTGACTCACTGGGAAAGACTCTGATGCTGGGAAAGATTGACGGCAAGTGGAGAAGCGGGCGACAGATGGTTGGATGGTATCACCGACTCAATGGACATGAGTTTGAGCACACTCCAGGAGATGGTAAAAGGCAGGGAAGCCTGGTGTGCTGCAGTTGATGGGGTCGCAAAGAGTCGGACACGACTGAGCAACTAAACAACAACAACTACTGGGTGATTCTATTTATATGATGCAAGATAAGATTTCACAAGAGCTTTCTCGATCGAGCTTTGAGATTATGACTAAAAACTCTTTTCCTCCAATTAAAATAAATAAATTAAATTTAAAAATATTTAAAATAAATATTGCGGGGAAAAAAAAAAAAAAGAAAAACTCTTTTCCTTTCACCTTCTCAGGCAGTTTGCTAAGCTCCCACCCCACTGACTTCCCATATCAGGGCCCCTCTCTCCTGGGCCACTAAACCCATGGCCCAAATCCCACTTACTGAGGTCTCACACTCTGGGGCCAGGTACCAGACAGCTAGGATAGTCCCTGTGTCCTGGAGCCTGAGAAACCATTCAAACTAGCCACCGCCTAGGGACCCTGTGGACACTAGCTACCATTATCAGGTGCGCCTTCCCGCAGCACTCACCCCTTCTTCTGCATGTCATCTCTCCAGAGTGTCACTGTTCTGTAGCTCACTATAAAAAAAATCTTTAAATCTTATAAAACATATGACATATCCAGAGAGTCATAGGTAGATCCAGGGAGTCAGAGAGCCAGGGGCTTGGATTGGGTGGGGTGGGGTGACTGCTTCTTTTCAGGGTGATCAAAGTGTTTGGAAGTTGCTACTGGTGACAGTTGCACAGTGTTGCCAATATACTTAATGTCACTGTCAAGGGATTCTCTTTTACCATGTTCACTGGGAAACCACCATCATTCACTAAGAGGCCTGCACAAGCTGAAGGGGCGTGTGTGTGTGTGTGGAATACTGATATTAGCAAGGGTTTTCAGACTATTGCCAAATTGTTTTCAAACACATCACAACCTTATTTTTTTCTCTATCATGACTGTACTGCCAGGTCACCATCCATTTTGAAAAACACAGAAAAACTTAAAGGAAGAGGTGTTTTCTCTAACCCTATATCCCAAGTTGTGCTGCAAGCCCTCAAGAGAGAAGACACTTGAACTGTGACTACCCAAGAGAAACACGTCATGGACAGTTCACTGGTGGACAGAGACCGATGCTCAAGTTCAGTATCACAAGGCGCATCAGAGGTGCCAGCCAGCAAGCTGGTTACACACAGCAGCGTCTATCCTTGGGACCTAGCACCCCACTGGCAGCATAGTTTCAAATCCTAGGAAGAAACATGACAAGCCCTGTGCTCACAGACCCTGTGTGTGTGTGTGTGTGTGTGTGTGTTAGTTTCTCAGTCGTGTCCGACTCTGCCACCCCATGAGCTATAGCCTGCCAGGCTCCTCTATCCATGGAATTCTCCAGGCAAGAACACTGGAGTGGATTGCCACTCCCTTCTCCAGAGGATCTTCCTGACCCAGGGATCAAACCAGGGTCTCCTGCATCGCAGGCAGATTCTTTACCGTTTGAACTACAGGAAAAGTCCTTTTCACAGACCCTAATGCCCTAAAAGCCCCGGGTAGGAACAGTGTGACCTTCTCAAGCAGGAATGGAAGAAAAGATATGGAAGGAGCTTGTAGAACTGGAGGGTGGCTTCTCCCGAGACACTTTGGCCTCTCCAGAGTAGGGGAGAAGCTGAAGGATGATTCTAGGCCCCGGGGCTCGGGTTTCCCAGAGATAGGACACCAGGTATGCAGGTGAGGGCCTCTCAGATAGCAGCACTTGGGGCAAGGAGCTGGGAAGGTCCCAAGAGTCTGGGGAACCCGGCAGCCCCTTCCAGGCTGGTCCACCCCACAGAGGGGAGGCAGACTCCCCGTCACTGGCTGAGCCTGGCTGGGGGCCGCGGGATGGAGACAGGTGGAAACGTGGGCACCAGAGGGAGAAGCAGAGGGCTTCAGTGCTGATGTCTTCTGAAGACCACGAGATGGGGCTATTTCCCCAGAAAAAGAAAACGGAAACAAACACCAGGGAAGGCATGCAGCAGTCCCACTGAGGGCGGGTCAGGGAATTGGGGCTTTGTCATCCACCGAGAGGAACGCACGGGGCCACAAGGGTTGGCTGCCTTCTGCCCTGCTGGAACTTCCTCTGGGCTTTAGTAATTCCAGACCCCAAATGCTCAGTGCCAGGCAGCCTTCCCGGAGATCGTGTCACCTGCCAGCCACCCAGGGGAAAGGCCTGAGGACCAGTCTGAGAACTGCTCGGGGCCAGCAAAGGCCTCTGGGAGCAACCTCGCAACCCGGGTCTCCAGGCTCTGCTCTTTGCGTGGGTGGGGGTGGGGAACAGAGAGATGCTACCTGTTCCCAGCCCTTCATGGAGTGCCTATCTCACTCATGTGGAGAAGCTTCCGGACCTTGCCCTCTTCTGCTCCACACTAGCCCAGAGTGGCTCTTGCCTTTGCACTGGCTGTTGCCTCTGGCCCCAATGATCTTTCACCTCCGTTCAGTTTTTCCAAAAGGTTGCCTTCTAACCACACTGCTTAAACCCGCACCTGACCTCTCTTCTCTATTTCTGCCTCGCAGCACTTAGCACTGGTTAACATACTCTGTGATTCTTTTCTGTTTGCTTATTTTTAAAATTAACTCATTTAATTGGAGGCTAATTACTTTGCAATGCTGTAGTGGTTTTGGCCATACATTGACTCTGTGGTTCTTAATTCCAAACGTCGACTCTTTCTTGCCCATTTCTTGCCACTAGAATCGGATCCCTCCCCCCCACCCAGTCCACAGCAGGGATTTGCGGGTTTTGTTCCCCAAGGCTGGATCTGCAGTGCCCGCTGCAGCCTGGCCCCCGGGAGTGCTTGGCTGTTGTCTGGGGGCCGGAGGGCTGGCACTGCTACCTCTGTCCAGAGCCCGGCATGCTTTGCCGCTCGGCCCCTGGCTTCCTCTTCTCACACCTTCTCGGCGTGTGCTTGGCCCCGCTAACATCCCTCACCACCCAGGAACACAACGCCCCACCCACCGAGAACCAAAGGGGGCCGGTCCAGGGACCTCAGGGGCTCACGTTCGCGGACAGTTGGCTGGGGTGTCCCTGGGCGGGAGTGCCGCGACCTGACGCAGAGGGGCAAAATCCAAACTTACTCGGTCGCGACGCTCTCCGAGCAGCCCTAGAGTCAGCCGCGAACCGCAGTCGGAGGAGAGAAACCGAGAGGAAAGGGGAGGGAAGCCCCGAGGGCTTTTTCGGCAGCTCTCCGCGCTCGCCACCTCCCAGGGAGTCCCTAACCACCTGCTGAGACCTGACTCGCGGGCTTCTGAGCCGTCCTTCCGTTCCTCCCCGCACCGCGCCCCCGTCCCTGCCTCGGAGAAAGTTCGAGGCCAAGGCCACCACCTCTGAGCAGCCCTCCAGGGCACCACCCTCAGGGGGCGACGGGGCTTGACTTTACCCTTGGGTGCCATGCAGGAGGCGCGTCCTGCACAGTAGTCCGTCTGTTCAGCTCCAACTTGCTGGGGCCGGGGCACTAGCAGGGCTGGGGCGGCTCGGCGTGGGATGGGGCGTGGTGGGGGGCAAGGAGCATGCGCAGCACAGCAGGAGGGAGGCCCGGCCCCGCATCCACCCTCGGCGCGCCCCGCGGGGGGTCTGTTTTGGCTCCCTGTGTCCCCCGGGGCACTTCCGCTTTCAGTCTGGGCTGCTTAGAGAACTTGGGGGTCGCAGTCAGTCCAAGACCATCCCCCAGGGGGCAGGGGAGGGGCAGTGTTAGCCGCGCACCTCCCATGTCTCAAGACTGCAGGGCTTTACTTTTCGTCTGTCTGTCCATCCGTCCATTCATCTAGGGCTCACAGAATCCCTGGGGGGGCAGTCAGCATCAAGTGGCTCAGACACAGCACCTCAGTATAGGGCCAGCCCATTTGAGGCAGAAGGGTGAAGCTAAGAAAGTGGGGGGCAGTGAGAGGGGATTTGGGGAGACCAGTGGACAGACAGACGGAGGAGTAGTGAAGAGCTACTGCGTGCTTTGGTCTTCCCTTGGGTCCCCCCAGGGCCTTGGAATCTGCATTTTCCCGCAGGACTGGGGTTGGAATCCAGGGCTGAATGCACATGACTGCCCTTGGGCATGATGAGTTCCTCCCAAAGTTAAGAATAGGAAAAAGGCTGTGGAAGAAAATCCACAACAAAAAGCACCAGGACTGCCTGTTCTGTTTCTCCCGGCCCTGGTCATTGGGAATTAAGCATGAGGTGGGGACCCTTCCTTCCACAAGCAGAGCACAGGACTGCACAGAGAAGCCCTCCCCATGCTTTTGCTCCCAGGACAGCAGCTGCCTGACCCTGGGTTTAGGAGGAAAGCTGGGACCCCTGACTTGGGTGCTTCTGGCCTCAGGGAGCAGGGTTCTCAGGAGGCCAAATGCAGCATAGCTTCAGGGCCCCATCCCTGGATCAGAGGCAGGGAGATCCCCTGTGGCCCCTGGTTGCAGGTTCTGATGCCAATTCTTGTCTTCTCACCAGGAGTCTGGCTAGATAAGCCTGGACCTGGGCTTTAGAGGTATAATGGGGTGAACGGTAGCCCCTTAAAAGATATGTGCACGCCCTAACTTCCAGAATCTGTGAATGTGAGTTTTCCGGGAAATGGGTCTTGTGCAGATGTGATGAAATTAAGAATCCTCAACATGAGATCATTCTGGATGATTCAGTTCAGTTCAGTCGCTCAGTTGTGCCCGACTCTTTGCGACCCCATGAATTGCAGCACATCAGGCCTCCCCGTCCATCACCAACAACCAGAGTTCACTCAAACTCATGTCCATTGAGTCGGTGATGCCATCCAGCCATCTCATCCTCTGTCGTCCCCTTTTCCTCCTGCCCCCAATCCCTCCCAGCATCAGAGTCTTTTCCAACGAGTCAACTCTTCACATGAGGTGGCCAAAGTACTGGAGTTTCAGCTTTAGCACCATTCCTTCCAAAGAACACCAAGGACTGATCTCCTTTAGAATGGACTAGTTGGATCTCCTTGCAGTCCAAGGGACTCTCAAGAGTCTTCTCCAACACCACAGTTCAGAAGCATCCATTCTTCGGCGCTCAGCTTTCTCCACGTCCAACTCTCACATCCATACATGACTACTGGAAAAACAGTAGTAGCCTTGACTAGATGGACCTTTGTTGGCAAAGTAATGTCTCTGCTTTTGAATATGCTATCTAGGTTGGTCATAACTTTCCTTCCAAGGAGTAAGCGTCTTTTAATTTCATGGCTGCAATCACCATCTGCAGTGATTTTGGAGCCCAGAAAAATAAAGTCTGACACTGTTTCTACTGTTTCTCCATCTATTTGCCATGAAGTGATGGGACCAGATGCCATGATCTTCCTTTTCTGAATGTTGAGCTTTAAGCCAACTTTTTCACTCTCCACTTTCACTTTCATCAAGAGGCTTGTTAGTTCCTCTTCACTTTCTGCCATAAGGGAGGTGTCATCTGCATATCTGAGGTTATTGATATTTCTCCCGGCAATCTTGATTCCAGCCTGTGCTTCTTCCAGCCCAGCATTTCTCATGATGTACTCTGCATATAAGTTAAATAAGCAGGGTGACAATATACAGCCCTGATGGACTCCTTTTCCTATTTGGAACCAGTCTGTTGTTCCATGTCCAGTTCTAACAGGTGCTTCCTGACCTGCATATAGGTTTCTCAAGAGGCAGGTCAGGTGGTTTGGTGTTCACATCTCTTTCAAAATTTTCCACAGTTTATTGTGATCCACACAGTCAAAGGCTTTGGCGTAGTCAATAAAGCAGAAATAGATGTTTTTCTGGAACTCTCTTGCTTTTTCCATGATCCAGCAGATGTTGGCAATTTGATCTCTGGTTCCTTTGCCTTTTCTAAAACCAGCTTGAACATCTGGAAGTTCACATATTGCTGAAGCCTGGCTTGGAGAATTTTGAGCATTACTTTACTAGCGTGTGAGATAAGTGCAATTGTGCAGTAGTTTGAGCATTCTTTGGCATTGCCTTTCTTTGGGATTGGAATGAAAACTGACCTTTTCCGGTCCTGTGGCCACTACTGAGTTTTCCAAATTTGCTGGCATATTGAGTGCAGCACTTTCACAGCATCATCTTTCAGGATTTGAAATAGCTCAACTGGAATTCCATTACCTCCACTAGCTTTGTTTGTAGTGATGCTTCCTAAGGCCCACTTGACTTCACATTCCAGGATATCTGGCTCTAGGTGAGTGATCACACCATCGTGATTATCTTGGTCGTGAGGATCTTTTTTGTACAGTTCTTCTGTGTGTTCTTGCCACCTCTTCTTAATATCTTCTGCTTCTGTTAGGTCCATACCATTTCTGTCCTTTATCGAGCCCATCTTTGCATGAAATCAGGTGAGCCCTAAATCCAATGACAAGTGTCCTTAAAGGGACAGAAGAGGAGAGAGAGACACACACAGAAGAGAAGCCACATGAAGGCAAACACAGAGACTGGAGGGACGTGACCACAAGCCAAGGGATGCCTGGAGCCCCACAAAATGAAAGAGGCAAGGAACCTGGAGCCTTTTGAGGGAGCACGGCCCTACTGGCACCTTGATTTGGGGCTTCTGGCCTCAAGAGCCAGGAGAATAAATTCCTCTTGTTTTAAGCCACCTGATTTGTGGTTATTTATTGCTGCATCTGTAGGAAATTCATCCACTAGGGAATGGATTGAGGCAGTTGACACAAGGGGCTGGACGTTTGTATCCCAAATTAGCAACTAGTAATGCGATGTGTGCTAAGTGCAACCTTGGGGAAGGCAGCTTTTGTGGTTTTGGGCAATTCTTAGAGAGCCTTGGCATCCAACCTTCACAGAAGGAGGGAGTGAAAGCCTGAGGTGGGGTGGGAGCCTGTTGGAGTGCACCCCACATCCGCCACACTGTGGAATGGCTGAGTGTCCTCAGTATGTATCAGGAGATTCATTTCCTTCTAGAAGTTTCCCAGTTTTTGTTTTTTTGAGGCTTTTTTATTTTTTTCTTACTCAAAAATGCTTCATTTTTTATTTAGAATTTTTTTGAAATAGAACATCTTGTATTATAGCAATTGTATTAAAAAAATCTTTCTGCAAAGAAAACTCAGGCCCACAAAGAGGTACTACAAGGAAGGAAAATTATGAGCCAATCTCTCTTATAAACACAAATGCAAAAATTCTAAATAAAATATTAGCAAATAGAATCCATAAACCATTTGAGATCATTTAAGTTTAGAGAAAGTAGGAAATCAATCAATAAAATCAGCCATATTAATAAAATAAAGGAGAAAGACTATGTGATCATTATTTTGCCAAATGCAAAAAACAAAAAAAGAGATTTTGATAGAATTTAATAACCATTCATTTTTTAAAAAAACTTTTCAGGGTGGGGAGCAATCCAACAATAGAAGAGACTTCCTTAATGTCCTATTTAGCTTTCTGACTCTGTTCTTGTGCTTTCAACACTTCCACAACAATCTTCTACTCAATAAGGAAAGTGTGCTTGATTCTGTCACGGACACATTTAGCATGCATGGACCCACCATAGGCTCGGCTGACATGTTTCTTCATTTTAGACAACTTCATGAGAACTTAGGTCTCACAGCACGAACGCCCCTAAGTCTGCCTGGGCACACACCACACGTGGATTTTGGTGCTTTCCCAACCTTCTTGGTATAAAGATAAACAATTCTATTACCAGGGGTTCGGGACAGCCTGGTTTTGTTAGAAGCTGTATTGTAGGCACCATCATGAATGCCTCTAGATGCCTTCTCCAGAAGGTCTCCCAGTTTTTTTTAATGAAGAATTTCAAACACATGCCCAGCCTAGAGAAAGTCATGTAACAGAAATCTGTGGATGCACCCGGCAGCTCCAGCAGCAATCCACCCAGGCCCGTCCTACTCTGTCTTTCCTCCATCCACCTCTCCTTATTGTGGCAGGAGTGAGGGTGGGGCGGGTGCAGGCAGAGACAGTGCCCTGAAGGCAGCAAGCCCTGATTCAGCTACTCTGCAGTGAGTCCCAGGGATCCTAGCGGGGAAGGGGCCTGGAAAAGTCCAGGGCGAAGCCAAGCCTCAGGAAGGAGGGAGGGCCCAAGCCAGTGGTGGGAGGTGGCCTGGGAGGTGTGTGGAGCCTTGAGTGGTGTCCTCCCAACTCCAGACACTAAGGGAGTGACAGACAAAGCCCAAACCTGATGGCAAGCCATTACATTTAGAATGCATAAACAACAAGGAGAAAAGGGAACCCTTACACTGTTGGTGGGAATGCAATCTAGTACAGCCCCTATGGAGAACAGTGTGGAGATTCCTTAAAAAACTGGAAATAGAATTGCCATACAACCCAGCAATCCCGCTGTTGGGCATACACACGGAGGAAACCAGAATTGAAAGAGACACGTGTACCCCAGTGTTCATTGCAGCACTGTTTACAATAGCCAGGCAGTGGAAGCAACCTAGGTGTCCATCAGCAGACGAATGGATAAGAAAGCTGTGGTACATATACACAATGGAATATTACTCAGATAGTAAAAAAAGTGCATGTGAATCAGTTCTAATGAGGTGGATGAAACTGGAGCCTATTATACAGAGTGAAGTAAGTCAGAAAGAAAAATACCAATACAGTATATTAATGCATATATACGGAGTTTAGAAAGATGGTAATGATAACCCTGTATGCAAGACAGCAAAAGAGACACAGATGTAAAGAACAGACTTTTGGACTCTGTGGGAGAAGGAGAGGGTGGGATGATTTGAGAGAATAGCATTGAAACACGTATATTACCATATGTGAAATAGATCGCCAGTCCAGGCTTGATGCATGAGACAGGGTGCTCAGGGCTGGTGCACTGGGATGACCCTGAGAGATGGGATGGAGAGGGAGGTGGGAGGGGGAGTTCAGAATTGGGGGGGTGCATGTACACCCATGGCTGATTCATGTGAATGTATGGCAAAATCCACCACAATATTGTAAAGTAATTAGCCTCCAATTAAAATAAATAAATTAATTTACAAAAACAAACAAACTGGATATATAACTGCTGTATGACCCAGCAATCCCACCGCTGGGCATACACACCGAGGAAACCAGAATTGAAAGGGACACGCGTACCCCAATGTTCATTGCAGCACTGTTTACAATAGCAGGGACATGGAAGCAACCTAGATGGCCATTGGCAGACGAATGGATAAGAGAGCTATGGTACATATACACAATGGAATGTTACTCAGCTATTAAAAAGAACACATTTGAATCAGTTCTGATGAGGTGGATGAAACTGGAGCCTATTATACAGAGTGAAGTAAGCCAGAAAGAAAAACACCAATACAGTATATTAATGCATATATATGGAATTTATGCAGTCCATGGGGTTGCAGAGTTGGACATGACTGAGTGACTGAACTGAACTGATGGAATTTAGAAAGACAGTAACGATGACCCTATACGCAAGACAGCAAAAGAGACACAGATATAAAAAACAGACTCTGTTCTTTTTGGACTCAGTGGGAGAAAGCAGGGGTGGGATGATTTGAGAGGATAGCATTGAAACATGTACATTACCATATGTGTTATGTGATATTACCATATGTGATATTACATATGTGATATTACCATATGTGATAAAGGAAATGGCAACCCACTCCAGTATTCTTGCCTAGGAAATCCCATGGACAAAGTCTGAGCCTGGTGGGGGACAGTCCACGGGGTAACAGAGTCAGACACAACTTAGCAACTGAGCACATACCATATGTGAAATAGATGACCAGTCCAAGTTTGATGCATAAAACAGGGCACTCAAAGCCAGTGCACTGGGACAATCCAGAAGGATGGGATGGGGAGGGAGGTAGGAGAGGGGTTCGGGATGGGGAACACATGTACACCCATGGCTAATTTATGTCGATGTATGGCAAAAATCACCAGAATATTGTAAAGTAATTAGCCTCCAATTAAAATACATAAATTAATTACAAAAAACCAAGGTCTTACTGTGGAGCACAGAGAACTATACTCAATATCCTGTGATAGATCATAATGGAAAAGAATATAAAAAAGAATGTATATAAGTGTATAACTGAGTCACTTTGCTGGACAGCAGAGATTGGCACAACATTGTAAATCAGCTATACTTCAATAAAAAATTAAAAGGAAAGTGGAAAAAAAAAGAATGAAGGTGAAATAAGTACCTTTTGAGACAGACGAAAGCTAAGAAAATTCACCAATAGATCTGTACTAAAAGAATGCTAAAGAATATCTTTCCACATGAAGAAATATGATAGTAGAGGGAAATCTTGGTATTTGGGTAGAGATGAGGAACACCAGAAATGGTAAATATGGGTGTAAACATTTAAACATGGACATGAATTTGAGCAAACTCCGGGAGATAGTGGAGGACAGAGGAGCCTGGCATGCTGCAAGCCATGGGGTCGCCAAGAGTCGGAAACGACTTAGTGACTAAACAGCAACAACAGGCATTTAAACATTAAAAAATACTTGTTTGCTCTTAATTTCTTTATTATACATATGGCTATTAAAAGTTGTAATAGCAAGTATATTGTAAGCTTTACAATCCATGTAGATATAATATATATGGTAACTATATCATAAAAGATGGGGTAGAGCAGGAATGAGGGCTCAGGATGAAGGGGACACCTATGGCCGATTCATATTTATGCATGGCAGAAAACATCACAATATTGTAAATTATATTGTAGAAATGTCCGTACATTTATGTGAAGTGGTACAATGTTAACCACAATCAGGCAGTGAAAAATTAAAGATATCCAATAAGTCCCCTACAGAAGAGCATTCAAGTGGGGAACTCTCAAAGATGTGAATGTATATTCACATGTTCAATCATGTAAGTTAGCTCACCTTTCTGGTGTAAATTGTCATGTGTGAGCACCCTCTACAAGTGGATGTACTTTAGTGTACTTTACTGTACAGTACTATATGGAGTACAGTATCTGTATTTCAAGCCCAGGATGCCCAGACTCAATCATAAAAGCAGTGGCAATGTAGCCAGTACTGAGAAGAAGTCCCAAGCGATAACAATGGAAACAAAAGTGAAAATAATGGAGAGAGGGAGCAAGGTGAAAGGTGGTAGATGTCACTTGTTCTTATAACATGACTCATTCAACCACTGGATGATTCTAAAGCATTAGGACAAAATCACAGAACATGCGAAGTTGGCTGTGTCAATGATGTGAACAATAATATGGCAGAAGTGTGAAAAAGTGATGGAGGAGCTAGAGAAAGAGAAATGTCTCAGAGTGTGAATGCAAGATCAGCATCAGTGTTAAGTCCACTCAGTTTAATGCTGATTCAAGAGAAAGGTGACAGCCTGGAGGGATAGGGGGAGGGACGTGGGAGCAGATTTCAGAATGGAGGGGACACATGTATACCTATGGCCAATTCATATTTATGCATGGCAAAAATCATCATAACACTGCAAAGTAATTATCTTCCAATTAAAATAAATAAATAAAAAGAGAGAAAGCTAAAAGCCTTTATGAAATTATTACCTCAGGCAGGAAAAAAGGGAACATAGGGACAAAAATAGATGGAAAGACAGTGCTATGTATTGAATGTTTGTAAACGCCCCGCCAATTCACCTATTAAATTCTAACCCCCAAAGCAATGAGATTTGGAAGTGGGGCCTTGGGAAGTGATTAGCCCACGAGGGTGGAACCCTAACGAAAGAGATTAGTGACTTTATAAAAGGGACACCAGAGAGTTCCCTCATCCTCTTTCTGCCATGAGAGAAGATGGCTAGTTGATAAAACTAGACAAAAACCAGTAATATACAGAACAGCATTATGAAATTATCAGTCACAGTATAAGATGAACTATAACAGGCTTCCTAGGTGGCACTAGTGGTAAAGAACCTGCCTGCCAATGCAGGAGACTAAGAGGTGCAGGTTCGATCCCTGGGTCGGGAAGATTTGCAGTATTCTTGCCTGGAGAATCCCCACAGACACAGGAGCCTGGTGGGCTATAGTCCATAGGGTTGCAAAGAGCCAGACACGACTGAAGCAACTTAGCACGCACTTAAAGAGAAATTAACCAATTTGCCAGCGATGGGTTTTCCATCTGCAAGTTTACTTTTGCAACTCAGCTGCCTTGCAGGGAGACCTTTTGATTGGTGGAAAGCAAATGAAGTGACATGAAAGTCACTCAGTCGTGTCCTTCTCCAGGGGATCTTCCCAGCCCAGGGATCGAACCCAGGTCTCCCGCATTGCGGGCAGTTTTTTACCATCTGCGCCATCAGGGAAGCCATCTTTGCTTCCCGGGGGGCCAGGCCTTGGAACATCAAGTCCTTAGTGCTCACCGCTTGTTGATACAGTAGCAAAGAGCCTCCTCTCGTGCGTTTCTCGTCCAATCATTTTCCTTGTAAACAGCTGCCTAGGCCTTTCCCCCTCATCTTCCTCGGGCTTCCGGGAGCACGGAGGAAACCCAGGTGGCATTCGCACAGAGGGCTCGGAATAGTGTGCTGCACGGTTCCTGGCTGCGCTGCTGAGCCGAGTTCTTCAGACCCTTCTGAGTGGGATTCGAGAGTCAGACAAAGTAAGTAGACAGGCGGGGACTTTGCTGGGGTCTGGACTCCGCAGTTACCAGGGGTCCCGGCTGGGGGTCCCTTAGCTGTCCCAGCAAGGAGTGGAGGTGGGGGGAGGGCCAACACATACTAGATTGGGAATCCGGGTGAGGCCACAGACAGCGGCAGGCTTCAGAGGGGCTGAGGGAAGGGTTTCCTCAGTGTAGGGGTTCTGAGGGGAGGACCGCTGGCTGCCAGGGTGGCTGGTGGGGGGGGCGTTATGGTTTGGGGGTGCAGAGGGGGTGGCTAATGGTTAAACTTGTGGGGGTCTCAGAAGGAAGGGCTTCCTGCTGAGCGGGTGAGGCCTACTTTGGGGGCCAGAAGAGAGTATTACTGGCTGAGGGAGTGGGGAGGACGTGAGAGGGGGTCCCCCATGCTGAGACATGAAGGGAACATGAGGAAAGGGCTAATGTCTGCCCTCTGTGGTGGAAAGAAGGGGCTGAGGGGAGGGGGTGGATGGGGTGGACTCGTGGATGCGGTTTGGAAACCGTTAGGGGAGGTACCAGCTCTGCGGGGGGCGGGGCGGGGGGAGAGGACGTTGGTGGCCGCAAGGGAGCTCTGGCTCCCTTCTGGGGTGGGGGGAGGGAAGAGGGGGAGTCTCTACATGGGTGAGATAGTGTGAAATAGTGCTTGTGGGAGGACTCTCCGGTGTGGGGAGGTGAGAGGGGAAGTCTGATCTCTAAACATGTGGTGGCGCCCTGCTTCCAGGGCCTAGAGGAGAGCACCGCCAAGTGGCAGGGTAGGGGAGTGTAGTTGAAGGGGGCGAGGAGGAGCCGCCTGGCCATGTGCAGTGAATGAGGCTGAGACTGGCGGCGCTGGAGCTGCTGTGATCTGGTGGAGGCTGTTTGCTGTTGCAAATGGATTTGTGGGGGTTCTGGGGGGTGCTCTGGCGCACTGTATTAGGAACGGAGAGGTTCCAGGTCGCCAGAATTGCAGTGGTGGGAGGGGCGGGGCCCTGGTCTCCACACAAAATACAGGTTCTTCACGAGGGTGCTTTGTACATTCACCGGGATACACCACACCTAAATTTAAAAGTATTGCAATTTTACATGATAAGTTCTCTTACCACAGGGGAATTTTATTTGATGTTAATAATGATAATATATCTTTAAATACTGGTAAATCCTTGGATTGAAGGAAAAAAATCACAAAGGGACTTAGAAAATATTTCAAACTGAATAATGAAAAAACACAACTTACCCAAATTAGTGGGGGGCAGCTAAAGAAGCAATAGGAGGATAATGTATTGCTCTAAATGCTTATGTTAGAAAAGAATGAGGACATAAAATCAGTGACCTAACAGTCCCTATAGAGATGCTAAAAGAAGAAGAGCGAAAGAAGCATAAAATGAGTTGACTGAAGTAATAATTGGGCTAAGAAAGGAAGTTGGTGATAGAAAGCAAATTATGGACACGATAAACCAAGCCATATGTTTGTTTTTTTTTTTTTTAAAAGGGCAACAAAACTGAGAAAGCCCTAGAAAGATGAATCAAGGAAAAATACAAAGAATGCTAAACACCAATATTAGGAATGAAAGAGGGCTAACACTACAGGCCAGATGTACAGTAAAAAGAGAATATAGGGCTATGATAGAAAAAATTACGCTAAAAAACTTGAAAAATTCCTTGGGAAAAAGGCAACTTCCTAAAACTGATGCCAGAAATGTAGAAAATGTTTTGTTTTGTAAATATATATTTATTGTTTTACAGAATTTTGTGGCTTGTTTTGTAAATACACTTAATTTATCAGAAAAGTTTCCTAAAACCAAACAAACAAAACAGGTTGGGGCAGTGCTCCAAGCTGCTGCTGTGAGGGGCAGTGGGGTGGGCTGTGTGGCCCAAACATTGTTCTCTCCCCTTTGCACACATAAGCCTATTCCCACAATTCAAAAGTCTGTGCACACCCCTTTAATCACTTTCTCCACCTTCAGGTCCTCAAAAATGGTGAAGCCACTGGCGCTGCTTCGAGACTGGTGCAGGTGGATGGGCGTGAATGAGGAGCGCTCTGTGCTCCTCCTGGGCATCCCAGATGACTGTGAAGACCAAGAATTCAGGGATGCCGTGCAGGCTGCCCTGGGCCCCCTGGGCAGATACCGAGTGCTGGGCAAAGTCTTCAGAAAGGATCTGGGGTCGAAGATTGCTTTGGTCGAGTTTGCTGAGTATTTAAGCCGAAGCTTGATCCCCCGGCAAATACCAGGCAAAGGGGGACCCTGGATTGTTGTCTGCCTGCCCCAGGCCCCTGATGCTGAATCACAAGATAGACCCAATTTCCCTGCACAGCCCCAGAGACGAGCAGTGGTTGGTAGGGTAGGTGAGGCAAGAGCCACAGGTGATGTAGGAGGAACAGGTGAGGTAGGAGCAGCAGGTGTGGAGGGAGCCGCAGGAGATGTTGGAGGAACAGGTGAGGTAGGAGCAGCAGGTGAGGAGGAAGCCACAGGTGATGTTGGAGGAACAGGTGAGGTAGGAGCAGCAGGTGAGGAGGGAGCTGCAGGAGATGTTGGAGGAACAGGTGAGGTAGGAGCAGCAGGTGAGGAGGGAGCTGCAGGTGATGTTGGAGGAACAGGTGAGGTGAGAGCAGCAGATGAGGAGGGAGCTGCAGGTGATGTTGGAAGAACAGGTGAGGTAGGAGCAGCAGGTGAGGAGGGAGCTGCAGGTGATGTTGGAGGAATAGGTGAGGTAGGAGCAGCAGGTGAGGAGGAAGCCACAGGTGATGTTGGAGGAACAGGTGAGGTAGCAGCAGGTGAGGAGGGAGCTGCAGGAGATGTTGGAGGAACAGGTGAGGTAGGAGCAGCAGGTGAGGAGGGAGCTGCAGGTGATGTTGGAGGAATAGGTGAGGTAGGAGCAGCAGGTGAGGAGGGAACCTCAAAGGAGGGAACCTCAAGTGAGAATGGACCCACAGGTGAGGAGGGAGCTGCAGGTGAGATAGGAGACGCAGGTGAGGAGAGAGCTGCAGGTGAGATAGACGCAGGTGAGGAAGGAGCTGCAGGTATGGAGGGAGCTGCAGGTGAGAATGGACCCACAGGTGAGGCGGGAGCCTCAAGTGAGAATGGGCCCGCCTGTGAGGAGGGAGCCACAGATGAGGAGGGAGCCGCAGGGGAGGCAGGAGCTGCAGGGCAGGCAGGAGCTGGCTTCGAGGGACGAGCTACCAGTGAGGCAGGTGGTACAGGTGAGGAAGGCACTGCAGATGAGGAAGGGGCTGCAGATGAGGCAGGTGGTATAGGTGAAGCAGACACTGCAGATGAGGCCGGGGTAGCCGGTGAGGCAGGAGCTGAGAGTGAGGCCAGAGCTGAAGATGAAGCAGGAACATCTGATGAGGAGGGAGCGGCAGGTGATACGGGAGTTGCAGGTGTGGCCGGATCTCTGAGCCTGGCAGGAGCAGCCGGGGAGGCAGGAGTTCCCATGGAGGCTGCAGCTGCAGGCATCGCCGGAGCCATGGATGAGCCACGGGCCCGGTCCCCTCAGTGGTGGCTGGCCTTGGAGCCCGTGCTAGAGAATATGGGCTACCTAGAGCTGAGAACCTTCTCCGGGATGGAAGAGCCGGACGAAGGGGAAGAGTCCTTTGAGAGCTGGCTGGATCATGCCAACGACATGCTGTACCTGTGGCGCCATGTGACCGAGATGGAGCGGAGGAGGCGGCTGGTGGAGAGCTTGGGGGGTCCGGCGCTGGATCTCCTGTGCAGCCTTCTGGAGGAAGATCCCAACCTGACAGCCCAGGATTGCCTGACAGCGCTGGTGGAGGCGTTCGGGAGCAAGGATCCCCGGGTGACCGCTCGGCTGAAGTTCATGATGTGTGCCCAGCGGCCCCAGGAGAGCCTCTTTGCCTTTGTGATGCGCCTAGAAGGCCTGCTGCAGTTGGCCCTGGGCAAGGGGGCTGTGCACCCAGCCATTGCAGATCAGCTGCGTGCCCGGCAGGTGCTCATGCGGGCCCGGCCCAACAACCTGATGCAGAACAAGCTGAAGAGGATGCGGATGGAGAGAAGACCCCCCAGCTTCGTGGCGATGCTGCAGCTCATCCGGGAGACGGAGACCTGGGAGACCGACCCAGCGATGGGTGAGCAGCTCCCAGTGGAGGAGGAGGCCCATGGGGTCCTCGGAGACCTGGCTGCTGCCCTAGGCCATGTGATCATCACTGAGGGCGCAGCTGCAGGTGGAAGTGAGGCCTCCCCAGCCAGTGGAGATACCTCTGCCCAGGTTGCCTTTTCCAAGGAAGGTGGTGTCGAGGCCCTCCCAACGCGTGAAGAGGCCAGTAAGGCAGTTGGCAGCAGCGCCGAGGTTGCCCAGGCTGCTCCTGAAGCCCGTGGTGCTGCCAGGGCAGCCTCTGCCCCTGGGGAGACCACTCAGGAAGATGGAAGGGCTCCCAGCCCCCTGGGCCTAGGTCAAGCAGCACCCTCAGAGGCCCCTTGGAGTCCCCCTACTGCCTGGGTGGGTGGGGCTTCCCCGGTGGTTCCAGGAAGTCCTGGCTGGGAGCCAGAGGGTCTCCCCCAGGTAGGAGACCAGGAGGCTGAGGAGCCCCCGAAGAAGGGGCTCAAGCCCATCCCAGAGGAGCCCGAAGATGAGGAAGGGGCTGTGGAGATGAGCCCCCTGGGGTTCTCCTCTGGTCAATAGGCTCAGCAGGTCCCAGGCCCCTGGCCTGGAAGCAGGGAGAGGCCAGGTCAGGCAGCCTCCTGGCCCCACATTAGGGGCCATGTCATGGTGCCTGGGCCTCCCCACCCACCCAAAAGGGGTCCCCTATTCAGCATCCCCTGGGACAGGCTGGTCCCTGTCCTGGGAAGTCCATATGTGTCACTGTAGGCCACCTAGTGACCCAGATCTCAAGGAACGCCTCCCTGGCCCAGCCTTTCTCCCCTCCCTGTCAAAACACATCCCTGAGCTGTCATCAACTCCCCTCCCAGCCCTCGCAGAGCCCCGAGGTGCCTGTGAACCCAGGCCGGGTGTCCCCACCTATACCTGGTCAGCCACCCTGAGCCCTGCCACATGCCCTGAGCTTCAGCACCAGCCAAGACATGGTCCTCAGCTCAGTGTGTGCTTCCCCATTGTGGATTCAGGCCAAGTTCTGCTTGGTCTCCTGGAGATGTGCATGTGTTCTTCTCTGAGCAGTTCCCCCCATCGTGGTGCAGAGACACCCCAGCCCACTCCGAGGAGCCGTTGGGAATGAGGGGACAGACGAGGGCTTGGCCGGTGACCACCCCAAGACCTCAGGAAGGAAGATCTGCATTGGGGCTTCGCAGCGTGGCTTCGGGAGGCCCCCCAGTACCTGTGCCCTGCTGGGCCATGCCATGCTTCCTTGGGACTTGGTGTTCTCGGCTTGGTGCAGCATGCCCTGCTGTGTGACTGTCCTGTGCCCGCCATAGGACATGTGGGCCTGAGTGGGAGGGGCTGCCCTGAGGGGACTGGGCATTGCCAGTGCCCACCATCCTGGCAAGACACTGCACGCGAAGCCCTCGGAAAGGGAGAGGGTAGGGGGAGGGTGGGGGAGGGCGGGCCGCTGTGTGGCGGAAGGGAGGGCACCCCGTTAGGGACTCTTGGAGGAGCGGGGGCGGGGGGGGCGGGACTGTGATCTCTAGTGGCCATCAGAAGTTCCCTGTGTTGTCATTCCCTGTCTTCAATGGTTTCAGTCTGTGTTGCGCTTCAATAAAATTTGCTGAATGTTTCAGCTGAGTCTCGTCTCTGCTCTGGACAATGGAGGGGAGGGGCTGCTGGGGTGGGGCCGGGGGTGGGGGGAGTGACAGTGGCCCAGTATCCCGAGTCAGCACTGCAGTGCGGTCCCAGCAGGGTGGGGGGTGGGGGCCAAAATAGCTTCCTGCTCAGCACCTATGGCAATGAGAGGGTAGGGTAGGTACTTTGAAGACCCAGACATGGTGAGGGTTTTTCTTCCATTTGATAGGTGTGAACCATAACATTTTGAGGTTATGTTTGTTCTCATTTTGGGATAGTTGTGTCTTTTGAACACAACTATAGTTGACAGAGACAGAATAGTCCTCTGTCTTTTGAAAATGGATGGCGGCGATCCTGGTTTTCTTTTTCACTGGGGGCAGGTGCCCCTGGCATCCAAGTGCCTGGGACCCAGGGCCGCTCAAGAGGTGGGATGCAGAGTGGGGCTCCAAAACAAGGAACTGGCATGTCTGGAGGTCTCTAGCCTCCTTGGTGAGAAAGCTAGTATTAGTCTGATAGAGTTTCGAAAAAAACCAAATGTATTTTAAGCTGAGGGATTGTAAAATGCGAAAACCTCACTGTGCAACAACAGTGACAGCACTTAGCAGTGGAAAATTGGGCCTGGACACTCATAGGGTTTCTGGGAGAGTGGGCGCAAACATACCCACACCACCTCCACCTGAAAACAAATTTGCTCTTGAAGAGAAGACAGGACCAGCCTACTGAGACCTGCAAGGGCGAAGGCCCAGTCATGTGATGGGGAGGGCCAGGGGTGCTCTCTGAAGGGGTAATGTTCAGGGATGGGGGAAACTGGCCTGACACTAAGGGCACTGGGAAGCTGTCGGACCCAGGGACCAAATCTGCATCTCGTGCCTCCTGCATTGGCAGGCAGATTCTTTACCACTAGTGCCACCTGGGAAGTGGTGGGAAGGAGGGGGCCAGAGGGGTGTCCTCGCCTGTCCAGCACTAAATCATGTGGCATGATTTAGAACCTTGTTCCTTTCTGCAAAGCCTCTGGGCCTGGATCTCCAGCTCTCTCTGAATGCCGATGGGACCCCAGGCATCCTTTGGCTAATTCCCTTTGTGCTCCCACTGGCCACAATGAGATGTGATGGCTAAAGTCTGTCAGTGATACGAAGGCCGCCCAGTGACACTTGCCGAAAGGATCCCAGACAGCAGGTGCCTGCCGAGTGGCCGGAGTTGGAAAGCTGGGGCTGATGCCCCAACGGCAAGTCTAGGGCAAACCAGGCAGAGGTACAAAGGGTGGGTCTTCACCTCTTGTCTCTTGGAACTGAAGTCTGAGGGGGAGCCAGGCTGATGGCAAGAGCAGAGCCCACAGTCTGTGGTCAGTGGCAGGGCACACAAGTGTGCATGTCCAACTGGTGCCTCCTGCTGCCTGGGAGGGCTGATTGCCAGTGGCGAGGAGCCTGTGAGCCCCTGGGGGAGGCCCTGGGATTTGGAATCTCCAGGCAATGCTTCAGTATGTGTGTGCATTTGTGTGGTGCATATGTGGGTATATGTGACTGTGTGGAATTTTTGTGAGTGTGTGTGATTGTGTAGTGTGAGTGTGTAGGGTTGATGTGAACATGTTTGAGCATGTGTGAGTGTGTGTGTGGCTACATATATGTGTGAGCGAGTGTGGGCATGGAAGGGCTTATTTCTCAGGCCACATCACCTTTGCTGACTGGAGCTTGAGACTTCCACTGGCTTCCATCTTCCCTGTGAGCTGGAGGAAGAAGATGTCAGCTGACTCCAGCCAACTGAGGGTGCCAAGCAGACTGGCTGTAGGGGGAGCCCCTGTCCCCAGTGTGCCACCGTCCCCATTCCCCAAAGCTTCGGGTACTTTACTCAAGTCTCAAATGGGGTGGCCAGAGACATCTCTACAGACCTTGACATCGCCTTTCACATTTCCCTCTCTGTCTCCCTCCGCCCTTCATTTGCCTTGCAGTCCAAGCCCACGTTGGCATAGCCCCTTCTGGCCCTGCCGGGACCTGGGGCAGCTGGTGGAGGCCTGCTGGGTGGCATGCCACTCCCTGACACACCCTTTCTAGTGGGAAGGGCCATGTCCACAGCTCTGCTGGCAAGGGGTGGCAGCTCACCGTGTGGACACCCTCCCTAAGCCCCGTGGAGATCCTGCTGGTGCCCCCTGCAGTCCCCTGGCCCATCTCGGTCCCAGTCCAGTCCCTGTGTGCAGAGGGGGAGACAGTATTCAGCCAATAGCCCCTGAGACTCAGCTATGAGTGGATGCTTGGGGGTGGGTGCAACTTGGTATCTGACCCTTGGGGGCACTGAAGAACTGGCCTTGAGCAGCTCCTCCACAGGGGCCTTGGTGTGGGGGCCTTAGTCTTGCTCTGTGGACACATCTCAGTAGCCACGCTGGGCTTTAAGGGACAAGTTCACCAGAGCAGGGCTCCAGGGACTCAGCCAGCAGCCAGGTCCCGCAGGGAGCCAACGACTTCCAGGTGAGCAGGAATCTGGGCTCAGGGTGGCGTGGAGGGACCTTGTGAA
This sequence comes from Bos indicus, assembly GCF_029378745.1. Lineage (NCBI taxonomy): Eukaryota > Metazoa > Chordata > Mammalia > Artiodactyla > Bovidae > Bos > Bos indicus. The sequence goes on along the minus strand of NC_091789.1, from coordinate 38,683,586 downwards.
CCTGTGTCCTGGTGGCCGTCTGGCAGGCCCCAAAGCCCTGGCTTTCAGAAGGCTTCAGGCTGGAGACCGTGTCCATCATCTTCATGTAAACTGCCAATCTTGACGTCTGGTGCATTCCTCCATCTTGGGCCGCCCGAGAATCTTGCCACAGCTGCAGGGCGACGCTTCTCCACTGGGTCCCCAAGAGGCTGGGCCCCAGCAGTTTCCCTGCAGTGATCCTCCCACTCAGTCCTGCCCTCTGGTGCCCATGGAGACAGGTGCCCTCAGGGCTGGGGAGGGGGGCCTTGGGGACCCGAGTGCACACATGTGCTTCTGAGGTAGAAGGCCAATGTTTGCAGGTTCGTATAGAGGAGCAGTGGAGAGGGGTGGAGGAAACAGTGAAAGTGAAAGGAAAGTGAAAGTCGCTCAGTTGTGTCCGACTCTTTGCGACCCCATGGACTGAATAGTCCATGAAATTCTCCAGGCCAGAATACTGGAGTGGGTAGCCGTTCCCTTCTCCAGGGGATCTTCCCAACCCAGGGATTGAACCCAGGTCTCCCGCATTGCAGGCAGATTCTTTACCAGCTGAGCCACAAGGGAAGCCCAAGAATACTGGAGTGGGTAGCCTGTCCCTTCTCCAGTGGATCTTCCCAACCCAGGAATTGAACCAGGGTCTCCTGCATTGCAGGCAGATTCTTTACCAACTGAGCTATGAGGGAAGCCCGGAGAAAACAGTGAGGCATCTATAATGGGGAGACAGCACTTGTCAAGTGTACCATGTCCCCTGGGCTGAACTGCAACTAGTTTTCCCAGAATGCCCTGCTCTTTAGGGTCCCAGGTCAGGGTTGACCACAGGCTTGCTGGCTCTTTGTTGCACCTTGCTCTGCTCTGTCTTCCTGGGCAACTTGCAGTCTGTCTTTGCCTTTCAGCAGTTACTTCTGGCTACTTTTTCTTTAACTTCTTTTTGGGTGGCTGAGAAAGTCTGCCACCTAATGCCCTGGGTCCAAGTTTAAGGAACTGCTCAGACTTGGAACTTCCTAAGAGTCTCAACTTGCTCATCAAAGGGCTAGAGCCCATTCTCCACATCCAGCTGTGTTTAGAGAGCTGACATCTCCTTCTGTGCTTGTCTTCAGCTCCCTCCTGGGGCCCCTGAGAGGCAGCCAGCTGAGGGCTGTCTCCTGGCCATGACACATCTCCCAGTGACCTAGTGTGATGTTAACAGACACATTGCATGTGATCTCACAAGTATGATGGCTGGCAGAGGGCAGGGCAGGCGGACAGTCGTCTCCACCCATATTCTTCCCCACAGAGAAGCTCTCAGCTTGGATAGGCGAGGCCTTTCCAGCCTGGGCTCCTCCCCAGTCCAGAGTCAGGGAGCTGGTGGAACCAGGTGCTTTGTGCTCCTGCCTGAGTCTTAGCTGCCTGTGGTAGATACGACCTAAGAAAGGAAATTCTTCCAAACATTGGGTTCCCACCCCTCCACCTAGTTTCACAGAAAAATGATAGGCTAGCCTGGCTTCAAAGAGAAGAACAGCTACATCCCCAGGCATTAAATTAGGAAGCTCTCCAGCCAAACACTGCTATGTCTGCACAGGTGTAGGGAGCAAACGGGGCCAGCAATGCCTTCTCAGAAGTGGAGGAGGAATCAGACTGCCCCAAAGTCCAGGGTCAATCTGGAAGGTCTTGTTAGATCAAGGAAAATTAAGGACACAGAGCACTGAAGCCATGGAATGTCACTATAGAGACCCAGGGAGATGATGTGGACATGTTGGCAAAAGCCAGGGCATTCACAGCCCAACATGAGTCCTATTCATAACATGGAAACAGCACCAATTACAAAAATAATAAGAGGAGGAAAGGAATGGGAGCAAATAGAAGAAAAGCACATCATAAAGGGAATCATTAATACCTGAAAAATATAGGGAGACTCTAGACAAAAACAGAAAACAACCCCCGCCAAAACTCAAAGAAGTTTCAGAAAACATGATTTCTCAAAATAAAATTTGAAGAAGAGATGTAGAGTTCAAAGAAGGGATGATTAGAAAGCAGAAGGAAATGAAAGAAAGGTAGCAGAGTTCAGAAAAGAATGGAAAGAAAAAATAAAAATATTGCTGAGATGAAAGCCACAGTGAGAGCAATTCAAGTCAGTGTGACCAAAGTGACCACATACATAGTGACGATGTGGGGACATAGCATTAAGGCTTGAAGAAGTCACACAATATAAAATGCGAGAGAGGAGAAGATTGCAGAGCAGACGATAGTCTGGGAGGCAGCAAAGGAGATGAAGTACATATATAATGGGTTTTCTAGAAAAGAGAACAATCAAGAGAAGAATATCTTCCTGGGAGAAGTCACGCTGGCCTTAGACATCTCGTAATCAATTCTCAATGCTGGATGCCAGTGGGGAAAGTTTTCTAAACTTTTGAGGAACAGGCAGTTTGCTCTGAGAATGCTCCATTTGTCCAACTTTTCCTTCAAGTCTAAAAGCAGAAAGTTGAAATTACCACTGAACAACAAAGGCTAGCCAACTAAAAGATAAACTGAAATCAAGACCTTGGAGATGGAAGGAACTATCCTGATCACTTAATCCATCTATATGCAGAACTAATATTCCATAATTGTGGAATTATGCATTAATCATTGTCCTACTATAGGACAGAATGCAAATTTTTGAAACCTTGACGATGGAGAAGTAATAATCTAACCAAAACCAGAAGTGGAGAACCGAGAGGGCAGGAGGAAGATGGTGAAATGATTTCTTCATCTGTTAGAGCCAAGAGTCATTGGATACTGTGTTGGAAGATACCATTAAACATAATCCTTCAAATATCTCAGAAAACTTAGCATTCTTCAGAATTTTACTCTTTAACTTTTGTGAGATCTTTTAGGAACTAATACTCCTTTGAAAGAAGCATTTAGTACAAGTTAAAGGGTCTTGCCATTTCTTTTTCTTTGCCCCCAGTCAAATTAGTGTAGAACAGGCACACCTCAGAGATGTCTCAGGTTTGGTTCTGGACTACAGCCATAAAGTGGATATCTCAGTAAAGCGAGGCCTCCTCAGTTATGTATTTGAGAAGTATTGATGGTACCTGTCCTGTGTGCAGTTGTCAGGTGATGGAGGATGGGACCTGGGCTGGGAGTCATTGTCAGGGAGAGTGGAGAGGGAGGGATGGCTGGACCGGGGGATCCAAGGAGGGGCTGAGAGAACAGGAATTCCTGACTGCCTGGAGAGGGGCGTGGGCTCCTGGTTGAGGAAGAAGAGGAGTCAAGGATGAGGGAGAGGTTTTCAGCCTGGGCACTGATGGGGGTTCGTGATCAGCACGTGTGTGTACCCAGGGGCGGGGGATGTGCTCCTAACCTGGGCTGTTCCTTGGTTGGGTTGGAAGAGGGGAAGGTGCTGGGGTGGAGGAGGCCATGCCCCCCATGGGCAGCCTCTGCTGGGTTCTCACTCAGTGTGCCCAGCTGGAAACTGCCTCCCCTGCCACACTGGCATCTGTTCCCACAGGTGGGTAGCAGCCCTCCTCCAAGGCTTCTTTCTAGGTCAAGGCAGCTTTCACAGCTGCCCTGGGAAGACATCTCTGAGACCATGTGCAGTTCAGCTACATCCATCTGCCCTGGGTGTGCTGGGTGTGCTGTGTGTGTGTATATGTGTGTGTGTGTGTGTGTGTGTGAGCTTCTCACAGGTGGAACCAGACACCCTCGATGGGAAGCAGTAATGTCCCAGAGCCTGGGGTGACCTTCCCAGCTCTGAAGCTCTGTCGAGTGATAGCAAATAGGCAGGAGGCCAAAAGCATTGAGGAACGTCACTCCCCTCTCCAGCAGCATCCCAGTCAGAGATGGGAGAGGGCGCTGCAAGCCCCTTCACTTGTATCCACAGCTGGAGAGGCTTCTAGTGGCTTGAAACTTCCTGGGGGGCAGAGGCAGGCTAGCTCTCCCCCTTTTCTGTCTGCCTCTGTGTTGCTCCCTGCCCCCTTCCCTCTCTCTGTGTCACATATAGAAACACGAGGACGAGAGGCCCCCTGAGGAAAGCTGAGACGCCCCTGGATACAAGGTAACCCTGTGTGGCTTCCAGTCAAAGTCCCAAATGATCTAGCCCTTCCTGTTCTTGGAACTGTGCTGTTTCCTAGACAACCAGTTTTGTGTAATCACGGTCAAGGCAACGTACATTTTTGCTCAGAATCAAGGTCACAGTATAATACCAATTCACCACGGCAACAGCAGACTACTCATCTGACACGGGAGATGGGATTTACGAGGAAAACCACATGCAGCCTGCTAGGGCTCTGCCTGCCGAGCTTCCTTGTCACCAGGACATGGTGATTCTGCATCATGAAATAGGCTTTAATCCCAGTGGAGTCTGGAACTCATGTCCTTAAGAGGCACAGAGTCCATCGTAAGTTTGACATAAGTAATTTGCCACACAGAGCCAGCCAGGCACATGGTGGTAGTGATTTAGTTGCTAAGTGGGGTCTGACTCTTGCACCTCCATGGACTGGAGCCCTCCAGGCTCCTCTGTCTGTGGGATTTTTCGGACCAGAATATGGAGCGGGTTGCCATTTTCTTCTCTGGGGGATCTTCCTGACCCAGGCATTGAACCCAGGTCTTCTGTATTGCAGATGGATTCTTTACTGACTGAGCCATCAGGGAAGCCCCCAGGCACATGGTGCCACTGATAAAGCCATGTGTCACAAGAGGACCATCCTACCTGACCTTCCTGTGGGAGCTTAGTTCAGTCTGCAAACACACACAAGCCATTCTGCCCTTTGTAAACAAGCTCTGTGTGCTCCAAGTCAGGCTCACTGTGGGAGCCAGGTGGCCACCTGCCACGGGTGGGTCTCAGATAGAACAGCTCTGATGAAAGGAGGTTGTGGAACAAAACCTTATAGCTTAAGATTTGATCATGTTTCTAATTTCTAGGCCCAAGGCCAAATGTCAGTTGCCTCCTACCTCCTGGGTGTCATCTCTGGCTTCCTGAAATCTGAATGGGGTAGCACGGCCCTCTCTGATTTGGTAAGCATGGGGCTGGGACTACCACGCAGTCAGTGGGTCTCAGCTCAGCTCCAGGGCCATAGGGCCTCATAAGCCCATGGGCTGTGGTCTTCAAGAAAGTGAACGCCACCTTGCACTATCTGGGTATGCCCCCTGTGCTACCCTTGGCCCCATGGAGGGGACTGGATGTTGGCCTCTGGGAGATAATGGTGGAAAGAGAATACGAGCAGCAAGGAGGGCCAGAAGACTGCCTGGTCACAGTCAGGGAGGGCTTGGCGACTGGAGTGTGTGTGTGCATGTGTGGTCCACATTGGGAGGGCTGGTAGAGGGGAGGGGGTGGACTTCACACCCTCTTACTGCTGCTCTTGATGTCAGAACTTGGGATGGCAGCTTCACATCCCTCCTGGTGTCTATCCCAAGGCAGTGCCATGTGTTTGAACTTGGGTAATGGGTTCCCACAGCAATGACATTTTTAAAAAATTAATTAATTTATTTTAATTGAAGGCTAATTACAATGTTGTAGTGGTTTTTGCCATACATTCACATGAATCAGCCATGAGTGTACATGTGTCCCCCATCTTGAACTCCCTTCCCACCTCCCTCCCCATCCCATGCCTCAGGGTCATCCCAGTGCACCAGCCCTGAGCACCCTGTCTCATGCATTGAGCCTGGACTGGTGATCTATTTCACATATGGTAATATACATGTTTCAGTGCTATTCTCTCAAATCATCCCACCCTTGCCTTCTCCCAACAGAGTCCAAAAGTCTGTTATTTACATCTGTATCTCTTTTGCTGTGTTGCATATAGGGTCATCATCTTTCTAAATTCCATATATATGCATTAATATTGTATTGGTGTTTTTCTTTCTGACTTACTTCACTCTGTATAATAGGCTCCAGTTTCATCCACCTCATTAGAACTGATTCAAATGCATTTTTTTTACTAGCTGAGTAATATTCCATTGTGTATATGTACCACAGCTTTCTTATCCATTCGTCTGCTGATGGACATCTTGGTTGCTTCCATGTCATAGCTATTGTAAACAGTGAGAAGCGACATTTTTAAAAAAGGCCACCAGGACAAAAGGAAACACAAAGTGTAATGCCAGGTCCTGGGTGGCTTCCCATCCATCATGATCAGTAAGAACACACAGGTAACCATGCTGGGTTAGTGAGTCTTCAAAAATATATGTTCCCTGCAGCCCTCAAATGTCATGGGGCCTCCCTTGGCCCTGATTCAAGTTAGGGTGCATGAGGGGGTGGCCATTTCTCTGGTATCTAATGCAGGACGTGTTTGTGAAGACGATGTGAAATGTAGAGGGTGGCGGGCCCCAAGCTGTAGCTCCAGGAAAGAAAGACTGTGAGACGGGCCTCCTCTGGGCTTCTGGGGCCAAGGGTTCTGCCTGATGCCTTGAACTGGTGCTCAGTCAGTAAGCAGAGCTCCAGGGGCAGAGGCTGGGAGGGTGGCCAGGGGCGACAAGATCTGTCCTTGATCAGCAGCTCTGCTGATGGAAAGATGTGTTCTAACTTAGGGATTCCCGTGACTCAGGACAGGGGTGCCCAGGAAGGGCTGGAGGCAACCTCTGGAGCCACGTGGTCAAGTGATCAAAGCCTGCCTGATGGGAAACACTCTCAACTCCACTGCTGTGGTTACCAACTTTCTGAAACTGACATTCCGCTCGGATCTCACAGTTCAAGGAAATGCCAAAAGCACTTTCTAGCAGATGCGACGCTGGGCATTTTTCCACCCCTCACCTCATTTCATCTTTACAACCCCTCCCTACACTTAGTCTGCCAGCACTCACCAAGGCTTGGCCTGCACCAGCCTGGGTTCTGGAGTACCTGAGAGCCCAGAGGATGGGCTCAGGGACCTGGACGCTCATGGAAGGTCCCATTCACATGCTGGAAAAGAATGGACAGGGCGGAGTGCTCCAAAGCGAACAGACAGGATAGAGATGAATAGGGCAGGGGCAGGGGGATTCAAGGAAGGTGCTCTGAGCAGGTGACCTTGAATCTGTCACCTGAAGGACCGGCAGCAAGGGGCAGGAAAGGGGGTTCCTTGGAAGTGGGACTCATGTGCCAAGGCCTTGTGTGGTACTTGTGACCCAAACTAAGGCTCCCTTCGCCATAACCGTTACATCATGACCCCACTTCCTTCCTGGAGAGATGCCCATTGCCCTTTCATGACAATGAGCTCTGTCAGACCAGGGAATACGTTGCCACCACCAAACACCCCAGCTCCTAGCCCTTGGCCTACACACAGTAGGTGCTGTTTTAGGTCACGCACATCCATGGAGCAACCACTCTGGCTGACCTGGGAACCCAGAGTTTGATAAGGGACAGTGAGAGCTACCTTTGGGCCCTACAATCTCCACCTGGACCCCCGAGGTCCATTTGGAAATCTTGGCTACAGCTGAAACCACCAGCCTCACCTGCCACTCTTGCTGGTTGGTGCTACAGTGCCAGGTCCCTGGGCCTCGCACCCCTACCCTGCACTGCCCTCCACACTCTCCCTCAGGTTCCTCCCCAGCCCCTCTGCCATGGCCTCCTCTAGCCCTCACCCTCCTCTCCTTCACCTCCTGCTTCAGCCGAGGTGTGCCTCCAGGGGCTGTCATCTTACACTCCTGTCCCCCCATCTTTTTTGCCCTTCAGAGTCACTCCATGTACCTGCATGCCTCCGCCTGTGTATACAGTCTGATCCTTCCAGTCAAATGCGTCTCAACTATCCCTGTTGTCTGCACCCCTCGCCCCCTTGGTTCTCTGCTCTTGTGGGCACACTCTGGGTCTGCCCACCCCTCCCCGCAACAGCCAAGTGCCCTCACTGGGCCCATACCTCCTCATTTTGTCCTCCCCACCACCCCCTCTTGTGACATTGATGGGAGAGAACACAAGCCCAGCCCCTTCCGGGCTCCTATTCTTCACTGCCTGGAAGACAGGGGCTGCCCCTGACCACCTCCTCAACACCCCTGCCTCCCATGTGGCTGCTGATCCATCCCATTTATTGAGCACTAACTGTGGGCCTGCTAGCTGCTGAGACACAGCTCCCTGCCCTCATGGATGTCAAAACCCAGACATGGGAAAGTCACCTCATAGTTAAATGGCCACTTACAAATGGAGACAAAGAGCTGTGTAGGAAAGTGCCAGGTTCCCTGAGTACAGAACAGCGTCCAAATATAGTCTAGGAGGAGAAGGGCAGAAAACTTGCCCCGAGAAAGTGACTTTTGTTCTACAATCTACAGGAAGAGAAGGAGCAGCGACCCTTCTCTTGAATGTTAGCCTGCTGCAGGCATGTGTTTCAGCTAGGTGCCACATCATGAGTGACAAGTGTATTAGTTAGCTATGGCTGTGTAACAAATTACCACAAACTCAGTGGCCTTCACCAATACCACCTACTTTTCAGCTCACAGCCCTATCAGTCAGAAGTTCTAGGAATGATGTAGCTGGGTTCTCAAGTTGCATTGGAGGTGCATAAAGAACATAAAATTACAACTACCAGGCTGCCTTCTACTCTGCAGTCTCATCAAAGCCATTGGCATGTTCAGCTCCTTGTGGCTATAGGAATGAGGTCCCTGTTCCCTCACTGGCTATCAGCTGGGAACTGCTCTCAGCTCGCCAAGGCCTCCTCCATCTCCAAAGCCAGCAGGAGAATTTCCTTCTTCTTGAATCCCTTTTGTGCTTTGAATCTTTAACTTCCTGATCTCTGGCTGCTGGGCCCAGATTTAAGGGGTTCATGGGATTAGGTCAGGTCTACTGGGGATAATTTCTCTTTCTTGAAGTCACCTGTGACCTAGAACATAACCCAGTGATGGGCATGGTGGCCCATCAACTTTGGAGGCTGGAGCATCGCACAGGGAGGATACCCCAGGGGATGGGACTTGGGGTTGGTCAGAGAAAATCAAAGCCTAACCCTAGTTGAAGCGGCAAAAGAACAGATGCTAATTAATCATCTACTACTGCAGTGGGGAAAAGAGCCCAGCATGAACTCAATGCAACTCCAATCCATACAGAGTGGACAGGGCATTTTAAGGAGAGGCTGATCCACATGAAACCTGCATGGGTTCTCTAACTGGTACTTCTCAAAGTTAGGCTCCTGCCCTCCCAAACAGGCTGGGAAATAAGACCCATCTTTAGGCACAGGCTGGAGAAAACTGCAAGTTCTTTGGCCAGCCTTGAGTTTTCTCAGGCAGGCACTTTAAGGAGGCTAGAGTCATCCCAGGGAGGCAGATTCAAGCTGTTCAAAACTATGTCAGTGTTTTGTTCAAGTCTTTCTCAGCCAAGATTGAGGCCTCATGCAGAAGAGGGCTCAGAGGAGGAATTCTGCCAACCTCAGTGAGCCATTTATGAGGGTTTCATTCCAAGTACCAGTGGGTGCTTGTCCACAAGTGGATCCAATGTTTGCAGGGCTTAAAGCTCATGCAATTTGGAGGGCTGTCGTCTTTAAGAAACGTGAAACATGAAAGTCGCTCAGTTGTGTCTGACTCTTTGTGACCCCATGGAATTCTCCACGCCAGAATACTGGATTGGGTAGCCTTTCCCTTGTCAAGGGGATCTTCTCAACCCAGGGATCAAACTCAGGTCTCCTGCATTGCAGGCGGATTCTTTACCAGCTGAGCTACAAGGGAAAGAACATAAAATTACAGCTACAATATTGCTAGCGCCCCTCTCAGGACTTGAGGAGGAGCCTGTGCCCAAGGAGTTTATACAGTCGGCTGGTGGGTGGGGGTGGGCATCAGAAAAACAAACTCAATTTCATTGGGTCAAAATCAAGGTGTCAGCGAGGCTGTGCTCCCTCTGGAGGCTCTAGGGGAGAATCCACTTCATGATCTTTTCCAGCCTCTGGAGAAACTCCTGCACTCCTCGGCTTGTGGTTCCTTCCATCGTCAATGCCAGCAGGAGAGCAGTTTCAACTCTCTCTCTGCTGCCATCACAGTGCCTTCTCACTTCTGTTGTTCAGATCCTTTTTATAAGGATGCAGAAGATTGCAGTTAAGGTGCACCCAGATCACCCAGAGTCTTCTCCCCATCTCAAGGTCCTGAGCTCAAGCATGTCTGCAAAGTGCTCCATCCACAGGCTCCAGGGGTTAGAATGTGGACATCTCCCAGGGGCCACCACAGGTTCACTGGCCTTGGCTACAAGGGTCTGAGCAGTTACAAGAGGTGCAGAAGCCTTGGGAGCACACTGGGGCAGAGCCTGCCCTCTCTGGAAAATTCTACAGTCTGCTGGGGATTTTCAGCGCAATCCAAAAGGAATGTAAGACGTGCGAAACTGGCCTAGAAGACTCAACTCCTGTAACAGCTGAGTCCCTTGTACCTAGAATTCCAATATGCTTATTCAGAAACTGAGAAGAACTGGAAAGGCCCTGGCCCAGCTGGGGGTCTAATGAGCTCAGAATCAGCCTACAGAGGGAAGGGTCACTGCAGTCACCTAAGAGGGACAAGTTGATGGATTGGTCAGTCCATTGAAGACCACCTGATGATTCAAACAGTTGGGGGGCCAGGGGCACACTCTGGTTTTCTGCTGTGGTTGCGCTTCCCACTTTCTTTGGGTTATTGAGCATGGAGCAAAGTCTACCTCATTGTGAAACTGAGACCCTTCTTTGGTCGCAGAGAGGCTCTGTGTTCACTTTGATTTTGTCTCTTCTGCCAGCCTTACCTTCTCTTGGTCTCACTGGCTCCATCCTCGAGTGTCCTCTTTCCCATTTCCTTCCCTTTTGCTCTGTCCTCTGAACAATGGGGACTGTCCCCTCTGGCTCTCCCAGCATCCAGGTTGGTCTCCTCCAAACCCTTCTCTGCCCAGCAGCAGAGGGATCCTTGGCACATGCCACTCGCATCTTGCCCTCAGCTGCTTAAAGCCACTGGGCGGCCTCCCTGCAGCCCTCATCATAGAGGCCCACACCAGCAGCAGAATCAGTCTCAGCTCTTCAATGTCCCCTCAGCCTTCTGCACACAAAAGTCACCAGAGCTAACACTGCTCCTCAGATGGACACAGCCCATCCTCTGTATTCTTTCACGCATCTCCTCTGTGTTCAAAGCCTTCCTTTTCCTTAGGATCAAGCCTGGACTCTGGAACTCCGTCACTTTCTTCCCTGGGCACTGCTGCTTGGTGCACTTACAAGGGTATGGCTTTCATGGGGCTGCCATAACAAAGGGCCAAGAACTGGGGTCGGGGGAGGGCGGGCTAACAGCAATGGAAATGCATTCTTTCCCTGTTCTGGAGGGAGAAGTCTGAGATCAGGTGTGGGCGGACTTGGTTCCCTCCAGAGGCCTTGAGGGAGAATCTGTCTCAGGCCAATCTGCCAGCTTGTAGCCGTGTCATTTCAATCCCTCCATGTGGCTTCTCGTCTGTGTCTGTCTTCTCTTCTGTGAACTCAGTCATTGGATTTAGGGTCCACCTTTATCTGGAATGATCACATACTGAGATCATTCCTGTCATCACCATTGTAAAGGCTCTTTCATCCAAATAAGCTCACGTTCCCAGGTTCCATGTGCATATGTCCTTTTTTGGGGGGAGGGCCACCAATCAGCTCTCTACAACAGGTGTGTGTTTTCGTTCTCAAAAAATTTATTTATTTACATTTATTTTTGGCTCTGCTGGGTCTTTGTTGCTGTGAAGACTATCGGCTACCGTCTGGTTGGGCTGATGCTGGTTTCTCATTGTGACGGCTTCTCTTGTTGCAGAGCGCAGGCTCTAGGGCACAGGGGCTTCAGTCGTTGTGTCATGTGGCCTCAGTAGTTGTGGCTCCTGGGCTCCAGAGCACAGACTCAGCATGGCTTATTATTGTGGCGCATGGGCTTAGCTGCTCTGCGCTATGTGGGATCTTCCCAGATCAAGGATGGAACCCCTGTCGCCTGCTTGGCTGGCAGGTTCTTTACCACTGAGCCACTAAGGAAGCCCTCTTTTCCTTTTTTTTAAATTTTTTTTTTAAATTTTATTTTATTTTTAAACTTTACATAATTGTATTAGTTTTGCCAAATATCAAAATGAATCCATCACAGGTATACATGTATTCCCCATCCTGAACCCTTCTCCCTCCTCCCTCCCCATACCATCTCTCTGGGTCGTCCCAGTGCACTAGCCCCAAGCATCCAGTATCGTGCATCGAACCTGGACTGGCATCTCGTTTCATACATGATATTTTACATGTTTCAATGCCATTCTCCCAAATCTTCCCACCCTCTCCCTCTCCCACAGAGTCCATAAGACTGTTTGAATTGGTTATCATCTTGTTTCTGTTTTATGCTTTTTTTGGCCCCAAGTCATGTGGGATGTTAGTTCCTCAACCAGGGATTCAATCCACACCCCCTGCATTGGAAACATAAAGTCTTAACAACTGGACCACCAGGGAAGTCCCCAGGTATCTGTTTTCCATTGCCCCATAACAGATGACTAAAAACTTCGCAGCTTAAAATAGCACACGTTTGTTATCTCCCGGTCACTGGGTTTCCCTGGTGGCTCAGATGGTAAAGAGTCTGCCTGCAGTGCAGGAGACCTGGGTTCGATCCCTGGGTCAGGAAGATCCCCTGGAAGGGAATGGCAACCCAATCCAGTATTCTTGCCTGGAAAATCCTATGGAAAGAGGAGCTTGGCATGCTGCAGTCTATGGGATTGCAAAGAGTCAGACATGACTGAGCAACTTTACTCAATCCCTGGGTTAGGTATTTGGACTTGGCTTGTCCTCTGCTCAGGATCCTGCCAGGCTGTGATCAAGGGGCTGGCTGGAGGTGCGAGGGTCAATGCTCCTGAAAGCAGCCCTCAGGTAATGACAGTTGGGAGCTGGAGAATAAATACCTCAGCTGTCTTGCATCTCAGGCTTGCGATCCCCTTGCCCACAGTGCTGACATCCTTCCTTCCTTGCCTCACTTCCCCATTCTCCCAGTGGTCTTCCTGGGATGACTTCCTAAATAAACCACTTTCACTTAAATCCTCATTTTAGGGTCTGCTCTGGGAAGTCCAGTCTAAGATATGAGCTATGTGGCTGTGTGGGAGAAGAGTGTTCCAGGCAGAGGAAACAGTGCAAAGGCCATGTGGTAAGAATAGAAAGGAGGCTAGTAAGGCCAGAATGGAGTGAACATGGGGGAGAATGGTAGGAAGATAAAGCTAAAAGTACAACTGGGAGTGTGTGGTGTCACAGAAGCCAAGAGAATAGTGCTTCCAGGAGGGAAAGTTTCCACCAGTGTTGAATTCTGCTGAGAGACTGACTGAAATGAGGACATAAATGTGTCTATTGGATTTTATACCTTGGAGGCCATTAATGACCTGGACAAGAGTTGGGGATGGAAGCCAAAAGTGAATAGTTTAGAAAGGGAGTACTGAACGCCCAGCCAGCATCATCTGTGACGTACAGCTGGGATAAGCATCACCTGCAAGTGGGGAGATACCCTCCTGAGCTAAGAGACTAACAAAGCAACTGCCAGACCAGGCAAGCATCAGCCACGCTCGGAACTCCTGTGGAGATGATTCCCTCTAAGGATGAACTCCCAGACTGAAACCATAAACCACACCAAGAAGCTCAAAGCCCTGCCAGAGAGTCCTCCATCATGTCAAAGAGATAAAGGAAGAAATAGCACCCTTAAGACAAGATCAGGATGTCATAAAACAAAGGCAGGAAGACAGAAGAAAGACTAAGGTAAGAGCTTAGAAATTTAAAATGGCTACTGGAAGAAAATCTCATTTGTCAAGTAGTGGAGCAGACAGAGTTGAAGAGAACTGTTGTTTTGGGATAAGTTTGTTGGGGCTGCTGGAACGGAGTACCACAAACTGGGTAGTTTTAAGCCACAGAAACATATTGTCTCCCAGTCATGGAGGCTGGAAGTCTACGATCCAGGTGTGGGCAGGGTCGGTTCCTCCTTGATGGCCGTGAGGGAGGGTTTGTTACAGGCCTCTCTTCTGGGATTGGAGAGGCCGTCTGTGCTCTGTGTCTTCATGTTGTCTTTCCTCCGTGTGTGTTTGCATCTCCAAGTGTCCCCTTTTATAAATGTGCCTGTCATATTATATTAGGGCTATCCCAAGGACCTTATTTTAACTGGATTACCTCTGTAAAGCCCCTGTCTCCAAATAGGGTTACCTTCTGAGGTATTGAGCACTAGGACTTCAACATAGGAATTTTGAGGCAGGGGCCACTTCAGTCCCTAAGAGAGAAATATTAATATAACAAGAAACTTCTTGCCCCTAAAGCATAGCACAGGGAGACAATGAGGCATGGATGATAATCAGTCAAGGCCCTCCAAAATTAAATAGGATATCCAATTAGAAAGACCAGTGAATATGAGAGATCAAATATTCTAGGAGCCAATGGTTAAAATTTTTCCAGATTTGAATCAAGATACAAGTCCTCAAATTTCAACAGCTTACCAACAGTCAAGTAAGGTTTAAGAAAAAAGAAAACACATCCTCAACCACTCTACACTGTTGTAGAAGTGTAGACTATCAAAGGTAAAGATAAAATCCTAAAATTCACTCAAGAGAAAAGACAAGAGTTATGCTTAAGTGGAAAAAGGAAAGTGCAAAGAGAATATAGAGTATGGTGTCTTTTGTATAATAAGGAAGGGGAAATAAGGAAATATATATACATCTGCTAATCATTACAAAAAGAAACAAGGAAAGGATAATACAGAAAACAAAGAAGTTGGTTATCTATAAGGAAATGGAGCAGAAGAGGTGTGTGAGGAAGGTGTAGATATATTTTTCTGAATATGCCTTTTTGATCACTTTTCACTTTTATGATCATGCTAATGTTCTTCGTATTCAGAAAACAAAATCAATAAGGATAAGAAGGAGGGAAAAACCCTAGAACTGAAAACAAATGAACCTGATTGGATGTCAGCTGAATACCATAACCACAATGAGGAGGAAATAAAACACTAAGTAATTCATAAACACTATTTTTAAAAATTATTTTAAGCTTATTTGACTATTTACCTTCACTCTTGGGAAAGGTTGGAGAACCAAGGGGAACTGCCTAGAGGCCCAAGCTCCTACAGGTTTGTTTATGGTGCTGGGAAGTATGAAGGAACTTTGCTATATTATAGGCTGGGGCAAATGACTGAATGTGTCATTGTTGGGAGTCATGGTTCTCACTGTGGAAGAAGAGAGGTACATCCCAGTGCACCAGCCCCAAGCATCCTGTATCATGCATCGAACTTGGACTGGCGATTCGTTTCACATATGATAATATACATGGATGGGGAGGGAGGTGGGAGGGGGTTCAGGATGGGGAACACATGTACACCCATGGCGGATTCATGTCAATGTATGGCAAAACCAATACAATATTGTAAAGTAATTAGCCTCCAATTAAAATAAATAAATTTATATTAAAAAAAGAAGAGAGGTACAGATAAGGAATAGAGGAAGAAAAATAAGAAGCCGGGGAGTGGAATCAATGTAGAATGAAGGTATAGATGTGTACGCATGCACATGTGCACATGTATCTGTATGCTGTTGTTGTTCAGTAGCTCAGTTGTGTCTGACTCTTTGTGACCTCATGGACTGCAGGAAGCCAGGCTTCCCTGTCCTTCACTGTCTCCAGGAGTTTTGCTCAAACTCATGTCTATTGAGTCGATGATGCCAGTCAACCATCTCATCCTCTGTTGTCCCCTTCTCCTCTTGCCCTCAATCTTTCCCAGCATCACGGTCTTTTCCAATGAGTCAGCTCTTTGCATCAGGTGGCCAAAATATTGGAGCTTCAGCTTTGGCATCAGTCCTTCCAGTGGATATTCAGGGCTTATTTCCTTTTGGATTGACTGGTTTGATCTCCTTGCTGTCCAAGGGACTCTCAAAAGTCTTCTCCACCTACCTCTTAGAGTAATGGAAATAAAAACAAAAGTAAACAAGTGGGACCTAATTAAACTTAAAAGCTTTTACACAGCCAAAGAAAGTATAAACAAGGTGAAAAGACAACCCTCAGAATGGGAGAGAATAATACCAAATGAAACAACTGACAAAGGATTAATTTCCAAAATATACAAGCAGCTCATACAAATTAATACCAGAAAAACAAACAACCCAGTCAAAAAGTGGGCAAAAGACAAAAACAGACATTTATCCAAAGAAGACATACAGATGACTAATAAACACACGAGAAAATGCTCAACATAGCTCATTATTAGAGAAATGCAAATCAAAACTACAATGAGGTATCACCTCACACTAGTCAAAATGGCCATCATCAATAAGTCTACAACAATAAATGCTTAAGGTGGTATGGAGAAAAAGGAACCCTCTAGCACTGTTGGTGGGAATGTAAATTGATACAGCCACTATGGAAGACGGCATGGAGATTCCTTAAAAAACTAGGAATAAGAGCATCATATGACCCACCAATCCCACTTCCAGGCATTTATCCTAAGGAAACTGAAATTACAAAAGACACATGTACCTCATTGTTCATTGCAGCACTAGTTACAATACCTAGAACATGAAAGCAACCTAGGTGTCCATTGACAGATGAATGGATAAAGAAGATGTGGTACATACATACAATGGAATATTATTTGGCCATGAAAAGGAATGCATCTGAGTCACTTTTAATGAGGAGGATGAACCTAGAGCCTATTATACAGAGTGAAGTAAGAAAGAAAGAGAAAAACAAATATCATATACTAATGCATATACATGGAATCTAGAAAGATGATACTGATGAAATTATTTTCAGGGCAGCAATGGAGACACAAACATAGAGAACAGACTTATGGACATGGGTGTTGGGGGGGATGGGGAGGAAAAAGAGGGTGGGATGTATGGAGGCAGTAACATAGAAACTTACATTATCATATGTAAAATAGATAGCCAATGGGAATTTTCTGTATGACTCAGGGAACTCAAACTGGGGCTCTGTAACAACCTAGAGGGGTGGAATGGGCAGGGAGGTGGGAGGGAAGTTCAAGAGGGAGGGGGCATATGTATACCTATAGCTGATTCATGTTGATGTTTGGCAGAAACCAACCTGACATTGTAAAGCAATTATCCTTCAATCAAAAATAAATGAATTTTTTTAAAGAGTCTTCTCCAGCACAATTCAAATGCATCAATTCTTTGGCACTCAGACTTATTTCAGTTCAGTTCAGTTCAGTTCAGTCACTCAGTCGTGTCTGACTCTTTGTGACCCCATGAATCGCAGCACGCCAGGCCTCCCTGTCCATCACCAACTCCCGGAGTTCACTCAGACTCACATCCATTGAGTCAGTGATGCCATCCAGCCATCTCATCCTCTGTCGTCCCCTTCTACTCCTGCCCCCAATCCCTCCCAGCATCAGAGTCTTTTCTAATACTCTCACATCCATATATGACTAGTGGAAAAATTATAGCTTTGACTATACAGACTTTTGTTGGCAAAGTGATATCTCTGTTTTTTAATATGCTTTCTAGGTGTGTCATAGCTTTTCTTCCAAGGAGCCAGAGTCTTTTAATTTTGTGGCTGCAGTCACTGCAGTGATTTTGGAGCCCAAGAAAATAAAATCTGTCACTGGAACCACTTTCTCCCCTTCTATTTGCCATGAAGTGATGAGACTGGTTGTCATGATCTGTTTTTTGAATGTTGAGTTTTAGGCCAGCTTTTTCACTTGTAAATGTATCAGATCAGATCGGTCGCTCAGTCGTGTCCAACTCTTTGCGACCCCATGAATCGCAGCACGCCAGGCTTCCCTGTCCATCACCAACTCCCGGAGTTCACTGAGACTCACATTCATCGAGTCAGTGATGCCATCCAGCCATCTCATCCTCTGTAGTCCCCTTCTCCTCCTGCCCCCAATCCCTCCCAGCATCAGAGTCTTTTCCAATGAGTCAACTCTTCGCATGAGGTGGCCAAAGTACTGGAGTTTCAGCTTTAGCATCATTCCTTCCAAAGAAATCCCAGGGCTGATCTCCTTTAGAATGGACTGGTTGGATCTTCTTGCAGTCCAAGGGACTCTCAAAAGTCTTCTCCAACACCACAGTCTGTGTGTATACTAATAGATACACACATATATTTCTTAGCTCCTTTCAGTGAAAAAAGCCCAGTAGCAACTAACATACTCAACACTCAGATCTTGGTCTCTAATACCATTCCTCACTAAAAGAAACTAGGGCTCCTTGAAGAAATAGTTGATATCAGAATTGGGGTAGGAAGTAAAGAAGTGCTCAAATAAGTAAGGAGGGTAATAAATCATAAGCCACTGCAAGATGGAAACCTGTGAGTCCAAACCCATAATACAGAGATAAATAGATGAATAAACAAATGAGGGAGAAGATACAACTCTTGATTTTAGTAGAAAAAATAGAGAGGATGACAATGATAAAGTAAATGGGGCAAAATATTAAGAGTAGGTTAATCTGGTTAAAATGTGTATGGGTTGTTTTTATTCTAATCTGGATATTTTTCAGTAAGTTTGAAATGATTTCCAAATAAAAATAGAAAACATTTAATTTATAATAGCATCAAGATTATAAAATATTTTGATGTAGCAAAGGTGATGGATTGTCACATGCAATTTAAGTATGTACTTTTAAAAGATGGACTCTTTAATAACATAACTAAAATACCATTATCACACTACAAATCAACAGCAATTGTTTACTACTGTCAAATATCCAGGTCTGTGTTCAAATTCTCCATTTTCACATTTTTTTCTTTATAGGTAGTTTGTTTAAATTAGGAACCAGTTGAGGTCCATAGTGGAATGATGTATTTTCAAGTGTCTTTAAATCTATAGGTTCTTCCTTTATCTTTTTTTAATCTTGGAATTTATTTGCTGAGAAAATTGTGTTGTTTGTACTGTAGAGTTCCCACAGTCTGTATGTTGATGATTGCATCCCTGTGGGGCAGTTTAACAAGTTCCTCTGAGCTTATTACTTTCTGTAAATTATGAGTTGAATCTAGAAGGCTGACCAAATTTGGATTCAAATTTTTTTAGCAAGAGCAATTCATACGTGGAGCTGGGAGACTTTAACAGCCCTCTCCCAGTAATTGACAGATCAAGCAGACAAAATTATCAGTAAGGATATGGGTTTGAAACAATGACAGCTTTGTCTAGTGAACATGTATAGAACACTGCACCCAACATCATACTGCACATTCTTTTGCACACATAAGGGAACTTTACAAAAACTGACCACATACTGGAACTAAAGCAAGTCTTAACATGTTTCAGAAGATCAAAGTTATTCATAGCATGATCTATGAAAACTAAGCCAGAAGCCCATGAGCAGAAAAGAACAGAACAGCAGCTCCTGACATTTGCAAGCTGGCCTGGCTCTCATTTTACTGGTTGTAAACTCTCTCACAGAATACCAATCTCAGACAAGGTTAATTTGGGACCATGATAAAATGAGATGAAGCAAACCCATTTCATGATTTTTTCCTAAGCTCAGATAAAATCGAGGTCAATATGCAACCTGCAGATACCAAACACCCCCTCTTACTTGACTTTCCCAATCAAAACTTTCACCTTGCTATATTGATCTTACTATAGAGAAGATTTATTGACATCTTCAGTCATAGAATTGTCCTTGCTTTCTGATTGCATCTAAAGCAAACCTTCGATTCCTTGGACTCTCCCCAAAATCACTCTGCTAAAAGCCCAAATGTTACAATAGGTTCTTTCTTTCTTTTAAATTTTATTTATTTATTTTTGTTTGTGCTGGGTCTTCGTTACCACAGGCAGGCTTCCTCTGGTTGTGGTGAGTGGGGGCTACTCCCTAGTTGCAGTGCACAGGCTTGTCATTGCAGTGGCTACTCTTGTGGAGCACAGGTTCTCAGCACACCAGATTCAGAAGTTGTGGTTTATGAGTTTAGGTGCCCATGGCACGTGGAATCTTCCTGGACCAGGAATCAAACCCTTGTCATCTGCATTGGTGGGCGAATTCTTAACCACTGGACCATGAGGGAAGTCCTAAGTTCTTTCTATCACTCTTATTTTCAGACCCCCCACAGTTCCCCATGGCATGCACTTCCCTCACTGCCAAGAGTAATAGGCTCATCTTGCTCACCTACAGATGTGTTCCTGGGTGTGTTGACACTCATAACAAAAAGATCACTAGGAAAACCCCCACGTGTTTAGAAATGAAGAAACATACATTTAAATACCCAGGGTTCCATGACAAAAACATGATGGACATTACATAATGTTTCATTGAATGGTTAAAAAAATACTACACATTTGAGTCAAGTCAGTGGCTCAACAGGAAACAGATGGCACATGCAAGCTAAGTAATTTGTGGAGAGTTAAATAAAAAGTTTGTTGGCTCAGATGGTAAAGTGTCTGCCTGCCAGGCAGGAGACCCTGGTTTGATCCCTGGATTGGGAAGATCCCCTGGAGAAGGAAATGGCAACCCACTCCAGTACCCTTGCCTGGAAAATCCCATGGACAGAGGAGCCTGGTAGGCTACAGTCCATGGTGTTGCAAAGAGTCAGACACGACTGAGAGACTTCACTTTCTTTCTTTTTGCTTTAAATAAAAAGTATGTTCATTTTTTTTTTCCCCTCAGTATACCACATGGCATGCGGGATCTTAGTTCTGCAACCAGGTGTCAAACCCATGCCCCCTGCAGTGGAAGCATGGAGTTTTAACCCCTGGACCACCAGGGAAGTCCCTGAAAGTATGTCCACTTCATTTAAAGGGCAGGA
This sequence comes from Bos indicus, assembly GCF_029378745.1. Classification (NCBI taxonomy): domain Eukaryota; kingdom Metazoa; phylum Chordata; class Mammalia; order Artiodactyla; family Bovidae; genus Bos; species Bos indicus. Next base: position 38,663,016 of record NC_091789.1, on the reverse strand, counting down.
AAGGCATGTAAAACATATGATTTACACCCTTCTCTGTCATTGATGTTGTACATCACAATTTGAAAGGGTAAGACATTACAAAGCAGAATTGAAATGATGACTATTTGCAGAGGATGCATGTGCGTGTGTGCATGCTAAGTTGCTCAGTCATGTCTGACTCTTTGAGACGCAATGGAGCATAGCCTGCTAGGCTCCTCTGTCCGTGGGATTCTCCAGGCAAGAATACTGGAGTGGGTTGCCATTTCCTTCTCCAGGGGATCTTCCCAACCCAGGAATTGAACCCACGTCTCTTAGGTCTCCTGCATTGGCAGATGGTTTTTTTTTTTTTTTTTTTTACCTCTAGCACCACCTGGGAAGCCCATTTGCAGGGGACATGGATGTGAGAGTTGGACTGTGAAGAAAGCTGAGTGCTGAAGAATGGATGCTTTTGAATTGTGGTGTTGGAGAAGACTCTTGAGAGTCCCTTGGACTGCAAGAAGATCCAACCAGTCCATTCTAAAGGAGATCAGTCCTGGGTGTTCATTGGAAGGACTGATGCTGAAGCTGAAACTCCAGTACTTTGGCCACCTCATGTGAAGAGTTGACTCACTGGAAAAGACTCTGATGCTGGGAGGGATTGGGGGCAGGAGGAGAAGGGGACCACAGAGGATGAAATGGCTGGATGGCATGACCGACTCGATGGACATGAGTTTGAGTGAACTCCGGGGGTTGGTGATGGACAGGGAGGCCTGGTGTGCTGCAGTTCATGGGGTTGTAAAGAGTTGGATATGACTGAGCGACTGAACTGAACTGAACTGATGCCTTGATATATGGAAAATCCAAGAGAATCTAATTTAAAAATATTACAGAGAGTTAAGGAGAATGCAGCAAGTTGGCTGGGTACAAAATTATTTAGACAAGTGACAAACTAGAAGATGTAATGAAAGAAAAAATTCCATTCAACAAAAAAGATAAAATATCTAGAAATAAACTAAGCAAGAAATATGCAAGACCTCTGTAAAGAAACTTTAAAATGTTGCTTTGGGACATAAAAAAATCTGAACAAATGTAAAGGTCTGCCATGTTCTCAGACAGGAAAATTTAACTTCATAAAGATACAAAATCTCCCTACATTAATCTATAAGTTAAATATCATCTAAAAATACAATGATAGCAATGATAGAATTTGTTGGAACTTGACAAGGTGATTCTCATATATTATTATGGAAAACTAAAAAAGTGAAAATAGCCACAAATATTCTTAAAGGAAGACTAATGAGAGGAGGGCTCCCCAGGTGGCGCTAGTGGTAAAGAATCCACCTGCCAATGCAGGAGATGTAAGAGACGCGAGTTTGATTCCTGTGTCGGGAAGATCCCCTGGAGGATGACATGGCAACCCACTCCAGTATTCTTGTCCAGAATCCCATGGAGGAGCCTGGCGAGCTACCTTCCATGGGGTCGCAAAGAGTGGACACAACTGAGCATCTGAGCACACACAAATGAGAGGAGTACCAGTTTCATGAGATTTTAAAACATAATAAATGTATAGTAATTTTTAGAAGTATGGTAATGGTGTATGATAGAGTGACAGAATAGAAAAAAAGGAAAGTCTAAAATATACCAAAATACAAAGAAGAATTTAGTATATGCTAAAAATAGTTCAGGGGAAAATGAGTTACTCAATAAATGGTGTTGGGACACCTAGGTGGCCATCTGGGAAAAAATATAAAGGTGAATCCCTACTTCACAATATTTGTTGTTGCTGTTCAGTTGCTAAGTCACGTGCAACTCTTTGTGACCCCATGGACTGCAGGAAGCCAGGTTCCTTTGTCCTTCACTATCTCTGGGAGTTTGCTCAAACTCATCTCCATTGAGTCAGTGATGACATCCAACCATCTCATCCTCTGTCTCCCCTTCTCTTCCTGCCCTCAATATTTCCCAGCATCACGGTCTTTTCCAATATGTCAGCTCTTTGCATCAGGTGGCCAAAGTATTGGAGCTTCAGCTTCAGCATCAGTTTTTCCAATGAATATTCAGAGTTGGTTTCTTTTAGGATTGACTGGTTTAATCTCCTTTCTGTCCAAGGAACTCTTAAGAGTCTTCTCCAGCACCACAGTTTGAAAGCATCAATTCTTCAGCACTCAGCCTTATTTATAGTCCGACTCTCACATCTGTACATGAATACTAGAAAAACCATAACTTTGACTATAAGGACCTTTCTCAGTAAAGCAATGTCTCTGTTATTTAATACGCTGTCTAGATTTGTCATAGCTTTCCTTCCAAGGAGCAAGCGTCTTTTAATTTCATGACTGCAATCACCATCCACAGTGATTTTGGAACCCAAGATAAGAAAATCTGTCACTGCTTCCACTTTCTCCCCTTCTATTTGCCCTGAGGTGATGGGACCGTATGCCATGATCTTCATTTTTTGAATGTTGAGTTTTAAGCCAGCTTTTTCACTCTCCTCAAGAGGCTCTCTAGTTCCTCTTCACTTTCTGCCATAAGGGTGGTGTTATCTGCATAACTGAAGTTATTGATATTTCTCCTGGCTATCTTGATTCCAGCTTGTGTTTCATCCAGTCCAGTGTTTCTCATGATGTACTCTGCATAGAAGTTAAATAATCAGGGTGACAATACACAGCCTTGACGTACTCCTTTGCCAATTTTGAACCAATCTGTTGTTTCATGTCTCGTTCTGTTGCTTCTTGTCCTGCATACAGGCATATACAATATAAAGCAAACTAAATTTCAGATGGATCAGATTTAAAGATTAAAAAAGCAAAACCATGAAACTACTAGAAGAAACCATGGTAGATTTAAAATATAATGTTAGAGGAGGAAAGAACTGTTAAAGTATGACTTAGACCTGAGAAGCCAGAAAAGAAAAGAAGATAAGAGATGAGATTAGCTTTTGCATTAAACAATGCATACAAAATAGGGAGAAAAATGGCAATGACTCAATAGAAAAATGGGCAAAAACTATGAATACAGCTTATATGAAAGAAATACAAATGACTTCTAAATAAGAAAAATTAAAATGACAGTGAGCTACCTTTCTCCACTTACCAGTTTGGCAGCAGTAGAAAATTGCCAGCATACCTCGTTGGCTTTCTCTTGTATGGCCAATGGGAGTTGGGGCTGGCACAATTTCTATGCAGGTACTCTGGTGACATTTCTCAAAATTGCAAATTCATATACCTTTTGCCCAAGCAATTCCACATCTAGGCGTTCATTCTACACGTACATTTGCATATGTGTGAAATGAGAAAGGAATACTAGACATTAAAGAGACATGAAGAAAATGAAGACACTAGGTACTCATATGGAACCATCTCCAGCATATATGGTTAACTTCAAAAAGGAAGGCAAAGAAGAGTGTGGCTAGTGTGCTGCATTGGTGTAAAACAAGAATATGTATGTATGTGTGCACATGTACATTCATAGAGTATTGATGGATAACTGTTGAAGCTGGATGATGGGTACATGCCATACTATTTGCTGTTTTGTGTATGCCTGAAAATTTCTATAATAAAAGTAAAAAAAAATACACCTAGAATAATGGGATAAAATGAATATCTCTAGAAGGATACACGAGAAACTAATAACACTGGTTGCCTCCATAGGCACTGGAACATAGGAACTGTGTTTGATGGAGTAACAGACACACAAAAACAGGTGGTTAAACACACCGAGTTTATTTTTCTCATGTATTGAGATGTTTGGAAGTGGGCAGTTGCTAGCTTTGGTTAGTTGCTGAAGGATACCAAGAGAGGTTTTTATTACTTTCTTGGCATTTTCGTTACTGTGCCAAGATTGCAGCTGAAGCTCTGGCCATCAAATATGTGTTCCAGGTTGGGAGAAAGAGACCAATATGTCTTATGAACACAAACAGAAAGATACTAAGCCATATCCTTTATCATGCTCAAATAGGGTTTTTCCCAAGAAATGCAAAGATAAATGAATATTGACAGGGTTATGGATTGCAGTGGGGATGTAACCTGGTCTGGAGGAAAGAGAATAAACAAGATTCAAGGACCTAAGGTCCCTGAGAGACTTGTGGGGCAGAGCTGCCCCATCAACCTGGACCCCTCAGCTCAGACTTCAATGAACAAAGAAAAATCTTCGCTCTTCCATAAACCACCACATTATTGCTGGTCTCTTTGTTGAAGGTGTCTAGAGATGCCCTACATGACAGCATCCGTCCTGGGTGATGGGGCAAGGCTGCCCATGCAGCATTAGTTTCTAAACCCCTGCTAGGCACCTGTATGTGCACTAAGGACCAGGAAAAAAAGTGGTAGTCGCTCAGTCATGTCCGATTCTTTGAGACTCCACGGACTGTAGCCCACCAGGCTCCTCTGTCCATGGAATTCTCCAGGCAAGAATACTGGAGTGAGTTGCCATTTCCTTCTGCAGGGGATCTTCCAGACCCAGGGATTAAACCCAGGTCTCCCACGTTGCAGGCAGATTCTTTACCATTTAACTGTGCTATATCCATGCTGTGAAATGCTCAGCTGTTGTTAAAACCTTTCCCAGAGATGCTTAGTTATATGAAGAGAGAAAGTTGCAGAATAATCATATAGTATGAGAAACTCTCCCATACATATATAGGTACATTTATGCATGCAGATGTGCAGAAAATGTCAGGAAGAATACTTTGGGGCCTAGAGAGGGGCTAAAAGTATGTCTGTTTTATCCCTACTTAATATTTTATAATGAGATTATATCCATCTTTTGATTGTGTCATTAAAAATAAATTTAACAGAATATTAAGCAGAGAATGTTTGTACATTAAAAAATTATGGTAAAACAGAATAATAATGTCATCCAGTGGTTTGGTATACCAGTACAGCATTCATTGCATTGAGTAAAAGAACTTTAAGAATGAAATTTAGTATTCCGTTTGATTTATTTGATTTGTTTGTATTTCCGTTGTTTGATTCCGTTTAGGTCATAAATGTTTTCAGAAAAAGTCCTATGGGGAATTTTCTTTTTGTAAAATTTTCCAGAAGGAAAATCTCCAAAGTTGTATACAACCGGGTTTGATAAATCATCTCTGATTCTGAAATAATAAAGAATGTGAATGTACGAAATAAAGAATCGAGTTTAGAGAAAAACGAGGCTCTCAAGACAAACCAGACTTTAAAAAAATGCTTAAACTGCTAAAGAAAATTTAAAGGAAATCTTGTCACATGAAGTGCTATAGAGGCCGAAGGTTCTCAGTGATTAAAGACAATGGGTTTTTGAGATTTGACCAGACTGTTAATCCTAAATACAAATTTTCTTTTGGAGAACATGCTACTGAAATCTTTCTCAAATTCTTGCAAGCATTAGAGGTCATGCCGAGGCCAGTGTAGAGCAGGCAAATGCGCAGCACAGGAACCCAGTGAATCAGTCACAGGCAACTGAGACACATGATTCCTGAAAGTTGGAGGATGAAAGCGGATCACAAAATTGTAATAATAGTTACACTTGGAGAAAATTTCAGAATGACTGAATCTCAGAAGTTCATTCCCTGACGGTGAGATATGGGGTTTGGACTTGGCCATCTTCTGTGCCCTTCTGTCAGGCTTGGTGTTGTGAGACTTTTTGAAGTTCAAGGTCAAGAGTCCCCACCCCACACAATTCAGCATATCCCATTCAGATTTCCTGAGTGTAGGTGGCTCCTGGTCTATGTTGGGACAGTGGAGGCTTCTGAGTCAAGGCTAAGGCTGCCTGTGTTCCCATCCCCTAGGCCCTGCCACTTACCCGCCATTTCCCACTGGACTTTGAAGTGGCTGTTCTGGAACATTAAGAGGCCTGGGATGAAGCCAAGCCTGAGCAGGTTTCATGGCCCCTGACATGGCTGGGGTCTGGACCTCACCCTCCTGCCCTCACCCCTACCCGGCTAGCCGGGGTCCTCCCTGCCACCCCCGCCCTACTTTCGGAGAGTTCTGGGCTGCACCTCCCTGTGTCTCCCAGTCTGTAAAATCAGCCCCTAGCTCGGAAGGTGGGTGCGGGCCCGGGGATGGGGGATGAGGGTCGCCCTGTGCCCCAGCCCCACAGGACTGGTCTGGCAGCCAGCGTCAGCCTCCTGCCCCCACCTGCACATGCCACAGAATCCTCTGAGTGCGCCAGTCCCCCAGCTCCATGGAGATGCCCACCAGCTCCTCGTCTGCCTCCCGGAGCTGCTCCACCAGGTTGAGCAGCGTCATGGACACCACCATGGACTCCCAGGCTAGGCTGAGCCAGGGTGGTCATTGGGATGTAAAATTAACAGGACCAGAGGATGGAGGGAGGGGGATTCGTTTGTTAATCTTATACACAGTGTTTGGCTCTGTAGTTTTTTTTTTTTTTTTTTAAGTGAAGTGTAACCAGATTCCATTAAACTGCCCAAATCCCAGGAGCCCAGCTTGGTGAACACAGGTCCCACTTGCAGTGACGTTTTGGTTATACATCTGGCTTTCTCTGGTGCTCTGCCCCTGGGGACAGGAATTGCATCATCTCTTTTGGAGCTTGGCAAACAGAAAGTGCTCAATAAGTGCTTATTGAATGAAGCTCAGAAAAAGGGTGAGGGGTGAGGGAGTACAGGGTTTTTGTCCACTGTCCTGTCTGAAAACTTTGGGGGCCGTTTTTTATTATATATTTTAAAACATCTGAATTAAAGCAATAAATATGTGCTCAGTGGTTACAAGGTCAAACAGCTCACCAGTGGGTAAATCAGACTCACAAATGCACAAACCCAAGCAAAGCCCAAGTCCCCTCACATCCATTAATGGTGGGCAGGGCACTCTTGCCCACATGCATCTCTCCTTTCTCCCATCACCAGTGTGATGGCTTCTGCCCAGTCCTGCTAGGCCACTTCAGACTCATATCAATGATGCCCTTCAATGTGAAGTTACTGGCAGCCCAGCCGTCTCTTTTGAATGAAATGCGTTTTTAGCACAGAGCTCTGATCACGACCTGGGCCAGCAGGGTTGGTACACAGCAGATGCTCAGCTCAGCCTCTCTTGGAAGAACTGGGGAGAGTGGATCTTGAAAAAGCTCTGGAAGCATCAGGCTAGTGGGCTAGGAGACTAGGAGACTCTTGGGACTAGTCTGCATTTTAGCAGAAGCACTCCCTTTCTACTTACACACTTGCTATTGACTGAAGGTCTGTGTCTCTTCCAAATTCATACACTGAAATCCTAACCCTCAATGAGATGGGATCAATAGGTGGGGTCTTCTAGGCCAGGAAGGTCGGAGAAGGCAGTGGCACCCCACTCCAGTAAGCCTGCCTGGAAAATCCCATGGACAGAGGAGCCTGGTCGGCTGCAGTCCATGGAATCGCTGAGGGTCGGACACGACTGAGCGACTTCACTTTCACTTTTCACTTTCACACACTGGAGAAGGAAATGGCAGCCCACTCCAGTGTTCTTGCCTGGAGAATCCCAGGGATGGGGGAGCCTGGTGGGCTGCCGTCTATGGGGTCACACAGAGTCGGACACGACTGAAGTGACTTAGCAGCAGCAGCAGCAGGCCAGGAAGGTGGAGTCCCCATGAATGGAATTAGTGACCTTATAAAAGAGACCCCAGAAAGCTCCCCCACTGTTTTCAACATGGGAGGACACAGCCACATATGCATGAGGAAGCAGGTCCTCACTGGATACTAGCTCCGCCAGCCATAATTTGGACTTCCCATGCTCTGGGAACTGTGAGCAATCAACGTCTGTTGAGAAGCCACCTAGTTCATGGTATTTTTATGAAAGCAGCCTGAATGGACTAAGACAATGCCAGTGGCCCCTCTCAGGTGGTATGTGAGCTGGGCAGAAGTAGACTGGGACAGAGGGCCGTGGGTGTGAGCCTCCTTAGCAATGAGGGAGGCTCGGATGCTGGCCCATGAGGTGGGGGTCTGGGGTCAATGAACTCTCAGGTAAGACTTCTGGGAGGACTCAGAGGAGGGTGGTGTTGAGAGAAGCTCCAGGGCTCCGGAAGGCAGAGGCACTAAGAGAGGAGCAGAGATGAACACTCTCCATCCCCTACTGGAGGCCCATAGGACACCAAGATAAAAGCCCCAGCTTGTCCCCTCTCCCCGGGCCCATTCTTAACAAGTGGACCTGTGGCCTTGACTTTTGCACAAGGCAGCTTGCCCGAACAGAGCTTGCACATGTATGAAGGGAAAAGAGGTGAAATTCTTGGTGGCAAGCACATCATGATACCAGCAAAGCAAGTGAGTGGTTCAAGCAGAGATGGCTGGGCTCTTGGTTGGGTGAGGCAGTATCACACCTGCTGCCTGGAAGTTGCATTTGGGTAGAGTAATTGACAGGACCTGGGGGAAAGAAGACATAGGCCTTGCCTGTGCACCTCCAGGGAGGCAAGGTTGGTAGGTGGAGTCATGCTCCTTTCCAAAATGCAGCTCTCTCCTATTGGGGCACATTGTGGCCTGGAAGGGGCCAACCCATGCACTTCTTGGAGCCCAGTTTTCACTTGGCCTTCCAGAATGGGGCAGCTGACTCCAAGGCTGAGCTCTGTTTGCATTTCAGAGGGTCAGGGAACCAGCAGCCTGTCCTCGTTGCCTGCCTTTTCTGAGGCAACAGACACTACAGACGGGGCCAGCCACTGACCACCAAGAAGACTGACCTCCCTGCTCCTGCTCCTATGCAGCCCACAGAGGCTGGACAATTCTTAAGTCTCAGAAGCCCCTTCTGTCACCCCACTTCTGATTCCTAGCTGGAGAAGCTAAGGGGAAAGCTGGTCTTCCACTTCCACCTGGAATTTAGACCCAGGGGAGAACCTCAGCTATGGTGAAGGGAGGCACCTGGCTGAATGACAGGCCCCTTCTGCCAAGGGACAGCTCGAACTTCCAGGAAGACCAACTCTCTGTCTCCAGGGAACCCCGCTTCTCCTCTAGGCATCCAGCAGGCAGTTGCAGGGCATGGGGCGAGGCAAGACAGGGGCTGGAAGTCCAGGATGTGGAGAAAAAATGGAAGAACTGATAAACCAAGCTTTGACGAAATAAGTCAAGGACAACCAATGCCATTTAACATATATTTATTGAAATCTACTCAATGCAAGGCACTGTGCTAGATCTGGAAGGGGAATCAGACAAGAAGGGCCACCCCTGTCTTCTAAGAGCTCACAATCTAACGGGTTGGGGAGGGGGGGGAGAGCAAAGCGCTAGTGCAAGGCTGATTATAGTAACTGCTGTAAAACAGACAAGTTAAGGAGACTGGGGAAGAATGAGAAAAAAGAGCCAACAACCAAAACATGAACTGGGGCAGGGCATAACGGTTCTCAGATCTGCAAGTAACACTGAAGGCCATGTTTGTTTAAAGAGACCATTTCTACTTTAGAAAATAACCACCCGAACAGATGCAATGAGAACTACACATTGTAAGTATATTAGTTATCCAGAAGTTATCAGTTTCCCAATATGACAGTTGGAAAGTAGCTGGAAGTAACTAGACACTTCCAAAATCAAGAATAGGGTGAGCAGTGACTTAACTCATTTCCTGGGGTAAACATGGGGTCAGGAAAGAACAATGCCCAGACAGAAAAATCATTGGTCAAACTCACTGAGACTGGGAGGCATAGATTTGTATCCATGTTAGCAAACAGAATACCACATTGAAAAGAGGTGTTTAGAACAGTCAGGTGGGGCTTGGTCTGGGGACAAGGCCTGGGTAGGACATGAGGAAAGCCAACCATGTGATTCTTCTCAGGAAGTGGACAAATGGGGAAATGCAATTGCTCTTGACAGACTGTAAAAAGCAGAGGCCTACTCAAGCTGGCTCAGGTCAAGGGGGTCTACGGCAGGGACACAAGTGGACCAGGGCAGTCGCCAGAGATCCCAGAAGGGAACTGCCAGGCTCCCTTGCAGTGCTGGGGTCAAGGCCTCTCTGAGGGTGCCCAGCAGGAGTCCATAGATCTTCAAGCTGGTGCTGCCCATCAGGGCAACTCCCCTAAATCCCAGGTGGCTCCCTCTTCCTTCCAGCACAAACTAGAAACTTCTCTGTTTTCTTATTTATACTTCACAGAGAACCCTAAAGATCTGGTCCATGTCTCCAGCTCTGTCGACCAATTACTGCCTGTGAGTCAAGTGTTCAGTTCTGGTTGAATGAACATGACCTTGACGGGGTGGAGGTCACATAACAGACAACAGGGCACAGCCCCGGGAATGCGGAATGCAACCCCACATGACAGAGATGCCCACCAGGACAGAGTGGGGCTCATTTTGGAAACTGGAGAGTGGGTATGACACAACTAATCCACACAGTTCATCTTATTAAGCAGCAGAAGTGGTAAACAGTTACTTTCTTCTGAAAATTTCAGCAAGTATTCAAAACTTTAATAAAAGTGATGGAAGGTTTTTTTTTTCAGAATATAAGAAAAGGACCCATTTTGAAGGACAGCTGGCATTCTACATAATCAACCTGCTCTCCATTTGCCTTGCAAAAGGAATACATGTGATTAGAAAGAAAAATGAAATGAGGTAGATACATAAATGCATAGACAAGCACACACGACAGCAAGTCTGATCACATTTTGCATCTGATGTAGCAGTAGACCTAGAGAGTCCAAGGAAATCCACCCCCTCCCCCAGGGACCCGAGGCAAACACTGAACTCGGTGCGACTACAGGACACACGTTAAAGCCACAGAGAGAGCATGGACTTCACCCGCAAACACAGTGACAGAAAAGATGTGTTCACTCCGGCGGACAGTCTGTTCAAGAGAAAATCATAGAACTGAGAATGGAACAAAGGAAAGGAGGGCATGACAAGGTGCCAAGGTGCCAAGGTGCCAGGTCCTGGCTGGGGACAAGTGGAGTGGTGTCGACGATACTAAGTTCTGAGTTAATACTGCATCTAGATCCTTCCTAAAACCCAGGCAAGACATGGCAGGCTACTTTCAGGTTGCAATGCCAGACTTGCCCCTATGGATGCCAACATTCGTTACCAAATGACAGTTGCAGCAAATACGTCATTAATAGCTTGAAAAGAGAAAACTGATGAGACAGGAAGTAGTGATTTCAGACATAGATTTACACCTACTGCAAGAACTGAGGCCCCCTAGCAGAAAGAATCGCTATGTAACAAGAGCTGTCAGCTTTTCTCCAGCCCCGGGGGTCAGGATGGAGATGTTGCAGAGAGCCACTGGTGTGACCTGGGGGAGCCATTCCAGAGTACCTCTGGCTAAGGTCACAAGGGTCACTGTGGGACCCTGCTTCCCAGCCCCGGTGGGCCTGTCAGAAGAGTGCCCTTCCTTGGCAGGCTCTCAAGCTCCCCCTCTACCCCAGGCACAGCTGCTGAGAAGTCACGCTACAGGGGCCAGGTTCTTGGCTAGCCCTTGCTGCTGTTCCTCCTGGGGGAGGCTGCTGAAAGTGAGAGCCCAGTTCCAGGATGACCAATTTCTATTTCTATGCCACATGGGCTGTCGTCAAAAGGGCATCATTGCCCTCTGAACCCTTGTTTTAACTGCCCCTCTTGGGCAAGGCTGTGGCAAGTCACAGCCCGGGCCTGGTGTAGCCATCAGAGGGGCAGGGTTGTCTCCAAGCCTTTGTTCTGTCACCCCCTCACAGATGTGGACGCAGGAGGTGACATCAGAACAGACAGGTGAATTTCCTCCTAGTCATCAAAAGTGGAAGCCACCAAACTGCTGACCTCTTTCTAGTTCCAGAATCACTCTCTAGGAAGAGGATACCATCCACGTGACAGCCATCAGTCGGTTGAGTCTTCGTGTTTGAGATGTCTGTTGGGTGGATCTGCTGCTCAGGCACTGAATCCACGCCGAGCCATGGCCAAGGCTCCCAGGAGCTGGAAGTTTGGCCAGCTGCTGCCAAGACCAAGTTTGGACCGTCCCATTGATCCTGACCCATAAGTGAGGTCCCGCCCCACTGCTGAGGCCAGGGCTATGCTGAGGAACAGTCAAGAGTGTTCTGGCCAATCCAAGATGGAAATTCCTCTTGAGTGCCTGGGTGGCCAGGTTGGATAGTCAAGTACTGCCCACATATGTGCAGAGTCTTCATCTTGGATGAGGAGTGAGCCTGCATCTCTGGCCCATTTCCATCCAGCCTGCCCACCTGGACATCCACCTTCTGGTGGGGCAGGACTTTCAACTTTTCATTTGTAATTCAATATCTAGAAGAGAATATTATCATCTCTAACTACTGAAGCAATGGAAGTTACAATTTAACTGACAACAATGAACGCTTGGATATGTAAAAATCAAAAGCTTGCAAAACAAAAATGTAATAAAACTGCTACAAAGAGCAAAGCAATAAAACTGGCAAAGAAATCATCACAATTGATATAGAAAGAACTGCTGTATAATGTCAATATATTCAAAGATAACTTGATAACTGGTCAAAGGAGATGCACATACGATCTGCATGCGAGCAAACGGAAACAGTATTTTAAGCCATCATGTGAGAGAAAGAAGATGAGACTAGGAGTCAGGAGCCCTGGGTCTATCCCCAGTTCAGATACCAGTGAGTCACAGAACAACAGCAATAACCATGGAGGTGATGGCAGATGACTTCACTGAGTGTGTACCTCTGTGCCAGGTGAGGCATCTCGGTCCTTGCGATAACCTTAAGAGGTAGTCCTGTGATCATCCTCGTTTTATAGAGGTGGAAATGGAGGATTGGAGAAGTACCATCTAGGCCCCATATCAGGAGAGGCTATTGTTCCCCAAAAGGAGGCATCACCTTATGCTTAAGTCCTTGGGATGTCATTGTTATCATGTTGATCTTCTCTCAAATACTTGATTTTAATAGTCCTGCTTGAGGATGAGACCCATTAGCCTGAAATAAACTCCAGTCGATGCTAGTTTTGGATATGCATGGAAGTCACCAGGTTGAATTGGTTTAAGAAAAAAGGATACAAAAGAAATGTAACTCAGATTCAGTACTTCTTCTTAAGAGTATGAGCTCACAATGACAAGTTTTTAATGCTTTAAAAAAGCCTTTTAAAGTTCATTTAAAAAGGAACACCTTAAGTGGGTGCATTGTAGAACTATAGGACAAATTAAAAAAGGACAACCATCATTCTAATGTTACGTGAACAGGTACTTATGGCTTGTGGGAGGTGATTTCTAGTGAGAGCCTTGTGCAGGGATTGTCACAGTGCTACGTGGCACACAGCTCATACAGATGGAAGCCACTGGATGGGCTTTGAAAATAATGACTCCAAAGGGGCTCTGAGGTTGGTGAAGATAGTGTGGTTAGAAATGCATAGGAAGAATTAGAATAAAATGATCTCATGGAGCAGAGTCAGGCAAAAAAGGAATACTTTCTAAATTAATATATTATATATAACATGTGATTTATAATAGGTATGCATAACTAAATTAATAAATTAAATATTATAAGACATTTGATTATTCTATTTACAACCCTAAAAATTTATAAATTCAAGTAGGCCAAAAACTTTGGGGTGATTGCTCTGTTAGGGAAAGTCGGGATTCACAATCTACAGATGCTGTCATTGAATAGCTCTGGGTCTCCCTTTCCCTGAAGGGGGAGCTTGGAGGAAAACAAGCATCTCCATCCAGCTCCACTTCCCACATCCAGATTTCTCTTCTCTCATCCTCCGATTCAAGACCTGTGGGTTTAAATACCTTGAAGGTACTCAAGGCCAGTTGAACCAGCCAAAATCAATCAAAATGGTAAAAGCTACTCTCGATAGGCAAAATGGGAAACATAGACACTTTATAAATTGCTGGTGGTAGTATAAATTGATTTCAACCTTTCTGAAGAGAAAATATATAAGCATTACAAAACTGTTCATCTCCTTTGACTCTGCCCTCCCCCTCTAGGGACCTGGCCCCAGCGGGAATCCGCTGCCAGCTGTGGGGCTGTGAGCCTCGCCTACTCGTGGTGGGTTGGCTGATGCTTCTGCAGTGCCGACCGCCTCTTGAACACGCGGCCACACTCGCTGCACTCACAGCGTCTTGTTCCACTGTGGGTCCTCCGATGGCGACTCAGGCCGGAGCTCCGGCGGAAGGCCTTCCCGCATTTGTCGCATTCATAGGGTTTCAGTCCGCTATGGATGCGCCGGTGTTTGATCAGGTCAGAAGGCCCCCGGAAGGCCTTGCCACAGTCGCCACAGGCGTAAGGCCGCTCCCCAGTGTGGATGCGCTGGTGCTCTAGGAGGCTGGAGCTCTGCCTGAAGGCTTTGCCGCACTGGCCACACTCGTACGGCTTCTCGCCAGTGTGGATCCGCCGATGCTTGGTGAGCTCCGAGCTCCTCCGGAAGAGCTTGCCACAGTGGGGGCAACCGTAGGGCTTTGCTCCGCTGTGGATGCGCTGGTGCTCGGCCAGGCCATTGACTCCTCGGAAGGACTTGCCGCAGTCGTCACAGTCGAAGGGCAGGTGGCCGGTGTGTATCCGCTGGTGCTTGAGAAGTTCCTGGCGATCCAGGAAATCCCTGCTACATGTCTTACAGGCGAAGGGCTTCTCTGAAGTGTGCAGCTTCTGATGGCGGAAGAGGTGGGTATTTACCTTGAAGGAGCGGCCGCATTCCTCACAGTCAAAGGGCTTCTCTCGGCTGTGGACGCGCAGATGCTGACTGAGGCCCGCATTCTTCTTGAACCTTTTCCCGCATTCTTCACACTCGAAGGGTTTTGCCTCCTTTTCCATTTGCTCCCTATTCTCCACGGCCCCGTCGAGAACCCAGCTGGGGCCCGGCTGGGGCTCTGCAGCCACATGGCTCTTCCTGTGCTCATTTAACTCAGTCACCCCATGAAAGACCTGCCCGCAATCGCTGCACTCCCAGCCCTTCTTCTCACTGTGAATTCGCTGGTGCTGCACCAGGAGGACCTTAAGCCGAAAGGTATCCCCACACTCTTTACATGCAAAGTGATGCTCTACAGGCAAATTCTGGGGGCTTCCTCCCTTCCCCCCCGAGTCCCCATTCTGTTTGACCTCAGGGCTGGGCTCACTGGCCCTCGGGGAGCTTGTGGAAGCCATCTCCTGTGACTGTGCATTTTCATCCATCATTGGCTGTTGGGTTGCCCAGATGCTTTCTGAAATGAAAACCATAAGACACTGCAGTCTCAAGAGGAGGAAGGAATAATCACAGCAAAACGAGTGAGTGTCAACAATCACTTTGCTCCAGAGACAGCTGCTGACCAGTTGGCAGGAGGTCACCAACCAGAAATAAGGACAGTAGACAGAAAGGGCATAAGGGCCTGGTTGCTGGAAGCTCCCTCTCAAGGTGACTGAGGATCAAGCCACACCCCAAACATGTGGCTTCCTCCCCAAAGCTTCAGCTGGGCCTCCCCCATGATGCCCTGACATTTCTTCAATTTTTTTACTCACCTGAATGTTTAGCTCAATCCACGTTAGGGGATGGCTCTGACTTGCTCCAGGTGAGAGACCAAGGTGAGGGTCAAAACAGGAACTCCTTCTCATGGAAAAAGAAACAGGCAGTAGCAGCAGCCAGAGATGATATCAGGTTGGGGCCTTTGAAGGGGAAGCTTTCAATCCTCAAAGGCTGGAGTGGCTGTTCCCTTAGGCAAGTCATCCATTAATATCAAATGCCTTTCCCAATGGTCAGCTCCTTCCAGGGGCTGGATGAAGCAAGCTCTGGGTCTATCCACATAGAGCACCAGGTCGTCTTCCTGGGGGGTGGATCCTCCCTTTCCCCTGTCCACTCTCTTTAAGGTCTGCACACTGAACTTGGGGTCCTTCCATAACTATCAAAGCTGATCCTTGGCAGTCTCTCCTCCTAAGAAGCCTCCCCACCTCACACATGCAGCCCCTTGTGGTGCTAAGGAGCTTGCCATGTCAGCCTCTCTCAACACATATATACCTGTGGTGGATTCATTATGATATTTGGCAAAACTAATACAATTATGTAAAGTTTAAAAATAAAATAAAATAAAAAAAAAACAACAGTAAACTACAATAAAGTTCCCATACAATTTACATAATTTGTGGGTTAAAAAAGTATTTCATTATGGTGGCCAGTTTGTTCTAACTTCTTTATAAGCCGTTATGAGTTGGGAGGGATACCCGCTACTTTGACAGGTTGTGTGTAGCAGACCCTCTGTATTTCCTTACAGCCTATTCCCAGGGAGCATAAGCTGGAAGTTGGGCCTGTGTGGGACTAGACTGTCAGGTGCCCCCTTATCCCACTCCCAGCTCCGTAGGACCACGAAGCTGGTGGCAAATCTTGTGGAAGGGCTGGGGTCATCCTTACCCACAGATATCACGTTTCTTCAATATGCTGAGGTCCTCTGCTCAGGGTCCAGCTTCAATCACTCCGTTTGATGAGGTATTGTGCCACATTACCAAACGTCACTGAATCCTGAAAGAATTCCCAGGAACAATCTGTCTTTCCATCCATTCTAGAATGAGGCAAGGGCAATGTCAGTAACCCCAGGGATGAGAGGTGAGAGTCTAGAGTGAGTATACATGCGAACATGGAAATCTAAGTATAAGCCTCAAGAAGTCCTAGAAAGAGAACCTGACCATGTGCCAGGAGACCTGGGCTGTGGCCCTGGCTCCCATTGTCTTCCCAAGGGACGTTAGCTCAATCACTTTCGGGTACTGAAACTCAGCTCCCCAACTGGGATGATGGAAATTACAAACCCAGCAGGTATCAATTCCTTGGCAGACTCTGGGGAGAGAAGCAGAAAGAGGGAGGAAAGATAGCAGCTGGGGTTCAGGCCCAGTTGTGTGTTATGCTGGGGAAAGAAGCAGAGACCAATACTAGAATCAGGAAGCAGGGACAGATTCCCAAGCTAGGCTGAGGGAAGCACAGCTCATCTGAGCCTCAAGCACTCCAAGGGGGCATTGCCAGGACTTGGTTTCCCAGGAATGGTAAGGACTTGGGCAGGACTTGACTTCTTGGGTAAGGGCCAGACCCTGGGTATCAGGGGGAGCTAATGAAAGTGGAAAGAGCCACGAGTGACAGCAGCCCTGCCTCTGGGTCCCGTGGGATGAGACTGGTGATTTCCTTTTCACTTGTTTTAAATCTTGAGTCTTCTCTTGCACAGAGGTTGACTGACAAACTAGAACATGGACATACTAAGAAAACATATCCCAAATAGTGGGGAAACTGGGCTGGCAGAGAACTGATACAGGCAGCCCAGAGAGAATCCAGACAAGACAAATGAATGTTAGCCCAGGCACAGAGAGAAGACAAACTCAGACTGAAAGTCAGTGGCAGGAATATTGGCTCTCAGAGACAGGTCGGCCATAGGCCTCCTAGCAGTAGGCCTTGGAGAGTTTCATGCTCACACTGCACAGGAAGGCAGTGTTCCCCAAAAGAACATCAGAACAAATAACTGGGAAGTGAGAGATCTTTTTCAACTTTGTAGGGGCAACAAAGAAACAGAATGGGCTACTAAAGGGAAGGGAACAGGAGCAAGGGCTTCCTGACTAGCAGTAAGGCCCTCAAAAGTCCATACTCCACCACACCGAAACAATTCATCAGGTGACAGCTTGCAGAGAAGAACATTTCTGTGATATATTTGACAAAATGAAAAGTTGAACAATAGCTGGAAAAAGACACCTCAAAAAAAAATATCTTCAAAGACTAAGTTGCTAAATAAAAGATCTGAACCACATGTGCAAGTTGCCTTTTTCTTTCAGATCCCACCACAGGTGTGTCTGCATCACAGACCGCCCACTTCAGTGAGTTCACAGAAACAGGAACCCAGTTTCTGTTCTGCTATCAAGTCAATTTGGTTCATAGTTAAATGAAAAGAAAGCATTTTTACACTAGCTCAAGGATTACAGAACCCAGGTACTCCAGAAATAGTTTTTCATAAAATTAGATGTTATATTAAAAGGAATGGACAGAGACTTCCACTTTTGGCCATGATGGAATAACAAGGAACAGATTTAATGTCTTATAAATAAATACAAAACTGGACAAAATAGATGTGAATCAACAGTTTAAGTATTGGACAGCAGACAGCACAGGATGATGATCCTTGAGAGAAGAGAAACAAACAATATAAGCTTTATCAGTGTCCTAGATATCTTCCGGAGGCAATTTCCAGATTTAGATTACAGGGAAAGGGGGACCAAACAGAGCTTGGTGGCTTTATTACCAACACAGACCAGAATTCAGGGAAGCTAAGGCAAAGCAGAGTTCCAGAAACGAGGGAGCTATGCAGAAAAAAGAGCTCAAAAAAATCTGCACAAGATTCCCCTTGAGTCTTTCCTGACCACTAAGCCATGCATGCATACAATAAAACTCACAAAGACTAGGAAAACAATGACCAGGAAGTTGTAAGTTGAATAATTCCTAAGACACACAAAGGTAGGGAGATATTCAGGGTCCAACCAACCAGAGTATAGTTCTCAGTGATCATCTGGGGTATTCAGTAGAGAATCAGAGAGGCCATGCTTTAGTAGCAGGACTGATTTATCCCTGGAGCCAGAGTGACCCTGGATCTGCTCTAGAAAAACATAAAAATAGGGCTTGAAGGGATGAAACTATTCCATAAGCAACTACCTCCAAAAACAAAGTCTAACTCTTTTCACAGTGAAACAACAAAATCCAGACATTCAACAACATAATCTCTACAATGTTCAACATCCAATAAATAATTAAGTAAATGCCAAGAAGCAGGGAAAAAATGTGACTCATGGAAAGGAAAATAGAAACACCCAGAAATGATCGCTGACAGACAAGGATAACAGCTAGTTTAACAATGTATAACTATTTAAAGAAAAACAGGAACATAATGAAAGAAATGGATGATAAAAACAAAAACTGAATGGGACTTACTGAGGTGAAAATTGTAACATTTAAAATGAAAATTTCACTGGATGTGCTTAACAGCAGATTAGATGCAGCCTTCTCCCCCTGCCCCAAAGGATTAGGAAATCTGAAGACCTAGCAATAAAAATTTTCCCAAATGAAGATCAGAAAGAAAAAAATATTTAACAGTGTTTCATTGACTTGGAGATAACAAAAAGTGGTCTAACACACATATAATTGGAATCTGAGAAGATGAGGAAAAGCAGGGGGGGATAAAAGTATAATTGAAGAAATAATGGTTAAAATTTATTATTTTCTAAATTGGATAAAACCTATATCCAAGAAGCCCAATCACCCCCTAGCAAGACTAAACAAACACACAAAAAACAAAACCAGAAAAAAACCCCACACTTGTACACTAAGACACATCATAATCATATCGCTGAAAACTAGTGATAAAGAAAAAATCTTAAAGTAGCCAGAGAATAAAAGATGTTGTATACAAAGGAGCAAAGATAATAACTGCTGACTTCTTATCAGAAAATGTGCAAGCCAGAAAACAACTTCATGACATTTTTAAAGTGCTAAAGGGGAAAAAAAAAAACATGTCAACCAAGAATTTGATATTTAGGGAAAGTATCCTTCAAAAATGAAGGCAAAAAACAAGCTTTTTTAGACAAAGAAAAGCTGAAAGAATCTGTCACCAGCAGATCCACACAAGACGTATTTAAGAAAATTCTTCAGGTGAAGGAAATGGTACCAGATGGAAACTTGGATCACAAAGGAATGAAGAACACCAGGAACGTAAATATGTGCTGAAATATAGAACACTTTTACATCTTTAAGAGAAAGCTGAACATTTAGAGAAAAAAATAGTAAGGTAGTATGGAGTTTATAGGGCTTCCCTGGTGGCTCAGTCGTAAACGATCCACCTGCTAAAGCAGGAGACGCAGGTTCAATCCTTGGGTTGGGAGGATCCCTGGGTTGGGAGGATTCCCCTGGAGAAGGAAATGGCAATCCACCCCAGTATTCTTGCCTGGGAAATCCTATGGACAGAGGAGCCTGGCAGGCTACAATCTATGGGGTTGCAAAAGAGTTGGACACAACTTAGCAACTAAACAAAACCAACAATTGGGGTTTATAAGATATATAGAAATAAAATTTAAGACTGTGCTTTAGGAAGCCCTCCAAGCCTCTGATACACGGCAGTAGTGGAGATAAAATACAATTCTAAAAAAATAATCCAAAAGTAGGTTAAAAAAACAGATGAAAAAGAACAGTTAGGGCAAGCAGAAACAAACAGCAAGAGGCAAATGTAAACACAACCATATGGATAGTTAAGTTAAATATAAATGGACTAAACACACACCAATTAATTTGTAGAGACTATCAGATTGTATTTTTTTAAAAAAGAAACTCAAGTATGTGCTTGACGTCTACAAGAAATTTTAAAGTTAAAGACTTTAAATGTAAAGAGAGAGATAGGTTAAAAGTAAAAGGATGGAAAACAATACAGTATAACCAACATGAAGAGTGTCAGTAATCCCAATGTCATAAAAACAAGAGGGAGACCTTCCTGAAGAATCCTAGAACTCAGAGCAGGAAGAAAACTGGAGAGCTCAAGCATAAAATCAGTAGGTTGTAAGGGACAAGAAAAAAAACATAGGACAAAAGATAAATAAGTAAATGAAAAGGAAAAAAAATCAACAGGTGGCCAATACAGCATGATACACAGCAGATTACAAAAATTTGAATCCTCCATCAAAGAAGATTATAGACAGACAGTAGCTGTTTATTAAAAAATCACAGACTGTAGAGGAAGGGGAAAGAACAGTATACATTTGCATTTTAAGGAAAAAAAGGAATAAACAGAGTGACTCACAGCTAATGAGCACATCGAGACTGCAATGTGCACCACCCTGGGGTAGAGTCCAGGTCTAGAAAGGTCTTCAGGTTTCTGTTTCTGTCATGAATGTTTAGTAACCAAGCTGCATTTCTTTAGTAACCAGAAAGGAACAACAATTTTAAAAGATTTCAGTAGACTTTGGGTAAGAAGGATGCTCAGCATATGAGAAGACAGGGCCAAGGCCAAGAAGACAAGAGGGAATAGTCCTTGAAGCTGGGCAATGTCCTGAGGTGCCCACACAGGCAAGCCACAACAGAGCAGGGCTGGCAGGAATGCGTGGGCAGTCCCAGAAAGCTTAGAGGCAGGTCCATGGGATTGTGAATTCCTGGGATCATCCCCCCAAACTATTAGCAATATGACAGGTGTGAGGGAAGGCTTCCTTTGGCTCCAAAGTCCACAGAAACTCTACTTCCATCTTGAAATGACTCCCCAGTGTGTGAGAGAAGCCCTAGGTGCCCAGCAGCCAAGCCTTCTGTAACCCACTGTCCCCTAGGCAGGGCTTCCTTCTTCCTGGCATACATTTGATATTTGGTTTGACCTTGGCTTCCAATACAAAATGAACCGGTCATTGATTATTTACATAGTTCATTCTAAAAAATTCACTTCTTATTGACATTGAGGTTTTGTTGTCAAATGGAATGAAGAGGAAAACATCTCACCTTCACCTTCTGAGCAAGATGGTCTGTTACAAGCCTTGCCTGACTACCCTCAGGCCAGAGACCTAAGGCCTTAACCCACTCCAAGGCCCTGGCTGAGCCCACCAGACCCATACGTCTCAGTCAGTCCTTCCACACACTCAGTTTTCATCCCGTCCTAAATATACCAAGGCAATAATCCCAAGAGCCTCTGAACCTGCCTCAAGTGGCTCCTTCGAAGAATTCGGGCCTCACTCAAGTGCCACCTCCTCCAAATGTCTTCGCTCTCCAGCTCCATCACATACTTACAATACTTTTCACTACCTAAAACTTACCCTCTGAAATTGCTTGTTTTTACCTGATTCTCCCTGGGGAAAATGTCACCTCTCACAGGACAGGGCCCTTCTCTTTCTTGGCCAACCCTGAATCCCCAGCATTCAGGGGGCAGTAGCTCTTAGCACTCAGTGGACATGTGACACCCTGTGAGGGAGGGGTGAGTTACATAACTTTCATTAACAGAGCACCTACTATGCATTTGGCACTGTGCTTCTCCCTTCACAGGCTTCCCTAGTGGTGCACTGGTAAAGAATGCACATATCAATGCATGAGACGCAGGTTCAATCCCTGGGTCGGGAAGATCCCCTGGAGGAGGGCATGGCAACCCACTCCAGTATTCTTGCCTGGAGAATCCCATGGACAGAGGACCTGGCGGGCTACAGTCTGTGGGGTCAGAAAGAATTGGACATGACTGAAGTGGCTGAGCACGTAGATACTTCTCCTTTAAATGTGTGAAGAGTCAGACACAACTGAGTGACTGCCTCCATTTTACCGAGAAGGAAGAAACGGATCTGAGGGGTGAACTAAATTGCCTAAGGTCTAGCTCCCAAGATTTGAGGCATTTTGAGCCACACCAGAGAAGAGAGAGAAGTAATCTGCCACAAAGTAATACCTAACACTGGGCCTTGTCCAAAGGCCAGGCTACTGTGTCATTGAAGCCTAATGGTATGTATGGGTTTAGGGGACTTGCTTTCAGTCCCATGCACAAAAGATACATACATCATTCTTTCATTCACAGTTTTTCCAAGCCATCCATGCTTAATTGAAAAGGTCCTCCTGAAAAGTTCCCATTTAATTGAGCAGATCCTACCAAAGTGTATTCACTTATTGGCATGAAGTCCTGGAGATACAACCCCCAAGTGAATTGTTAATTATCTTCTCCAGTGTAGCAACAGGACTGGCCCTTCCTGTACCAGGCTTGCCCAGGGGACTTAACCCAACTGCACTTCAGATCACCACCCACAGTGACAAGAGACTATGGACACATGGAGACCGTGACAGACAGAGGCCATTTCAAAGGTGTCTATAAAAATGGGAGGGGAAAAGTGAGCCCTGCTTTCATAAAAGGAAGCTAAACTCTACATAATGAATCAGGTATATTGGGGAAAACATTTACGAGACACAAAGGAAGATCATTTAAAAATGATCCACTGCAGTTAAAAATAGAATCATCATCAATCCTGAAAACAATCTGATAATTCAGAAGCTATGTCACCCAACCACTCCACTTTAAAATGGTGGAACTAATCTGGAAAAGAAGCTGGACTCCATGACACAGGTGTCTACTGCCTTCCAAAGGTGGACCTTGTGAAATCAAGGTCAAATCGATTCCAGGCACAATATGAAAACCATTGTCATGTACTCAATAGATACACAGGGAGATCCTGACCTTGAACATGAGGCACTTTCACTCACCATGGACAAGCATACCCAAATCTTATAAGTGCACTCCTTTGCCCAACCAGGAAAGAGAAGTTGGTAGAAAGACTTTGGGAAAACAAATCTTGGCCTTTTAATATAAACAATATTATCTTTCTTCTTTAAGCAAGATCTTTAGTTGTAGTCTAACAACTCCATGCTCCCAGAGAATAAAGACTCTATCAGGTTGACTGTGGATTCTACCCTGGAGCTAGCCAAGTGCCACAGACTCTGCAGCTGCTTCACAGACACATTTCTGAAACATCATGCTTCCTAAAACCTGAGAGTTCATGTCAGTGAATAAAGGTTCCTTATATGTGCTTTAGACGGCAATGTAAATTTTAACCAACTTATTTAAATCCAATTTTCTGTATCCAATCAGAAATACTGAAAACCAAAACAATCATTTCACCCTGATTTGAAAGAACAGAAATTAACAGCTGAATTTAATGGAGCCAAAAGCCAACATTTGTCACAAAAGCAGGGAATACTTTAGTGTCTTCTGGTCACTTTGGAGCTCGGGACCCCTACTGAGGGTGTCTGGTTACTAGGAAAGGTCACTTCTGAGCCTAAGAGATCAGCAGTAGACTGATTTCATGGCACAAGTAGCCAGGGTGCCTCCTCAGCAGGTGCCAGCCTTCTCTGGGCAATGGGTGCAGGGGAGAGGGAGCAAAGCCACGCAAACTAGAACTGGCAGCTTCCAGAAACTTCAAAGAGGTGCCAGAAGCACCTGATCTCCTTGGAACATCTAGATAAGGACTGAAGCAGAATGTCCCCATACCCTAGAAGATAACAGGTGGCTCACAGTGTTCAATTCAGTTGTGGGCCACAGCAAAAATGCCCTAGAGGGAATATTTATAGATCACATGAGAGACTGCACTTTCTATCATCTAATTCAGATAGGTGCCTTCAGCTCCCTCTCCCATCACTAACCCTAACCCTAACCCTAAATCATCCTATTTATCACCTGGATTCCCAATTCTCCTTGCTGGATGTCTGTTCTCCCTTGAGTTGTGCTCTCAGATCAATAGAACTATATCTGGACAAAGATCGCCCAACAGCACTGGCATATATAAAAATATAAGTGCTTCCAGAACCAAAATAATACTTCTCACCACCTTGCATCCCCATGGGGTCTTCTAACAGCATGGCCAGCTTTAAGGCCAGCAGACCTGGTCTATAAACATCCAGACTTACCCAAAAGAGACATACAGAGATGGCATCATGTCTCAGAAAAATTCTGAGCGATTACTCAGGCAGGTAAAGTCCTACCTGTTGGACTAAAATAATTTGGGAAGACAGAACTTGGGCACACCTTCTTGGAACATGTCTTTTTGGGTCACAAGTGTTCAAAGGACAGGCTGTGAGACTGAATACACTGTTGAGACACCAATCCACCCAAGTCCGGCAATTCTGGGATGCCAAGGGCCTGAGCTCTCAACCTGTCGGGCCAGGCTGTGGCTACAACGCCCATTTGGGCTCACCTTGTACTGTGCACATGCACTGCTACTAGAAGTGAATCCTAAAGGGCCAACAGAGAGGGTGTCTCACCAGGAAAGTCTGTTTCTCTCGGGATGTTTGTGTCTGTGTGTGCCTTTTTCTGTGTGCGTGGGTGGGAGGCATCTGTCTCTGTCTTCCCCAGTTTTCCTCTCTTACTCTGCCTGGGCACCTGCCCCTCTCTGTTTACGTTTCCATTTTCTTTGCCTTCTATAAAAAGCTAGAAGGTGGACCAGAAGGGGATTTTGTAGTGTTTGTTGTACTTAATTGAGGGAAGGTTTATGTTCCCATTTCCCCAAGAAAATGCATGCTATCTTACTGAAAATGAAAATAAATTGTAAGTATAGCTTCATTTAAGTTACACTGTCCTGGATATGAATGATTCTAAATGGGGATGGGGGATGCTGTGCAAATACCAAGGGGCCCTGGGCCAGTTGTGGAGCCCAAGCAAATTAGGGCCAGAGCTAGATGGGTGCGTTAGACCCTTGGCTTGGGGTGTGCTAATGACTCAAGGGGCAGAGTAGCAGGTGTAGGTGGGGACGAGAAATCTGCATTTTCAACCAGCACTCAGGAGACTGGGATGCAGACTTGTGCCTTGTTAACATTGAGCCCATCTAGAATCTGGAGGCTTCCTCACCTCCAGCACTCAGCAGACAGGTTTCTGGCCCATGAGCCTCTTGAATGGGATGCCACTCTCTGCTGACTGTCAGATTTCTGGGCAGGGAATTCACACTTTCTAGTGATTTTCTAGGAGAAGGCAATGGCACCCCACTCCAGTACTCTTGCCTGGAAAATCCCATGGATGGAGGAGCCTGGTAGGCTGCAGTCCATGGAGTCGCTAAGAGTCAGACACGACTGAGTGACTTCGCTTTCACTTTTCACTTTCATGCACTGGAGAAGGAAATGGCAACCCACTCCAGTGTTCCTGCCTGGAGAATCCCAGGGACAGTGGAGCCTGGTGGGCTGCCGTCTATGGGGTCGCACAGAGTTGGACACGGCTGAAGTGACTTAGCAGCAGCAGCAGCAGCAGTGATTTGCTAAGGGGTCTCTCACCCAAAGAAGGCTGAAAATCAGTGTTCAATAGAATTCTAAATGCAGATCCTAAGACATTTTGAGAGAATGTATTGGACTGCGCCAGGTACTGTGCAAGCTGCTTCGACTTAAAGGCCCAGTTGGGGAGGGAGGATGGGGGATGGGATGAGGCAGCATTAGCACCTAGAGGGAGTGCTGTTCTAGCAAGCCCATCTGAAATCCTTTGGTAAAAGAAAAATGTCAAGTCTGAGGTTGAAGAGGAAATATTTCACTGACCAAGGAGTCTAGAGGGGGCTGATGGCCCCCGGTTGGGCCAACGCTGGCTGGAGGGTGTCAATTGGAACAGGGTGGGACCTCTGGGAACAGGGCCAGTGGCGGGGGTGGGAGGCGGTGGTGGTGGTGGTGGTGAAAGGGACCATGGGCTTTCTGCCGCAGGCGACTGTGTTGTGAGGGAGGATGGAAAAAGACGTGTAATTAATCAACCAAATATAGACTAGTTCAGTTCAGTTCAGTTCAGTCGCTCAGTCGTGCCCGACTCTTTGCGACCCCCATGAATCGCAGCACGAGGCCTCCCTGTCCATCACTAACTCCCGGAGTTCACTCAAACTCACGTCCATCGAGTCGGTGAGGCCATCCAGCCATCTCATCCTCTGTCGTCCCCTTTTCCTCCTACCCCCAATCCCTCCCAGCATCAGGCAGCAAAGGAGTTTGGTGGTGGGCACTGGAGACAGATGTAGCCCGAGAAGGGCGACAGAAAAACCTCTTTTCAGATCCAGGGCCTTGGGCTCGTTTTCACCCAGCAAGGGCTGCCCCTCCCCCTCCCTCACAGCCCTTGGGCTCTAGGCTACCCCCTCACCCTCCCTGCCAAGCGGAGGCTCGACCCCTTCCTAAAAGGAAAAGAGGGACTCCGCCTGCAGGAACCGTCCCCAGTACAGCAGGAACTGTCCCCAGTACAGCGTCTCTGGCTGCTGTTCAACCTCTCCCCCAGATAGGGGGAAAAGCCCTTTAACACACACTCCCCCACACAACGCCCTCTTCCAGTCGGCCTTCTCCGCGCTTGGGGCGGGAGATCTCCCTCTTTTCATAGTGGCCGGTTCCCATCCCCTAGTGTCACCCCCAAAGCAGCGTAGGCCTCGGCATGTCCAGCGATTCCCGCCCCTAACCATCGCCCCCTGCCCGCCGCGGGAAGGCCTTCAGCCTCCTCATACCCACTATCTCGGACCCGTGCCCCTCTCCAGCTGGCCCCAGGGCAGAGCAGCTTCCCGAGGCAACACAAACGCTCCTCCCCAACAAGGCTTGGCCGCCTTCTGCCCCCCACCCCGCCCCCGCACACTTTCTGGAACACTCACCCCAGTTCTGCACACTCTCCTGGGCCGCCCCCTGCACATCCTCCCGGGGCCCAAACGATCACCCGGGCCCCGCACATTCATCCGCGGTCCCCAGCACATCCTCTTGCGGCCCGCACGCTCATCCTGGCCTCGCGCACCCTCCCGGGCCCCGCGCACATCCTCTTAAGGCCCGCACGCTCACCCTAGCCTGGCGGCGGCCGACGCGCGGCCCTTGGCGGAGCAGCGCTGGCGAGGCCCAGGCCTCGCGTGGCAGGAAGCGCCACGGAGCAGCTAGCGCACTGCTGAGCCTAGCAGCCCAGCGGCGCGTTTCCGGAGCCGCAGGCGCCGCCGTGGGTAGTGGGAGGGCGAGGCCCCGCCCCGACTTCGGCCCCGCCCGGGCCGCCGGTCCCGATTGGCCCGGAGAGGGGGCGGGACGGGAAGGGGGCGTGGCTAAGCCCGGGTTTAGGGTCAGGCCAGACCCCGGGGGAGCAGCAGCGCAGGCAAGAAGCTTCGGTGGAGGCAGGAGGCGTGGAATGAGAGTACTAATGAGTGAATGAATGAGTGAACTAGCGAATGAACTGACAAGCCTACGAAGGAGGGAACGAAGAAATGGACAGGACCCCTCCCTCTTGGGCGCCTTTAGAACGGGAATATGGGTGGGGGGGATGAGAAGGGAGGGCGAGGCAGAGCAAAGCCAGCCTCCACTGGAGGGATCAAAGTGGCTCACTCATTCATGCAAGGTTTCGTGAGCCCTAGCAATGCCACATACTGAGACTACAACTGTGAGCGAAACCAGGCTACATCCTTGCTATCAGGGGGGCGTGCATTCGGTTCCCAAGGGCTCCTGTGAATGTGTGTGTGCTTGGGTGTGTGTGTACGTGTGTGCCCATGTGCTCGAGTAAAGATGGAAGGGAAACACATTTGAGTAAATTTCAAAATAGCAGGTCATACTATGAAAAGAACAGGATTCTTGGATCAGGGGTGTTGCAAGTATTGACAGCTGCTTCCACATGAATATCTGCCATTCAACAAAGATCTAAGAAGCTGCAGTGCTCTGCGGTGTTCTAAGCCCATCCATGCTTTCTTGAAGATTCCTGTTTCATAAAGGTCATATAACAATAATAAACAAGGGTTAACAAACAACGCATAAGAATAAGAACTGTGAAGAACATCATTTAGGGTGGTGTTTGGGAGTGGTGGGAGGGAAACTTCAGTGAGGCTATGGTTGATATGAGACTTGAATTACAAGAAGAACTCAGCGTGAAGGTTGTTGATAGGAAGAGCATCAAAAGGAACAGCAAGTGCAAATTCCCTGTGATAGGAACCAATTAGGCATATTCTAGTATCAAAAGAAAAATGTTGGAGTAAGCCAAGGGAAAAAGAGCCACACTGAAAGGATGAAGCTGGGCACTGAAACTGAGTTTGAAGGACACAGTCTAACTTTTCATTTTTTATTAATATACCTTTATTTTATTAGTGATAATGATTATAACCAACTTCTTAAATATTCTTGTAGGAATTTTATTTACTACATGCTGCCTTTCTTATTTACCTTACACATTTTATTATGAAAGCTTTGCAACATACAGATCAATTGAAAGATGTGTACCCATGTACCAACCACCAATATTGTACAATTAGCATTATGCCATACTTGCTTGATTGCATGGTCATCCTTATATTACCAATCCATTTCAAAGTAAGTTGCAGACATACAAGCACGCTTCACACCTTAACACTCCAGCCTGCATATCATTACCTAGAGCTGCATGGCATTACCTAGCATACCTGTTTACTGCATAGCATTACCTCAGTTCAGTCACTCAGTCATGTCCGACTCTTTGTGACTCCATGAACCACAGCATACCAGGCCTCCCTGTCCATCACCAACTGCCAGAGTCTACCCAAACCCATATCCATTGAGTCAGTGATGCCATCCAACCATCTCATCCTCTGTTGTCCCCTTCTCCTCCTGCCCTCAAACTTTCCCAGCATCAGGGTCTTTGCAAATGAGTCAGCTTTACGCATCAGATGGCCAAAGTACTGGAGTTTCAGCTCCAACATCAGTCCTTCCAATGAACACCCAGGACTGACCTCCCTTAGGATGGACTGGTTGGATCTCCTTGCAGTCCAAGGGACTCTCAAGAGTCTTCTCCAACATCACAGTTCAAAAGCACCAGTTCTTTGGTGCTCAGCTTTCTTTATAGTCCAACTCTCACATCCATACATGACTACTGGAAAAACCATAGCCTTGACTAGACTGACCTTTGTTGACAAAGTGATGTCTCTGCTTTTTAATATGCTATCTAGGTTGGTCATAACCTTCCTTCCAAGGAGTAAGCGTGTTTTAATTTCATTGCTGCAATCACCATCTGCAGTGATCTTGGAGCCCAGA
This sequence comes from Bos indicus, assembly GCF_029378745.1. Taxonomy (NCBI): domain Eukaryota; kingdom Metazoa; phylum Chordata; class Mammalia; order Artiodactyla; family Bovidae; genus Bos; species Bos indicus. The sequence continues at coordinate 38,633,813 of NC_091789.1, read as the reverse complement.
AAAATAAAGTCAGCCACTGTTTCCACTGTTTCTCCATCTATTTGCCATGAAGTGATGGGACCGGATGCCATGATCTTAGTTTTCTGAATGTTGAGCTTTAAGCCAACTTTTTCACTCTCCTCTTTTACTTTTCATCAAGAGGCTCTACCTAGCATTACCTAGCATACCTGTTTACTGTTATTTTCTGTTTTTTGGAGGTAAAATTTACATACAGTGAAATGCCCAAATTTTAAGTGCCCCATGCAGTGAGTTTTGACAAACATACTCTAAACTCTTGTCAGGATACTGAACATTATCAACATCCCAGAAATTTCCCTTGTGCCCATTTCCAGTCAGTGTGTGTGTGTCATCAGTTGTTAAGTCATGTCTGGCTCTGTGGGACCCCATGGACTGTAACCCACCAGGTTGCTCTGCCCATTGGATTTTCCAGGCAAGAATACTGGAGTGGGTTGCCATTTCTTCCTCCAGGGGATCTTCTTGACCCATGGATCAAATCCACATCTGTGTCTTCTGCATTGGCAGGCCGATTCTTTACCACTGAGCCACCTGGGAAGCACTTTATTCACTGTCAGTTCCCACCACAATTCAACATAGGGGCAACTGGTGTTCTAAATTTTTTCCATCTTACATTACTTTCACCAATTTGAGAACTTCATATAAATGGAATCACATGGTATGTACTATTTTGTGTCTGTCATGTTTGCCTCTTTGCAACCCCATGGACTGTAGCCCATGAGACTCCTCTGTTCATGAAATTCTCCAGGCAAGAATACTGGAGTGGGTAGCCATTCCCTTCTCCAGGGGATCTTCCCAACCCAAGAATTGAACTCAGGTCTCTTGCATTGCAGGCAGATTCTTTACCGTCTGAGCCAACAGTGTCTGGTTTCCTTCATTCAGTATGATGATTTATTTATGTTGTTTAAAGTGTTGCTTCTTTCCTTTAATTACTGAGTAGTATTCCATCTTGTGAGATGCCAGGCTGGATGAATCACAAGCTGGAATCAAGACTGAGAAATATCAACAACCTCAGGTATGCAGATACCACTCTAATGGCAGAGAGTGGAGAGGAACTAAAGAGCCTCTTGATGATGGTGAAAGAGGAGAGTGAAAAAGCTGACTTGAAACTCATCATTCAAAAACCTAAGATCATGGCATCCAGTCCCATCACTTCATGGCAAATAAAAGGGGGAAAAGTAGCAGCAGGGGCATATTTTATTTTCTTAGGCTCCAAAATCATTGTGGACGTTGACTGAAGCCGTGAAATGAAAAGATGCTTGCTCCTTGGAAGGAAAGCTATGATAAACCTAGACAGCTTATTAAAAAGCAGAGACGTCACTTTGCAGACAAAGGTCCACATAGTCAAAGCTATGGTTTTTCCAGTAGTCATGTACAGATATGAGTGTCGGACCATAAAGAAGGCTGAACACTGATGAACTGATGTCTTTGAATTGTGGTGCTGGAGAAGACTCTTGAGAGTCCCTTGGAAGCAAGGAACACAAGCCAGTCAATCTTAAAGGAAATCAACCTTGAATATTTATTGGAAGGGCTGATGCTGAAGCTCCAATCCTTTGGCCACCTGATGTGAAGAGCCGATTCATTGGAAAAGACATTGATCCTGGTAATGACTGAGGGCAGAAGAGAAGGGGATGACAGGATGAGATGGTTGGATGGCATCACCAACTCAGTGAACATGAATCTGAGCAAATTCCAGGAGATAGTGAAGTTCAGGGGAGCCTGGCATGCTGCAGTCCATGGGGTCACTAAGAGTGAGACATGACTTAGTGACTGAACAACAACAGTATCCCATTGTCTGAATATATTTGAGTTGATTTTTATTCATTCACCAGTTTATGATCTGAGCTGTTTCCATTTTGGAGTGTTATAAATAAACTTTCATGAACACTTGTGTACAACCTTTTGTAAACATATGCTTTCATTTAGTTGGATAACTACCTAGAAAGGGAACTGCCACAAAGGAGAATTGTTTTATAAGAAACTGCCAGAATATTCTCTGAAGTGGTTGTACAATTTATGTTCCCACCAGATATGTATGAGAATTCCTTTTCAATCCTCCTCTGCATTTGGGGTTGTCAGCCTTTATTTTTAGCCATTTAAGTGTGTATGAAGTGGTAATTCATTGTGATTTTAATTATCATCTCCTTGATGACTAGTCATGTTGCGTGTGATGTCTTTTTGTGCTTACTGGCCACTTCTGTATCTTCCTTTGTAAAGTATCTGTTTAATAACTTGTTCACATTTATGGGTATTTTGTCTCTTTATTACTTACTTGTAGGTTTTTTTTTTTTAAACAGCTCCTTAGAGGTATATTTGGCAAACAATAACCTGGAAATGTTCAAACTGCACTGTCTGATAAGGTTTGACATATATATATATATATATATATATATATATATACATATATACATATATACATTCATGAAACCATCACTACAATCAAGGTAATAAAGATATCTATTACTCTCAAAGATTCCTCATGTCCCTTTGTAGTCCTTTTTGCCCTTCTCTTCTTGCTCCTCTTGTCCTAAGCAACCACTGATCTGCTTTCTGTCATTGTAAGGCAGTTTGCATTTTCTAGAGTTTTACGTAGATGGAATTGTATAATAAATGGTACTCATGTCCAAGGTAAGGAGCAGTGGCTGTGCTTTGCTGGAGCAGATGTGAAGAGATACCCCACATCCAAGGTAAGAGAAACCCAAGTAAGACGGTAGGCACTGAGAGAGGGCATCAGAGGACACACAGAGTGAAACCACAATCAGACAGCTAGCCAATCTGATCACATGGACCACAGCCTTGTCTAACTCAATGAAACTAAGCCATGCCATGTGGGGCCACCCAAGATGGGCAGGTCATGGTGGACAGGTCTGATAGAATGTGGTCCACTGGAGAAGGGAATGGCAAACCACTTCAGTGTTCTTGCCTTGAGAACCCCATGAACAGTATGAAAAGGCAAAAAGATAGGACACTGAAAGATGAACTCCCCAGGTTGGTAGGTGCCCAATATGCTACTGGAGATCAGTGGAGAAATAAGTCCAGAAAGAATGAAGGGATGGAGCCAAAGCAAAAACAACACCCAGTTGTGGATGGGACTGGTGATAGAAACAAGGTTTGATGCAGTAAAGTGCAATATTGCATAGGAACCTGGAATGTTAGGTCCATGAATCAAGGCAAATTGGAAGTGGTCAAACAGGAGATGGCAAGAGTGAACGTCGACATTCTAGCAATCAGCGAACTAAGATGGACTGGAATGGGTGAATTTAACTCAGATGACCATTATATCTACTACTGTGAGCAGGAATCCCTTGGAAGAAATGGAGTAGCCATCATAGTCAGCAAAAGAGTCCTAAATGCAGTACTTGGATGCAATCTCAAAAGTGACAGAATGATCTCTGTTCGTTTCCAAGGCAAACCATTCAATATCACAGTAATCCAAATCTATGCCCTGACCAGTAATGCTGAAGAAGCTGAAGTTGAATAGTTCTATGAAGACCTACAAGACCTTCCAGAACTAACACCCAAAAAAGATGTCCTTTTCATTATAGGGGACTGGAATGCAAAAGTAGGAAGTCAAGAAACACCTGGAGTAACAGGCAAATTTGGCCTTGGAGTACAGAATGAAGCAGGGCAAAAGCTAATAGAGTTCTGTCAAGAGAATGCACTGGTCATAGCAAACACCCTCTTCCAACAACACAAAGAATACTCTACACATGGACATCACCAGATGGTCAACACCGAAATCAGATTGATTATATTCTTTGCAGCCAAAGATGGAGAAGCTCTATACAGTCAGCAAAAATAAGACCAGGATCTGACTGTGGCTCAGATAATGAACTCCTTATTGCCAAATTCAGATTGAAATTGAAGAAAGTGGAGAAAGCCAGTAGACCATGCAGGTATGACCTAAATCAAATCACTTATGACTATACAATGGAAGTGAGAAAGATTTAAGGGACTAGATCTGATAGATAGAGTGCCTGATGAACTATGGATGGAGGTTTGTGACATTGTACAGGAGACAGGGATCAAGACCATCCTCAAGAAAAAGAAATGCAAAAAAGCAAAATGGCTGTCTGGGGAGGCCTTACAAATAGCTGTGAAAAGAAGAGAAGTGAAAAGCAAAGGAGAAAAGGAAAGATATAAGCATCTGAATGCAGAGTTCCAAAGAATACCAAGGAGAATAAGAAAGCCTTCCTCAGTGATCAATGCAAAGAAATAGAGGAAAACAACAGAATGGGAAAGACTAGAGATCTCTTCAAGAAAATTAGAGATACCAAGGGAACATATCATGCAAAGATGGGCTCAATAAAGGAGAGAGATGGTAGGGACATAAAAGAAGCAGAAGATATTAAGAAGAGGTGGCAAGAATACACAGAAGAACTGTACAAAAAAGATCTTCACGACCCAGATAATCATGATGGTGTGATCACTCACCTAGAGCCAGACATCCTGGAATGTGAAGTCAAGTGGGCCTTAGAAAGCATCACTACGAACAAAGCAAGTGGAGGTGATGGAATTCCAGTTGAGCTATTTCAAATCCTGAAAGATGATGCTGTGAAAGTGCTGCACTCAATATGCCAGCAAATTTCGAAAACTCAGCAGTGGCCACAGGACCGGAAAAGGTCAGTTTTCATTCCAATCCCAAAGAAAGGCAATGCCAAAGAATGCTCAAACTACTGCACAGTTGCACTCATCTCACACGCTAGTAAAGTAATGCTCAAAATTCTCCAAGCCAGGCTTCAGCAATACGTGAACCGTGAACTTCCTGATGTTCAAGCTGGTTTTAGAAAAGGCAAAGGAACCAGAGATCAAATTGCCAACATCCGCTGGATCATCGAAAAAGCAAGAGAGTTCCAGAAAAACATCTATTTCTGCTTTATTAACTATGCCAAAGCCTTTGACTGTGTGGATCACAATCAACTGTGGAAAATTCTTCAAAAGATGGGAATACCAGACCACCTGATCTGCCTCTTGAGAAACCTGTTTGCAGATCAGGAAGCAACAGTTAGAACTGGACATGGAACAACAGACTGGTTCCAATAGGAAAAGGAGTACGTCAAGGCTGTATATTGTCACCCTGCTTATTTAACTTATATGCAGAGTACATCATGAGAAACCCTGGGCTGGAAGAATCACAAGCTGGAATCAAGATTTCCGGGAGAAATATCAATAAGCTCAGATATGCAGATGACACCACCCTTATGGTAGAAAGTGAAAAAGAACTAAAGAGCCTCTTGATGAAAGTGAAAAAGGAGAGTGAAAAAGTTGGCTTAAAGCTCAACATTCAGAAAACTAAGATCATGACATCTGGTCCCATCACTTCATTGCAAATGGATAGGAAAACAGTGAAAACAGTGGCTGACTTTATTTTTCTGGGCTCCAAGGTCACTGCAGATGGTGACTGCAGCCATGAAATTAAAAGACGCTTATTCCTTGGAAGGAAAGTTTTGACCAACCTAGATAGCATCTTAAAAAGCAGAGACATCACTTTGCCTACAAAGGTCTGTCTAGTCAGTGCTATTATTTTTCCAGTAGTCATGTATGGATGTGAGAGTTGGACTATAAAGAAAGCTGAGCACAGAATAATTGATGCTTTTGAACTGTGGTGTTGGAGAAGACTCTTGAGAGTCCCTTGGACTGCAAGGAGATCCAACCAGTCCATCCTAAAGGAAATCAGTCCTGAGTGTTCATTGGAAGGACTAGTGTTGAAGCTGAAACTCCAATACTTTGGCCACCTGATGTGAAGAGCTGACTCATTTGAAAAGACCCTGATGCTGGGAAAGATTCAAGGTGAGAGGAGTAGGGGACGACAGAGGATGAGATGGTTGGATGGCATCACCGACTCAATGGACATGAGTTTGAGTAAACTTTGGGAGTTGGTGATGGACAGGGAGGCCTGGAAAGCTGCAATCCATGGGGTTACAAAGAGTTGGACATGACTGAGCAACTGAACTGACTGAACCCGAAGCCTACACATTTCTAATGCAGTGAGTGCCTTGGGTCATGCTTTCAAGTGTAAGGAGGTGTAATGGGGCTCCTGGCTTGGAAACAGCCAACTTGTGTCTGCTTAAGAGACTCCAGGCTTCTTGAGGGCAGAATATGAGTGTAGGGTGGGGCCTGTTATTAGGGTCCTCTTTCCAGCACCCCACCCCTCACAATTGGGACCGTTACTGATGGAGGCCACTTTGCTCTGGAGGGCCAGTGGGTGTACCTGTTGCTTTTGGAGGCTCCAAGCCCTGCCACCTCAAGCCCTCGCTAAGCAGGTCTCCTGGCACCAACACTGACTGACACCTCAAATGCTCTCCTGATCTAGCCATTGGCCCTGCACAGAGACCCCAAGGCCTTTGTCCCTCATCCGCCTGGGCTCTCCTGGGACACTGGGAAGCACACAGTGGCCTTAGTACAGAGGGCCTGGGACATCCCTGGACTGTGCATCCCTGAGGCTCTGACCAGGGCTCCAAGGTAGCCTCTGGAGTGTGCTCCACATCCCATAGGCAGTGAACCCAGAATTTGAAAAAGTGGGCAGGTGACCTGACCCCAGAATTACCACAGGCACCCTGGGCAGGGGCTGGATCTCTTCCTCAACAGGCAGTGGGGGCTGAAGGTGAAATAAGTCACAGGAGCCCCAGGTTAGGAAGAAGGCAAGGTGGGGGGGCCTGGGATGTTGTCTGCCTGCACCAGGCCCCTGATGCTGGGTCACAGGATAGGCCCAATTTCCCTGCACAGACCCAGAGATGAGCAGTGGCTGAGGAGTCAGGTGAGATAGGAGCCCCAGGTGAGGAAGAAGGTGCACATGAAGTAGAAGCTGCAGAGAAAGGGACTGCAGGTGAGGCAGGAGGTACAGGTGAGGCAGGAGGTACAGAGCCCCTTGGGTCCCACCACTGCCTGGATGTGAAGGGATTCCCTGGTGGTCCCAGGAAGTCCTGGCTGGGAGCCAGAGGGTCTCCCCGAGGCAGGAGACCAGGAGGCTGAGGAGGGGAAGAGACCAGCCCCCAAGGAGGGGCTCAAGTCCATTCCAGAGGAGCCTGGAAATGAGGATGGGGCTGTGGAGATGATCCCCCTAGGGTTCTCGTCGGGTCAATAGGCTCAGCAGGTCTGAGTCCCCCGCTGTGGTTCCGGGTCCTCAGCTTAGCACGTGCTTCCTCACTGCAGATTTAGGCCAAGTTCTGCTTGGTCTCCTGGAGATGTGTGTGTGTTCTTCTCTGAGCAGCTCCCCCCAACACCGTGGTGCAGAGACACCCCAACCCACTCCCAGGAACCAGTGGGAAGGAGGGGACGGACGAGAGCTGAGCGACAGAGACTTGAGGGCACAGACTGTGGCTGGTTGGGTCCCCAGGAACCTTGGGGAGCCCCCAGGAATAAGTGGGTTAGATGTGGGGGGAGGGCAGGGTCAGCAGGTAGGACACCAGGCTCTAGGATCACTGGCAGCTCCGTGGGGACCACTCCCTCCCAGCCTTTCCCTGGTTGGGGGATAATTTGAAAAGAGGAACTGCACTTTCCCTCCACTGGCTCTTCTTTTGACTTTGCCTGTTCAGTAGGACCACCCCTTCCCTACCCCAGGGCCCATCCTCCCCCGCAACCCCCGTACCCACTGGCTCCTTTGCCTAGGGCCAGTAGGCAAGGTTCAAAAGCAGACAATCTAGAGACAATTCCCCAGGCCTGGCAGAGGGACCCACACCTTCTGGTTGCTGGGGGCCCCAAGAGTTATGCACCTGACATTCCTCCCTGGCCAGGACGTGGCCCTGCACCGGGAGCTGGCTCTGCTATCAGATTTTCACCATTTGGGGGTGCATCCCTTCTCAAGGCCACCATCCTGCTCTAGAGCCTATCTCCTCCTCCTTGAGCTGGAGCGGGGCCTGTCTCCAGATTCTGAGCCTGCTGTCCCTGGGCTTGGGTGGGAGTCCTTCCCATGAGCACTGGGCCCCATAGTACCTCAGGTGCCCTGTTTCTTCCCCAGCTACCCACCTGGGCTCAAACTCATGGCTCCCATTCTCACAATAGAAAGCCATATCTTCCTATCCTCCAGCACCTGGTCACCATCACAAAGATGGAAGATTAGCCCCTAAGCAGATTGCTTCCCTATGCCAGAGTGTGTATGATGGGCCAATTTCTCTCCATCAGAGCTGCCAGCCAACCCAGATTACCATTGAGAACCCTGTGACCTGGGGCTCTGTCCCAGGACACATTGTGCTGCTGAGGACTGGACCCTGACCCTGTCCCTGAGGCCAGATCCAGGTGTCCTAGTGCATGCCCACCTGGGCCTTGTAATAGGGTGATCCCCTCTCTGTATGCCCACCACACTGTGCTTCTGTGCACTGCTCATCACAGTGCCTTCCTTGGCACTCCCACAAGGCAGCCTGAGACCCACAATGCCATCTGGTCAAATAAGGGACAACAGAAACCTGGTACTAATGGCCCTGCACCACTACTTAGGTGCTGAAGGATTTAGAGACTGGGAGAAGAGTCAGCCCCACCCCCAACAGCTTGCATCTCTGAGCACTGACTCTGCACCAGGACATGGGCTGACCCCTTGGGGCCGCAGTCACTGTTTGAGTCCTCAGAGGAGCCCTAGGGGAAGGTGGGCACTGTTAGGACTCTTCTGCTCCTGTTGAGGTCAGGAGGGTTTACAGCCTTGTCCAAAGTGCCCCAGCTTTTCCTGGGAGGCACAAGGATTCCAGGCCAGGGCCACACATTGCATGGCCCAGGCCCTGGAAACACAGCCACAGAACTGGCTGGAGGCACATGGCTAGAAGTAACAATCCAAAAATGCAGTTGAGGGCTGTGAGGCACATTGTTAGTGGTGATAAGAAGGTGGTGTCCCCTGGCCTTCTGCTCCTGCCTGCTCCCAGGCAAGACCCTGTTGTGGCCAGCCACATGCCTCCAGCCAGTCTTGCTGCTGCCTCTTCTGGGGCAGGTGTTGACATGTCTCTCCAGCATCCCCTGGGCTCTCACCACTCCCATCCTCAGAACCCTGTTGTTTGTCTCCTTGTGCTCTGTGCACACGGCCTGGATGGCTCTCAGGCAGAGAGAGCTTGTTTCACACAAGAATGCCCCATCCAAGTGTGAGGACAAGTGAGGGAGGCCAGGTCCTGCAGAAAATGGAAAATGGGAAGGAAAAGAGCAGCAGAGGGCTCAGGTGGAGCTGAGACAGGCATTCAGTTCATCTACCTGAGCCCCTGCTCCGGACAACACAGCACATGTCAGCTGGGGGCCTGTAGATATGGGCTGTGACCCCTGATCCTGACCTTGAGGGTCCCATGCCTTCCCTGGCCTGCTATGTCAGGCTGCAGCTGCCCTCAGCCCACAGGATGTAGTGACCAGTGCCTGGGCTCTGTGGGGGCCCAGGGTGAGGTGGTGCAGGTGTGCCCTGCACAGCAGGCAGGGAAGACTCTGGCCCCCACCTGCACCCCACCCATCTTGGGAGTCAGGCTCCACAGTAGAGGCCAAGGAAGGGGCCAAGAAGGGGCCTGGCATAGTCTTGTAGTTGGAGGGGGCCTGGGACCAGTGGGGATGGGGTAAGATGAAGCTCTACAAGAAGGTGGTGGGGGTGGGGGGTGGGAGCTCCCCCTGCTGGGCTGAGCTTGACTGAGGGGATGCTTCTGACCACCACATCCTGGGGGCCTGTGAGGCCCTTCCCAGGGCAGGACTGGTCCTGGGGGGAGGCCTAGGGAAGGCTCCGACTGACAGCAGGGCCTCGGGGCAAACAGGGCCTAAACACTGCCCACACATGCCTTCCAGACCCCGTGCCCCTGCCACACTGTGGGTGGCTGCCCTCAGCTGCAGCACCCGTGTGATTTGAAACAAGTTGCTCCTGTCCACCTCAGCTGTACTTGATGTTCCTAGAACTGTGCCTCCTTGACCCAGAGCCAAGAACATACTCTGTCCCTAGAGGCCCTCAGCATTGTTGGGCACAGACTCCAGGGCACTTCCCCACCCCCACCAGCCAAGCTTCTCATGTGCATCTCTGATGGCTTAGGACAATTCTTCCATCTCCTAGGTCTCCAACGGCTGCATCTCTAAGCTGGGCACAGGGCTCAGGTGTGCAGGAGGGCAGGGTCTATCCCGAAGGTCACAAAGAAGAGAGCTAGGCCCAGGGGCATCCTCCATGCAGTCCCTGTCACTCCTTGGAAGGGCCCTCCATCCTTCCCCATATAGACTACATTCCTCTTTCTCCACTTCTTTCTCTCCACCCTGTGGGATTCACACCTTCCTCCAGGATCCTTGCTCTGCAAGCAGGACCCAATCCTGTCCCTTCACCCACACTCTCTGCCTTTGCTGTAGCCTCAGACCCAGTGACTCCCACCCATGACTCATAACCTGGGGCTGGGATGGGGCAAGGGAAGGGAGATACTCCAGAAGGAAGGCAGAGGACTTGAACTGTATTTTTCAGTGGAACCACTAAGAAAATAACTCAAAAATAGAGTAAAAGAGATGAGAAGCTCAGGCGACCAGGTGCTTGGTGAGTGTACTGTCCCATGTGAGCAGTGCATCTTAATCACCACTCTGGAAAGAGAAATTAAGGAAACAATTCCATTTACCATTGCATCGAAAAGAATAAAATACTTAAGAATAAATCTACCTAAAGAAACAAGAGACCCATACATAGAAAACTATAAAATACTGATGAAAGAAATTAAAAAATGACAAATAGATGGATAAATATACCATGTTCATGGATAAGAAAACTCAATATAGTGAAAATGAGTATACAACCCAAAGCAATCTATAGATTCAATGCAATCCCTATCAAGATACCAATGGTATTTTTCACAGAACTAGAACAAATAATTTCACAATTTGTATGGAAACACAAAAAAACCTTGAATAGCCAAAGCAATCTTGAGAAACAAGAATGGAACTGGAGGAATCAACCTGCCTGACTTCAGACTATACTACAAAGCTACAGTCATCAAGAACATGGTACTGGCATAAAGACAGAAATATAGATCAATGGAACAAATTAGAAAGCCCAGAGATAAATCCATGCACCTATGGACACCTTATCTTTGACAAAGGAGGCACGAATATAAAATGGAGAAAAGACAATCTCTTTAACAAGTGGTGTTGGGAAAACTCGGTCAACCACTTGTAAAAGAATGAAACTCGAACACTATCTAACACCGTACACCAAAATAAACTCAAAATGGATTAAAGATCTAAGTGTAAGACCAGAACCTATAAAACTCCCAGAGGAAAACATAAGCAAAACACTCTCTGACATAAATCACAGCAGGATCCTCTATGACCCACCTCCCAGAATAATGGAAATAAAAGCAAAAATAAACAAATGGGAACTAATTAAACTTAAAAGATTTTGCACAACAAAGGGAACTATAAACAAGGCGAAAAGACAGCCTTCAGAATGGGAGAAAATAACAGCAAACGAAGCAACTGACAAAGAATTAATCTCAAAAAAATACAAGCAACTCCTGCAGCTCAATTCCAGAAAAATAAATGACCCAATCAAAAAATAGGCCAAAGAACTAAACAGACATTTCTCCAAAGAAAACATACAGATGGCTAACAAATACATGAAAAGATGCTCAACATCACTCATTATCAGAGAGATGCAAATCAAAACCACAATGAGGGAGCATTTCCTGCCAGTCAGAATGGCTGCTATCCAAAAGTCTCAGTTCAGTTCAGTTCAGTCGCTCAATCATGTCCGACTCTTTGTGACCCCACGAATTGCAGCACGCCAGGCCTCCCTGCCCATCTTCAACTCCTGGAGTTCACTCAAACTCACATCCATCGAGTTGGTGATGCCATTCAGCCATCTCATCCTCTGTCGTCCCCTTCTCCTCCTGCCCCCAATCCCTCCCAGTATCAGAATCTTTTGCAATGAGTCAACTCTTTGTATGAGGTGGCCAAAGTGCTGGAGTTTCAGCTTTAGCATCATTCCTTCCAAAAAACACCCAGGACTGATCTCCTTTAGAATGAACTGGTTGGACCTCCTTGCAGTCCAAGGGACTCTCAAGAGTCTTCTCCAACACCACACTTCAAAAGCATCAATTCTGTCCTCAGCCTTCTTCACAGTCGAACTTTCATATCCATACATGACTACTGGAAAAACAGTAGTAGCCTTGACTAGATGGACCTTTGTTGGCAAAGTAATGTCTCTGCTTTTGAATATGCTATCTAGGTTGGTCATAACCTTCCTTCCAAGGAGTAAGCATCTTTTAATTTCATGGCTGCAATCACCATCTGCAGTGATCTTGGAGCCCAGAAAAATAAAGTCAGCCACTGTTTCCACTGTTTCCCCATCTATTTGCCATGAAGTGATGGGACCAGATGCCATGATCTTCCTTTTCTGAATGTTGAGCTTTAAGCCAACTTTTTCACACCCTTCTTTCACTTTCATCAAGAGGCTTTTTAGTTCCTCTACACTTTCTGCCATAAGGGTGGTATCATCTGCATATCTGAGGTTATTGATATTTCTCCCGGAAATCTTGATTCCAGCTTGTGATTCTTCCAGCCCAGAGTTTCTCATGATGTACTCTGCATATAAGTTAAATAAGCAGGGTGACAATATACAGCCTTGACGTACTCCTTTTCCTATTGGAACCAGTCTGTTGTTCCATGTCCAGTTCTAACTGTTGCTTCCTGACCTGCATATAGGTTTCTCAAGAGGCAGGTCAGGTGGTCTGGTATTCCCATCTCTTTCAGAATTTTCCACAGTTTATTGTGATCCACACAGTCAAAGACTTTGGCATAGTCAATAAAGCAGAAATAGATGTTTTTCTGGAACTCTCTTGCTTTTTCGATGATCCAGCGGATGTTGGCAATCTCTGGTTCCTTTGCCTTTTCTAAAACCAGCTTGAACATCAGGAAGTTCACAGTTCACGTATTGCTGAAGCCTGGCTTGGAGAATTTTGAGCATTACTTTACTAGCGTGTGAGATGAGTGCAACTGTGCAGTAGTTTGAGCATTCTTTGGCATTGCCTTTCTTTGGGATTGGAATGAAAACTGACCTTTTCCGGTCCTGTGGCCACTGCTGAGTTTTCGAAATTTGCTGGCATATTGAGTGCAGCACTTTCACAGCATCATCTTTCAGGATTTGAAATAGCTCAACTGGAATTCCATTACCTCCACTAGCTTTGTTTGTAGTGATGCTTTCTAAGGCCCACTTGACTTCACATTCCAGGATGTCTGGCTCTAGGTGAGTGATCACACCATCGTGATTATCTTGGTTGTGAAGATCTTTTTTGTACAGTTCTTCTGTGTATTCTTGCCACCTCTTCTTAATATCTTCTCCTTCTGTTAGGTCCATACCATCTCTCTCCTTTATTGAGCCCATCTTTGCATGAAATGTTCCCTTGGTATCTCTAATTTTCTCGAAGAGATCTCTAGTCTTTCCCATTCTGTTGTTTTCCTCTATTTCTTTGCATTGATTGCTAAAGAAGGCTTTCTTGTCTCTTCTTGCTATTCTTTGGAACTCTGCATTTAAATGGGTATATCTTCCTTTTTCTCCTTTGCTTTTCGCTTCTCTTCTTTTCACAGCTATTTGTAAGGCCTCCCCAGACAGCCATTTTGCTTTTTTGCATTTCTTTTCCATGGGGATGGTCTTGATCCCTGTCTCCTGTACAATGTCAGGATCCTCCATCCATAGTTCATCAGGCACTCTATCTATCAGATCTAGTCCCTTAAATATATTTCTCACTTCCACTGTAGAATCATAAGGGATTTGATTTTAGTCATACCTGAATGGTCTAGTGGTTTTCCCTACTTTCTTCAATTTAAGTCTGAATTTGCCAATAAGGAGTTCATGATCTGAGCCACAGTCAGCTCCGGATCTTGTTTTTGCTGACTGTGTACAGCTTCTCCATCTTTGGTTGCAAAGAATGTAATCAATCTGATTTTGGTGTTGACCATCTGGTGATGTCCATGTGTAGAGTCTTCTCTTGTGTTGTTGGAAGAGGGTGTTTGCGATGACCAGTGCGTTCTGTTAGCAAAACTGTATTAGCCTTTGCCCTGCTCACTGAGTACTCCAAGGCCAAATTTGCCTGTTACTCCAGGTGTTTCTTGACTTCCTACTCTTGCATTCCAGTCCCTTGTAATGAAAAGGACATCTTTTTTGGGTGTTAGTTCTAAAAGGTCTTGTAGGTCTTCATAACACCGTCCAAAAGTCTACAAACAGTAGATACTGGAGAGGGTGTGGAGAAAAGGGAACACTCTTACACTGTTGGTGGGAATGCAAACTAGTACAGCCACTATGGAGAACAGTGTGGAGATTCCTTAAAAAACTGGAAATAGAACTGCCTTATGACCCAGCAATCCCACTGCTGGGCATACACACTGAAGAAACCAGAATTGAAAGAGACACATGTACCCCAGTGTTCATCATAGCATGTTCACAATAGCTAGGACATGGAAGCAACCTAGATGTCCATCAGAAGACAAATGTATAAGAAAGCTGTGGTACATATACACAATTGAATATTATTCAGCTTTTAAAAAGAATGCATTTGAATCAGTTCCAATGAGGTGGATGAAACTGGAGCCTATTATACAGGGTGAAATAAGTCAGAAAGAAAAACACCAATACAGTATAATAATACATATATATGGAATTTAGAAAGATGGTAATGATGACCCTATATGCAAGACAACAAATGAGACACAGATGTAAAGAACAGACTTTTGGACTCTGTGGGAGAAGGTGAGGGTGGGATGATTTGAGAGAATAGCATTGAAACATGTATATTACCATATGTGAAATAGATCACCAGTCCAGGTTTGATGCATGAGACAGAGTGCTCAGGGCTGGTGCACTGGGATGACCCAGAGGGATGGGATGGGGAGGGAGGTGGGAGGGAGGATCAGGGTGGGAACACATGTACACCCATGGCTGATTCATGTGAATGGATTGCAAAAACCACTACAATATTGTAAAGTAATTAGCCTCCGATTAAAATAAACAAAAGATTTACAAAAAAAAATAAATAAACAAAAAAATGAGAAAGTGTAATATAGTACAATAGAAGTGATCTATTTAACACAAAAGAAGGCATAATGAAGGAACAGTGGAATAAAAATGACATAAGACAAGAGAATGGCTTCCCTTGTAGTTGGGCTGGTAAAGAATCCGCCTGCAATGAAGGAGACCTGGGTTCAACCCCTGGGCTGGGAAGATCCCCTGGAGAAAAGAAAGGCTACCCACCCCAGTATTTTGGCCTGGAGAATCCCATGGACTGTATAGTCCATGTGGTCGCAAAGAGTTGGTCACGACTAAGCAACTTTCACTAAGATATAAAAGAAGGGCAGGTATAATCCTGTGTTATCAGGAATTACATTAAATGTTGCTGTTCAGTTGTCTGACTGAATGGATTAAAGATTAAAGTGGCTCAACATCCTTTGTTTTTAGGGAGACAAAAATTAAAACCACAGTGAGATAGCCCTCCAGGATGTCTGGA
The DNA here is from genome assembly GCF_029378745.1 of Bos indicus. Classification (NCBI taxonomy): domain Eukaryota; kingdom Metazoa; phylum Chordata; class Mammalia; order Artiodactyla; family Bovidae; genus Bos; species Bos indicus. The sequence continues at coordinate 38,618,385 of NC_091789.1, read as the reverse complement.
ATAAAAAAGATGAACAATAAATGTACTGTTGAGGATGCAATGAAGTTGGACCCTTCATACGCTGCTGGTAGGAGCATAAAATGGTCAGCCATTTTGGAAAACAGTCTGGTAGTTCTTCAAAAAGTTAAACATAGAGTTTAATAGGACCCAGCAATTCCAGTCCTAGGTACTTATGCAAGGGTACTTACGAAAATATATGTTGACACACACATATATATATATGTCAAAATATATATGAAATATATATATATGACATATATATGAAAATATGTTGACACAAAGACTTGCAGAAAGGCGTTCATAGCAACATTATGCATAACAGATGAAAACTGAAAACAATCCAAATGTTCAGTAACTGATGAAAGGATAAATAAAATATAGTTTATTCACACAACAGAATTTTATTCAACCAGAAAGAATTTAAAAAGTACCAATATATGCTACAAAATGGATGAACCTTGAAAACATTGTGAAAGACGCCAGGTGAAATATGCAGTATATTGTTTGATTCCATTAATGTGAAATGTTCAGAACAAGTAAATCTACAGAGCACGAAAGAGTAGTGGTTGGCAGGGCCTGGCAGGATTTGTAGGGGAACTGCCTAATGCCGATGAGGTCTTATTTGAGGGGAGGAGAATATTCTGTAGCTGGACAGAGGGGAGGCTACACAACACTGGGAATGTGCTAAATGCCACTGAGGTGTCCACTTCAAAAGAGTGACATGAATGGAATGAGATTTAAAAACAGGTGATTTCTTTATGCTGGAGGCCACCACAGCTCCTGAGTCAGCATGCAGTGGTGTACACAGAAGCGGTTGTGAGCTGCATTGGTGGTCACCACTTCTCCCTACTCACCCTGCTGCTGCTGCTGCTGCATCACTTCAGTCGTGTCCGACTCTGTGTGACCCCAGAGACGGCAGCCCACCAGGCTCCCCCATCCCTGGGATTCTCCAGGCAAGAACACTGGAGTGGGTTGCCATTTCCTACTCACCCTACACATGTGCCAAAGAGCCCTTCCTTGTGTGCATCTTGTTGTCACATCTGTGCAGGGCTTGGGGTCACCACCCAGGGCCAGTACTCGAGGTCACAGGGGAAAGGCTGCATGCAGCACCCCCAGTCCCCTCCACTAAAAAAGACAAGAGCACAGTGAGGTCACTTTGGACCACTTTCCCACCTAACCATTGCATGTTACCTTATGACAACAGCAGCTGGAGCAAACTCCCAGAAGTCCCTGTTGCCTGGTCTGGTTCAGCCCTCCTGCTTTTGCCCTCCACCACCCCACTCTGAGGACCATTGTGCAAATGTTCTGGGCAATTCGGCAGGCATGTTCTGAGATGTAGAGTTGCCCTGGGGTTAAGATGGCACTGGAGGAAGGGCAGGATTGTCCAGTCACTCCATTCTCTCACCAGACCCCTGCCCTGGTGGACACGAGCTGGAACACGTGTGTATCCATTTGTGTTTCTGCATCCCTGCTGTCTGATTGACAAGGAGTTGGCCCAGGGTTGAGTCCTGACTCCTCCCAGAGGGAGTTGCTCTGAGAATGGATGAAGAAGTAGCCTGGCCATGTGGGAAAGGGCCCCTGAGAGGGGTGGGAGGTGTGCATTTCTCTCCCTCCCCCTACCTTGGTTGTCTCTCTGCAAACCATGCCAGGCCAATCTGTTGATTTAGAGGGACCAGAGGATGATTGATGGCTGACAGGCAGAGTGGCCCAAGTGGATTCTGGGAGATCCTGGAAGGGGCATGCCCAGGAGCAGGTGGGGAAGCAACTGAGCCACACACACTGGGGTGTACTTTTCTTTCCTTGTTTACCAGCAAGGGGCTACATACTCAGTGCATTCCTTCTAAGTGATGGGGGCTGTTTGTTGCTGGCCTGTTTACTCACAGCTTGGGGTAGCTGCTCTGTTTGACAGGGCCAATACCAGTGCTACCATCTGGGCACACAGAGAGAAAGGGTCAGTGCTGGAGGAGAGGCATCCTGATACAGGTGGTGGTGGCAGGGACACAACTGCCCTTGTTGAGCACTTAGGGCTGGGCACCTCCTTAGGACTCTTAGGCATTGGAGTCCTATGTTCGAGCAGCACAAAGCACCTGGGCCTGAGGGTACTTACCATGGGGTGTGTGCATAGGCCCAAGGAAGATCAGCTTTGATGACATGGGACTCAGTCTGGGGAGAATCTATGGGGACTCTCTGGACAAGAAGTGTTCTGAGCTTGGTCTTCAAGGCCCAGCCAGGGTTAAAGGGTGGGACACTAGGGGAGAAAGTGTTGCCAGTCTATCAGAGAGGAAATTCATGTGGGCCATGATGCATGTGTACTGGGAGTTCCTGGCACACCAAAAGAGGCTGGAGAGGCAAACAGGGACTGGCAATGAAATCTTACTTAATTGGCAGACAGCTCTTTTGATATCTGCTATGGAGGTGCATTCCATGAAAAATGCATAAGGTGATCTGCATCAAGAGGGAGGCAGCTAACTGCACTGTTTGCAAAGGGAACTGCTGAGATTACACGTCAAGACTGGCAACAAAGCAATTTGGAAGATCCCAGCTAGTCGACACTCTCTGTGCAGCCTTGGAAGCTAGGCCAGGTCTGGACAGCTGTGCATAATAAAAGGGCACTATTTTAAGCTTTTAAATGTGTATCAATGGGGTGAAAGTGAAAGTCACTCAGCTGTGTCTGACTCTTTGCAACCCCATGGACTATACAGTCCATGGAATTCTCCAGGCCAGAATACTAGAGTGGATAGCTGTTCCCTTCTCCAGGGGATCTTCCCAACACAGGAATCGAACCCAGGTTTCCCCCCTTGTAGGCGGATTCTTTACCAGCTGAGCCACAGTAGAAGTTCTATGTTCCTATAGGGTACATGAGGCTGGATTAGGTCAGTGCAGCTCTTGCCCATGGGTGTGGTTTTATCAGTGAGGCCACATGCAGTGGTGGATGCTGGGCTCAGCTATCCTCAGTCTTTGGGCTCCCTTTGGTCAACTTCCAACAGTTTTCCTGGCTCAACTCACCACAACAATTTGGCAGTGTTTTTGCCCTCGTTTGTCTTTCTTTACAAGATCTCCTTCCTTCAATTCACTGACCAAACTCATTTCATTCTTAGCAACGCTTGTCATCACTGCAAGCTGCATCTTTAAATGGCCTCGAGGTCCCAAGGTTAGAAGGGTTTAGAATTTCAGAAGACTCCACTTTTCTTCTTTCTTTCCCTCTGTATCCCTCCTCCTATCCAAGAGTTTTGGCACAACAGTACTGGAATTGGTTCTAAAACTTGTAGGTCCAGATCATTTTTCCCACCTGCATCATCTAAGCAAGAATTGACTGACTTAAAAGAATGTAAATGGGCTCCCCCAGACCAGTAGGCACTCCTGGCCTCTGTGAGGTCCAACAAGAAACTTAAGAGCAGAAGACCCAGTTTCTTAAGTCACATTTCCAAGCACATGGTGACAAAGAGCAACAATACAATAAAGGAAGTTAAGGTTTTGGTCTGATAACCTCCTCACCTCTTTCTTATCATAGACTGGATTATGGAAGTAGCTTCTATGATTTGAGCTCCGTGATTTTAAGTCATACTTCTTTTTTGTATAATTTCTCTAACTTGTGCCATTGTCTATTGTGCTAGGTTGAATTGAGTTCCCCCTAAAGCATATGTTGGTATTGTCCCTGGTGACTCAGTTCTAAAGAACCAGCCTGCCAATATGGGAGATCTGGGTTTGACCCCTGGGTGGGGAATATCCCCTGGAGAAGGCAATGACAACCCACTCCAGTATTCTTGCCTGGGAAATCCCATAGACAGAGGAGCCTGGTGGGCTACAGTCCATGGGGTTGCAAAGAGTTGGACATGTCTGAGGGACTGACACACACACATATATTTCATTTATTAATGTATACCTTTCCCACATAAAAACCAAAAAAGAAAAATTTAAAAGTTAAATCATAGAAACTTAGTGCAAACATCTGATGTTTTGCATGGATTACAAAAATCTGTGCTTGCCTGCCTAAATTTGAATTCTGTGGTACCTTTCCTATCATTAAGAGGAAAAAAAAAACCATAAAATCATTGTTAAAAGAGTGAAGACTGCCACCCCAATAACCTAAGATACATTGAGAAATTTTTTACTTCATTCCATTGTGGAGCATCAAATTAAATCAGTCTTTAAACTTTTAGTTCTCAGGACCCCTTTGCATTCTTAAAATTTATCGAGAACTTCAAAGAGTTCTTGTTTATGTGGGTTATAAATATCAATATTTACTGTATTAAAATTGAAAATGAGAAATTAAAATATTATTTAGTCATTTAAAGATGACAGTAATAAAGCCACTGCATGTTAACATGAATAACATATTCTATGAAAAAAATCTATACAAAACAGATGAAAGTTAGTGGAAAGAACGGCATTGCTTTACATTTTTGTAACCCTCTTTGATGTATGGCTTAATGTGAGAGAGCTGGGAAATCATGTCTGTTTCTGACTTTAGTCTGTCACAATATCACACTTTGGTTGCCTCTGGAAAATTCCACCTTACCCTGGGAAAAAGTGCAAAAAGGAAAAACATCTTAGCAGCATTATGAAGAGAGATTTGATCCTGTAGATTCCAGCTGAAAGGGTCTCAAGGACTCCCAGGGTTCCCTGGACTCTGCTTTGAGAACTGCAGTGTTACTTCGTACTTCTTGGGTCCTGAAAACATATTTATTAATTACACTGAAGCTGGTCATTGTTATAATTAATCATACTTTACATTTGTGGATGCAGTCATTCCCCCTGTACTATCTGATGCTGTTACTGGGTGGAAAGCAATCTGGAGCAGCACTGGGGAGTCGACGAATGGCAAAAGATCAGAATGAAACAGTGGTTAGGCCAGGGCTATGGAGGGACCTGAAAGTTAGCAGTGTGGAGGAATGGGTTTGTGAACAAGCATTTCTGTAAGCTTCTACTTGCAGCTGGACATGAAAAGATAAACAGGACAAGGCCATTCCCTTGGAAAATTAAGAACTCAGCATGGGGGACAGATAAAGACAAACTTAAGCATAACACACAAAACCATGAGGTCATTGTTACAAGGAGTAGCAACAGAACGTGGGAGTGGATTGTTGCAGATAGGGAACAGATCAGAGAAAGCAGTCTTCTAGGGAGGCCTGGCGTGCTGGGATTCATGGGGTCACAAAGAGTCTGACACGACTGAGCGACTGAACTGAACTGACTGATGGGTGGACCTGGAGAATTTTTCTAAGGTGACCCAGGAAGGAAACATTCTAGATGGGGTGAAGGGAGTGTCTGAAAGCATGGAGGCAGGACTAGATCTCCAGTATTGAGAGCACCACTGCTCCAGTGCTGAGGGTGGGCTGTGAGAGGAGGTAGAGGTCTAGGAACCAAAACATCAGCATCCTTGGAAAGTTTCAGAAATGCAAATCCTCAGGCCCCATACTGTTGAAGAAGTCTGATGGTCGAGAAAACAAGCACCACACTCGGAGAGTTGGAGAACTCAGGTTTATTACACCAGCAGGTCCAGAGGAGTTAACACTTCCAGCTCTGAACACTGAACAAAAGCATTACAAAGGTTTTATAGACAGTGCATGACATCAGACTGTAGTGGCAGTGCTGACTGTTAATAAGCTAGTTTATTTTATTTTATTTTTTTAATTTTATTTTATTTTTAAATTTTACATAATTATATTAGTTTTGCCAAATATCAAAATGAATCCATCACAGGTATACATGTGCTCCCCATCCTGAACCCTCCTCCCTCCTCCCTCTCCATACCATCCCTCTGGGTCGTCCCATTGCACTAGCCCCAAGCATCCAGTATCGTGCATTGAACCTGGACTGGCATCTCGTTTCATACATGATATTTTACATGTTTCAATGCCATTCTCCCAAATCTTCCCACCCTCTCCCTCTCCCACAGAGTCCATAAGACTGTTCCATACATCAGTGTCTCTTTTGCTGTCTTGTACACAGGGTTATTGTTATCATCTTTCTAAATTCCATATATATGCATTAGTATACTGTATTGGTGTTTTTCCTTCTGGCTTACTTCACTCTGTATAATAGGCTCCAGTTTCATCCACCTCATTAGAACTGATTCAAATGAATTCTTTTTAATGGCTGAGTAATACTCCATTGTGTATATGTACCACAGCTTTCTTATCCATTCATCTGCTGATGGGCATCTAGGTTGCTTCCATGTCCTGGCTATTATAAACAGTGCTGCGATGAACATTGGGGTACACATGTCTCTTTCCCTTCTGGTTTCCTCAGTGTGTATGCCCAGCAGTGGGATTGCTGGATCATAAGGCAGTTCTATTTCCAGTTTTTTAAGGAATCTCCACACTGTTCTCCATAGTGGCTGTACTAGTTTGCATTCCCACCAACAGTGTAAGAGGGTTCCCTTTTCTCCACACCCTCTCCAACATAATAAGCTAGTTTAAACCGGGGGTTTCGTGCAAGTGGGAAGAGCTGTTAGGACACAGTGGGGGAGGGGGGTGCCTGACCTTTACACAAACAAACGTGGTTAAGCAGGCAGCTCCTGGCATTGTTGTAAGTTTCCATTTTCCCAAACAGTCATAACTTACATGACTTTGCAAGGAGCAAGTTGAGTTATAGAAGCAGAAGGAGTATTTAGTTATTTCTAGCTGGGTGTAGGTTTTAAATTTTCCTCTTCAATACTTCTGGAATGGAGCCCAGCACTCTGAACTTTAACAAACTCTCCAAGTGGTTCTGATAGGGAAGAAACTTCTAAAAACACAGCAGCCCAGCATTGGTTTTAGTGTACAGGGTTTGATGTGACTGAATTCTAAGCCTAGTACCACCACTTATCAGCTTTGTCACCCCCAGCAATACTCTTCACCTTTTGGAATCCCATTTCCTGCAACTCTGAGGTGGCCACAGTAAAGATATGTCCCTGATAGGTGTTTAGGCAGGCTTGGATAGGACAGTGTGTGTATAACATTCAGGCGGGGTCTCATGCAGCTCTCAGCAGAGGGAAAGGGACACCTTCTCTTGCCCACCCTTCTCCATGTGACTGCCCTCAATATGGAACTGGGCTCACTCAAACAAGTTCTCTTGCTCAGTTGACTAGTTTTGGTGATTACCCGTTTTGCCCCAATAAACACCATTCCCTTCCCTTTTTGGTTCCTCATCAGTAGAATGGAGATCATGAGATGTGTTCTTGGGCTAGAGCTAGGACGTGAGATTATGGGGAAACAATCTCTCCCACATCCTGGTGGGCACGCTTCTCTCGCTCTTTTCCCTCACTGCTGTGATTGTCCTTCCACGTGTGCCCAACATCACCTCCTAGAGGGAGCACTCTTGCAGCATTCTTGTGGGAAGAAGCCTTACGGTTTTCTCAGAAGAGCTACGGAAAGCCCTGCTCTGCTTCCACTCCATCTCGATCTTGCCTCAGTCTCGGGGTGCCTGGGCTCGCCTCATTTTGTGCATGGGGGCGGGGCCAGGAGCTGGGAGGCTTGGGGGCATGATGGGAAGGGCTGTCAGTCACCACTCAGTCAGAAAGGCTAGTCTGGAGACTCTGAGCTGTGCGACCCTGGAAGTTGGAGGCTCAGGGAACTCCGTGCACCTTGGAGTCTACACACTGATCCCAGGGCTGATCTCAGATGAAGCAGGGCAGCCGGCACCTCCAGCATCCAGATCTTCATATGGCATATGAAAATGCAGGTGCCAGTGTTTCAGCCCAGATCCCCAAATCAGACTCGCAAGGGTGGGACCGTGAAAGCTGCATCTGAGTCTCAGTGGCAGAGTGATACTGAGGAACATGTTTGAAACCCTGCCAGGTCAATGCTGGCAGCAGTCTCCAGTGAACCTGCCATACCAAGGTCATGGAGGGGGCATGTGCAAGGTTAAGGTCTTGAAAGATGGCTTTTGAAATCTCACATAGCTTTGGAATTGACGAAGACTCCAAGCTTCCAAATATAATTTTACAGCACAATTTTAGTGTTTCATCATATTCAAATTCCTTGGACTTAGAAATTCCCAGGTGGCTCAGACAGTAAAGAATCCGTGTGCAATTTGGGAGACCTGGGTTCCATCCCTGGGTTGGGAAGATCCCCTGGAGGAGGGCATGGTAACTGACTCCAGTATTCTTGCCTGGAGAATCCCCATGGACAGAGGAGTCTGGTGGGCTTGAGTCCATGGGATTGCAAAGAGTGGGACACGACTGTGTGACTAAGCACATACAAGTGATGTGGTCAGTAGCAGATAACCACAAGCCACTGGGAACCAGGTGTGCAGGATCCCGGGTGTGGATTGTGTGTGGTTTAGCACTGAATTGAATGACCTGGGCTGAGAAAGAATAAGTAAATATGTATTTGTGTGTGCTAAGGAGAAACATAGGTGAAAGAGTCATTGGATAATAGACTCATTGCTGCTAACGGATAAGGGCACATGCAGGTGATGTGGGCCAGGAGGAGGCTGAACTCCTCCTAGAGGAGGAGGAGTATTATTTAGACATTCCAACTGTGTACAATCTGAAATGTGATGAAGCGGAAGTTTGAGGTGAAAGACACAATGGTTTTATTGTGAATCAAAACAGCTCCCCTTTGCAAATTAAAAAAAAAAAATCACATGGGCATGCAATTTTATCCCCATAACCTGGGGCTAAAGTTTTTTCCTGACTCATTGGAAAAGACCCTGATGCTGGGAAAGATCGAAGGCAGGAGGAGAAGGGGACAACAGAGTATGGGATGGTTGGATGGCATCACTGACTTGATGGACATGAGTTTGAGCAAGCTCCGGGAGTTGGTGATGGATAGGGAAGCCTGGCGAACTGCAGTCTATGGGGCTGCAAAGAGTCAGATACAACTGAGCGACTGAACTGAACTCAGTTGAACCTGGGGCAGTGACAGTTGATTCTAAGAACAAAAACACACTCAGGTTCACGTTAAATCTTTAATGTTTATTTTCCTATTGGGTTTTACAAAATAAACTAGCTTTTCTAACACTTTTCTTCCTCTCCAAAAAAAAAAAAAGAGTAATAATGAAATCTTGTTCCCAGATAGGATAACTATCCATGAGCTTCAGAATTTACCTGTTAAACTACCTTTCACTGTACTCTGACAGCAGCCATGTTTAGCTGAATGGAGACTTTTCTGTTACCCATTTCCCAGACCCTCCTGGTCCACCTACTGCTCAGGCAGCCTGGAATGACTTACGCGTCTGCACTTACACTGCTGGAACCTGTCGGAGCTAGTTGATGAAAAAGTCAAAGGAAAAAGCTTGCTTGGTTTGGGACAAATGACTGAAATTTTTGGGAGGACATGGGTCGATGAGGGCAAAGCGCCTGCTTTGCTACAATCTATGCCAACTGGATGGGCTCGAAGCAGTCAGCCTGGACTCCAGGTCTAGACAAGTCAACTTGAGTCTATGATGGCTGTAGTCATCTTCCACAAGGGGACAGATGATGGCATGTAGGGGATCCAGTCACTGTCATATAGGAAGACAGCCAAGAGTCTGTCTATGTGGGGAAACCATTCAGCCATTGAAGAAGAGCACCTCCCACAAATGGAATCTCAGGGAAGCCAAGGGTGAACATTTTTGCAGGGGTTGACAAAACACTGACTGCACGCAAAGTTTCATTCAGCCTCACATGGACCACATGCAGATCACCCGTTAACTTTGTTTGGATTTCAGGCTGCTTTTCCAAGAACCACTGGAAGGTAGTGGTAGTATACAGGAAACATCTCTGTCACTGGTTTCATCTCTCAGGGATTTTTTTCCAAATGGATAAGCATGGCAGGGAAAAATCAGGGCTTATCTTAAGGAGGAATCCAATCAATTGTGGATACCGTTGTGCCACAGGAGGAATGGCAAACCCATGTGGCTTTTCTGTATGAAACATGCCTTAGATCTTAAACACGATTGCTGCTTTGTATCCAATACAGGGGCTTTTTCATGTAATAAAAGAATGCATGTCCACCTTTAAAATATGACATAGAGTCAAAAGCCATGTCGTAAAAATATCTGGAAAACTACACATCTGGGCAAGTAGAGGGAAATACAGCTGTTTACAATATTTAACAAATTAGTGGTGTGAGGGTTTGGGGAAGAAAAAACTGACGATGACCATGCCACTCGCAGGTGCTAGAGATGGATCCAGAGTGAATTCAAGTGTGTTCCTGAGGCCTCGGATTTCCAGAAGGTGTTTACATGCCATGTGGAGTGGGAGGCTCATGCAGTTCATACAGATGGGGATTGTTGCTAATGGTGTGGCCGAGAAGCCTGCCCGATGCCCTGTTGGGCACAGGGGGAGAGTTTAGCCTTGTACCTCTCAGCTGATCTCTTTTTTATTTTCTTCAAGATTTTCTTATCAAATAGTTCTTTTTCCCGGTAACGCACAGGTGGCCCTTGCCGGTACTTTGCTTCTGCCTCCTTGTAGTCCAATCCATCCATTGTAGCAATTGAACAAATGATTGCTTCTGGCAGAAGAACTTCCAGAAGGAAGCTCACTGGGTCATCTCTTGTCAGAGCCAGCGCTTTCTTGTCTATGTGTTTGTAGATTTCTTGTAAATGTCTTACCACGGCATCTAGCTGATCGTCATCCTCCAGGTATGTTTCAACGCAGATCACATACCTCTCTGAATGCAGAAATGATTCAAGCCACTTGGATTCTTTCCTGCCTTTGACGATGTCCAGAAGATGTGGGTCGGCCCCCTTTCTGTTCACGATGAAGTCTACCAGCTTCTCATTGGCTCGGTCCCAAGCAGCCCTCATCCGGTCAGGGAGGATTCTCTTGCAGTGCCTCTTTGCAGCCACAGGGGTCTCCTCCTCAGAATCTTCCAGGTCGGAATAATTCACCTTGGGGAAATCCATCTGCAGATCACCTTCTTGGATGGCTTTCCTCATGGGGTAACTGATGTCAGCAGCATAATAGTCCAGGAAAGAGCCCACAAAAGACCCGCGAACAAGCCCTTCTCTGTAGCTGGAAATCAGTGAGAAACACCAGTTCACACTTGCCCCGTATACTTTGCTGGCTCTCTTCATTAGCTTTTCTTTGCCATTATAATCCAGATGCTTCAACCTTCGAAGAGGAACTTGAATGCCGCTCTTCTCACAGTGCATGTTGGCCTCAATCAAAAGCACCCTTGCGGTCTGCTCGGTTGGGCTGACACTCTTGACCACGGCTGGCCAAAATGGGTGATTCTGAAACTTAAACCAGACCAGCATTCCTCTCTCAATGGGACACAGCTCCTCTGGGCACGCCATGCTTGTCAGCTGTCCCACTTCCTTGCCCCCGCCTTTCTTGATGGCACTGGTGGGCTTAATAGCCTTTGAGCCAGCTGAGGGTTGAGATTCTTGCTGCTCTTCCTCACACCCTGGGGCCTGCAGCTTCCTTTTTCTGTTTGCTAGGCAGAGTGAATAACGCAGGCCCAGGTTAGAGGCATTGGAGGATGCCTCTGCACCTTCCGAGCCTGAGTTGCAGGTGCCCTCTTCAGGGTCAACATTCACCGAGGAGGTAGCACGTTCAGGGGACACAGCCAGGGACTTTGGGCAGGTGTTGTGCACCCCCTCTTCTGGAGCCTTGGGCACAGTGAGGATGAAACCCGGTGTAAGTGATGGAAGCACACGTTCACCTCTAACATCTACACCCACCTCCTTCACTGTACAGGGCAAGGACATAACTTTTGAGGCGTCCTGCTTTTCCTTGTCCTCTTTCTCACGGTCATCTTCTGAAAGTGACAGGAAGCTTGGGTGCACCCCGGAGCTCTGAGATGACTCTGTTTGCATTTCGGTTGGGATCGGGGCGATGGGTGTGCACACCTGTGGCTTGTCCCCATATGGGCCATCCTCCCTCTCTGAAGGTACCACGGGTGATTTGGAGCTTTTGCTTTTCCTCACACTCCTTCGTAGGCCCCGCTTGGGCTTCTGACACCTTCTACAATGTTGCTTTTGCAGCCTCCTTGGAGACTGCATCTTGGACTCTGGATCACCCGCGACTCTTGCTGGAGTGAAATTTCCATTCTTATTCAGAACGTCCCAGGCCATTGTAATAGCGCATATGTAGGCCATTTCCTCTTCTTCTGGGGCGATGGGCTCCGGCTGGGCCGCTAGTGAGGTGGAGATGGATTCAATCATGGACTCCTTTAGGGTCTTTATCTTTGTTTTTTTCACTCTGATTTTTTCATCTATTGAGAGTATCTGAACTTCCAGAGAAAGGGCCCTTTTTCTCTTCTGTTGTGGTGAGACGCTGGGCCTGGACAAGACCTTGGCTGGCCAAAAGCGGCCTTTCCAAACGCATAGGACATACCTGGTGTCCATCATGATTCAACTTGGGTACTGAGGATTAGTTAGCTGAGGCTGAGGGGTCTGGCCGTCATACCCACAGCTACGGCAGGTCTCCCTTAAAGTGTGCTTGCCCACAATCTTCGCCTATGACTACAAAGCGTTTATAGCTTGTGCAGCCTGTGCTTTTCTGCCCGAATCTTTGAAAGATGCCCGAGGTTGTGCTTTCAATGGCCTATAATGGAGAATACTAGAATATGGAAAAGAAGAAAAGAGTCAGGATGGGTTGGGGGGAGGGGCATATACCTTTTGTGAAAGTGGAAGGCTTGGCCAAAGAGCATTAATGAGAGATAAAGCAAGGAAGTTTTAAGGCTATTTATCCATGTGCCTAGGGATTAGAGACATGGCAGATACGTGGGGAGAAAATACCAAAGGTACCGGGGGAGTTTTACAAGCTCCTCAAACCCAACACCTTGCCTTATTTGTTACTGTGTGTGTGTTAGTCGCTCAGTCCTGTCCGACTCCTTGTGACCCCAAAGACTGTAGCCCACCAGACTCTTCTGTCCATGGAATTCTCCAGGCAAGAATACTGGAGTGGGTTGCCATTCCCATCTTCAGGGGATCTTCCTGACCTAGGCATAAAACCCTGATCTTCTGCACTGCAGACAGATTCTTTGCCATCTGAGCTACCAGGAAAGCCCTATTTGTTAATACTGTGCATGAAAGGGCAATCACGTGGGGAGGCGGGGATATCATGACTGGGACCTTGTTTGTGTCACTGGACATCCTGTGCCTTGTGTACTCCTTGGGGCCCTTCCCAGGAGAATGCTTCACTTTTTCTTTCTTACGGAGCCAGTGCCCCACTGCCTGTGCACCCAGGGGAGCCAGAGGTGATCACCAGCATACAGATATATTGGGTGTCAGCACATTGCTATGTTAAATAGCATGAGCTTGGAATCCAGAGGGGCATAGAGAACTGATTCCAGATGAAATGTTTAGGAAAAGGGGAAGAGCTTACCCTTGGCATGCGGATCTTGGCAGGTGTGGTTCTGGAACTGGATCTGTTGATTCTCAGACTCAGACTGCACATCTGCCAGACCCTTTGCCCTGCTCGGTGCTTCTGAAGTTCACAGAGTTCTCTCAGGGGTCAAACAGCATCAACTGTACAGACTCAGGATATAAGTACCTCCAAAGTGGATCTAGAAAATGCAAAAGAAGATAGGAAATTGAGCCACTGAACCAGGGATTGGTTCATCATGCTTCCTTCCCCAAGTCTGGAATGCATGCCACTCTGAAACAGAAATGTTAGTTAAATCTCACTTATAATGTGGGAGTCACATTTATTTCTCCCTTCTGTTGCATTTTGAAATACTTCCACAGTAAGCTACTGACTTTCTGCCACTCCCTCCTATCTCAGAGGAGTGGGGACGACCAGCTCCATGAGAGCCTTCATCTGCCCTGAATACATAGGCTTAGTAGCAGCAGCCACAAAAGACCCCGAATTGCCAAAGCAACCTTAGGAAGGGTTGAATAGCCAAAGAAACCTTGAGAAAGGAGCCTCAGGAATCAGGCTCCCCGATTTCAGACGACACTACAAAGCTACGGTCATCAAACCAGTATGGTACGGGCATGAAAACGGAAACACAAACCAGTGGACCAGAAGACAGAGCCCTGAACAGAGAGCCTTAGTAGTTCATCTGCCCTGAACACATAGCTTTAGTAGGAGCAGCCACAAAAGACCCTGAATCACCAAAGCAACCTTGAGAAAGAAGGGTTGCATCGCTAAAGCAACCTTCAGAAAGGAGCCTCAGGAATCAGGCTCCCTGATTTCAGATGACTCTACAAAGCTATGGTCATCAAACAGGTATGGTACTGGCATGAAAACAGACACACAGACCAGTGGAACAAAAGTCAGAGCTGAGAAATACAGCCCGGTGCATACGGTCAATTCATGTATGACAAAGGAGGCAAGGGAAGATTGTCACTGAACATCACCAAGTCCGTGTGCCCAACCCACAGCAAGGGCAAACAATACTCAAACATTGGAGCTTGGAACAGAGAAAGGTTTATTACAAGGCCATGCAAGGAGATGGGCGGCTCATGCCCTATAAACCCCAATGTTACTGAAAGCTTTCATCAAAGCCCTCTTAAAAGCACTAGTTGAGGGAGGGAGGGAGATGCTTAGCTGTTACAAACTTCTTGTCAGAGCCTCTGTTCTTGAGGTCAGCTCATGGTCAGATGAGGTGTTCCTATAAATCTCTACCAAACAAATGTTATTCTTTGTCCCGATATGAAAGAGCAATGTCCCAAGGAGCAACTTTCACCCTCCAAGGTCCTGGGCCTGGCTAAGAGGAGGCAGAGCTCAGCCGGTAGCTCCCTCAGGGCCAGGTCACCAGACCCTCCTCATCTGTCATCACTGAAGGAGCCAGGTGCCCAACCCAAGTGGCCCCTCAGTCTCCTCAGGACTCCCCAAGGGGGAGAGACCAGGTCCCACGGACAGCAACCCAGGCTGACTGCCATTGCTACAGGATCAAAGAGATAGGGACAGGGGAGAGGTTCACTGCTTGCCTCAAAGGCTAGTGGGAGGCCTTGGTGAGGGCTCTGGAGCCATATAGGACACAGCCCCCAGCCTGTTCTCTGAGATTCCAGCTAAGGCCAGGTGAGCTGGAGGGCCTCAGGGAGAAGGCTCAGATCTGCCTCTTACCTCACTCTTCACTTCACTGACCACCACTCCACTGTTGTCTGAATCGTCACTAAGCATCCTTTCTTAACAGTTGGTAGCTTGTGAGCGGGGGCCACTGCTGCATTGTCCAACGGCTGAGCAGGACCACTGTGGCACCGACCAGTGGCTGATCAGGGCCACTAACTATCACTCATTGACGGTCGGTTGCCAGTGGGCTCCGCCCACTGTGACACTGACCAATGGCTGAGAAGGACCCATTGCCTGGTAACAGGGTGCAGAGTAATAATGCAGAGAGAGCAACGGCTGCTGTGCTAGGGGCTGAACTCACTGGGTTCTGTTACAATTCTCCCCTTTTCTTTGATACTCCTCAGTCTTGAGGATAACACATGAGTATGTTTAAACTTGGCAGAGGAATTTGTGTTTAGGGTGTCTAGGTTTCAACCTCCAATTCCATTTCATCCTTCCCCAAGTCTTTCAGGGAATGTGGCAACAACCTGTCTAGCTGTTTCCTGTTGAAGTGGGGCATAGTCCTACCTTGACTGGGGAATTGATATCAAGTTGTAAATACTCCCAAGTTCCAAGTCCTCAATTCGCGTTTTATATAAGAAAGATTTTGTATAAAAGATTTAGGAGAATGAGCCTGAAAACCAGCCTGGACCTGAATTCAGGAGAATAAGCCTGAAAACCAGTCTGGGGAGACGTGTTGTCTGGTAGCCAGACTTGCAAAAGTATAATATACCAAATTATTTTAGGTCATGAGTAACTTGAGGGGCATGGCTTCTGAATATCTGGAGAACATAGATCAAAATCAGTAATATTCCAGACAGAGACCTTAACCATTATAATCATATACACCAGTTGACTCAGTAACCAGTCCTTCTGTTAGTCTCATCAAAGTGAAAAGGAGCCAGAACTGGGGTAAGAACAACACATGTCACAAAGACCCTGGAAAAATGGTATTTGGTAATGGAGGGCCATCCTCTTTTTGCTCTAAAAGCATCACCGCTTGCCCTGAGTTGCTTACTTTTTCTCATTTTACCTTCATGCCCCCAAAGGATTGTTCTCAATAGAGCTGTGTTATTTCAAGGGGCAAAGTAAGCAATCCTTGGTTTTAGGCTTTCATTGTATTTTATGAAAACCAGGTTTTTTGAAAGCCAGCACTTCCTAACTCACTTAATTAAGCAGCTAACAGTTCCTCTTTCACTGTTCATTCTTAAGCACTAGCATATAACACAGTCAAAATCCCCTCTCCCTTCAAGGGTGAGTGTCACTGTAAGACTGTCTTGTCACTCTGCTGATTCTGCTGCAGACAGCCTTAGGTCCATTGTGGCTGCCAGTGAGAGGGAAAATTTGCTTCTCCCACCAGTTTGATAAAAATTTCTTAACCAAATTCAGCGATATATCTGACCTATGTTTGTTTAAAAGACCTTCCTATGAATTTGCATGAAGATTAAGCAGTTTTGCAAAGCACAGCTTAACTGTCTATTAAAAACTTAAAAGGCAAGGTTGAAGATCTGATCACAATGTGTTGACAAAGAAGCTGAATCAAGTTGCTGTGGTAGAATCAGAACTATGGCTGATAGATTATACCGGGACATATAGTAAACTTTACCCATACAGTCGGAGAAGGCAATGACAACCCACTCCAGTACTCTTGCCTGGAAAATCCCATGGGCAGAGGAGCCTGGTAGGCTGCAGTCCATGGGGTCGCGAAGAGTTGGACACGACTGAGTGACTTCACTTTCACTTTCACCCATACAGTATAATCTTGGAAGGCTTTGAAAATACTTCCCACGTAGTTCAACATATCAAATGAAACTAATTCAATATTCCTCCAGATGCCTTAAGAGCTCCCTAAAGAACCTTAAAGTCAGCTGGACGTCAAAAGAAATTTAATTAAATTTTGGCATTTGGGAAATTTGTCAAAAAGTCTCAAAACACTTGGTCAAACAAGGTCATTGGTCACTGTAAGACAATGCAAATATAATCTAAAGGTTACATAAATTATGGCACAAGATCTTATGGACTCTATGGGAGAGGGAGAGGGAGAGGGTGGGAAGATTTGGGAGAATGGCATTGAAACATGTAAAATATCATGTATGAAACGAGATGCCAGTCCAGGTTCGATGCACGATACTGGATGCTTGGGGCTAGTGCACTGGGACGACCCAGAGGGATGGTATGGGGAGGGAGGAGGGAGGAGGGTTCAGGATGGGGAACACATGTATACCTGTGGAGGATTCATTTTGATGTTTGGCAAAACTAATACAATTATGTAAAGTTTAAAAATAAAATAAAATTATAAAAAAAAAAGGAAAAAAGTGGGTATAAAGAAAAAAAAAAGATCTGGCACTCAATAAATACTTAATAAATGGATGACTGAAGGGTAAATGCAGTGAGATTAGTTAATACTGCCATCACCTACATCTTCACTAGCAATCTTGTAAAGTAATTGAGCCCAGATTCCTCCAAGTTGCTCCTCCTGATGTGGATCTTTGCTTAGTGGTTGAAAGTTTTGGAGGAAACCTGAAATGCTCATGACTATAGGGTCAAAGGAACCTCCTCTGAAAATACATGTTGGTATTATCTCATCTTGGGAGATTAAATCTCCTTTAAGCAACAGCATTTTTCTCTAGTGCTGGCTGCACAGAAACTTTCCAGAAGTATAAGTTTCTGAAGCAGTGCTTATTCTGGCAACAAAGGAGAAATCCTTAATTGGCAGATCATAGGCAACTATTTTCTGACAAGGAGGCACATGTCAAAACTGTATGTCAGGAGGACACTACTGAGCTATAATGCTGAAGCTGATCTCTTTGGGAAAATTGTTTCAGCCATAAGAATGACTGCCCTTTTAAAGCAAAACAAAAACAGAAACAAAAACAAAAAAACAGCATCTGGCATCAAGTCTGCAATTCCAAACATCCCATGCTATTAGTCCCTGGCCCAATGCTTGCTTTTTCTATTATAAATCTTATACATGCAGAAAATTTGAAAGAGGAAAGCAAAATCATTCACCATTCAAAGAGAGTCAGCATTAAAATCTGGAGAATTTCCCTCTTGTCATTTTTCTATGAATATTTTAGCATAATTATGTTTGTGTATTATATGTAAAGAGTTTAATTCTGAGTTTTTCCAATTTAATGTGATAACATAGCAGTACATAGCAGTTCTCCATGTGTTTTTGCAAATTATCCACAGATATTAGTGAGATCCATTTGCAAAAGTTTAATCTAATCTCAGCCTGACCATGTATAAAACTCCTTTTTTTACTCAAAACATATATCCTACTTCCCTACTATATACTGACATTTTTTTCCTTTATTCTTAGTAGCTTTAATTACATATTTAGATTCAAATCCTCAACTCTTAAACACCTTAATTTTTATTGAAAACTAAGAGGCAAGTAATTGTGAACTGTTTGTCATACCAGTATTTTCTGATTGGAAACTTAGGCTTTAGTTTTCCTCTGCTAAGAAGGCAGAGGTTGGTAAACTTAGATTTGTCCAGCAACCAATGTTCCAATATTTTATCCTATTTGAAGTGTGGCCCAGATAGTCAATGAATTCTTGCCATTTAACTTGGATCACTTTCAAGTTTCCAAAACTTGAAAGAAACTTGGAGAAAGCTATTTTAGGTAGACTTAATATTTCATCATATCAAGTTACTGATATTTTCTTGCTGACACATTTGCAACAGATATAAGGTCTTATTTGATCTCTAACAAACCTAAGTACAACAGTTGTGTTACATTTAGAAAACCAACAAACTTAAGCTAGCTTCAATACCAGATATCAATTCAGTACTGAACATTTCCGAGATCAAGAGGTTTGACATTCATTTTGGTCAATTTTCTAAATGTTAGGAAGTATTTAATTTGTAAGAGCTGTTAGTTTTGAGTCAGTTAAGTGGTGCTCATTTACAAGTTAACTCAGAAGGATTATTACCCAAAATGGTCCCATTCTGGAGAATGCACCTCAAGGGGCTGCATTCAGGAAACAAATTTGAGTTTCCCATAGCCAGCACACTTACACACAAGACAAATACAAACACACACAAAGAACAGCAACTAATTCCTGCAGGGCAAAAACAAAAGGGTGAAGTTCAACAATTTCCTCTACTTTTTAAAACAAAGATTCCTCTTATTAAAAACAAACAACGTGAAAATGGAAAGACAGGGAATCATGACCACACGTGTCGTGGCAATTCACCTGACAAACACATAGCCAAAAATAACAGTGGGGGAAAGTTAAATTTACTCAATTAACTTTATGCTTTCTCCCGGAAATATTTTTATTTTCTCAGTGTCAGAATTCTGAAAAAAGTATTTCATCAGGCCAATTTTTTTCCAACTGCCTATGCAAAAAGAACCAGTTTTGGAATTTCAGACATTTCATCTTAACCAATTTTTTTCCCTCACCATAGTGTAAAGAAGATAGTGGCTATGCAGTGTTAAAAAAAATCATCTTTCTCATACCTTAGGGTGACTATAGGATGGAACAGAGCTCTGATTATCACAGCAGGTATTATCAAATATCGAACAAACAAATGTAATGCAAAACAAGCTTGAGTGACTTACCCTAGGTGATACCAAATGTGGACCACAGTTCTGGATGTCTCTCTGCTCCAAACAGCCTCCTGCACTGGGGGGTGGGGAGCAGCTGGCGCCTGTCAGGGAGAGTCCCTCCTAGTTACACAGAGCAAAATAAACTTAGGCAGCTCTGCTAGAAACTTGGGAAGTGGCTGCCTCTGGTCAAGTTCAGTCTGCCACAGGCAACTGCTGCAGTTGCCATAAATTGAGAAAGAAGGGGAGAGCCTCAGGAATCAGGCCCCATGATTTCAGATGACACTACAAAGCTACCATCATCAAACAGGTATAGTATTGGCACGAAAACAGACACACAGACCAGTGGAACAGAAGAGGGAGCCTAGGAACAGAGCCCGGTGTATATGGTCAATTCATCTACGTCATAGGAGGCAAGGGTACATGACAGGGAAAAGATGGCCTGTTCAACAGGTGCTGTTGGAGAAACTGGACAGCTACATGCAAAAGGATCAAACTGGACCATTTTCTTACACAAAAATGGATTAAATGCACGGCCTGAAACCATAAAAGTCCTAGAAGGAAACACAAGCCATAAGCTCTTTGACATTGGGAATGACAGTGATGTTTCTGGATAGAGGCCAAAAGCAAAAGCAATGAATCAAAAGTCCCAAGGATGTAATGTACAGGATAGAGAATATAGTCAATCACACCGTAATAACTCTGTATGGTAGCAGGAGGTAACTAGACTTGTCGTGGGGATCACGGAGTAATGTATAAAAACACAGAATTACTAAGTCCTGCACGTAAGGCAATGGCACCCCACTCCAGTACTCTTGCCTGGCAAATCCCATGGATGGAGGAGCCTGGAAGGCTGCAGTCCATGGGGTCGCTGAGCGTTGGACACGACTGAGCGACTTCCCTTTCACTTTTCACTTTCATGCATTGGAGAAGGAAATGGCAACCCACTCCAGTGTTCTTGCCTGGAGAATCCCAGGGATGGGGGAGCCTGGTGGGCTGCCGTCTATGGGGTGGCACAGAGTCGGACACGACTGAAGCGACTTAGCAGTAGCAGTAGCAGCACCTGAAATGAATATAATACTGTGTGTCACAATTTAATAAATGAGCTTTAATAGCACTAGTGTGCATATGCTTATGTGCGTGCATGTGTGTGTGTGTGTGTGTGTGTGTGTACCACACACGGGACCCATAGTGTTTGCTTGTATGCTTTCCTGGGCTTCTAAACTAATACCGAGTGGGCTTTCACAGACCCTGAAACATCAGAGACCAGACACTGTATGCAGAGTGCATCTGGCGAAAAGTTGGGCTGGATGAAGCACAAGCTAGAATCAAGATTGCTGGGAGAAATATCAATCACCTCAGATACGCAGACGACACCACCCCTATGGCAGAAAGCGAAGAGGAACTGAGAAGCCTCTTCATGAAAGTGAAAGAGGAGAGTGAAAAAGCCGGCTTAAAACTCAACATTCAAAAAACAAAGATCATGGCATCCGGTCCCATCACGTCATGGCAAATAGATGGGGAAACAATGGAAATAGTGACAGACTTTATTTTCTTGGGCTCCAAAATCACTGCAGATGGTGACCGCAGCCATGCAATTAAATATACTTCCTCCTTGGAAGAAAAGCTATGACCAACCTAGACAGCATATTTTAAAGCAGAGACATTACTTTGCCAACAACAGTCCGTCTAGGCAAAGCTATGGTTTTTCCTGTAGTCATACATGGATGTGAGAGTTGGACCATAAAGAAGGCTGAGGGCTAAAGAACTGATGCTTTTGAACTGTGCCAACAGATGCCAAAGAACTGTGGTTTTGGAAAAGACTCCTGAGAGTCTGTTGGATTGCAAGAAGACCAAACTATTCAATCCTAAAGGAAATCAATCCTGAATATTCATTGGAAGGACTGGTGCTGAAGCTGAGGCTCCAATAATTTGGCCACCTGATGCGAAGAGCCAACTCTTTGAAGAAGACCCTGATGCTGGGAAAGATTGAAGGCAGGAGGAGAAGGGGACAACAGAGGATGACATGGTTGAATGTCATCACTGACTCAAAGGACATGAGTTTGAGCAAGCTCCGGGAGATGGTGAAGGACAGGGAAACCTGGAATGCTGCAGTCCATGGGGTGGCAAAGAGTCTGACATGACTGACTGACTGAACAACAACAGACAGTGTAGATACACACTCTCAGAAGGGTGGGGTATGGGATTCCCACACAGTTTCCCTGCATCCATATACACACACCTGCACACGTTAGCTGGGGCCACCTTTCTTCCCTCAAGAGCACACTTGATCACCGTTTCCTGTGAATGCCTACTTTTCATGCCATTTTGCCGACTCTCTTTACAGCATGGATGCTCTGATGTTCAAAATATTTGCTTACATAAATTTCAACCATTAGCTGCATGCAATGCAGAAGATGCAGTTGTTGTCTCAGTCCCTCTCTTCACACCCAGAAATACACTGTTAGTAGGCCCTCCTTCTCTGTGCACATGGTACAAACGTGTATTAATGTTCACCTACAGATTTTAGCTCATCCATTATCAGTAGCAAATGCTGTGTTCATGACAGGAGCTATCATTTCCCTAATAGAGCCACGTGTGTACGACTTTGTTCACACATACCACTCATAGATCTAATATGAAGTAGATGATGGCCACACAGACATACTTTGGGCATCACCAGCACAAACTTATTCCTGGTCGAGGTTCTGAGTCCTGTGCTCCAGGGAACTCTGTTCTGGTTCTCAGAGCACAGGTGTCATGTGACGACTCAGCAAAAGGGAGAAGGAGAAACTGGTGAGTGAGCCACTGTAGTCTCCCTGCATCAGCCCATCACACAAACTCAGGGATGTCTGAGTTACCTCAGCCCCAACCGGTGAGCTTCCCATACCACAAGATACACATACATGCACTTACACACACTTTCTCTCTCTCAGCGTGACATTAGAGACCTAAGATACCCTATATGGTTGCATATCATCCATGCTTTCTGCCCCTACACATGCATGCACATGATTCTGCTTCCAGGGTAGATGTTATTCTCAGCTCCTTCTAGTTTGTGATTTTAAAAGGACACTTGGGAAAATGTAAAATGATGCTCACAATCCTAAAATAGCAAAACTATTCAGCACCAGTAAACTAATCACCTAGGAATACTTAATGTAGGCACAGCAGTCCAAGGACTCTAGAATTTTTATTCTAGCTATACCTGTGCTGTATACTCTTTTGCTTTTTCCATGATCCAGCGGATGTTGGCAATTTGATCTCTGGTTCCTCTGCCTTTTCTAAAACCAGCTTGAACACCAGGAAGTTCACGGTTCACATATTGCTGAAGCCTGGCTTGGAGAATTTTGAGCATTACTTTACTAGCGTGTGAGATGAGTGCAATTGTGCGGTAGTTGGAGCATTCTTTGGCATTGCCTTTCTTTGGGATTGGAATGAAAACTGACCTTTTCCGGTCCTGTGGCCACTGCTGAGTTTTCAAAATTTGCTGGCATATTGAGTGCATCACTTTCGCAGCATCATCTTTCAGGATTTGAAATAGCTCAACTGGAATTCTATCACCTCCACTAGCTTTCTTTGTAGTGATACTTTCTAAGGCCCACTCGACTTCACATTCCAGGATGTCAGTGATCACACCATCGTGATCATCTGGGTCGTGGGGATCTTTTTTGTATAGTTCTTCTGTGTATTCTTGCCACCTCTTCTTAATATCTTCTCCTTCTGTTAGGTCCATACCATTTCTGTCCTTTACCGAGGGCGTCTTTGCATGAAATGTTCCCTTGGTATCTCTAATTTTCTTGAAGAGATCTCTAGTCTTTCCCATTTGTTGTTTTCCTCTATTTCTTTGCATTGATCGCTGAGGAAGGCTTTCTTGTCTCTTCTTGCTATTCGTTGGAACTCTGCATTCAGATGCTTATATCTTTCCTTTTCTCCTTTGCTTTTCACTTCTCTTCTTTTCACAGCTATTTGTAAGGCCTCCCCAGACAGCCATTTTGCTTTTTTGCATTTCTTTTCCGTGGGGATAGTCTTGATGCCTGTCTCCTGTACAATGTCACGAACCTCATTCCATTGTTCACCAGGCACTCAATCTATCAGATCTAGTCCCTTAAATCTATTTCTCACTTCCACTGTAGAATCATAAGGGATTTAATTTAGGTCATACCTGAATGGTCTAGTGGTTTTCCCTACTTTCTTCAATTTCAGTCTGAATTTGGCAATAAGGAGTTCATGATCTGAGCCACAGTCAGGTCCTGGTCTTGTTTTTGTTGACTGTATAGAGCTTCTCCATCTTTGGCTGCAAAGAATATAATCAATCTGATTTCGGTGTTGACCATCTGGTGATGTCCATGTTTAGAGTCATCTATTTCTGCTTTATTGACTATGCCAAAGCCTTTGACTGTGTGGATCACAATAAACCGTGGAAAATTCTGAAAGAGATGGGAATACCAGACCACCTGACCTGCCTCCTGAGAAATCTGTATGCAGGTCAGGAAGCAACAGTTAGAACTGAACATGGAACAACAGACTGGTTCCAAATAGGAAAAGGAGTAGGTCAAGGCTGTATATTGTCACCCTGCTTATTTAACTTAGATGCAGAGTACATCATGAGAAACGCTGGACTGGAAGAAGCACAGGCTGGAATCAAGATTGCCGGGAGAAATATCAATAACCTCAGATATGCAGATGACACCACTCTTATGGCAGAAAGTGAAGGGGAACTAAAAAGCCTCTTGATGAAAGTGAAAGTGGAGAGTGACAAAGTTGGCTTAAAGCTCAACATTCAGAAAACAAAGATCATGGCATCTGGTCCCACACTTCATGGGAAATAGATGGGGAAACAGTGGAAACAATGTCAGACTTCATTTTTTGGGGTTCCAGAATCACTGCAGATGCTGACTGCAGCCATGAAATTAAAAGACGCTTACTCCTTGGAAGGAAAGTTATGACCAACCTAGATAGCATATTCAAAAGCCAGAGACATTACTTTGCCAACAAAGGTCCGTCTAGTCAAGGCTATGGTTTTTCCTGTGGTCATGTATGGATGTGAGAGTTGGACTGTGAAGAAGGCTGAGCGCCGAAGAATTGATGCTTTTGAACTGTGGTGTTGGAGAAGACTCTTGAGAGTCCCTTGGACTGCAAGGAGATCCAACCAGTCCATTCTGAAGGAGATCAGCCCTGGGATTTCTTTGGAAGGAATGATGCTAAAGCTGAAACTCCAGTACTTTGGCCATCTCATGCGAAGAGTTGACTCATTGGCAAAGACTCTGTTGCTGGGAGGGATTGGGGGCAGGAGGAGAAGGGCCCGACAGAGGATGAGATGGCTGGATGGACTGACTCGATGGGCTTGGGTCTAAGTGAACTCCGGGAGATGGTGATGGACAGGGAGGCCTGGCGTGCTGCGATTCATGGGGTGGAAAAGAGTCGGACACGACTGAGCGACTGAATTGAACTGAACTGTGCTATATACTAAAAAGTTTCTAAAAATTGTACGACCTACTTCAGTATTCTCTCGTATTTACTTTTGTGTACATTCTTTCAAGAATGAAACACTTTCTTTGAGTGCTTTCACTGCACAACCAAGATGCCAATTGTAGTTCTTTTTTTCTGATTACTACAGCAATGCTCCTTAAGCGGGACCATCAGAAGGGAAGGGTGTTAAGTGACAATATTACGCATTAAATGTCCCTCCCAGCATTCGCTTTGGCACATTGCCCAAATACTTTCCATTCAGGTTTGGTACACAGACATGCAGAAGAATTTCTTTTCATATTTTGCACTAACTGGTGTGCAATACTCTTACAGGTAAGATGGATGGCAAATGACAACAAGGTAGATAATGACTTGTCAGTATGGATCACCTTATGCACAGGAGGAACTATGTGTTAACAACAGAACTTTGAACTAACCTTTAAAGTAGCCTGAATTTTCAGAGGGCTTGGAAAAATGAACATGCATCCAATGTTTCAGTTCACAATCAAATCAAACATGTCTGTAGAGACAGAATGCACAGAGGACAACAGACCGGAGGCCGTATTAACAGTCACCCTGCTGCCAGAACTTCACTGTCAATTTGAGAACATGGAGAGGTAAAGCTCTCAAATGCACAAGCTTCAAGTTCCTAGGTCCCGGTGCACCTCTTGTTCTATTCCAGTTGTGCCTTAGGTGAGGGACCCAAGAACATGATGGCACAGAGCTTTTATTTCTCCAATCAACAAGTCTGATGCTATACAACTTACCAGAGGACATGAAAGACGTGTAAATGCAGTGGAAAAGTCTAGAAAGGCAAACACGCATGTCATGACATGGTTCCATCAGAAACAGAAGAGGAACAAGGATGGAAATGTGTGGTGAGGGCAGATGTTACTTTTCAAATCACTTTGTAAGTCAGTACGGGGATCACACATTTACATGTCCACAGGCACCAAAATCTTAATTTTACAAAGATGCTGAGGGGATAGGAAAGGAATAGGAAACATTAGGCTACATGAACAAACAGAAAGCAAGTGTAGAAAATGGTTCCATACCATTGCATAGAACGCAGCGAGGATACATTTGAAATGTTTGGCATGTCTTCTGAGGTACATTTTTATTCAGAAAAGGAAATATTCACTTTTAAAATGTGTGTACACCTAGCCACATAAGAGATGGTCAATTGAAGAGAGAGAGGGGATACAGAACATGCATACAGAAGGAGCAAAGAGCCGACAATTTCACAAATAGAAAATTTCCAACGTGAGGGAAAATGTCACCTCAATGTGCTAAACTCCAAGCATAATACGTTCACACACACACACACACACACACACACAGACTCATACTCAGATGCGTGTGCACACACACACATGAGATATGCAAATACACACACAAGCAGTAACAGTAAGGCTTTACAGAACCAAAGCAAAAGGAAAGACCTTAAAAAACAAAGACAGCACAACTCACCTGAATATTAGGCAGGGTCCACTTATTATTTTCATTAGAGGGAGCTTGATAGAATTATCTGGAGTCCAAAAAAGACAAAAAGGGAGCAATGGGACCAGAAGGAGGGCACCCTGGTAGGAAGATTGGGGCACTGGTCTTTCTGGAAAAAACTCTGGAAGATACGTCAGCTCCTAGAACCCATGACTTTGGAAGAGGAGGCCTCAGAGCTTGGGCTCAGACTTCTGAGGAAAGGTGCTGTCCAGCTCTGTGAGGTTCCTCAAGGATGTCAGGGGAAGGGTGCATGAAACTGAGACTCCTCACAGTGAAGTTGGGAAAAACTGATGAGCCTGCACCACAGGGTCAGGATCTGAGAGGAGGCCCTTCTACCCTGTCCTCCCCAACAACTTCCCCCAGGGCTCAGATCCCTTAGGAGAGAGTTCCCCAGTTTACTGATGCTGGTCTTTCTGTGGGCAGCCATGAAGACAACCCTTGGAGTTTGGAGGTGAGCCACATTATGGACCAATTGCTCCTACAGAAGTCACACGTCCCTATCCCTGTTGTGTGAAAGGGCAGTCATGGGGGTGACCCTGAGAGGAGCAGGAATAGACAGGAAGGTACAGCCAGTTGTCTTGCTTCCAGATCACCTGTCGCCCCCCACCAACCCTGCTGGCCGACCCTCCCAGGGAGCCAGATGGCAGAGTGAAAATGGGGTTGGCAGAACCCCGTCTCAGCACCACTCAGCAGCACACAGAGCTGGAGATGAGAAGCGTTGACATCCTTTACCTGGAGCCTGATTCTCCTGACAGCACTTCCCTACCCTGACGAAAACTGCACCAGTATATCCTGTAAATGCTGTTGGGAAGAACTGACTCATTGGAAAAGACCCTGATGTTGGGAAAGATTGAAGGCAGGAGAAGGGGACGACAGAGAACAAGATGGTTGGATGGCATCACCGACTTGATGGACATGAGTTTGAGCAAGCTCCGGGAGTTGGTGATGGACGGGGAAGCCTGACATGCTGCAGTCCATGGGGTCGCAAAGAGTCGGACATGACTGAGTGACTGAACTGAATTGACATCCTATAAATTCTCTGTTTTCTCTAGGAGCAAAGAAGACACCCCCAAACCATAACATCAGCAGCATCCATTTCTAAACATAACCACGACCAAAAACAAACAAAATAAGCCTACCCCACAGTCTTTTAAGAAGGAGCTTGTGTTCATGCTTCCATAATAAAGGAGCCACTTCACTGCTTCTAATCCAATTTGCTGCTAAGTCACTTCAGTCGTGTCCGACTCTGTGCGACCCCATAGACGGCAGCTCACCAGGCTCCCCCGTCCCTGGGATTCTCCAGACAAGAACACTGGAGTGGGTTGCCATTTCCTTTTCCAATGCATGAAAGTGAAAAGTGAAAGGGAAGTCGCTCAGTCGTGTCCGACTCCTAGCGACCCCATGTACTGCAGCCAACCAGGCTCCTCCGTCCACGGGATTTTCCAGGCAAGAGTACTGGAGTGGGGTGCCATTGCCTTCTCCATCATCCAATTTACCTAACTGTAATTAGTGGTGTGCTACAAGGAAATCTGACTTTTAGAGAACATGTTTCTTGGTTTGCCTGTGCCAGCTACTCAGGGTAGGTAGCTGATGATGTCCTCCCCTGGGCTATGCAAAGTTACCTTAGATCTTTCAATCCTGCTCATCTCTCCCATTTGCTGACTTCAAATTTTCTCCCTCATATCATACACATCAAAACACTTCACTCTCAGTAGGTGTAAATGATGAGCAAACTGAAGATCTTTAAGAGCTCACGCAACAGACAACCATTGTGAAGCAAAGGTGTAGGATGAGAAGTGTTTGGGGATGCCTGCTTTCAGGGACTCAGGTGACAGTGTCCTCACACAACAGGTGTGACATGACATGGGGCGGGGTATGACAGATTACTCGGGCACCTTAGCGCCCCACAAGAATAGGAGCTGACATGCTCTCTTATAAATCAGGAGGGATCAGAGCTCTTAATATCCAAGTAAAGACCAAATCACCGGCACCACACACACACACACACACACACAACTCACATTGAGAGCACCGACTAGTGTCCATGTCTCTACACTTACTCCATCTGTCCAGTCAGTTTTCTTGTGAAATGTTTCTGCCTCCAGGAAAGAGTGGCTTACCCTGGTTGTCATGGAAACAAGAATGCCATCACAATGTTCTTTGTGCTGTTAGCTTTCTGTGGAAACCAGGAAGGATTAATACATCAGATGCAGAGTGTTGGTCTCCTTTTTAGACAGTGACCCCGCAGATAATCCAATGAATGAATGAACGAATGAACAACCAGACCATTGGACTATTAGAGACAGCATCTTCATGGAATAGGCAAAGGGGGACAGGAATTGTCACCAAATGGGTTGTGGAGGGAGTAAAGTGAAAGCACGGGAGCTTCTGTTTCCCTTGAGACACATACTCTTAGGATGCAGGTCCCATTAAGGACCACCTTTCAACCTGCCATGACACACGAGGCCAGGGATGTTTGTGCAGATGGGATCCAAGGACTCAGGGTCAACTAGAAAAGACCTGCAGAGGGGAAAATGTGTGAGGATGACACACCTGGATGTCAGGGGGAGGCGAGTGAGAAACAGGGATGCCCCAAGTCAGCTCTCCTGAGGCGACCTCTAGTTAGAGAGCCCCAGGACCACCCTGGACCCGGGACCCCAGAGTAAGACAAAACCATGCCGCTCCACGTGCAACTCACAGGAGGAGAGCCAGCTGGACTTTCATATCACTGTGTACCAACCAGGTGAGGGCTTTCACCAGCTTCTTAGCATGGAGGAAAGGGAGGGACCTACCAGGAACTGCCATCTAGCCTGTCTATTTTTGTTGCTATTCTTCAGTTGCTAAGTCATATTTGACTCTTTCCGACCCCGTGGACTGCAGCCTGAAAGGCTTTCCTGTCCTTTGCGATGTCCCGGAGGGTGCTCAAATTCATGCCCCTTGAGTCAGTGGTGCTACCTAACCATCTCGTCCTCTTCTGCCCTCTTCTCCTTTTGTCTTCATTCTTTGCCAGCATCAGGTGCATGTACGTGTGCCTTGTGGTATGGGGAGCTCACCGGTTGGGGCTGAGGTAACTCAGACATCCCTGAGTTTGTGTGATGGGCTGATGCAGGGAGACTGCAGTGGCTCACTCACCAGTTTCTCCTTCTCCCTTTTGCTGAGTCGTCACATGACACCTGTGCTCTGAGAGCCAGAACACAGAGTTCCCCAGAGCACAAGACTCGGAACCTCGACCAGGAATAAGTTTGTGCTGGTGATGCCCAAAGTATGTCTGTGTGGCCATCATCTACTTCATATTAGATCGATGAGTGGTATGTGTGAACAAAGTCGTACACACGTGGCTCTATTAGGGAAATGATAGCTCCTGTCATGAACACAGCATTTGCTACTGATAATGGATGAGCTAAAATCTGTAGGTGAACATTAATACACGTTTGTACCATGTGCACAGAGAAGGAGGACCTACTAACAGTGTATTTCTGGGTGTGAAGAGAGGGACTGAGACAACAACTGCATCTTCTGCATTGCATGCAGCTAATGGTTGAAATTTATGTAAGCAAATATTTTGAACATCAGAGCATCCAGCTGTAAAGAGAGTCGGCAAAATGGCATGAAAAGTAGGCATTCACAGGAAACGGTGATCAAGTGTGCTCTTGAGGGAAGAAAGGTGGCCCCAGCTAACATGTGCAGGTGTGTGTATATGGATGCAGGGGAACTGTGTGGGAATCCCATATACCACCATACTGAGAGTGAGCATCTACAGTGTCTCCTGTATATATCTCTCTGCACGTTTCAGATTCTCTGAAATCCCACTTGATTAGTTCAGAAGCACAAGGAAACATACAAACACTATGGGTCCTGTGTTTGGTATACACACACACACACTGCTGCTGCTATTAAATCTCTTTTATTGAATTATAACTGACACACAGTATTATATTTTTTTCAGGTACAGTACTTAGTGATTCTGTGTTTTTATACATTACTCCATGATCCCCATGACAAGTCTAGTTACCTCCTGCCACCATACAGAGTTATTACAATATGATTGACTGTATTCCCTATCCTAACATTACATCCTTGGGACTTCTGATTCATTGCTTGTTCTTTTGGCCTCAATCCAGAGACATCACTTCCAATCCCAATGTCAAAGAGCTTATGGCCGATGTTTCATTCTAGGAGTTTAATGGTTTCAGGCCTTATTTTGGTGTGATAAAGGGGTCCAGTTTGATCCCTTTGCATGTAGCTCTCCAGTTTCTCCAACAGCACCTGTTGAAAAGGCCGTCTTTTCCCTGTCATATACCGTTGACTCCTATGGCATGGATGAATTGACCGTGTACCCCAGGCTGTATTTTGGGCTCCCTCTTCTTTTCTACTAGTGTGTGTGTCTGTTTTCGTGCCAGTACCATACCTGTTTGATGACCATAGCTTTCTGGTGTCATCTGAAATCAGGGAGCCTGATTCCTGAGGCGATATCCTTCTTTCTGAAGGCTGCTTTGGCGATTCAGGGTCTTTTGTGGCTGCTTCTACTAAACACATGTGTGCAGGCAGATGAAGGCTCTCATGGAGCTGGTCATCCCCACTCCTCTGAGACAGGAGGGAGTAGCAGAAAGTCAGTAGCTTACCATGGAAGTATTTCAAAATGCAACAGAAGGGAGAAATAAACGTGAGCCCCACATTGTAAGTGAGATTAACTAACATTTCTGTTTTAGAGTGGCATGCACTCCAGACTTGGGGAAGGGAGTATGACAAACTAATCTCTGGTTCAGTGGCTTAATTTCCTATCTTCTTTTGCATTTTCTAGATCCACTTTGGAGGTGCTCATGTCCTGGGTCTGTACAGTTGATGCTGTTTGACCCCTGAGAGAACTCTGTGCACTTCAGAAGCACCGAGCAGGGTGAAGGGCCTGCCAGACATGCAGTTCGAGTCTGGGAATCGACAGATCCAGCTCCAGAACCACATCTGCCACAATCCACACTCCCAGGTTAAGCCTTTTCCCTTCTCCTAAACATTTCATCTGGAATCAGTTCTCTATGCACCTCTGGATTCCAAGATCATGCTCTTCCACATAGCAATGCACTGACACCCAGTATATCTGTACACTGGTGATCACCTCTGGCTCCCCTGGGTGCACGGGCAGTGGGGGCACTGGCTCCTTAGCAAAGAAAAAGTGAAGCATTGCCCTGGGATCAACCGCAAGGAGTACAGAAGGCACAGGACATCCAGTGACACAAATGAGATCCTGGTCATGAGACTCCCTCCCACATGGTTGCCCTTTCCTGCACAGTAGTAACAAATAAGGCAAGGCATTGGGTTTGGAGGGCTTATAAAATGCCTCCAGAATCTTTGGCAATTTCTCCCCATGTATCTGCCATGTACCTACCCCATAGGCACGTGGATGCATGGCCTTTATACTTCTTTGCTTATTGCTCATCAATTAATTCTCTTTGGCCAAGCCTTCTGCTTTGACAAATCCCTTGTGGCTCAGCTGGTAAGGAATCTGCCTGCGATGTGGGAGACCTGGGTTCGATCCTTGGGCTGGGAAGATCCCCTCGACAAGGGAAAGGCTACCCACTCCAGTATTCTTGCCTGGAGAATCCCACGGACAGAGAAGCCTGGTGGACTAGAGCCCATGGGGTCGCAAAGAGTCAGACACAACTGAGCGACTAACACTTGGTGACATTTAAGCACCTACCCAGGGCTACCATTGGCTGGAAGGGTGCCTTGATGACCAATCAATGCCTAAAGGTGTGGATGCTCGTTGCCCCAGGGAGAGTTTAAGTGAAGGAGGCCATGAGCCTGGGATAGGCCACTAGGAGACTATGGCCATGGCGACCCAGAAACCACAGTGACTGAAAAACTGACCCCAAGCAACAAAGGGAGGAAGAAAAGAAAGCCCTCCCCCCATCAACCCAGGTGCACAGGCACTTTCATAATGAGATGACCCCATCCAAGCTCTTCATCCTCTTTCCCAATGAATCCTCCCCCCGCCCCCCCCCCCCCACCAAGACTCCTTCCTTGTCCTGACCTGACACACACCCACTCCTCAGCCCCCATCCTTTTACTTGGAGCCTTTGTTCCTCCACACCAATGCCCTTCTATGCTCACCTTGTTGTCCTTCCAGAGGCCCAAGACAGCCATTTGACTCTTAAGAACTATACCATCAAAACAGAGCATTGTTACAAATTCATGAACACCATCCTTGTGTACTTTTTCTATTTGCATGCTTGAGAGGCCAGTGATCTAATGAGCATGTGTGGTACAAAACAAAGCTTCTATATTTGCACAGGCTGCATTAACTGTGAAAAATTAACATTTCAAGAAAGCGCATTCTCAGTATAAACAGTTGGAGAATGGAAAATCATGACTGGAGACAGGTTGTCATTTGGTGTTCTTCCATTTCTCCCTAAGGGAATCTTGGGTGAAGGAAGAAGTGTATCAGCCAGTCCTTGAGGAAGGGAGTATTTGTTTTCTGATGGTCTCTTCTGTTCCCTGTTCTTCCCTCCTCTTTTCCTACCCTCTTTTTGACTGGGTTCTTTGGTAGCTCAGATGTAAAGAATCTGCCCGCAATGCAGGAGACCCAGGTTCAATCCCTGAGTCAGGAAGATCCCCTGGAGAAGGGAATGGCAACCCACTCTGGTATTCTTGCCTGGAGAATTCCATGGACAGAGAAGCCCGGGGGGCTACAGTCCATGGGGTTGTGATGAGTCAGACACGACTGAGCAACTTTCATTTCACTTTTGACTGGGTACTTTTTATGACAACTGTCTTCTACACTCTCTGTTGTGTATGGGGATCAACAGGTTCTAAGGGCCTTTGGGAAGGTAGGCAGACAGGGAAGTGAGGATGAGGATGAGTTTAGACAGTAAGAGGGGGAATAGGGTTGAAGATTCTTTTTGGAGAGTAGTAAGAGAAGGTGCTGGATTCATAAACTGATGGATAATCTTGAATTTCATCTAGACTGAGAAGTTTGGCCATAATCCATAGCAGATAAAACTAAAGGCACTAAGGGTGAAGTCAATGTAAAATATGCTAATAGTTCATTCATAATGAACTCATTTAACCCCTAAACTAAGATTTATTCAGCACGTACCATGATCCAGACACTAGGTTGGGAGCCAAACAAAGGATAATAATGACTGTCATGAACAAGCGGTTTGTATATCTGATCTTTACACCAATTCTGCAAGGTCGATGGGGATTATCTCATTTACAGAATGGGACACTGAGGACAGACAAAGTTGAGTCGTGTGTGTCCACATCACCTAGTGTTGAGTCTAGGTCTATCTGAGCCCAAAGCCCACACATTCCCCATTCACATACACCACATGGCCAAAAAGAGCCGAGAAGCACTGAGAGGTTTTCTGAGGTTTTGAGAATATGGAAGAAGGAAATTGGCTGTGCTTTTTGAAAGTTGTCAAACGTGCATAAAGGTAGAAAGAACACTAATGGTCCCCACCTATACACCACCCAGCTTCATCCTTTAAGTTATACCTCATTCTGTTTCACATATATCCGGCTCGAGCTCTGTCACTACCCCACCCCCATTCAGCCATTTTAAAGCAAATCCTAGATAGCCTTTTATTCACAGCCCTTGCATACATATATCCATTTCTTAAAACAACAGGCTTGATGAACTGTCAATAATTCCTAACATTATCTAATATCTGGTCAGTGTTTAAATTTCCCAGATTATTCCATAAATGTCTTTTAATTCGCAGCTTGTTCAAGTCAGGATTCAACCAATGTCTGCACCCTGCCTCTCTCTGTCATGCTTGTTAGTCTCTTAAATCTATTATCAGTCTCTCTCCTCTTGCTTTTCCTTGCCTTTTATTTGTTGAAGAAATGAGATCTTTGTGTCCTAAAATTTCAGAAATCCTGGGTTTGACTGGTTGCATCCCTCTTGTGTTCCTTTACCTGTTCTTCTAGCCACAGTTATTTACTGTAAACTGATGAGATTCAACAGATTCAGCTTTGATTTTTCGGTGAGAATACATCATAGCTGTTACTTTGTACTTCCCTTTGCATCCGTGTCCCATCAGGAGATATAGCTAAAGACTGAGAGACGACTTAGTTACTAAGCAATAACAAGAACAAAAGTTAAAAAAAAAAAAAAAAAAGCCAAGCCTGCTGATATTTCTACAATTTTGGTGCTTAACACCAGATCAACTGTTCTCCACGTTTAAGAATTTTATGTACAAACCTCACTTCGATGACTTTGTTTACTCTTCCATCTTAGAATTGTTGTAACTGAAATTCAGGTGGCTTCAGTGACCATCTTTGTGATATCTGCCTTTTGAGAGGCAACAATGCGGGCCTAAATAGCAAATCTGAGTATTTATATTTATTATGGGCACTTGAAAATTATTCAGCAGAACAACAGTGTACTGGTTACCTTCTTAAAACATCCTTGCACTGTATTTAATGTCAGTTCCATCTCTTGGCCATTTTTCTTTGTTTTATAATGTTGTTATCCTCTATAATGTGTTATGTCACTTTCCCCTATGCCTGAACATACTACCATATAGCAGGGGATAACCCAGTTTCCCTAATACAAAGTTCAACACATTAGTTCAACTTTTACAGGCCAAAATGTATCTCATAGAGTATATTTTAAAACAAATATGTCCATTATAATAGTTTATATTTGAAACATGTTTCTCAACATTGGGAAAGAAAAGTTGCTGCTTTGTATTTCTACAAATTTCTATAAGGTTAAGATCCCCACAATGAGAAGTATTTTTGTTTTCTGCTTGGTTGGTTGGTTGGTTGGTGAACTCAGTATGTTGATAAAAGTGGGTTCAGGGGGACAAGATGGCAGAGGAGTAGATGGACGTGGAGTACATCTCTCTCCACGGATACGTCAGGAATACACATTCAGACACAGAAGTGCATGCAGAGTGCATACCAGCTGAGAGTGGACAGGAGTACCTGACCAGTGGAAAAGAATATATAGAACCATGCAAAACTCGGTAGGACAAAGGAACTAGTGGGAAACACAGGAGTGTCAGTAGGACTGGACCTGCTCTTGGAGGGTGGGGGAACTGAAGCAGGGGTCCGATCCTCACATTGGGGCAATTGTCTGAGTCAGAGGAGAAACGTTTAAGGCTGAGAGTGAAATAGCTGATCTGTGGCAGCCTAAATGGAGTGAGAATCAGACAGGCCTTGCAGTAGCCATACATACTCCAGACAGGGACACTGGTCCCCTGGAAGGCGCAGAAGCTAGAAGCTGGAGTTTAGGGATTGCGGAGCAATCCCAGGGTGAGGTCTGCTGTTTACTGTGGAGAGATGAACTGAGGGGATGTGAGGGAGGAGATGGTGTTGGGATATGCTGGTGAAGGAAAGCCGGGCATCCATGGAAGCAAGGTGATACTGCTGAGTCACGCATAGGGGTTGGGGCCATCACCATAGCTTCTCTCTCTCCCCACACGCCAGCATGGGAGCTGAACAATAGAGAGGTTGGCCCATTAAACACCTGATGCACTGAACTACAGAGTAGGACCCCACCCAGGGTGCTCCTTTCAGTGACTGATGTGCCGATCTACAGAGTAGGACCCCAACAAAGCGGGCCCCCTCTATATGCCTGATGCACGGAACAACAGAGAAGGAACTCTGGCAAGGGAGCTCTGTAAGTGCCCAAATGGGCGGAACTATGGAGAAAGATTGGCTAGAGAGGCCTTCTGATTGTCAGCTACAAGAGGCTCGAAAAAAGAGTCTGGTAGGGTCATAACTTCTGCAGTGGAGGCAGTCCATGTCTCTGCACAGTTGGCATTGCCAGGGTCCCCTCAAGCCAAGCAGATGAGCTACCTTCACGCCCAACTCTCACTGGGGCAGTGCTGCCATAGGCCAAAAAATCTAGCTTCTATGTTGGCAGAGTCATTTTGGTCATGTCCGACTCTTTGCAGTCTTGTAGACTGTGGCCTGCCAGGCTTCTCTGCCAGGGAGGGGGATTCTCCAGGCAAGAATACTGGAGGGCATTGGCCAATACTGGTTGTCATACCCTTCTAGAGCACTATATTTCCTGCTGCCCCAGCCACCAACTACCCTGAGTACCTGGTGCTGTCAGAACCACTGCGACCCAAGCAGCTGCACCACCTCCACACCTGGCCCTCACAAGGGCAAACACAAGTCCTCCAGGGCAGCCTCAGTAGCAAACCCAGTGGATGACCCACATGTAGAAGTGGAAATAAAACCACAATTGAAACCCAGGGGCAGTGTGGCTAAGGAAGAAGACCCAAAACCTTGCCACCAGCTGTACAAGCTGCAGATGCACACGGTCAATGAGGCAGACTCTGTGTCTATGGAATATATAAAAGGTCATTGAGAGCTCCCACAAAAGAAAACGCACTAGTTCTGAGAGCTGTGGACATTGGAAGCAAGAACACACAAGGAGGAGAACCAGATTAGAATATGAGCTTCCCCTACAGCAGGTCCAGAGATGAGCACTGTGTTGGAGGGCATCCTAGGGAGATAAGTTGGACTGTGACTCCCAGTGAGAGAAAGGACTCTGGCAGCAGTGAGTGAAGAAAAACATTTATTATTCTTATTTTTTGACTTGTTCTGTAGATTCATTTTCTTTTCTTTTTCCTCTCCCCTCCTTCTTTTGTAGTTGTCGATTTTATTGGAACTATGAAATCCAATGAAGCTTTTGAGCTTTTTTTGCTCTTAGTCACATTTTTTATTGTTGTTATAAAACTCTGCCTCTATGTTGGGGTTTTGCAGTTCTTTGGAAATTTCCTTTGTTTTTTCCTAATTTTAATTTTTAAACCTATTATTATTTTTTTTCTACATTTATTCCTTTGTTTGTTTTCCCTACTGTTCTTTCCCCCTTGCAGTTAATCTTTAATGTATATAAATCTTCTTTATCTACCTCTATCTAACTGTGCACATCTATTCTTTCTTTCTTTTCCTGTCAACATATCTGTTAGTTTTGTTTTCATTGCTTTATTCCCAACTTGGCACATTGTTTTAGTTTTGATTTCCAGTTTGTGCTTTAGTTAGTTTTGTTCTTAACTTGTAAATACAGTTTTTGATTTTCTTTGTTTGCCTGATTAATCTACTATACTTTATTTTTGGGGGGCTGTTTTGACTTTGATCATTGGTGTATAAGTACAGGTGTATATTCCATTATTTTAATTATTATTTGCCTGATTTTGTAACAGTAATTTGTCTGCGGTTCATCTTTGGTTTCTCTTTTTTGGATATTTGTTTTAATCTCAGTTCAGTTCAGTCACTCAGTTGTGTCCAACTCTTTGCGACCCCATGAATTGCAGCATGCCAGGCCTCCCTGTCCATCACCAACTCCTGGAGTTCACTCAAACTCATGTCCATCGAGTCAGTGATGCCATCCAGCCACCTCATCCTCTGTTGTCCCCTTCTCCTCATGCTCCCAATCCCTCCCAGCATCAGAGTCTTTTCCAATGAGTCAACTCTTCTCATGAGGTGGCCAAAGTATTGGAGTTTCAGCTTTAGCATCAGTCCTTCCAAAGAACACCCAGGACTAATCTCCTTTGGAATAGACTGGTTGGATCTCCTTGCAATGCAAAGGACTCTCAAGAGTCTTAATGCCATAACAAACCACTTGTGGAATCTTCGTTCCTGACCAGAGATCAAGCCCTGAGCCTTTGGAGTGGGAGTACTGACTCAAAGACCCTAGACTACCAGAGAACCCACCCTAGGGAGTATCAAATAGTGACAACTCACACAAAGGAAACCACTTGAATACAAGACCCAGCATCACCCAACCACGAGCAGCACCCTGTGTTAAACAACAAACTAAACAAAAATACAGACCACAATAATCAGCAGACAGGACTACCACGTCACTCACCCTTGCCCATCAGAGGAAAACAAACAAACAAACAAACAAAAGGTCAGCACAAATCTTACTCCATACCAAGCTTACACAAACCACTGGACCAACCTTAGGAGGGCAGAAACCAAAAGGAAGGAAGAATTCAACCTTGAAGCCTGGGAAAAGGAGACCTCAAGCACAATAAGTTAAAAAAAATAATGAAAAGGCAAAGAAATACTACAGAAATGAAGGAACAAACTAGAAACCCAGAAGTCCAAATAAATGAAGAGGAAATAGGCAAACTACTTGAAAAACAATTCAGAATAATGATAGTAAATATGATCAAAAACCTTGAAAACAAAATGGAGAAAATGCAAGAATCAACTAACAAAGGTCTAGAAGAATTAAAGAATGAACATACAGAGACAAACAACACAATTACTGAAATTAAAAATACTCTAGAAGGAATACATAGCAGAATATCTGAAGCAGGAGAATGAACCAGTGAGCTGGAAGATAAAATGGTGGAAATAACTTCTTCTTCTTCTTCTTTTTTTTTTTTTTGATTTTATTTTATTTTTAAACTTTACATAATTGAATTAGTTTTGCCAAATATCAAAATGAGCCCGCCACAGGTATACATGTTTTCCCCATCCTGAACCCTCCTCCCTCCTCCCTCCCCACACCATCCCTCTGGGTCGTCCCAGTGCTCTAGCCCCAAGCATCCAGTATCGTGCATCGAACCTGGACTGGAAATAACTTCTGAAGAGCAGAATAAAGTAAAAAGAATGAAAAGAACTGAGGATAGTCTCAGAGACCTCTGCACAACATCAAAGGCACCAACATTTGAATTAGAGCAGTTCTAGAAGAAGAAGAGAAAAAGTAAGGATATGAGAAAGTTTTTGAAGAGATTATAGCTGAAAATGTCCCCAACATGGAAAACGAAATAGTCAATTAAGTCCTAGAGGCAAAAAGAGTCACATACAGGATAAACCCAAAGAGAAACACAACAAGACACATACTAATCAAACTAAAAAACACTAAACACAAAGAAAGAATATTAAAAGCAGCAAGGGAGAAGCAACAAGTAACATACAAGGGAAACCCCATATGCTTAACAACTGATCTTTCAGCGGAAACTCTGTAGGCCAGAAGGGAATGGCAGGATATATTCTCATTCAAAATTGATGGGGAAATAAAAAGGTTTCCAGACAAGCAAAAGTTAAGAGAATTCAGTACCACCAAACCAGCTTTATAACAAATGTTAAAGGGACTTATATAGTCAAGAAATACAAGAGAAGAAAAAAGATCTACAAAATCAACCCCAAACAATTAAGAAAATGGCGATAGGAACATATATATCTATAATTACTTTAAATGTGAATGGATTAAATGCTCCAACCAAAAGACACAGACTGGCTGGAGTGATACAAACACAAGATCCATATATATGCTGTCTACAAGAAACCCACTTCAGACCTAAAGGCACATATAGACTGAAAGTGAGAGGATGGAAAAATATATTATATGCAAATGGGAAGCAAAAGAAAGCTGGAGTAGCAATCCTCATATCAGACAAAATAGATTTTAAAGTAAAGAAGACAACAAGAGATAAGGAAAGACACTACATAATGCTCAAAGGGTCAACCCAAGAGGAAGACATAGCAATTGTACATATCTATGCACCCACATAGGATCACCTCAATACATAATACAAACAGTAACAGACATAAAAGGAGAAATTGACAGTAACTCAATAATAGTAGGAGACTTTAACACCCCACTCACACCAATGGACAGATCATCAAAACACAAAATTAATAAGGTAACACTAGTCTTAAATAATACTTTAGATGAGATGGATCTCATTGATATCTTCAGGACATTCCATCCAAATGCAGAAGAATGCACCTTCTCAAGTGCCCATGGAACATTCTCCAGGAGAGACAACATCTTGGGTCACAAATCAAACCTCAGTAAATTGAAAAAAATTGAAATCATATCAAGCATCTTCTCTGACTACAATGCTATGAGACCAGATATCAATTATAAGAAAAAAAAAATGTCAGAAATACAACACATTTACACAATACAACACATGTCAGATTAAACAACACATTTCTAAATAACCCACAGGTTACTGAAGAAATCAAAAGGGAAATAAAAATCTTCTAGAAACAAATGACAATGGAAACATGACAACTCAAAACCGATGGGATGTAGGAAAAGTAGTTCTAAGAAGGAGTTTATAGCAATACAATCCTTCCTCAAGAAACAAGAAAAACATCGAACAGACAACCTAACTTTACACCTAAAACAACTGGAGAAAGAAGAACAACCACCACCCCCCCTCCCCCCCACCAAATTAGTAGAAGCAAAGAAATCATAGATCCGAGCAGAAATAAATGAAAGAAACAATAGTAAAGATTAATAAAACTAAAATCTCATTTTTTTAGAAGATAAAATTGACAAACCTTTAGCTAGACTCATCAAGAAAAAGAGAAGAGTCAAATCAACAGAATTGGAAATGAAAAAGGAGAAGTTACAACAGACAATGCAGAAACACAAAGGATTATAAGAGACTGTTATGAACAACTATATGGCAATAAAATAGATAACCTGGAAGAAATGGACAGATTCTTAGAACACTCCAATCTTCTAAGACTGACCCAGGAAGAAACAGAAATTATGAACAACTACATTACAAGCAGTGAAATTGAATCTGTGATCAAAAATCTCCCAAAAAACAAAAGCCCAGGACCAGATGGCTTCCCAGGAGAATTCTATCAAACATTTAGAGAAGAGCTAATGCCTATCCTTCTAAAACTCTTTCAAAAAACTGCAGAGGTTTTGCCAACCAATACAATATTGTAAAGTAAAAATAATAATAATAATAAATTTAAAAAGCAACAACAGTGAAGAGTCCTGTGACAGAGTATATTAAACACACACACACACACACACACACACACATATATATATAGACTAAAAAAAAAAAAAAAAACTGCAGAGGAAGGAACAATTCCAAACTCATTCCACGAGGCCACCATCACCCTGATACCAAAACCAGACAAAGACAACACACAAAAAGAAAACTTCAGGCCAATATCACTGATGAACATAGATGCAAAAATCCTCAACAAAATTTTAGCAAACAAAATTCAGCAACACATCAAAACGCTCTTACACCATGATCAAGTTGGGCTTATTCTAGGGATGCGACGGTTCTTCAATATATGCAAATCAGTCAATGTGATACAACATATGAACATATTGAAGGATAAAAACCATATGATCATCTCAATAGATGCAGAAAAAAGCTTTGACAAAATTCAGCACTCATTTATGATTAAAACTTTTCAAAAAATGGGCATAGAAGGAACCTACCTCAACATAATAAGGGCTGTATGTGATAAGCCTACAGCAAACATTATTCTCAATGGTGAAAAACTGAAAGCATACCCCCTAAGATCAGGAAGAAGACAAGGGTGTCCACTTACGCCACTATTATTCAACATAATTCTGGAAGCCCTAGCTTCAGCAATCAGAGAAGAAAAAGAAACAAAAGGAATCCAGATCAGAAGAGAAGTAAAGCTCTCAATGTTCGCAGATGGCATGATACTGTACATAGAAAACCCTAAAGATAGTATCAGAAAATTACTAGAACTAATCAGGAAATTTAGCAAAGTTGCAGGATACAAAATCAATATGCAGAAATCACTTGCATTTCTATATATTAACAATGAAAAATCAGAAAGAGCAATCAAGGAATCAATCCCATTCAGCATTGGAACAAAAAGAATTAAATATCTAAGAATAAACTTACCTAAGGAGACAAAAGAACTGTACATAGAAAATTCACTTCATGGGAAATAGATGGGGAAACAGTGGAAACAGTGTCAGACTTTATTTTTGGGGGCTCCAAATCACTGCAGATGGTGATTGCAGCCATGAAATTAAAAGACGCTTACTCCTTGGAAGAAAAGTTATGACCAACCTAGATAGCATATTGAAAAGCAGAGATATTACTTTGCCAACAAAGGTCCATCTAGTCAAGGCTATGGTTTTTCCAGTAGTCATGTATGGATGTGAGAGTTGGATTGTGAAGGAAGTTGATTGCCAAAGAATTGATGCTTTTGAAGTGTGGTGTTGGAGAAGACTCTTGAGAGTCCCTTGGATTGCAAGGAGATCCAACCAGTCCATTCTAAAGGAGGTCAGTCCTGGGTGTTCTTTGGAAGGAATGACGCTAAAGCTGAAACTCCAGTACTTTGGCCACCTCATGTGAAGAGTCGACTCACTGGAAAAGACTCTGTTGCTGGGAGGGATTGGGGGCAGGAGGAAGAGGGGACGACAGAGGATGAGATGGCTGGATGGCATCACCAACTCGATGGACGTGAGTTTGAGTGAACTCCGGGAGATGGTGATGGACAGGGAGGCCTGGCGTGCTGCGATTCATGGGGTCGCAAAGAGTTGGACACGACTGAGCGACTGAACTGAACTGAACTTAATGAAAGAAAAGAAGCCAGAAAAAAAAAAAAATAGAGAGAGAGAGAGAGAAACCAAAAGCAAAGGAGAAAAGGAAGGATATACCCATTTGAATGTAAAGTTCCAAAGAATAGCCAGGAGATATACGAAATCTTTCCTCAGTGATCAGTGCAAAGAAATAGAGGCAAACAAGAGTGGGAAAGACTAGAGATCTCTTCAAGAAAATTATAGATACTAAGGGAATATTTCATGCAAACATGGGCTCAATAAAGGACAGAAAAGTTATAAACCTCAAAGAAGCAGCACATATTAAGAAGAGGTGGCAAGAATACACAGAACTACGCAAAAAAGATCTTCACGACCCAGATAATCACAATGGTGTGATCACCCACCTAGAGCCAAGCATCCTGGAATGTGAAGTCAAGGGGGCCTTAGGAAGCATCATTACGAACAAAGCTAGTGGAGGTGATGGAATTCCAGCTGAGCTATTTCAAATCCTAAAAGATGATGCTGTGCAAGTGCTG
This sequence comes from Bos indicus, assembly GCF_029378745.1. NCBI lineage: Eukaryota > Metazoa > Chordata > Mammalia > Artiodactyla > Bovidae > Bos > Bos indicus. Next base: position 38,575,144 of record NC_091789.1, on the reverse strand, counting down.
CACTCAATATGCCAGCAAATTTGGAAAACTCAGCGGTGGCCACAGGACAGGAAAAGGTCAGTTTTCATTCCAATTCCAAAGAAAGGTATTGCCAAAGAATGCTCAAACTACTGCACAAATGCACACATCTCACATGCTAGCAAAGTAATGCTCAAAAGTCTCCAAGCAAGGCTTCAACAGTATGTGAACCATGAAATTCCAGATGTTCAAGCTGGTTTTAGAAAAGGCAGAGGAACCAGAGACCAAATTGCCAACATCCACTGGATCACTGAAAAAGCAAGAGTTCCAGAAAAACATCTATTTCTGCTTTATTGACTATGCCAAAGTCTTTGACTGTATGGATCACAGTAAACTGTGGAAAATTATGAAAGAGATGGGAATACCAGACCACCTGACCCGCCTCTTGAGAAACCTATATGCAGGTCAGGAAGCAAGAGTTAGAACTGGACGTGGAACAGCACACTGGTTCCAAATAGCAAAAGGAGTACGTCAAGGCTGTATACTGTCACCCTGCTTATTTAACTTACATGCAGAGTACATCATGAGAAATGCTGGGCTGGAAGAAGCACAGGCTGCAATCAAGATTGCCGGGAGAAATATCAATAACCTCAGATATGCAGATGACACCACCTTATGGCAGAAAGTGAAGAGGAACTCAAAAGCCTCTTGATGAAAGTGAAAGAGGAGAGTGACAAAGTTGGCTTAAAGCTCAACATTCAGAAAACGAAGATCATGGCATCTGGTCCCACCACTTCATGGGAAATAGATGGGGAAACAGTGGAAACAGTGGCTGACTTTATTTTTTAGGCTCCAAAATCACTGCAGATGGTGATTGCAGCCATGAAATTAAAAGACGCTTACTCCTTGGAAGGAAAGTTATGACCAACCTAGACAGCATATTAAAAAGCAGAGACATTACTTTGCCAACAAGGGTCCATCTAGTCAAGGTTATGGTTTTTCCAGTAGTCATGTATGGATGTGATAATTGTACTATAAAGAAAGCTGAGCACCGAAGAATTGATGCTTTTGAACTGTGGTGTTGAAGAAGACTCTTGAGAGTCCCTTGGACTGCAAGGAGATCCAACCAGTCCATCCTAAAGGAAATCAGTCCTGCATATATATTCATTGGAAGGACTGATGCTGAAGCTGAAACTCCAATATTTGGACACCTGATGCTAAGAACTGACTCACTGGAAAAGACCCTGATGCTGTGAAAGATTGAAGGCAGGAGCAGAAGGGGACGACAGAGGATGAGCTTGTTGGATGGTATCACTGACTCAATGGACATAAGTTTGGGTAAACTTCGGGAGTTGGTGATGGATGGGGAGGCCTGGCGTGCTGCAGTCCATGGGTTTGCAAAGAGTTGGACACGACTGAGCCACTGAACTGAACTGAATGAGAAAAAAATCAAAGATGACATAAACAGTTGGGGAGATTTTCCATGTTCCTGGGTAAGAAGAATCAATATTGTGAAAATGATTGTACTACAAAACACCATCTACAGATTCAATATTACCCCTAGCAAATTCCCAATGGCATTTTTCACAGAACTAGAACAAACAATTTCACAATTCATATGGAAACACAAAAGACCCCAAATAGCCAAAGCAGTCCTGAGAAAGAAGAATGGAGCTGGAGGAATCAACCTTCCTGACTTCAGATTATACTAAAAGCTACAGTCATCAAGACTGTATGGTACTGGCACAAAAACAGAAATACAGACCAATGGGACAAGATGGACAGCCCAGAAATAAGCCTGTGCACCTGTGGGTACCTTATTTTTGGCAAAGGAGGCAAGAATATACAATGGAGCAAAGACAGCCTCTTCAGTAAATGGTGCTGGGAAAACTGGACAGCTACATGTAAAAGAGTGAAATTAGAACACTTCCTACCACCATACACAAAGATAAAATGGTTTAAAGACCTAAGTGGAAGACCAGAAACTCTTAGAGGAAAACATAGGCAGAACACTAGATGACATAAGTCAAAGCAAGATCCTCTATGACTGACCTCCTAGAGTAATGGAAATAAAAACAAAAGTAAACAAGTGGGGCCTGATTAAACTTAAAAGCTTTTGCACAGCAAAGGAAACTATAAGCCAAGTGAAAAGACAACCCTCAGAATGGGAGAAAATAATAGCAACTGAAACAACTGCCAAAGGATTAATTTCCAAAATGTACAAGCAGCTCATACAACTCAATACCAGAAAAACAAACAACCCAATCAAAAAGTGGGAAACAGACGTAAACAGACATTTCTCCAAAGAAGACATGCAGATGGCTAACAAACACATGAAAAGATGCACAACATCGCTCATTATTAGAGAAATGCAAATCAAAAATACAATGAGATATCACTTCACACTGGTCAGATGGCCATCATCAAAATGTCTACAAAGAATAAGTACTGGAGAGGGTGTGGAGAACAGGGAACACTCTTGTACTGTTGGTGGGAATGTAAGTTGATACAGCCACTATGGAAGACGGTATGGAGATTCCTTAAAAAACTAGGAATAAAACCACCATATGACCCAGCAATCCCCCTCCTGGGTATATACCCTAAGGAAACAAAAATTGAAAAATACACATGTATCCCATTGTTCATTGTAGCACTTTTTACAGTAGCTAGAACATGGAAGCAACCTAGATGTCCATCAACAGATGAATGGATAAAGAAGTCGTGGTACATATACACAATGGAATATTACTCAGCCGTAAAAGGGAACACATATGAGTCAGTTTTAATGAAGTGGATGAAGTTAGAACCTATTGTATAGAGTGAAGTAAGTCAGAAAGAGAAAGATAAATATCGTATTCTAATGCATATATACGGAATCTAGAAAAATGGTACTGAAGAATTTATTTACAGGGCAACAGTGGAGAAACAGACATAGAGAATAGACTTGTGGACCTGGGGATCAGGGAGGAGAGGGTGAGATGTATGGAAAGAATAACATGCAAACTTACATTACCATATGTAAAATAGCCAACAGGAATTTGCTGTGTGTCTTAGAAAATTCAAACAGGGGCTCTGTATCAACCTAGAGGGGTGGGATGGGGAGAGAGATGGGAGGGAGTTTCAAAAGGGAGGGGATATATGTATACCTATGACTGATTCATGTTGACATTTGACAGAAAACAACAAAATTCTGTAAAGCAATTATCTCAATAAAAAATATATGAATTTTTTAAAAAGGAGAAAAAATGTGGGTTCATAGGAGGCCACGGTCACGAACTCAACCTTTACATAACAAGAAAACTGATGGGAAAATTAACCCAAATTGGTTGGATACCACATATTTTATCCACATAGCTGAATGATAGTCTCCTAGTTAAGTGTTCATGGTGTTCACAAGATTAATGAGGCTATGGGTCACTAACAACTAACATTTATTCTGCACGTAATTTGTGCCTACACATTTCACCCTCACTGTTTCATCTGACACTCCCAGTAGTCATGTGGCATAGAGAATACCACCATTTTCTGCTCTACAAATAAGCAAGAATAAAGCTGTTTTAATGCACACAGATGGTTCTGGATTTAGTGAGAATCAACACTTAGTTTGTCTCTTTATCTGTTCTGGAGGAGCAGTGCTAAGAGAATCCTGACTCACATGGATAAAAGTGTAATAGGTTGCCTTGTAGAATTTTACATTTCAGACACTTGAAGTCAGAATGCAAAAAACAGAGAGACAGCGACAGAGAGAGTGAGAGAGGGGAGGGGTGATGTGTGGGCAACACTCCAGGGCAGAGCTAAACTCCTGCTAATCACTGATTTGGACATTTTTATAGAACCAGAGATCAAATTGGCAACACCTGTTGGATCACAGAAAAAGCAAGAGTTCCAGAAAAACGTCTACTTCTGCTTTATTGACTATGCAAAAGCCTTTGACTGTGTGGATTACAAAAGAGAGTGGAAAATTCTTCAAGAGATGGGAATACCAGACCACCTTACCTGCCTCCTGAGAAATCTGCATGCAGGTCAAGAAGCAACAGTTAGAGCAGAACATGGAACAATGGACTGGTTCCAAATTGGGAAAGGAGTATGTCAAGGCTATATATTGTCACCCTGCTTATTTAACTTAGATGCAGAGTACATCATAGGAATGTCAGGCTGGATGAAGCACAAGCTGGAATCAAGATTGCCAGGAGAAATATCAATAACCTCGGATACGCAGATGACACCACCCTTATGGCAGAAAAGGAAGAGTAACTGAAGAGCCTCTTCATCAAAGTGAAAGAGGAGAGTGAAAAAACTGGCTTAAAACTCAACCCTCAAAAACAAAGATCATGGCATCTGGACCCATCACTTCATGGCAAATAGATGGGGAAACAATGAAAACAGTGACGGACTTTTTTCTTGGGCTCCATAATCACTGCAGGTGGTGACTGCAGCCGTGAAATTAAGACACTTGCTCCTTGGAAGAAAAGCTATGACCAACCTAGACAGCATATTAAAAAGCAGAGACATTACTTTGCTGACAAAGGTCCATCTAGTCAAAACTTTGTTTTTTCCACTAGTCATGTATGGATGTGAGAGTTGGACCATAAAGAAAGCTGAGCACTGAAGAATGGATGCTTTTGAACTGTGGTGTTGGAGAAGACTCTTGAGAGTCCTTGGATTGCAAGGAGATCCAATCAGTCCATCATAAAGGAAATTAGTCCTGAATATTCATTAGGACTGATGTTCAAGCTGAAACCCCAATACTTGGGCCACCTCATGCAAAGAACTGACTCATTGGAAAAGACCCTGAGTCTGAGAAAGAGTGAAGGCGGAAGTGGAAGGGGATGACAGAGGATGAGATGGTTGGATGGCATCACCGCCTTGATGGACAAGGATTTGAGCAAGGCCCAGGAGTTAGTGATGGACAGGGAGGCCTGGCATGCTGCAGTTGATAGGGTCTGAAAAGTCGGTTATGACTGAGTGACTGAACTGAACTGAAGCACATTTTAGAGATCTGGGCAACAATGTATTAACTAGCAACCAGTTGGCAAAATATGTATAGAGTAAATACTTTTCATTTCTGCTAGGCGTTCACTGACATAAAACACTGTGTACACGAGATTGACCCAAACCTACATGATCTCTGAATAATACCATGAGGCTCTGTGGAAATCTAGAATGCATAGATCTGGTCTGGTTACTCCTTTAGGCTATGTGGTTCACCTTACTGTATGCGCTATTGCATACCACCTGCAGTTGGGAAGATCCCCTGGAGAGGAAATGGCAACCCACTCCAGTATTCTTGCCTGGGAAATCCCATGGGAAGAGGAGCCTGGTGAGCTACAGACCATGGGGTTGCAAGGGTCGGACACGACTTGGCCAACAAACCACCACCACCACTGGAGTAGGAGAGATGCAATGAATGTCAGTGTCATGCTGACCTTCTACTGTATCCCTTAGGGGCACCAGCGTCCTGTCACCCAAACATCTGTCTGGCAATAAAGAGCTGTAAGAAGTCAGCAACTAGTGTGTCTGAAAAGCTTCCTTACCTTGACACCCCAGTGTCTGAGTGTGTCCTTGCTTAAGACATACACAACTGGTGGTGAGAAACCCTTCTAATGAGTGACTCACGATATAAAGTCCTTATTTCTGGGACAAAAGGCTGGAAACTGCTTGCACAAGAGGCAGGTTTTCCTCTGTGATGACGTCACACGATAAATGCCTGGTTGGTTGTGCTCCATGGAAACTGTGAGACTGCACTATGTGTTAATGTATTTGGGTAGACAGACTTCCCCCCTTAGAGTAAGTTCTTTATTTATCGCTTTAACTGTTTTTATCCATTACAATTTTCTGGTATCAAGGAATCATGTATAAGAAAACTTAATAGGTTACTCAGTCATGCATTTGAGTGGTTTGGGTATCAGTATTCCCGTATCTGTCCATGGAATTCTCCAGGCAAGAATACTGGAGAGGGTAACCATGCCCTTCTCCAGGGGATCTTCCAGACCCAGGGATCAAACCCAAGTCTCCTGCATTGCAGGCAGATTCTTTACCATCCGAGCCAACAGGGCCTTCCCAGGTGGTGTTAGTGGTAAAAGAACCCACCTGCCAATGCAGGAGAGGTAAGAGACGTGGGTTTGATCCCTGGGTCAGGAGGATCCCCTGGAGGACAAAATGACTACCCACGCCAGCATTCTTGCCTGGAAAATTCCATGGACAGAGGAGCCTGGCGGGCTACGGTCCATGGGGTCACAAACAGTCGGACATGAATGAGGGACTGAGAACGCACTCATGCATCCCCATATCAGGTGTCAGATTAAACGGTCTCTTTATCCTTTGCCTGTCTGAATTTGAATCAGTTAGTGGGAAGTAATACTCAGCCCTAAAAATAAAAGGTAAAACAGTTAAAATTTGTTACTGAAATAAACACACAGTGATTTTCATCAAATTACATGAATGTGAACTCACAGGTGTATAATATGCTTACTTCCTTATATGTACCTCACACCATCAAAAGCACGCTGTGTCTTTAAGCCACTGTGTTTACTGGCCAGGTCTTTTATTTTTAGACTAATGTAATACTTTTCTAATTCTGTAGATGAATGTATTGTTCCACTGGTAGCAATGGTAAGCAATTGCCTAAAAAGGTCTGATTTTATTTTTAACAGATGTCTGGGTGCCCCTATGCTTAAAAACCACTTCTGTGAGACATCAACAACCTCAGTCTCTATAATCTATAGAGTAAGTGTTTCTGAACTGTAGTTAGAATTGCTTCTTATAATCTGTAAATCATTTTATTGTATATTACACACAGTAGAAGCTGTTGGAAGATGGAGGTCAAGCTTCCAACAACCTATTCCCTTGAATGCACAATTGGGTACCTCAAAAGGAACTGCACTTTTCTCCCACCCAGCAACCCCCTCCCCCCAAAAAATGGTGAAAGATGTCTAAATAATTTTACTCTCCCACAGGTATACAGACAAGCTTGTTACCATTGTAGAATGATTGCCGGCTTGCAGCAGATATAACATCAAGTTAGATGGCGGCAGTGCTAGCAGAGGTGGGGACTTGATGCATCAAGAACTGTCTGCCACAGTGAACACTGGGGTGTGTGTGTCTTTTTCAACTCTGGTTTCACTGCAGCACTATTTGCAATAGCTAGGACATGGAAGCAACCTCGATGTCTATCAACAGATGAATGGATAAGGAAGTTGTGGTACATATTCACAATGGAATATTACTCAACTATAAAAAGGAATGTATTTTAGTCAGTTCTAATGAGGTAGATGAACCTAGAGCCTATTACACAGAGTGAAGTAAGTAAGAAAGAGAAAGACACATACCATATATTAATGCATATATATGGAATTTAGAAAGATGGTACCAATGATCCTACATGCAGGGCAGCAAAGGAGACACAGACGTAAGGGACAGACTTTTGGACTCAGTGGGACAAGGAGAGGATGGAATGATTTGAGAGAATAGCACGGAAACATATATATCACCACATGTAAAATAGATAAGCACTGCGAGTTTGATATATGACGCAGGGCACCCAAAGCTGGTGCTCTGTAACAACGTGGAGGGATAGGGTGGGGAGGGAGATGGGAGGGGGGTTTCAGGATGAAGGGGACAAATGGATACCTATGGCCGACTCATATTGACGTATGGAAGAAGCATCACAATATTGTAAATAAGTATCTTCCAATTAAAATAAATAAATGATTTTTTTAAAATATAACTGTACACTATTGAATAAACAAAAACAGACAGGACTGCCAAGTGCAGGGTTCTGAGACCACTTTGTGAAAGAAACAAGCAGCCCTATAGATCTGTAGGTCCCTGAGAAGAGCACATAATTTGTATTCATGATGATGACTCTGGGTCACCAAGAAAAGGTTAAATTTGTTTTAATTACACTGTGCTTAACGAAGGGATGTGAGTTACACATATATTTTCCAAAATGACTATAAAATACAGAATTTTAGTGCTTGAAAGAGTAACCTGGCCATCTGAGGTAAAACAATCAGTGTTGGTAACAAATACCTCCATATAGGAAAATGCAGCATTATCAAATTTCACATTTTGCTGGGATGTGTTACGCTTACGTTTGCTCTTCAATTCACAGTGTTCTGAACAGTTGTCTTGCATGTTTCTCTGTCTCGCTGACCTTTCTCAAGCTGCTACTATTACACTAACACATAAGAAAGTGCAGGAAAAGATGCCCTGCAGTGAATCTGTGGGTAATTTGAAACACCTCACCCTGTCTGTCACAGGGTGACAGGTTCACAAACCATTGGAAGACACATGATTATCCTTCACTTTAGCATGGTTACACTATTCCTGAAATAAATCAACAAATTAATGTCCATTCTTAATCTCTCCAAAGGTCTTCCATTCTTCTTGTAGTGGTGAGATGTAACTATTTAATCCTCTGAGGTGATGCACAAAACAGCTCTTCAGGCAGTATTCTTAAAAGTGTCTGGAAACCAGAATATTTGATTTTCTAACCCCCCCAAACATACGTTTAATGCTAAAAGCAATCCAAATTTAATACATAGAGGTGATTATTCAAAATATCTGATAGATAGTCACCTTAGAATTTCCTTTATGTACTTAGATGTGGACTACCATATGGAATTGGTAAAACACAGCTTAAAATCAGGTAGGAAAAAAATTCCAAAGCCAATTTTGTAAAGGAGTGAATTGGCCTGGTGTGCCCTAGTAGTAGGTGCTATGGTGAGCTGAGGATGCAAACCCTATGTAAGTCAGACTTGCTTCTTCTGTAAAATGATGTGTGAGTCGAATAAAGGGGGCATGCCCCTAGTTATCCCTAGTACCTCTGCATGGGACCAAGTTCCAGCCTCAGAGAAAAGGTAAAGTATGCTAATTAGATGCATTATGCTAATCATTTTGCAATATATAAAAATACGGAATCATTACATTGTACACTTGAAATGAACATGGTGTGATACGTGAATTATACCTTGATCTAAAAGGGTGGTGGGAAGCAAGATGGAGTTACTCAAGTAAAGTCAAGGAGGTGATATGAATGTTTCTCCCTACTGGGTCAGGAGAAGCCCCTCTTCAAAAGGTGGAGCCAGGAGGCTCCTTTTTCTCTGGGACTTCAGTTGCTGAAGGAAACCACTTGTCCTTGGTTTATGGGCTAATTTCCTCAAGAGCTAGCCTTGAGCCTTCCTCTAAATTTTGTATGCATCACAGCTTTGTATCTGCCTCCCCTCAACTATGGTGTTTATTCCAAGACTTTGGCCTTTTTAGAAATAACCTCAAAAGAAGAAGATAATTCTCTGACCAAATGAGATGATTACATGTTAATGACTGATGGACCCTTCAGGTTAAAGATCTGTGGTTTCCTTGCACAGCATACAGTTGACAGAATCTGGAGACCGAAGTATTGGATTTTATGTCTTTCAAGCTTTAGCATTTCAGCCTAGTCCTTTTACCTCTGTAACTCAGTCTCTGTAACTGTGTGGAAATGCCCTGTGTATTCCATGCAACCTCAGTGAGGTTCATATATTTTGAAATACAGGACACTGTTCTAAAATGTCCTATTTTCAGTGAAAATAAATTTAGGCCACAGTTTGAGATTTAAGGGATAGCAGGAAAATAGCCACTGCTTCAGGAAAGACAGACCATGAAACCTTTTATATTTTTTTGTTTGTTTGCAAAGGTCATTGCATCATTTGTATGATGCCACATTTAGTGTTTTGTGTCTGTAAATTTCAACACACCTTCATTGTAATGTGTTCTAGACATCGTGTCATCAAGCACCTGATCAGGTTCATAACCTCAGTGACTGAGTAGTAGCTGAAGGAGACGACAAGAAGCCTCCACTGTAATCACCAACATTTGGGCTCAGATGTATGATCAGAATGAGAGTGCAGCAGCCTGGACATGTAATCAGAAATACAGCTCCAAAACTCAATGTTAATCCTGAGGATAAGAAGGGAACTTCTGTGGTCAAAATTTTAGCAATCTCTGTGTCAGAAGAGAAATCCTTATTATACATTTGGGGTTTTGTTGCTGAAGGGTTAGATAAAAATCCAGGACATGAAGGATTTCTGCCTCACTTACTTTGATTGCAGCAAAAGGGTGACACTTTCTTTGAATGCTATAAGTCGTGATACTACCTAAGCACATGCCTTATAGCACTGCAGTTCTCCAGTCAAAGGATATGAGAAGAAAGGATTTCCTTGATGTTTGCAAAGCAGGTGTTTAATTACTATGAAACAAAAGAAAATATGTACATTAGTCTACCAACTAGGATTTAGAAACTCAAACTGTGGTTTTTCTGAAATTTGTATTCAGTAAAAGAAATTGGTCTTACCAGTTCAAAGGGGGAAAAATGAGTGTTTACATTTGCTTTAGGGCCACTTGTCCTGATATTCTGAGTTAAAATCTCATTGTCAAAGAACAGTGGACACAAAACGTTCCCTCTTGTGAAAAATAAAATACCGGCTAAGGCACAGGTGACATGAAAGAAAAGTGCTGATGGAAAAAGAAAAATGGTCACCAAAGGTGGCTTCCCAGGTGGCTCAGTGGTAAAGAAACCACCTGCTAATGCAGGAGACCTGGGTTCAATCCCTGGGTTGGGAAGATCCCCTGGAGAAGGAAATGGCAACCCACTCCAATATTCTTGCCTGGGAAATCCCATGGACATAAGGAGCCTGGCAGGCCACAGTCCATGGGACACACGTCATTCGAGTCAGAAAAGGAGAATCTATACGAGCTTGTTTTTTAAAATCTTGCAAAACCTTAAAGAGGAGGCTGGTATATAGGGCCAGAATTAAAGGGAAAAACACACAGAAAACCAGGAGAGAGTCACTCCTCTCCTCCAAATGGGAATATATTGTTTTGTATGGGTCAAGAAAGCAATTTGAGTAACTTGGAAAAAGATGTTTAACTGACTCCTTTCAATATATTCTGAAACAATGCCATGTTTATTAAATAACATGTGTCCAAATGAAGAGAGTGTTGTGCTATTATGTGTAAAAAAATGCCCAAAACAAAAGAAAAGGCACAGGAATTAATTATCCAAGTTTTTAGCTGAATAAAAAATCAACGTTCCACATAGTCAATGAATGTTAAACTTGAAAACAAAGCACTGTAGGCAATTTAGAGACATGAAATATTTTAACTGTAAGTAATTAAGTGTATGTATATATTGACAAGGGCTTCCCAGGTGGCACTAGTGGTAAAGAAACTGCCTGCCAATGCAGGAGACAGAAGAGACACGCGTTTGATCCCTGAGTTGAGAAGATCCCCTGGAGGAGGGCATGGCAACCCACTCCAGTATTCTTGCCTGGAGAATCCCATGGACTGAGTAGCCTGGTGGGCTACAGTCCATAGGGTCACAAAGACTAGGGTCACAAATGAGACTGAAGCGAATTGGCATACATGCATATATTAATGGAACACTTTTGATCAATGCTAAGGTCAGGTGTCATTTAATAATGAACCAGCTCAAATGGTAAAAATCTGCCTGCAATGCTGGAGACCTGGGTTCGATCCCTGGGTCGGGAAGATCCCCTGGAGAAGGGCATGGCAACCCATGCCAGTATTCTTGCCTGGAGAATTCCATAGACAGGGGAGCCTGGGGGGCTACCATCCATGGGGTTGCAAAGAGTTGGACATGACTGAGTGACTAACACTCTCACACCAATTAAAGTAACATTTTGATGTCTCTGTGGAAATGACATATTCACAAGCCCATGCCTTGGCACTAATATTTATGTATTTCAATAGCTAGGTCTGTTTTCTTACTGATATTTTAGCAGTTCAGTTACTTCAAAAACAGAAATGTAAGTTGCTTTTAATAATTTTTATAAAGCAATGGGGTAGATTTTTCCTTTGAAATCATTTTTTTCCTTTGGAATTGGATCTGTAAACTAATGAGTAAATACAAAGGGGTGCACAGATAGAATGGATCTTATATTCTTCATTTTTTTTTCCTTAAGGGAGAGCAACGAGCTGAGACATGGGCTTGTGAATATGTCATTTCCACAGAGACATCAAAATGTTACTTTAATTGGTGTGAGAGTGTTAGTCACTCAGTCGTGTCTGACTCTTTGCAACCCCACGGACGGTAGCCCACCAGGCTCCTCTTCTTTCTATACTTCTGGGACTGATATAGAACACTCTGATGCCAAACCTAGAATTAAATCACCTTTATTGCTAAAAGTTTATTTGACAGTGTTAGGTACAAAACATCAATGTTACTAACAAAAACAGCTGACAGCTTGACGCTTATAATTTGAGAATTGCTGATTATAAACACAAGCTCTTTAGGTTTTATATGGGCTTTAACACATAGGGGGTCTTCCACTGAAAAAATGTGCTAAGATAAACAAGATGTACCCACTTCAACTAAAATTTTTAAAATAATGTGGTTCAGTGTGGCTGATATTGCACTTGTATTGTACAACTTGGGTTCAAGCTCTTTCTCCAAAGCCCTCAGAATAACAGGGACAGAAGAAACTTTTTAAGCATTTGCAGCTCATTCTGCAGCTGTTCCATGAAAGGAAAGAAATATTAAACATCTGCATATTATTTAAGTAATTGTTATATACACTTCATTAAAAAAATACCCCGATGCTCACATCCCTCCATATTACTTGGTATTAAATACACACTATTTACAGCTTCAATGATAATTTTGTCTTGCAGCATGACCATTCCTTGTCTAATTTCACTTTGCTCATCATTTAGAAAATGTTTATGATCCTTCTCTAACTCCTGCATATGCTAAAAAAGAAAGTCTAGTTCAGTGAGAAAGCACCACTTTTCATCTCACGTTTTAAATGGATACGATTAAAGTTCAAAAGTCATAATACTTAATAGTCAAAGGATGCTCATTATTTATTCCAAATAAAAATATTGTAACAAATACATGGAGATCAAAATATTCACTTAAGAGATCTTCTAAATGCCAACTTGAGTCAAATTGTATTATTACAGTGGTACAATCACCTTACCCTTTGCTCAAAACAATAACTTAAGGAACAGTAAAGGTCAAGGTGGAGCAAAAACATAAACACTGATGGTCCCACAGAATGAAATGCCACAATTTAAAAACTCTCTAATGAGCTTTCTTTTTTAATATAAATTTATTTATTTTAATTGGTGGCTAATTACTTTACAATATTGGTTTTGCCATACATCAACAAGAATCTGCCACGGGTGTACACGAGTTCCCCATCATGAACCCCCCTCCCACCTCCCTCCCCGTACCATCCCTCTGGGTCATCCCAGTGCACCAGCCCCAAGCATCCTGTATCCTGCATCAAACCTGGACTGGCGATTCATTTCATTTATGATATTATACATGTTTCAATGCCATTCTCCCAAATCATCCCACCCTCTCCCTCTCCCACAGAGTACAAAAGACTGTTCCATACATCTGTGTCTCTTTTGCTGTCTCACATACAGGGTTATCGTTACCATCTTTCTAAATTCCATATATATGCGTTAGTATACTGTATTGGTGTTTTTCTTTCTGGCTTACTTCACTCTGTAAAATAGGCCTCAGATTCATTCACCTCATTAGAATGGATTCAAATGTATTCTTTTTAATGGCTGAGAAATACTCCATCATGTATATGTACCACAGCTTTCTTATCCATTCGTCTGCTGATGGATATCTAGGTTGCTTCCATGTCCTGGCTATTATAAACAGTGCTGTGATGAACATTGGGGTACATGTGTCTCTTTCAACTCTGGTTTCCTCAGTGTGTATGCCCATAAGTGGGATTGCTGGGTCATAAGGCAGTTCTATTTCCAGTTTTTAAAGGAATCTCCACACTATAATCCATAGTGGCTGTACTAGTTTGCATTCCCACCAACAGTGTAAACTAGTTTGCATTCCCACCAACAGTGTAAACAGTGTAAACCCTTTTCTCCACACCCTCTCCAGCATTTCTTGCTTGTAGACTTTTGGATAGCAGCCATTCTGACTGGTGTGAAATGGTACCTCATTGCGGTTTTGATTTGCATTTCTCTGATAATGAGTGATGTTGAACAGCTTTTCATGTGTTTGTTAGCCATCTGTATGTCTTCTTTGGAGAAATGTCTGTTTAGTTCTTTGGCCCATTTTTTCGATTGGGTGGTTTATTTTTCTAGAATTGAGCTGCAGAAGTTGTTTGTATATTTTTGAGATTAGTTGTTTGTCAATTGCTTCATTTGCTATTATTTTGTCCCATTCTGAAAGCTGTCTTTTCATCTTGCTTATAGTTTCCTTTGTTGTGCAGAAGCTTGTGATTTTAACTAGGTCCCATTTGTTTATTTTTGCTTTTATTTCCAATATTCCAGGAGGTGGGTCATAGAGGATCCTGCTGTGATTTATGTCAGAGAGTGTTTTGTCTATGTTGTCCTCTAGGAGTTTTATAGTTTCTGGTCTTAGGTTTATATCTTTAATCCATTTTGAGTTTATTTTTGTGTATGGTGTTAGAAAGTGTTCTAGTTTCATTCTTTTACAAGTGGTTGACCAGTTTTCCCAGCACCACTTGTTAAAGAGATTGTCTTTTCTCCATTGTATATTCTTGCCTCCTTTGTCAAAGATAATGTTTCCATAGGTGCGTGGATTTATCTCTGGGCTTTCTATTTTGTTCCATTGATCTATATTTCTGTCTTTGTACCAGTACCAAACTGTCTTGATGACTGTGGCTTTGTAGTAGAGCCTGAAGTCAGGCAGGTTGATTCCTCCAGTTTCATTTTTCTTTCTCAAGATTGCTTTGGCTATTCGAGGTTTTTGTATTTCCATACAAATTGTGAAATTATTTGTTCTAGCTCTGTGAAAAATACTGTTGGTAGCTTGATAGGGATTGCATTGAATCTATAGATTGCTTTGGGTAGTATACTCATTTTCACTATATTGATTCTTCTGATCTATAAACATGGTATATTTCTCCATCTATTAGTGTCCTCTTTGATTTCTTTCACCAGTGTTTTATAGTTTTCTATATATAGGTCTTTAGTTTCTTTAGGTAGATATATTCCTAAGTATTTTATTCTTTTCATTGCAATGGCAAATGGAATTGTTTCCTTAATTTCTCTTCCTGTTTTCTCAATATTAATGTATAGGAATGCAAGGGATTTCTGTGTGTTGGTTTTATATCCTGCAACTTTACTATATTCATTGATTACCTCTAGTAATTTTCTGGTGGAGTCTTTAGAGTTTTCTATGTAGAGGATCATGTCATCTGCAAACAGTGAGAGTTTTAATTCTTCTTTTCCAATTTGGATTCCTTTTATTTCTTTTTCTGCTCTGATTGCTGTGGCCAAAACTTCCAAAACTATGTTGAATAGTAGTGGTGAAAGTGGGCACCCTTGTCTTGTTCCTGACTTTAGGGGAAATGCTTTCATAATTTCACTGTTGAGGATAATGTTTGCTGTGGGTTTGTCATATATAGCTGTTATTATGTTGAGGTATGTTCCTTCTATTTCTGTTTTCTGGAGAGTTTTTATCATAAATGGATGTTGAATTTTGTCAAAGGCTTTCGCTGCAACTATTGAGATAATCATACGGCTTTTATTTTTCAATTTGTTAAGGTGGTGTATTACATTGATTGAGTTGCGGATATTGAAGAATGCTTGCATCACTGGGATAAAGCCCACTTGGTCATGGTGTATGATCTTTTTAATGTGTTGTTGGATTCTGATTGCTAGAGTTTTTTTAAGGATTTTTGCATCTATGTTTGTCAGTGGTATTGGCCTGTAGTTCTCTTTTTTTGTGACATCTTTGTCAGATTTTGGTATTAGGGTGATGGTGTAGTCATAGAATGAGTAGGAAGTTTACCTTCCTCTGCAATTTTCTGGAAGAGTTTGAGTACGATAGGTGTTAGATCTTCTCTAAATTTTTGATAGAATTCAGCTGTGAAGCTGTCTGGAACTGGGCTTTTGTTTGCTGGAAGATTTCTGATTACAGTTTCAATTTCCATGCTTGTGATGGGTCTGTTACGATTTTCTATTTATTCCTGGTTCAGTTTTGGAAAGTTGTACTTTTCTAAGAATTTATCCATTTCTTCCAAGTTGTCCATTTTATTGGCATATAATTGCTAAGAGTAGTCTCATGATCCTTTGTATTTCTGTGTTGTCTGTTGTGATCTCTCCATTTTCATTTCTAATTTATTGATTTTATTTTTCTCTCTTTGTTTCTTGATGAGTCTGGCTAATGGTTTGTCAATTTTATTTATCCTCTCAAAGAGCCAGCTTTTGGTTTTGTTGATTTTTGCTATGGTTTCTTTTGTATTTATTTCTGCCCTAATTTTTAAGATTTCTTTCCTTCTACTAACCCTGGGGTTCTTCATTTCTTCCTTTTCTAGTTGCTTTAGGTGTAGAGTTAGGTTCTTTATTTGACTTTTCTCTTGTTTCTTGAGATATGCCTGTATTGCTATTAACCTTCTCCTTAGCACTGCTTTTACAGTGTCCCACAGGTTTTGGGTTGTTGTGTTTTCATTTTCATTCGTTTCTATGCATATTTTTATTTCTTTTTTGATTTCTTCTGTGATTTGTTGGTTATTCATCAGCATGTTGTTCAGCCTCCATATGTTGCAATTTTTAATAGTTTTTCTCCTGTAATTGAGATCTAATCTTACTGCATTGTGGTCAGAAAAGATGCTTGGAATGATTTAATTTTTTTTGATTTTACCAAGGCTAGATTTATGGCCCAGGATGTGATCTATCCTAGAGAAGGTTCTGGGTGTGCTTGAGAAAAAGGTGAAATTCATTGTTTTGGGGTGAAAATGTCCTATAGATATCAATTAGGTCTAACTGGTCTATTGTATCATTTAAAGTTTGTGCTTCCTTGTTAATTTTCTGTTTAGTTGATCTATCCATAGGTGTGAGTGGGGTGTTGAAGTCTCCCACTATTATTGTGTTATTGTTAATTTCCTCTTTCATACTTGTTAACACTTGCCTTACATATTGTGGTGCTCCTATGTTGAGTGTATATATATTTATAATTGTTATGTCTTCTTCTTGGATTGATCTTTTGATCATTATGTAGTGTTCTTGTTTGTCTCTTTTCACAGCCTTTGTTTTAAGGTCTATTTTATCTGATATAAGTATTGCTACTCCTGCTTTCTTTTGGTCTCTATTTGCGTGGTATATCTCTTTCCAGCCCTTCACTTTCAGTCTGTGTGTGTCCCCTGTTTTGAGGTGGGTCTCTTGTAGACAACATATATAGGGGTCTTGTTTTTGTATTCATTCAGCCAGTCTTTGTCTTTTGGTTGGGGTATTCAACCCATTTACGTTTAAGGTAATTATTGATCAGTATCATCCCATTGCCATTTACTTTGTTGTTTTGGGTTCGAGTTTATACACCCTTTTGTGTTTCCTGTCTAGAGAAGATCCTTTAGCATTTGTTGGAGAGCTGGTTTGGTGGTGCTGAATTATCTCAGCTTTTGCTTGTCTGTGAAGCTCTTGATTTCTCTGTCATATTTGAATGAGATTGCTGGGTACAGCAATCTGGGCTGTGGGTTATTTTCTGTCATCACTTTAAGTATGTCCTGCCATTCCCTCCTGGCCTGAAGAGTTTCTATTGAAAGGTCAGCTGTTATCCTTATGGGAATCCCCTTGTGTGTTGTTTGTTGTTTTCCCCTTGCTGCTTTTAATATTTGTTCTTTGTGTTTGATCTTTGTTAATCTGATTAATATGTGTCTTGGGGTGTTTTGCCTTGGGTTTATCCTGTTTGGGACTCTCTGGGTTTCTTGGACTTGGGTGATTATTTCCTTCCCCATTTTAGGGAAGTTTTCAACTATTATCTCCTCAAGTATTTTCTCATGGTCTTTCTTTTTGTCTTCTTCTTCTGGGACTCCTATGATTCGAATGTTGGGGCATTTAACATTGTCCTGGAGGTCTCTGAGATTGTCCTTATTTCTTTTAATTCGTTTTTCTTTTTTCCTCTCTCATTCATTTATTTCTACCATTCTGTCTTCTACTTCACTAATCCTATCTTCTGTCTCTGTTATTCTACTATTTGTTGCCTCCAGAGTGTTTTTGATCTCATTTATTGCATTATTCATTATATATACTGTCTCTTTTTTTATTTCTTCTAGGTCCTTGTTAAACCTTTCTGCATCTTCTCAATCCTTGTCTCCAGGCTATTTATCTGTAACTACATTTTGTTTTCAAGATTTTGAATAATTTTCACTATCATTATTTGGAATTCTTTATCAGGTAGATTCCCTATCTCTTTCTCTTTTGTTTGGTTTCGTGGGCATTTATCCTGTTCCGTTATCTGCTAGGTATTCCTCTGTCTCTTTATCTTGTTTATATTGCTGTGTTTGGGATGGCCTTTCTGTATTCTGGCAGTTTGTGGAGTTCTCTTTATTGTGGAATTTCCTTGCTGTGGGTGGGGTTGTATAGGTGGCTTGTCAAGGTTTCCTGGTTAGGGAAGCTTGTGTCCATGTTCTGGTGGGTGGAGCTAGATTTCTTCTCTCTGGCATGCAATGAAATGTCCAGTAATGAGTTTTGAGATGTCAGTGTGTTTGAAGTGACTTTGGGCAGCCTCTTTATTGAAGCTCAGGGCTGTGTTCCTGTGTTTCTGGAGCATTTGTGTGGTATGTCTTGCTCTGGAACTTATTGGCCCTTGGGAGGTGCTTTGTTTCAGTGTAGGTATGGAGGCATTTGATGAGCTCCTGTCGATTAATGTTCCCTGGAGTCAGGAGTTCTCTGGTGTTCTCAGGATTTGGACTAAGCCTCCTGCTTCTCGTTTTCAGTCTTATTTTTACAGTAGCCTCAAGACTTCTCCATCTATACAGCACTGTTGATAAAACATCTAGGTTAAAGATGAAAAGTTTCTCCACAGTGAGGGACACCCAGAGAGGTTCACAGAGTTACATGGAGAAAAGAAGAGGGAGGAGGGAGTTAGAGGTGACCCGAATGAGATGAGGTGGAATCAAAAGAGGAGAGAGCAGGCTAGCCAGTTATCACTTCCTTATGTGTGCTCCACAGTCTGGACTGCTCAGAGATGTTCACGGAGTTATACAGAGAAGAGAAGAGGGAGGAAGGAGACAGAGGTGACAAGGAGGAGGAAAGGGGGGAATCAAAAGGAGAGAGACAGATCTAGCCAGTAATCAGTTCCCTAAGTGTTCTCCACCATCTGGAACACACAAGGAGATTCACAGAGTTGGGTAGAGAAAAGAAGGGGGAGGGAGGAGATAGAGGCGACCTGGTAGAGAAAAAGGAGAGTCCAAAGGGGGAGAGAGCAGTCAAGCCAATAATCTTGCTCCTAAGTAAAAATGGATACTGAAGATTGGGTTCTTAAAGGTACAAAATTGATAACAAATACCAAAAAGCAAAGATTAAAAATCTAGAGTAGAGGTTGGATTTTCAAAAATACAATGTTAAAGAAAAGGAAAAAAAGTCACAGAAAATTATAATATCTATCTATCTATCTATATATATATATATGAAGTTTGCTTTAAAAATTAGCATCTCTTTTTTTGAAAAATAATAGGTTATAAAAATGAAAATTAAAGGAGTAATAGAGGACTTAAAATTTAAAAAAAAATAAAAAAGAAAAGAATGATAGTAAAAATATATCTAGGACTTTCTCTGGTGTTGTTGTGGGCAGTGTGGGGTCAGTTCATTTTCATAGTTCTTTAGTCCAGCTTATATTTCTCAAGATCTATAGGCCCCTTCCTATGTGGTCGTACTAACTACAGGGTTTTAATCTATTGCACCTGTCACTTCCAAGGCGGGTCCCTCTGTTTTAGCTTCTTCTGTTTGCTGATCTCTTCAGTGTCTGATTTCCGACTTGACACAAGGGGGCGGTGGTGGACACTTTTTTAGGCTCATTTGTTCGGTTGCGCTGTGGGGAGGGAGGAACGCTGCAAACAAATAACACTGGCGTGTGCTCGCAGTGTCTCAGCCACACTGGGCCTGCCCCCACTCATGGTGCATGTGCCCTCCCTGCCCACACTGCTCAGGCTCTAGGTTGCTCTGCCAGGAACCGTCTGAGGCCGGCCCTGGGCTGCATGCACCTCCCAGGTTTGAGACGCTCAGGTTCAGGCACTCGGGTAGTCCTCAGAGGTGCAGACTCGGTTGAGCCTGCGTTCTGTGCCCTTCCCAGGTCCGAGCAGTTCAGGTGATCAGGTGTTTGGCAAGCGCGGTCACTGTGACTTATTGCCTCCCCCGACCCTCCGGCACACCTTCTCAGGTGGATGTTGACCGTCCAGAACCCCAAGACGTCTTAATTAGCAAAGAAGCCTGCTTGCAGTTTGGTAGATAATGCCTCTCTGGGGCTGTGATTGCCCCCTTCCGGCTCTCGCTGCCTGTCACCGGAGGGAGATGGTCTGCAGCCAGCTAGCTCTGTTCAGTTCTTTGTTCTGTGAGCGGGCCTGACGGTGTCTTAAGTTAGGGTTTTTCGCGTGGTAGCTATCCCACAGTCTTATTTACTAGCCCAAGTTAGTTACCTCAGATTGCCCTCGTGGCATTCAGGCCCAGTCTTTAAGCAATGCAGCCTGCCCCTCCCTGCCCAGCCCCCGCTTACCTGTGGCGGGTGCAGGCGTCTGGGCTGCTTCTCCGCTGGGGGAGTTACTGTTGGGCACATAATCTGTGGGTTTTAACTATTTATTTATTTTTCCTCCCAATTATGTTGCCCTCTGTGGTTCCAAGGCTCGCCACAGACCTGGCAGTGAGAGTGTTTCCTGGTGTTTGGAAACTTCTCTCTTTTTAAGACTCTCTTCCCCGGATGGAGCTCCATCCCTACCTCTTTTGTCTTTCATATTTTTTCCTACCTCCTTTCGAAGACAATGGGCTGCTTTTCTGGGTGCCTGATGTCATCTGCCGGCATTCAGAAGTTGCTTTGTGGAATTTACTCAGCGTTTAAATGTTCTTTTGATGAATTTGTGGGGGAGATCGTGGTCTCCCCATCCTATTCCTCTGCCATCTTAAGACTGCCTCCTCTAATGAGCTTTCTAAACAATAAGTAATAATTCATGTATAGTGTCTAATAATGAGTGCAACATGGCTTCATTGGAGGGAATAAAATGAGCTCTACTATGACCTCGCTACATGATGAAAAACAAATTTACGTTCTAAATCTTTACCATTCATTTGACAAATATTGATCTAGTGCATCCTATCTAAAAATAAGAGTAGTCTTCCTTCCATCCCATCTAAAAAAAAAAAAAAACTAAGGAGAGGTTGTAGGCCCAGCTGTGTTTTTCTTTAAATATTTTTAAAATTAAAAAATAAAAGTCAAAAACATTTTAACAATTCAGGAAGCATATTCAGCCATGGCTATGTAGTGGAAAAACAGGATTGATTCTGACTTTGTTGACAAAAGAATAAGATGTCAATTGGTAAAGGAAGGAGGAAATCAAACCTATTTTAGGCGAGGAGCATACACAAAGCAAGGAGATAATGGTGACTTAGTGCAGAGAAAGCAACCGATCTGGACAAGTAGGAGGAGACAAAAAACGTGTGCAGGAAATCACAAAGAGAGGGTGGGGTCTTGTTATGAGGGACACGTTGAACACCTGAGACTTCAAACTCGGAAGGTATTATGACAGGTTTGCAGGAGGGAAGGGATACTTTTTAGAGGATCATATTACAGAAGTGTGAAGGATGGATTGGAGAAGAGAGAAATCTCTCTTTGTGATCCCATGGACTGTAGCCTACCAGGCTTCTCCATCCATGGAACTTTCCAGGCAAGAGTACTGGAGTGGGCTGCCATTTCCTTCTCCAGGGGATATTCCCAAGCCAGGGATCGAACCCAGATCTCCTGCATTGCAGGCAGATGCTTTACCATCTGAGCTACTGGGGAAGCCTCCTCATTACAGAAGTGTGAAGGATGGATTGGAGAGGAGAGAAATCAGGCAAGAGTTTAACAGAACAAGCAAGGGATGATAAGGTCCTGAATCAGGTAAGGCAGCAGCAGTGGGAATTCAAAGGAAGAAATGAAACAGCTGCAAACTACTGTACTATACATAAAACAGACAGACAACACAGGATTTGCTATGTAGCACAGGGAACCATATTTACTATCTTATAATAAGCTACAATGGAAAATGATCTAAATACACACACATATATATATGTGTGTGTGTGTGTGTGTGTGTGTGTATATTTAGATACATAAATATATATATATATGATCTCTCTCTATATATGTATATGTATCTAAATATATATGTATGTATAAGATCTACATATATACCCAAGCCAGGCTTTAGCAGTACGTGAACTGTGAAATTCCAGATGTTCAAGCTGGATTTAGAAAAGGCAGAGGAACCAGAGATCAAATTGCCAATATCTGCTGGATCATCGAAAAAGCGAGAGTTACAGAAAAATATCTACTTCTGCTTTATTGACTATGCCAAAGCCTTTGACAGTGTGGATCACAACAAATTGTGGAAAATATATATGTATGTGTGTATGTGTGTGTATATATATATATATATATATATATATATATATATAAAACGAATCACGTTGCTGTATACCAAAAACTAAACACTAAATGTTGTAAATCAATGATACTTCAATTTTTTTAAAAGAAAGAAATTGCAGTTGCAGAGATAAAAATTGAAGGACCCAGTAATTGCTGGGTGGGAAGGACAAGGGACTTGGAGGTGTCATAGATAACACTAAAGTTAGTACCATAAATGCTGACATTTAGCAATAACATTTAGAAGCAATCTTCTTTGGTACTTTATCAAATCTTCACACCAATTAGTAGTAAATGGTTCTCAGGGAACATTAGAGCTACACCTTGTCTACTTAGAAACATGTTTAAGATAACTTTATATATATATATATGATTTTAAAGCTCTTTAAAGATTCTCTATTTAAAAGCCTTTAACTATTTTACTTAAGCCATCTCAATTAGTTTAAAAAGAGTGACATATTAACATCTTGTATTTGGACAAGATGATCATTCAAAAGAACACTTCTGCTTCCCCTGCTACCGAAAAAGAAGGGGAATGTGTAGGGTCTCATCACCTGAATAAGTATGCACATATATATATATATATATATATATATATATATATATGAAGAAGGGGACAACGGGCACTGAGGACAGTTTGCTAATGTGCGAATATCACAGCAGATCACTCTCAATCCATAAACATCTAGTCCTCTTCTGGGTTTTTCATTCAGTTATACACTTATACTTTCTCATGTGATTATAAATTTGCATATGAAGTCACTGTTAGTTATTCATATTCTAAAAGCAAATATGCCATAAATGTTCTTACAATGCATTTGAAATTACAACTGCCTGGCTTCATATGTAGCAGGAACAGTTAATAGGAGAAAGGTAAAGGACACCTAGAGATGATTTACAAAATTCCTAAATTTCCACTATATATTTGTCTTCGGCTGATCGCCTACTCATTGCTGAACAAAATAGTTAGGATTAAAGGGTTAATCAAGTATCAGTTTTCTTCACCATGTGTATACATCTAGATTAAATTCCCAGTTTGCAGTTCCCCATTTTAAGTGACTCCCACAATACTATAGGCTTCCCTGATGGCTGAGATGGTGAAGAATCTGCCTGCAATGTGGGAGACCTGGGTTCGATCCCTGGGTCAGGAAGATCCTTTGGAGAAGGGACTGGCAACCCACTCCAGTATTCTTGCCTGGAGAATTCCATGGACAGGGGAGCCTGGGGGGCTACCATTCATGGGGTTGCAAAGAGTCTAACATGACTGAGCGATTAACACTTTTACTTTCACAAAAATATAAAGGAATCCTATAACTAAAAACACATATACCAATTAGGCTGTATTCAGAACAATGAATTCAAAATGGAGAATGGTTTACAAGTTAAAGGCAGGCACAACCTAAATGTTTTTTTCCCCCTGATAAGTTTGGATAGACACAGACTATCTTCTACTTTTATATACATATTGGTTTTATGAGAATGTACTGTGTTACCAAATACAACAGACCTTCAGGAATTGGTCATATGAATTTTTAATTTTTTTCAGCCTCTGGCTCTGAAGAAGTCTAGCTTGTTGAAGAACCTTTCATTGCTCTCGAAACATACGCTACAAATGTAAAAGAAAAAAGTGATAAAATGTGGGCAACGTTTAATATTTGAAAAGCATGTTTATACATTAAGCTTTAAAGGAACTCTCTCTAACTCAATGCTTGTTATTTCCTGTTTTGACAACTTTGATGACCAAGTTGAAGTAACTGTGTTCACCATTACAAGACAGAAATCATATAATAATCCGACCCTATCAGTCACTGAGTAGGAGATTTTCTTTCTTAACAATCTTTGAAACATGTCACTCTTGATGTCAAAATCCACAAATGACCCTTCCAATAATGTCCTTACCACGGGTAGGCAAAATCTACACAGTAATCTTTCCTAACACTAATTGCTGAGGAGCTATTCTTTCTTAACAGTACTCAAAATGTATATTAATTTTTGGCCCTTTCAATATGCGCATAGATGATCCTTCTGATAATGCTATCCTTTCTGTTCTTTGACCTGAACTCCAACAATAATCTTACCCTCTTCCTTATATTAGCCACTCACTTCTATAGTCATACCCCATAGTCATGGGATTCAGTCATTCCCAAGAACTACCCCAGCTATATGATATCAATAAGAGCAAAGACTTATACAGGAACTATGGGTCAGGTACGGTTCCAACCACTTTAATGAACTTCTTCTATATGATCTCATTTTTTTATTCCTTGAAACAACTCTATGAGGTACATACTCTTACTGTGTCCCCTTCCATTGATGAGGAAACTGAGGTACACAGATAAGCAATCTGTCCTTGGTTTCACAGCTAGCACTGGTCAACCAGAATTGGATCCCAAACATTTACCATTCCAGGGTCCGGGCCCTAGACCACTGTACTATATATACTCTTTTTCCATTTCCTCCAGCATTCAACCAAAACCTCCCTGTTTCGTACTTCATTCCCTTTCTTGCTACACACAGGTCAACACTACATCAGGATTAACATCCGCTGATGCTAGGACTGTTCATTGTCCCCAACCCCCACTCTCTTGACTTCCTCTTTGCTCCTTCTCAGCTTAATTCCCGCCGTCGATCATTACACCTATGCCCTTGCAATGTACCTTGGCCCCTTCTCTGTCAGTCTTCATGACTAAACCCCAATCCTGGGAAATCCACCTCTCCAGCTGCTCTGCATCAGCCATGTGGAGCGGTCTCAACTTTAAATTCATGATCACTATGACAGCAACCTAAGTTGCACCCATAAATGCTGCTTGGCAATGATATCTCCCTGGTCCTCTCAAGAAACAATTCCAGGCCTCCTTCTCTGTCCCCCAAAGGCAACAACTTATCCACCATCTTTAATCCTAAATGGTGACCTTACTACTTCACTAAATAAACAGAGGCACTCCCAACAGAACACTCATTCTCCCTTCGCTACATCTCCCACCCACCTTCACCCATCTGAGTTCAGGGGCTCTACCTTCTCTCCTGAGTGTCATTGCCTGCTGCTGCTGATGCTAAGTCGCTTCAGTCGTGTCCAGCTCTGTGCAACCCCATAGATGGCAGCCGACCAGGCTCCCCGTCCCTGGGATTCTCCAGGCAAGAACACTGGAGTGGGTTGCCATTTCCTTCTCCAATGCATGAAAGTGAAAAGTGAAAGTGAAGTAGCCCAGTAGTGTCTGACCCTCAGCGACCCCATAGACTGCAGCCTTCTAGGCTCCTCCATCCATGGGATTTTCCAGGCAAGAGTACTGGAGTGGGATGCCATTGCCTTCATTGCCTGAGCAATTGCTAATTGAAACTTTGATACAATAAGCTGATTTTAAAGCTAGGGCTGATACTAACAGCTAGTTTTTCTTCTTGTTCCTGGGCTTTCTGCATGTTTATATCCCACTCCCGAAACAAAGTCTGAAACTGCTGAGCATATTTGAGATAAAGATTCTGCCTGTAAAACATAAGAAAGAGCAGTGTCAAACTCCACAAAGATATAAACAAAGAGCAACTGTATTTAAAACAAATTTTATTTGACACAATTTACACTATTAATGGAGATGGCAGTAATAGCACAATAGCACAATAGCAGCTGAAATATTCTCACGGGAAACAGAGAGGTTAAGTGAATAACTTACTCTTCAATTCCAAAAGTACTGCTCCTGACTGAATAAATACAAACACTATCGCACATACTCTCTACTTCTTGAAAACTAGTGATGATTTACTGTACTATAAATTTCCCAGAAACATTCATTTTATCTATTAATAAAAGCAGTTTACTTTTCACTTCTTCTTACTGAATAACCTATATGTCCTAATACGATAAGTAAATTCAGTGAGTTTATACTATTTATCAGAGAAGATTACCAAACAAGAATATTTCACTTAACTATTTCCCTTCTTTGGCACAACAATGAGTATTGAAAAAAAAGAAGAGTAAACACAACTCAGTTAAAAGGTACACATTTTTCACAAATATAAGATTAACCTTTTCTGCATAACTGAATAAAGTTAACTGTCACAATAAAAATGGTTTAAGACATCAGCCTTATGTTCAGCTAAGATAGGTCTGGAAGGAATATAATTTAATACCATAGAATGAAAACTCAATTGTTCTTTGAAAGGGGAAGGAAAAAGGTCATCTTTATGGTCTTCTAGGAAATATATCTCAATTCTCTTAAGGAGTAGGATTACAAAACTAAAGTCTTTACTTGCTTAGGAAAAAAAAAAAACCAAGCAAAATATGTTTTGCACTGGAAAAATGTAATAGTGTTTGTCTTAGGTTATATGCACCATGAGAAACTAAGAAATTAGACAAAATATCATTGTGGCACAAAAACTTAAACCACTTTAAATTTGTTCTTGGTGTGTTTTCCAAACACAATCAAGTTTTTCATTAGTGGTTTTGATAGTAGCTTTTGTGTTCATCTCAAACTTTTTTCTCTTTGCAAGAAAAGCCTGTTTCATGTCAACTATATTAAAAAAATATTTACTCATTAAAGTCAAATGTCAAAAATTATTTTGTCCTGATACAGTCAAATCAATACGGGCAAATGCTGCCTCAGCAATATGCAAATACACTTAAAATTTGTAATACAGACACCATTTCAAATAGTAAGATTTGCTCCCTTTTCTCTTGAAAACCTTTCCAGTGATAGTATCACAATTCTAATTT
This sequence comes from Bos indicus, assembly GCF_029378745.1. Taxonomy (NCBI): domain Eukaryota; kingdom Metazoa; phylum Chordata; class Mammalia; order Artiodactyla; family Bovidae; genus Bos; species Bos indicus. Next base: position 38,548,082 of record NC_091789.1, on the reverse strand, counting down.
TTCTAAGCAAAGACCACCTTTAGATTTAGAGATACTGGAAAAGTGATAACAATCAAAGAATTTTCCAAGTTTCAAAACTTGTATAAAGAATCTCAAGAGAAAACTTTCCATTCATTCCTCATCAGAAAACAGTGAAAAGGCAAGTCTTTCTAACTGTGTAAAATATCCTGTAGTTCAAGGGGCATGTTTAGATGGATTACCATTAGGATGTGTTGCAGAAAATGCAGAAAAGAACCCTTATGGAACAAAATAGAAAGCCCAGAGATAAATCCACACACCTATGGACACCTTATCTTTGACAAAGGAGGCAAGAATATACAATGGAGAAAAGACAATCTCTTTAACAAGTGGTGCTGGGAAAACTGGTCAACCACTTGTAAAAGAATGAAACTAGAACACTTTCTAACACCATACACAAAAATAAACTCAAAATGGACTAAAGATCTAAATGTAAGACAAGAAACTATAAAACTCCTAGAGGAAAACATAGACAAAACACTCTCCGACATAAATCACAGCAGGATCCTCTATGACCCACCTCCTGGAATATTGGAAATAAAAGAAAAAATAAACAAGTGGGACCTAATTAAAATTAAAGCTTCTGCACAACAAAGGAAACTATAAGCAAGGTGAAAAGACAGCCTTCAGAATGGGACAAAATAAAAGCAAATGAAGCAACTGACAAAGAGCTAATCTCAAAAATATACAAGCAACTCCTGCAGCTCAATTCCAGAAAAATAAACGACCCAATCGAAAAAATGGGCCAAAGAACTAAACAGACATTTCTCCAAAGAAGACATACAGATGGCTAACAAACACATGAAAAGCTGCTCAACATCACTCATTATCAGAGAAATGCAAATCAAAACTGCAATGAAGTACCATTTCACACCAGTCAGAATGGCTGCTATCCAAAAGTCTACAAGCAAGAAATGTTGGAGAGGGTGTGGGGAAAAGGGAACCCTCTAACACTGTTGGTGGGAATGCAAACTAGTACAGCCACTATGGAGAACAGTGTGGAGATTTCTTAAAAAGCTGGAAATAGAACTGCCATACGACCCAGCAACCCCACTTTTGGGCATACACACCAAGGAAACCAGAATTGAAAGAGACATGTGTACCCCAATGTTCATCGCAGCACTGTTTATAATAGCCAGGACATGGAAGCAACCTAGATGTCCATCAGCAGATGAATGGATAAGAAAGCTGTGGTACATATACACATGGAGTATTACTCAGCCATGAAAAAGAATACATTCTAATGAGGTGGATGAAACCGGAGCCTATTATACAGAGTGAAGTAAGCCAGAAGGAAAAACACCAATACAGTATACTAACGCATATATATGGAATTTAGAAAAATGGTAATGATAACCCTGTATGCGAGACAGTAAAAGAGACACAGATGTATAGAACAGTCGTTTGGACTCTGTGGGAGAGGACGAAGGTGGGATGATTTGGGAGAATGGCATTGAAACATGTGTATTAACATATGTGAAATGAATCACCAGTCCAGGTTCAATGTGTGATACAGGATGCTTGGGGCTGGTGCACTGGGATGACCCAAAGGGATGGTATGGGAGGGAGGTGGGAGGGGGGTTCAATATGGGGGACACATGTACACCCAAGGCCGATTCATGTCAATGTATGGCAAAACCAATACAATATTATAAAGTAGAAAAAAAAAGTGGTAACTACAGAAATTAAAAAAATAAAAATAAAATAAAAATAAACTTTAAGATTCTCACCAACCTCCACTAAAATCCAAACCAAACAGAAATGATCAGCTTCCGTCAGCCTTTGTGTCCCCTGAAGTACTGCTATCCTCCTAAAGGCATTTACGAGCACTCTTGTGTCAACTGTGTACTAGGGCCAGGATGTGCAAAAGCAAAAGGTGTAGGAGCCCCTGCCTTCATGGAGCTCACAGTCCCCTGGGACCAACACGCACAAAGCAAAAGTTGTACAAACCATCTTATTACAGCTAGAAGCAAAAGGACTTATGGGAGAATAGAGCAGGGGCTCCTAACCCAATGTGGAATGACAGCCTGTGAGTCGTACAAACTACTGTGTCCCCAGCCTAGCTAAGGGCCAGCACACAGTAAGTACATGAGCAAAACTCTTGAATAAACAACAAATGGAGAACAACGTCTTAACTGATTTGTACCAGATGTTTGGCAACTTAGGGTGGGGGGAGTGTGTGAAGAAAGAGAAGAAACAGAAACGAGGAGGGAAGAGAATTTAAGAGTCTGGGATTTGCTTTAAAATATATCAACAAAGGAAAATGAAATGAAACAACAGTATCTTAACCATTGTTCAATGGGAATTCACTATGCTATTCTCCCGGATTTTTTGTATGTTTGAAAATGTCATTACAATCTTTGCTGAAGAAGCAGAGATCTATTGAGATGATCATGCTGTTTCTATTTCTGGTCCTGCTGGAGAGGTGAATAGCACTGATTTCCCAGTGTTGGGCCAACATTGCCTTTCTGGAGAGGGTCCAGCTTCATTGTCAAGGGTTAGGTTTTTCAGGAAATCCCTTGACTCGGGGTGCTAGTGCTGTGTTTGGGATTTTCATGGAGGAGATTGACCTGTGATTTTCTTTCTTGTGATAACTGAGCCAGGCTTCAGTGGCATCACTGTCTTGATCACCTGGAATGAGTTAGACTGTGTTCCACTGCTTTCTCTGCTCTCTGAGGAGGTGTGTGGTATTGGTGCTATTTCTTTCTTAAATGCTTTTGCCTGCGTACTGTTTAAACATTACTTTCGAATTTGCGACCTGATAGTCATGATTTGTATACTTTATGGCATGTTTTAAAATAATTTTAAAGTACACACTTTTGAAGAAAATGAGTAAGCAAATATCAATGTTTAACTTAGAAACTGTGTCCCTTGTCAGGTAAGGGCAATGCATTCATCTGACCTTAATGACTGGGCCAGAAATCCTACCCTGGCCTGGATAAAAATCCTTCACACAAACTTGCATTGCCACTGTCATTATAACTGACACCTACCGGGTAGGACTATATGGCAGGCAGAGTGCTAGATGCCTTGCCAATATTGTTTCCTTTCCTCATCACTGTTAGCCTATGCCAGCATTGCTTCCTGACATTTTCAAAGAGAAAATGGAAGAATACCAAGTGATGTGCAGGATCCAGGACTCGACTTACATGCAGACTCTGTTAGATTCTTCTAACCACAGAAGTCTCCATTATGCCCAAATGGTCATTTCTCAAAAACTTTTTCAACTGTAAATTCTTCACCTCTGAAATGATGCCCACATGCCCCCCTAAATTCCTACCATATGGTAAAACCCTTTTAGATCCCATTTTTCCCAATAAAAAATAAACATTATCCAGCATGGGATATTACTACACTCTCCTTCCATGGCTTTTCAGTTAATTTTAGCAGAGTTCACTACAGACTAATACATTGTCTTGAACCTGACTCATTGTAGTGTCACTCAAATGACTACTGGATCTGCAAAACAATAAACTCATAAAGTACAGTGGTTCATCAATACGATTAACAGCCAGCTTCTCTTCACAAACCATGGAGGCCAGAAAGCAGTGAATGAGTGAATGACATATCTTCAATGATGAAGGTAAAAAGAAAACCTGTCAGCCAGGGTGTCTATTAAATATGTCCAGGGAAATCAAGACACATTCATGTTCAAACAAAGCAAAACAAATAAAGAAAACCTGAAAAAAGAAAACCACAAAAAAAACAAAACCTGACAGACTTCATAACTATTAAAACTACCATGCCCAAGAGACTAAAGGGCTAAAATGAGCTTCAAGTTAAAATGAAAGGACACTAGACAGTATCTCAAAATCATATGAAGAAATAAAGAATATCAGCAAAGTTAACCATACAGGTAAAGATAAAATCCTTTAGAAAACTCAGAAGTGGTCACAGGACAGGAAAAGGTCAGGTTTCATTCCAATACCAAAGAAAGGCAATGTCAAACAATGTTCCAACTATCATACAGTTGCACACATTTCACATGCTAGTAAAGTAACACCAAAATCCTTCAAGCTAGGTTCAACCATCCATGACCCCAAAACTTCCAGATGTGCAAGTTAGATTTAGACAAGGCAGAGGAACCAGAGGAAAAATTGCCAACATCTGTTGGATCATAGAACAAGCAAGGGAATTTAAAAAAAAAATCTACTTCTGCTTCAATGACTACACTAAAGCCTTTGACTGTGTGGATCATAAACTGTGGGAAATTCTTTAAGAGATAGGAATACCAGACCACTTTACCTGTCTCCTGAGAAACCTTGTATGCAGTACAAGAACCAAAAGTTAGAACCAGACATGAAATAACAGATTGGTTCAAAAATGGGAAAGGAGTATGACAAAACTGCAAATTGTCATGTTGCTTATTTAAATTATATGCAGAGTACATCATGCGAAATGCTGGGCTGGATGACACACAAGCTGGAATCAAGATAGCAGGGGGAAATGTCAACAACCTCAGATATGCAGATGATATTACCTTAATGACAAAAAGCAAGAGGAACTAAGAGACTCTTAATGAGGGTGAAAGAGGAGAGTGAAAGAGCTGGCTTGAAACTCAACATTGAAAAAAACAGATCATGGCATCCGGACCTATCACTTCATGGCAAATAGATGGGGAAAAGTTGAAAACAGTGATAGATTTTATTTTCTTGGGCTCCAAAATCACTGTAGACAGTTACTGCAGTCATGATTAGAAGACTCCTTGGAAGGAAAACTATGACAAACTTAGACAGCATATTTAAAAGGCAGATTATCACTTTGCTGACCAAGGTCCATATCATCAATGCTATGGCTTGCCCAGTAGTCACGTATGGATGTGAGAGTTGGACCATAATGAAGGCTGAGGGGCAAAGAACTGATGCTTTCAAACTGCAATGCTAGAGAAGACTCTTGAGAGTCCCTTGGATTACAAGGAGATCAAACCAATCAAACCTAAAGGATATCAACCCTGAATATTCATTGGAAGGGCTGATGCTGAAGCTTAAACTCCAGTACTTTGGCCACATAATGTGAAGAGCTGACTCACTGGAAAACATCCTGATGTTGGGCAAGATTGAGGGCAAGAGAAGAAGGGCGTGACAGAGGATGAGATAGATGGATGGCATCACTGACTCAAAAGACAGGAGTTTGAGCAAACTGCAGGAGATAGTGGAGGACAGGGAAGCCTGGGTTGCTGCAGCCCATAGGGTCACACACAGTCGAGCATGACTTAGTGGCTGAACAACAACAAAGATGTTTAAAATTTAGACACAGGGAAATAACAAGTGTTGTTGAGACTCTGGAGGAACTGGAAGCCTTATGTACCATTGTTGTTGCTGTTGTTCAGTCTTTAAGTCATGTCCGACTCTTTGCAACCCCATGGATTGTAGCATGCCAGGCTCCTCTGTCCTCCACTATCTCCCAGAGTTTGCTCAAATTCATGTCCACTGAGTTGGTGATGCTACACTGGGGGAATTTAAAATCAAACAGTGGATGTTGAAAACAGTCTGGAGCTTCCTCCAAAGCTTCAACATAGGATTACTATCAGATGTAGTGATTTCACTCTTAGAAATAAAACACCCTCCCCGAAAAAAAGAAAAAAAAACAACAACTTTTAAAGCAGGCATTAGAAAAACCCAGGGACTATGTGTTCATAGTAGCATTATTCAAAACAGCCAAAGGGGGAAACAACCCAATTTTCAAGGGACAGAAGAAGGGATAAATGCAAGGTGAACTCTGCATGAAATGGAAAAATATGCAGACAAGGAAAGGAATGTTACAACATGAATCAGTTGGGAAATCACCATTGAAGTGAAATGAGCCACACACAAAAGGACAGATATGGTGTGATTCCATTGAAAGGAGATGTCCCAAAAAAGCCAGTCCATAAAGACTGAAATCCAATTACTACTTGCCAGGAGATGAGGGTGGGGATGGAGGAGGTGGGAATCAGGAGTGACTTCTTAGTGGGTAAAAGATGTCCTTTAGGATTTATGGGAACATGTCATAAGATACAGGGGGTGGCTTCCCAAGCTTGTGAATTTGTTTAATGTCACTGAGTGGAACTACAATCATGGCATCCAATCCCATCACTTCATGGCAAAAAAACGAGGGGGGAAAAATGGAAACAGTAATAGACTTTAGTTTCTTGGGCTCCAAAATCACTGCAGACGGTGATTGCAGCCATGAAATTAAAAGACACGTGCTCCTTGGAAGAAAAGTTATGACCTACATAGACAATGTATTAAAAAGCAGAGACATCACATTGCCGACAAAGGTCCATCTAGTCAAAGCTATGATTTCTCCAGTAGTCATGTACAAATGTGAGAGTTGGACCATAAAGAGGGCTGAGCACCGAAGAATTGATGCTTTTGAATTTTGGTGCTGGAGAAGACTTTTTAGAGTCCCTTTGACAGCTAAGAGATCAACTCAGTCAATCCTAAAGGAAATCAACGCTGAATATTCATTGGAACATTGGAAGAACTGATGCTGAAGCTGAAGCTCCAATACTTTGGCCACCTAATGGGAAGAGCCAACTCACTGGAAAAGACCCTGCTGCTCAGAAAGATTGAGGGAAGGAGGAGAATGGGTGACAGAGGGTGAGATGGTAGGTGGTATCATCGACTCAGTGGGCATGAGTTTGGGCAAACTCTGGGAGACAGTGAAGGACAGGGAAGAGTGGCATGCTTCAGTTCATGTGGTCGCAAAGAGTTGAATATGATTGATTGACTGAACGAGAAGAATAGAGCAAAAATTTTTATAAAATGGGAAGTTTTGCAGTCTGAGAATATCATTAATTTTTTTGTTGTTGTTGAACTATAACACTCTTCACCCAACGGTAATAAAATCCTTAAGTATTTTGGGGGATTGGAATAAGAAATCCACTCTATAAAGTATGCACTGAAGTAAAAAAGCAATATTAACCTTATCATGATGCACATGTGAACATGTTATACAGGAAAAATAGTGCATTTTTTTAAAGTAAAAAAAAAATAGAATTGAAAAGCATGGCATTGTCTTACATTTTTGAAAATGTATTTAATATGTACCTAAAGAGGAAAATGGAGACGGAAATGGCAACCCACTCCAATATTCTTGCCTGGAGAATCCCATGGATGGAGGAGCCTGGTGGGCTACAGTCCACAGGGTTGCAAAGAGTTGGACACAACTGAGCGACTTCACTTTCACTTTAAGGAGGAAAAGGCTGAGTTTTCTTTCCTGTGTCTTCGTTCCACCTGTAACCATCTGTTGTTTCTGTAGTGGGGAACCAAGTGAACTGGGTACACAGATATTGAATAGGGAAATGGAAGACCTCAATGGTCCCTGATCAAGTTCTCAGGGACTGCTCTGCCTCTCCCACCTCTCTGTCTCAGCTCAGGGTTCCCGAAATGACCACTGGGAAGTGCTTAAGTCCAGTATTCTTTCATGATGTTTAATCATCCCCTTGAGAGCGGAAGCACTGCTAATTGATCTGAACTGCCCTCAGCCCCCACCAACCACCAAAAAAAGGAGTGTTGTAGGGAACAGACAATTTAGGACACAAGTTGAGAGTCACATAACTGAGAGGTGCCCAAGCTGAGACTCAAACCTACACCTGTCTTTCAGAAAGTCTCTCTGACTTGAAACCACCAGCCAGGAATGCAACCTGCTACTAGTGAAGGACAGGGTAGCCTGGTGTGCTGCAGTCCATGGGGTTGCAAAGAGTCACACAAGACTTAGCAACTGAACAACAACATAAATATTCTGGATGGTAGGTCTTGGTAGGTCCTTCTCCTTCCTCCACACTAAGAAGTTGTTGAAAGCCTTCATCTGGTTGGTACACAGTGATATGAAAGTTGGCTGGCTCTCCTCTTGTGAGTTGTATGTGGAGAAGCATGGCTTTGTCTTACTCTAGGGTCCCAGGTCCAGAGCTGTCCAGGGGCTGTCCCTAACTAAGGGTCACCTCAGGAGAGCTGACTTGGGGCATTCTTGTTTCTCACTCGCCTCCCCCTGACATCCAGGTGTGTTATCCTCACACGTATTCCCCTCTGCGGGTCTTCTCCAGTTGACCCCGAGTCCTTGGATCACAGCTGCACAAACATCTCTGGCCTCCTGGGTCATGGTTCATTGAAAGGAGTATTAATATAAAATGCATTTGGATCCATGCTAAGGGTAGGTGTAATTTAATAGTGTACCAGCAACAATTAAATGATATTTTAATGTCTTTGTGGAAATGGCAATTCATGAGCCCATATCTCAGCATGGATATTTATATACCTAGGCCTGTCCCCTTAATGATTTTTAGCAGTTCAATTTATTCACAAACAGAATCTCAAGTGCTTTTAATAATTTTTCTAAGGCAATGGAGTAGATTTTCCTTTGAAATCACTTTTACCCACTGGAATTGGCTCTGTAAACCAATGAGTAAATACAAAGGGGATTCACAGTTGAAATAGATTTTATGTTCTTCAGTTTTTCTTTTCCTTAAGGATGAACACTATAACTTTCCACATTGGTGCTTTCCATTTTCTAGAACTGGTACAGAACTGCTGAGGCCAAAACTTAAAATGAAGTCAATTTATTACCAAAAGTTAACTGACAGTGTTAGGGAGAAAACATCTCCATTTGCTACCCAAAGGGTGGAAAGCTTGATCCCTGTACCTGTGAAATTGCTGCTACCCACATATCTGCTTAGGATTCATTTAGTGGTTAACAGAAAAGAATTCTTACACTTAACAAACAAATGATAAACAAGATGTACTGACTGCAACTAGAAAATTTTAGACTATGGCAATGTATAGGTTTGATGGAGTTAATATTACATTTCTATCATATAACTTAGGTTCCAGTTCTTTCTTTAGCGTCGTTAGAGAGCAGGTATTGAAGAGACTTCCAAATATTTGCCAGCTCCTGCTGTGGCTGATTCCAAAAAGGAAAGAAATATTAAACATTTGCGTATTATTTAGGTAATGGTTACATACAGTTCATAAAAAAAAATACCTCAATGTTCATGTTCCTCCATAGTTCTCAATATTAAACATGCACTGCTTACAGCATCCATCACAATTTTGATTTGCAGCACGGCCATTTCTCATCTAACTTCACTTTGTTCATCAGTCAGAAGATGTTCATGATCTTTCTGAAACTCTTCCATACTCTAAAACAGAAGGCCTAGTCCAGTGACAAAGCACCACTTTTCATTTCACGTTCTAAACACATACAATTAAATTTCAAAGTAACAACTAGTAACAGTCAAAGGATGCTCATTATTTATTTCAAAAATATTATAATTAAAACATGAAGATTGAAATACCCACATAAGAAATCTTTCAATTGTTGTATCTGAGTCAAAGATCATTATCATCACACTTTGCTCAAAACAATGGGTTCCTGAATAGCTAAGGTCAAGGTGGACCAAAAAGAAGGAGGAGGCAAAGGGGGAGGAAGAAGAGGAGGAAGAAGAAAGAAAATCACTGACAGTCTCATATCATGAAATGCCATCGTTTAAAAACTCTCTGACAAGCTTTCTAACACCAGGTAACAATGCACCTATAATGACTAATAATCAATGCAGCATGGCTCCATTAGAAGGAAAAGATGATCTGTCATAAGACCTCATTAAGATATGAAAAACAAACATGTTCTAAACTTTTACTATTCATTCAACCAATAGGAATCTGCTGCACCCTATATAAAAAGCATTCTGTTAAGTGCCCTGGAGGAATTAGAAAAGGAGTACATAATCTCTTCCTTATTCCAGTGAGAATTAAAAACATGTAAACATAAAGTAACACAAAAACAGTATAACAATTCAGGAAGCACATTTTGCTGTGGCTATGTAGTGGAAAATAGGATGGTTCCTGATTTTGTTGGCAAATATAAGATGTCAGTAGGTAAAAGAAGAAGGGAATCAAGCCTACTGCAGGTGAGAAGCATACACAAGGCAAGGAGGTAATGATGACTTAGTGCAGAGAAAGCAACCAATCTGGACAGGTGGGAGTAGACAAAGAATGTACGTGGGAGACAACAAAGGGGGGACCTTTTATGGGGGACACATTGAACACCTGAGATTTCAAACTGGGAAGATATTATGACAGGTTTGCAGGAGGGAAGGGATACTTTTTGGAGGATCATATTACAGAAGTGTGAAGGATGGATTGGAGAGGAGAGAAGTCAGGCAAGACTTTAATAGAACAAGCAAGGGACGATGAGGCTCTGAACCAGGTAGGGCAGCAGCAGTGGGAATTCAAAGGAAGAAATTAAAGTACAGTTTCAGAGGTGAAAATTGCAGGGCCAAGTAATAGGTGGGTGGGAAGGACAAGGAACTTAGGGGAGTCAAAGACAACACTGAAGTCACCAAACTGATATCTTCTTTGGTACTTTATCAAATCTTCACATCAATTAATAGCCAGTTACCAGGGAGCATTAGAATAACACATTTGTCCACTTGGAAACACTTCTACAATAACGCTTTTTTGCACTAAATGATTCTAAAGTTCTTTAAGGGATATTTATTTTATTTTTTTCTCAGTTCTTTCTGCAAATATTTACTTTTTAAATTTTAAATTATTATTATTATTATTATTTTACTTTACAATATTGTATTGGTTTTGCCATACATCAACATGCATCCACCACGGGTGTACATGTGTTCCCCATCCTGAACCCCCCTCCCACCTCCCTCCCCGTAGCATCCCTCTGGGTCATCCCAGTGCACCAGCCCCAAGCATCCTGTATCCTGCATCGAACCTGGACTGGTGATTTGTTTCTTATATGATATTATACATGTTTCAATGCCATTCTCCCAAATCATCCCACCCTCTCCCTCTCCCACAAAGTCCAAATGACTGTTCTATACATCTGTGTATAGATGTCTTGCATACAGGATTGTCATTACCATCTTTCTAAATTCCATATATATGCATTAGTATACTGTATTGGTGTTTTTCTTTCTGGCTTACTTCACTCTGTGTAATAGGCTCCAGTTTCATCCACCTCATTAGAACTGATTCAAATGTATTCTTTTTCATGGATGAGTAATACTCCATTGTGTATATGTACCACAGCTTTCTTATCCATTCATCTGGTGATGGACATCTAGGTTGCTTCCATGTCCTGGCTATTATAAACAGTGCTGCAATGAACATTGGGGTACACTACTAATTTACTTAAACTATTTTAAGTAGTTTAGAAAAGTGACATATTAACACGTATTTGAGCAAGGTAATGAAGTAGAACACCCCATCAAAATAAGAAGGGGTGTATATCTGGGATTCCATTGCTTCCTGAATAAGTATGGATCTGTATGAAGCAGAGAACAGTGTCATGAAAACAATCTGCTAGTGGGAGAATAGCATGCTAGATGATTCTCATTTCAGAAGCTTTTTGTCCACCTCTGGCTTTCTCACACTGCTATGCATTCCAGGCTTCCTCCTGTGACTACGCATTTGCATATAAAGCCATTTTTAGTCACTGTAGCAATTCTGCGTTGTCAAATAATTCTCTTCCAATTAAAATAAACACATTAAAAACTAAAAGCAAATATGCCAAAAAACACTCACATAATATATTTGAAAATAAAAGAGATATTCAGAAATTACAATTGCTACTTACTATTTTTCACATACACCACTGAAGTACACAGAAGTAAAAGACATTAGGACTTAATCACTGACTTCGGACTTTCCATGATAGTTGTCACTGACTCCCAAAAAACTGACTGCTGAACATAAAATTAGGATTAAAGTATCGATTTTAATCACGATTTTATTTTTTATGGTGATTTATTTATTTATTTAATTTAAATTTATTTAAATTGGAGGCTACTTTTAAAAAAATATAAATTTATTTACTTTAATTGGAAGTTAATTACTTTACAATATTGTATTGGTTTTGCCACATATCAACATGAATCCACCACAGGTGTACACGTGTTCCCCATCCTGAACCCCCCTCCCACCTCCCTCCCCATACCATCCCTCTGGGTCATCCCAGTGCACCAGCCCCAAGCATCCTGTATCCTGCATCGAACCTGGACTGGTGATTTGTTTCTTATATGATATTATACATGTTTCAATGCCATTCTCCCAAATCATCCCACCCTCTCCCTCTCCCACAAAGTCCAAATGACTGTTCTATACATCTGTGTCTCTTTTGCTGTCTTGCATACAGGACTATCGTTACCATCTTTCTAAATTCCATATATATGCATTAGTATACTGTATTGGTGTTTTTCTTTCTGGCTTACTTCACTCTGTATAATAGGCTCCAGTTTCATCCACCTCATTAGAACTGATTCAAATGTATTCTTTTTCATGGCTGAGTAATACTCTATTGTGTATATATATCAGAGCTTTCTTATCCATTTATCTGCTGATGGACATCTAGGTTGCTTCCATGTCCTGGCTATTATAAACAGTGTTGCAATGAACATTGGGGTACACATGTCTCTTTCAATTCTGGTTTCCTTGGTGTTTATGCCCAGGAGTGGGATTGCTGGATCATAAGGCAGTTTTATTTCCAGTTTTTTAAGGAATCTCCACACTGTTCTCCATGAGATTAGTTGTTTGTCAGTTGCTTCATTTGCTATTATTTTCTCCCATTCTGAAGGCTGTCTTTTCACCTTGGCTATAGTTTCCATTGTTGTGCAGAAGCTTTTAATTTTAATTAGGTCCCATTTGTTTATTTTTGCTTTTATTTCCAATATTATGGGAGGTGGGTCATAGAGGATCCTGCTGTGATTTCTGTCGGAGAGTGTTTTGCCTATGTTCTCCTCTAGGGGTTTTATACTTTCTGGTCTTATGTTTAGATCTTTAATCCATTTGAATTTATTTTTTGTGTGGTGTTAGAAAGTGTTCTAGTTTCATTCTTTTACAAGTGATTGACTAGTTTTTCCAGCACCACTTGTTACAAAGATTGTCTTTTCTCCATTGTATACTCTTGCCTCCTTTGTCAAAGATAAGGTGTCCAAAGGTGTGTGGATTTATCTCTGGGCTTTCTATTTTGTTCCATTGATCTATATTTCTGTCTTTGTGCCAGTACCACACTATCTTGATGACTGTAGCTTTGTAGTAGAGCCTGAAGTCAGGCAGGTTGATTCCTCCAGTTCCATTCTTATTTCTCAAGATTGCTTTGGCTATTCAAGGCTTTTTGTATTTCCGTACAAATTGTGAAATTATTTGTTCTAACTCTGTGAAAAATACCGTTGGTAGCTTGATAGGGATTGCATTGAATCTATAGAATGCTTTGGGTAGTATGCTCATTTTCACTGTATTAATTCTTCTGATCCATGAACATGGTATATTTCTCCATCTATTAGTGCCCTCTGATTTCCTTCACCAGTGTTTTATAGTTCTCTATATATAGGTCTTTAGTTTCTTTAGGTAGATATATTTCTAAGTATTTTATTCTTTCCATTGCAACAGTAAATGGAATTATTTCCTTAATTTCTCTTTCTATTTTCTCAATATTAATGTATAGGAATGCAAGGGATTTCTGTGTGTTGGTTTTATATCCTGCAACCTTACTATATTCATTGATTACCTCTAGTAATTTTCTGAAGGAGTCTTTATGGTTTTCTATGTAGAGGATCATGTCATCTGCAAACAGTGAGAGTTTTACTTCTTCTTTTCCAATTTGGATTCCTTTTATTTCTTTTTCTGCTCTGATTGCTGTGGCCAAAACTTCCAAAACTATGTTGAATATTAGTGGTGAAAGTGGGCACCCTTGTCTTTTTCCTGACTTTAGAGGAAAGCTTTCAATATTTCACCATTGAGGATAATGTTTGCTGTGGGTTTGTCATATATAGCTGTTATTATGTTGAGGTATGTTCCTTCTATTCCTGCTTTCTGGAGAGTTTTTATCATAAATGTATGTTGAATGTTGTCAAGGGCTTTCTCTGCATCTATTGAGATAATCATATGGCTTTTATTTTTCAATTTGTTAAGGTGGTGTATTATGTTGATTGAGTTGAGGATATTGAAGAATCCTTGCATCCCTGGGATAAAGCCCACTTGGTCATGGTGTATGATCTTTTTAATGTGTTGTTGGATTCTGATTGCTAGAATTCTGTTAAGGATTTTGCATCTATGTTCATCAGTGACATTGGCCTGTAGTTCTCTTTTTTGGTGGCATCTTTTTCAGATTTTGGTATTAGGGTGATGGTGTACTCATAGAATGAGTAGGAAGTTTACCTTCCTCTGCCATTTTCTGGAAGAATTTGAGCAGGATAGGTGTTAGATCTTCTCTAAATTTTTGGTAGAATTCAGCTGTGAAGCCGTTTGGACCTGGGCTTTTGTTTGCTGGAAGATTTCTGATTACAGTTTCAATTTCCATGCTTGTGATGGGTCCGTTAAGATTTTCTATTTCTTACTGATCCAGTTTTGGAAAGTTGTACTTTTCTAAGAATTTGTCCATTTCTTCCAAGTTGTCCGTTTTATTGGCATATAATTGCTGAGAGTAGTCTGTTATGATCCTTTGTGTTTTTGTGTTGTCTGTTGTGATCTCTCCATTTTCATTTCTAATTTTATTGATTTGATTTTTCTCCCTTTGTTTCTTGATGAGTCTGGCTAATGGTCTGTCAATTTTATTTATCCTCTCAAAGAACCAGCTTTTGGCTTTGTTGATTTTTGCTATGGTCTCTTTTGTTTCTTTTGCATTTATTTCTGCCCTAATTTTTAAGATTTCTTTCCTTCTACTAACCCTGGGGTTCTTCATTTCTTCCTTTTCTAGTTGCTTTAGGTGTAGAGTTAGGTTCTTTATTTTACTTTTCTCTTGTTTCTTGAGGTATGCCTGTATTGCTATGAACCTTCCCCTTAGCACTGCTTTTACAGTGTCCCACAGGTTTTGGGTTGTTGTGTTTTCATTTTCATTCGTTTCTATGCATATTTTGATTTCTTTTTTGATTTCTTCTGTGATTTATTGGTTATTCGGCAGCCTGTTGTTCAGCCTCCATATGTTGGAATTTTTAATAGCTTTTCTCCTGTAATTGAGATCTAATCTTACTGCATTGTGGTCAGAAAAAATGCTTGGAATGATTTCAACTTTTTTGAATTTATCAAGGCTAGATTTATGGCCCAGGATGTGATCTATCCTGGAGAAGGTTCCATGTGCACTTGAGGAAAAGGTGAAATTCATTGTTTTGGGGTGAAATGTCCTATAGATATCAATTAGGTCTAGCTGGTCTATTGTATCATTTAAAGTTTGTGTTTCCTTGTTAATTTTCTGTTTAGTTGATCTATCCATAGGTGTGAGTGGGCTATTAAAGTCTCCCACTATTATTACTATTAATATCCCGTTTCATACTTGTTAGCACTTGCCTTACATATTGCAGTGCTCCTATGTTGGGTGCATATATATTTATAATTGTTATATCTTCTTCTTGGATTGATCCTTTGATCATTATGTAGTGTCCTTCTTTGTCGCTTTCCACAGCCTTTATTTTAAAGTCTATTTTATCTGATATGAGTATTGCTACTCCTGCTTCCTTTTGGTCTCTATTTGCGTGGAATATCTCTTTCTAGCCCTTCACTTTCAGTTTGTATGTATCCCTTGTTTTGACTTGGGTCTCTTGTAGACAAAATATATAGGGGTCTTGTTTTTGTATCCATTCAGCCAGTCTTTGTCTTTTGGTTGGGGCATTCAACCCATTTACACTTAAGGTAATTATTGATAAGTATGATCCTGTTGCCATTTACTTTGTTGTTTTGGGTTCGAGTTTATACACCCTTTTTGTGTTTCCTGTCTAGAGAAGATCCTTTAGCATTTGTTGGAGAGCTGGTTTAGTGGTACTGAATTCTCTCAGCTTTTGCTTGTCTGTAAAGCTTTTGATTTGTCCTTCATACTTATTTTTTTATTTAAATTTATTTATTTTGATTGGAGGTTAGTTACTTTACAATACTGTATTGGTTTTGCCATACATCAGCAAGAATCCGCCACGGGTGTACACTAATTTGTCCTTCTTATTTCTTTTTTTTTCTTTTTTTTTAAAATTTTATTTTATTTTTAAACTTTACATAATTGTATTAGTTTTGCCAAATTTAAATGAGATCTTGCTGGGTACAGTAATCTGGGTTGTAGGTTTTTCTCTTTCATCACTTTAAGTATGTCCTGCCATTCCCTCCTGGCCTGAAGAGTTTCTATTGAAAGATCATCTGTTATGTTTATGGGAATCCCCTTGTGTGTTATTTGTTGTTTTTCCCTTGCTGCTTTTAATATTTATTCTTTGTGTTTGATCTTTGTTAGTCTGATTAATATGTGTCTTGGGTTGTTTTGCCTTGGGTTTATCCTGTTTGCGACTCTCTGGGTTTCTTGGACTTGGGTGGCTATTTCCTTCCCCATTTCAGGAAGTTTTCAATTATTATCTCCTCAAGTATTTTCTCATGGTCTTTCTTTTTGTCTTCTTCTTCTGGGACTCTTATGATTCGAATGTTGGGGCATTTAACATTGTCCCTGAGGTTTCTGAGGTTGTCCTCATTTCTTTTATTTATTTTTTTCGTTTTTCCTCTCTGCTTCATTTATTTACACCATTCTATCTTCCACCTCACTTATCCTGTTTTCTGCCTCCGTTGTTCTACTGTTGGTTCCCTCCAGAGTGTTTTTGATCTCATTTATTGCATTATTCATTATTGATTGACTCTTTTTTATTTCTTCTAGGTCCTTGTTAAACCTTTCTTGCATCTTCTCAATCCTTGTCTCCAGGCTATTTATCTGTAACTCCATTTTGTTTTCAAGATTTTGGATCATTGTCATTATCATTATTCTGAATTCTTTTTAGGTAGATTTCCTATCTCTTCCTCTTTTGTTTGGTTTGGTGGGCATTTATCCTGTTCCTTTACCTGTTGAGTATTTGCCTTTTCATCTCGTTTATATTGCTGTGTTTGGGGTGGCCTTTCTGTATTCTGACAATTTGTGGTTCCTCTTTATTGTGGAGGTTCCTCACTGTGGGTGGGGTTTGGACAGGTGGCTTGTCAAGGTTTCCTGGTTAGGGAAGCTTGTGTTGCTGTTCTGGTGGGTGAAGCTGGATTTCTTCTCTCTGTAGTGCAATGAAGTGTCCAGTAGTGAGTTTTGAGATGTCAATGGGTTTGGTGTGACTTTGGGCAGCTTGTATATTGAAGCTCAGGGCTATGTTCTTGTGTTGCTGGAGAATTTGTGTGGTGTGTCTTGCTCTGGAGCTTGTTGGCTCTTGGGTGGTGCTTGGTTTCAGTGTAGGTATGGAGGCTTTTGGATGAGCTCTTATCAATTAATGTTCTGGAGTTCTCTGGAGTTCTCAGGATTTGAACTTAAGCCTCCTGCCTCTGGTTTTCAGTCTTATTTTTACAGTAGCCTCAAGACTTCTCCATCTATACAGCACCAACGATAAAACATCTAGGTTAATGATGAAAAGTTTCTCCACAGTGAGGGACACCCAGAGAGGTTCACAGAGTTACATGGGGAAGAGAAGAGGGAGGAGGGAGATAGAGGTGCCCAGGAGGAGACAAGGAGGGAATGAAAAGGGGAAAGAGCAAGCTAGCCAGTAATCAATCCCCTACATGTGCTCCAGTCTGGACCCCTCGGAGATGTTCACAGAGTTACACAGAGAAGAGAAGAGGGAGGAAGGAGACAGAGGTGACCAGGAGGAGGAAAGGGGGAATCAAAAGGAGAGAGACAGATCCAGCCAGTAATCAGTTCCCTATGTGTTCTCCACAGCCCGGAACATACAAAGAGATTCACAGAGTTGGGTAGAGAAGAGAAGGGGGAGGAAGGAGATAGAGGTGACCTGGTGGAGAGCAATCAAGCCAGTAATCACACTCTGAAGTAAAAATGAGTACTGAAGATTGGGTTCTTAAAGGTACAAAATTGATAACAAATACCAAAAAAGCAAAGATTAAAAATTTAGAGTAGAGGTTAGACTCTCAAAAATACAATATTAAAAAAACAAAACAAAGTCACGAAAACTATAATATATATATGTATATATATATATGAAGTTTGCTTTAAAGTAGGGTCTTTTTTTTTTTTTTTTTTGCAAGGTAATAGTAGGTTATAGGAGCCTGGTGGGCTACAGTCCATGGGGTCGCTAAGAGTCGGACACGACTGAGTGACTTCACTTTCACTTTCATGCATTGGATAAGGAAATGGCAACCCACTTCAGTGTTCTTGCTTTGAGAATCCCAGGGACGGGGGAGCCTGGTGGGCTGCCGTCTATGGGGTGGCACAGAATTGGACATGACTGAAGCGACATAGCAGCAGCAGCAGCAGTAGGTTATAAAAATGAAAATTAAAGAAGTAATAGAGGACTTAAAATTAAAATTTTTAATTTAAAAAATGATAATAGTAAAAATATATCTAGGAATTTCTCTGGAGCTGTTGCGGACAGTGTGGGGTCAGTTCAGTTTCAGATAGTTCCTTGATCCAGCTTTGACTTCTCAAAATCTATAGGCCCCTTCCAGTGTGCTGCTGCTGCTGCTGCTGCTGCTAAGTTGCTTCAGTCGTGTCCGACTCTGTGTGACCCCATAGATGGCAGCCCACCAGGTTCCCCCGTCCCTGGGATTCTCCAGGCAAGAATACTGGAGTGGGTTGCCATTTCCTTCTCCAATGCATGAAAGTGAAAAGTGAAAGTGAAGTCACTCAGTCGTGTCTGACTCTTCTCGACCCCATGGACTGCAGCCTACCAGGCTCCTCCGTCCATGGGATTTTCCAGGCAAGAGTGCTGGAGTGGGTTGCCATTGCCTTCCAGTGTAGTTGGTGCTAATTACAGGGTTTTAATCTGTTTCACCTGTCACTTCCAAAGCAGTTCCCTCTGTTTATTTTAGCTTCTTCTGTTTGCTGGTCTCTTCAGTGTTTAATTTCTGTCCTGACACAGGGGGCGAAGATGGTCACTTTTTCAGGCTCACTTGTTCAATCGTTCTGTTGGGCAGGAGGAACACTGCAAACAAATATCACTGGCGTGTGTGGGGAGTACTCACAGTGTTTCAGCCGCACTGTGTTTGTCCCCGCTCACGGCATCTGTGCTTCCATGGTCTATACTTCTCAGGCTCTAGGTTGCTCTGCCAGGAACTGTCTGAGGTGGGCCCTGGGTTGCATGCACTTGCCAGGTCTAAGCCGCTCAGGTTCAGGTTCTCGAGTACTCCCCAAAGGCACAGACTCGGTCGGGGCTGTGTTTTGTGCCCTTCCCAGGTCCGAGCACCTCAGGGGACCAGGTGCCTGGCAAGCACATTCACCCCCAGGTGAGTGGTGCATCTTGTCACCTCTCCCGTCCCAGTCGCTCAGTTTTCTGGGTGTACAATGGGTGCACCTTCTCAGGTGTGCCATGTGTCTCTCTGGGGAGCTGATCTCTGGCTGCTACCCTCCTGGCGGATGTCAACTGTCCAGAATCCCAAGAACTCTTGGTTAGCAACAGAGCTTGTTTGCAGTTTGGTAGAGGATGCCTCTCTGGGGACGTGATTGCCCCTTTCCAGCTCTCGCTGCCCCCAGCCTGCTTGTCTCCAGCAGGGGATGGGCCGGTCTGCAGTTAGCGCTCAGTCCTTTGTTCTGTGAGTGGGCTTGGCAGTGCCTCAGGTTAGGGCTTTTTGCAGGGTAGTTCTGTCTCTCTCTCTCTCTCTTCTCTCTCTCTCTTCTTTCTCTCTCTCTCTCTCTGGCTATCCCACAGTTTAGGTTGCTATCTCATGTTAGTTCCCTCAGACTGCCGTCAGGGCATTCAGGTCCGATTCTTACCCTAAACAATGGTCCTTACCCTAAGCAATGCAGCCCCTACCTCCCTGTTCAGCCCCCGCTTTGCTGGTGGTCGCTCTAAGCACTGGGAGTTGCTGTTAGGCACGTAATCTGTGGGGTGTAATTATTTATTTATTTTTCCTCCAGGTTATGTTGCTCTCTGAGATTCCAAGATTCCCCACAGACCCGCCGGTGAGAGTGTTTCCTGGTGTTTGGAAACTTCTCTTTTAAGATTCCCTTCCTGGGATGGATCTCCATCCCTACCTCTTTTGTCTCTCTTTTTATCTCTTATATTTTGTCCTACCTCCTTTCGAAGACAACAGGCTGCATTTCTGGGTGCCTGATGTCCTCTGCCAGCATTCAGAAGTTGTTTTGTGGAATTTGCTCAGTGGTCAAATGTTCTTTTGATGAATTTGTGGGGGAGAAAGTGATCTCCACGTTCTATTCCTCTGCCATCTTAGGACAACCCACCACCTCCTTGACTTTACTTGAGTAACTCCATCTTGCTTCCCACCACGCTTCCCCCTTTTAGATCGAGGTATAATTCACATATCACACCATGTTCATTTCAAGTGTACAATGTAATGATTCCGTATTTTTATATGTTGCAAAACGATCAGCATAATGCATCTAATTAGCATCCTTTACCTTTTCTCTGAGGCTGGAACTTGGTCCCCTGCAGAGGTACTAGGGATAACTAGGGGCATGCTCACTTTGTTCGACTCACATCATTTTACAGAAGAAGCAAGTCTGACTTACATAGGGTTTGCATCCTCAGCTCACTGTAGCGCCTACCACTAGGGTACACCAGGCCAATTCACTCCTTTACAAAATTGGCTTTGGAATTTTTTTCCTACCTGATTTTAAGCTGTGTTTTACCAATTCCATATGGCAGTCCACATCTAAGTATATAAAGGAAATTCTAAGGTGACTGTCTATCAGATATTTTGAATAATCACCTCTATTAAATTCGGATTCCTTTTAGCCTTGAAAGTATGTTTGGGGGGTTAGCAAATCAAATATTCTGGTTTCCAGACACTTTTAAGAATACTGCCTGAAGAGCTGTTTTGTGGGTCACCTCAGAGGATTAAATAGTTACATTTCACCACTACAGGAAGAATGGAAGACCTTTGGAGAGATTAAGAATGGACATTAATTTGTCGATTTATTTCAGGAATAGTGTAGTCATGCTAAAGTGAAGGATAATCATGTGTCTTCCAATGGTCTGTGAATGGGGCACAGAACAGATAGAGATTTTTGTTTAAGTTAATTTGACAAACAGGGTGAGGTTTTTCAAATTACCCACAGATTCACTGCAGGGCATCTTTTCCTGCACTTTCTTATGTGTTAGTGTAATAGTAGCAGCTTGAGAAAGGTCAGCGAGACAGAGAAAAATGCAAGACAACTGTTCAGAACACTGTGAATTGAAGAGCAAATGTAAGTGTAACACATCCCAGCAAAATGTGAAATTTGATAATGCTGCATTTTCCTATATGGAGGTGTTTGTTACCAACACTGATTGTTTTACCTCAGATGGCCAGGTTACTCTTTCAAGCACTAAAATTCTGTATTTTATAGTCATTTTGGAAAATATATGTGTAACTCACATCCCTTCATTAAGCACAGTGTAATTAAAACAAATTTAACCTTTTCTTGGTGACCCAGAGTCATCATCATGAATACAAATTATGTGCTCTTCTCAGGCACCTACAGATCTATAGGGCTGCTTGTTTCTTTCACAAAGTGGTCTCAGAATCCTGAACTTGGCAGTCCTGTCTGTTTTTGTTTATTCAATAGTGTACAGTTATATTTTTAAAAAATCATTGATTTATTTTAATTGGAAGATACTTATTTACAATATTGTGATGCTTCTTCCATACGTCAATATGAGTCGGCCATAGGTATCCATTTGTCCCCTTCATCCTGAAAACCCCCTCCCAACTCCCTCCCCACCCTATCCCTCCACGTTGTTACAGAGCACCAGCTTTGGGTGCCCTGCGTCATATATCAAACTCGCAGTGCTTATCTATTTTACATGTGGTGATATATATGTTTCCGTGCTATTCTCTCAAATCATTCCATCCTCTCCTTGTCCCACTGAGTCCAAAAGTCTGTCCCTTACGTCTGTGTCTCCTTTGCTGCCCTGCATGTAGGATCATTGGTACCATCTTTCTAAATTCCATATATATGCATTAATATATGGTATGTGTCTTTCTCTTTCTTACTTACTTCACTCTGTGTAATAGGCTCTAGGTTCATCTACCTCATTAGAACTGACTAAAATACATTCCTTTTTATAGTTGAGTAATGTTCCATTGTGAATATGTACCACAACTTCCTTATCCATTCATCTGTTGATAGACATCGAGGTTGCTTCCATGTCCTAGCTATTGCAAATAGTGCTGCAGTGAAACCAGAGTTGGAAAAGACACACATACCCCAGTGTTCACTGTGGCAGACAGTTCTTGATGCATCAAGTCCCCACCTCTGCTAGCACTGCCGCCATCTAACTTGATGTTATATCTGCTGCAAGCCGGCAATCATTCTATAATGGTAACAAGCTTGTCTGTATACCTGTGGGAGAGTAAAATTATTTAGACATCTTTCACCATTTTTTGGGGGGAGGGGGTTGCTGGGTGGGAGAAAAGTGCAGTTCCTTTTGAGGTACCCAATTGTGCATTCAAGGGAATAGGTTGTTGGAAGCTTGACCTCCATCTTCCAACAGCTTCTACTGTGTGTAATATACAATAAAATGATTTACAGATTATAAGAAGCAATTCTAACTACAGTTCAGAAACACTTACTCTATAGATTATAGAGACTGAGGTTGTTGATGTCTCACAGAAGTGGTTTTTAAGCATAGGGGCACCCAGACATCTGTTAAAAATAAAATCAGACCTTTTTAGGCAATTGCTTACCATTGCTACCAGTGGAACAATACATTCATCTACAGAATTAGAAAAGTATTACATTAGTCTAAAAATAAAAGACCTGGCCAGTAAACACAGTGGCTTAAAGACACAGTGTGCTTTTGATGGTGTGAGGTACATATAAGGAAGTAAGCATATTATACACCTGTGAGTTCACATTCATGTAATTTGATGAAAATCACTGTGTGTTTATTTCAGTAACAAATTTTAACTGTTTTACCTTTTATTTTTAGGGCTGAGTATTACTTCCCACTAACTGATTCAAATTCAGACAGGCAAAGGATAAAGAGACCGTTTAATCTGACACCTGATATGGGGATGCATGAGTGCGTTCTCAGTCCCTCATTCATGTCCGACTGTTTGTGACCCCATGGACCGTAGCCCGCCAGGCTCCTCTGTCCATGGAATTTTCCAGGCAAGAATGCTGGCGTGGGTAGTCATTTTGTCCTCCAGGGGATCCTCCTGACCCAGGGATCAAACCCACGTCTCTTACCTCTCCTGCATTGGCAGGTGGGTTCTTTTACCACTAACACCACCTGGGAAGGCCCTGTTGGCTCGGATGGTAAAGAATCTGCCTGCAATGCAGGAGACTTGGGTTTGATCCCTGGGTCTGGAAGATCCCCTGGAGAAGGGCATGGTTACCCTCTCCAGTATTCTTGCCTGGAGAATTCCATGGACAGATACGGGAATACTGATACCCAAACCACTCAAATGCATGACTGAGTAACCTATTAAGGTTTCTTATACATGATTCCTTGATACCAGAAAATTGTAATGGATAAAAACAGTTAAAGCGATAAATAAAGAACTTACTCTAAGGGGGGAAGTCTGTCTACCCAAATACATTAACACATAGTGCAGTCTCACAGTTTCCATGGAGCACAACCAACCAGGCATTTATTGTGTGACGTCATCACAGAGGAAAACCTGCCTCTTGTGCAAGCAGTTTCCAGCCTTTTGTCCCAGAAATAAGGACTTTATATCGTGAGTCACTCATTAGAAGGGTTTCTCACCACCAGTTGTGTATGTCTTAAGCAAGGACACACTCAGACACTGGGGTGTCAAGGTAAGGAAGCTTTTCAGACACACTAGTTGCTGACTTCTTACAGCTCTTTATTGCCAGACAGATGTTTGGGTGACAGGACGCTGGTGCCCCTAAGGGATACAGTAGAAGGTCAGCATGACACTGACATTCATTGCATCTCTCCTACTCCAGTGGTGGTGGTGGTTTGTTGGCCAAGTCGTGTCCGACCCTTGCAACCCCATGGTCTGTAGCTCACCAGGCTCCTCTTCCCATGGGATTTCCCAGGCAAGAATACTGGAGTGGGTTGCCATTTCCTCTCCAGGGGATCTTCCCAACTGCAGGTGGTATGCAATAGCGCATACAGTAAGGTGAACCACATAGCCTAAAGGAGTAACCAGACCAGATCTATGCATTCTAGATTTCCACAGAGCCTCATGGTATTATTCAGAGATCATGTAGGTTTGGGTCAATCTCGTGTACACAGTGTTTTATGTCAGTGAACGCCTAGCAGAAATGAAAAGTATTTACTCTATACATATTTTGCCAACTGGTTGCTAGTTAATACATTGTTGCCCAGATCTCTAAAATGTGCTTCAGTTCAGTTCAGTCACTCAGTCATAACCGACTTTTCAGACCCTATCAACTGCAGCATGCCAGGCCTCCCTGTCCATCACTAACTCCTGGGCCTTGCTCAAATCCTTGTCCATCAAGGCGGTGATGCCATCCAACCATCTCATCCTCTGTCATCCCCTTCCACTTCCGCCTTCACTCTTTCTCAGACTCAGGGTCTTTTCCAATGAGTCAGTTCTTTGCATGAGGTGGCCCAAGTATTGGGGTTTCAGCTTGAACATCAGTCCTAATGAATATTCAGGACTAATTTCCTTTATGATGGACTGATTGGATCTCCTTGCAATCCAAGGACTCTCAAGAGTCTTCTCCAACACCACAGTTCAAAAGCATCCATTCTTCAGTGCTCAGCTTTCTTTATGGTCCAACTCTCACATCCATACATGACTAGTGGAAAAAACAAAGTTTTGACTAGATGGACCTTTGTCAGCAAAGTAATGTCTCTGCTTTTTAATATGCTGTCTAGGTTGGTCATAGCTTTTCTTCCAAGGAGCAAGTGTCTTAATTTCACGGCTGCAGTCACCACCTGCAGTGATTATGGAGCCCAAGAAAAAAGTCCGTCACTGTTTTCATTGTTTCCCCATCTATTTGCCATGAAGTGATGGGTCCAGATGCCATGATCTTTGTTTTTGAGGGTTGAGTTTTAAGCCAGTTTTTTCACTCTCCTCTTTCACTTTGATGAAGAGGCTCTTCAGTTACTCTTCCTTTTCTGCCATAAGGGTGGTGTCATCTGCGTATCCGAGGTTATTGATATTTCTCCTGGCAATCTTGATTCCAGCTTGTGCTTCATCCAGCCTGACATTCCTATGATGTACTCTGCATCTAAGTTAAATAAGCAGGGTGACAATATATAGCCTTGACATACTCCTTTCCCAATTTGGAACCAGTCCATTGTTCCATGTTCTGCTCTAACTGTTGCTTCTTGACCTGCATGCAGATTTCTCAGGAGGCAGGTAAGGTGGTCTGGTATTCCCATCTCTTGAAGAATTTTCCACTCTCTTTTGTAATCCACACAGTCAAAGGCTTTTGCATAGTCAATAAAGCAGAAGTAGACGTTTTTCTGGAACTCTTGCTTTTTCTGTGATCCAACAGGTGTTGCCAATTTGATCTCTGGTTCTATAAAAATGTCCAAATCAGTGATTAGCAGGAGTTTAGCTCTGCCCTGGAGTGTTGCCCACACATCACCCCTCCCCTCTCTCACTCTCTCTGTCGCTGTCTCTCTGTTTTTTGCATTCTGACTTCAAGTGTCTGAAATGTAAAATTCTACAAGGCAACCTATTACACTTTTATCCATGTGAGTCAGGATTCTCTTAGCACTGCTCCTCCAGAACAGATAAAGAGACAAACTAAGTGTTGATTCTCACTAAATCCAGAACCATCTGTGTGCATTAAAACAGCTTTATTCTTGCTTATTTGTAGAGCAGAAAATGGTGGTATTCTCTATGCCACATGACTACTGGGAGTGTCAGATGAAACAGTGAGGGTGAAATGTGTAGGCACAAATTACGTGCAGAATAAATGTTAGTTGTTAGTGACCCATAGCCTCATTAATCTTGTGAACACCATGAACACTTAACTAGGAGACTATCATTCAGCTATGTGGATAAAATATGTGGTATCCAACCAATTTGGGTTAATTTTCCCATCAGTTTTCTTGTTATGTAAAGGTTGAGTTCGTGACCGTGGCCTCCTATGAACCCACATTTTTTCTCCTTTTTAAAAAATTTATATATTTTTTATTGAGATAATTGCTTTACAGAATTTTGTTGTTTTCTGTCAAATGTCAACATGAATCAGTCATAGGTATACATATATCCCCTCCCTTTTGAAACTCCCTCCCATCTCTCTCCCCATCCCACCCCTCTAGGTTGATACAGAGCCCCTGTTTGAATTTTCTAAGACACACAGCAAATTCCTGTTGGCTATTTTACATATGGTAATGTAAGTTTGCATGTTATTCTTTCCATACATCTCACCCTCTCCTCCCTGATCCCCAGGTCCACAAGTCTATTCTCTATGTCTGTTTCTCCACTGTTGCCCTGTAAATAAATTCTTCAGTACCATTTTTCTAGATTCCGTATATATGCATTAGAATACGATGTTTATCTTTCTCTTTCTGACTTACTTCACTCTATACAATAGGTTCTAACTTCATCCACTTCATTAAAACTGACTCATATGTGTTCCCTTTTACGGCTGAGTAATATTCCATTGTGTATATGTACCACGACTTCTTTATCCATTCATCTGTTGATGGACATCTAGGTTGCTTCCATGTTCTAGCTACTGTAAAAAGTGCTACAATGAACAATGGGATACATGTGTATTTTTCAATTTTTGTTTCCTTAGGGTATATACCCAGGAGGGGGATTGCTGGGTCATATGGTGGTTTTATTCCTAGTTTTTTAAGGAATCTCCATACCGTCTTCCATAGTGGCTGTATCAACTTACATTCCCACCAGCAGTACAAGAGTGTTCCCTGTTCTCCACACCCTCTCCAGTACTTATTCTTTGTAGACATTTTGATGATGGCCATCTGACCAGTGTGAAGTGATATCTCATTGTATTTTTGATTTGCATTTCTCTAATAATGAGCGATGTTGTGCATCTTTTCATGTGTTTGTTAGCCATCTGCATGTCTTCTTTGGAGAAATGTCTGTTTACGTCTGTTTCCCACTTTTTGATTGGGTTGTTTGTTTTTCTGGTATTGAGTTGTATGAGCTGCTTGTACATTTTGGAAATTAATCCTTTGGCAGTTGTTTCAGTTGCTATTATTTTCTCCCATTCTGAGGGTTGTCTTTTCACTTGGCTTATAGTTTCCTTTGCTGTGCAAAAGCTTTTAAGTTTAATCAGGCCCCACTTGTTTACTTTTGTTTTTATTTCCATTACTCTAGGAGGTCAGTCATAGAGGATCTTGCTTTGACTTATGTCATCTAGTGTTCTGCCTATGTTTTCCTCTAAGAGTTTCTGGTCTTCCACTTAGGTCTTTAAACCATTTTATCTTTGTGTATGGTGGTAGGAAGTGTTCTAATTTCACTCTTTTACATGTAGCTGTCCAGTTTTCCCAGCACCATTTACTGAAGAGGCTGTCTTTGCTCCATTGTATATTCTTGCCTCCTTTGCCAAAAATAAGGTACCCACAGGTGCACAGGCTTATTTCTGGGCTGTCCATCTTGTCCCATTGGTCTGTATTTCTGTTTTTGTGCCAGTACCATACAGTCTTGATGACTGTAGCTTTTAGTATAATCTGAAGTCAGGAAGGTTGATTCCTCCAGCTCCATTCTTCTTTCTCAAGACTGCTTTGGCTATTTGGGGTCTTTTGTGTTTCCA
Organism: Bos indicus; assembly: GCF_029378745.1. Lineage (NCBI taxonomy): Eukaryota > Metazoa > Chordata > Mammalia > Artiodactyla > Bovidae > Bos > Bos indicus. The sequence continues at coordinate 38,520,503 of NC_091789.1, read as the reverse complement.
TATGAATTGTGAAATTGTTTGTTCTAGTTCTGTGAAAAATGCCATTGGGAATTTGCTAGGGGTAATATTGAATCTGTAGATGGTGTTTTGTAGTACAATCATTTTCACAATATTGATTCTTCTTACCCAGGAACATGGAAAATCTCCCCAACTGTTTATGTCATCTTTGATTTTTTTCTCATTCAGTTCAGTTCAGTGGCTCAGTCGTGTCCAACTCTTTGCAAACCCATGGACTGCAGCACGCCAGGCCTCCCCATCCATCACCAACTCCCGAAGTTTACCCAAACTTATGTCCATTGAGTCAGTGATACCATCCAACAAGCTCATCCTCTGTCGTCCCCTTCTGCTCCTGCCTTCAATCTTTCACAGCATCAGGGTCTTTTCCAGTGAGTCAGTTCTTAGCATCAGGTGTCCAAATATTGGAGTTTCAGCTTCAGCATCAGTCCTTCCAATGAATATATATGCAGGACTGATTTCCTTTAGGATGGACTGGTTGGATCTCCTTGCAGTCCAAGGGACTCTCAAGAGTCTTCTTCAACACCACAGTTCAAAAGCATCAATTCTTCGGTGCTCAGCTTTCTTTATAGTACAATTATCACATCCATACATGACTACTGGAAAAACCATAACCTTGACTAGATGGACCCTTGTTGGCAAAGTAATGTCTCTGCTTTTTAATATGCTGTCTAGGTTGGTCATAACTTTCCTTCCAAGGAGTAAGCGTCTTTTAATTTCATGGCTGCAATCACCATCTGCAGTGATTTTGGAGCCTAAAAAATAAAGTCTGACACTGTTTCCACTGTTTCCCCATCTATTTCCCATGAAGTGGTGGGACCAGATGCCATGATCTTCGTTTTCTGAATGTTGAGCTTTAAGCCAACTTTGTCACTCTCCTCTTTCACTTTCATCAAGAGGCTTTTGAGTTCCTCTTCACTTTCTGCCATAAGGTGATGTCATCTGCATATCTGAGGTTATTGATATTTCTCCCGGCAATCTTGATTCCAGCCTGTGCTTCTTCCAGCCCAGCATTTCTCATGATGTACTCTGCATATAAGTTAAATAAGCAGGGTGACAATATACAGCCTTGACGTACTCCTTTTGCTATTTGGAACCAGTGTGCTGTTCCACGTCCAGTTCTGACTCTTGCTTCCTGACCTGCATATAGGTTTCTCAAGAGGCAGGTCAGGTGGTCTGGTATTCCCATCTCTTTCATAATTTTCCATAGTTTACTGTGATCCATACAGTCAAAGACTTTGGCATAGTCAATAAAGCAGAAATAGATGTTTTTCTGGAACTCTTGCTTTTTCAGTGATCCAGTGGATGTTGGCAATTTGGTCTCTGGTTCCTCTGCCTTTTCTAAAACCAGCTTGAACATCTGGAATTTCATGGTTCACATACTGTTGAAGCCTTGCTTGGAGACTTTTGAGCATTACTTTGCTAGCATGTGAGATGTGTGCATTTGTGCAGTAGTTTGAGCATTCTTTGGCAATACCTTTCTTTGGAATTGGAATGAAAACTGACCTTTTCCTGTCCTGTGGCCACCGCTGAGTTTTCCAAATTTGCTGGCATATTGAGTGCAGCACTTGCACAGCATCATCTTTTAGGATTTGAAATAGCTCAGCTGGAATTCCATCACCTCCACTAGCTTTGTTCGTAATGATGCTTCCTAAGGCCCCCTTGACTTCACATTCCAGGATGCTTGGCTCTAGGTGGGTGATCACACCATTGTGATTATCTGGGTCGTGAAGATCTTTTTTGCGTAGTTCTGTGTATTCTTGCCACCTCTTCTTAATATGTGCTGCTTCTTTGAGGTTTATAACTTTTCTGTCCTTTATTGAGCCCATGTTTGCATGAAATATTCCCTTAGTATCTATAATTTTCTTGAAGAGATCTCTAGTCTTTCCCACTCTTGTTTGCCTCTATTTCTTTGCACTGATCACTGAGGAAAGATTTCGTATATCTCCTGGCTATTCTTTGGAACTTTACATTCAAATGGGTATATCCTTCCTTTTCTCCTTTGCTTTTGGTTTCTCTCTCTCTCTCTCTATTTTTTTTTTTTTTCTGGCTTCTTTTCTTTCATTAAGTTCAGTTCATTTCAGTCGCTCAGTCGTGTCCAACTCTTTGTGACCCCATGAATCGCAGCACGCCAGGCCTCCCTGTCCATCACCATCTCCCGGAGTTCACTCAAACTCACGTCCATCGAGTCGGTGATGCCATCCAGCCATCTCATCCTCTGTCGTCCCCTCTTCCTCCTGCCCCCAATCCCTCCCAGCAACAGAGTCTTTTCCAGTGAGTCGACTCTTCACATGAGGTGGCCAAAGTACTGGAGTTTCAGCTTTAGCGTCATTCCTTCCAAAGAACACCCAAGACTGACCTCCTTTAGAATGGACTGGTTGGATCTCCTTGCAATCCAAGGGACTCTCAAGAGTCTTCTCCAACACCACACTTCAAAAGCATCAATTCTTTGGCAATCAACTTTCTTCACAATCCAACTCTCACATCCATACATGACTACTGGAAAAACCATAGCCTTGACTAGACGGACCTTTGTTGGCAAAGTAATATCTCTGCTTTTCAATATGCTATCTAGGTTGGTCATAACTTTTCTTCCAAGGAGTAAGCGTCTTTTAATTTCATGGCTGCAATCACCATCTGCAGTGATTTGGAGCCCCCAAAAATAAAGTCTGACACTGTTTCCACTGTTTCCCCATCTATTTCCCATGAAGTGAATTTTCTATGTACAGTTCTTTTGTCTCCTTAGGTAAGTTTATTCTTAGATATTTAATTCTTTTTGTTCCAATGCTGAATGGGATTGATTCCTTGATTGCTCTTTCTGATTTTTCATTGTTAATATATAGAAATGCAAGTGATTTTTGTATCCTGCAACTTTGCTAAATTTCCTGATTAGTTCTAGTAATTTTCTGATACTATCTTTAGGGTTTTCTATGTACAGTATCATGCCATCTGCGAACATTGAGAGCTTTACTTCTCTTCTGATCTGGATTCCTTTTGTTTCTTTTTCTTCTCTGATTGCTGAAGCTAGGGCTTCCAGAATTATGTTGAATAATAGTGGCGTAAGTGGACACCCTTGTCTTCTTCCTGATCTTAGGGGGTATGCTTTCAGTTTTTCACCATTGAGAATAATGTTTGCTGTAGGCTTATCACATACAGCCCTTATTATGTTGAGGTAGGTTCCTTCTATGCCCATTTTTTGAAAAGTTTTAATCATAAATGAGTGCTGAATTTTGTCAAAGCTTTTTTCTGCATCTATTGAGATGATCATATGGTTTTTATCCTTCAATATGTTCATATGTTGTATCACATTGACTGATTTGCATATATTGAAGAACCGTCGCATCCCTAGAATAAGCCCAACTTGATCATGGTGTAAGAGCGTTTTGATGTGTTGCTGAATTTTGTTTGCTAAAATTTTGTTGAGGATTTTTGCATCTATGTTCATCAGTGATATTGGCCTGAAGTTTTCTTTTTGTGTGTTGTCTTTGTCTGGTTTTGGTATCAGGGTGATGGTGGCCTCGTGGAATGAGTTTGGAATTGTTCCTTCCTCTGCAGTTATTTTTTTTTTTAGTCTATATATATATGTGTGTGTGTGTGTGTGTGTGTTTAATATACTCTGTCACAGGACTCTTCACTGTTGTTGCTTTTTAAATTTATTATTATTATTATTTTTACTTTACAATATTGTATTGGTTGGCAAAACCTCTGCAGTTTTTTGAAAGAGTTTTAGAAGGATAGGCATTAGCTCTTCTCTAAATGTTTGATAGAATTCTCCTGGGAAGCCATCTGGTCCTGGGCTTTTGTTTTTTGGGAGATTTTTGATCACAGATTCAATTTCACTGCTTGTAATGTAGTTGTTCATAATTTCTGTTTCTTCCTGGGTCAGTCTTAGAAGATTGGAGTGTTCTAAGAATCTGTCCATTTCTTCCAGGTTATCTATTTTATTGCCATATAGTTGTTCATAACAGTCTCTTATAATCCTTTGTGTTTCTGCATTGTCTGTTGTAACTTCTCCTTTTTCATTTCTAATTCTGTTGATTTGACTCTTCTCTTTTTCTTGATGAGTCTAGCTAAAGGTTTGTCAATTTTATCTTCTAAAAAAATGAGATTTTAGTTTTATTAATCTTTACTATTGTTTCTTTCATTTATTTCTGCTCGGATCTATGATTTCTTTGCTTCTACTAATTTGGTGGGGGGGGGGGTGGTGGTGGTTGTTCTTCTTTCTCCAGTTGTTTTAGGTGTAAAGTTAGGTTGTCTGTTCGATGTTTTTCTTGTTTCTTGAGGAAGGATTGTATTGCTATAAACTCCTTCTTAGAACTACTTTTCCTACATCCCATCGGTTTTGAGTTGTCGTGTTTCCATTGTCATTTGTTTCTAGAAGATTTTTATTTCCCTTTTGATTTCTTCAGTAACCTGTGGGTTATTTAGAAATGTGTTGTTTAATCTCCATGTGTTTGTATTTCTGACATTTTTTTTTCTTATAATTGATATCTGGTCTCATAGCATTGTAGTCAGAGAAGATGCTTGATATGATTTCAATTTTTTTCAATTTACTGAGGTTTGATTTGTGACCCAAGATGTTGTCTCTCCTGGAGAATGTTCCATGGGCACTTGAGAAGGTGCATTCTTCTGCATTTGGATGGAATGTCCTGAAGATATCAATGAGATCCATCTCATCTAAAGTATTATTTAAGACTAGTGTTACCTTATTAATTTTGTGTTTTGATGATCTGTCCATTGGTGTGAGTGGGGTGTTAAAGTCTCCTACTATTATTGAGTTACTGTCAATTTCTCCTTTTATGTCTGTTACTGTTTGTATTATGTATTGAGGTGATCCTATGTGGGTGCATAGATATGTACAATTGCTATGTCTTCCTCTTGGGTTGACCCTTTGAGCATTATGTAGTGTCTTTCCTTATCTCTTGTAGTCTTCTTTACTTTAAAATCTATTTTGTCTGATATGAGGATTGCTACTCCAGCTTTCTTTTGCTTCCCATTTGCATATAATATATTTTTCCATCCTCTCACTTTCAGTCTATATGTGCCTTTAGGTCTGAAGTGGGTTTCTTGTAGACAGCATATATATGGGTCTTGTGTTTGTATCACTCCAGCCAGTCTGTGTCTTTTGGTTGGAGCATTTAATCCATTCACATTTAAAGTAATTATAGATATATATGTTCCTATTGCCATTTCTTAATTGTTTGGGGTTGATTTTGTAGATCTTTTTCCTTCTCTTGTATTTCTTGACTATATAAGTCCCTTTAACATTTGTTATAAAGCTGGTTTGGTGGTACTGAATTCTCTTAACTTTTGCTTGTCTGGAAACCTTTTTATTTCCCCATCAATTTTGAATGAGAATATATCCTGCCATTCCCTTCTGGCCTACAGAGTTTCCGCTGAAAGATCAGTTGTTAAGCATATGGGGTTTCCCTTGTATGTTACTTGTTGCTTCTCCCTTGCTGCTTTTAATATTCTTTCTTTGTGTTTAGTGTTTTTTAGTTTGATTAGTATGTGTCTTGTTGTGTTTCTCTTTGGGTTTATCCTGTATGTGACTCTTTTTGCCTCTAGGACTTAATTGACTATTTCGTTTTCCATGTTGGGGACATTTTCAGCTATAATCTCTTCAAAAACTTTCTCATATCCTTACTTTTTCTCTTCTTCTTCTAGAACTGCTCTAATTCAAATGTTGGTGCCTTTGATGTTGTGCAGAGGTCTCTGAGACTATCCTCAGTTCTTTTCATTCTTTTTACTTTATTCTGCTCTTCAGAAGTTATTTCCAGTCCAGGTTCGATGCACGATACTGGATGCTTGGGGCTAGAGCACTGGGACGACCCAGAGGGATGGTGTGGGGAGGGAGGAGGGAGGAGGGTTCAGGATGGGGAAAACATGTATACCTGTGGCGGGCTCATTTTGATATTTGGCAAAACTAATTCAATTATGTAAAGTTTAAAAATAAAATAAAATCAAAAAAAAAAAAAAAAAAAAAAAGAAGAAGAAGAAGTTATTTCCACCATTTTGTCTTCCAGCTCACTGGTTCATTCTTCTGCTTCAGATATTCTGCTATGTATTCCTTCTAGAGTATTTTTAATTTCAGTAATTGTGTTGTTTGTCTCTGTATGTTCATTCTTTAATTCTTCTAGACCTTTGTTAGTTGATTCTTGCATTTTCTCCATTTTGTTTTCAAGGTTTTTGATCATATTTACTATCATTATTCTGAATTCTTTTTCAAGTAGTTTGCCTATTTCCTCTTCATTTATTTGGACTTCTGGGTTTCTAGTTTGTTCCTTCATTTCTGTAGTATTTCTTTGCCTTTTCATTATTTTTTTTTAACTTATTGTGCTTGAGGTCTCCTTTTCCCAGGCTTCAAGGTTGAATTCTTCCTTCCTTTTGGTTTCTGCCCTCCTAAGGTTGGTCCAGTGGTTTGTGTAAGCTTGGTATGGGGTAAGATTTGTGCTGACCTTTTGTTTGTTTGTTTGTTTGTTTTCCTCTGATGGGCAAGGGTGAGTGACGTGGTAGTCCTGTCTGCTGATTATTGTGGTCTGTATTTTTGTTTAGTTTGTTGTTTAACACAGGGTGCTGCTGGTGGTTGGGTGATGCTGGGTCTTGTATTCAAGTGGTTTCCTTTGTGTGAGTTGTCACTATTTGATACTCCCTAGGGTGGGTTCTCTGGTAGTCTAGGGTCTTTGAGTCAGTACTCCCACTCCAAAGGCTCAGGGCTTGATCTCTGGTCAGGAACGAAGATTCCACAAGTGGTTTGTTATGGCATTAAGACTCTTGAGAGTCCTTTGCATTGCAAGGAGATCCAACCAGTCTATTCCAAAGGAGATTAGTCCTGGGTGTTCTTTGGAAGGACTGATGCTAAAGCTGAAACTCCAATCCTTTGGCCACCTCATGAGAAGAGTTGACTCATTGGAAAAGACTCTGATGCTGGGAGGGATTGGGAGCATGAGGAGAAGGGGACAACAGAGGATGAGGTGGCTGGATGGCATCACTGACTCGATGGACATGAGTTTGAGTGAACTCCAGGAGTTGGTGATGGACAGGGAGGCCTGGCATGCTGCAATTCATGGGGTCTCAAAGAGTTGGACACAACTGAGCGACTGAACTGAACTGAGATTAAAACAAATATCCAAAAAAGAGAAACCAAAGATGAACCGCAGACAAATTACTGTTACAAAATCAGGCAAATAATAATTAAAATAATGGAATATACACCTGTACTTATACACCAATGATCAAAGTCAAAACAGCCCCCCAAAAATAAAGTATAGTAGATTAATCAGGCAAACAAAGAAAATCAAAAACTGTATTTACAAGTTAAGAACAAAACTAACTAAAGCACAAACTGGAAATCAACACTAAAACAATGTGCCAAGTTGGGAATAAAGCAATGAAAACAAAACTAACAGATATGTTGACAGGAAAAGAAAGAAAGAATAGATGTGCACAGTTAGATAGAGGTAGATAAAGAAGATTTATATACATTAAAGATTAACTGCAAGGGGGAAAGAACAGTAGGAAAAACAAACAAAGGAATAAATGTAGAAAAAAATAATAATAGGTTTAAAAATTAAAATTAGGAAAAAACAAAGGAAATTTCCAAAGAACTGCAAAACCCCAACATAGAGGCAGAGTTTTATAACAACAATAAAAAATGTGACTAAGAGCAAAAAAAGCTCAAAAGCTTCATTGGATTTCATAGTTCCAATAAAATCGACAACTACAAAAGAAGGAGGGGAGAGGAAAAAGAAAAGAAAATGAATCTACAGAACAAGTCAAAAAATAAGAATAATAAATGTTTTTCTTCACTCACTGCTGCCAGAGTCCTTTCTCTCACTGGGAGTCACAGTCCAACTTATCTCCCTAGGATGCCCTCCAACACAGTGCTCATCTCTGGACCTGCTGTAGGGGAAGCTCATATTCTAATCTGGTTCTCCTCCTTGTGTGTTCTTGCTTCCAATGTCCACAGCTCTCAGAACTAGTGCGTTTTCTTTTGTGGGAGCTCTCAATGACCTTTTATATATTCCATAGACACAGAGTCTGCCTCATTGATCGTGTGCATCTGCAGCTTGTACAGCTGGTGGCAAGGTTTTGGGTCTTCTTCCTTAGCCACACTGCCCCTGGGTTTCAATTGTGGTTTTATTTCCACTTCTACATGTGGGTCATCCACTGGGTTTGCTACTGAGGCTGCCCTGGAGGACTTGTGTTTGCCCTTGTGAGGGCCAGGTGTGGAGGTGGTGCAGCTGCTTGGGTCGCAGTGGTTCTGACAGCACCAGGTACTCAGGGTAGTTGGTGGCTGGGGCAGCAGGAAATATAGTGCTCTAGAAGGGTATGACAACCAGTATTGGCCAATGCCCTCCAGTATTCTTGCCTGGAGAATCCCCCTCCCTGGCAGAGAAGCCTGGCAGGCCACAGTCTACAAGACTGCAAAGAGTCGGACATGACCAAAATGACTCTGCCAACATAGAAGCTAGATTTTTTGGCCTATGGCAGCACTGCCCCAGTGAGAGTTGGGCGTGAAGGTAGCTCATCTGCTTGGCTTGAGGGGACCCTGGCAATGCCAACTGTGCAGAGACATGGACTGCCTCCACTGCAGAAGTTATGACCCTACCAGACTCTTTTTTCGAGCCTCTTGTAGCTGACAATCAGAAGGCCTCTCTAGCCAATCTTTCTCCATAGTTCCGCCCATTTGGGCACTTACAGAGCTCCCTTGCCAGAGTTCCTTCTCTGTTGTTCCGTGCATCAGGCATATAGAGGGGGCCCGCTTTGTTGGGGTCCTACTCTGTAGATCGGCACATCAGTCACTGAAAGGAGCACCCTGGGTGGGGTCCTACTCTGTAGTTCAGTGCATCAGGTGTTTAATGGGCCAACCTCTCTATTGTTCAGCTCCCATGCTGGCGTGTGGGGAGAGAGAGAAGCTATGGTGATGGCCCCAACCCCTATGCGTGACTCAGCAGTATCACCTTGCTTCCATGGATGCCCGGCTTTCCTTCACCAGCATATCCCAACACCATCTCCTCCCTCACATCCCCTCAGTTCATCTCTCCACAGTAAACAGCAGACCTCACCCTGGGATTGCTCCGCAATCCCTAAACTCCAGCTTCTAGCTTCTGCGCCTTCCAGGGGACCAGTGTCCCTGTCTGGAGTATGTATGGCTACTGCAAGGCCTGTCTGATTCTCACTCCATTTAGGCTGCCACAGATCAGCTATTTCACTCTCAGCCTTAAACGTTTCTCCTCTGACTCAGACAATTGCCCCAATGTGAGGATCGGACCCCTGCTTCAGTTCCCCCACCCTCCAAGAGCAGGTCCAGTCCTACTGACACTCCTGTGTTTCCCACTAGTTCCTTTGTCCTACCGAGTTTTGCATGGTTCTATATATTCTTTTCCACTGGTCAGGTACTCCTGTCCACTCTCAGCTGGTATGCACTCTGCATGCACTTCTGTGTCTGAATGTGTATTCCTGACGTATCCGTGGAGAGAGATGTACTCCACGTCCATCTACTCCTCTGCCATCTTGTCCCCCTGAACCCACTTTTATCAACATACTGAGTTCACCAACCAACCAACCAACCAAGCAGAAAACAAAAATACTTCTCATTGTGGGGATCTTAACCTTATAGAAATTTGTAGAAATACAAAGCAGCAACTTTTCTTTCCCAATGTTGAGAAACATGTTTCAAATATAAACTATTATAATGGACATATTTGTTTTAAAATATACTCTATGAGATACATTTTGGCCTGTAAAAGTTGAACTAATGTGTTGAACTTTGTATTAGGGAAACTGGGTTATCCCCTGCTATATGGTAATATGTTCAGGCATAGGGGAAAGTGACATAACACATTATAGAGGATAACAACATTATAAAACAAAGAAAAATGGCCAAGAGATGGAACTGACATTAAATACAGTGCAAGGATGTTTTAAGAAGGTAACCAGTACACTGTTGTTCTGCTGAATAATTTTCAAGTGCCCATAATAAATATAAATACTCAGATTTGCTATTTAGGCCCGCATTGTTGCCTCTCAAAAGGCAGATATCACAAAGATGGTCACTGAAGCCACCTGAATTTCAGTTACAACAATTCTAAGATGGAAGAGTAAACAAAGTCATCGAAGTGAGGTTTGTACATAAAATTCTTAAACGTGGAGAACAGTTGATCTGGTGTTAAGCACCAAAATTGTAGAAATATCAGCAGGCTTGGCTTTTTTTTTTTTTTTTTTAACTTTTGTTCTTGTTATTGCTTAGTAACTAAGTCGTCTCTCAGTCTTTAGCTATATCTCCTGATGGGACACGGATGCAAAGGGAAGTACAAAGTAACAGCTATGATGTATTCTCACCGAAAAATCAAAGCTGAATCTGTTGAATCTCATCAGTTTACAGTAAATAACTGTGGCTAGAAGAACAGGTAAAGGAACACAAGAGGGATGCAACCAGTCAAACCCAGGATTTCTGAAATTTTAGGACACAAAGATTTCATTTCTTCAACAAATAAAAGGCAAGGAAAAGCAAGAGGAGAGAGACTGATAATAGATTTAAGAGACTAACAAGCATGACAGAGAGAGGCAGGGTGCAGACATTGGTTGAATCCTGACTTGAACAAGCTGCGAATTAAAAGACATTTATGGAATAATCTGGGAAATTTAAACACTGACCAGATATTAGATAATGTTAGGAATTATTGACAGTTCATCAAGCCTGTTGTTTTAAGAAATGGATATATGTATGCAAGGGCTGTGAATAAAAGGCTATCTAGGATTTGCTTTAAAATGGCTGAATGGGGGTGGGGTAGTGACAGAGCTCGAGCCGGATATATGTGAAACAGAATGAGGTATAACTTAATGGATGAAGCTGGGTGGTGTATAGGTGGGGACCATTAGTGTTCTTTCTACCTTTATGCACGTTTGACAACTTTCAAAAAGCACAGCCAATTTCCTTCTTCCATATTCTCAAAACCTCAGAAAACCTCTCAGTGCTTCTCGGCTCTTTTTGGCCATGTGGTGTATGTGAATGGGGAATGTGTGGGCTTTGGGCTCAGATAGACCTAGACTCAACACTAGGTGATGTGGACACACACGACTCAACTTTGTCTGTCCTCAGTGTCTCATTCTGTAAATGAGATAATCCCCATCGACCTTGCAGAATTGGTGTAAAGATCAGATATACAAACCGCTTGTTCATGACAGTCATTATTATCCTTTGTTTGGCTCCCAACCTAGTGTCTGGATCATGGTACGTGCTGAATAAATCTTAGTTTAGGGGTTAAATGAGTTCATTATGAATGAACTATTAGCATATTTTACATTGACTTCACCCTTAGTGCCTTTAGTTTTATCTGCTATGGATTATGGCCAAACTTCTCAGTCTAGATGAAATTCAAGATTATCCATCAGTTTATGAATCCAGCACCTTCTCTTACTACTCTCCAAAAAGAATCTTCAACCCTATTCCCCCTCTTACTGTCTAAACTCATCCTCATCCTCACTTCCCTGTCTGCCTACCTTCCCAAAGGCCCTTAGAACCTGTTGATCCCCATACACAACAGAGAGTGTAGAAGACAGTTGTCATAAAAAGTACCCAGTCAAAAGTGAAATGAAAGTTGCTCAGTCGTGTCTGACTCATCACAACCCCATGGACTGTAGCCCCCCGGGCTTCTCTGTCCATGGAATTCTCCAGGCAAGAATACCAGAGTGGGTTGCCATTCCCTTCTCCAGGGGATCTTCCTGACTCAGGGATTGAACCTGGGTCTCCTGCATTGCGGGCAGATTCTTTACATCTGAGCTACCAAAGAACCCAGTCAAAAAGAGGGTAGGAAAAGAGGAGGGAAGAACAGGGAACAGAAGAGACCATCAGAAAACAAATACTCCCTTCCTCAAGGACTGGCTGATACACTTCTTCCTTCACCCAAGATTCCCTTAGGGAGAAATGGAAGAACACCAAATGACAACCTGTCTCCAGTCATGATTTTCCATTCTCCAACTGTTTATACTGAGAATGCGCTTTCTTGAAATGTTAATTTTTCACAGTTAATGCAGCCTGTGCAAATATAGAAGCTTTGTTTTGTACCACACATGCTCATTAGATCACTGGCCTCTCAAGCATGCAAATAGAAAAAGTACACAAGGATGGTGTTCATGAATTTGTAACAATGCTCTGTTTTGATGGTATAGTTCTTAAGAGTCAAATGGCTGTCTTGGGCCTCTGGAAGGACAACAAGGTGAGCATAGAAGGGCATTGGTGTGGAGGAACAAAGGCTCCAAGTAAAAGGATGGGGGCTGAGGAGTGGGTGTGTGTCAGGTCAGGACAAGGAAGGAGTCTTGGTGGGGGGGGGGCGGGGGGAGGGTTCATTGGGAAAGAGGATGAAGAGCTTGGATGGGGTCATCTCATTATGAAAGTGCCTGTGCACCTGGGTTGATGGGGGGAGGGCTTTCTTTTCTTCCTCCCTTTGTTGCTTGGGGTCAGTTTTTCAGTCACTGTGGTTTCTGGGTCGCCATGGCCATAGTCTCCTAGTGGCCTATCCCAGGCTCATGGCCTCCTTCACTTAAACTCTCCCTGGGGCAACGAGCATCCACACCTTTAGGCATTGATTGGTCATCAAGGCACCCTTCCAGCCAATGGTAGCCCTGGGTAGGTGCTTAAATGTCACCAAGTGTTAGTCGCTCAGTTGTGTCTGACTCTTTGCGACCCCATGGGCTCTAGTCCACCAGGCTTCTCTGTCCGTGGGATTCTCCAGGCAAGAATACTGGAGTGGGTAGCCTTTCCCTTGTCGAGGGGATCTTCCCAGCCCAAGGATCGAACCCAGGTCTCCCACATTGCAGGCAGATTCCTTACCAGCTGAGCCACAAGGGATTTGTCAAAGCAGAAGGCTTGGCCAAAGAGAATTAATTGATGAGCAATAAGCAAAGAAGTATAAAGGCCATGCATCCACGTGCCTATGGGGTAGGTACATGGCAGATACATGGGGAGAAATTGCCAAAGATTCCGGAGGCATTTTATAAGCCCTCCAAACCCAATGCCTTGCCTTATTTGTTACTACTGTGCAGGAAAGGGCAACCATGTGGGAGGGAGTCTCATGACCAGGATCTCATTTGTGTCACTGGATGTCCTGTGCCTTCTGTACTCCTTGCGGTTGATCCCAGGGCAATGCTTCACTTTTTCTTTGCTAAGGAGCCAGTGCCCCCACTGCCCGTGCACCCAGGGGAGCCAGAGGTGATCACCAGTGTACAGATATACTGGGTGTCAGTGCATTGCTATGTGGAAGAGCATGATCTTGGAATCCAGAGGTGCATAGAGAACTGATTCCAGATGAAATGTTTAGGAGAAGGGAAAAGGCTTAACCTGGGAGTGTGGATTGTGGCAGATGTGGTTCTGGAGCTGGATCTGTCGATTCCCAGACTCGAACTGCATGTCTGGCAGGCCCTTCACCCTGCTCGGTGCTTCTGAAGTGCACAGAGTTCTCTCAGGGGTCAAACAGCATCAACTGTACAGACCCAGGACATGAGCACCTCCAAAGTGGATCTAGAAAATGCAAAAGAAGATAGGAAATTAAGCCACTGAACCAGAGATTAGTTTGTCATACTCCCTTCCCCAAGTCTGGAGTGCATGCCACTCTAAAACAGAAATGTTAGTTAATCTCACTTACAATGTGGGGCTCACGTTTATTTCTCCCTTCTGTTGCATTTTGAAATACTTCCATGGTAAGCTACTGACTTTCTGCTACTCCCTCCTGTCTCAGAGGAGTGGGGATGACCAGCTCCATGAGAGCCTTCATCTGCCTGCACACATGTGTTTAGTAGAAGCAGCCACAAAAGACCCTGAATCGCCAAAGCAGCCTTCAGAAAGAAGGATATCGCCTCAGGAATCAGGCTCCCTGATTTCAGATGACACCAGAAAGCTATGGTCATCAAACAGGTATGGTACTGGCACGAAAACAGACACACACACTAGTAGAAAAGAAGAGGGAGCCCAAAATACAGCCTGGGGCACACGGTCAATTCATCCACGCCATAGGAGTCAACGGTATATGACAGGGAAAAGACGGCCTTTTCAACAGGTGCTGTTGGAGAAACTGGAGAGCTACATGCAAAGGGATCAAACTGGACCCCTTTATCACACCAAAATAAGGCCTGAAACCATTAAACTCCTAGAATGAAACATCGGCCATAAGCTCTTTGACATTGGGATTGGAAGTGATGTCTCTGGATTGAGGCCAAAAGAACAAGCAATGAATCAGAAGTCCCAAGGATGTAATGTTAGGATAGGGAATACAGTCAATCATATTGTAATAACTCTGTATGGTGGCAGGAGGTAACTAGACTTGTCATGGGGATCATGGAGTAATGTATAAAAACACAGAATCACTAAGTACTGTACCTGAAAAAAATATAATACTGTGTGTCAGTTATAATTCAATAAAAGAGATTTAATAGCAGCAGCAGTGTGTGTGTGTGTATACCAAACACAGGACCCATAGTGTTTGTATGTTTCCTTGTGCTTCTGAACTAATCAAGTGGGATTTCAGAGAATCTGAAACGTGCAGAGAGATATATACAGGAGACACTGTAGATGCTCACTCTCAGTATGGTGGTATATGGGATTCCCACACAGTTCCCCTGCATCCATATACACACACCTGCACATGTTAGCTGGGGCCACCTTTCTTCCCTCAAGAGCACACTTGATCACCGTTTCCTGTGAATGCCTACTTTTCATGCCATTTTGCCGACTCTCTTTACAGCTGGATGCTCTGATGTTCAAAATATTTGCTTACATAAATTTCAACCATTAGCTGCATGCAATGCAGAAGATGCAGTTGTTGTCTCAGTCCCTCTCTTCACACCCAGAAATACACTGTTAGTAGGTCCTCCTTCTCTGTGCACATGGTACAAACGTGTATTAATGTTCACCTACAGATTTTAGCTCATCCATTATCAGTAGCAAATGCTGTGTTCATGACAGGAGCTATCATTTCCCTAATAGAGCCACGTGTGTACGACTTTGTTCACACATACCACTCATCGATCTAATATGAAGTAGATGATGGCCACACAGACATACTTTGGGCATCACCAGCACAAACTTATTCCTGGTCGAGGTTCCGAGTCTTGTGCTCTGGGGAACTCTGTGTTCTGGCTCTCAGAGCACAGGTGTCATGTGACGACTCAGCAAAAGGGAGAAGGAGAAACTGGTGAGTGAGCCACTGCAGTCTCCCTGCAT
The DNA here is from genome assembly GCF_029378745.1 of Bos indicus. Taxonomy (NCBI): domain Eukaryota; kingdom Metazoa; phylum Chordata; class Mammalia; order Artiodactyla; family Bovidae; genus Bos; species Bos indicus. The sequence continues at coordinate 38,505,268 of NC_091789.1, read as the reverse complement.
CAGCCCATCACACAAACTCAGGGATGTCTGAGTTACCTCAGCCCCAACCGGTGAGCTCCCCATACCACAAGGCACACGTACATGCACCTGATGCTGGCAAAGAATGAAGACAAAAGGAGAAGAGGGCAGAAGAGGACGAGATGGTTAGGTAGCACCACTGACTCAAGGGGCATGAATTTGAGCACCCTCCGGGACATCGCAAAGGACAGGAAAGCCTTTCAGGCTGCAGTCCACGGGGTCGGAAAGAGTCAAATATGACTTAGCAACTGAAGAATAGCAACAAAAATAGACAGGCTAGATGGCAGTTCCTGGTAGGTCCCTCCCTTTCCTCCATGCTAAGAAGCTGGTGAAAGCCCTCACCTGGTTGGTACACAGTGATATGAAAGTCCAGCTGGCTCTCCTCCTGTGAGTTGCACGTGGAGCAGCATGGTTTTGTCTTACTCTGGGGTCCCGGGTCCAGGGTGGTCCTGGGGCTCTCTAACTAGAGGTCGCCTCAGGAGAGCTGACTTGGGGCATCCCTGTTTCTCACTCGCCTCCCCCTGACATCCAGGTGTGTCATCCTCACACATTTTCCCCTCTGCAGGTCTTTTCTAGTTGACCCTGAGTCCTTGGATCCCATCTGCACAAACATCCCTGGCCTCGTGTGTCATGGCAGGTTGAAAGGTGGTCCTTAATGGGACCTGCATCCTAAGAGTATGTGTCTCAAGGGAAACAGAAGCTCCCGTGCTTTCACTTTACTCCCTCCACAACCCATTTGGTGACAATTCCTGTCCCCCTTTGCCTATTCCATGAAGATGCTGTCTCTAATAGTCCAATGGTCTGGTTGTTCATTCGTTCATTCATTCATTGGATTATCTGCGGGGTCACTGTCTAAAAAGGAGACCAACACTCTGCATCTGATGTATTAATCCTTCCTGGTTTCCACAGAAAGCTAACAGCACAAAGAACATTGTGATGGCATTCTTGTTTCCATGACAACCAGGGTAAGCCACTCTTTCCTGGAGGCAGAAACATTTCACAAGAAAACTGACTGGACAGATGGAGTAAGTGTAGAGACATGGACACTAGTCGGTGCTCTCAATGTGAGTTGTGTGTGTGTGTGTGTGTGTGTGGTGCCGGTGATTTGGTCTTTACTTGGATATTAAGAGCTCTGATCCCTCCTGATTTATAAGAGAGCATGGCAGCTCCTATTCTTGTGGGGCGCTAAGGTGCCCGAGTAATCTGTCATACCCCGCCCCATGTCATGTCACACCTGTTGTGTGAGGACACTGTCACCTGAGTCCCTGAAAGCAGGCATCCCCAAACACTTCTCATCCTACACCTTTGCTTCACAATGGTTGTCTGTTGCGTGAGCTCTTAAAGATCTTCAGTTTGCTCATCATTTACACCTACTGAGAGTGAAGTGTTTTGATGTGTATGATATGAGGGAGAAAATTTGAAGTCAGCAAATGGGAGAGATGAGCAGGATTGAAAGATCTAAGGTAACTTTGCATAGCCCAGGGGAGGACATCATCAGCTACCTACCCTGAGTAGCTGGCACAGGCAAACCAAGAAACATGTTCTCTAAAAGTCAGATTTCCTTGTAGCACACCACTAATTACAGTTAGGTAAATTGGATGATGGAGAAGGCAATGGCACCCCACTCCAGTACTCTTGCCTGGAAAATCCCGTGGACGGAGGAGCCTGGTTGGCTGCAGTACATGGGGTCGCTAGGAGTCGGACACGACTGAGCGACTTCCCTTTCACTTTTCACTTTCATGCATTGGAAAAGGAAATGGCAACCCACTCCAGTGTTCTTGTCTGGAGAATCCCAGGGACGGGGGAGCCTGGTGAGCTGCCGTCTATGGGGTCGCACAGAGTCGAACACAACTGAAGTGACTTAGCAGCAAATTGGATTAGAAGCAGTGAAGTGGCTCCTTTATTATGGAAGCATGAACACAAGCTCCTTCTTAAAAGACTGTGGGGTAGGCTTATTTTGTTTGTTTTTGGTCGTGGTTATGTTTAGAAATGGATGCTGCTGATGTTATGGTTTGGGGGTGTCTTCTTTGCTCCTAGAGAAAACAGAATTTATAGGATGTCAATTCAGTTCAGTCACTCAGTCATGTCCGACTCTTTGCGACCCCATGGACTGCAGCATGTCAGGCTTCCCCGTCCATCACCAACTCCCGGAGCTTGCTCAAACTCATGTCCATCAAGTCGGTGATGCCATCCAACCATCTTGTTCTCTGTCGTCCCCTTCTCCTGCCTTCAATCTTTCCCAACATCAGGGTCTTTTCCAATGAGTCAGTTCTTCCCAACAGCATTTACAGGATATACTGGTGCAGTTTTCGTCAGGGTAGGGAAGTGCTGTCAGGAGAATCAGGCTCCAGGTAAAGGATGTCAACGCTTCTCATCTCCAGCTCTGTGTGCTGCTGAGTGGTGCTGAGACGGGGTTCTGCCAACCCCATTTTCACTCTGCCATCTGGCTCCCTGGGAGGGTCGGCCAGCAGGGTTGGTGGGGGGCGACAGGTGATCTGGAAGCAAGACAACTGGCTGTACCTTCCTGTCTGTTCCTGCTCCTCTCAGGGTCACCCCCATGACTGCCCTTTCACACAACAGGGATAGGGACGTGTGACTTCAGCAGGAGCAATTGGTCCATAATGTGGCTCACCTCCAAACTCCAAGGGCTGTCTCCATGGCTGCCCACAGAAAGACCAGCATCAGTAAACTGGGGAACTCTCTCCTAAGGGATCTGAGCCCTGGGGGAAGTTGTTGGGGAGGACAGGGTAGAAGGGCCTCCTCTCAGATCCTGACCCTGTGGTGCAGGCTCATCAGTTTTTCCCAACTTCACTGTGAGGAGTCTCAGTTTCATGCACCCTTCCCCTGACATCCTTGAGGAACCTCACAGAGCTGGACAGCACCTTTCCTCAGAAGTCTGAGCCCAAGCTCTGAGGCCTCCTCTTCCAAAGTCATGGGTTCTAGGAGCTGAGGTATCTTCCAGAGTTTTTTCCAGAAAGACCAGTGCCCCAATCTTCCTACCAGGGTGCCCTCCTTCTGGTCCCATTGCTCCCTTTTTGTCTTTTTTGGACTCCAGATAATTCTACCAAGCTCCCTCTAATGAAAATAATAAGTGGACCCTGCCTAATATTCAGGTGAGTTGTGCTGTCTTTGTTTTTTAAGGTCTTTCCTTTTGCTTTGGTTCTGTAAAACCTTACTGTTACTGCTTGTGTGTGTATTTGCATATCTCATGTGTGTGTGTGCACACGCATCTGAGTATGAGTCTGTGTGTGTGTGTGTGTGTGTGTGAACGTATTATGCTTGGAGTTTAGCACATTGAGGTGACATTTTCCCTCACGTTGGAAATTTTCTATTTGTGAAATTGTCGGCTCTTTGCGCCTTCTGTATGCATGTTCTGTATCCCCTCTCTCTCTTCAATTGACCATCCCTTATGTGGCTAGGTGTACACACATTTTAAAAGTGAATATTTCCTTTTCTGAATAAAAATGTACCTCAGAAGACATGCCAAACATTTCAAATGTATCCTCGCTGCGTTCTATGCAATGGTATGGAACCATTTTCTACACTTGCTTTCTGTTTGTTCATGTAGCCTAATGTTTCCTATTCCTTTCCTATCCCCTCAGCATCTTTGTAAAATTAAGATTTTGGTGCCTGTGGACATGTAAATGTGTGATCCCCGTACTGACTTACAAAGTGATTTGAAAAGTAACATCTGCCCTCACCACACATTTCCATCCTTGTTCCTCTTCTGTTTCTGATGGAACCATGTCATGACATGCGTGTTTGCCTTTCTAGACTTTTCCACTGCATTTACACATCTTTCATGTCCTCTGGTAAGTTGTATAGCATCAGACTTGTTGATTGGAGAAATAAAAGCTCTGTGCCATCATGTTCTTGGGTCCCTCACCTAAGGCACAACTGGAATAGAACAAGAGGTGCACCGGGACCTAGGAACTTGAAGCTTGTGCATTTGAGAGCTTTACCTCTCCATGTTCTCAAATTGACAGTGAAGTTCTGGCAGCAGGGTGACTGTTAATACGGCCTCCAGTCTGTTGTCCTCTGTGCATTCTGTCTCTACAGACATGTTTGATTTGATTGTGAACTGAAACATTGGATGCATGTTCATTTTTCCAAGCCCTCTGAAAATTCAGGCTACTTTAAAGATTAGTTCAAAGTTCTGTTGTTAACACATAGTTCCTCCTGTGCATAAGGTGATCCATACTGACAAGTCATTATCTACCTTGTTGTCATTTGCCATCCACCTTACCTGTAAGAGTATTGCACACCAGTTAGTGCAAAATATGAAAAGAAATTCTTCTGCATGTCTGTGTACCAAACCTGAATGGAAGGTATTTGGGCAATGTGCCAAAGCGAATGCTGGGAGGGACATTTAATGCGTAATATTGTCACTTAACACCCTTCCCTTCTGATGGTCCCGCTTAAGGAGCATTGCTGTAGTAATCAGAAAAAAAGAACTACAATTGGCATCTTGGTTGTGCAGTGAAAGCACTCAAAGAAAGTGTTTCATTCTTGAAAGAATGTACACAAAAGTAAATACGAGAGAATACTGAAGTAGGTCGTACAATTTTTAGAAACTTTTTAGTATATAGCACAGTTCAGTTCAATTCAGTCGCTCAGTCGTGTCCGACTCTTTTCCACCCCATGAATCGCAGCACGCCAGGCCTCCCTGTCCATCACCATCTCCCGGCGTTCACTTAGACCCAAGCCCATCGAGTCAGTCCATCCAGCCATCTCATCCTCTGTCGGGCCCTTCTCCTCCTGCCCCCAATCCCTCCCAGCAACAGAGTCTTTGCCAATGAGTCAACTCTTCGCATGAGATGGCCAAAGTACTGGAGTTTCAGCTTTAGCATCATTTCTTCCAAAGAAATCCTAGGGCTGATCTCCTTCAGAATGGACTGGTTGGATCTCCTTGCAGTCCAAGGGACTCTCAAGAGTCTTCTCCAACACCACAGTTCAAAAGCATCAATTCTTCGGCGCTCAGCCTTCTTCACAGTCCAACTCTCACATCCATACATGACCACAGGAAAAACCATAGCCTTGACTAGACGGACCTTTGTTGGCAAAGTAGTGTCTCTGGCTTTTGAATATGCTATCTAGGTTGGTCATAACTTTCCTTCCAAGGAGTAAGCGTCTTTTAATTTCATGGCTGCAGTCAGCATCTGCAGTGATCTTGGAGCCCCAAAAAATGAAGTCTGACATTGTTTCCACTGTTTCCCCATCTATTTCCCATGAAGTGTGGGACCAGATGCCATGATCTTTGTTTTCTGAATGTTGAGCTTTAAGCCAACTTTGTCACTCTCCACTTTCACTTTCATCAAGAGGCTTTTTAGTTCCCCTTCACTTTCTGCCATAAGAGTGGTGTCATCTGCATATCTGAGGTTATTGATATTTCTCCCGGCAATCTTGATTCCAGCCTGTGCTTCTTCCAGTCCAGCGTTTCTCATGATGTACTCTGCATCTAAGTTAAATAAGCAGGGTGACAATATACAGCCTTGACCTACTCCTTTTCCTATTTGGAACCAGTCTGTTGTTCCATGTTCAGTTCTAACTGTTGCTTCCTGACCTGCATACAGATTTCTCAGGAGGCAGGTCAGGTGGTCTGGTATTCCCATCTCTTTCAGAATTTTCCACGGTTTATTGTGATCCACACAGTCAAAGGCTTTGGCATAGTCAATAAAGCAGAAATAGATGACTCTAAACATGGACATCACCAGATGGTCAACACCGAAATCAGATTGATTATATTCTTTGCAGCCAAAGATGGAGAAGCTCTATACAGTCAACAAAAACAAGACCAGGACCTGACTGTGGCTCAGATCATGAACTCCTTATTGCCAAATTCAGACTGAAATTGAAGAAAGTAGGGAAAACCACTAGACCATTCAGGTATGACCTAAATTAATCCCTTATGATTCTACAGTGGAAGTGAGAAATAGATTTAAGGGACTAGATCTGATAGATTGAGTGCCTGGTGAACAATGGAATGAGGTTCGTGACATTGTACAGGAGACAGGCATCAAGACTATCCCCACGGAAAAGAAATGCAAAAAAGCAAAATGGCTGTCTGGGGAGGCCTTACAAATAGCTGTGAAAAGAAGAGAAGTGAAAAGCAAAGGAGAAAAGGAAAGATATAAGCATCTGAATGCAGAGTTCCAACGAATAGCAAGAAGAGACAAGAAAGCCTTCCTCAGCGATCAATGCAAAGAAATAGAGGAAAACAACAAATGGGAAAGACTAGAGATCTCTTCAAGAAAATTAGAGATACCAAGGGAACATTTCATGCAAAGACGCCCTCGATAAAGGACAGAAATGGTATGGACCTAACAGAAGGAGAAGATATTAAGAAGAGGTGGCAAGAATACACAGAAGAACTATACAAAAAAGATCCCCACGACCCAGATGATCACGATGGTGTGATCACTGACATCCTGGAATGTGAAGTCGAGTGGGCCTTAGAAAGTATCACTACAAAGAAAGCTAGTGGAGGTGATAGAATTCCAGTTGAGCTATTTCAAATCCTGAAAGGTGATGCTGCGAAAGTGATGCACTCAATATGCCAGCAAATTTTGAAAACTCAGCAGTGGCCACAGGACCGGAAAAGGTCAGTTTTCATTCCAATCCCAAAGAAAGGCAATGCCAAAGAATGCTCAAACTACCGCACAATTGCACTCATCTCACACGCTAGTAAAGTAATGCTCAAAATTCTCCAAGCCAGGCTTCAGCAATATGTGAACCGTGAACTTCCTGGTGTTCAAGCTGGTTTTAGAAAAGGCAGAGGAACCAGAGATCAAATTGCCAACATCCGCTGGATCATGGAAAAAGCAAAAGAGTATACAGCACAGGTATAGCTAGAATAAAAATTCTAGAGTCCTTGGACTGCTGTGCCTACGTTAAGTATTCCTAGGTGATTAGTTTACTGGTGCTGAATAGTTTTGCTATTTTAGGATTGTGAGCATCATTTTACATTTTCCCAAGTGTCCTTTTAAAATCACAAACTAGAAGGAGCTGAGAATAACATCTACCCTGGAAGCAGAATCATGTGCATGCATGTGTAGGGGCAGAAAGCATGGATGATATGCAACCATATAGGGTATCTTAGGTCTCTAATGTCATGCTGAGAGAGAGAAAGTGTGTGTAAGTGCATGTATGTGTATCTTGTGGTATGGGAAGCTCACCGGTTGGGGCTGAGGTAACTCAGACATCCCTGAGTTTGTGTGATGGGCTGATGCAGGGAGACTGCAGTGGCTCACTCACCAGTTTCTCCTTCTCCCTTTTGCTGAGTCGTCACATGACACCTGTGCTCTGAGAGCCAGAACAGAGTTCCCTGGAGCACAGGACTCAGAACCTCGACCAGGAATAAGTTTGTGCTGGTGATGCCCAAAGTATGTCTGTGTGGCCATCATCTACTTCATATTAGATCGATGAGTGGTATGTGTGAACAAAGTCGTACACACGTGGCTCTATTAGGGAAATGATAGCTCCTGTCATGAACACAGCATTTGCTACTGATAATGGATGAGCTAAAATCTGTAGGTGAACATTAATACACGTTTGTACCATGTGCACAGAGAAGGAGGGCCTACTAACAGTGTATTTCTGGGTGTGAAGAGAGGGACTGAGACAACAACTGCATCTTCTGCATTGTATGCAGCTAATGGTTGAAATTTATGTAAGCAAATATTTTGAACATCAGAGCATCCATGCTGTAAAGAGAGTCGGCAAAATGGCATGAAAAGTAGGCATTCACAGGAAACGGTGATCAAGTGTGCTCTTGAGGGAAGAAAGGTGGCCCCAGCTAACGTGTGCAGGTGTGTGTATATGGATGCAGGGAAACTGTGTGGGAATCCCATACCCCACCCTTCTGAGAGTGTGTATCTACACTGTCTGTTGTTGTTCAGTCAGTCAGTCATGTCAGACTCTTTGCCACCCCATGGACTGCAGCATTCCAGGTTTCCCTGTCCTTCACCATCTCCCAGAGCTTGCTCAAACTCATGTCCTTTGAGTCAGTGATGACATTCAACCATGTCATCCTCTGTTGTCCCCTTCTCCTCCTGCCTTCAATCTTTCCCAGCATCAGGGTCTTCTTCAAAGAGTTGGCTCTTCGCATCAGGTGGCCAAATTATTGGAGCCTCAGCTTCAGCACCAGTCCTTCCAATGAATATTCAGGATTGATTTCCTTTAGGATTGAATAGTTTGGTCTTCTTGCAATCCAACAGACTCTCAGGAGTCTTTTCCAAAACCACAGTTCTTTGGCATCTGTTGGCACAGTTCAAAAGCATCAGTTCTTTAGCCCTCAGCCTTCTTTATGGTCCAACTCTCACATCCATGTATGACTACAGGAAAAACCATAGCTTTGCCTAGACGGACTGTTGTTGGCAAAGTAATGTCTCTGCTTTAAAATATGCTGTCTAGGTTGGTCATAGCTTTTCTTCCAAGGAGGAAGTATATTTAATTGCATGGCTGTGGTCACCATCTGCAGTGATTTTGGAGCCCAAGAAAATAAAGTCTGTCACTATTTCCATTGTTTCCCCATCTATTTGCCATGACGTGATGGGACCGGATGCCATGATCTTTGTTTTTTGAATGTTGAGTTTTAAGCCGGCTTTTTCACTCTCCTCTTTCACTTTCATGAAGAGGCTTCTCAGTTCCTCTTCGCTTTCTGCCATAGGGGTGGTGTCGTCTGCGTATCTGAGGTGATTGATATTTCTCCCAGCAATCTTGATTCTAGCTTGTGCTTCATCCAGCCCAACTTTTCGCCAGATGCACTCTGCATACAGTGTCTGGTCTCTGATGTTTCAGGGTCTGTGAAAGCCCACTCGGTATTAGTTTAGAAGCCCAGGAAAGCATACAAGCAAACACTATGGGTCCCGTGTGTGGTACACACACACACACACACACACACACACATGCACGCACATAAGCATATGCACACTAGTGCTATTAAAGCTCATTTATTAAATTGTGACACACAGTATTATATTCATTTCAGGTGCTGCTACTGCTACTGCTAAGTCGCTTCAGTCGTGTCCGACTCTGTGCCACCCCATAGACGGCAGCCCACCAGGCTCCCCCATCCCTGGGATTCTCCAGGCAAGAACACTGGAGTGGGTTGCCATTTCCTTCTCCAATGCATGAAAGTGAAAAGTGAAAGGGAAGTCGCTCAGTCGTGTCCAACGCTCAGCGACCCCATGGACTGCAGCCTTCCAGGCTCCTCCATCCATGGGATTTGCCAGGCAAGAGTACTGGAGTGGGGTGCCATTGCCTTACGTGCAGGACTTAGTAATTCTGTGTTTTTATACATTACTCCGTGATCCCCACGACAAGTCTAGTTACCTCCTGCTACCATACAGAGTTATTACGGTGTGATTGACTATATTCTCTATCCTGTACATTACATCCTTGGGACTTTTGATTCATTGCTTTTGCTTTTGGCCTCTATCCAGAAACATCACTGTCATTCCCAATGTCAAAGAGCTTATGGCTTGTGTTTCCTTCTAGGACTTTTATGGTTTCAGGCCGTGCATTTAATCCATTTTTGTGTAAGAAAATGGTCCAGTTTGATCCTTTTGCATGTAGCTGTCCAGTTTCTCCAACAGCACCTGTTGAACAGGCCATCTTTTCCCTGTCATGTACCCTTGCCTCCTATGACGTAGATGAATTGACCATATACACCGGGCTCTGTTCCTAGGCTCCCTCTTCTGTTCCACTGGTCTGTGTGTCTGTTTTCGTGCCAATACTATACCTGTTTGATGATGGTAGCTTTGTAGTGTCATCTGAAATCATGGGGCCTGATTCCTGAGGCTCTCCCCTTCTTTCTCAATTTATGGCAACTGCAGCAGTTGCCTGTGGCAGACTGAACTTGACCAGAGGCAGCCACTTCCCAAGTTTCTAGCAGAGCTGCCTAAGTTTATTTTGCTCTGTGTAACTAGGAGGGACTCTCCCTGACAGGCGCCAGCTGCTCCCCACCCCCCAGTGCAGGAGGCTGTTTGGAGCAGAGAGACATCCAGAACTGTGGTCCACATTTGGTATCACCTAGGGTAAGTCACTCAAGCTTGTTTTGCATTACATTTGTTTGTTCGATATTTGATAATACCTGCTGTGATAATCAGAGCTCTGTTCCATCCTATAGTCACCCTAAGGTATGAGAAAGATGATTTTTTTTAACACTGCATAGCCACTATCTTCTTTACACTATGGTGAGGGAAAAAAATTGGTTAAGATGAAATGTCTGAAATTCCAAAACTGGTTCTTTTTGCATAGGCAGTTGGAAAAAAATTGGCCTGATGAAATACTTTTTTCAGAATTCTGACACTGAGAAAATAAAAATATTTCCGGGAGAAAGCATAAAGTTAATTGAGTAAATTTAACTTTCCCCCACTGTTATTTTTGGCTATGTGTTTGTCAGGTGAATTGCCACGACACGTGTGGTCATGATTCCCTGTCTTTCCATTTTCACGTTGTTTGTTTTTAATAAGAGGAATCTTTGTTTTAAAAAGTAGAGGAAATTGTTGAACTTCACCCTTTTGTTTTTGCCCTGCAGGAATTAGTTGCTGTTCTTTGTGTGTGTTTGTATTTGTCTTGTGTGTAAGTGTGCTGGCTATGGGAAACTCAAATTTGTTTCCTGAATGCAGCCCCTTGAGGTGCATTCTCCAGAATGGGACCATTTTGGGTAATAATCCTTCTGAGTTAACTTGTAAATGAGCACCACTTAACTGACTCAAAACTAACAGCTCTTACAAATTGAATACTTCCTAACATTTAGAAAATTGACCAAAATGAATGTCAAACCTCTTGATCTCGGAAATGTTCAGTACTGAATTGATATCTGGTATTGAAGCTAGCTTAAGTTTGTTGGTTTTCTAAATGTAACACAACTGTTGTACTTAGGTTTGTTAGAGATCAAATAAGACCTTATATCTGTTGCAAATGTGTCAGCAAGAAAATATCAGTAACTTGATATGATGAAATATTAAGTCTACCTAAAATAGCTTTCTCCAAGTTTCTTTCAAGTTTTGGAAACTTGAAAGTGATCCAAGTTAAATGGCAAGAATTCATTGACTATCTGGGCCACACTTCAAATAGGATAAAATATTGGAACATTGGTTGCTGGACAAATCTAAGTTTACCAACCTCTGCCTTCTTAGCAGAGGAAAACTAAAGCCTAAGTTTCCAATCAGAAAATACTGGTATGACAAACAGTTCACAATTACTTGCCTCTTAGTTTTCAATAAAAATTAAGGTGTTTAAGAGTTGAGGATTTGAATCTAAATATGTAATTAAAGCTACTAAGAATAAAGGAAAAAAATGTCAGTATATAGTAGGGAAGTAGGATATATGTTTTGAGTAAAAAAAGGAGTTTTATACATGGTCAGGCTGAGATTAGATTAAACTTTTGCAAATGGATCTCACTAATATCTGTGGATAATTTGCAAAAACACATGGAGAACTGCTATGTACTGCTATGTTATCACATTAAATTGGAAAAACTCAGAATTAAACTCTTTACATATAATACACAAACATAATTATGCTAAAATATTCATAGAAAAATGACAAGAGGGAAATTCTCCAGATTTTAATGCTGACTCTCTTTGAATGGTGAATGATTTTGCTTTCCTCTTTCAAATTTTCTGCATGTATAAGATTTATAATAGAAAAAGCAAGCATTGGGCCAGGGACTAATAGCATGGGATGTTTGGAATTGCAGGCTTGATGCCAGATGCTGTTTTTTTGTTTTTGTTTCTGTTTTTGTTTTGCTTTAAAAGGGCAGTCATTCTTATGGCTGAAACAATTTTCCCAAAGAGATCAGCTTCAGCATTATAGCTCAGTAGTGTCCTCCTGACATACAGTTTTGACATGTGCCTCCTTGTCAGAAAATAGTTGCCTATGATCTGCCAATTAAGGATTTCTCCTTTGTTGCCAGAATAAGCACTGCTTCAGAAACTTATACTTCTGGAAAGTTTCTGTGCAGCCAGCACTAGAGAAAAATGCTGTTGCTTAAAGGAGATTTAATCTCCCAAGATGAGATAATACCAACATGTATTTTCAGAGGAGGTTCCTTTGATCCTATAGTCATGAGCATTTCAGGTTTCCTCTAAAACTTTCAACCACTAAGCAAAGATCCACATCAGGAGGAGCAACTTGGAGGAATCTGGGCTCAATTACTTTACAAGATTGCTAGTGAAGATGTAGGTGATGGCAGTATTAACTAATCTCACTGCATTTATCCTTCAGTCATCCATTTATTAAGTATTTATTGAGTGCCAGATCTTTTTTTTTTTTCTTTATACCCACTTTTTTCCTTTTTTTATAATTTTATTTTATTTTTAAACTTTACATAATTGTATTAGTTTTGCCAAACATCAAAATGAATCCTCCACAGGTATACATGTGTTCCCCATCCTGAACCCTCCTCCCTCCTCCCTCCCCATACCATCCCTCTGGGTCGTCCCAGTGCACCAGCCCCAAGCATCCAGTATCGTGCATCGAACCTGGACTGGCATCTCGTTTCATACATGATATTTTACATGTTTCAATGCCATTCTCCCAAATCTTCCCACCCTCTCCCTCTCCCATAGAGTCCATAAGATCTTGTGCCATAATTTATGTAACCTTTAGATTATATTTGCATTGTCTTACAGTGACCAATGACCTTGTTTGACCAGGTGTTTTGAGACTTTTTGACAAATTTCCCAAATGCCAAAATTTAATTAAATTTCTTTTGACGTCCAGCTGACTTTAAGGTTCTTTAGGGAGCTCTTAAGGCATCTGGAGGAATATTGAATTAGTTTCATTTGATATGTTGAACTACGTGGGAAGTATTTTCAAAGCCTTCCAAGATTATACTGTATGGGTGAAAGTGAAAGTGAAGTCACTCAGTCGTGTCCAACTCTTCGCGACCCCATGGACTGCAGCCTACCAGGCTCCTCTGCCCATGGGATTTTCCAGGCAAGAGTACTGGAGTGGGTTGTCATTGCCTTCTCCGACTGTATGGGTAAAGTTTACTATATGTCCTGGTATAATCTATCAGCCATAGTTCTGATTCTACCACAGCAACTTGATTCAGCTTCTTTGTCAACACATTGTGATCAGATCTTCAACCTTGCCTTTTAAGTTTTTAATAGACAGTTAAGCTGTGCTTTGCAAAACTGCTTAATCTTCATGCAAATTCATAGGAAGGTCTTTTAAACAAACATAGGTCAGATATATCGCTGAATTTGGTTAAGAAATTTTTATCAAACTGGTGGGAGAAGCAAATTTTCCCTCTCACTGGCAGCCACAATGGACCTAAGGCTGTCTGCAGCAGAATCAGCAGAGTGACAAGACAATCTTACAGTGACACTCACCCTTGAATGGAGAGGGGATTTTGACTGTGTTATATGCTAGTGCTTAAGAATGAACAGTGAAAGAGGAACTGTTAGCTGCTTAATTAAGTGAGTTAGGAAGTGCTGGCTTTCGAAAAACCTGGTTTTCATAAAATACAATGAAAGCCTAAAACCAAGGATTGCTTACTTTGCCCCTTGAAATAACACAGCTCTATTGAGAACAATCCTTTGGGGGCATGAAGGTAAAATGAGAAAAAGTAAGCAACTCAGGGCAAGCGGTGATGCTTTTAGAGCAAAAAGAGGACAGCCCTCCATTACCAAATACCATTTTTCCAGGGTCTTTGTGACATGTGTTGTTCTTACCCCAGTTCTGGCTCCTTTTCACTTTGATGAGACTAACAGAAGGACTGGTTACTGAGTCAACTGGTGTATATGATTATAATGGTTAAGGTCTCTGTCTGGAATATTACTGATTTTGATCTATGTTCTCCAGATATTCAGAAGCCATGCCCCTCAAGTTACTCATGACCTAAAATAATTTGGTATATTATACTTTTGCAAGTCTGGCTACCAGACAACACGTCTCCCCAGACTGGTTTTCAGGCTTATTCTCCTGAATTCAGGTCCAGGCTGGTTTTCAGGCTCATTCTCCTAAATCTTTTATACAAAATCTTTCTTATATAAAACGCGAATTGAGGACTTGGAACTTGGGAGTATTTACAACTTGATATCAATTCCCCAGTCAAGGTAGGACTATGCCCCACTTCAACAGGAAACAGCTAGACAGGTTGTTGCCACATTCCCTGAAAGACTTGGGGAAGGATGAAATGGAATTGGAGGTTGAAACCCAGACACCCTAAACACAAATTCCTCTGCCAAGTTTAAACATACTCATGTGTTATCCTCAAGACTGAGGAGTATCAAAGAAAAGGGGAGAATTGTAACAGAACCCAGTGAGTTCAGCCCCTAGCACAGCAGCCGTTGCTCTCTCTGCATTATTACTCTGCACCCTGTTACCAGGCAATGGGTCCTTCTCAGCCATTGGTCAGTGTCACAGTGGGCGGAGCCCACTGGCAACCGACCGTCAATGAGTGATAGTTAGTGGCCCTGATCAGCCACTGGTCGGTGCCACAGTGGTCCTGCTCAGCCGTTGGACAATGCAGCAGTGGCCCCCGCTCACAAGCTACCAACTGTTAAGAAAGGATGCTTAGTGACGATTCAGACAACAGTGGAGTGGTGGTCAGTGAAGTGAAGAGTGAGGTAAGAGGCAGATCTGAGCCTTCTCCCTGAGGCCCTCCAGCTCACCTGGCCTTAGCTGGAATCTCAGAGAACAGGCTGGGGGCTGTGTCCTATATGGCTCCAGAGCCCTCACCAAGGCCTCCCACTAGCCTTTGAGGCAAGCAGTGAACCTCTCCCCTGTCCCTATCTCTTTGATCCTGTAGCAATGGCAGTCAGCCTGGGTTGCTGTCCGTGGGACCTGGTCTCTCCCCCTTGGGGAGTCCTGAGGAGACTGAGGGGCCACTTGGGTTGGGCACCTGGCTCCTTCAGTGATGACAGATGAGGAGGGTCTGGTGACCTGGCCCTGAGGGAGCTACCGGCTGAGCTCTGCCTCCTCTTAGCCAGGCCCAGGACCTTGGAGGGTGAAAGTTGCTCCTTGGGACATTGCTCTTTCATATCGGGACAAAGAATAACATTTGTTTGGTAGAGATTTATAGGAACACCTCATCTGACCATGAGCTGACCTCAAGAACAGAGGCTCTGACAAGAAGTTTGTAACAGCTAAGCATCTCCCTCCCTCCCTCAACTAGTGCTTTTAAGAGGGCTTTGATGAAAGCTTTCAGTAACATTGGGGTTTATAGGGCATGAGCCGCCCATCTCCTTGCATGGCCTTGTAATAAACCTTTCTCTGTTCCAAGCTCCAATGTTTGAGTATTGTTTGCCCTTGCTGTGGGTTGGGCACACGGACTTGGTGATGTTCAGTGACAATCTTCCCTTGCCTCCTTTGTCATACATGAATTGACTGTATGCACCGGGCTGTATTTCTCAGCTCTGACTTTTGTTCCACTGGTCTGTGTGTCTGTTTTCATGCCAGTACCATACCTGTTTGATGACCATAGCTTTGTAGAGTCATCTGAAATCAGGGAGCCTGATTCCTGAGGCTCCTTTCTGAAGGTTGCTTTAGCGATGCAACCCTTCTTTCTCAAGGTTGCTTTGGTGATTCAGGGTCTTTTGTGGCTGCTCCTACTAAAGCTATGTGTTCAGGGCAGATGAACTACTAAGGGTATCTGTTCAGGGCTCTGTCTTCTGTTCCACTGGTTTGTGTTTCCGTTTTCATGCCCGTACCATACTGGTTTGATGACCGTAGCTTTGTAGTGTCGTCTGAAATCGGGGAGCCTGATTCCTGAGGCTCCTTTCTCAAGGTTTCTTTGGCTATTCAACCCTTCCTAAGGTTGCTTTGGCAATTCGGGGTCTTTTGTGGCTGCTGCTACTAAGCCTATGTATTCAGGGCAGATGAAGGCTCTCATGGAGCTGGTCGTCCCCACTCCTCTGAGATAGGAGGGAGTGGCAGAAAGTCAGTAGCTTACCGTGGAAGTATTTCAAAATGCAACAGAAGGGAGAAATAAATGTGACTCCCACATTATAAGTGAGATTTAACTAACATTTCTGTTTCAGAGTGGCATGCATTCCAGACTTGGGGAAGGAAGCATGATGAACCAATCCCTGGTTCAGTGGCTCAATTTCCTATCTTCTTTTGCATTTTCTAGATCCACTTTGGAGGTACTTATATCCTGAGTCTGTACAGTTGATGCTGTTTGACCCCTGAGAGAACTCTGTGCACTTCAGAAGCACCGAGCAGGGCAAAGGGTCTGGCAGATGTGCAGTCTGAGTCTGAGAATCAACAGATCCAGTTCCAGAACCACACCTGCCAAGATCCGCATGCCAAGGGTAAGCTCTTCCCCTTTTCCTAAACATTTCATCTGGAATCAGTTCTCTATGCCCCTCTGGATTCCAAGCTCATGCTATTTAACATAGCAATGTGCTGACACCCAATATATCTGTATGCTGGTGATCACCTCTGGCTCCCCTGGGTGCACAGGCAGTGGGGCACTGGCTCCGTAAGAAAGAAAAAGTGAAGCATTCTCCTGGGAAGGGCCCCAAGGAGTACACAAGGCACAGGATGTCCAGTGACACAAACAAGGTCCCAGTCATGATATCCCCGCCTCCCCACGTGATTGCCCTTTCATGCACAGTATTAACAAATAGGGCTTTCCTGGTAGCTCAGATGGCAAAGAATCTGTCTGCAGTGCAGAAGATCAGGGTTTTATCCCTAGGTCAGGAAGATCCCCTGAAGATGGGAATGGCAACCCACTCCAGTATTCTTGCCTGGAGAATTCCATGGACAGAAGAGTGTGGTGGGCTACAGTCTTTGGGGTCACAAGGAGTCGGACAGGACTGAGCGACTAACACACACACAGTAACAAATAAGGCAAGGTGTTGGGTTTGAGGAGCTTATAAAACTCCCCTGGTACCTTTGGTATTTTCTCCCCACGTATCTGCCATGTCTCTAATCCCTGGGCACATGGATAAATAGCCTTAAAACTTCCTTGCTTTATCTCTCATTAATGCTCTTTGGCCAAGCCTTCCACTTTCACAAAAGGTATATGCCCCTCCCCCCAACCCATCCTGACTCTTTTCTTCTTTTCCATATTCTAGTATTCTCCATTATAGGCCATTGAAAGCACAACCTCGGGCATCTTTCAAAGATTCGGGCAGAAAAGCACAGGCTGCACAAGCTATAAACGCTTTGTAGTCATAGGCGAAGATTGTGGGCAAGCACACTTTAAGGGAGACCTGCCGTAGCTGTGGGTATGACGGCCAGACCCCTCAGCCTCAGCTAACTAATCCTCAGTACCCAAGTTGAATCATGATGGACACCAGGTATGTCCTATGCGTTTGGAAAGGCCGCTTTTGGCCAGCCAAGGTCTTGTCCAGGCCCAGCGTCTCACCACAACAGAAGAGAAAAAGGGCCCTTTCTCTGGAAGTTCAGATACTCTCAATAGATGAAAAAATCAGAGTGAAAAAAACAAAGATAAAGACCCTAAAGGAGTCCATGATTGAATCCATCTCCACCTCACTAGCGGCCCAGCCGGAGCCCATCGCCCCAGAAGAAGAGGAAATGGCCTACATATGCGCTATTACAATGGCCTGGGACGTTCTGAATAAGAATGGAAATTTCACTCCAGCAAGAGTCGCGGGTGATCCAGAGTCCAAGATGCAGTCTCCAAGGAGGCTGCAAAAGCAACATTGTAGAAGGTGTCAGAAGCCCAAGCGGGGCCTACGAAGGAGTGTGAGGAAAAGCAAAAGCTCCAAATCACCCGTGGTACCTTCAGAGAGGGAGGATGGCCCATATGGGGACAAGCCACAGGTGTGCACACCCATCGCCCCGATCCCAACCGAAATGCAAACAGAGTCATCTCAGAGCTCCGGGGTGCACCCAAGCTTCCTGTCACTTTCAGAAGATGACCGTGAGAAAGAGGGCAAGGAAAAGCAGGACGCCTCAAAAGTTATGTCCTTGCCCTGTACAGTGAAGGAGGTGGGTGTAGATGTTAGAGGTGAACGTGTGCTTCCATCACTTACACCGGGTTTCATCCTCACTGTGCCCAAGGCTCCAGAAGAGGGGGTGCACAACACCTGCCCAAAGTCCCTGGCTGTGTCCCCTGAACGTGCTACCTCCTCGGTGAATGTTGACCCTGAAGAGGGCACCTGCAACTCAGGCTCGGAAGGTGCAGAGGCATCCTCCAATGCCTCTAACCTGGGCCTGCGTTATTCACTCTGCCTAGCAAACAGAAAAAGGAAGCTGCAGGCCCCAGGGTGTGAGGAAGAGCAGCAAGAATCTCAACCCTCAGCTGGCTCAAAGGCTATTAAGCCCACCAGTGCCATCAAGAAAGGCGGGGGCAAGGAAGTGGGACAGCTGACAAGCATGGCGTGCCCAGAGGAGCTGTGTCCCATTGAGAGAGGAATGCTGGTCTGGTTTAAGTTTCAGAATCACCCATTTTGGCCAGCCGTGGTCAAGAGTGTCAGCCCAACCGAGCAGACCGCAAGGGTGCTTTTGATTGAGGCCAACATGCACTGTGAGAAGAGCGGCATTCAAGTTCCTCTTCGAAGGTTGAAGCATCTGGATTATAATGGCAAAGAAAAGCTAATGAAGAGAGCCAGCAAAGTATACGGGGCAAGTGTGAACTGGTGTTTCTCACTGATTTCCAGCTACAGAGAAGGGCTTGTTCGCGGGTCTTTTGTGGGCTCTTTCCTGGACTATTATGCTGCTGACATCAGTTACCCCATGAGGAAAGCCATCCAAGAAGGTGATCTGCAGATGGATTTCCCCAAGGTGAATTATTCCGACCTGGAAGATTCTGAGGAGGAGACCCCTCAGAGGCACTGCAAGAGAATCCTCCCTGACCGGATGAGGGCTGCTTGGGACCGAGGCAATGAGAAGCTGGTAGACTTCATCGTGAACAGAAAGGGGGCTGACCCGCATCTTCTGGACATCGTCAAAGGCAGGAAAGAATCCAAGTGGCTTGAATCATTTCTGCATTCAGAGAGGTATGTGATCTGCGTTGAAACATACCTGGAGGATGACGATCAGCTAGATGCCGTGGTAAGACATTTACAAGAAATCTACAAACACATAGACAAGAAAGCGCTGGCTCTGACAAGAGATGACCCAGTGAGCTTCCTTCTGGAAGTTCTTCTGCCAGAAGCAATCATTTGTTCAATTGCTACAATGGATGGATTGGACTACAAGGAGGCAGAAGCAAAGTACCGGCAAGGGCCACCTGTGCGTTACCGGGAAAAAGAACTATTTGATAAGAAAATCTTGAAGAAAATAAAAAAGAGATCAGCTGAGAGGTACAAGGCTAAACTCTCCCCCTGTGCCCAACAGGGCATCGGGCAGGCTTCTCAGCCACACCATTAGCAACAATCCCCGTCTGTATGAACTGCATGAGCCTCCCACTCCACATGGCCTGTAAACACCTTCTGGAAATCCGAGGCCTCAGGAACACACTTGAATTCACTCTGGATCCATCTCTAGCACCTGCGAGTGGCATGGTCATCGTCAGTTTTTTCTTCCCCAAACCCTCACACCACTAATTTGTTAAATATTGTAAACAGCTGTATTTCCCTCTACTTGCCCAGATGTGTAGTTTTCCAGATATTTTTACGACATGGCTTTTGACTCTATGTCATATTTTAAAGGTGGACATGCATTCTTTTATTACATGAAAAAGCCCCTGTATTGGATACAAAGCAGCAATCGTGTTTAAGATCTAAGGCATGTTTCATACAGAAAAGCCACATGGGTTTGCCATTCCTCCTGTGGCACAACGGTATCCACAATTGATTGGATTCCTCCTTAAGATAAGCCCTGATTTTTCCCTGCCATGCTTATCCATTTGGAAAAAAATCCCTGAGAGATGAAACCAGTGACAGAGATGTTTCCTGTATACTACCACTACCTTCCAGTGGTTCTTGGAAAAGCAGCCTGAAATCCAAACAAAGTTAACGGGTGATCTGCATGTGGTCCATGTGAGGCTGAATGAAACTTTGCGTGCAGTCAGTGTTTTGTCAACCCCTGCAAAAATGTTCACCCTTGGCTTCCCTGAGATTCCATTTGTGGGAGGTGCTCTTCTTCAATGGCTGAATGGTTTCCCCACATAGACAGACTCTTGGCTGTCTTCCTATATGACAGTGACTGGATCCCCTACATGCCATCATCTGTCCCCTTATGGAAGATGACTACAGCCATCATAGACTCAAGTTGACTTGTCTAGACCTGGAGTCCAGGCTGACTGCTTCGAGCCGATCCAGTTGGCATAGATTGTAGCAAAGCAGGCGCTTTGCCCTCATCGACCCATGTCCTCCCAAAAATTTCAGTCATTTGTCCCAAACCAAGCAAGCTTTTTCCTTTGACTTTTTCATCAACTAGCTCCGACAGGTTCCAGCAGTGTAAGTGCAGACGCGTAAGTCATTCCAGGCTGCCTGAGCAGTAGGTGGACCAGGAGGGTCTGGGAAATGGGTAACAGAAAAGTCTCCATTCAGCTAAACATGGCTGCTGTCAGAGTACAGTGAAAGGTAGTTTAACAGGTAAATTCTGAAGCTCATGGATAGTTATCCTATCTGGGAACAAGATTTCATTATTACTCTGTTTTTTTTTGGAGAGGAAGAAAAGTGTTAGAAAAGCTAGTTTATTTTGTAAAACCCAATAGGAAAATAAACATTAAAGATTTAACGTGAACCTGAGTGTGTTTTTGTTCTTAGAATCAACTGTCACTGCCCCAGGTTCAACTGAGTTCAGTTCAGTCGCTCAGTTGTATCCGACTCTTTGCAGCCCCATAGACTGCAGTTCGCCAGGCTTCCCTATCCATCACCAACTCCCGGAGCTTGCTCAAACTCATGTCCATCAAGTCAGTGATGCCATCCAACCATCCCATACTCTGTTGTCCCCTTCTCCTCCTGCCTTCAATCTTTCCCAGCATCGGGGTCTTTTCCAATGAGTCAGGAAAAAACTTTAGCCCCAGGTTATGGGGATAAAATTGCATGCCCATGTGATTTTTTTTTTTTAAATTTGCAAAGGGGAGCTGTTTTGATTCACAATAAAACCATTGTGTCTTTCACCTCAAACTTCTGCTTCATCACATTTCAGATTGTACATAGTTGGAATGTCTAAATAATACTCCTCCTCCTCTAGGAGGAGTTCAGCCTCCTCCTGGCCCATATCACCTGCATGTGCCCTTATCCGTTAGCAGCAATGAGTCTATTATCCAATGACTCTTTCACCTATGTTTCTTCTTAGCACACACAAATACATATTTACTTATTCTTTCTCAGCCCAGGTCATTCAATTCAGTGCTAAACCACACACAATCCACACCCGGGATCCTGCACACCTGGTTCCCAGTGGCTTGTGGTTATCTGCTACTGACCACATCACTTGTATGTGCTTAGTCACACAGTCGTGTCCTACTCTTTGCAATCCCATGGACTCAAGCCCACCAGACTCCTCTGTCCATGGGGATTCTCCAGGCAAGAATACTGGAGTCAGTTACCATGCCCTCCTCCAGGGGATCTTCCCAACCCAGGGATGGAACCCAGGTCTCCCAAATTGCACACGGATTCTTTACTGTCTGAGCCACCTGGGAATTTCTAAGTCCAAGGAATTTGAATATGATGAAACACTAAAATTGTGCTGTAAAATTATATTTGGAAGCTTGGAGTCTTCGTCAATTCCAAAGCTACGTGGAGATTTCAAAAGCCATCTTTCAAGACCTTAACCTTGCACATGCCCCCTCCATGACCTTGGTATGGCAGGTTCGCTGGAGACTGCTGCCAGCATTGACCTGGCAGAGTTTCAAACATGTTCCTCAGTATCACTCTGCCACTGAGACTCAGATGCAGCTTTCATGGTCCCACCCTTGCGAGTCTGATTTGGGGATCTGGGCTGAAACACTGGCACCTGCATTTTCATATGCCACATGAAGATCTGGATGCTGGAGGTGCCGGCTGCCCTGCTTCATCTGAGATCAGCCCTGGGATCAGTGTGTAGACTCCAAGGTGCACGGAGTTCACTGAGCCTCCAACTTCCAGGGTCGCACAGCTCAGAGTCTCCAGACTAGCCTTTCTGACTGAGTGGTGACTGACAGCCCTTCCCATCATGCCCCCAAGCCTCCCAGCTCCTGGCCCCGCCCCCATGCACAAAATGAGGCGAGCCCAGGCACCCCGAGACTGAGGCAAGATCGAGATGGAGTGGAAGCAGAGCAGGGCTTTCTGTAGCTCTTCTGAGAAAACCGTAAGGCTTCTTCCCACAAGAATGCTGCAAGAGCACTCCCTCTAGGAGGTGATGTTGGGCACACGTGGAAGGACAATCACAGCAGTGAGGGAAAAGAGCGAGAGAAGCGTGCCCACCAGGATGTGGGAGAGATTGTTTCCCCATAATCTCACGTCCTAGCTCTAGCCCAAGAGCACATCTCATGATCTCCATTCTACTGATGAGGAACCAAAAAGGGAAGGGAATGGTGTTTATTGGGGCAAAACGGGTAATCACCAAAACTAGTCAACTGAGCAAGAGAACTTGTTTGAGTGAGCCCAGTTCCATATTGAGGGCAGTCACATGGAGAAGGGTGGGCAAGAGAGGGTGTCCCTTTCCCTCTGCTGAGGGCTGCATGAGACCCCGCCTGAATGTTATACACACACTGTCCTATCCAAGCCTGCCTAAACACCTATCAGGGACATATCTTTACTGTGGCCACCTCAGAGTTGCAGGAAATGGGATTCCAAAAGGTGAAGAGTATTGCTGGGGTGACAAAGCTGATAAGTGGTGGGACTAGGCTTAGAATTCAGTCACATCAAACCCTGTACACTAAAACCAATGCTGGGCTGCTGTGTTTTTAGAAGTTTCTTCCCTGTCAGAACCACTTGGAGAGTTTGTTAAAGTTCAGAGTGCTGGGCTCCATTCCAGAAGTATTGAAGAGGAAAATTTAAAACTTACACCCAGCTAGAAATAACTAAATACTCCTTCTGCTTCTGTAACTCAGCTTGCTCCTTGCAAAGTCACGTAAGTTATGACTGTTTGGGAAAATGGAAACTTACAACAATGCCAGGAGCTGCCTGCTTAACCACGTTTGTTTGTGTAAAGGTCAGGCACCCCCCTCCCCCACTGTCCTAACAGCTCTTCCCACTTGCACGAAACCCCTGGTTTAAACTAGCTTATTAACAGTCAGCACTGCCACTACAGTCTGATGTCATGCACTGTCTATAAAACCTTTGTAATGCTTTTGTTCAGTATTCAGAGCTGGAAGTGTTAACTCCTCTGGACCTGCTGGTGTAATAAACCTGAGTTCTCCAACTCTCCGAGTGTGGTGCTTGTTTTCTCGACCATCAGACTTCTTCAACAGTATGGGGCCTGAGGATTTGCATTTCTGAAACTTTCCAAGGATGCTGATGTTTTGGTTCCTAGACCTCTACCTCCTCTCACAGCCCACCCTCAGCACTGGAGCAGTGGTGCTCTCAATACTGGAGATCTAGTCCTGCCTCCATGCTTTCAGACACTCCCTTCACCCCATCTAGAATGTTTCCTTCCTGGGTCACCTTAGAAAAATTCTCCAGGTCCACCCATCAGTCAGTTCAGTTCAGTCGCTCAGTCGTGTCAGACTCTTTGTGACCCCATGAATCCCAGCACGCCAGGCCTCCCTAGAAGACTGCTTTCTCTGGTCTGTTCCCTATCTGCAACAATCCACTCCCACGTTCTGTTGCTACTCCTTGTAACAATGACCTCGTGGTTTTGTGTGTTATACTTAAGTTTGTCTTTATCTGTCCCCCATGCTGAGTTCTTAATTTTCCAAGGGAATGGCCTTGTCCTATTTATCTTTTCATGTCCAGCTGCAAGTAGAAGCTTACAGAAATGCTTGTTCACAAACCCATTCCTCCACACTGCTAACTTTCAGGTCCCTCCATAGCCCTGGCCTAACCACTGTTTCATTCTGATCTTTTGCCATTCGTCGACTCCCCAGTGCTGCTCCAGATTGCTTTCCACCCAGTAACAGCATCAGATAGTACAGGGGGAATGACTGCATCCACAAATGTAAAGTATGATTAATTATAACAATGACCAGCTTCAGTGTAATTAATAAATATGTTTTCAGGACCCAAGAAGTACGAAGTAACACTGCAGTTCTCAAAGCAGAGTCCAGGGAACCCTGGGAGTCCTTGAGACCCTTTCAGCTGGAATCTACAGGATCAAATCTCTCTTCATAATGCTGCTAAGATGTTTTTCCTTTTTGCACTTTTTCCCAAGGGTAAGGTGGAATTTTCCAGAGGCAACCAAAGTGTGATATTGTGACAGACTAAAGTCAGAAACAGACATGATTTCCCAGCTCTCTCACATTAAGCCATACATCAAAGAGGGTTACAAAAATGTAAAGCAATGCCGTTCTTTCCACTAACTTTCATCTGTTTTGTATAGATTTTTTTCATAGAATATGTTATTCATGTTAACATGCAGTGGCTTTATTACTGTCATCTTTAAATGACTAAATAATATTTTAATTTCTCATTTTCAATTTTAATACAGTAAATATTGATATTTATAACCCACATAAACAAGAACTCTTTGAAGTTCTCGATAAATTTTAAGAATGCAAAGGGGTCCTGAGAACTAAAAGTTTAAAGACTGATTTAATTTGATGCTCCACAATGGAATGAAGTAAAAAATTTCTCAATGTATCTTAGGTTATTGGGGTGGCAGTCTTCACTCTTTTAACAATGATTTTATGGTTTTTTTTTTCCTCTTAATGATAGGAAAGGTACCACAGAATTCAAATTTAGGCAGGCAAGCACAGATTTTTGTAATCCATGCAAAACATCAGATGTTTGCACTAAGTTTCTATGATTTAACTTTTAAATTTTTCTTTTTTGGTTTTTATGTGGGAAAGGTATACATTAATAAATGAAATATATGTGTGTGTGTCAGTCCCTCAGACATGTCCAACTCTTTGCAACCCCATGGACTGTAGCCCACCAGGCTCCTCTGTCTATGGGATTTCCCAGGCAAGAATACTGGAGTGGGTTGTCATTGCCTTCTCCAGGGGATATTCCCCACCCAGGGGTCAAACCCAGATCTCCCATATTGGCAGGCTGGTTCTTTAGAACTGAGTCACCAGGGACAATACCAACATATGCTTTAGGGGGAACTCAATTCAACCTAGCACAATAGACAATGGCACAAGTTAGAGAAATTATACAGAAAAGAAGTATGACTTAAAATCACGGAGCTCAAATCATAGAAGCTACTTCCATAATCCAGTCTATGATAAGAAAGAGGTGAGGAGGTTATCAGACCAAAACCTTAACTTCCTTTATTGTATTGTTGCTCTTTGTCACCATGTGCTTGGAAATGTGACTTAAGAAACTGGGTCTTCTGCTCTTAAGTTTCTTGTTGGACCTCACAGAGGCCAGGAGTGCCTACTGGTCTGGGGGAGCCCATTTACATTCTTTTAAGTCAGTCAATTCTTGCTTAGATGATGCAGGTGGGAAAAATGATCTGGACCTACAAGTTTTAGAACCAATTCCAGTACTGTTGTGCCAAAACTCTTGGATAGGAGGAGGGATACAGAGGGAAAGAAAGAAGAAAAGTGGAGTCTTCTGAAATTCTAAACCCTTCTAACCTTGGGACCCCGAAGCCATTTAAAGATGCAGCTTGCAGTGATGACAAGCGTTGCTAAGAATGAAATGAGTTTGGTCAGTGAATTGAAGGAAGGAGATCTTGTAAAGAAAGACAAACGAGGGCAAAAACACTGCCAAATTGTTGTGGTGAGTTGAGCCAGGAAAACTGTTGGAAGTTGACCAAAGGGAGCCCAAAGACTGAGGATGGCTGAGCCCAGCATCCACCACTGCATGTGGCCTCACTGATAAGAAAACCACACCCATGGGCAAGAGCTGCACTGACCTAATCCAGCCTCATGTACCCTATAGGAACATAGAACTTCCCTTGTGGCTCAGCTGATAAAGAATCTGCCTACAATGGGGGAAACCTGTGTTCGATTCCTGGTTTGGAAAATCCCCTGGAGAAGGGAAGAGCTACCCACTCTAGTATTCTAGCCTGGAGAATTCCATGGACTGTATAGTTCACGGGGTCACAAAGAGTTAAGACACAACTGAGCGACTTTTACTTTCGCCCCATAGGTACACATTAAGAAGCTTTAAATAGTGCCCATTTATTATGCACAGCTGTCCAGACCTGGCCTAGTTTCCAAGGCTTCACAGAGAGTGTCAACTGCTGGGGTCTTCCAAAATGCTTTCTTGCCAGTCTTGAAATGTAATCTTAGCAGTTCCTTTTGCAAAAAATGTAGTCAGCTGCCTCTCTCTTGATGCAGATCACGTTATGCATTTTTCATGGAATGCACCTCCATAGCAGATATCAAAAGAGCTGTCTACCAATTAAGGAAGACTTCATTGCGAGTCCCTGTTTGCCTCTCCAGCCTCTTTTGATGTGCCAGGAACTCCCAGCACACATGAAGCAGGGCACATATAGATCTCCTCTCTGACAGACTGGCAACACTTTCTCCCCTAGTGTCCCACCCTTTAACTCTGGCTGGGCCTTTAAGACCAAGCTCTGAACACTTCTTGTCCAGAGAGTCCCCATGGATTCTCCCCAGACTGAGTCTCATGTCATCAAAGTTGATCTTCCTCGGGCCTACGCACACACCCCATGGCAAGCGCCCTCAGGCCCAGGTGAAGTGTGTTGCTCGAACATAGGACTCCAATGCCTAAGAGTCCTAAGGAGGTGCCCAGCCCTAAGTGCCCAACAAGGGCAGTTGTGTCCCTGCCACCACCACGTATATCAGGATGCCTCTCCTCCAGCACTGACCCTTTCTCTCTGTGTGCCCAGATGGTAGCAATGGTGCTGGTCCTGCCAAACAGAGCAGCTACCCCAAGCTGTGAGTAAACAGGCCAGCAACAAACAGCCCCCATCACTTAGAAGGAATGCACTGGAGCCCCTTGCTGGTAAACAAGGAAAGAAAAGGA